>NC_136068.1:1493034187-1494365369 GCF_964261635.1 Lissotriton helveticus | reverse complement strand
CCCAAGACCTGCTGACCTTCAGAAAATTCCTCAAGACCTGGCTTTTCGATCAGTAGCAGCATTCCCCACCCCAGCGCCTTGAGACCCTCACGGGTGAGTAGTGCGCTTTACAAATGATATGATTGATTGATTGATTGATTGATTGAGGGGATAGACCTAAGGAATGAAAGGAGGAAGAAATATGATGGAGAGGGGAGAAGTAAGGGTGAAAGGAAAGGAAAGGAAAAGAAAAGAAAAGAGCGGAGAGTAGATTAGCGGAAAAGAAAAAAGATGAAACGAGAGAAGCCAGTGATGATGAAAATGAAGGGAGAAGGTAACAAATGAAGGAGAATACAGGGAGGAAGCGGAGACGAAAGGAAAGAGCGAGTGGGAAGGTAAAAGGAGGAGAAGTGCCAGAAGAAAAAAGTGACCAGAGGGAAGAAAAGAAAATATAAGAGTTGGAAGATAGGCAGTACGGAAAGAAGTAGGCGTGAAAGAGTGAGGTAAAGAAGCAAGGGACTAGAGAGAGGAAGCAATGAAGGCTAGGAGAGAGAAAGAAAGAAACGAGGGACGAAAGAAGGAAGGAATGGGAAAAGCCAGAGAACGAAAAGAAAGCAAGTGAGAAATTAAACTAATATGATTGGATAGAGAAAAGGAAAATGTAAACTAAAAATAAAGCCGGAATAAATACAGAAGGAAAATTGGGATGATGTAGCTAAACTAGAAGGCTGCATCGGATGACAGTCTGACATGCACCGACCAGGCAGCACCAGCAGGGGGCAGCAGAGCCTCTTCCGAGCCTTCAGCGCTGGCTGTAAGATCCGCGAGGCAGTAACAGCTCAGAGCCATATTTCACAAACTGCCCTTTCCAGAGGTAGACCAATTTGTCACAGAAGCCAGTTACAGACCACCCTGAAAATCTAACGCCGGCCGTTGCAGAGTGGAAGGTAAATATGCAATCCAGTCACTCTAACCATAACCAGCCACACCTGGGGAGGCGGAGGGGCGCCTATGTTTTCACTTAAACCCACGTCATGTTTCTGAGCTCACTCAAGACCTTCTCTAGGGCGATGAGACCGGTGCGACCGCACCGGGCACTGACTACGGGTGGGGGCGTCGTGTTTGCAAGTATATAATAAATTTAAAAGCTCTTGCTGTCATGTTCCTGGCCTTCAGCAATTTTTAGGAAACATATCAAGATAACTCCAGTGAATAATGTTCTTCCTAGAGAGAGATTGGAGTTTTGTCTAGTGGAAGCGTTCACTCATGGTAAGGTAACTGAGAGGATTAGTGTGCCTGCTGCAAAGAACATGTACCATGCGGATCAGAAAGGGCCTATAAATTAAATAAGTCAGTGGGTTACTGCTTTTGACAGATAGATCCTTTTGTTACTTGCAGTTTATAAGTTAACATTCTTTTGTTACATGCAGTTTATGAGTTAAAATCCTAACAGAATAGTGAACTATTAACTGTCTTCAAAGAGCAGCATACAAACTGCAAGGTGTAAATTAGAGCATTATGTTTTTTTCCTGGTCTTTGATTATTCTAATGTTGCAAAAAGCGTTCATTTGGATAGAAATTAATTCTGATTATTAAAGGTAACCCCAAACCATGGTGTTGCGTGTTAAATCCTGAGTTTGTGCTTCTGCAGGCAAGTGCAATGCGGCGAGGCAGCTCAGCGCATCAAATAATCCTAGTGCAGTGAGCGAACCACTGCCGCGAAGGGACCCACTGTAAAGGGGAAATGGTGTAATCTGGAGCCATCTGTACACGTTATGAATGAATGAACCGAATCTTATAATGCGCGAACTTAGCCCCATGGGCGTCAAGGCGCCTAAGTCAAATAAATCAGCAAAATCCCCCATTCTGCAGCCTTCTCTCATTGATAAGCCCTCTTAAAAAGGCAGGTTTTAAGAGCCTTTTTAAATGTCTCAATTGTGGGAAGGGTTTTTATTAGGATAGGGATAGAATTCCAGAGTTTCGGAGCAGCCACGGAGAAAGCTCTGGCTCCCCATCTAACTAGTTTAGCACGAGGAACAACCAGTTGACAGAGTCCCGAGGAACGAAGATCTCGTGTGGGGACATAGCGCGTGAGAAGGGAGCCGATGGCGCTCGAGGGGCCTTCCGTCAGGGCTCTGTAGACCAAACACAGAGTCTTGAAAGAAATTCTTTGGTGAACAGGGAGCCAATGAAGTTCTTTCCTGGCTGCAGTGGCAGAGGAGAATTTAGGGAGGGCCAGGACAAACCGAGCTGCAGCATTCTGCACTATCTGCAGTCGGCGAACAAGACTTTTATTGGCTTCAATGTACAGAGAATTACAGTAGTCTAATCTAGATCCTACCAAGGCAACTGCAACCTGTTTACGAGCCTGGAGGGAAAGATACCCACGGATTTTATTGAGTATCCTAATCACACCCCAGCAAGTGGCCACGGTCCTGTTGACTTGAAAGGTCATAGAGAGCGAGGTATCGAATATTACACCCAGATTTCTGGCAGATTGGGAGGGAGTGGGGCAGATGCCAAGAGAAGGTGGCCACCACTCATCAGACCAGGCATCTTGGTCCTTCCCAAAAATCAACACCTCCGTCTTTTCGCCGTTCAGTTTCAGGGAATTTATAGTCATCCAGTCTGCCACATACTGCATGCATACCCTGAAACTGGCAGCAGATGACCTGACGGAGGAGTGAGCCAGTGACACCATTATCTGGGTGTCGTCTGCATAGGACACCACCTCCATCCCTTGCGATCTTACTAGTCTTGCAAGGGGAGCCACATAGATGTTGAACAGGGTCGGACTTAAGGCCGACCCTTGTGGCACCCCACACTGCAAAGACTTGGCAGGGGAGAGGTGGTTCCCAAGCATCACTCTCTGCTCTCTTTCCAACAGGAAGGAGTTGAGGAGACTCAAGGCCGACCCCGCGACACCAGCCTCCCTAAGCCGAGATGTAAGAATGGCCGGGGAAAGGGTGTCGAACGCGGCCGTGAGGTCCAACAAAACCAAGACCGTGGTAAGACCAGAGTCCACTTTGCGTCGGATATTTTCGACTACATAGATGAGAGCGGACTCGGTGCTATGGTGTTTTCTAAAGCCATGTTGCGTGTTGTCAAGGTATCCAGATGACTCCAGGAAAGAGGACAGATGCAAATTAAGGTGCGCCTCAAGCATCTTGGCGGGGGCAGGAAGAAGGGAGATCGGCCTAAAGTTTTTTAGAAGGGCCGGATCGAGGGATGGCTTCTTGAGGAGAGGCTTCACAATAGCCTTCTTCCATACCGATGGAAAAGAGCCCTGGATAATAGCCTTGTTCATTATCTGAAGCATAGGAGGAAGGAGGCAGTTTCTACACTCTTTAAGTTTTTTCAGAGGTAGAGGATCCAGGGGGGAAGCAGAATTAGTCTTATCCAGCAAAAGGTTCAAACCCTCCAAGGATAGAGGAGGAAATTCTACCAGGGAACAGGGGGGATCTGTGCCTAGGGAGTCCAGGTTGGAAATGACAGGTAGAACGGTTTGATCCAGCGCTTGGTATTGGGCTTCCAAAGAGGTATGTATATCAAGGATTTTATTGTGAAAGAAATCGGAGATGTTATTACAGAGTTCTTGCGAACTGACTACGGGATCGGGTAATTGCAGGGAGCATAGAGTGTCGGCGATTTTAAAGAGCTCCCTAGAAGAGGAGAGGGAACTTGTGAGGTTATACTGTAATTATACTATGATTTCATTTTTATTCCCATAAAATGGGGGAACCTGCACACATTCTACTGAGGTTTTAGTGTGTGGGTATGTATTGGGGCCACCAGCACATTCCAATGAGAAAGGTGTATACTAGGGCCATCTGTATACATTCTTAGATGACTCCAGGGTGGAAAGTGTGCTCTGGGGCCATCTGCACACATTCCACCACTATTTCAGTGTGAATACTGTTTATGTTCAATGTTCTGAAATACAAGTCAGTGTTCATTTTCTTCACAATATTTTCCTCAAGGAGAGGTCAGTGTCAATGGCATAATATTATCCTCGCAGCCCCTGCGTTGCAAAGAGGTGAGCTCTAAGGGACTCTCTCCGCACAGTACACTGGGTCCAGGACCAAAGTGGTAGGTGGTGGGCCGGGGCTCTCCAAGTACTTTGCAGGGGTCCCCCTGAAGTTTTGTTACACCACTGGCCAGTGTCTAGTGTGAATTCAGGTGAAAGCGAAGTTTGGAATAGTTGTTGTTTGTTGTTCTTGGAAATAAGCAGGGATTTTGTTTTGGTGGTTTTGATCTTGAGGTAGGTGCTCGGCCAGTCATGGATAATGTACAGGCAGAGTATGAGGCATCGGATCTCTGGAGTGGAGGAGACTTTCAAGTAGAGTTGTGAGTCATCTCGTAATTTGATGCTGTTATCAGTGAGTAGAGTTCCATGAGGACCCATATAGAGGTTGAAAGTGATGGGGAAAATGGAAACTTGGGCCCTGAGGTAATATGAAATATGTAGTGGTTCCCATGTGAACAAACTAGTGTCAGTTGGATGGGTAGGTGGAGAACCAGTGCCAGTGAATCCTTTATGGTGTGGATGAAGGCGGGATGGTTGATGGTGCCAAAGACGGCTGAGAGGTCCAACAATATGAGAAGGCAGGGGTCATCTTTATGTATATTCAGAACAGAGTCAGCTACTATTTATAAGGTAGCTGTCTCTACATTTCAGCATGATCTGGAGCCAGATGAATAGTCATGTAGAAACTTGCTGGTGTTGATGTGGCCTTGGAGTAGAGTCTGGACTGTTTTCTTATGATCTAGCTGATGCAGGGTAGGTGAGTGATGGGCCGGCTGATGGTGAGGTCTTCAGGTTATAGTGTGGGGTTTTCAACAGTGAGAGTTGATGACCTGTCTTGAGAGCTTCAAGGAAGTTGCCTTGACTAAAGAATGTGTCAGTAGGGGAAAAGAGATTCTCTGGAGAGGGCTTGATAAATGCTAAGGATAAGGCATCATCCTTGTAAGTGGTGACTAAAGTAAGGTGAGTGTGTCTATGAGATTTGCATGAGACTTAATATTTAAAGGAGGACTCTTACAAGATTCTACCAGAGGAGGTTGTAAGATGGGAAGCTGGCTTAGTGTTAATGTTGTGCTACTTTACTTTATGTCTGAACTGGGGTGGCAGAGTGGGCTAAAGAACGGTGATGGATTAAACCCAGATCTTTTGACTGGGTGTGAGTGTTTGATTGATTCAGATGCTCCGTCCATCACCACTCCTTTTGTACCGCTTTTGGCCACCATAAGTGTGGCAGGGTATGCTCAGACGTGAGTCCCTTGCTCACTTTGCCACTGGATTCAAGCAAGCCGGGCTGAAGACGGCTGGAATGCCAGAAACCGGTCCTCGGAAGCTTGTTTCCGGTCCAGGGAAGACATGGCTTGGCAGTTCGGGCTGGACTGTTCCCATGAGGCACAGGGTCAGACTGATTTGCCTATAGCCATGTCTGAACTGGGGTGGCAGAGTGGGCTAAAGAACAGTGATGGATTAAACCCAGATCTTTTGACTGGGTGTGAGTGTTTGATTGATTCAGATGCTCCGTCCATCACCACACCTTTTGTACCGCTTTTGGCCACCATAAGTGTGGCAGGGTATGCTCAGACGTGAGTCCCTTGCTCACTTTGCCACTGGATTCAAGCAAGCCGGGCTGAAGACGGCTGGAATGCCAGAAACCGGTCCTCGGAAGCTTGTTTCCGGTCCAGGGAAGACATGGCTTGGCAGTTCGGGCTGGACTGTTCCCATGAGGCACAGGGTCAGACTGATTTGCCTATAGCCATGTCTGAACTGGGGTGGCAGAGTGGGCTGAAGAACGGTGATGGATTAAACCCAGATCTTTTGACTGGGTGTGAGTGTTTGATTGATTCAGATGCTCCGTCCATCACCACTCCTTTTGTACCGCTTTTTGCCACCATAAGTGTGGCAGGGTATGCTCAGACGTGAGTCCCTTGCTCACTTTGCCACTGGATTCAAGCAAGCCGGGCTGAAGACGGCTGGAATGCCAGAAACCGGTCCTCGGAAGCTTGTTTCCAGTCCAGGGAAGACATGGCTTGGCAGTTCGGGCTGGACTGTTCCCATGAGGCACAGGGTCAGACTGATTTGCCTATAGCCATGTCTGAACTGGGGTGGCAGAGTGGGCTAAAGAACGGTGATGGATTAAACCCAGATCTTTTGACTGGGTGTGAGTGTTTGATTGATTCAGATGCTCCGTCCATCACCACTCCTTTTGTACCGCATTTGGCCACCATAAGTGTGGCAGGGTATGCTCAGACGTGAGTCCCTTGCTCACTTTGCCACTGGATTCAAGCAAGCCGGGCTGAAGACGGCTGGAATGCCAGAAACCAGTCCTCGGAAGCTTGTTTCCGGTCCAGGGAAGGCATGTGTGGGAAGTTGGCCTGATGTGCAGTGCTCACTATTCTAGTGATCACTATATATCAGTCCAAACAACCCTTATTGATGATTGGTTGTAAGTCAACCTTATAGACCAGCTATCCTAGTAGCATGGATACGAGCAGTCTAAGGCTAAGACTCTAGAGGGCGTGTTAAGCCAGCTGTTTTACCATCACATTACCCCTTGAACACCCAGTGAAAGGACACCACACAAGTGTTATGAAAATAAACAGTGTATTTATTAGAATCACAACAACCCTGTACTCTTTATGAGGACAGGGTGCTAAGCACACAACAAAACTCTTATGAAAATACTTAAGTTAGCACGTTATACACAAATGCCCGAGGGGCATGAAAAACCATATACTTTAAAAGTGGAATGCGAATTACTAGCAGGTAAGTAACAGTTCTAATAGGCTTTGGAATCGCTAGGACTGGACTAGGGAATCGTTAGATTACTACTAGGAGGCCCAGGGGACTCGGGTGCAGAGTGTGCACTCTCACGCGGGATGCGGGACAAAGTCTATGGAGGCTAGTAAAGGCAAAGTTAGTGTTCACGGGCGAACCCGACCTGGTAGGAAGAAAACGACAGTGGATCCTGACCCTAGGATAGTGAGGCTATGCTGGGACACCGAAGTGCCGAAGTTACCTAGCCCAGGGGCTGCAGCTGCATAGGTCTGAAAAGACGTCGGGGATCTCGTTGCCGGACCAGGAGCCTGGAAGGAAGAAGTTGCTGGCAGGCGACCAGTGAAGAAAAGTTCGATGGATCCAAGCCTGGATCAAGGAAGAAGAAAACCTGAAAGCAGAGGGGACCAAGTTCTTGAATCACTAGCCAGTGATTAAGTGGGCACCAGGATGGCACCGGGCGAAGTCACCGCAGTCAGGTGAGTGGGCGCTGCTGGGCTCTGCAGTCTCTCGGACCAGGAGGCGTTGTCGGCGACCAGGATGGAGGTGCGAGCTGTCCCACGAAGGTTCTTGCTGTCGATGTCGCTGGACCCAGGATTGGGCAACAAGTCTTGGCAAATGCAAGGCCCACGCGGTGGACCTAAAATGGCGTCTTGGGCGGACCAGGAGGGTCCAGGGTACTTCTCCGATGGAGGGAAGCAAGGGCCAGTCTGGAGCAACCAGACCAGCAGCAGAAATGTCGTCGGGCGTCGTCAGGAAGGCCACAAGCCAGCGGGCTAGTAGCCAAACAACGCGGTGAGCAGTAAAAAGCAGAAGGGCCCCACGCAGATCGTGGAGATGCTGGGGGGCTGCTCTTCGGTGCTGGAGCTGCTCAGGGTGGGGGCTTCTCGGACCCCAAAGCACTCACCAGGAATTCACTCGGCGGGCTTGCTGGAAAGAAGTCGTGCAGTCTTGCAGATGGCCGGTCCCTTGAGGTCTCGTCGCACCCACGGTTCTCAGCTGGGCTGTAGAGGTGGGTAGAGGTCAGAGGTGCCAGGGAAGCCGGTTCTCGTCGAGCTGGGCAGTCGGATTCCGGAGGAAGGACTTGCAGCAGACCGCAGTGTTCTTAGATGGTGCCTGCGGATGCAGGGTGACTACTCCTTAGTCACAAGGGAGAAATCTTAGGAAGAAGTCTTGAGTTCCTTTCGCAGAAAGTAGTTTCAGGATTCAAAGATGATCTGATTTGGAAGGGGGCCAGTCTCTACCTTTATCCTGTAAAAAGGGGCTGGCACGCGACTAAGTCCTGCCCTATGGGTGGGACTAGGAGGGGGGTGGTTACACCCACTTCCTTGGCGGGCTTTTCCCCAGCACAGGGTCTGGAGTGACCCTGGAACTGGTTCCAGCCAGCCTATGCACAGTGAGCACCGGGGTGCCACGTGCAGTCACCTTCCTCTAAAGCCCTGCCTACCTACAATACACAAAACCCTGTCTGGGACGGTGCTGGCACCGCCCCTGGCAGGAAACCCTTTGTCCTTATCTCCTGCTCTGGGAGGACTCCCAGCAGCAGGAGGGCAGACTTGTGTCTCGGTGGCAGCATCCATTTTGTGGATGCTAAGGCTCTGTCTGACTTTAACCGGGGTTAGGGGTTACATACATGTCGTGTCCCTCTAGAAGGGTGGAATGCTAACCCCGTCGCCAGAATTGGCGAGGGGTTAGTATTCCAATTCGTATGACACCTTACTCGACATGTTTTGATAAAGCGATACCAGAGTTGGCACATAACCGCGAGGATTATAATGCACTTAAGAGTATATGGTATGCGATATCATGGAAACGGCTAAGGGATGGATCCCGAAAGCCGCAGACAGGCTCAGCTCATGCCAGAGCACCATCTCACACGATTCCAAGCACTCTGCCTTCAGGATTGTTAAGGCCTGCCATAGGAGTGACTGATAGGAGATCTGTGTGTCCATTTTAGGGTTAGATATAGGTATACTATATCTAAAGCAAAGGGTGTTTACACCACCTTGCCCCAGCTGTCGTGCAGCCAGTTGTGTCAGTTTTAGTTAGTCAATCCAGGGGTGGCACAATACATGCTTCAGCCCCTGGGAGACTTCTGGGTGCACCTCAGCCCTGGGTACAGGGACTTGGAGAGGGCCCAGTGCCAATTCAGTACCTAAGTACAATTTGGATAGAGAGAACAGCTAGGCTGTGGGTCTGATTAGCAGGCCCACAGCCAGGGAAAGTCGTAAACCAGTGCAGCAAAAAGCAAAAATCTGGGTGATCATAGGATTGCAGACCCTACTCTCCTACATGACCCCCCCCCAAACTTTGGGACAATAAACTAACCTTGACCAGGTGAGTCTTCTTGCTCTAAATGGAAATACCTGGAGAGCCCATCAGCATTGCTGTGATCAGTCCCAGGTCTATGCTCCACTGTAAAATCCATCCCCTGTAGGGAAATGGACCACCTAAGCAGTTTGGGGTTTTCACCCTTCATCTGATTTAGCCACAAGAGGGGCTTATGGTCTGTCTGAATGGTGAAGTGAGTGCCAAACAAGTAGGCCCTCAGCTTCTTCAGGGCCCAGACCACAGCAAAGGCCTCCCTCTCAATAGCTGACCAATTTTTCTCTCTGGGTGTCAACCTCCTACTAATGAAAGCAATAGGCTGATCATTACCATCAAAATTCAGTTGAGACAGAACAGCTCCCACACCCAACTCAGAAGCATCTGTTTGGACAATGAATGGCTTGGAGTAATCTGGACTCTTGAGGATAGGTGCTGTGCACATGGCCTGCTTTAGGTCATTGAATGCTTTCTGACAGCTTGCTGTCCACTGAACTTTCTTTGGCATCTTCTTGCTTGTCAGGTCATTAAGGGGGGTCACTATGGACCCATAATTTCTGACAAACTTCCTATAGTACCCAGTCAGGCCCAAGAAAGCTCGAACCTGAGTCTGGGTGATTGGAGGAGTCCAGTCCTTGATGGCCTGTATCTTACTCTCCAGTGGCTGAACCTGGCCTCCACCTACAAGGTGGCCCAGGTATACAACCTGTGACTGCCCTATCTGGCACTTTGTGGCCTTGATAGTGAGGCCTGCCTTTTGCAGGGCCTCTAACACTTTCCTCAGGTGGACCAGGTGATCCTCCCAGGTGGAGCTAAAGACAGCAATATCGTCAAGATAAGCTGCACAGAAGTCATCCAGCCCAGTGAGGACTTGATTCACCAACCTTTGGAAGGTGGCAGGTGCATTTTTCAGTCCAAAGGGCATTACCACAAATTGATAATGCCCTCCAGGGGTAGAAAATGCTGTCTTGGGTTTGGCTTCCTCAGCTAACCTGATTTGCCAATACCCAGCTGTCAAATCAAATGTGCTTAAGAAGTTGGCAGAAGCCAATCTATCTATAAGCTCATCTGCTCTTGGTATTGGGTGGGCATCAGTCTTAGTGACTGCATTGAGGCCTCTGTAGTCTACGCAAAACCTCATCTCTCTCTTACCACCCTGGGTGTGAGGCTTTGGCACTAGAACTACTGGGCTAGCCCAAGGGCTATCTGAGGGCTCAATGACTCCCAGTTCCAACATTTTCTGCACTTCAGTTTTGATGCAGTCTCTAACATGATCAGGCTGTCTGTAGATTTTACTCTTGACAGGCAGACTGTCTCCAGTGTCAACATCATGGGTACACCAATCAGTTTGGCTGGGTGTCAGAGAGAACATATGTCGAAAGGATTGCAGAACTTGCCTGCAATCCTGTTGCTGATGTTCAGTGAGGCTGCCACAAAAGACAACACCATCAACTGACCCATCATCAGGATTCTGAGTGAGCAGGTCTGGGAGAGGGTCACTCTCTTCCTCCTGTCCCTCATCTGTGGCCATGAGCAAGCTCATGTCCTTCCTGTCAACATATGCCTTGAGCCTGTTAACATGGAGCACTCTGAGAGGGCTCCTGGGAGTTCCAAGGTCCACCAAGTAGGTAACCTCTCCCTTTTGCTCAATGATGGTGTGGGGCCCAGACCATTTGTCTTTCAGAGCTGCTGGGGCCACTGGCTCCAGCACCCACACCTTCTGTCCTGGCTGGTACACAGTCAGTACAGCCTTTTGGTCATGCCAAGCTTTTTGAAGTTCCTGGCTGGCCTCAAGGTTTTTAGATGCCTTCTCCATATACTCAGCCATCCTGGAGCGGAGACCAAGTACATAGTCCACTATGTTGGTTGCAGGCTTTTTGAGAGGTCTCTCCCATCCTTCCTTCACCAAACACAGGGGTCCTCTTACAGGATGCCCATACAGAAGCTCAAAAGGGCTGTAGCCAACCCCCTTCTGTGGGACCTCTCTGTAAGCAAACAAGAGGCAGGGGATCAGGACATCCCATCTTCTCCTAAGAGTTTCAGGTAGTCCATGAATCATCCCTTTCAGGGTCCTGTTGAACCTCTCAACAAGCCCATTGCATTGTGGATGATAGGGTGTGGTGAACTTGTAGTTCACACCACACTCTTTCCACATAGCAGGCAGATATCCTGACATGAAGTTTGTACCTCTGTCAGAAACGACCTCCTTAGGGAAACCCACTCTGGAGAACACTCCAACTAGGGCTCTTGCCACTACAGGGGCTGTAGTGGTCCTAAGGGGAATAGCCTCAGGATACCTGGTGGCATGGTCCACCACCACCAGTATAAACTTGTGTCCTGATGCTGTCTGGGGTTCCATTGGACCAACAATGTCAATCCCCACTCTTTCAAAGGGAACCCCCACCACAGGTAGTGGTATGAGGGGGGCCTTTGTTGTGCCACCTGACTTACCACTGGCTTGGCAAGTGACACATGAGCGACAAAACTCCTTGGTATTCTCATTCATATGAGGCCAGTGAAAGTGTGAGACAAGCCTGTCCCAAGTCTTTGTCTGACCTAAATGACCTGCAAGGGGAATCTCATGGGCCAAGGTGAGAAGGAAACCTCTCAGAGACAAGGGGATGACCAGCCTCCTGGTTGCACCAGGCTTGGGGTCTCTTGACTCAGAGTACAGGAGTCCATCTTCCCAGTATACCCTGTGGGCACCTGTGGCATTCCCTGCAGCCTCAGCAGCAGCCTGCTGTCTGAGGGGTTCAAGGGAAGGGCAGCTCAACTGTTCCTTCCCCAGGTCTGCTCTGGAGGGTCCCCCTGAGCCCAGAAACTCAACTTGATCAAGTTCAAGCTCTTTAGGCTCAGTTTCCCTCAGCTCTTCTAGATCAGCCTCCTCAGAGACTTGATCCTCAACCTGGGGCAAGGGGGAAGGCAAAGCCTTACCCTTACTGCTCTTCTTCTTGGGAGGTGTCTGGTCCATAATTTCAGGATCCAGCACCTGTTCAGTGGGGCATCTTCTGGCCTGTGACCTAGTCACAGCAAGCACATGTGCTGGCAAGCCTAACATCTCCATGTGAGTCCTCTGCTCCACTTCTGACCATTGTGATGACTCCAAATCATTGCCCAACAAACAATCAACTGGGAGGTCTGAACTGACTACAACTTTCTTTTGTCCCTTCACTCCACCCCAGGAGAAAGCCACAATTGCCACACTATGACTAGTAGTGACATTGCTGGCATTGGTCACCAGGAAATCAGTACCTGGCATGATCTGTCCAGGGTCCACAAAGTTAGGTGTCACCATGGTGACACTGGCACAAGTGTCCCTATAGGCCTGAGCCATTTTGCCATTAATCAAAGGTGTCTGCCTGTATTTGCCCAAAGTATTGGGACTTATTTCAGGGGACATATCCATATCCCCTGTACAGACAAGGACAGCCTGAGTGAGTGTGCCAACTAAGTTGTCAGACCCCTCAGTACCCAAGGTTAACCCAACTAATGCCTTGGGAGTGACACTACCACTACTGACTGTACTAGGGGGTGCAGTTGCTTTAGGAGCTGTAGTGGCAGGAGTTTGTCCTCCTCTTTTGGTGCACTCACTAAACCAGTGAGACTTACTTTTGCAGTACTGGCACCACCTTTTTGACTGGCCTTCTTGAGTCTTCTTCTTCTGGGAAGCCTGACCCCCACCCTCTTTGGTTTGTTGGGGACCTGGTGAAGACTTCTGGTCATTTTGCTCATTCTTAACATTACCCTTCTGGTCTGCTTTCTTCTGACCACCCTGGTTCTGGTTCTGGTTCTGCTTGATCCTTGTCCTGACCCATTTGTCTGCCTTCTTTCCCAATTCTTGGGGAGAGGTCAGATCTGAATCAACAAGGTGCTGGTGCAGCAACTGGTTCTGACAATTGTTCAAAATTTGTTCTCTCATCATTAGATTATACAATCCTGTGTAATCTGTAACCTTGCTACCCAGCAACCAGCCCTCCAAAGCCTTAGTGGCACAATCCACAAAATCAGACCAGTCCTGAGACTGAGTTTTCTGGGTGTCTCTGAACAGCAACCTGTACTGCTCAGTGGTTAAACCAAACCCATCAACCAGTGTGTTCTTCAGGACCTGGTAATCGTTAGCATCCTCCACTCTTGTAGTGAGGAGCTTATCTCTACCTTTACCATCAAAGGAGAGCCACAGTATAGCTGCCCACTGACTCTGGGGAATGCCCTGCACAGTGCAGGCCCTCTCCAGAGCAGCCATCCATTTCTGGATATCATCCCCTTGCTTAAAGGGGGGCACTATTTTAGTCAGGTGTTTAGTATCTAAACCCTTCTCTCTATCTCTTGGGAGATTGCTGCCACCAGTGGGAGCTAGCCCACTCATCTGCTGCTCTCTTGCCAGGGCAAGCTTCTCTTTGGCCAGGGCAATTTCTTCCCTTTCAATCCTCAGTTCAGCTTGTCTCATCCTAGCCTCATGCTCCCTTCTCTGAGGGGAAGTAAATCTCCTCTGTGGAGGACTCCTTCTCCCCTGAGAAGAGGCATTAGAGTGCAGAGATCTATTGGAGTCCCTAGAAAGAGATCTATCTCTCCTAACTCCAAGGTTAGGCCCACTTCGGGTTAGTACTGGGGGTCCCCCAGATCCTAGCCCAAGTAAGTCTAAGTTGGTCCTAGTTAGCCTTCTGACTACCTCAAGACCCTTGTCTACCTCATCCCCAGAGAGTACCTCCTGATCCTCCTCCTCAACTGCTGAATCAGTGTTGTGGAGATCTGGATCCCCAGAGGTTCCCTCTAAGGCTGGCATGTTCTCATGTAACTGAGAAAGCTTTCTGGCATCATATGTCTCTAAGAGACCTATCAGAAAGGGAGTGGTGGGGTTAGACCCCTGCTTCAGTTTCCTGGAGACACAGATTTGTCTCATCTCCTGAAAACTGAGAGCTGCATATCTTGAAGTGACCTGTGGAGGGTCAACACTGACCAGGGGAGTCTCAGTAGAGTCCCCCTGAGTCGACATGCTTTTCTAGTGAGGTGTAAGTGGTGCACTTACCTACACTATATGTTTGCCTACTGATCCCTTGCTAGAGTTGTAGTTTAGGGTGTGCTAGGCCCTAGGAGCTACAACAGCTGGTTCAGTAGAACTCAGAGTATTCTAAGCTAAGTTATATGTACCTTTAGTACTTATGTGATCTTTCACAAGATATTCTTAGGGCATGTGTGGTAAAACAACAGCAAGCTCAAATCCCAACCGCTGCTCACCAATGTGGGAAGTTGGCCTGATGTGCAGTGCTCACTATTCTAGTGATCACTATATATCAGTCCAAACAACCCTTATTGATGATTGGTTGTAAGTCAACCTTATAGACCAGCTATCCTAGTAGCATGGATACGAGCAGTCTAAGGCTAAGACTCTAGAGGGCGTGTTAAGCCAGCTGTTTTACCATCACATTACCCCTTGAACACCCAGTGAAAGGACACCACACAAGTGTTATGAAAATAAACAGTGTATTTATTAGAATCACAACAACCCTGTACTCTTTATGAGGACAGGGTGCTAAGCACACAACAAAACTCTTATGAAAATACTTAAGTTAGCACGTTATACACAAATGCCCGAGGGGCATGAAAAACCATATACTTTAAAAGTGGAATGCGAATTACTAGCATGTAAGTAACAGTTCTAATAGGCTTTGGAATCGCTAGGACTGGACTAGGGAATCGTTAGATTACTACTAGGAGGCCCAGGGGACTCGGGTGCAGAGTGTGCACTCTCACGCGGGATGCGGGACAAAGTCTATGGAGGCTAGTAAAGGCAAAGTTAGTGTTCACGGGCGAACCCGACCTGGTAGGAAGAAAACGACAGTGGATCCTGACCCTAGGATAGTGAGGCTATGCTGGGACACCGAAGTGCCGAAGTTACCTAGCCCAGGGGCTGCAGCTGCATAGGTCTGAAAAGACGTCGGGGATCTCGTTGCCGGACCAGGAGCCTGGAAGGAAGAAGTTGCTGGCAGGCGACCAGTGAAGAAAAGTTCGATGGATCCAAGCCTGGATCAAGGAAGAAGAAAACCTGAAAGCAGAGGGGACCAAGTTCTTGAATCACTAGCCAGTGATTAAGTGGGCACCAGGATGGCACCGGGCGAAGTCACCGCAGTCAGGTGAGTGGGCGCTGCTGGGCTCTGCAGTCTCTCGGATCAGGAGGCGTTGTCGGCGACCAGGATGGAGGTGCGAGCTGTCCCACGAAGGTTCTTGCTGTCGACGTCGCTGGACCCAGGATTGGGCAACAAGTCTTGGCAAATGCAAGGCCCACGCGGTGGACCTAAAATGGCGTCTTGGGCGGACCAGGAGGGTCCAGGGTACTTCTCCGATGGAGGGAAGCAAGGGCCAGTCTGGAGCAACCAGACCAGCAGCAGAAATGTCGTCGGGCGTCGTCAGGAAGGCCACAAGCCAGCGGGCTAGTAGCCAAACAACGCGGTGAGCAGTAAAAAGCAGAAGGGCCCCACGCAGATCGTGGAGATGCTGGGGGGCTGCTCTTCGGTGCTGGAGCTGCTCAGGGTGGGGGCTTCTCGGACCCCAAAGCACTCACCAGGAATTCACTCGGCGGGCTTGCTGGAAAGAAGTCGTGCAGTCTTGCAGATGGCCGGTCCCTTGAGGTCTCGTCGCACCCACGGTTCTCAGCTGGGCTGTAGAGGTGGGTAGAGGTCAGAGGTGCCAGGGAAGCCGGTTCTCGTCGAGCTGGGCAGTCGGATTCCGGAGGAAGGACTTGCAGCAGACCGCAGTGTTCTTAGATGGTGCCTGCGGATGCAGGGTGACTACTCCTTAGTCACAAGGGAGAAATCTTAGGAAGAAGTCTTGAGTTCCTTTCGCAGAAAGTAGTTTCAGGATTCAAAGATGATCTGATTTGGAAGGGGGCCAGTCTCTACCTTTATCCTGTAAAAAGGGGCTGGCACGCGACTAAGTCCTGCCCTATGGGTGGGACTAGGAGGGGGGTGGTTACACCCACTTCCTTGGCGGGCTTTTCCCCAGCACAGGGTCTGGAGTGACCCTGGAACTGGTTCCAGCCAGCCTATGCACAGTGAGCACCGGGGTGCCACGTGCAGTCACCTTCCTCTAAAGCCCTGCCTACCTACAATACACAAAACCCTGTCTGGGACGGTGCTGGCACCGCCCCTGGCAGGAAACCCTTTGTCCTTATCTCCTGCTCTGGGAGGACTCCCAGCAGCAGGAGGGCAGACTTGTGTCTCGGTGGCAGCATCCATTTTGTGGATGCTAAGGCTCTGTCTGACTTTAACCGGGGTTAGGGGTTACATACATGTCGTGTCCCTCTAGAAGGGTGGAATGCTAACCCCGTCGCCAGAATTGGCGAGGGGTTAGTATTCCAATTCGTATGACACCTTACTCGACATGTTTTGATAAAGCGATACCAGAGTTGGCACATAACCGCGAGGATTATAATGCACTTAAGAGTATATGGTATGCGATATCATGGAAACGGCTAAGGGATGGATCCCGAAAGCCGCAGACAGGCTCAGCTCATGCCAGAGCACCATCTCACACGATTCCAAGCACTCTGCCTTCAGGATTGTTAAGGCCTGCCATAGGAGTGACTGATAGGAGATCTGTGTGTCCATTTTAGGGTTAGATATAGGTATACTATATCTAAAGCAAAGGGTGTTTACACCACCTTGCCCCAGCTGTCGTGCAGCCAGTTGTGTCAGTTTTAGTTAGTCAATCCAGGGGTGGCACAATACATGCTTCAGCCCCTGGGAGACTTCTGGGTGCACCTCAGCCCTGGGTACAGGGACTTGGAGAGGGCCCAGTGCCAATTCAGTACCTAAGTACAATTTGGATAGAGAGAACAGCTAGGCTGTGGGTCTGATTAGCAGGCCCACAGCCAGGGAAAGTCGTAAACCAGTGCAGCAAAAAGCAAAAATCTGGGTGATCATAGGATTGCAGACCCTACTCTCCTACAGCATGGCTTGGCAGTTCGGGCTGGACTGTTCCCATGAGGCACAGGGTCAGACTGATTTGCCTATAGCCATGTCTGAACTGGGGTGGCAGAGTGGGCTAAAGAACAGTGATGGATTAAACCCAGATCTTTTGACTGGGTGTGAGTGTTTGATTGATTCAGATGCTCCGTCCATCACCACTCCTTTTGTACCGCTTTTGGCCACCATAAGTGTGGCAGGGTATGCTCAGACGTGAGTCCCTTGCTCACTTTGCCACTGGATTCAAGCAAGCCGGGCTGAAGACGGCTGGAATGCCAGAAACCGGTCCTCGGAAGCTTGTTTCCGGTCCAGGGAAGACATGGCTTGGCAGTTCGGGCTGGACTGTTCCCATGAGGCACAGGGTCAGACTGATTTGCCTATAGCCATGTCTGAACTGGGGTGGCAGAGTGGGCTAAAGAACGGTGATGGATTAAACCCAGATCTTTTGACTGGGTGTGAGTGTTTGATTGATTCAGATGCTCCGTCCATCACCACTCATTTTGTACCGCTTTTGGCCACCATAAGTGTGGCAGGGTATGCTCAGACGTGAGTCCCTTGCTCACTTTGCCACTGGATTCAAGCAAGCCGGGCTGAAGACGGCTGGAATGCCAGAAACCGGTCCTCGGAAGCTTGTTTCCGGTCCAGGGAAGACATGGCTTGGCAGTTCCGGCTGGACTGTTTCCATGAGGCACAGGGTCAGACTCATTTGCCTATAGCCATGTCTGAACTGGGGTGGCAGTGTGGGCTAAAGAACGGTGATGGATTAAACCCAGATCTTTTGACTGGGTGTGAGTGTTTGATTGATTCAGATGCTCCGTCCATCACCACTCCTTTTGTACCGCTTTTGGCCACCATAAGTGTGGCAGGGTATGCTCAGACGTGAGTCCCTTGCTCACTTTGCCACTGGATTCAAGCAAGCCGGGCTGAAGACGGCTGGAATGCCAGAAACCGGTCCTCGGAAGCTTGTTTCCGGTCCAGGGAAGACATGGCTTGGCAGTTCGGGCTGGACTGTTCCCATGAGGCACAGGGTCAGACTGATTTGCCTATAGCCATGTCTGAACTGGGGTGGCAGAGTGGGCTAAAGAACGGTGATGGATTAAACCCAGATCTTTTGACTGGGTGTGAGTGTTTGATTGATTCAGATGCTCCGTCCATCACCACTCCTTTTGTACCACTTTATTTCTGTGGAGCAGAAATTGAGGGGTATATTTATTAAAGTCTCTGGTAACACAGCACAGCAACCAAAAATGTTGCACTGCGTTGCTTGAGAGGGAGAGAGCAGGACAGCTACATATCTACAGAGATTTGAAATGTCCTACTCTCTACCCAGTGCAGGCAAAGAATCATACTGAGAGCATCACGCACACACCTTTGCACCACAGTGCAAAGCTGTCTGCACGACTCTAGCATAGGTTTTGCACGGCAAGTCTACCCTTCCAGTACAAAATACTATGCTTCGACTAACTTTTAAAACTTTCACTACTTTGTGTGGATTGTGCAGTGCATCCCATATGCAAAGTCAGAAAAGAAAGGAGAAATAAAAGCAGTTCCTCTCAATGAATGTCTGACAAAATATCGATAACACAAATATCGATATACAAAAATATCGGAACAAAAATATCGAAGTCAAAAATATAGGAATCCTATCCCTAACAAGGTAAGTACAAATATATCGAAAAAAATATATAGAATGACAAAAATATCGTTTTTTGTAAAATATCGTTTTTTTTATTAAATAAAAATCTAATATTAACAAAATAATACTTATAAATGTAATAAACATATTTAAAAATGTACTATTATATTTAAAATTAATACATAATGTAATACAAATTAATATTAATAAATATATAATACATAATATATTTTTCATTAATATTAACTCTAAATTAATTATTTTCATAACTTATAAAAAAATAAAAATATAATAAATTACTAATACATTTATATACATAAAATAATCACATAAATAACAATTAATAACAACATAATACTAATAAAAAAACTAAATACATTTTAGATAGTGTATGAGTAAAAATTACTATTCCCACTCCAGAGAGTGCAACAGTAGGGAAAGTGTTGGATAGCGTAGGGGTAACAATTACTATTCCAACTCCAGAGAGTGCAACAGTAGGGAAAGTGTTGGATAGCGTAGGGGTAACAATTACTATTCCCACTCCAGAGAGTGCAACAGTAGGGAAAGTGTTGGATAGCGTAGGGGTAACAATTACTATTCCCACTCCAGAGAGTGCAACAGTAGGGAAAGTGTTGGATAGCGTAGGGGTAACAATTACTATTCCCACTCCAGAGAGTGCAACAGTAGGGAAAGTGTTGGATAGCGTAGGGGTAACAATTACTATTCCAACTCCAGAGAGTGCATCAGTAGGGAAAGTGTTGGATAGCGTAGGGGTAACAATTACTATTCCAACTCCAGAGAGTGCAACAGTAGGGAAAGTGTTGGATAGCGTAGGATTAAAAATTACTATTCAAACTCCAGAGAGTGCAACAGTAGGGAAAGTGTTGGATAGCGTAGGGGTAACAATTACTATTCCAACTCCAGAGAGTGCAACAGTAGGGAAAGTGTTGGATAGCGTAGGGGTAACAAATACTATTCCAACTCCAGAGAGTGCAACAGTAGGGAAAGTGTTGGATCGCGTAGGGGTAACAATTACTATTCCAACTCCAGAGAGTGCAACAGTAGGGAAAGTGTTGGATAGCGTAGGGGTAACAATTACTATTCCAACTCCAGAGAGTGCAACAGTAGGGAAAGTGTTGGATAGCGTAGGGGTAACAATTACTATTCCAACTCCAGAGAGTGCAACAGTAGGGAAAGTGTTGGATAGCGTAGGATTAAAAATTACAATCCCAACTCCAGAGAGTGCTACAGTAGGGAAAGTGTTGGATAGCGTAGGGGTAACAATTACTATTCCAACTCCAGAGAGTGCAACAGTAGGGAAAGTGCTGGATAGCGTAGGGGTAAAAATTACTATTCCAACTCCAGAGAGTGCAACAGTAGGGAAAGTGTTGGATAGCGTAGGGGTTGAAATAACATACTTATAAAAAATAATTCATTATTACTTAATTACATTAAAATTAGTTCCCACCATATTCCCCTATAAACACACAACCCACAACAGAACACATTTATCAATTAATGACTTATTTAAAATTAATTAGCAATTAATTTTAATTATTTACCAATAATAACAATTAATGTATGCTTCCTACTAATTAATAATGAATTCTACATAATTAAATTACTTCCCACCCTATTCCCCTATAAACCCATAACCCACTACAGAACATATTTATCAATTAATCAATTAATTAAATGAATTAAAAAGAATTCTCAATTAATTAATTAATAATTCCTACTAATTAATAATTAATTTAACATAATTAAATTACTTCCCACCCTATTCCCCTATAAACCCATAACCCGCTACAGAACATATTTATCAATTAATCAATTAATTAAAATTAATTAAAAATAATTCTCAATTAATTATTTAATAATTCCTACTAATTAATAATTAATTTAACATAATTAAATTATTTCCCACCCTATTCCCCTATAAACCCATAACCCGCTACAGAACATATTTATCAATTATTCAATTAATTATAATTATTTAAAAATTATTCTCAATTAATTAATTTATAATTCCTACTAATTATTAATTAATTTAACATAATTAAATTACTTCCCACCCTATTCCCCTATAAACCCATAACCCGCTACAGAACATATTTATCAATTATTCAATTAATTATAATTATTTAAAAATTATTCTCAATTAATTAATTTATAATTCCTACTAATTAATAATTAATTTAACATAATTAAATTACTTCCCACCCTATTCCCCTATAAACCCACAACCCGCTACAGTACTAAAAGACAACATTTAATTAAATTACATTAAAAATAAATTATTAAACATAATAAATACAATATAATATACACAAAATGTATTTAAAAATCAATATTAGTAACATCGAAATTATTTACTTCGATATTACTGACATCGATATTTAAAACTTCGATATTACTAATATCGATATTAAGAGTGTCGATATTACTTACCTTCTATATTATGTCCCTTCGATATTTAAACTTCGATATAATTGTATATCGATATTTAAAACTCGATATTTTGTCTGTGTACCCTCTCAATAGTGCCTATTTCATAAGGGTTTTATTTTTTATGCAAAGCCATGTTCTAACTTTTTTAGTAGACAGGGTTTTACATAAAAAAGCATTGGCTGATGCATGGAAACGCCCATGCATCACCCATGGAACGGCAACTTGACTCTAAGTAATGCACAGCAGAACTAGGCACTGCTTTGTGTTACTTTCAGGTTAACTTCCAGCGCAAAACAAGTTATATACTTGAAAAAAAATAATTGTGCTGATTTGCATTATTTTTGTGATGCAAATACAGTACCAAATTCTTAGAAAATATACCTCTGAATGTCAGTGCTTAATTTGAACGGGTGGTTACCGGTGTTTAGCAACGACACTTAATTGCCAAAACTGGCACTTATGACAGTCTTGTCACTTACCTGGTCTTGCGTGTGTTTATGTCTACTACTGCTTTTAATGATTGGTGATGCTGCACCTGCACCACTAAGGGCTGATTCATCATGGCATGCATTAAACATTGAGAATGTCATTCTACATTATGTTTACAGGCATGACTTAATACCTGTGCTTTTATCTTACCTTCTTTTTATTCTAGGTCGGTTGTTATAACTAAGGTATACTATATACACTTGTGATTGCAATTGGGTATTTATACACATATGTACCTTCATTATCCCAATCCTCAGTAGATTAGGTCATTGGTCCTGATGAATTGCTGAGATCGATAGCAGCTGCAATTTGGCAAGAAACATGTCGACCTACTTTTACACAACACTTTGAGCTGGATTGGACCACTAGATCCACCTCCAGCCACTCATTGTTTTTATTAAAACAAGGAGACAAACATAATAAATATGCCAGGGTACCTCTCAGTTATTTTTATACTCGCATCACACCTATCTACACTAAATCACACAGATCACTGCCACTTATACTTCACAACGGCAAAAATGAAGATCTCTGGTAAATAGCCCCGCGAGGGGCCCATTAGACATTTGCAGTTCCGGCCCAATGAAGAGCTGCCCTACGATGAAGCATGACATCAATCTGGGTGTGTGAGGGCCATTGCTCCTGAGCAATCAGATCTCCCAATCTGATTTCTCAGTTTATCTCTGACCACTTATCTGTAACATTTTCTTTGATAGGAACTGCATACTCTTTGGATTTACATAGCCTGGTTGGGAGTTCGTATGCTGGACCTTTATGCGCTCCTAGTACCCCCTTTTGTATAGTGACTTATGACAGTCTGCCACATCGTGGAGCTGTTTGTCTAATTTAGAGATTAGCAAAACAACAGTTGCTTATTAATTCAACATGCATTAAAAATGACTGATACCTGCCACCCAATACATTCTTACAGCTTTGGGGGCCTGGAATAGTCTCAGTTGTCACACTTGTAAGTGTGAGATGGTAGTAGCTGTGTTAGTACTGTCACTGGCAGCACTGGTAGGCAATGGGTGGTACAACCTGCAGTGACCTCATGAAGAGAATGTCTGATGTTACTACGCATACATTCCCCACGCATAGCTTAACAACGCGGTCGTTACAACGACCACGTTGTTACCACACGTGCCGTTACATCGCAAGTCGCGTCGCAAGTCATAACAACGACTTGCTGAAGGGGGCATGCTGGATTTTGGAATAGTATTAGTTACTATTCCTACTTCAGTTTGTGCAACAGCAGGGAAGTCATTGTTACGACTTGTGATGTAATGGTAATTGTAAAGTTTCCGCGTTGTGTTTACTGCGTTGTAAATTCTGTTTTCCCATGACGAGGGCCCCACCACTTATGTTTTTACAAATCAGTTACTGCTGTATGTGTGCAAAAGTATGTACCAGTCCCAATCTTGTCATTGTTATGCAGATGAGCACAATATACCCAGGGCCACTGGAATTATGCCATTCTGCTGCTTTTTTTCACATAATTATGGATTTGTAGATTTTGCCACCGTAACTCATCATATGTTGCATAATCCGCAGATTTTAATAAAAAAATGTTTTGTGCTCAAACAGATCAAAAATGGCAAAAAGCGTAGGGGTTTGTGTTCTCACGCAGTGGAAGGCCCTTATTATAAGGTTAATCGGCCATCTTTCAGTTGCTTATTTCTGCATTTGGTTGCTAAATTGTAAAATGAGCTTAAATCTTTGCCCAGAAGGTATTACCATGTGTAAAAACGACAAAAGAATCAATCAATCAATCAATCAATCAAAGCATTTATATAGCGCACTACTCACCCAGAGGGTCTCAAGGCGCTAGGGGAGGGGGGTCCGCTACTGCTCGAACAGCCAGGTCTTGATTTGCTTCCTGAAGGCGAGGTGGTCCTGGGTCAGGCGGAGGTGGGTCGGGAGGGAGTTCCAAGTCTTGGCGGCGAGGTAGGAGAAGGACCGTCCCCCTGTGGTGGCTCTTCGGATGCGGGGGACGGCGGCAAGGGCGTGGCCGGTCGATCGAAGCTGGCGTTTGGGAGCGTAGAAGTTGAGGCGGCTGTTGAGGTATCCTGGGCCTTGGTTGTGTAGGGCTTTGTGTGCGTGGGTGAGGAGACGGAAGGTGATTCTCTTGTTGACCGGGAGCCAGTGCAGGTCTCTCAGGTGTCCGGAGATGTGGCTGCGGCGGGGGATGTCCAGGATGAGTCGTGCTGAGGCGTTCTGGATCCGCTGGAGTCTTTTCTGGAGTTTGGCGGTGGTTCCGGCGTAGAGGGAGTTGCCGTAGTCCAGACGGCTGGTGACGAGGGCCTGGGTGACCGTCTTCCTGGTCTCGGTGGGGATCCACCGGAAGATCTTACGTAGCATGCGCAGGATGTTGAAGCACGACGAGGAGACGGCGTTGACTTGTCTGGTCATGGAGAGGGAGGAGCCCAGGATGAAGCCCAGGTTGCGTGCGTGGTCTGTTGGTTTGGGTGCGCTGCCTAGGGCGGGGGGCCACCAGGAGTCGTCCCAGGCGGAGGGTGAGGATCCCAGGATGAGGACTTCCGTCTTGTCCGAGTTCAGTTTCAGGCGGCTGTTCTTCATCCATTCGGCTACCTCTTTCATCCCTTCGTAAAGGTTGGCTCTGGCGGTGGTGGGGTCGTTGGTGAGGGAGAGGATCAGCTGGGTGTCGTCAGCGTAGGAGATGATGTTGAGGTTGTGCTGGCGTGCGATGTTTGCGAGGGGGCTCATGTAGACGTTGAAGAGGGTTGGACTGAGTGAGGAGCCTTGAGGAACGCCGCAGATGACTTCGGTGGCTTCTGATCTGAACGGGGGGAGGCGGACTCTCTGTGTCCTTCCGGCGAGGAAGGAGGTGATCCACTCTAGTGCCTTCTCCTGGATTCCGACGTTGCTGAGGCGCTGCACTAGTGTACGGTGGCAGACAGTGTCGAAGGCCGCGGAGAGGTCCAGGAGGATGAGGGCCGCCGTTTCTCCGTTGTCGAGCAGGGCTCGGATGTCATCGGTGGCTGCGATCAGGGCGGTCTCGGTGCTGTGGTTGGCCCGGAAGCCAGACTGAGAGGGGTCGAGGGATCCGTTCGTCTCGAGGAAGGCGGCCAGCTGCTTGTTGACGGTCTTCTCGATGACTTTTGCAGGGAACGGGAGCAGCGAGATGGGGCGGTAGTTCTTGAGGTCGGTGGGGTCGGCTGATGGTTTCTTTAGTAGAGCGCTGAGTTCGGCGTGCTTCCAGCTCTCCGGGAAGGTGGCGGTGTCGAAGGAGGTGTTGATGATGTCCCGCAGGTGGGGTGCGATGACAGCTTCGGCCTTGTTGAAGACGTGGTGAGGGCAGGGGTCGGTCGGAGATCCGGAGTGGATGGAGTTCATCGTGCGGACGGTGTCTTCGGTGTTGATCGGGGTCCAGGCGCGGAGGGTGGTGGTGGGGGGCGGTGGTTTGGTCGTGGCGTGCGTCGGTTGAGTGCTGAAGCTGTTGTGTATGTCCGCGATCTTGTTGTGGAAGTAGGCGGTGAGGGAGTTGCAGAGGTCTTGCGAAGGGGTGATGTCGTTGTTTCCGGCGTTGGGGTTGGAGAGCTCTTTAACGATGTTGAAGAGTTCCTTGCTGTTGTGTGCGTTGTTGTCCAGTCGTTCCTTGAATGCAGTTTTCTTGGTGGCGTGGATCAGTTGGTGGTGTTTTCGGGTGGCGAGCTTGAGGGCAGTCATGTTGTCCGGTGTTGGGTCTCTGCGCCAGGCTCTCTCGAGGGCTCGGCAGTTCTTCTTGGAGCTCTTGAGTTCGTCGGTGAACCATGGGGCTCTCTTGCTGCAGGGTCTGCTAGGCGGGGTCCTCAGAGGGGCGAGGTCGTCTGCGCAGTCGCTGATCCACTTCGTGAGGTTGGTGGCCGCTTGGCTGGGGTTCGTTGCGCTGGTGGGTGGGTTCTTGCTCAGGGAGGTCGTGAAGTTATACTATAAAAGAAAGTGCCACATTATGCTGTACAATTTGCCTTTCTTTGCCACATAATTTAGTCAAACCTGCTTCAAATGTGGTGATTCCTGTCACATAATTTCAGTGGCCCAGAATATACCCGAGTTCTACAGGTACAATAGATGACTATGAACTGATGGCCCTCGTCAAGGCTCAGATCTTTCTCTATGTATTCCAACATTTCCAACTCAGAAAAATCCCTTTGAGATGCACTCCCAATACTGCTCACCACACTTTCATCACATTGATCCTAATTTAAATTACACATTCTTGATTAGGGACTGGGGGGGGTGGGCTAAAAAATCTGCCATGGCTTTTTTCTGCCCTGTCACACAATCAAATCTATAAATATATTGCCACTTTTTTATTCAATCAATCAGGGTTCTTATAGAGTGCGGCTAATCAACCGTTAGGATCTCAAGGCGCTTGGGGGAGGTTCTGCTTTCAGTCAAAGAGCCAGGTTTTGAGGTCCTTCCTGAATTGATGCAGTGAAGGTGATTGCCTGAGATGTAGAGGTAGAGAGTTCCTGGTCTTCGCAGCACGGTAGGAAAATGATCTTCCTATGGCCGAGGTCTTGCGGATCCTTGGAACAGTGGCCAGGGCCAGTTGGGCCAATTCAAAGAGTGGCTCTCACAGCTCATTTTGTGTTGAACAAGAAGCTTGTGGTCTTTGAAAATGAAAAATTCTGACCCCCACAAATACATTCTAAAATGGTGCACGCCTCACGCCTCAGTACAAGGATCTGGGCCTAAATCCATCGTTTTTTTGCACTCCACACCACCCTGGGTTAGACACTGGCTATATGCAAATCAGCTCTGACCCTGTGCCTCATGGGAACAGTCCAGTCCGAACTACCAAGCCATGTCTTTCCCAGACCGGAATCAAGCATCCAAGGACCGGTTTCTGGCTTTCAGCCTTCATCAGCCTGGATAGCTTGACTCCAGTGGTGTGGAGAGCCTGGGACTCACGTCTGAGCATACCCAGCCCACTCGGGGTGAAAATTGCAAAAAACACAGTTGATGGACAGAATGTAGAACAATGTCATACATTCACCCCAGTACAAGGATCTGGGACTAAATCCATCATTTTTTTGCACTCCACACCACCCTGGGTTAGACACTGGCTATATGCAAATCAGCTCTGACCCTGTGCCTCATGGGAACAGTCCAGTCCGAACTACCAAGCCATGTCTTTCCAAGACCGGAATCAAGCATCCAAGGACCGGTTTCTGGCTATCAGCCTTCATCAGCCTGGATAGCTTGACTCCAGTGGATCCTCGCCATGGGGCATTGGCATCACTAACAGCTCTCAACACATTCTCTTTAAATTCAATCCCCTTCCTGGGTACCTGGTATCCCACATAATCTAACAATTTAACTCAATCTTACATTTTTCCTTTTACAGAGTTACACCATTTTCTCTTAGGATGATCAGCTCAGGCACCAACACACTATTATGCTACTGGAACTAGAAAGAACCACCAGAATAGGGGCGTGGCCAGGGAAGGTGGCCAAGTCGACGTTTCTACCGGCGCTCCTGTCAACACAGGCTGAATCTGGCAAACATCCTGCAGTACTCAAGCAGCAATTCCGCATCGTCGGTCTGGGGTGATGCCGCTCTCACCCTGGGACATGCAGAGGGTTTAATCCTGTTGCTCAGAGCGAGTGGTGTGTTCCAGCAGGAGGGCAGCCTTTGTAACAACCAGCACCATTTTCTCTGCTCTGCATGAGGCTTAGTAGAGATACTTCCAGAAACCAGAGGCCGGAAGAGCAACCGAGACCCGAAAAGGCAAATATGCTGACGGGCCCGCTGAAACAGATTACCAGGTAAGAAGTGCTGGCCCGACAACCTCCCCTGTGATTCCGACTTGCCTGGAGGGGAGCGGGTTCCTGCGAGGAGCTGCGGTGCTGGGGCTGCTAACCCAGGATGATGAGGCCTGCATCGGTGGTGACGCAGAGGTGCTTGCCTTGTGCTTTTAGAAGGGGCTCGCCCCGGAGAGTGTGGGGAGTCCCCCCTGAGGGTTCCCCGAACATCTGTCGAGTGGTGAGCCCTTCATATGCCGGACTTCAGTGGCGAAGAGCTGGTCTCCGGCCTGTAGGGCCTAAGGGAGGGCGGCTGCCCAGCTACCCCCGAGTGACTCCTAGTCAAGTCAAGTCAAGTCAGGATATTTATATTGCGCACATATCACATCCAAAGAGTCTCATGTCGCATGCAGACGGTTCTGACAAAAGGTGAGCAGCTGAATTTAGCAGAAAAGCCAGGTTTTAAGCTTCTTTCGGAAACTGGTGTGTTCAGAGATTGTGCAAAGGCTCAAGGGAATATTATTCCAAAGGGATGGGGCCAAAAAGGAGAAGGCGCGGCCTCCATTCCTGGTAGTTTGGATTCTCAACGGAGTGAGCAGTGACTCCATGCTCAATCTCAGCTGCCTCCTTGGTACATACCATGTGAGCTTTTGGTTCCAATATTTTGGGCCCCTTCCATACATGTGTTTATGTACCATACATAGTGTTTTAACAATGATCCGTTTTTTTACAGGCAGCCAATGTAAGGTTTTTAGACATGGCGAGGAGGAAGTCCCTCGGGGAAGATCTAAAACCAAGCGCGCCGCCCTGTTCTGTTAGAACCTGCAGTTTCCGGAGGTGGCCTTCGTTTGTGGCCAGAAGTAGCGAATTGCCATAGTCTAACCTGTTTATAATCAGACCTTGTACCAAGGGCTTGTGGGCTTCAGCTGGTAGCCACTTGAAAACCCTGCATAAACTACGCATGATTCCAAAGCAGGTACCCACAATATGGTTTACCTGGGTTTTCATGGATAACTTATTATCCATGTGCAGACCCAGATTGCAGACCGATTCCTTAGGGGCAGGACTCTCACCCAGCTGTGAAGGCCACCAGTCCTGGGTCCAATGTTCGGTAGCTTTGCCAAACAGCATGACCTCTGACTTGCTGCCGTTCAGCTGCAAGTGATTACGGCCTATCCAGTTTCTTACCTCTATCAGGCAGTTCTTAAAACGACCTTTGGTCTCGCAAATGTCAGGGCCAAGAGTGACCAGGATTTGATGTGTCGTCGGCATAAGATAAAACATCAAAGACGAACGCTCTGATTACTTTGGCCAGGGGGGCCATATAAACATTAAAAAGCGTAGGGCTCAATATAGAGCCCTGCGGTACACCCCTTGTGACTGGCCGTGAACTCGCCAAGGTCTTGCCTATTTGAACTGTGGTCGTCCGATTGGATAGATAGCTGTTAAACCATTCCAATACCTTCCCTCTGACACCAATCTCCCATAGTCTCTGCATCAGGATACGATGGGAGATGGTGTCAAAGGCCGCAGACAGGTCCAAAAGGACAAGAATGGAAGATTGACGTTTGTCCAGAGCACGCCTAATGTTATCTACGACCTCAACCAGTGCTGTCTCCGTACTATGAGCGGCACGGAAGCCCGATTGTGAGGGGTCAAGTAGGTCATTCATTTCAAGATATTTTACCAGCTGTTCGTTGACAGCTGCTGCCAGCATTTTTCCAAAATATGGCTATAAGGAGATGGGTCGATAGTTTATAAGGATATTAGCGTCTGCTCCTGGCTTTTTCAATATTGGCCTTACTCCCGCCGCGTTCCACATAGTTGGAACATCCGCTTCTCGCAGAGACATGTCTACGGGCTGAGGAGCCAGCCCCTTACCTTGCAGATGTGCTGACTGAGATCCAAACTACATGGGACGAGATGGTCCATGAGATAGACTCTTTTGCCATTGAGGTCAACTTGCTGCAATGTGAGCTACACAAAGTATCGGACTGGGTGACTACTACTGAACAGAATGTAGACACTATGCAGGCAGTGGTCCGCACACTCTGATTCACTGTTCTTGACATCTAGTGGTGCAATTAGATGACTGAGCGGAAGACTCTGAAGGGAGGTCACGTAGGACTAATCTACTTGTCGTAGGTTTCCCTGAGAAAGCAGAAGGACCCTCAGCGGAATTATTATTGGAAGAATAGATTACAATTGTCCTGGTCCCCCGGATGTTCTCTAAAATTTTCACCATCGAGCGAGCCCACAGGGCGTTTTTCCCTCTGTCCAAGCCTGGTGCGCTGCCGAGAGCTAATATATCCCGGCTTTTCAAATTCTGGACGTCATCCTACAAACTATCTGCACCTTGCTGTTTGAAGGGCACCCTATTTCAATCTAGCCAGACTACACGCAGTGAGTACAGGACCAGTGGAAAACATTTCTTGAGGTAAAAAGACGTCTTCGGGATTTTAATCACAAATACAACCTCCTCTTCCCAGCAAACTGCGGGTCAAAAGCCAAGCAAAAGACTTTTTTTTTGTTCTCGGTCACGGAGGGGAGTGACTGGCTGGACTCCCGCGGACATCCTCGTGCCTGTCTGGTCGGGACGGAGTCGTCCCAATCATCAGCGTAGGGCAGATCAGCCCGAGATCAGATCAGAATCAGTGAAGGTCCCATAAAAGGACTGGGAGCCCTGGACGAATCGGAGTCTGCCCTGATGGGACGTTGCAGGCCATGGAAGCTGTTCCTAATTCGGCTGGAGCATATCAGGACCAACTGATAGACCACAGCCAGAATGAGGATATCGCCATTTAAGGCTCAGGGCGTTCACAACGAACAACACACATAAATGTCTGTGCCAGATAAGTGGAATGATATGTATCTGTAATGATATGAAGGAGCGCTGGTGCTGATATGTGGGGGGACGTTTGCTTGAGTTACTGTATGAGGGGGTTATTCCTCCAGAGTATAGCTAAGTGATGTCGACGGGGGGGCTTAACCTCCTAGAGGTTGGCACCTGGGTGGATAGCTGGAGGTCTTCACCTCACACCCCACCCGCTGACTAACCACTAGTGCAGCACAAAAGTCTGTGGAAAGTTAAGACACAAACAACACAAAAGAAAAGGAAAACGGAATGGGGAATATCAGCATGTGGTTTCTTGTTTTTATCTGTTCTGGTTTTAGTTGGGCTATGGGGTAGCATTTCCAAATCCTTACCCTGTCTGATATTAGTCCGGAGAGGATGGCAGTACTGCCTATGGGGAAGGGGCAAGTTGAATCGGAATATAATGTACTTGTTGTAGTATGGTTGGGGTCATTGACCCTGCTTCTGTGTCCGAGAAAATTGTTTGTATTACCAGGAGTATCCCAGTGGCTGATTGGGTTGTGCAAGGCAGTGTTGCTGACATGGGGTGATGTGAGAGTATTATGTGACTTATCACTACCTCCATGACAAAGTTGATTACCTGGAATGTCTGTGGTATTGCTGCCTTTGAGAAACATAGAAGTGTGTTTGCTTGTCTGAAACGGTACAGGGTGGAGGTGGCATGTCTGCAATAAAACCATATATGGGGGGGACTCCTTACCATGTTTAAGGAAACAGTGGAGAGGGCAGCTTTATGCCAACTCGTTGGATAGCGATGATAACTGAGAGAAACGACTCCTAGCGGGCACGTGCGGTAACCGCCCTCTGCTGGAACTCCTGATGCTTGGCTCTGGGATCCCTGCATCGCTCTCCTATACTGTACAACATGTGGCTATCACCTGGGAGACCGTGGTCAGGCAGGTGGTACGGCATGCCCCTTATACCCCGAATATGCTTCTGTGGACGGTACGACCTTTCTCATGTATCGCTGACTCCATGTCTGTGCGGCGCTGGAAAGAGGAAGGATGCCAGCTGATGTGGGATCTCTATGTTAATGGGCAATTTATTACATGGGAGGAGGCAACGACTTCCTATAATCTGGGGACGGGACAGTTTCTACCATACAAAAAGATATCAAGGGTTGAGCAGGAGATCTGGCTGTCTTTCCCCGAGGAACACGCCAGCACTAATATATTGAAAGTAATTCTGTGTATGGAAGGGGCGATGTTTGGTGTCTCATCTCTGCCGAGCCTTATGGGATGACTTACCGAATGGGACTCTACCTGTGCAGACGAAATGGGAGGCACATTTTGGAGAGCCCCTTACGGAGGGGGAATGGTAGAGGGTCCACAAGGGTGTCTGAGGTGTAATCTCAAATGCACGGCTTAAGCCCCTTCCATATAATTTTGTGCATCAGACATACCTTAATTTACGGACACTGTGTGCGATTTACCCAACCCACCCTGGAACATGCCCACGATGTGGGTCGCCGGAGGCTGATTTTCTCCCTATGACATGGGCCTGTCCATCCCTTACTTCTTACTGGGAAGCCATACTTGCACAGCTGCGAGAGGCTACAGGTTGGGTGGTTCCCATGGAGATCTGACAAGTGCTGCTCAGGTTACTTCCTGCCCCCAAAAAGAAGAAACTAAGTAGAAGATGTGTTCTCCTGGGACTGGTACTAACAAAGTGATGCATTGCTATTGTGTGGCTTTGACCTGCTCCCTCCACTCATTGAGGCATGGGTGAGAGACATGTGCCAAAGGGTGACTGCAGAGGCGGTTCAAATTAAATACACCCAGAAGGATAAAAAACTTAAAGACGATCTTCAGGCATTGTCCTATATGTTGTCTGACTTGAGCGAACCACAGGTTTCAGGGGGGCCTGATACTTCGGGTTAGTGGGGTACCCTGTGAATCCCAGAGAGCTGATCATTAGATGGCATATGACTGGCAGTGCTAGAGAGCACATTGGAGGACCGGGACGCATTTGTACATTTTACTCTTTCGTTGATTTGAAACCCTGACACAGAGCTGTGGGGAGAGGGTCTTGGGGGAGTTAATCTGTTAAAAATTGGCATGGAGCTCCATGGACAAGGTGGATTCTTTTAAGCTCTGGGTAATGCAACTGCAGTGGATCCTATTTAATGATTTTCATGTTTCATCTGAGGATTGGGACATTTATATGCAAAGGATTGATCTGTTGTTGCCCTCCCCTTCTCTCCCCATCTTGGATAACATGAGAATTACCGATGATTCTGCGTCTTGTTCATTTACAGTTGGGTGGAGGAAGGATGGGAGAGGGAGGCTGGATCTCACTCCGGTGCATGCCTATGAAAATACTGTCAATGTGATTCTCAAATGCCAATAAAGTAAAAAAACAAAACAGAATATATTCCCATCAACACATGATTCCTTAAACATTACTAATTAAAAACATGGCCCTTTGAAAAACAATGGAGGCTGAAGACCGGCCAAAGGGAACTTGTTTATAATGGTACGCCCCTTCAGGGGTCACGATTGATCTTTAACTCCTGGATTCTCTTTCTAACTCCACTTGGGGAAATGCAGAAAACAAATCTACGGTTGTGTACATTGACACCATTTAAGAAGTGACAACATATCCATGATGTCAGTTATGGGGTGCCCTGCAACCCAAATGATCCATCTTCAATCATCTTGATCCACAAATATCCTAAGATTTACACTGGGTTTGTGTGACAACACAATTGGACAAAACTACTCAAAGCTTTCTATCGCCACAATATCCTGATCCAATAAGTATTTTAACTGTCTTCTTCTTAATCTCATGGGCGCCATAGTGATCATGTGCTCATATTGGCCAGCATTTATCTTTAAAACAGTTTAATGGGCTTAGCCCTTTACATTTCCCAAAGTGTATGAAAATACTTTCAGAAATCTATCATTCCACTTGTCTTCTGACACATACCTGATTTAATTTGAGAAGATAACTTGGTCAGTGTGGTTAGGATTGAGAATAATATCCACGTTTCTGTTCACCACGACTGAACTAACATGACCCATTGTCATTCGCTACAAAAATTGTGACATTTTCTGTCGAGTTTCCTTCAAAAGCTAACCTCTCCTGATATTCTCCTACCACTTCTATCAATTGTTTCCCATGCTCAAATATCCTCACTTTAAATTTATTAAGTGTCTTTCGCCCAAATTTTCTCTCTTACTGATGCTTTTCACGTTCTTTTTTTCAGTTTGAATCGTGCTTACCACTTTTGCAATTCTCTGCCCAACTCTCAAACTGATTGAAGTGTCCCTTATTGTTGCACCTGAAACATACAAAGTTCCAACCTGGACAGCTATTGACAATTTGCAAGGTGCATTTTGCTCCCATAGTGAAAATAATTATTATGCTTAGACTTGGCATCCTTATCCGTCCAAGCCTTTCTGTCATTATGGACAGCCATGCTTTTGCTCAAATTGATATTTGCTATGCCCGACTACATTTTGTAGATGCAGATATTTCTCTCATGTAGTTGAAGGTATTTTATGTGCTTGTTTCAATAGACATCGCTTATTAGAGAGTGGTATTGTGTTATTGACACTAACCACTCTTGCACCTTTTACTATTCTTTTTCTCTAGTAATTGATCAACGACAATTTTCTCCATAGAATCACCATAGTCACACATGGCTGCCATTGATATCCTGAGTGTCACTATATACCTATCTATTGGGTCTTATGGCAATAGTGCCCATTGGAAAAAAGATCTAATTTGAATACTACATTTTCTTTGGCATTATATCTTTTGTCTAATATTTTGATCAATATGGAATATTCATCAACAGTTACCATCTGAGAATCACCTTCCCCAACTCTGATGGTAATGTCTTCACTAGCAAAGGTCGTAGTTTGTTAGGACCTAAAGAGTGTTTTTAAAAGAGACAGTTACTTTTCTGTAGCACTGCTGTCCCTATTAATAACTTCCAGATATGTGTCAAAATCCTCTTTCTATTGCACCGCTCCAATGGTCGAGGGTCAAGTGTTGAAAGAAACTGAGAAGGATGAGGAGTTACACCCTCCATCACTCCATACCAACATTCAAAATGAATAAATTAGGTCCACTCATGGGTCCGTGAGTTCACAAGTTGCTGCCTACGTACTTACTGATTCACTACTTCCCTAGACTTACCCGTGCATCATTCTGCCTCCGACAAGACCCTTGCAAATACTTTGCTGCATGTAGTATGCGCTTTGTTAATGTATTATGCTACTTTGTATTGTGTATTTCCCTTTAAGCAAGATGTACTCATTTGAATTCCTATGTTCCATGTTCCATTGTGTACTCACTGTATTCACTGTTAGTCAGTTTCCTGCTGATAGCTGATGTATGTGGACGTGCTCATTTATGCGAAATAAATCTACAACTGAATCCAATTGAATTACTTATTTATTGAACTAACTAGCAGCCCGTCCCGATGTTGTCCGGGTATGAATTGCTGCCGGCCAGTAGTATATTGTTTTGTAGGATTTGGTTTTGATAGCATTTCTTATCTGTGACAATACTGTGAAACGCTCCGATTCACAGTGCATTGCTGATGCACTTAAGAGTGCGCGTTCAGTAGTGTGTGAACTCGAGTTTCCCTACTTTATTTTTCCTTGCAATATTATATAGCACAAACTCGACAACATGGCATGAGCACAATTTACATTACAGAAGAACACATTAATTTGTGGTAGGCACGGGGAGACAAAGCGATTTGCCTGGAATCACAGGATGTTGAGCTGATGCCAAGATTCGAACGTAGCTCCCCAGCTCTAAATTTCACAATTCTAGAACTTGTGGCGGGAGGTGTGTCTAAAAGTGTATGTTGGTGCCGGCCATCAATGAGAGAGACATGTGCATTTTTCAAATGGGTGGTGAAAAAATATGAGTATGTTGCTGGAGATGTGGGCCGTTGTGCCACCAATGTACTTACCGGGGGAGGGTAAACACCCATTATTCCGCAACTTTCTTTCCGCATACCATCACTACGCATACTTTCATTACGAAAGTACCATGACTCCGCAATGCCATTATAACGCATGGCATTACATTTTATATGCATACATTTACAACGAAATTCATTGTAAATGCATGAACGGTAAAAGCATGTTTTGTTTAATGTTTGGATAAGGTAAGTATGCGTATAGGGGTATATGTTTTGGGGTACTGAGGTATATGTTTTGGGGTGTTTGGGTATTTTAAGGGTTCAGATATAGTTTTGGGTTATGGGGTACAGGGGTAGTTTTAGGGTTTAGGGATATGTATGGGTTTTGGGGTACAGGGGTATTTTTAGGGTTCACGGGTAGGTTTGGGTTTTGGGGTACAGGGGTATTTTAGGGTTCAGGAGTAGGTTTGGGTTTTGGGGTACAGTGGTATATTTAGGGTTCAGGGCTAGGTTTGGGTTTTGGGGTATAGGGGTATTTTTAGGGTTCAGGGGTAGGTTTGGGTTTGAGGTACAGGGGTATTTATAGGGTTCAGGGCTAGGTTTGGGTTTTGGGGTACAGGGGTATTTTTAGGGTTTAGGGATAGGTTTGGGTTTTGGGGTACAGGGTATATTTATAGGGTTTAGATGGGTTAGTGTTTATGGGTGTTGGGGTATTTTAAGGAGTACGGGTGGGTTATGATTATGGGGTGCAGGGGTATTTAAAGGGAGCAGGGTGGGATTAGCTCACGATATGAGACATGGCATGAAGGGCGGAACGTACCACACGCCCCCAGCATTTGTCACGCCCCCAGCACACGCCCACAGCACAACGCAGACACACCCACAAGGGACTACTTAGCTGGCACGGTTCTTTTACCTTTTAAATGTATATGGTGGGCGTCTGCATAGCCTATGTCCTTCTGCTGCAACTGCCCTTTTTCTGTATTGGGTGTTGTGATTGGTGCTGTGGTTCCTGAGATTACCCGCCTCAAAGGTTTGGGCTCTCTCTTTATTATATTAGTATAGATATACTACAAAAACTGGCGACGATCGGGTTTGTTAAAGAACCAGGAACTCTCTTTTGGATTTTATTTTTCCTTCTTCTTCTTCGTTAATTTATTCTAATTCTAACTTTGGAATCGTGTATTTGTACTTCAAGTCAACGTTTTTCATGATTGTTAAGGAGATTTCAACCAACTCTACTGAATTTTTTTTTTCTTCAAGTATATTTCTGCAAATGAACTGCAATTGCTGCTCCAGATAAACTACAATTGCTGGGTAAATTTCTTCTGTATTGAAAATTATCTACAAACAGTGAGTAGATCGAGTGGTTTCTTTTTCACCTGCCTCTCACTCACTTTATGTTATTTTTCATTTTGTTAAGTAAACTCTATCGCGGTGTTTACCTTTGAAATTTCTTCTCCGTTGTTGCGCGCATCTTCGAACTTTCGCAACGCTTGGCAACGTGTGTTGTGCTCCGAGCGAGCGCTCGCATTTCCATGTTTGACGTTGCTTTGTAACCTGTGATGCAAAGGAAGCTAGCGCAAGGATAGTCACGTCAGAGGTCACGTCGCGTAACCCGCGTATTTGCGTGCCTCCATCTTGAATTTCTTGAAGAGTTGTATGAGCGTTTTAAAGCATTTGGGCACGTCGATGCTTCGCTTTTCTTCAATTCCTCTACGGATGTACGCAGCGTTTTCTACAATTTCAGCCAGCATTGTAAGTTTATTCTGTTTTGTTTCTTTTATTTACAAATTTTATTTTATTTTAAATATCTTTGAACAACATGAGTAATGACAATTCTAGCGGCAATTCTGCTTCTACTAGTGCTTCTTCGAACAGTTCAATGTCTTCTTCTTGCATTAATATTAATATTAGTACTCCTAAAGAATTTTTGACTTCTCCTGGTGAACCAATTATTAAGTGGTCTGAGTGGAAGGATTATTTTCTTAATTACATAGCCACTTTAGAGGATAATGTTGGAACTTTAACACCAGAACGTAAAATGAGGATGCTTTTGCACAGTCTTGGACCAGAAGGATTAAGAGTTTATAACCAGATGCAGAAACCGGAAAGATCAGGTGATATTGACATTTTTAAAGCGGCTATTTCTGATCTGACTGAGCATTATTCACCTACTGTGTGTATTGGCGTTCTTCAAAAAAAAAGTTGGAGAATGAGTCTGTAGAGGAGTATGTTTCCCAATTAAAATTGTTAGCTATGCATTGCAAATTTGGAGTTTTGCACGATGAACTCATTTGAGATCAAGTTGTTGTATGTTCAAGAAATAAAAGTATTCAGGATAGACTTTGGATCGAAGGAGAATCTAGCCTGAAGGATGCAATTACATTATTGAAAAAGACTGAACTTTCAGACAGAAGTTCAAAGGCTTTGTCAGAGCAGTCAGAATCTTCTATCACTACTACTCCCACTGTTAACAAAGTTTCTGTCAACAAAAGCAGTAAAGAAGTGTCTAAAAAAAAGAACAACAGGAGCTTTCAAACTAATAAGAACTTCCAAAAGAGATCTTTCAATCAGAAACCGTTCTATAAGCAAACTTATAATAAGAATGAGTCTTCCTCTTTTGCTTGTTATCGTTGTGGAGACAAGAATCACAATGCTGGGTTTGATAAGTGTCCAGCCAGATCTGTGAAATGTTCTAATTGTGGAGTTTTGGAACAGAAGTTCATCACAACGACCTAAAGTGTCTTGTGTCAATGACACTGATTCTTCTGACTATGATTCTGACTTCAATAATTCTTCATCTGGTATCGCAGGGAACTTTCAGTGCAATATTGTTTTGAATGTTGATGATAGTGTTAAAAGTAAACCTTTATGCATTGTTAAATTTGGTGGAATTCCCTTGCAGGTCGCGGCGGATTCAGGTTCTCCGTTTACAATCATTAACAAGGATGTATGGGAGAAAGAATTAGTTAATGATTTAGGTCCTCACCTTGAACCTACTGATGTTTCACTGGAAAGTTTTACCGGTAACAAAATTGAAATGTTGGGATATCGTATGTTTGAATTTAAGAATCGTACTGCCTTTTGTAAATTGTATGTTGCTATTGATGGTCCTTCTGTTTTGGGTTGGAGGGATCAGAGATTGTTACATATTATTCTTGATCCCAACAGCCCTGAACAACTCTCGGTTACTGGTGAGAGTGAAGACACAAAAAACTGGGTCCTAAAGGAGTTTCCTAACGTGCTTTCAGGTAAGATCGGTAAATTCAAAGGATTTTCACATCTCATTAGGTTAAAAAGTGATGCAATTCCCAAAATCCATAAAGTTCGCAATATTCCTATGATTGTTAAAGATGAAGTCAGAAGTAAGTTATTGAAATTGCAAGAGAATGGTATTATTCAGCCCATCGAAGCAGCTGAGTGGATTTCTCCACTGGTCGTCGCGAGACGTGCCAACGGGAAAATTCGCTTATGTGTTGATCTTCGTAATTTGAACAACAATATAATCGTTGATCAATATCCTTTGCCCAGGATCGACGAAATGTTGTCATTAACTCGTGGTGCAAAGTATTTTTCCATGCTTGATTTATCTTCAGCGTACCACCAGATTTCTTTACACCATTCTTGCAGAGATTTGACAGCATTTTGCACCCCTTTTGGTTGTTTCCGTTTTCGCCGTATGCCTTTTGGGTTGGCTTCCGCTTCTGCGGTGTTCCGAAGACTTATGACACAGCTTTTTGGGGATTTGCATGGCGTCATCTTTTTTCAAGATGATATACTCATCATGGGAAAAAATGCTGCTCAACATGATTCTAGATTGAGGAAAGTTCTGCGTATTCTTGATGAAAGGTGTCTTACGGCTGAGGTATCAAAATGTAAGTTTTCAGAGAACAAGGTAGTATACTTAGGGCATGAAATTGGAGAGCAGGGCATTAGACCGAACACTAAGTTAATTAGGGCTATTTTGGATGCAGCCGCGGGCCGTGGATGGAGTTACGGTGGGGTAGGGAGGTGGGGAGGGGGAGGGGCAGGGTGGAGGGACCTAAAAACTGGCATATGGATAATTGCAGGTAAGTACACAATTTAATAATAATAATTAAATTGTGTACTTACCTGCAATTATCCATATGCCAGTTTTTAGGTCCCTCCACCCTGCCCCTCCCCCTCCCCGCCTCACCGTAACTCCCTCCACGGCCCGCGGCTGTTTGGATGTACCTTCTCCTGGGTCCGAGGATGATTTAAGGTCCTTCTTGGGTTTGGCTGAATTCTATTCTAAGTTTGTTTCTAACTTCTCAGAAAAAACATACCCTATGAGAAGTTTACTGAAGAATAAGGTTCCTTTTGTATGGTCACAAGAATGTCAACAGGCTTTTGATCTTATTAAAAAAGCTGTTTGTGGCGATCCAAATATTCAAGGATTTGATCCAGCTGCTACCACATTTGTTACCACGGATGCTAGCTCCAAGGGGTTAGGAGCGGTTTTAAGCCAAATTTCTGAATGCAATCAAGAAGTGGTTATTGCATTCGCTTCCAGATCTTTGACACCAACGGAAGAGAAGTATTCCGTAATTGAAAGGGAAACATTGGTTGTAGTGTGGGGACTGGAGCATTTCAGGAAATATGTGTGGGGAAAATTCTTTTATGTGAGAACTGATCACAAACCACTTACAAAGTTAATGACTATTGATGGTCTTTTTAAAGCTACTGCTAGGATAGCGAGGTTATCTATGCGCTTACAAGATTTCTTGTTTGAGGTTAAGTATGTTCCAGGGGCTAAAAATGTTATTGCAGATTTTTTTTGTAGATTTTCTTTACCAATTTTTGAGGCTGATAGAAACTCTTGGAACGATTTTTCTGTTGCAAATGTAATTGCCAATGACAATGTTTTTGACTCTATTTCGTTGGAGCAATGGCTTAAAGCTGATTCTGATGACAATACTTTAGGTATTGTCAAGTCTAAAGTTGTAACTGGATGGAATGATATTTCTAAGAAGAACTTAGATGAAATTTTGAGAGGTTTTTGGGAGGTCAGGGACGAACTCTCTGTGTCTAACCATTTTCTTATTAGAGGAGATAAAATAATTCCTCCAGAGTCTTTAAGGGATAGGATAATACAATTATCTCATGAAGGGCATCCAGGGATTTCTCGTACGAAGTCTAGAGTAAGGGATCAGTACTGGTGGCCTGGAATGGATCGTAAAATTGAGAAATTTGTCAGGGCATGTGTCATTTGTTAGACCTCTGATAAATCTAAAAAGACTTTTAATCCACCATTGGGGGAGGTTACTTCTCCAAGTCTTCCTTGGGAGGATTTGGCATTGGACATTATGGGTCCTATCAACTGGTTTGATCAAACAGTAAAATATATCATTGTTTTGGTGGATTTGTTTTTAAGAGAAAATTTGTGTACAAGAAGTTTGTCCTTTATCTATTCTTACGGATAATGGTGCACAGTTCAAATCTAAGGAAATGGATTTGTTCTTTGTCTCTAATGGAATTAAGCATAAACGGTCTCCATTGTATCATCCTTCCTGCAATGGTGTTGTGGAGAGACTTAACAGAGTTATTAAAAGTACTTTGCAGTTGTGCATTAAATCTAAACTTGGGTGGGATAGTGAATTGTTGAAAATGTTATGGGCTTATCGTGTGACGCCCCATCCATCTTTGGGTATTAGTCAATCAATCAATCAATCAATCAATAAATAAATTTGTATAGCGCTCTACTCACCCGGAGGGTCTCAAGGCGCTTGGGGGGGGGGGGTCCGCTACTGCTCGAACAGCCAGGTCTTGAGTTGCTTCCTGAAGGAGAGGTGGTCTTGGGTAAGACGGAGGTGGATGGGGAGTGAATTCCAGGTCTTGGCTGCCAGGTAGGAGAAGGATCTTCCTCCCATGGTGGCTCTTCGGATGCATGGAATGGCGGCGAGTGCGTGGCTGTTCGATCGTAGTTGGCGGGTGGGAGTGTAGAAGGTCAGGCGGTCGTTGAGGTACCTGGGGCCTAGGTTGTGGAGGGCTTTGTGTGCGTGGGTGAGGAGGCGGAAAGTGATTCTTTTGCTGACGGGGAGCCAGTGCAGGTCTTTCAGGTGTCCGAAGATGTGGCTGTGGCGTGGGATGTCCAGGATGAGTCGTGCGGAGGCGTTCTGGATGCGTTGGATTCTTTTCTGCAGTTTGGCTGTGGTTCCGGTGTAGAGGGTGTTTCCGTAATCTAGTCGGCTGGTGACAAGTGCCTGGGTGACCGTCTTCCTGGTTTCGGTGGGGATCCATCTAAAGATCTTTCGGAGCATGCGTAGGATGTTGAAGCATGAAGCCGAGACAGCGTTGACTTGTCTGGTCATTGACAGGGAGGAGTCCAGGATGAAGCCCAGGTTGCGTGCGTGATCCGTTGGTTTGGGTGCGCTGCCTAGGGCCGTCTTGTCTGAGTTCAGTTTCAAGCGGCTGTTCTTCATCCATTCGGCTACCTCTTTCATCCCTTCGTGTAGGTTGGATCTGGCGGTGGCGGGGTTGTTGGTGAGGGAGAGGATCAGCTGGGTGCCGTCGGCGTAGGAGATGATGTTGAGGCTGTGTTGGCGTGCGATGGCTGCGAGGGGGCTTATGTACACGTTGAAGAGGGTGGGGCTGAGTGATGATCCTTGTGGCACGCCGCAGATGACTTCGGAGGCCTCGGATCTGAACGGGGGGAGGTGAACTCTCTGGGTTCTTCCGGCGAGGAACGAGATGATCCACTCCAGGGCCTTCCCTTGGATTCCGACGTTGCTGAGGCGTTGTACTAGGGTGCGGTGGCAAACAGTATCGAATGCTGCGGAGAGGTCCAGGAGGATGAGGGCCACTGTTTCCCCGTTGTCGAGCAGGGATCGGATGTCGTCAGTGGCTGCGATGAGGGCGGTCTCGGTGCTGTGATTGGCTCGGAAGCCGGACTGTGAGTGGTCGAGGGATCCGTTCATCTCGAGGAAGGCAGCCAGCTGTCTGTTGACGGTCTTCTCAATGACTTTGGCAGGAAACAGGAGGAGCAAGATGGGGCGGTAGTTCTTGAGGTCGGTGGGGTCTGCCGATGTTTTTTTCAGGAGGGCGCTGAGTTCGGCGTGCTTCCAGCTCTCCGGGAAGGTGGCGGTGTTGAAGGAGCAGTTGATGATGTCCCGGATTTGGGGTGCGATGACGGAGTCGGCCTTGTTGAAGACGTGGTGAGGGCATGGGTCGGTTGGTGAGCCGGAGTGGATGGTGTTCATCGTCCGGATGGTGTCTTCTGTGTTGACTGGGGTCCAGTCGCGGAGGGTGGTGGTGGGGGGTGTCGGTTCTGTGGTTGGGTGCGTGGACTGTTCGCCGAAGCTGTTGTGTATGTCTGCGATCTTGCTGTGGAAGAACATGGCGAGTGAGTCGCAGAGGTCCTGTGAGGGAGTGATGTCGTTGTTACCGGCGCTGGGGTTGGAGAGCTCTTTGACGATGCTGAAGAGCTCCTTGCTGTTGTGTGCGTTGTTGTCTAATCTTTCCTTGAATGCTGTCTTCTTAGTGGTGTGGATCAGCTGATGGTGTTTGCGGGTGGCTTTCTTGAGGGCGGTCATGTTGTCTGTGGTCGGGTTCTTTCGCCAGGCTTTCTCGAGGGTGCAGCAGTTCTTCTTGGAGTTCTTGAGGTCGTCGTTGGCCCACGGGGCTTTCTTGCTTCCGGGCCTGTTGGGATGGGTTTTCAGGGGTGCGAGGTTGTCGGCGCAGTTGGTGATCCACTGTGCCAGGTTGTGGGCTGCTTGGTTGGGGTCCGTTGATCTGGCGGGAGGGTTCTGGTTCAGTGATGCGGTGAGCTGGTCGGTCGTGATCTTGTTCCAGTTCCTGCGGGGAACTTGTTGCGGGAGGTGGTGGGTTGTGGTCTTTCTGAAGCTGAAGTGGACACAGCTGTGGTCTGTCCAGTGGAGTCCGGTGGAGTGGCTGAAGGAGATGTACTTGCTGGAGGAGAAGATTGGGTCAAGCGTGTGTCCGGCGTAGTGGGTGGGGGTGTTCACCAGTTGCTTGAGTCCGAGGTTAGCGAGGTTGTCCAGGAGGGTGGTGGTGTTGTTGTCGTTGTTGTTCTCCAGGTGGAAGTTGAGGTCTCCTAGGAGGATGTAGTCGGCGGAGGGAAGGGCGTGTGGGCTGATGAAGTCTGCAATGTCTTCACTGAATTGAGTGCGGGGTCCTGAGTGTCTGTAGATGAGGGTGCCTCTGAGTGTGGTCTTGGGGTCGGTGTGAATCTGGAAGTGAAGATGTTCGGCGGTTGTGAGGGTGTCGTCAGAGTTGGTCGTGATGCGGATGGTGTTCTTGTGGACGATGGCGATGCCTCCTCCTGTGCGGTTGGTGCGGTCCCTCCTGGTGATCTTGTATCCGTCCGGGATGGCGATGTCAGGCACTGGGAGGCGTTCATCCAGGTTTCCGTGAGGAAGGCGACGTCTGGGGATGTGGTGTCGAGCATGTTCCATAGTTCCATGGTGTGTCTGTGGACCGAGCGGGTGTTGAGCAGGATGCACTCCAGGTGGTTGCTGTTGGTGTTTGGCTTGGTGGGTGTGGGTGGGTTGCAGGTCCTGATGCAGGCGAACTTGCAGGATTGGCAGGTGAAGAGTCCGTGGGTGCGTCCTGGGATGGCTCAGTGGCAGTCGGGGAGGCATCCGGTGTTGAGTGCGCTGAGGGTGGCGGCGGCGTACGTCCGGCGGGTGGGATGGCATCCGCGGGGACCATGGGGTCTGGCGCTGGGTGCGGTCCAGGCGCGGACGGGCGCAGACGGGCTTGCCTTTGGCGCACCCGCTGCGCGTGAACGCTGCGCGCACGCGCAGACTGTGCCATAAATGGAGAGTGGGGGGGGGGCGGAGCGAGGGAGGAGCAGCTGGGAGGGGGGAGCGGGGTGGCGAGTGGGGAGGGGAACGGTGATGCTGGAGGGAACGGGGGTGGGGCCGCGGGGGAGCAGCGGCAGGGAGCGGGGTGGGTTCAGCAGCAGGAACGGCAGTGGGGTCGCAGAACGAACAGGGGCACGACGAAGGGAACGATAACAGAGCACAGGGGCACAGGGGTACACAGTTCACGATGGAGAAGAGAAGACGATTACAACAATGCAGGGGGCAGAAACAAACTTGAGCAGGGGTACAAAAGAAGACGATTACAGGCACAATGCAGGGGGCAAACCAAACTTGAGCAAGGGTACAACAGTTAACGGACTAAAATACAATAACAGGCACAATTCAGGGGGCAGGATACCAACTTGGCAGCGGCAGCGGTGGCGGCAGGTGGAAACCGGGCACACTCGGGGTGGGCCACGAGGCGGGAGGAGCGACCGGCTCTGACCAGGTCAGGTCGGGTCACAGCTCCCCGCCTCGCGGGGCTTACCTTTTGTGTTCAGTGGGAGGTAGGAGCAGCTGGGAGGCGGGAGCGGGGTGGCGAGTGGGGAGGGGAACGGTGATGCTGGAGGGAACGGGGGTGGGGCCGCGGGGGAGCAGCGGCAGGGAGCGGGGTGGGTCCAGCAGCAGAAACGGCGGTGGGGTCGCAGAACGAACAGGGGCACGACGAAGGGAACGATAACAGAGCACAGGGGCACAGGGGTACACAGTTCACGATGGAGAAGAGAAGACGATTACAGGCACAATGCAGGGGGCAGAAACAAACTTGAGCAGGGGTACAAAAGAAGACAATTACAGGCACAATGCAGGGGGCAAAGCAAACTTGAGCAGGGGTACAACAGTTAACGGACTAAAATACAATAACAGGCACAATTCAGGGGGCAGGATACCAACTTGGCAGCGGCAGCGGTGGCGGCAGGCGGAAACCGGGCACACTCGGGGTGGGCCACGCGGCGGGAGGAGCGACCGGCTCTGACCAGGTCAGGTCGGGTCACAGCTCCCGCCTCGCGGGCCTTACCTTTTGTGTTCAGTGGGAGGGAGGAGCAGCTGGGAGGCGGGAGCGGGGTGGCGAGTGGGGAGGGGAACGGTGATGCTGGAGGGAACGGGGGTGGGGCCGCGGGGGAGCAGCGACAGGGAGCGGGGTGGGTTCAGCAGCGGAAACGGCGATGGGGTCGCAGAACGAACAGGGGTACGACGAAGGGAACGATAACAGAGCACAGGGGCACACGGGTACATAGTTCACGATGGAGAAGAGAAGACGATTACAGGCACAATGCAGGGGGCAGAAACAAACTTGAGCAGGGGTACAAAAGAAGACGATTACAGGCACAATGCAGGGGGCAAAGCAAACTTGAGCAGGGGTACAACAGTTAACGGACTAAAATACAATAACAGGCACAATTCAGGGGGCAGGATACCAACTTGGCAGCAGTGGCGGCAGGCGGAAACCGGGCACACTCGGGGTGGGCCACGCGGCTGGAGGAGCGACCGGCTCTGACCAGGTCAGGTCGGGTCACAGCTCCCCGCCTCGCGGGCCTTACCTTTTGTGTTCAGTGGGAGGGAGGAGCAGCTGGGAGGCCGGAGCGTGGTGGCGAGTGGGGAGGGGAACAGTGATGCTGCTGGAGAGAACGGGGGTGGGGCCGCGGGGGAGCAGCGGCAGGGAGCGGGGTGGGTTCAGCAGCAGAAACGGCGGTGGGGTCGTAGAACAAACAGGGGCACGACGAAGGGAACGATAACAGAGCACAGGGGCACACGGGTACACAGTTCACGATGGAGAAGAGAAGACGATTACAGGCACAATGCAGGGGGCAGAAACAAACTTGAGCAGGGGTACAAAAGAAGACGATTACATGCACAATGCAGGGGGCAAAGCAAACTTGAGCAGGGGTACAACAGTTAACGGACTAAAATACAATAACAGGCACAATTCAGGGGGCAGGATACCAACTTGGCAGCGGCAGCGGTGGCGGCAGGCGGAAACCGGGCACACTCGGGGTGGGCCACGCGGCGGGAGGAGCGACCGGCTCTGACCAGGTCAGGCCGGGTCACAGCTCCCCGCCTCTCGGGCCTTACCTTTTGTGTTCAGTGGGAGGGAGGAGCATCTGGGAGGCGGGAGCTGGGTGGCGAGTGGGGAGGGGAATGGTGATGCTGGAGGGAACGGGGTGGGGCCGCGGGGGAGCAGCGGCAGGGAGCGGGGGGGGGGTTCAGCAGCAGAAACGGCGGTGGGGTCGCAGAACGAACAGGGGCACGACGAAGGGAACGATAACAGAGCACAGGGGCACAGGGGTACACAGTTCACGATGGAGAAGAGAAGACAATTACAGGCACAATGCAGGGGGCAGAAACAAACTTGTGCAGGGGTACAAAAGAAGACGATTACAGGCGCAATGCAGGGGGCAAAGCGAACTCGAGGAGGGGTACAACAGTTAACGGACTAAAATACAATAACAGGCACAATTCAGGGGGCAGGATACCAACTTGGCAGCGGCAGCGGTGGTGGCAGGTGGAAACCGGGCACACTCGGGGTGGGCCACGCGGCGGGAGGAGCGACCGGCTCTGACCAGGTCAGGTCGGGTCACAGCTCCCCGCCTCGCGGGCCTTACCTTTTGTGTTCAGTGGGAGGGAGGAGCAGCTGGGAGGCGGGAGCGGGGTGGCGAGTAGGGAGGGGAACGGTGATGCTGGAGGGAACGGGGGTGGGGCCGCGGGGGAGCAGCGGCAGGGAGCGGGGTGGGTTCAGCAGCAGAAACGGCAGTGGGGTCGCAGAACGAACAGGGGCACGACGAAGGGAACGATAACAGAGCACAGGGGCACAGGGGTACACAGTTCACGATGGAGAAGAGAAGACGATTACAGGCACAATGCAGGGGGCAGAAACAAACTTGAGCAGGGGTACAAAAGAAGACGATTACAGGCACAATGCAGGGGGCAAAGCAAACTTGAGCAGGGGTACAACAGTTAACGGACTAAAATACAACAACAGGCACAATTCAGGGGGCAGGATGCCAACTTGGCAGCGGCAGCGGTGGCGGCAGGCTGAAACCGGGCACACTCGGGGTGGGCCACGTGGCGAGAGGAGTGACCGGCTCTGACCATTTAGTCCATTTCTCTTATGAGATGTAGGAAGCCGTTGTGTAAAACTAATCCTAGTTGGATGAAGAAGAATGAAATGTGTTTTTATGATATTAATGATATTAATGAAATCAAATCTAATCTTGTTGTGTCACAAACTAAGAATAAGATTTACCATGATGCCAAGCATGGATCTAAACCAGTTAAATTGTGTGTTGGGCAATGGGTTTCTATTAAAAATCCTAGGAAGGTTTCTAAAGGTCAGAGTAAATTTGGTTGTCCAAGGAAAATTGCAAAGGTTCATCAGAATTCAGTTACTTTGGATAATGGTGAGAAATGGCATCTTAGTCGTTTAGCCTTGACACAACCTTTGGTTGTTAGTAATCCCTGTAATTCTGATCAAGTTTCTATGGACAAATCTCGGGGACATTTTTGGTGTCTTGACAAAGGTGAGAGTGATAAAGAGAATCACTTTACTCTAGATTTACCATCTGGTTCTTTAGAAGGGAATGTAATTGTAGAGGATGGTTGTATCAACAGTGATAAAGACAAAAATTTGGTTATTAATCAGAAATCCTCGTTTGGAAGATCAGTGAGGAAACCTATGAAATTTAAGGAATTTATAGTTTATAAGTAAAGTTTTCTTGTTGTTGTTTTTTTTGGTTTTTTTTTAAAAAGGGGAGGATATGTAGTATGTGCTTTGTTAATGTATTATGCTACTATGTATTGTGTATTTCCCTTTAAGCAAGATGTACTCATTTGAATTCCCATGTTCCATGTTCTATTGTGTACTCGCTGTATTCACTGTTAGTCAGTTTCCTGCTGACAGCCGATGTATATGGACGTGCTCATTTATGCGGAATAAATCTACAACTTAATCCAATTGAATTAATTATTTATTTAACTAATATACTACACTGCATGCCAATGATTCAGTGATGGAGAGAAGAATAACAGAGTAATCTCTTCAACGTCTTTGTGTACCTCTGTGCCGGAATTTGTTTTAAAAATCGAATTAGATTGTTTAAACACCTAGGGGCATATTTACAAAGAAATGACGCAGCACTGCAAGCAATTCAGCAGCGCCTCACTGCGTCATTTGAAAAATGCAGTGATGCACCGTATTCACAAGATTACGGCGCATCCCTATGTTTTCCCTTGCGCCGGTGTTAAAAAAGCTGTATAGCACCAACGGAGACACCTTTGCACCATAGTATAAAGGTGCCTGCATTGCAGGGATGACTGCTTATGTGCAAGAAAGGACACCTTCCTGCACATAAACAATAATTAACTGCGATTTGTTCCTTCTATGTGTGTATTCATGCAGCACACATAGAAAGAGCAAAAAACTAGGAGAAATAAAAGTATTTCTTCTCGTTGAACCACTCTAATGCCTTCTTTTCAATGGCGTTAGTTTTTGGCGCGACCTCAGATTTACAGATCCTCGTAAATCTGGGGCAGCATCAAAAAGCAATGGGTGTTGCAGTGGAATGCCCACAGCAACAGCCATTGCCTTCTGCTTTTATGCAGAAAACTGTGAGAAAGAGTGCGATATTTCCTATGTGGCATTAATCCATGGAAAGTGGCTAAGCAACGTATTGTAAATATGGAGCAGGGCATTGCGCCACTGTAGCGCCATAAAAAGTGACGCTCCAGTGGCTAACTGCCCTTGTAAATATGCCCCATTGTTCCTTTTTGGTCCCTTTGTGTGCCCATACAAACTGTACATTTTTTTCTGCACATTTAGAGCAATGTATTAATGTACACTCCACACTAATATCGCATTACAACCTGGAGACATAATAAATACATTTCCTTAATGTTTTGTAGCATTTATCAAATCGGCAAACATACGTAGTAGAATGCTTACTAAGGAAATGCTCCCCTGAAGTATGGAGGTCGTAAATACCAAATTTGTGTGGGCTTTCCTAATCAATGTAATCTGCACAATCAATTATGTAATATTATCTCAGATCAATAATTAGTGGCAGAATCATTGTTTATGGAGCACTGTTCATTTAATGGCAATATGGGCAATATCGAAAATATGGACTATTTAGAATATTTGTATAATATGGATTATATAAAAATATTAAAAACAACATATTTTCTAATTCTGTACTACCTATGAAATCTGTTGGTCGAAGCCAGACCTCCAGTGCACTGAGCTTTGGGAGAATGCGCTGAAAATGAAAAATCAGTGATTTTCTGCAATTATTTTCCTAAACATGCCAGTCTACACAAGAATACATTCCTGCCTATGCTGAACCAACATCTGAGTTCCCCTGAGTGTGGGAGTACCAGACATATGACTTATCTGTGAGTTTGTGTGCCCACAGGTGATAAACTGGGAACAGTGCATTTAGAAAGTTAGGTAAGTGAAATGCTAGCTTAGGATACCTGTGTTTTAGTCACAAGTATGCAACCCTTGGCTTTTTGAAAACCCATATCATCAATATTGTTTGAGTAGCTAAGCATCCAAAGATTTCTATCACTGAGTGCAAGAGCTCCTTTGCTCTGAGTTGCTGACCAGGAGAGTATGTTGAGCAAGACATTTGTCTTGCTCAACATATTCATATTTACCAAAGTAAATCTGTTTCTTCGGGTATGACATTTGCAAGTGTTAAGCCACATGACTCAGGTCTCCCCTAGGTGTCTAGTTTTCCCAAATATCTAAGGTAGGTATGTTTCCCTAGTGGCTGGCCGACCCCGGGCACAGGTACCCCAGCAAAATCCCATCTATAAACCTAATTCCAAGGCTTTTATTTCTTCTTCCCAAAGTTGTGTTCTTGGGCCTTTTATATCCTGGGTGATAGACCTGCTCCGATATGTGGGGTACCATTTTAATCAGGAGAAGTGTGGGAATGCAGGATGGTAGCACATTTGCTATTATCCATTGAATTTCGCTATGTTTTGCTTCATCTTGTCAACCCCTTTCATGCTCATGACGAGCTGAGCTCGTCGTGCAGTACAGTGCTCCTGTACTCATGACGAGCTGAGCTCGTCATGACCACACCCGTTTTTATTGTTGTCCAGCACAGCAGGGGAATCGCTCTAGCAGCGATGCGGTTAATTGATGTACACAAAAAAAACACTTATTGAAAAAAAACCTTGCCAGCATTATCCAGCACTAAGGGAAATCTAGAATTCCGAGTTCCACAAATGACCTCTAGCCCTAAATTCAAATTCGTAAACATTGAAAAATCCATAGCTTTCACTCCTGTACTATTTCTGTTCAATAGATTTTTTAACTATCAAGTGATACATGGTCAGCGCACAGTGAAAAAACACCATAAACAAAGGATTCATTGTTGGCTGTTGGTATCATGAGCTATTAAGTACATTACAAACACTACAGATTTCTGCGACAGGAAGAGTCTGACGGATATAATGTTATATCATTTTTGTGGCTCTGCCTTCTGTATAAAAAGTTACAGGTGGAAACCTTGTTACCTATTTCTCTTTTATGCCCACTTCTATTGAGCAACTTTCTTTGGGAAATCCTTGAGCAACCTACACAAAGGACCCCTTGATGAATTAAAGATGATGGTTGCTTTGTAGTTATTCATTGAATTCTCGAATCCCCCACTGATTTCACACCAGTTTCTCCTACCCCTTTCAGAGGACCATGGGGCAAGCAGGGGTTATTGGGCCCAACCATGGGGGTTGAGAGCTTTTACTGGGCTTGAGTCACTGGGCCAAGTATTACCCCCACAGCACTTGATTGGCAATGGGAGCATGGGTCGAGCAGTCACGGGGAGGTAGGTGCAGGGTGTTCCAAGGCACAAGACTCGAAACACATCCAGCAACCCCAATAGATAACATCTTGGCCACGTCTGCCTTGATGCATCCCCAGACATTCTGTACATTATACCCTTCACTGGTAAACTGTCTCCTGTGTCTTTGTCGTGCACCCTGGAGTCAGCAATAAAAGTTTGGAAAAGAACACAATGCTACATTCTCTCTTCTGCTCCGGTGTTTACTTGGAGGCTACCAGAACTCCTTCCACAGTGCCACTTTTCATGTCACTAGGCTGCAAGTCTGGAAGAGGCACCCTGCCTCCCTTAACCTCCCCTGATATAGCCATGATATTCACTATGTAATCTCTCCAGAGGTAAGGCTTCAGTGGGGTCACATTGAACAGCCTCTTTGGACCTGTGTCACCAAATAGTTAACGTAAACCAAGAGAGAGTACGCAGTTCCCCAGTAGGAAAAAAGCGGATGAACCAACGTGAGTGGAGGCACAAAGGAGGGGAATCCTCCTTGTCGGAACTAGAGTCCTCACACACCCAGCAAGCTAGGTGTCATGCTTCATCATATGGGCTTGCTCCTCGTCGGGTTGGCGGTGCAATACACGACGGGCACCCATAAAGGTGCTCTTTAGCGGAGATCTTCTGTTCCTGCCATATGGTGCTGTGGGTGTGAGGGCCCTAGGGGAGGGAGTGTTTAGATGTATGTGGGTGGTTTAAAAAGGTTGGATAGTCCACAAAGTAATTTTCATAGAGTGGTAAGCCACCTTGTTAAAAAACAAAAGAAAGGCTGATCTCTGGCTCTAGGGTCCAGGGGCGCAAAGCTCTACTCTACTTCAATGGTCGACATGATCCACGCAGTATGTTGAGAGTGATACAGTGCATTTCATCAGGACCAAGAACTATCTACACTAAGTGGTCTGGAGGAAGAGTTCCTACTGCCCACTGATCTAGTGTGCGAGCACGTAGTCCCGCCAAATCTAGTGGAACCCAACTAGATGGAAGCGCTTGCTTCAGCGGTCTTTCCGGCAAATGGCACCTTCATTTCGGGTGCCCTGTCCAGGTTCGGACGAATGCCAGTAAACTACCCCTGCACTGGAGCTGGTAAGTCAAATAGTTAACTTCAGAAATGTTCTGAACTACCTTGTCTGACCCACAACATTTGGCCCCCAAAGCCATGGAACAAATAGGCTTCAGCACCAACTCCTACTGACCTTCCAGATACCAAGTCAGCTTATCTTTCTAGTTGTGCCATTCCTTCATCAGCACTTGGCCAGCATGAAGGTTTTCCATTGCCTGATGCATCTATTGCTCTATCAACATCCTGAGGCCAATCAGATGATTCCACTTCCACCTGGGGTTCTTATCATCCTCTTGAGGGTTTGTTAAACTGCTGAAAAAATTGGTTTGTGGGTTGTGGATGGTACGCTGTGGAGAAGTGCTATATCACACCAGCCTGCTCCCACATCTCTTTCATTTATGAGGAGATGAAATTGGTTCCCCAGTCAGAGATTACCAACTTTGGATATCCGACCCTAGAAAAGATCCCCGGGAGAGCTCATGCTATCAGCTTTGCTCTCATGTTCCTCAGGGGTATCGTCTCAGTATACCTGGTGGCATGATCCACTACAACCAAGATGTATTTTTCAGATGGCGTGAGGCAGAGGAAAGACTGTTTATGTAGGGAGGGGAAAATGTTTGTCCTCTTCCATGGGTAAGGATTTTACGGGGAAGGACCAGTTTATTGAAGGGTTAGAGAGGGGGGATACAATTTTAGGGACAATGTTCACTATTTATTTATGTACACAATTCTATTCTATTATTCTTGTAGAGCACATGGCTATATGTAGACCTCCCAGCGCTAGGAACAGTAATAATAGTCGCCAGACGCTACAGCAAGAGAAGTCAGTACCCGAAGAGCCAGGTTATCTAGAAGCCAGATGGGAAATTGAGCCGCAATGATGAATTTTGCAATGCGCTTCCTCTGACTCAATTTGATCTAATTCTACCTGTGTTTTTCAGTGTGGCTTGTTATTGTTGTTGAGTCTGACCTTTCCCAATTAAAATGTAAGTGTTTCATGTCTGTGAGGAAAGAGAGTCAAATGGACCAACAACGCCTATTCCCACCCACTCAAATGGATCTCCTATTGCTACAAAAGGCATCATTGATGCCTTAGCCCTCAATTCATCTAGCAAGCGGTTTAGGCTTGACAGACCCTCTCTATGTTTGGCCAGTAGAGCAGAAGGTCCAACCTACCCTGTTTTTTCTAACATCCAAGTGTCCTGTCATGCACTAACAGACCCCCTAGCCTTTTGCTAGCTCCTGGCTCACTATAGAGTAGGCCATCAACCCACCCTATGGAGTGTTTGTTATGTTATGTAAAAAGGATTTCTTGATCGCACGTTCACCAGGCGGTTTCTTGGCTCTATAAGCAGGAACGGTCGCCGTACCCAACAGAAAGTGAGTGTTAATTGTAAGCGTGGGAGAAGACACAGGTTTTAAGTAATTTCCTAAATTGAGTATAGGAATCCGCCGCGCGCAAGTAGGGAGGGAGGATGCTCCAGAATTGGGGGGCCAGGGTCGTGTATCTTAGGCCACCGTATTTCTTCCGTTTAAAAGAGTGGGACACCAAAACGGTCTTATTGGAAGAGTGTAGATCACAAGAGGGATGAGTGTTTCCCAACCACTCATCTGCTAACCTGTTCCTGGGCTTTCTTGTTAAGTCCCACAAGTGTAGAGCATTCTTACTGTGCCTAGTGGAAATCATTTTAGGTAGGTCCAGACTCCAGCACCTGGTATGTTCCGGGTGCCTTTTCCTCCACTCCCTCTAGAGCAGAAGCAATGACATCCATACCTTCCCAGAGTCAGTCCTTTCCCGCAAGCTACAGTGTCCTTGCAAATTGGGAATGGTATCAGAATTGTCCTAAAACTGCTCTTAACAACACATCTGACATGGTCCACCCCAGAAAGACTTTTGGTCCTAGCAGTCAGCCTCGGGTAATCAAATAATTCCCCAAGAGACATTAAACACTTTGCTTTTTCCTTACCCCAACATTGACCATGGCCGCCTTGCTTCTAGGCCCATTCTCAACTCAAGCAAACAGGTACACCATGCCCTCTATGCTGGCTATTAAGCCTGTATCATTGGTACCAGTGAGAATCTCCTCAGACCCAAAGTACTTCCTCTCAACAAAAGCTCAGAAGGCTTCAGTATGTCTCAGGACAAGCACTTTGCTCCAGTTTATACTAATCTCCTGTACCAAACCCATCTGTTAGAATGAATGTGCTTCAGAATATCTGGGTCCCTCTCCCAGATCTCCATCACCACTCACCACTAGGTTGAGCACTACTTGGTTTCTACACTTCACCAAAGTGTAGCATGCTCACTATCATGAGCACAGTTGATACAGTGTATTTCATCTGACAGCCAGACATCTTGCTATGTCCTACTTGTCACTTTTCAAGTAAACAAGGGAACCCGAACTAATGGCTGAGGACCAATTGCTCCTCCAAAGAGGACTATTTCAGAGAAGCAGCAATCCTCTCATGCAAACTAAAGGATCGTGGTTATCCAAGGAGAATAGTGAAAATGGCATCCAGACGAGCCTAGTACTGCCCCCGTGATGTCCTGTTGGCTCCCAAAACTAAGAACCAAACTGAGAGAATAGCCAGTGTGACAACCTTCTCCCCAGTTTCAAACAAAATAAGGAAATCCATCATAAAACACTGGGCCACAATAAATGCAGGTAGCCTTAACATTGACAGACCCCTGTTTGCCTTTCGCAAAAGCAAGAATCTGAAGGACCGTCTAGTCCGAGCAGCTCTCCCCTCACCGACACCACCTTCAACTATTGAGTCAGTCTGGGGTCTGTCCCCCATTGTAGGCCATGCCAAATGCGGGGGTGCAATGTTTGTGAGTACACATTAGAAGGAAAGAACTTTACTCACAATAACATCACGGTGGACAGGCGTGCTTTTTCAAATTGCAATACCAATAATGTAATTAATGTCATACAATGTCCCTGCACAAAACTGTATGTAGGCCAGACCACCCAGAAAGCCAAGACACAAATTTGCCAGCACAGGAGCCGCATCAGATGTAAGACACTGAACGCTCCTTTGGTGGACCACATGGCTCAACTGCTCAACCGTGAAGAACTAAAGACAATAATCCAGTTCGATACTATCAGAAATGGCCTCAACAGAAGCGAGGACTGGACTACATTATTATGACTTAAAACTGTCCCTTAATCCCACCAAGGGTGTCGGGCTCAACCCCTTGGAAGCGGAAAATCCCGCCCGTAACAGGATCATGTGACAGAACTTCATTATTACTGATCTTGTTTGATATTGGACTGTATTTAGTTCATATTTAGATGTAAATAACTGTTAAATTGTCACTTATTCCCACCTGTTCACTTCACTTGCGCTCACTCGAAACACCTCATTGCGCTCACTGTAAATATTTCACCGCACTTGATTTTATAGGAACTGTCCCTTCACCCAGCTCTTAGAGAACTAATCACGAACTTCCGAGCCCCACTCCAAGAAGGCGGATATTGGGAGTTTATGCAGCCAACCCCCTTTCTATTTCCCTTATGCCGTGACTCGCCCCTAGTGGCGCCGGGAGAATTAAGCAATTCCCCAGCCCAGCTCCACACCCTCCGCGCACCACTCCAAGATGGCGGACAATGTGAGCTTATGCAGTCAACCCCTTCTCTAATTTTCTTATCACGTGACTCTGCCCACTGGCGCCAGGAGATTTAAGTCATTCCCCAGCGCAGTTAGGTGTGCTAGCTATCCAGCAGAGTACCCACGGCATATTACTGCAACCCGCCGTAGAAAGCAGATCGGTGCTTCTACTAGCAAGACCAGGTAAGACCCGCAAACGCGGCTGTCCTTCGAGCTACCCCCGCGCTTGTTCACTCTTGAACAATGTACTTATCCCTCCTTTACCCCCACAGCGGTTTACAACGAAGACCGCCACCTCGAAATCCTTCGGAACACTCCAGTGTGTCCAGACTGCCCGGAACGCCATTGGAGCGTGTGGGCTAGATTGAATCACAGAGCTTCGCTCTCTCAGAAGGTATGGATTAAACCGCCCACCCTCGCAACCACCATAGGATTCCTCACTCACATCACGCTCACACTCCCTTATTTTTCAACAGCATTGACCTCGAGTTGTGCCCCTTCCCCCGTATACCTTTACCTATACGTGCCGCATTGCCTTCAACTAGGTAAGCCTACCCAATTATGAATAAGTATTATGCCGATCGCCGCCACCATATAAGTTCACACTATACTACTCACTTTTTACCCACACAGCCTTGCCTTAAAAGTTAGCTCCTCACAATAACTGGAAATCTGGTAGATCTCATTAATTATGCCGCAACTCAACCCTTATGCCAAAGATGCCGCTGAATCAAACGATTATGGTTATACCATCTAGCTGCCGCATCACCCTCGAATCACCCGTTCTGCATGCACAGAGTTGACCACTCTTGAACCTACAATCCATTCACAATGTTCTTCGTCCAAATGTTTGCACAATGCCGCTTGAGGTTTTTATAACTTTTTAATATTTTCGACCTAAGTCACGAATGCCAAGTTCTTCACTTTTTGTTCAATTCCGAATACTGAGTTTTGTCACTTTCTGTTAGTTTCCGAATACTGAGTTTTGGCAAAGTACAAACGTGCGCTTCTCTAATTTCTGTTACCACTATCGTTTTCTAATGTGGTCACTGTTTCCTTTTTTTCCCTGTTCCTTCAAAACAGGCTTTAATTATTTACACCAGGCAAATGTAATGTTTCAGTCCTGATGATAATCCCAATTATCCTTGAGCAAGGGATCGAAACATCGACCTTCTCTGGTGGTTTCACAACTCACCACTGTGTATAACCTTGTTGTGTTTTCCACTTTGGCAATACTTACAATTGACACACTGATTTAAAAGTGGCCAACTTTGCTCAGTCTTTGCCTGTAACCTTATAAATGTTGTGTGTCCCTCCTTTTCCTAAACTCCCTCTCAAAGTACGGTACAGGACTGTGCCCTACTGCAACTGATGTTGTTTTGATATCTTTGATTCCATTTTGTGAATAACTACAAAATAAAAATCCTTGTCCGGCTGGACATAGGAGTTATATAGTAGCCTATTGTGTTCTATATATTATTCCTTACTGATTCGTTTAAAATGCTAAGGACCTCGGCTCTTTTAAATATATGTCCTACTTGTCGGCACTAACAGCAAGCCAAAACCTTGGACTTGGAAGTAACTTCTAATGACCCTCCTTCCTAGAGACACCATTGCCATTCCCATTTCGCCCGGACCCTCCGCTGGTCCCATGGGAATTACCCTAGCTCTTATCCTCCGGTTTGTAACTAGTCTGTGGAGAGTTCTTCTCTCTCTTGGGCTTAGACACATGCTGATCTCGCCCCGTATGCACCCTGTCGGCTAGCCACTTGTCAGCCAACACTTCAAGTTTCTCTGGGTTCCTTTGTGTCAGATCAAAGAGGTATTGCCTATGTTGAGTGGAGTATCCCACCTAGATTCACTCTATTGTAGTGTAGTTCCTATTATCCCAATAGGCTCTGCGCATTGGAATAATACCTTCAATAGTATAGGCCTAGACCAGACGTTAACTAGGTCTTCTATTGTCGATATTAGACTTAAAGTTTTGGGTTTGCCAGCTAGCTCAGAGTTCACTAGAAACTTTCTCGAATAGGCAAGGAGGAGTTGAACCTCCCTGGATAGACAAGAAGGGATTTAGTTTCTGACAACCATAGAACATGACAACTTTGCTCTCCCCTAATCAAGAGTGTATCTCTAGAGTTGTGTGAAAACTAAAGACAACTTATTTTACTCAGTCAGTACGTGCATTCTTAGTCTCACCAGATTGTAGAGAAAAGGAAGAGACGGGCGTGTTCAATAAAAGATGTTATTTATTGATCAGTCTCTTTTCTCATACAAGAGAAATGAATCGATATTATCGCAATACTTATGGTTAAGTAAAGTGCATACAATAAAAGCAGAAGTATAAAATAATACTGTAAAAACATTTATATGGTTTCTAAGCCATATGGTGGTTTAAAATGGATAAAATAGATACATACACATATACATTTGACTAATCGTACTCAACTGGTGTTTCTAACTACGCCTACCCCGGTGTACCTGACCTAAGCCTAATACGTGGGCGGGAATAGAAAGTAGCAGTTTAAGTTAAGTTTGTTTTGCCAAGTGACTGACTCAAGAATTCTCTGCAAGGGGTTATTCAGTTCTGTACCTGGAATCTAGGATGGTTGAGGGATGGTATCTCTCGTCTCTGGTCTCGATATTCCAGGCTGCCTGCAAGGGCTGCTCGGAAGCGCCGGAGCTGGATTTCTCGGCAGGAGAAAGCAGCGTCTCGTTCTCAGCGCGTCAGGAAGGCGGGGCTGCGCCAGCGGGGTCTGCTCTGCTCTGGGCTTCGGCAAGTCTGGCTGCTCCGATCTCGTCACCACCGCGTGTGTTTGCTTAAGGCAATACCGGTAATATTTATACCTGTAAGGTGCCGAGATTGACGTAAGGATGGACATAGATACGTCAATAAGGATGTCATACGAACTGGTCGTTAGCACATTCTTTTGCTGAAGTTCTCGGTGAAATCAAAACAATGGCCGCAGGGTTTTTCCCAGGTTGTCATAGGTTTGATTTGTTTTGAGAACTCCGTATGCCTTATCAGGGGCTGGAGGAATATTGCTTTGCCTAATTAGATGGCAAACGTTATGACCTAATCAGATAACGCGCTCCTGTGCCGTGGTCTGGCGTAATCAGATAACGGTTTCTGCATCATGGGATGGCTGCTAGTTAACTTGTTAACCAGAATAGGGTCAGGAATAGGGGGATCGATACAGAACCTATAGGAATACATCACACCCACTCCACGCTAACTATGGCCATATTTACGAATCTAGGCATAGTAAAACATACTGTAGAGTATCGTGTATACCTTACCACCCCAAAATACATATAATGCATTTCGAAATTATGTAATATACGGAAAAAAAGTCATATATACTATATGCACTCAAGCTGTAGAATAATCCTAAAATAATCACGCATATGTATACATAATTACTATTTGAATATGAGAATTACACATGAAATTGCTCTTAATACAGAAGAAAAGTTCGAGACCATTTCATCACAGAATAAAATAATTATGAACATACCAGCGGGCAGCTAATGTCTATAAAGTTTCTAAAAGTAGAAATTTTAGTTCTCTAAGAATAGTTCTTACTTTAAGCAGAAGATAAGTGTCCCGAAAATCGTAAAAATATTTTGGGGCTGCTGAAAAAAACTGCTGTCCGTGAACTGGAGGGAAAATTGTTCATGCTACTTTATTATTAAAGTTGAAGGCCAAATTCAGGGTGTTGGGAACGCCGTGTGCTAGCTTGCTCAAAAGTCGTTATTTCTGCTCTGGTGAGAACATCATATCATTGAGACTGTCGAAAAAGCTGTCAACAGCTTCCTGTGAAAGTTCTACTAACTCGGAAAAAGGTGTAACCATGCATTCGTGTGCATGATTGTCTCCATTGACTTTTTGATTAGTATTGCTGACAGAAGGTCGTACCTGATCGATGCAGCTTTCATCTTGAACTTCACTACCCCTTTATCGTAGTGGTGAAGTTTCCACGAATGCCGTCATCAGGATTGGCAGCCGTTGAGGGCAGCACAATGCATGGGCCGTTACCGGACCCAACAATGCTTCTGCATCCATTGGCGCATCCGATTGTAGCGTCATACAGGTGTCCAACACGCATTCTTCTCCGCACAGCAAGCACCTTAATACAGGTAAAACACATCGATGCCACATTGGTCGAAATGAAAGAAACCAAGTCATGTTCAGGTCTCTAAGCCGGGATAGTCCCAGGATTTATGATATCCGGTCCCTGTATCCAATGGCTCGGATTGTTTCTTCCCTTGTCGCAGGTGTTTTGTCTGTGACATGGTTTGCCATAACGAAATATAAGGACCAAGAATAGGATTCCTGCAATTAGTCCTAAAATGAGGGGAAGTCCGCCAAAAATCGAATGGACGAAGTCTGGAAAAATACCCAGTATGGCTTTGAATGGTGTTAATGCCATTGAAAATACTGTCTTAAATACTTTTGAGACTCCACTGGTATCAGAAATATTTAAGATTTCATTCAGGATTTCTGCGAAATGTATGGGGGAATTAGTTGATAACAATGAGTGAATCTCTGCAGTCGTCCTTGCGACTAGGAGATCATACGTTTCTTTTGATGACGTGAGTCTGGTCGGTGTCTGAAGAAGCTCTGTTTTCATTCTGCTTAAAGTATCTATTCGAATAGAAGTAATTTTCAAATTAGGCCATGCCCTTGCCTCCCTGTCTGGAAAGGAGCTGGGGAACAATAAGCGTCCACAGCACATGACCTTCGCAGTCGTACTTATGAGATAAGGAACCCCGGGCAGTAAACTACAACATCTGCGATCCACAATTAGAATGTAACTCCCGTTATAGAGTCTTTTAAAGAATGGTTCTATCTCTGTTGCAGGTGCGCCTAGCTGGTGACATGAAAGGTTATTTGAGTTCCCTTCACAGGCTCCATGCAAACTAATTCCATTACACAGAAGTGTACCGCTTAGTGACATCGCACAATTATTGCCACTAAGAAACACTTTCTGTCCTTTATTACTGACACATGCATGTGAATAGGGCAAGTTCCATGTTGTCTTAATGTACCCTTTTCCCAATTTTTCGTACATGCCAGCCTGTATATATTTTTGGCAGTATTGAAACCTGAAGGTTGATATTGGAATATTAATTATCCCATGTATTATCCATTCACTGACAGGTCCTTCTGACATTGTCACTGGTAATCTCTCGAGTTTCTCAATGCTCAGGATTGTATAATCAGCACCCTTTTGTGCCATACTGATTTGTTTATCAGTAAGGTTAAAGATATTGAATAGTGACGTTGTGTTGATTAAACGCCAAGGCACATAGCCTGAACGCAGGTTTTGTAACGTCCAGCCAAGCTGTACAATAGAACGCAATTGAGACTGACCGTGTTGTAACAACAGTAAGTCTTGCGATATTATGTCGATTGCTGAAGACACAATGCTGTCCAAAGAAAAAATTCTGGAGGACAGAGTCATTAACCCATTGTCCACTACAGAAAGTGATTTTTCCAAATTAATACGGTCAATTTCCCGTATACTTTCTGCTGTCTCAATTTGAGTTACCTTCCAGGCCTCGTTGTAAGCTGCATATACAGAGGCTGCTATGAAGCGTTTTTGACGCTGTTTGCGTGGTCCCATAATGAAATCACGCAAGTCAGCACCATCAGTAAGTAAAGTTAGGTGTTGCTTAATTTCTGTCAGTGTGGAAGTTTGTAGCCATTGAAGGCAGAGTTTGCCCACACTGTAGGTGGTTATTATCCCTGGGTGTTGTCTTTGGGAATATCTAGGATCTGGCCTGGTCAATGTGAACCCCTGTATTTTGTTCAGGAATCTGTCTTGACAGTTATTAGTATCTGTGGGCCAGATTAACCATTGTTTCCAATCAGGATGTGTTCTGTTTTGGTTTAATACATAGTTTACGTCTATCTCTTCATCTGTAGAGCTATTGCTGTTTATAGTTGGCTTTGGAATAGACGGTTTATATAAGTCTTTGATTTTGGCTAGGCCAAGACAGGTAGTTTGTTGAACAGTGTCATTCAAAAATATAATTTGTTCTGGGATCATGCAGGCTCTAAACAATGATTCTATACCTTGTACTTGCCATTCTTTTGTACCCCAAACACTTTTTACTTCAACATTTTTGTCCCAATAATCAAAACCAAAAGTATTCATTTGTTCAAAAAACGAGTCTGAATATATCAATTTCGTATTTGTAAGCATGGTCTTTGTCCCTGTCTTATTTGACAATTTGAAATAAAATGTTTCAGCATTACTTGTGTTGAACCCTGAAAAGTATGAATATTTGTCATAAAAGGTTCTTGAGCTTCCTTTTGGAGGGGTTGCACAATGTTCCCATTGATTATAATTTAAAACATTTCTAGGTTGTGCAGATTTATGTAAAAAATGGTTACCATAGTGGTTGTAACAGTACATATTATCATAATTAGATGAACCCTGCAAATAATCATGTTTGGTAAATTTAGCAGACATCACTAGGTCAGACATCATATTAATTCTACTTTCAAAAGTCCCAATCATCAGCAAATGAGCTCAATTTTACAAAGTCACTCAACGAGATCTTGATTTGGTGTGGATATTTCAGGATTTCAACCGGACCATAAATTTCATAGTCAGTGTTGTCCCATGCTACCCCATCCGGTATAGGATAGGTTGTGAAGTTGACTGAAGAAAGTTCTCTTTTCTCGACGTGTGAAGATGTGTGTGGCTTGAGGATCAAGTTGATTTTCTGGCTTGCTGTGTCCATTTTAGCATATTTTCCCTCAATGAAGCGTCCCAAGCATAGTATCATGATGAGCCAAAGTATGAGGATAAATGCACCAAAGGCCACCCAAAATTCAATCCATGGAGAAATCAGATATGTTTCTTTCAGTTGTTTCAAAAGTGCCTTAGCTTTATCTTTAAAGGTTTTTGTTGATGGCTGTGTCTTTGATTCACTGAGGTCTTCAGAGGAATCATCGAAGTTTATGAAGTAGCCGGATGCCGTTCTGTCAATTGTTCCAATTGCTTCAGGATTACTGTTTCTTGCATATTCGTTTGTTACTTCATTGTAGGTTGGTGTGTCTCTACTAAATGTTTTTATTTGGGTTTTCAGAGGTGCGACTTCCATTACATTGTTGCATAGTCCTTGTTGTTGTTCTGTAGGCGTTTCGAATGTGATTAGCCTTTTAGTTGGCACCTCTGTATTGGTAGCAAACCTTGGTGTTCTGCTACTTATTGGGAGTCCACTTGGCCTACTGTTTGTTATCGGCCACATGATTGTGGTTTTACCAGGTCGATGGATACAACTCGGTTCTCCTTTTTACCAGCAAGCGGCGGTAGTACAACTGATCTTGTCCCGTTGATAGACAAGACAGGAACTGCTTTTCTGTAAGAAGGCCCAAATTCCTTCTTTACCGCGATTTTTTCTCTGACTAGATCCCCAACTTTTGGAATCCAGACAGGTCTTGCTGGGACAGGTGGTGGTTCTTCAGTGGTTGTTGGCTGTTGTTTCAACTTTATGTTGCTCAGGTCTTTTCTTGTTTCGTTTAAGTCCTGCAAAATAGCCAAACGATCTTTGATATCAAAGCTTTTTTCCTTCACCACTGAAGTCTGACTGTCAAGATCTAAGACCAACATCCTAGTTCCAAACAATAATTCGTACGGACTGAATCCCCTCAGAGAATTTCTTGGCAGGTTGTTTAGACTACGTTGGACACTTATTAGATGTTTGACCCACCCAGCTCCCGAACCTAATACCTTTGCTGTTATAGATTGCTTTATGCCTTGGTTTTTTCTTTACACCATCCCGTTCCCTCAGGTAGGAAGTGAGAAGAGCCCCGCCATGCTATGCTCATTTGACCTTGTTTTTCCATGCGCAAATAAGGCATGTGGAAAAACTTTAGCCTAACGTAGCATGCTTCTAGCGTATATGCCATTATAGACTCGCAAATCTTTTTATAACAGTTCAGACGTCAGCCGAGTGCTGGGGATCTACATTATAAGTGGAAACTAGCCTGTATATGTTAATCGGACGCTATGCTTTTTACTGTTGATCCTTTCTGGAGTGAAACGCCACGGTAGTATACCGTTTCTCTCGCCACTGCGATCTCTGTTGCAGTCCAGGCATTTATTTACAAAAATGTGATGCTGCAGGCTCATGCCTGGCCACCAGTACACTGATTGTAGTTCTTCCAGAGAATCTTTTAGTTTGAGATGACTAAGACCCTCACCTATATGTGCGTCTACAATTAACAAAGTTCTCCTGTCCATGTTTGGAATTACTCTATCCCCCACTCCAGGGATTCGAGCAAAAGGGACGGAGTTTGCATCGATTATGTATGTATAATTGAGTGGATAGTTGATCGGTAGCGCTGAGCAGTCGCCTTTTGATGACGTTTTCACCGCCAGCACTGTTTCACCGTCAATGTATTTCACTGTACGCTTTTTTCTAGCTACGGAAGCCGATTTAGTTGCTACCGCTGTGGCTGTCTCAGCCAATGAATTCCCTGCAACGTGAACGCCATCACGCTGATGACTCAGTGAGTGTGTCACGTGAGTCTTTTGGTAGTTCTTTTTGTAAAAGAGCTACTTGTTCCCAAAGCAGTTTTTGCTTTATTGTTGCACCTGTGTCATCTTTGTAACCGTTTTGAATCCATTTCTGTAAATCGCTGTTATATGATTTGACACAGTAATACGAATCGGACACTATGAGTGTCGGGAATTCGCGATCTGCATTATCTAGCGCCATTTTCAATGCTAATATTTCAGTCTGTTGTTCTGAATTAGTTTCTACTGAGTGTGTTTTTGTTAATAGAGGTCTTAGTTTACCTCCGCGCCACACTTCTTTTGTAATCTCACATGTGGGGTTGTATGCTTGTTCTCCCCAAACGGAGGGTTGAGCATGTCCGTCTGTATAGATTACACACGCGTACTGTCGTAATGGCAGAATGTCGATTGGCAGAGGGAATGTTCTTTCATATTCTAGATTTTTTAATTCTTTTAATTCTGGATCAAGGTAGTATTTTACTCTGTCCGTTGTAATTGAATTCACCCATTGTATCCATTCCGGATTCAATGCTGTTGTTGGTAAATTACACGGTGTTGTTAATGCCTCAAAGGCTGATTCTGCTGTTCTGACTGTGATACGTCTACCGTCAGCTTTATCTTTTTCTCTAGCTATTGCGGTTTGAACTGCATGAACAATGTTTTCTTTAATGCTGAACTTCTTTTCAGCTTCTGTGTACAAGTGTGATTTGAATGCAATTGGTACCTTTTCTCCCTCATTAGAGGTCAGGTATGTGAATCCGCATCTTCCTGGGATGACTCGAATCACAAGATTGCGTGTGTTATCACGTGTTGCTAATTTTGTTTTAATTAACATGTCTGTTTGTAAGGATCTCAGAATTTCTGTGTGTATTTGAGTCCAATTCGTTCTTTTAAAATCTGGTTTTATTAGATCATAAAGGGGTTTGACCCTTTCTACGTAATTTGCAATGTATGTTCTTCCGAAATTTAGGAAGCCTAGAATTGACTGTAAGTTTTTTAGTGTTCTAGGTGCTTGGAGTACGGCACATTTCTCTAGGAAATTGTCAGCCAGGCTTTTGCCTTCACTTGATAATTCATATCCTAAGAACAGGACTGTTAGATGGGCTATTCTAGATTTTTTAAAGTTGAATTTGTAACCCTCTGCTGCGAACCCAAGTATTATGGTGTTCACTCTCTTCAAGTGAGTATCCAAGTCATCGTCTGTTAGGTATATGTCGTCGACATACGATAATGCTTCGTCATCATATGTTTGTAGTAACTCTGTTACTCTCGCTGAGAATAATCCTGGGCTGTTCTTGTATCCCTGGGTAACCGACAGAATTGTTTTTGAGCGCCATTTATTGAGAACGCGGACAAATATCTGCTCTCTGGAGCTATATTTTGACAAAAGAATCCATTAGAGATGTCTAATGTTGTTTTGTATTTTTTGCGCACTATGTTATTCATTAGTGCTGCACTATGCGAGTTTTGCACTGCAAAAGTTTTGCAACATGAGTTAAGGTGTCTGTAATCCAAAACTAGATGATATGAATTGTCTGGTTTGGAGACAGGAAACAAAGGGTTGTTCATTTGTGAGGTGCAAGTTTCAATCACCCCCTGGTATTCTAGTTGATCTAGAATTTCTTTTACCTGTTTTTTAGCTTCTTGCTTGATTGGATACTGCCTTTGTGCAGTAGGTTGTGATTTTAACTGGATTTTGTGAGGAGAAGAGTCCTCATCCCATCCTACATGATTTTTATATAAAGCAGGAGCTTGAGCTACTGCCCACTTTCTTGCAAGTGTATATTTTTTATGAATTGGGATATGATTTGAGAAGGCAGGCATAATTATTTCTTCGCCATGAGGGCAGTCCCTGACAAACTCTGGTGGCCAGTCTTTTTTCAGCTAGAAGGATGTCATAGCCCTTGGAGAGATTATCCCAAAATAGTCCCCTTATTTTTCTAGTCTTATCCCCTTCTATACGTAAAGTTATTTCATATATTTTGTGAGGTTTGCTAACTCTGGTGTCTGCAGTTTCCACCTGAAGGTATTCATTCGTGTCCGCTGTCTCCAGATGATTCATAAGGACTTTGCGTGCTATGCTCACTTCTGCTGCGCTGTCTAGCATTGTCTGAGCCCACTCTCCGTTTTTCAGCTGTGTCCTCAGTATTCTCGGCATTGTTGAATACTTTAATGCTGGCTACCTTCTTCTTGGGAAACTGTAATTGTTTATTTGGATGAGCAGGTTCCTTGTCTTTGGACTTGACGTGCCCTTCCCTGGGTTCCGATCGTCCTCTTCTTTCCGATTTCTGCGAGGAAGTCTGAAAAGATTGAGAGGGACGTGTATCAAAATCTTGATATCTATCCGGTTTCTTTATGTTATCCCTATTTCTAAGGTCGTATCTTTTCACAGAGGGCTCCCTTTGGGGAGACTTGCGTCCTTGGTTCGGAGATCTTTCTCTCCGCCGAGGAGACCTTCCTCTGGACTGGAATTCCTTTTCTTTAGGATTGGATTGTTTGTTTCCATCCCAGCTCTTTTTTTGACTGTTTAGATTATTTTTAATAAATATTTTTTCAGGACTTACAATTAGTTGGGGCTTCACTGGTATTCCACCCAAACTATCTCTACCTAGTTCCTCATAGGATTTTTCTATAATTCTGGCAATTTCAGCTGGTTGGTCTGCTAAATCTGTCTCTTTTAACCTCTGGCGGATCGCCACATTCGCTGCTTGCATAGTAGTATCAGCTGCTACTAGTTCAGCTGCTATTCTAACTGCCTCTCTTTCTCCTTCACTGTCTGACATTGTACTGTCCAGAAGGTTATTCCGTTTGTTTGCAGATCAGGTTTCTTATGGAAACAAAGATTAGATGCACAATTTTTTGGAACAGTGTATCCTTCAACGTTGATTGAACCAAGAACCATACATAGGAGTTCCCTCCTGCGAGGTTTGGCGGATATGACCTTTCACCCACTCCAGACGTCTTTGGAGTATTATGGGAAAAAAGGGGTCTGAGTGAAAAAGCACGACTGAGTTACTCTAATGTCTTGCGTTAGTTTTATCACCTTTCCAAACGTTTGGGCGCCATGTAGTGTAGTTCCTATTATCCCAATAGGCTCTGCGCATTGGAATAATACCTTCAATAGTATAGGCCTAGACCAGACGTTAACTAGGTCTTCTATTGTCGATATTAGACTTAAAGTTTTGGGTTTGCCAGCTAGCTCAGAGTTCACTAGAAACTTTCTCGAATAGGCAAGGAGGAGTTGAACCTCCCTGGATAGACAAGAAGGGATTTAGTTTCTGACAACCATAGAACATGACAACTTTGCTCTCCCATAATCAAGAGTGTATCTCTAGAGTCGTGTGAAAACAAAAGACAACTTATTTTACTCAGTCAGTACGTGCATTCTTAGTCTCACCAGATTGTAGAGAAAAGGAAGAGACAGGCGTGTTCAATAAAAGATGTTATTTATTGATCAGTCTCTTTTCTCATACAAGAGAAATGAATCGATATTATCGCAATACTTATGGTTAAGTAAAGTGCATACAATAAAAGCAGAAGTATAAAATAATACTGTAAAAACATTTATATGGTTTCTAAGCCATATGGTGGTTTAAAATGGATAAAATAGATACATACACATATACATTTGACTAATCGTACTCAACTGGTGTTTCTAACTACGCCTACCCCGGTGTACCTGACCTAAGCCTAATACGTGGGCGGGAATAGAAAGTAGCAGTTTAAGTTAAGTTTGTTTTGCCAAGTGACTGACTCGAGAATTCTCTGCAAGGGGTTATTCAGTTCTGTACCTGGAGTCTAGGATGGTTGAGGGATGGTATCTCTCGTCTCTGGTCTCGATATTCCAGGCTGCCTGCAAGGGCTGCTCGGAAGCGCCGAAGCTGGATTTCTCGGCAGGAGAAAGCAGCGTCTCGTTCTCAGCACGTCAGGAAGGTGGGGCTGCGCCAGCGGGGTCTGCTCTGCTCTGGGCTTCGGCAAGGCTGGCTGCTCCGATCTCGTCACCACCGCGTGTGTTTGCTTAAGGCAATACCGGTAATATTTATACCTGTAAGGTGCCGAGATTGACGTAAGGATGGACATAGATACGTCAATAAGGATGTCATACGAACTGGTCGTTAGCACATTCTTTTGCTGAAGTTCTTGGTGAAATCAAAACAATGGCCGCAGGGTTTTTCCCAGGTTGTCATAGGTTTGATTTGTTTTGAGAACTCCGTATGCCTTATCAGGGGCTGGAGGAATATTGCTTTGCCTAATTAGATGGCAAGCGTTATGACCTAATCAGATAACGCGCTCCTGTGCCGTGGTCTGGCGTAATCAGATAACGGTTTCTGCATCATGGGATGGCTGCTAGTTAACTTGTTAACCAGAATAGGGTCAGGAATAGGGAGATCGATACAGAACCTATAGGAATACATCACACTATCACCATCAACTGGATAATCCTTAACTTCCTCCCTCTCACTCACTCATTCAAGCCACACAATACACTGTGAATCCAGGTCTTAAACAGAATACCGCCCACTGTCTGGTTTTCCTTTAAACTGTGACGGTACTGCACTTGCTTCAGCCCAAACCTTCAAACCAGAGCTTCCTTCATTCGCTCACAGACTGTCTGGTCTGCCACAGGCATCATTCAATGGCAGCTGCCCCTTGGGGATCATTAGAGCCGTTGTCTAGACACCTTCTTTCAAGCGACCTCAAAGCTCACAAACCATTCCAAGATATTGAGCCCTTCCACATACATATGTACAAGCTCTCTTGGCGATAACATGGCCTGAAGTGGATAATGGGCTTGATAATATGGCCTTGTGAATTCCAATAGAAACCCATGTTCTGGAATTGTAGTGTAGTTTCTATATTCCCAATAGGCTCTGAGCATTGGAATAATATATCCTATAGATTAGACGTAGGACTGTAGTCGACCTGGTCTCTATCGAATATACTAAACTTAATAGTGAGTGCCAGCTAGCTCAGAGGTCACTAGAAACTTTCTCGAATTCACAAGAAGGGATTCGTTTCTGACAACCGCATAAACATGACAACTTTGTTTCCCAAGAATAGGAAATATATCTCTAGAGTCACGGGAACAATAGATACGTATTTCACTCAGTCAATCGTGCATGGTTCGTTTCAACAGAGTTTGCAGATAAATAGAGAGACGGGCGTTTTCAATAAAACTTTCTCATGCAAGAGAAGTGAACTGCTACAATCGTTAAGCAGACTGCAAAGTATACTGCATACAGCGAGAATAGTATTATAAAATAATACTGTAAAAGCATTGTATGGTTTCTAAGCCATATAAAAATACATACATAAATAACATTGACTAAAATACTCAACTGGTGCTTTTAAATACGCCTACCCCAATATACCTAACCTGAGTCTAGTACACGGGAAGAAGTAGGTATTGTGTAGCATAGGTTTAGTTGTATTTGCCAAGAATCTAAAAAAGGTTTCTGTAGGTTCTAATCAGCTCCATACCTTGGTTTAGAATGAAGGAGGTCTGGTTTCTCTGTCTCAGGACTCGATTTCGCAACACCCCGCAAGGGGAGCTTGGAAACACTGGAGCGGGATTCTCGGTGAGAGAGACAGCCTCTTGATCAGTGTGTCAGCTGGAGGGTCGGCTTCCTTCGGCACTTGCTGTAGCAAGCTGCGTCGGGCAAGTAGATAGTCGAACTGCTCCGAACCACCGTAGTTTGCCATAGCAAGTGAAGGTATATTTATACCTTGAAGGTGTTTAGGAATGCCATAGATTCACATAAAGTCGGGCATAATAACGTCAGGAAAGAACCCCTAGGGACGTTTGGTACGGGTGGAAGTAGCCATGCCTGTATTTGGGTAGCATGGGCTATGCCTAAATAAGGGTTTCGTTTCTATGCCTATATAAGGGCAATGTGAATTGTACCTATATAAGGGCATGAATCGAGAAAATTCACTCAGAGCCTAAAACGCCACACAACAGTGTGAACCTGGGCTTCTATTGGAATTCTCCAGGCCATATTATCAAGCCCATTATCGCCGCTTTAGCTGCAGTTTTTTGCCGCTAAAACGGCGATAATTTTAATGCCCTGCTTGTTAATATGCCCCTATGTGTCTATGCCCCAACAGGAAGCCAAATGTTGTATGCATTATTTCTTAGCATGCGTCTGTTTTCTAGAAAGGAGATAGTCGTAGTTTAGATTTTATCTTAGGCTGTCTCTGCGGCTGGCTCCTTGCCTGGACACAGGACTTTCTAGGACTTTCTGCTACAGCAACACAAGGATGCTGATGCGTTGCTTAGGACACTGTTCACCAGTGTAAAGAAGGACATGCCACACTGAGAAGTAAGTACTACATTGAAGGACCACGTCCTCGCACTCTAATTTCACCAACGAGCAAACCTCCTGAGCATGAGAGACCATGAGAGCTCAGTGGTCCACACTCTGTCCGTAAAGGATGCAACCACGAGCCCCATTCAACACCAGTGTGACTCCACCTGTGCGGGCACTGAGCTAGAGCTGGTCATCTCCTGTCTTTTTGTTGCTGTCTCGGCCAAGGGCAACTAAACCTCCATCTTTGGCACTCACTGTCAACACTGAAGATCAAGAAAGGTGCACCTTGCAGCAGGATAAATATTGGTGAACATGTGACGGCTTTGTGGATTATACCATATGGTCTCTTGCTGCCCTGACGCCAACTGAGCAACTACGGAGCAAAGTGCACACTTAGCTGAAAATCCACAGGGAAGATACCCCCCCCCCCACCTGTGCAGCTCTAACTGCAATGTGTCGGAAGAACGAGACACCTCCTTTGCTTGAGACGATCCCTAGCACAATGGGAAAACATGGCGATACAGCTCGGTTTTCCAACCAGGGTACTACCTCCCTGAGAAGTGCCTAGAGTCAAAGGACACAAAAGGTCCCAGAAAAACGGGACTGTAAATACAAGCAATGAAGCCTAGCAACAAGGGGCTTGCTGTACAATCCCTGTTTGCATACCAGGGATGTGCAATTTGCCCATTGGTTTGAAAACATGATACAATTTGCAATACAACGTATGCACTAATAGGTGGCATTTCCAGTTGGCCACTCACGGGAGGAGGAGGGGGTTGCAGTGAACATTAATTAGGCATTTCATGATTTGCAACCCATGTGATTGGATCCACGTGCTGGTATGGAGATCTGCAAGTGACAGTGGGCCTCAGTCCATGCATTTGCATTTCCAAATTAGAAGCAATTACTTTTAAAATAAACCTGATGTCGATTAAAGGGACTGCTTTTTAGAGGTTTCCAATATGGGAAGCTATCAAGAGGAACAAGCAGTGAGGCCCTGTCTGATCCCTCTGAGGCTGCCTGACAGCCTTCCTAAAAAATCTAATTTACCACCCAGGTCATAGGTTGGTTACTGGTCAATGGTTTGTTAACACAAATGTGGTTACAACTATTGATACATACCATTCTGACTTATAAATAGTAGGGAGACACCCCTATACGCCTCTCCCTATTTGTGTTTCCGAAATGGTTGCAAAAGCCCTTTTACGAATCAGAAAGAGTTTCCTGACTCATAAAAGGGCTTTGTGCAATCTTTGGTTTTACAACCACAAAAAGGCTTTGTTCATCTAGCCCTAAGTTATTTCTGTAAGCCTTGCAGTATTTTGTGACCTGTAAGGTTAAAGGACCATGAAAACCCAGAGGCACAACCTGAGGGGTGTTGAGAAACTGTGTGGGTCATAGACCATCAGCCACACAAGGGACATATTTTCATCAACCCTGTCTCTCCATATAACTCCCTCTATAACTAACTTCAGTACCAATGACACCTGAGGAGCTATCCAGGGTGCTGAAATTGAAAGAAGATAACATTGCCTAAAGTTGGAGCTCCAGTAAAGCCAATGGAGTAAAGAACCATAAGAACCAACGAACCCACCATTTGCGAGTTGCAATAAAGAGTAACCTATTGGTTAGAAGGAAACGTTCTTACCTAGGAGTGCTCCAGGCTTTGAAGATTCTAACCATAGGTTTAATACCTTTTTTCAGGATATCCTATAATATATTTGAGTTGGAGACTATTAGTTCTCACTTCTGGTCATCATTTCGATGGTTAGCTCTCAAACTGGAAGGAAAGACATTTTAACTTGTGAAACTGCTTTGCCCTCTGTACGAGTAACATGATTAAGAGAAAAAGCTGAGCAAACATAACCTTTAAGTCTGAATAAACTGCATAAAATTAATTGCATTGTGGTCCAAGAATTGAGTTATACACACACTAGTACACACATATTGTAGAAACAGCATAATATGATTCAACTTTGACTGGGTATTTTGAAAATAATAGAAAACAAATATTTTATAGACATATATGGGATAAAGTACTCATAATGACATAAAGGAACATGGTCAAAGGCTGAGTTCTTTTATTAGGTCATGGAACTCTGAAGTGACTTACAATACTTTTTGCTTTTAACCTAGGACAGTGTGCATTTTATTCCTTGTGATATATATCACCACACCATCACCCTTCTGACAAACTGCTAAATTCTGTGGTATCTTGCTTTTTAATATGAAAGAGATAGTATATTTGCAAACATGAAGAATTAAAGTAGAAACTGAAGTGTGAAATTAAACACGTCACAAAACAGTTAGTAATTTCTTGTTTCAGTTTAATGTTAGTCTGATAAAAAAAATGCAATACCTCAGAATATGTAGAAACATGCAGAGCAATTCTGTCTTTCATGAATTAACCTATAGCGTGCAGAAACTAAACATGTTGCAATAAATATTGATCTCCTTTCTGTTGATCCCTGTTCATTTTAGAGAAACAGATCATCAGAAGGAAAAAACAGTCCATGGGGCATATTATCAACGTACTGCGATAAATATCGCAGAGCGCACAATTTTGTTTAACGCCGCGTATCGCAGGATCTTATCACTGAGATATCGCGCTATTATCAAAGCATACATCCACGCTGATAATAAATCCTGGGATAGCAGCGAATTTCGCGCACATCGCTGGAAATAAAGCGTAAAAACGGCAGCGATCAGCAAATCCTTGGTGATAGGAAGATGTGGACTCAGCCGTACAATCCACCTCACCTTATATGTGTGGCTAAGTCAGAAATTTTGCAGACACTAAATACCTGAGATAAAGGGTGCATAGCGTGATTTTTCTTGTCGCTTTGCAGGTCTGCTGCAGGCTTGGTAATACCGCGAAGCCATGTTAGCGACTATTTCCATGTTGTTTTGCTCTGGAACGCCTACTTTGCATCTCATTAGCGATGGCATGCAGGGCGATGAAAAACCGGCAGCTAACTCACGGAAACTAGCGCTAACACGGGTTAGCGCGAGCTTGTAAATAAGGCAATAATAAATTACCGCGTTAGCAGCACGAAAGTGCCGCTAACGTGGCGATAACTCACTTGATAATATGCCCACATGTTTTCCTCTGTTAAACTATTGCTGTAATTATCCTCCTTGATCTACTTTCACCTTGGTTGCTTGCTCTGGAAGAATCAGCAAATGGTTGGGGAAGGCGGCACGCCCTCTAAGGAAGATCAACAGTGTAAACTAAACACACAAGTGTTAAATCTTCGGGTGCCTAGGAACTAGGTCCCTTCTGGCCAGTGGAAACTCAAAGTTCAAATATAGAAAATGAAAGAGTGCAGGAAGCAAAACTTCTTCAAGCGAAGGTTCAATGAGTAATTTCAAGTTCGCAAATAAAGTAACGTGGTAACGTCAATGTTCATGGGTATGATTTATTCATTCAGATAGTCACATATTACTTCATAGTGACAACGTTAGAGTATAATTTCTTCATATGGTGTCGTTCAATGGTAAAAGAATCCGATTGCATAATAATAAGTATCCCTATGCATTTCGGGAAAACCCTTCGTCAGGGGACATATCACAATCTGAAAATAACACAAAGTTGACAAAATATCAGGAAGGAGAGCAGCCTCCAAAGTAACTAAAAACTGATACGCACGTGACGTGGAGTGGGGGGACAACCGAGATCGGAGAAGGGAAAATAAGTGATTAAAAAACGTGTGTCTGGAAAACATTCAAAAAAAATAATAATGAGTGCCCAAAGTAACGGAGAAGGTTGAAATGTCCTAGATTGGACAGTGAGATAGAACAGACGGTGCGCGGTAACTCCATTCAACGAGGTAGAATAATGGTGCACAATCACACATGTAAAGCGTGAGAGTCGGGAAAAAATATCGGCCCAGATCAAACACGAGTGCCACAGATCCCAAGGGGTGCATCAGTAACGCATGTTACCGGTTCGTCCAAGTGAAGGATGTTTAGAAGTAAAACGCTTACCGGAGCCCAAAAGTGGGTGACACGTGAAACAGGTACACCAGAAACTCGGAAGACGCCGAGTGAAAGGCATGGAGATAAATGCACAACACGGTAAAGCATGAACATAGAAAGCGGACAAATCAGGGTGTGTGCCTGGTGGAGTAGGAGAAACAGACGATAGACTGCGTGAGTACAAACACATAAACACTCAATGAACGTGGAATAATGTACAAGAACGACATGTATAAAGGATACAAAGGGTCACAAAAACTGGAATAATAAAACCACTAAGGTGCAAACGAAGGAAAAGCCAAATGGTTAGATCTAAACGACAGAAATGGAATGGCTGGTGGCAAAACCATCATCAAAATGAAATGCAATTTCATAAAATCAGAGCATATGAAGTAAATAAAACCATGGGAAGGGAGAATCATGAAAACCCAGATATAAAGAAACAGTATGAAAGGTAGTAGAAAAGTGAGTAGGAAGTGAGAAGAAAACAAATACGTAATACAAACTACGTGACTGAGATGAGGGGGCACAGAAGATGACAAGAAACCGTTCGGGCTGTAGAGAGAAAGTAGGGGAATATCGAAAAAATGGGTAAATAGGATAGAGAGAAACAGTAATAAAGTAAGTTGGTGAAAAAGACGGTCACAGAAAATAACGAGTCACAAGAGACAGTTAAGGAACTGGTGGGACAGGTAAAACAAATAAGTAAAGTAGTGAAAAGATGGGGAGTATTAGGGAACAATAAAAGATATGTCAAAGGAACGAGGAAAGTGCAGATACAGTCTATCAATACTGGTGATCAAAGACGAATCAAAGAAAACAACTGTATTCAATACGATCATTAAGCCCTTTGGGCTGGCATGCATCAAGTCTCTTTATCCAAAATGTCTCTCGTTGGAGCAGTCTCTTTCTATTATCCACGCCTGATCTCAGCGGGACAACCTCCAAAATAAGGAACCGTAGTTGGCTAACATTATGTTGATGTGTCGTGAAATGAGCAGCAAGGGGGGCTTTTAGAGTCTTATTCCTGATGGTGCTCTTATGTTCGGTCAAGCGTGTTTTGATTTTTCTCTCAGTTTTGCCCACGTAGGGTAACCCACAGGGACATTTCAGCAAATAAACAACGTTTTTAGAGTCACAAGTGGCATTGGTCAAAAGTTTGATAGTTTTGCCAGACGATGGGTGATTGATGGAGTTGCCAGTGATTATATTGTTGCAGTGACCACAGTTCAAACACGGTCTTGTGCTGAGGTAACGGGTTTTTAGGAACCCGTTGGTGCCAGGGGATAACACCCGAAGACCTCTGAGTTCACCCTTGTTCCGGACCACAGAAACTCGGAGTCTTCTAGTCGCAGTCAAAGATCAAGTTTTATTGGTAGCTACCAAGTAACACGTGTCCCAGAAGTACACCACACGGATAGTAGGTTCTCGGGAGACTGTTCGTTTTTACAGAACCAGCCTTCTCCTTATATACACAAATAATAGCTTCGAGCAAGAATTCTTGAGTTTATGATATGGCTATACACATATTTCTACAATAATACAAAGAGCGAAGTCATGTAAGCAAGCCCACATTTTAGATGTCCAGTTCGTGATAGATTACCCAGTCAGGCCCGGAACTCCCATCAGATATCGATGAAACACCAATAAAGAAAGGCACCTCCTAGTCATAAAACTGGCCATAAACAAGGAACGTGGACAGGTGCATGTTTGCAGAAAGCATGGTCTGTATGTAGTGAATGGTTTGTGGAATGTTATGCATAGATGTTATCGTGTTCGGCCACTGGGCGAGGAGCTGCCCAAACAGGTCTGGCTGAAGGCAGTGGAGTCAGTTGGGACAGGTCAGGGGGAAGTCAGGGAAGGTGGACGTGTCCTTTTGGATCAAGCTCGACCTTTAATTGACTTATCATGAGGGCAAGGCACAAGATGGATGCCGCTTACAAAATGGAGTTTAAAGGGTTGGAATGGAAACTATGATTTAGGGGTGTTAGCAACCTTCGATTCCTATGCAAATGCATAGGAATGATGTCCTAGTCATTATCGGTTCGTCGATACTAAATTCGTCATGGTATGTTGATGTTTTGTGACACGGGTATTGGACCTTGATATCGGGATAACAACAGGGTCCAGATTTTCAGAACCACAGACCCTCCTTTTACCCTTATGTTAAGGCAATAACTCACGTTAATCTGAGTCCAAATCAGTATGAAGAAATTCGCGGAGATGCTGCTGTAGCATCATTCTGTTACTCCGTTCGTCCCTTGACACAGGCTTCCGTACACACGAAGTAGCACAGAGGCCACATAGTGCAGGAGCGCACTGTACACACAGGCAAAACATGAACAGAAGTGCTAAGATCATCCCAATGAAGATCAGTGTTTTCCATCCCCAGCCGGTGATCAGTTCCCAGAACCACCCCAGCAAGGACCAATCCCCTTTCTCAACGTGAAGGGAACCAGATATTTCATGTAGTTTAGAGATGGCCTGGTATACTGTCGGCGCATTATCAGGGATGAATATGCAACAACTGGATTGGATGACTCTACACACACCGCCACGATCGGCGAGTATGATATCTAGGGCAATTCGGTTCTGAAGGGTCATAAGTCGATCCGACTGAAGCTCGGTTGTCAAATTGCCAAGGGCTCCGGCCGTTGTAATCACGGCGGATTCAACTATCCTCGATAACTGACGAATATTCCTGCTGTTCACCATAGGACCCCAAAATGGCAGAAAACCTTTGGCGAAGTCAGCGAATTCCTGACCCGCGGTGTCGTCTTTACTCACGACACCCCTAGCTGTCCTTGTCCGATGGTAATCTGCTCTGGCCGTGTAGATGGGAGGCAGCAGAAATGAGATGAAACATGTACCTGAGAAGTCAGGGGGCAACCACGTGTAGGCTTGGTCGTGGCAGACGAAATACGTGCCTTTGGCTGCTAAGAGTATAGGGGAAGTTCGGGAAGCGAACACATATGTTTCTGTGCAACTGCTCTTTCCTAACTGTGCTGTGGGATCCCTACCAATACCCTGTAAACATAAATGACCTCGGTGGGGCACTACCCAAACTGGGCGGGATTTCTTTGCTGCCTGGCTCTTGACCAGGTAAACCCCATGTTTGGTCACGTTCCAACGGGTGTAGGGACTGAGTTCATCTTTGGGGATTGTCAGATATGTGTCGATATCCCTACTCATATTTCTTATCCCTGCAATTAGTGCCTTGTTACTAGAATCGCTCTCAGTGGAACGGGTCGGGTATGGTTCTAGGGCGAATAGGAACATGGTCTGGAAAGTCCACAGAGAGCCATAATAACTGAATGGCAGAATGAAGTATGGGATCCCCTTATCGGTGGTGTGTGGCATGAGTCCGCATATCCAACAGTTCGAGGTGTTCATTATGGACTGGTGTTGGTGTAGAAGTTGAATGAAAGAGTTATTTACAAATTCGAGTCTTCGGGCAGACTCGTGTTCAGGTAGAGGGTGAAAGTAGTGTGGAGAAATAGTAGGAGGAGGTGGTGGCTGGGTGTCATTCGAAAAGGTAACTTTAAATACGAATAGAGTATAACCAGTCAAAAACACAACTATGCTACATAACATTAAAACACATATTATCAGGAATCTTCTTTTGGACAGTATCGTGCATAACTGTTTTTCAAAGTTCGTGAGTCTGATAGGTCTCTCTACCCTAGGAAACTCCATCCTCTAGTTGCTGCCCGCAGTGGTAGATTGATTCTGCCAGGGAGCGCGCTCTGTTCAGTCCGGGGTAACTCCCGTGGACCAACCAGAACCGTGGACCTAAAGCTTCCCCAGTTGCACTCCCCAGACTTCAACCGCGACCCTAGCAGCAGAACCGGATGGCGGTTCGAAAATCAAAAATGAGCATGTTCCCTGGGACGAGAGAGCTGAAAAATCAAAAATAGTTCTTAGGGGAAAAGAGATTCACATTAGTTTGCATTTTTATTAGTCTCTTTGTCTAGACCTTAGGTTGTACCGTCGTTTCCCAGGTACGGTGTGGTCTTCAAACAATGTCTCAGGTTCGGTAGTGTCCAATTGCATAGACGGTGACACAAGTCCTTGTAAAATATGATCACTCTCCTTTTCGGTACTAGTTTCTTTCAAACGTGCATCGCTGAAAGGGATGAAGCGAGGTACGGATTCTGTCTCGGAGTCGGCAAGTCCTTTATTGACCCACCGGTCGTATGGAAGGGGTAGAGGGACCCGTTTACAATGGGTCCCATGTACCCAGTTCTTTTTGCCTTCCACCCGAACAGCTGATCTCATTGAAAGAAACACCAGGTGCGGTCCGGTCCACCTCGGCTGTCCGTTGTTGGTGCGCTGGAAATTCTGCACCAGGACCCACGTGCCTGGTTCGATGAGGTGGCCCGGATCGTCAGAGGCTGGCGGAGAGGAACTGTGAACCTGTTGGTGTAAAACACGCAATTTAGTTGTCAATTCGCACAAATAGTCAAGCAGTACGGGGTGTTCTATTTCACTGAGTTTCTTTGGTCTTGGCACGCCCCAGACGTTGGCTGGGCGGCCAAACACTATCTCGTGGGGGCTAAGTCCTAATCTGGAATGCACAGTCATTCTGGTTGACAAGAGTGCTAGAGGCAAGGCGTCGGGCCATTTAAGACCTGTACTGGCTTGGATCTTGGCTAGTTTGAGTTTTAAAGTGCCATTGTAGCACTCTACTAATCCAGCCGATTGGGGGTGATTTGCAGCGTGGAATTTTTGGTGTATGCCTAGACACTCACACACTCTCTTCATCACGCATCCTACGAATTCACTTCCGTTATCACTCCAGACAATTCTAGGCATAACTAATCTCGGGAAGAACTCTTTGACAAGGGCTTTGGCAGTTGATAAGGCGGTATTGTCCTTAAGGGGGTACGCTTCCACCCACCTGGAGAAGGCGCAAACAACGACGAGCACATACTTCAGATTGTTGCACCTCTCCATGTGGATGAAATCGAGCTGCAAAACCTCGAACGGGTACGTTGGAGGCGCAAAATGACCAGCTGGAGTTGGGGTTCCCCTACCGGGATTGTACTTCAAACACACCATACACTTTCTGACCACATTCTCTGCATATTTTGGGATATTACTATTCTGCCATACTGGGGCCAATAGTTTACATATTCCTTTCGAACTGATGTGCGCAATTCCCTGAGCCATCGTTACTACTGCAGGTACGTATGCATTAGGTAATAGGCATTGCTGGTGTTCTGATAGTTCGACCCAACAACCATTCGCATCTAATCTACCTGTGCTTTCTCTCCATTCATTCACCTCGTTCTCAGTGGCCTCGGCTTGTATCGATCTCACGCTTTCAATGGTGTCCTCACACATTCCCACATCAGCAATCCATCTAGCGGGACCCACAACATACATCCGACTCATTGTGTTCCTTGCAGTTTCTTTCGCAACCTCGTCTGCAAATGCATTCCCGCGGCCAACATCATCCTGAATCTTTTTGTGTGCACTGCATTTTATGATGGCAACCTGTAGTGGCAAGGTCAGTCACTCAAGGAGCTCATTAACTAGCTGACCATGTTGTATCTTTGCACCATGTGACGTAAAGAACCCACGTTCACGCCACAATCTCCCAAAACTGTGAGCCACACCAAAGGCATATTGGCTGTCAGTGTACACATTCACTCGTTTTCCTTTCACCAACACACATGCTCTGGTGAGTGCAATAAGTTCTGCGGCTTGCGCAGAATTGTGGGAAATACGGGCGGTCTCTATAATGGTGTGTAATGTCGTTACGGCATATGCTGTAGTCGTATCACCATTCGGCAACTTGAAGCATGAACCATCAACCCATAAAGTATTGTTGCATTCAGGAAGGGGAGTGTCCTGTAAGTCTACTCTCCCTTTTGTCTCTTCTTCTGTCCTAAAGCAGCAGTCATGGTTATCAATCTTGTCTGTGTCTGTTTCTGTCGGGATGGGAAGTAGCGTAGCGGGGTTGAGTGTATCACACCTCTTTATGTGGATGTGACTTGCTAGCAGTGTAAGTTCGTAACTGGATAGTCGAGCGCTAGTGAGGTGTTGTGTCTTTGTCCTATTTAGCAAAATGTCTACTGCATGCGGAACCATAACGATCAGAGTATTATTCATGACTAATCCAGCAGACTGTCGAATGCAGACAGCTGCTGCGGCGGTTGCTCTCAGACAACTTGGAAGGGCTGTAGCCACAGGATCTAGAGTTGCCGAAAAATACGCGCATGGGCGCTGTATGTCCCCAAAGTATTGCGTTAAGACTGATAATGCACAACCTTCCTTTTCGTGGACATATAATGTAAAAGGCTTACTGTAGTTGGGGTTTCCCAACACAGGAGCCGAACATAATGCATCACGCAACTCGTGGAAACTCGTCTGACAATCTTCAGACCAGGGCATAGGATTGGGCGTGTGTTTGCAGAGTAGTGCCAGCAAGGGTTTAGCTAGTAGTGAGAAATTCGGTATCCATTGTCTACAGTATGATGTAATGCCCAAGAAGGCTCGAACCTCTCTCTGTGTCCTTGGGGCACTTAGTTCTGCGATTGCCTGTATTCTTTCTGGTGTCAGTCTCCTTCCCTCCTTCGATAAGATGTGACCTAAGTAGGTTACGTCTTGTCGACAAAATTGTAGTTTGGAAAGAGATACTTTGTGCTTCATGTCACATAAGTGATGCAATAATGACAACGTGGCTTGCTTGCAAATTTCTTCAGTGTCTGCAGCGATCAGCAGATCGTCTACGTACTGAATCAAAGTTGACCCATCTGGTAGCACAATTGTGTCTAGTTGTGTTTTCAGAGCCTGACTGAATATTGATGGGCTTTCGCAGTAGCCTTGAGGAGCGCACTTGAAGCGGAAGCTTCGTCCTCCTAAATTGAAGCCGAAAATGTCTCTACTCTCTTCAGCAATCGGGATGCTGAAGAAAGCGTTCTTCAGGTCAATCACCGAGAACCAAGCTGCTGAAGCTGGAACCATTGTCAATAAAGCAGTAATGTCGGGGACAACTGGAAACTGTGGGATAACTACCTTATTTACTTCTCTGAGGTCAATCACAAACCTATACATAGGGGGCTGTGAAGGATCAGTACGTTTTAAGACTGGCAAAACTGGACTGTTACAAACGTTACCTGTTGTTTCCTCGATAACATCTTTATCGATCAGATCATAAACGATCGTTAACAACGCCTTTTCGCATTCGCTAGATATTTTGTATTGGGGAATACGTGGCAACCTAACGTTGGCTTTCAAAGTTATGACATACGGTGCTATCTCCAAACGACCGACATCATTAGAACCATTAGCCCAAAGTATATCAGGAAGTGATAACAATTCAGTTGGAATATTTTCCTTCGACAAATACATTGGAGAAATGACTTTCTTACCTAAAGTAAGTTGTACTCCCAAGGGGGAACAGTATAGAGTTGCATATAACCTTTTTAGCAAATCCAAACCTAACAAATTTTCACTGCAACCTGTCGTAAGAATGAGGGGTGCTTCCAACTCGCATGGGCCAACAGAAAGTGATATAGGACTAGAGATCGGGTTTCTAACAGGGGCGCCAGAGAAACCTACTGAGACATTCATTTCGCCAGACAAAGGTGCGCCAGGAAGTTTCGAGTGCATAATAGAACTTTTTGTAGCACCAGTATCCAGCAGAAATGGCTCTGACACTCCTGATGTAATTACCTCGACATAAGGTCCATTCTGATCTACTGGAACTGAAACAACTCCCTCTCTTTGTCTATGGCTGTCCTAGCAATCGTTACCCTCATTTTCGTGTTCGGTGTAATAATCGTCAGCATAGTACTGAGCTGACTTAGACGATGCATTATTCTGTTGGTTAAAGCTATTCATGGAATTCTGAGGTGGAAAAGAAGCTGTGTTCTGGGAGAAATTTCCACGGCCCCTACCTCTAGGGGCATGTTGAACACCTCTTCCCCTTACACCTGAAACACCGTTCAAGCATCTCGCAAGAGCCGGACAATTACCTTTGAAGTGACCCTCTTCCTTGCAATACGCACACTGATTCGGGCCATACGGAACACGCTGATGGGAAAACTCGTTTCCTTGCGCGTTTCTCGAATACTGCTGTTGTTGCTGGTGATTGGGCTGATTAGCCATACGAGGCGGATAGGCCTGCTGGAGAAGAACTTTAGCTTTTAAATCTTTCGTCTTTTTGTCTGCCTTGTCTAACTCGTCTTTGCGCCTATTTTCATAGTACTGGGCTGTTGCTAAAATCTGCGCTGACGTAGAGACAGCCCAAGCACTTTCTGAATCTTTTAGTTTAGTACACAGTACAGGAAGCAAATTATGTACAAATTTGTCTACGAACAATCTTTGGCCACCCTCGGTAGCCATATCCTGACCACTATGGTCGGTGAAAGTTTCCTCAAATCTCGTGGAAAAGTCAGACACATTCTCATCTTTCTTTTGCTTGCACGCATAGAGCTTATCCCAGTTTACGCGTACTTCAGGCATTATTGTCTTCATGTACGCTATAATTCTACTGGGAAGTTCAGCTATTAACGGCTCAGGTTTAAAACCACCGACTTGTCTAGCATCTGTAGTTGTAATGTTCGCCCACGAGTCACCTAATTCTTGGTCATGATCCGTATGACGGATTTTACTCCATAAAGGATGTGGAACAACGTTCCCAAACAACATGTCTATATCCGCTAAATTCATTATACATGAGCTTGCAGTTTGCGACAACTCCTTATAATACCCAGTCAGGTTTTTACGGGGATCGGGTAGTGTCTGCTTGAGTGCTAAAACTTCGGATCTTTTCCAGGGGACATGTACCCATACACGCTGGAAATGAGGCGGAATCGGCGGTACTGCATTTGCATCGCCTTCCCTCCAAACCGGAGGAACCTCTCTCATGGGGTACTGTCTCGCTCTTTTCCTACCAGATGTACCACATTCAGAGGATGACCCAGAATTACCACCCGTACTTCGATGTGATAATAATATCTCAACTGCTTTTTCAACATCGGGACCTATGATCATACCCTCCCCAAATTTAAATCGTACACTACACAACTCTTGCTGGTTGCTCTTCTGACCATTATCTTCCAAATCCTCACACAGAAAAACACACATCTGCTCAAAGACATATCTTTGCGTTGGTTCATCCCATTGACGGAAGACGTTCACGACAGACTCTACATCATATCTCGCTGTATCCATAACCCAATTCCGTGCTAACTTATTCAATGACTCCCTTTCCTGATAATCAGGCATTTGGCTTAGTAATTGTCTTCGTTCCGTATTAGGGGTCGTTTTAGGCAACCGAAAAAGTGGTGAAGGAAAGTTAGTAACAATGCTGGCCATTTTATGCCAGACGGAAGGCGAAAGTGGAGGAATAACTGGTGGCAGAACAGAGTCACGCAGAGCAGAAACAGAAACATTCGTAGAACGAGTATCAGGGAAAATAGAAGGTGCGTTAGGCGAAGTTGTAGAAGGAACAGTAGGAGAAGTAGATGTGATCGGTGAGCCTTGAGGAGGCTGCACCAGAGAAACAGGAGCCAGCTGAAGAACAGCTGGTGGGTGCTGTGAAGGAGCCGGTATAACAGCTACTAGAGGTGCAACTAAAGGTTGCGGAGGTGCTGTGGCCTTTTCTGCATAGGGTGGTGGCGAATTTAATAAGTGGGACATTAATGGATCTTTCTCGGATCTTTCCTCTTGACCTTGTCCCTTATTTGGTAGCATTGGGTAACATTTATCTACCGCTAGTTTCTTTCTCCTAAGTGTTTGTTCGCTTTCCTGCTCTTGCTCATTATCTCTGTATGCAATGGCAGCTTGTACCATTGACATTCCTCTTTTATTCTTTTTTGCTAATTTTATTTCTTTCTGTTTGGCTTCTTTGCGCCATAAGCGAAAAGAGTCAAACATCGCCGGCCGGGCTTTCTTCTTGAACAATTTGACCTCTAGGTGATCTAATATTTCTGTATCAAAACTACCATATTGGGGCCATTTTAAAATACCATCCTTGCGGGTGTATTTTCTCCATGCTTCATTATATGCGATAGGACCTACGCCGTGCTTTACATAGAGCTCATATGTTGGAGTTCCAATTGGAGGAACCGGACAAGAATCCTCTAATCGGGAGTCCTTACTACAACCAAGACAAAACAAGTTTCCAAGTCTGCTAAAACCAGGCATCTTTGCTCACTAGTCTAGCTTCAAACTTCAAAGGATGATCTATTACGATACTTCTCGTGAATACACGAGTCCTTCGGCTTTGGGGCTTGCAAGTACCAAATCAAAGTGTATCTCAAGGATACCAAAAACTAAGGACAAACTAAGGACTGGGAGACGCTCCACTTATACTTAACTGAAGTATTTGAAGATCTGTGACGTCGCTAGAAGACTCGTCTATCGTTTCGCTCTACCAAGGATCACTGGGTCCAAAACAAGGCGATAGTCAGGGCAGCAGTCCTTCGTAGCCGTTGGGACGCGGGGAACCTCGCAGCAAAGACCTTCGGAACCACGTCGACATACAGGGGTCGCTGAAGTGGCTGGCCGTCCTCTGGAATTCTCACACGAAGCTCCTCACGAACATCTGGCTTGGACCGTCGCCGCTTGATATCGCCCCGAGTTGGGCACCAACTGAGGTAACGGGTTTTTAGGAACCCGTTGGTGCCAGGCGATAACACCCGAAGACCTCTGAGTTCACCCTTGTTCCGGACCACAGAAACTCGGAGTCTTCTAGTCGCAGTCAAAGATCAAGTTTTATTGGTAGCTACCAAGTAACACGTGTCCCAGAAGTACACCACACGGATAGTAGGTTCTCGGGAGACTGTTCGTTTTTACAGAACCAGCCTTCTCCTTATATACACAAATAATAGCTTCGAGCAAGAATTCTTGAGTTTATGATATGGCTATACACATATTTCCACAACAAAAGTGCCTGGGGGTCAAAAAATTAGTCAAACAGAGTGGATCACAACACCAATACTACACAAAAGACACCAGTGAGGACATCATCCGTGTTAGTGAATGCAGGCCAAGTAGAGGCTCAAGAGCATATGGAGAAATAGTTCCCATCAGAAGCCACACTGTACCGCCCTCTTTGTCATCATTTGGATTCTCCTTACCCAGGAGACAGAACGGCCGGTCAGATGTTACCGTGACCGATATATGTGATACGGGGTGGTGTATTGAGTACAAAAAATGAGGTGGCTGCTGAAAAAGCAGTGTTAAGGTGGTAAGAGTGTTAATGTGAGGGAGAGTAAAATTAGGTGTGTCGGGTAGACAAACAAATTTTATTAGTGTCTCCCAATCCCTAAGGTTTAAAAAGCAAGTGTGAGTGCGGGTTTTGAATAATCACCGTACTTAATAGTGGTCGACATGTTTCTGCATTATATCGAACATAGTTTCAAAATGCATTCTTCAGGACCGTATAAAAACACTGCTATTTATAGTGATGGAAGTTAAAATTAAGATCAATATCACCTGAGCTTCAGGTACATACTCAACCGAATACTGTTGCATCGCACGGTATTGGATCCACACAGAGAGACAAACAAACAAAAAGAAGAACATGAAAGTGTCATATTCCCATGAATAATATACTGTAATGGATACACATTCACATGTATATGGACAACCATTTCGAATTTGCAGACTCACCCATATATGGTGGCTGAGAGGCTTCACCCCACCTGGCTGCAGCGCAGGTATGAGGAGCACCGCTCTAAAACAATTCACAAGTGACATTTAGAGCTGGAATTTGAAATTGAAATGAATTCACAGGGAGGCAGATTCTTTAGTGCATCCTTCAAAATATACGTTAGTATTGTGCGGTGCTACCCGCCTATGTTCTACTCCATCGGAACGACAGAGATGCGGAGGCCGGGTTAAGTTGGAAAGAATGATAATGAAAAGCTTGGCTCTTCAGTGTTTATTCGCAAACCCCAGTGATGGTAGCGTGATCGCTTTCAGGACAGCGCGTTTGTAGCGTGATCGCTTAGCGTGTTTGTGTTGTTAATCACCAACGCGATGGCTGTTAGACCGCCAGCATACACATTAGGCTTCTCAGCGCGTTAGTCCGCTGGTCGGGTGGGCAAACAAAGAGGCGAGTGCTTTCAGAGCAGCGCGTTATTAATTGGCCTGCGCCTTGTACTTCTCAGCGTGTCGGTCCGCTGGTCGAATAAGCAAACAGACGCGCGATCACTTTCAGGGCAACGCCTCTGTATTATAAACTAACAGTGGAACTCCTGGAACCATGAGCTCCTCTATCTGTATGCGCAATTTGCGCCCAGACCAATATGCTTTGTTGCCAACTCTATTCATTAATTTTCAGTTTGGGACTACATGTCCCAGCATGCCCGGTGTCACGTGATTGAACCACATCACGTGACTGTTTCTCTGCCGGACTGAACGAGAAAGCATAATACAGTCATCTTTGAGAAGCGCCGGTGCCCCCCCAGACAGTACAGTTGACTGCCAGGAGACACCGACGGACAGGTAGGCGAGCGCTCGCCCACAACGCGCACGCTTTCTGCCTGTATTTTACCGCACTGTTAGTTTATAATACAGAGGCGTTGCCCTGAAAGTGATCGCGCGTCTGTTTGCTTATTCGACCAGCGGACCGACACGCTGAGAAGTACAAGGCGCAGGCCAATTAATAACGCGCTGCTCTGAAAGCACTCGCCTCTTTGTTTGCCCACCCGACCAGCGGACTAACGCGCTGAGAAGCCTAATGTGTATGCTGGCGGTCTAACAGCCATCGCGTTGGTGATTAACAACACAAACACGCTAAGCGATCACGCTACAAACGCGCTGTCCTGAAAGCGATCACGCTACCATCACTGGGGTTTGCGAATAAACACTGAAGAGCCAAGCTTTTCATTATCATTCTTTCCAACTTAACCCGGCCTCCGCATCTCTGTCGTTCCGATGGAGTAGAACATAGGCGGGTAGCACCGCACAATACTAACGTATATTTTGAAGGATGCACTAAAGAATCTGCCTCCCTGTGAATTCATTTCAATTTCAAATTCCAGCTCTAAATGTCACTTGTGAATTGTTTTTAGAGCGGTGCTCCTCATACCTGCGCTGCAGCCAGGTGGGGTGAAGCCTCTCAGCCACCATATATGGGTGAGTCTGCAAATTCGAAATGGTTGTCCATATACATGTGAATGTGTATCCATTACAGTATATTATTCATGGGAATATGACACTTTCATGTTCTTCTTTTTGTTTGTTTGTCTCTCTGTGTGGATCCAATACCGTGCGATGCAACAGTATTCGGTTGAGTATGTACCTGAAGCTCAGGTGATATTGATCTTAATTTTAACTTCCATCACTATAAGTAGCAGTGTTTTTATACGGTCCTGAAGAATGCATTTTGAAACTATGTTCGATATAATGCAGAAACATGTCGACCACTATTAAGTACGGTGATTATTCAAAACCCGCACTCACACTTGCTTTTTAAACTTTAGGGATTGGGAGACACTAATAAAATTTGTTTGTCTACCCGACACACCTAATTTTACTCTCCCTCACATTAACACTCTTACCACCTTAACACTGCTTTTTCAGCAGCCACCTCATTTTTTGTACTCAATACACCACCCCGTATCACATATATCGGTCACGGTAACATCTGACCGGCCGTTCTGTCTCCTGGGTAAGGAGAATCCAAATGATGACAAAGAGGGCGGTACAGTGTGGCTTCTGATGGGAACTATTTCTCCATATGCTCTTGAGCCTCTACTTGGCCTGCATTCACTAACACGGATGATGTCCTCACTGGTGTCTTTTGTGTAGTATTGGTGTTGTGATCCACTCTGTTTGACTAATTTTTTGACCCCCAGGCACTTTTGTTGTGAAAATATTGTATTTTGGGGCATGTACCTGGTTGGTCGGTAAACTCGCCCTTAGACCCTCCTCCCATTGTTTGTTGTGTGCGTATACACATATTTCTACAATAATACAAAGAGCGAAGTCATGTAAGCAAGCCCACATTTTAGATGTCCAGTTCGTGATAGATTACCCAGTCAGGCCCGGAACTCCCATCAGATATCGATGAAACACCAATAAAGAAAGGCAGCTCCTAGTCATAAAGCTGGCCATAAACAAGGAACGTGGACAGGTGCATGTTTGCAGAAAGCATGGTCTGTATGTAGTGAATGGTTTGTGGAATGTTATGCATAGATGTTATCGTGTTCGGCCACTGGGCGAGGAGCTGCCCAAACAGGTCTGGCTGAAGGCAGTGGAGTCAGTTGGGACAGGTCAGGGGGAAGTCAGGGAAGGTGGACGTGTCCTTTTGGATCAAGCTCGACCTTTAATTGACTTATCATGAGGGCAAGGCACAAGATGGATGCCGCTTACAAAATGGAGTTTAAAGGGTTGGAACGGAAACTATGATTTAGGGGTGTTAGCAACCTTCGATTCCTATGCAAATGCATAGGAATGATGTCCTAGTCATTATCGGTTCGTCGATACTAAATTCGTCATGGTATGTTGATGTTTTGTGACACGGGTATTGGACCTCGATATCGGGATAACAACAGGGTCCAGATTTTCAGAACCACAGTGCCATTATAACAGACAGACACATCAGTGGGAGTAGTTTCCAAAATATTCTTAATGTTTTTCGCTCTCTGGTATGCAAACAATGGTCTATGGTTGAAAATACCTTGGAAATCAGGCTCATACCGAATCATATCCCAATTCTTAAGAATGATATTCTTGATGGCAATGCTTTTGGTAGAGTATTTGGATACGAAAACCGGTCTCTGATTGCTGTTCGGTTGTTGGTGAAATGTCAATAGGTCTTGACGGTTTTTATCAGACATGCGTGATCTGGCAGACAAAAGAGTGGATTCAGGGTATCTGCGGTCTCTGTACTTTTGTAAGATCCTTTGTTCAGACAACTCATATGCCGCAGATTCTGAGCAAATTCTTTTAGCCCTGAGCAATTGCGAGTAGGGTAAATGCTTTTTCAAGGACGAGGGGTGAAAACTTGTAAAGAATAAAGCATTGTTCCTGTCAGTCTCTTTCACGAATAGATCAGTGACTAGTTTGTTGTCCAATAAACTCACTCTTACATCCAGAAAAGGTAAACTGGTGGTGCTAATGGTATGGGTAAATCGTATGTGATCATCAAGGTTGTTGATGTAAGTCAAAAACTCACATATCTCGTCTGGTTGACCAATCCAAATTAAAAAAATGTCATCTATGTATCGCCACATTGTTAAAATGTTGCTGACCCATTTGTTGTTGTTCAAAATATGGTCCAGTTCCATGCGGTGCATGAAAAGGTTGGCGTAGCTGGGCGCTGCGCAATTGCCCATGGATGTCCCTACGAGCTGCAAGTAGTAGTCATTGTTCCAACGGAAGTAGCTGTGATACAGTGTAAATTGAATGAGTTCAAGAATGAGAACTTTCAAATCATCATCGATAGGGTGGTTTATTAAGAAAGATTCAATGGCATCAATGCCCCTGTTGTGTGGTATTGATGTATATAAAGCACACACGTCGATGGTAACCAAAGTGTATGTGTTATGAGGCTCCAGGGACACTTGTTGGAGACGATTCAAAAAATCGGTGGTGTCACGTTGGTAAGTCGACATATTCTTGACGATATCCTGAAGGTAAAGATCAATAAATTTGCCAGTGGGTTCGTGGATGGAATTCCTGGTTGATACAATAGGGCGGAAAGGTGGTTGATGTAAATTCTTATGGATCTTAGGCAGCATATGAATGCTGGGACACTTGGGATGAGCCTGAGTTAGATATCTGTGTTCTTTGTCGGTGATGGTGCCCATGGTAACCGCTTTGTCCAAAATTATTTTCAAAACTTTGGAGAAAGACTCTGTAGAATCATAAGTTAACTTCATGTAGAGGTCTGGATCGTGTACATGATTGGTGACACTCTTCAAATAATAGTCACTGTCCATTACAACCAATGCTCCTCCTTTATCAGCTTTACAACACACAATGTTGGGATTGCGTGCGATCTGATAAAGCGCTCTAGACTGTCTGCGATTGAGGTTTTTATGGCTGGAACCGGGTTCTTTGAAACGTTCTTTGATGGAGTTCATAGTGATAGTTTCATATGTGTCAAAAATCTTGTGGCTCACTGGGGCCACGAAAGTGCTCTTGGTCCTCAATTCTTTGCAAGCGTGGTTAACTTGTGTAGTCGTGGGTGGACTTACATTCGTAAAGAAGTGACGGAGTCTCAAATTGCGCATGAATTTATATAAACTTACTTCAGTTTCTAGTTCCGAAGCCTGGTAAGTCGGAACAAAAGAGGTACCACGTTCAAGTGCAGACAATTGAAAACTGTTCAACGTGGTGTTGGAAATATTGATGACTAAGGTTTTTTGCTCCTGGTTGCTTGAGATATCGATGTGGCGATTTCTTTGTCTACTTCTACCCCTCCGGGTTCGACGACGGTAATGGGACCTTTCTCTAAAAAAGAAACACCAGAAGTTGAAGCGCTGGATTGTGAAATATTCTCACTGGACTTTGAGGGTGCCATATTTCTAGGAGGTCTTCCATGTGGGGTCACACCCCTTGGTGGGTTAGAGCCATCGGTGGAGCTCCCATCATCTGATGAGGGGTTGTTATATGGTCTTTGTTGTCTCCTTTGGGCGTAGACTTCCGCCCAACTGTATACCTCTCCCAGCTTGTAATCCATAGTGTCCCTTTTGTATTTCCTGATCTTTCTATCATTAATTTCTTTGGTATACTTGTCCAGTTGGACATTGATGTCAGCTAAGGCTTTGTCCAAGTCGGCTTTGGGCATGTTACTGTCCAAGTTGCGTTGAATTTGCGAAATTTCTTTCTCTAGGTCATCAATAACTTTCGAAAGTTCCTCAACAATTAATAAAATCAGATCCAAAGAACAACGATTGAGGATGGCGTACCATCGCTCCGTAAATTTGGGGTTGTTCCTGCAAAGAGTAGGCTTCAAAGCGATGCGTAAACCTCTTGGGATGCGCTGGTCTTTATGATACCTGATGAGGGTACCAGCGTGTAGACGTTGGTTGATGATTCTTTTGGAAGTGTAGAGTAGTTGACGTAGCATGCTTGGATTAGAAAAGGTACTGGTGGAGGACGGGTCAACTTCCTGAATTAAAGAGTATATGCGGCTGGTTTCTTCAGGGGTAAAACCAAAGGTGTCTGCTCGATTAGCAGTAGTACTGGCAATCTCTTCGTAAGACATTTTCGTGGGTGCTCGCCAAGGTTAGCCAGAACAAGTATATGAATCAGCAAATGGTTGGGGAAGGCGGCACGCCCTCTAAGGAAGATCAACAGTGTAAACTAAACACGCAAGTGTTAAATCTTCGGGTGCCTAGGAACTAGGGGTCCGATGTAGGTAATTCTTATTTACCACTTCTTAAATACCGAATTTTACCGATTCGGTATTTAAGAAGTGGTAAATATGAAGGGGGGAGATGTAGGTATTTCCAGATGTGTAAATACCGAATCTTTAAGATTCGGTATTTACCGAATCTGGAAATACCGAATCGGTATTTCCTATTGATTCCTATGGGCTGTGAAGCCCATAGGAATCAATGGGCAATACCGATTCTGTAATTACAGAATCGGTAAATACCGAATTTCTCAAAGGTGCACTTTGACACACTTTGACACCCTCTGGCCCCCCCAAAACAGGCTCGGGTGCCATGTGGCAGGCATACATGCCCCAAGGGCAGGTCTGCCGGTCATATGGCAGAGGTGTGCATGCACACATGTGCATGCACACCGGAATCGGTATTTTACCATCAAATTGGATTTGATGGTAAAATACCGATTTTGTAAGGCTTGTGGGACTCAGAAGAGTCCCACCTACATCTCAAATTTACCGAATCGGTAAAAATACCGATTCGGTATTTTACAGAATCTGTAAATTTACCGATCGGTAAATTTACCGATTCTGTAAAATTAAGGGCCCTACATACCATTTCTGAAATACCGGTCGGTAACGGCCGAAAATACCTATTTTCGGCCATTACCGACCGACCTACATCTGGCCCTACGTCCCTTCTGGCCAGTGGGAACTCAAAGTTCAAATATAGAAAATGAAAGAGTGCAGGAAGCGTCCTGCACTGTCCTATGGCACTCCAGTGAGAGAAGCAAAACTTCTTCAAGCGAAGGTTCAATGAGTAATTTCAAGTTCGCAAATAAAGTAACGTGGTAACGTCAATGTTCATGGGTATGATTTATTCATTCTGGAAGAAGGCATTATGGTGTTGCAACTTAACTGAAGTAAATCATAACATGTCCTTTACCCATGACCTTTATAATACATGTGAGCCTCCAATTCCTGTATATAAGCATTTTTCGAATTTCCTTCTTATAGGCGATGTATGACTTAAGGAAATAACGCAACTGCTTAACTGTAATCATTTATTACAGTCGACTTCTAATACCGGCATCAACAGCCAAGGTGAAATACAGGTCACACAGCATAATTACAGCTGCAGTTTAAACACGCAGGGATGATGAAAATATGTTTGTTATTCTTCTAATCTGTTTTTCTCAAAACAGTGATGAGCAGAAAAAAAATATTCATGAGAACTTGATCATGTTTTTGCACACTAAGAGTAATTACAGAAAAAAACTGAATATGGCTGTATTAATTATCCATGGTGAACTTCATCATTTTTAATAAAATATATTAAACTGATCTGTCTTTTGCCTCAAATTGCTAACACCTTTATATGTGTTTCATTTCAAACTATATTCCAATTTTATTCTTTATGTCTGTGACTATAGTATCTCTTTCATATGAAGGAGGAGGGTACCAAGTATTTAAGTTTGAGGAAACGGTAATAGTGTGAACATTTATTATAAGGAATAAAATACCCTCTGTCGTACACTGTAAGGATACTGCAAGTCACCTCGTATTTCCAAGAACTTGTAAAGGAACGTGGCCTTTGGCCTCGTTCCTTTGTATGGTCACAGAACTTCTTAGCAACTGGCAGGACGCTTAAAATATATGGCTGGGGGTAATTTATCTTTAACACAAACACATGTTTAACTTTCTGTTTAAATACAAAGGAAGCACACTCTGAATTGAAATTCCTTTAAAAATATACACATTTCTCTTAATTTTGCCTGCATCGTTTTGTCAGATGGAGGATGTTGTCCTTTTTGCATGTTTTAGTGAATCAATATGTATAATTTATTTTAAAAATTCTATTTTAGACTCAATCCTCCATCCATATGTGTATAGCATGTATCAGCTTTAATTATTTTTGAAATGTTCTAATCAGAGTATTGTTGGGACGGAAAAAGACTCTTCATGTTGAGAACCGTCTGGAGGGCCCAAGTGTATTGTTGTCTGGATCCCTAATGCTGATTTTCTTGTCATAGGCGAACAAGGATCATGTGTGTGTCATGACATAGGCATGTCTCATGGATTGCGGTCTTGTTGGACCGGGCGGAGTGCCTAAAGCGCTACCCTCTTAGTGGTGGAAGACAACCGCTTTCACCAGGAGTTAAATACAGCAAACGCAGTGATGGCAATATACCATGTAGTAATCAGTAGTAATGAACAGGTTCTTTTCACCCTGTGTCACTGGAGTGAGGCCTACTGGCTCACTCAACTTTGTAAAAGTTCTGCCGTTGTGTATTTAACTTTTCCTTGGCCTATATCAGGTTGATGTGGAAGTGCATGTGTGTATATGTGCTGTGAATGTACCCTGAGTGCAGCAGTGCCAGCACTAGTGCATAACATGGAGGACCGTGAGTTCCATTTTGGGAAGCTCGGGCCTGCCGGTGAAAACATGGGGCCTCATTTATGAGAAGTGACGCATCGCTGCGTGAAAGCAGCGATGCGTCACTTCTCAGTGCGCACTCCTTGCGACATTCCTGATGCGTCATATTTAAAGTATGACGCATCATGTCGCAAGGAGTTACAGATACGTCAGTATTTCTGACGTATCTGTAAGCGCAAAAGTGACGCATTGCTGGAGTGTGTCACAAAAGTGACGCAACTCCAGCAATGCCTCCTTTCACATGGGGCAAGCCCCATGTGAAAGGGCCTGCGCCAGTCTTACGCCTGCTGTGAGGCCGGCGCAAGATTTTGACGCAACGGCGTCCTAAAAGTGACGCAGTGAAATCACATAGATTTCACTGCGTCACTTCTACGACCCTTCCTTGCGTCAATACGCCCCCCTTGCATACATTATACCTGGCGCAGGTATAATGTGGCGCATGGGTTTACAAAGTGACGCATCTACCTAGATGCGTCACTTTGTAAATATTTAACAACAAGGGGCATTTTTTACGCCACTGGTGCGGCACAAAAAGTGACGCACCGGCGGCGTAAAAGTGACGCAAGGCCTCATAAATGAGGCCCATGAGGAGTAGGGGAATCCCCCTGGACAGAATTGTGTATTGCTGCATTCCTGTTAGCTGTGTGGGACAAGCACTGGATGAGGGGAGAGCCAGACTCTCCCTGTGCAGTTCAGAGGTCTCTTTGATTCAACTACAGATCACCAGGAAAGGGGACTGGACACATCTCAGGAAGAGGGAGATGGGGCTGATAAGAGAATCATACAGAGTAGGACCCAGGGCCTGGGATTAGCCTTTGATGCACATTTCACTGGGGCTGACATCCAGGTGTGCAATCTGGTCACTCCCATGAATCTTGTTGTGGGTTAATCAGCTTTGGAGTCCTGTCTGCCATGACAGACATCCTTCACGAGGAAGAAGAAAGGGGAGAGATTTTCCCAACCTCAAAGGTCCAGACCCTAAATCACATTTTGTGTCTGGAAAAGGACTATAAGTAGAGGAGTCTGAGAACCCAAACTTTATCATCTGCAGAGCAGCCAGCCGAGCTGTGTGAGGAGGGGAAGCTCTGCACCCGTCCACTTCCGAATGGCACCTCTGACCTGCCCCTCCACCTCTGAACGGTAACCTCCCTGGCGGACTCTAGACCTGGCTTTTCGACTGAGACACAGCACCATCAGCACCCAGATACTCCTAGGGGTGACAGTATGCACTATACAAATTATTGATTGATTTATTGTTTGCCTGTGACCTGGTCTAGGAGTGCCGCCTGCTAGTCTCCATGCTGGGTGAGGGGACATCACCCAGGGAAGCCAAGATCAACTGCCCTGGAACCTGACGCACCAGCGCTTGCCTGCTCATTAAGACCGGTGTGCCTGTGAGAAAGAGCAGAGTGTTCAAGGGAGCGAGGTCCAACTGGAGATCCCTAGCCTGAGGACTCTCTGTGTGATGAATCCAGCCCCACACTGATTCGGACATAGCCCATGTGTTGAACTTTATCGGCCACGTATGCCAGGAGGGAATGCCATGAACTCAGTTACACACCAATTGGGCCATTGCCAGTGTGCCGAACTAACTGGACAATCTCGTATGCCACGAAATGCCACCACTGATTGCCTATGAATTGTGGCAGGAGAAACCCATCCCCGCACCCATTAGTCCATTGCCCGTGTGCTAAATTAACTGGGTAACACTGTAAGCCAGGAGGGGCCAATATTGCATGGCAGGACAAACCTGTTCCCTGGCTGTTGCCCATGTGCTGAAGTAGCTTGGCGACCGAGTATGCCAGGGGGGCTGCCGTGACTATCCAAGTGAGGCTAGCGAGACCAGAGTGTGAAGGCTGGAGTAGCAACCCCATATGCCAGGAGGGGGCCCTGAGATGCTGAAGACAAGAGGTTCAGGTCGTCACTCAGGACCAGGAAACTGGTGTGACTAAGCTGGAACTCAACATAATTTTGTGGACTGCCCCCATGGAGTCCATTGGAGTACGGAGACCAGCCTCACCCTCTGCTGAGGGAGAAAGGACTAACTGGGTGACCGTTAGAGACTGAGCACCTCTCCCTTCTGACCGCTTCAGGTAGCTTGGTTAGGGGTCAAGAGCCTGCGCCTCCAGGTGCTGCCATGTGTGATCGTGGGTAGGATGACTCAGCTGATTAGGACAGGACTGCACAGCAATGTTGCAGGGTGCTTTGCCACCAAGTCACTAAGCCAAAAACTGGGCCTTTGGGCCCCAGGGACATACCACCCTTGGTGCTGGTAAGCCCTAGACTCCAAACATTGAACTTACTTGTAGAGTACGAGGTAAGAACTCTTGAGTATGGTCTATTAGTTTGCATTCCCTGGATGTGCCCATCAATGAATGGGGATTAACATCAAGCCTGTTACACAAGAGTTGGGAGGACAGGGAGAGGCCTTACAACTAATAAAGCACTAACCTCAAGGGGATTGTGTCATTGCTTTTTAAATGCTGTTTGCCTTTGCATGTGTAGAGTCGGAATAAAATACTTTGTATTATGCAAAAATACATTTTTGACTGGACATCGATTTATTGCCGTGCTACCCGCATGTTGAGTTATGAGTCGTGTTCACTGAACTGTATCTGAGCTTCCCCTGAGGGAGCCTTGACTGCTCGAGCTACGCTGCCCAGGTGAGAGTCAGGTGCTGAAGGGGGTGCTTGACCCAATTGAGCAGGATCCATTGTAGGGTGAGCCCCGGGGCATCAGCTGTAAAATATCTTAACCACCTCAGTTGGGCCCAGTAACTCCTGTGTAGCTGTGGCCCCCGGAACGGGGTCCTGAAATGTATGCAATCATTTCTATATAATACTGTATGGTTTTATCATGTGCTCTTTGTGTAGCCTGATGCACCAAAGGCCAGCTGTTCAAAGTGTGCTCATTAAAAAACAGAAATACTACAAACACCGTCAAGCCTGCTGTTTCCTTTACAAAACCTCTTTGTAGCTCCTGTGGATTAAGTGCAGCTCAATGTATTTGGGGTGTCCTATTAAATTATTAAACATTAACTACTTTCGAGAAGTAGGTGAAAGTTGTTTGATTTGTGGTTATTTCCTTGAACAATGAAATAACAGGAAGCTCGCTCACGTCTTATCTTGGGTGATGAGTACTCACATGACCATTTAATGAGTATGTGTCCCATTGCTGATATTGGCTGCACCCAAGGGCTAGTTTCCAAGGTTTGCAACACACGTCATTGTCAGCACAAGGATGCACATGCCATTCATGCCATTCATGGGCACCGTCTGTAGGAAGTTCATCTCAACCCAAAGCCAGAATAGGTTTTTGCTGGCTTTTTCAGCTTCTCACATCTTAGTGCTAAAAAACAGCCCTCATGATGCATGAGCATCGCAGACAACAGCAAACAATTTGGTGCCTCAGCATGGGTCCATTCTACAACAGACCACCCTGTTGCAACCAACCACATGCTTCCATCATCATGCAAAAACACATATTCAATCCCTCAAGAGCTGTAACCAACCACTTCTAATGCTGGCACCAGATCTGGTCTCAGCATAAACACATACAGTAATCAATTACAGATTTTTAGAGCGCGCTACTCACCCATGTGGGTCTCAAGGTGCTGGGGGGATGTGGATTCGTACAGCTCTGAGGTCATCCGAAGAGCCAGGTCTTGACATTCTTTCTGAATAGGTGCAGTGTCAGGCTTTGTCTGATATGGAAGGAGAGTTTGTTCCAGGTCTTGGCTGCAATGTAGGAGAAGAATATACGTCTTTTTCCTGCAGTCTTTTTCCCCGCATAGAATCACAACGCGGCTGTTACAACAACCGTGTTGTACTTCCGCATACCATTACTCCGCAATTCGGAACAACGACTTGCAGAGGGGGGGGCGCTGGATGTTGGAATAGTATAATTTACTATTCCAACTCCAATCTGTGCGCACACTGGGGAAGGTGTTGGATTTTAAATCCAACACCCCCCCCCCCATCCGCAAGTCGTTGTTCCGACTTGTGGATTAATGGTATGCGGAATCACAACGCAGTCGTTGTAACAACCGCGTTGTGATTCTATGCGGGTAAAAACTTTCGTCCTAAATGTTGTTTACCGTAGGAGAAGGATCTGCCACCAGCTCTGGCCCTGTGGATGTGGGGGACCGTGGCAAGGGCTAGGTTGGCAGAGCGGAGGTTTCTCTTCGGGGTGTGGAAGGAGATTCATTTGTTGAGGTATTGAGGTCCGGTGTTATGGAGGGCTTTGTTGGCTGTGTGAGCAGTTTGAAGGTTATTCTTTTTTTGATGGGGAACAAGTGGAGGCAGCGGAGGAGTTGGGTGATGTGGTCATGTCGTGAGATGTTGAGGACGAGTCTGACTGCGGCATTCTGGACGGTCTACAGTTTGCAGAGCAGTGGTTTCTTGATTCTGGCATAGAGCGCGTTTCTGTAGTCCAGTCTGCTGGTGATGAGTGCGTGTGTGACGGTCTTCTTGGAGTCGGGGGGCTCCAGTTGAAGGTCATGCGGAGTATGAAGAGGGTGTGGAAGCATGTGGGGGAGACGGCATTGTTCTGGTGGTTCATGGTGAGTGAAGAGTTAAATATGAGACCAAGGATGTAAGCGTGGTCCGTAGAGGTGGGTGGGTTTCCGAGGGCAGGGGGCCACCCAGTGTTCTCCCATGCGGAGTGGGTGGATCTAAGGATGAGGACTTCTGTTTTCTCCGAGTTGAGCTTCAGGCAGCTGCTGCTCATTCAGGATGCAACAGCCTTCATCCCTTCTTGGAAACTGTGCCTGGTGATGTGGGGTTCCTTGGTGAGGGAGAATATGAGTTGGGTGTCGTTGGGGTAAGAGACTATGTTGAGTTCATGTTTTCTGACCGTAGTTGCGGGGGGGGCCATGTGGATGTTGAAGAGCGTGGGGCTGAGGGATGATCTTTGGGGTACTCTGCATCTGATCTCTGTAGTTTCGGAGAGGAAGGGTGGGAGTCTTATTCTTTGTATTCTGCCTGAGAGGAAAGATCAAATCCAGTCTAAGGCAGTTCCCTGGATGCCGGCCTCGTGGAGTCTGGCAGAAAGTCAGTGGTGGGAGACGGTGTTGAAGGCTGCTGAGAGGTCTAGGAAGATGAGGGCTGCAGTGTGGCCTTGGTCAGGGAGAGTGCGGATGTCGTCAGTGGCGGCTATGACGGCAGTCTCGGTGCTGTGGTTGCTGCAAAATCCAGATTGAGAGGAGTCGAGGATGTAGTTGGTTCCTATGAAGTGCGCTAGCTGGGTTTTGACGACTTTCTCGATGACTTTGGTGGCGAAGGGGAGAAGAGAGATGGACCTGAAGTTTTTGAGGTCTATCAGGTCTGCGGAGAGCTTCTTGAGGAGGGGTTTGACTTAGGCACGTTTCCAGTTGTCGGGGAATGTGGCTGTCTCGAGGAAGCAGTTGATCATTCGTCGTAGTTTGGATGCGATTGCGGCCCTGTGGAAGATGTGCAGTGGGCAGGGTTCAGTGAGTGCTCCCGAGTCGATGCTTTTCATAGTCTTTGCAGTGTGAGAGGATCCAGGTGAGGAGGGTCAGTTGGTTGGCATAGATGGTGGGGGTGTTGGGTCGGTGCCATGGTCTTGGTAGTCAAAGTTGCAATAGAGCGTCTTGATCTTGTGAGCTGAGCTTGTTGCAGAGTTCTTGGCAGGGAATTTCGCTGTTGGGTCCAGTGAATTCTTGTATGATGGCGAAGAGTTCCTTGGAGTTGTGGGTGTTGGAGAGATTCTGTCTTGGTTGAATTTTCTCTTGGTTGATTTGATGAGTTGGTGGTGTGCGGTGGTTGCGGCCATGGAGGTGGAGCATGCTTCCGAGGTTTTTCTCCATTTATCGGCAAGGGGTATTGGATTCTCTGAGTTTTCGTGGTGAACCAGGTGGCTTTCGTGTTGTGTCGTCTGGCGGAGTTCTGGAGAGGGACGAGAGTGTTGTTGCAGTTGGCGATCCATTGGTGAACACTGTCTGCTGCGTTGGCGTCTGTCATGGTAGGGGGAGGAGTGCAGCTTTGGACGGAGGTGAGGTGTTCCTCAGTGATTTTGTTCCAGTTTCTGCCTAGGGGCGGGGCGTGCGCTTGTGTGCGGTGGGTTTCATGAAAGAGAAATGGACTCAGTGGTGGTCCGTCCATTGCGGCTCCTTGGTGTGACAGTACATAGTGTTATTTTAGAATCGCAAATAGTACAATGCCTGAGTGATTAATTTAAATTGGCATAAGGCCACCAGCACATCTCCAATGGAATAACAAAGTGTGGGAATAATAGCTGTGCCAAAGATTATAAAGAGAACTCATCCATACCGATCCATGATTACAAGAAATATCATTATGATGGTCCTGTCAAGTCACAGGGAGTAACAAGGAGGTACTTGATTTAAGAAACATCCCGTGGTGTCGGCAGGCTGGGCTTCTGATCCAAAGGTACTACTGATCTCAAATCCAGCGCAGACATCTTTCATCTTTCATGGATTCTGCAATAGCATCGGCTTCAAAGACCAGTCACAAAGAAGGTCTTAGAATAAACGGAGACCTACTTAGCATGTTATTCCTTCACATTTAACACAGTTCCACTTCCCTAAGAATGAACAAGGGGCAAGAGTAATTGCAGACACAAAGATGAGATTATAAACTGCCTTCAAGAGTAATATCGAATCTTAGGAGTGTGAGTAAAGTTTGATACAAACAGTATTGTTAAAGGACAAAGTTTGTTAGGCCCTTACCTGCAGAAGTCCAAAGTGTGGATTGAGCATGTTTGTCTCGTAGGAGATTCTGAACAGAGGAGCAGCTTTCCAGGCCCTCAGGCCCTGCAAGACTAAGCCTGCTGATTGGCTCACCAGTTCCCAGGCAACCCTGAGCCCTCCTCTCACACCTGCCCAGGCCCCTTAAGGGTTTGCTGGGTGAACCCCAAAACATTCACCTCCATTTTGTGAGTTGGAGTTTCCCTGTGCCCCAGACTGCAGTGAGCCAAAGACCAGGAGGTGATAAGGAGGCAGACTAGTACTGTCTCTTTTCTAAATTAAAATAAGTGATTTTCCCTACCCGTAATTGCATCATTTTTTATTACTTTTCTGCATGTAGCTGTTACAGTTTAAAAATTGTAGTTTTAGCCTGCCCGTAATTGCATAATTCCTTACCTGTTTTGTGTATAAATTTGTGGTTTTTACTTGCCCGTGACTGTTATCATTTAACCTGTTGAACTGTGGGATTTGCAGTCCAAAATCTGTAGCTTTTATTCCCACTCATTCCCCGTGACTCTCTGTTTTCCCTCATAATTTCTCCCTTGGTCTGTGCTCAGACCTATATGTTAAGCAATCCAACCCCAGCTCCCCTAGATACAGGGATATTCTACATCAGAGAGTGAACAGAGGGTGCTCTGAGACAGCAGTAATCTGTTGTGAGCTGTGTTTGAAAGGGATTGTGCACTCATTTTATTGTCTAGGAGAGTGAGTAAAGTTTGATACAAACAGTATTGTTAGAGGACAAAGTTTGTTAGGCCCTTACTTGCAGAAGTCAAGTGGGGATTGAGACTGCCTGTCTCCTTGGAAATTCTGAATAGAGGAGCAACTTCCAACTCCTTGGCCAGCAAACCTTGTCTGAGGTTGCTGGGACCTTATATAGTCTGCTCTTGGTTGGTACATGTGAACACTGATTGGTGGTTGTATCTGGTGTTTCTATTGGATTAGGGTTAGTACATTGTTTGGGTATTTGAGAGTTCTGATTGGTTTCTGGATCTGTGATTCAATCAATGTAGGGTTGGGACTAGGGCTAGGGTTAGATTTTATAGTGGAAGTAGGGACTAGGGCTTCCTGTGTGATTGGTTGATGGACTAGGGTTGGGACTAGGGCTAAGGCTAGGCTTTCTATTGGAAGTAGGGACTACGGTTTCCTGTGTCATTGGTTGCTGGGACTAGGGCTGAGACTACTGCTAGGGCTAGGGCCCCTATTGGATGTAGAGATTAGGGTTTTTTAACCTGATTGAGTGCTTGGACAAGGGTTAAGATTGGCTATGAGGTCCTGGTCTCCTATTGGTTCTAGATTTTAGGGCTAGTGTTGTGATTGGATAGTGTTAGGGCTAGAGTTCCCATTGGCTGAAGGGGTCACCTGACTACTAAGGTTATAAAAGGCCAAGGCTTAGGGTGTCTCAGCCCAGGTGTTGAGATTAAGGGCTTAGAGGACAAAGGCAGTTGCTTGTTTGAGCTTGTTTGAAACTGGTCGGGACCAGGGCAAGAAATGCTGCCATTTTTCTCTTTCAGTAATACCCACCCCACACCATCCACATCTACAAACAGAGTAACACACTCACACCAAATATACACCACACACTTACTACAAACAAACCCTATGCACAAATAAATGTACCAGCATACACTGCAAAACCACACAAACCACATCTATATACCCTTCTATCCCAGCTACCACACATGTCCACCATTACCTACAAACAGTACACAACTCTATCCAATACCACTAATCAATGCACTCATCACCAATAGAACCAAAATCCATACCATACTTAACTACAACCCATCCAGACACAAACTCCCCTCTCTAATTACTCCTAACAGACCCACTTTTATCCTTAACAAACCCATACTCAGCCTTCTATCATTTATCCCCCTCTTCTTTCTACCACAATAACACAACAACACAATACTTACATGCCACAGCACCACACATTTTAACTCTTGCAGCAAACAGGTCTAAAGTAAACAGTCTTAAATCTACTTCATCCCTTCCTACACATGACATACACTCTACTCACAAACATCACCACCCCCTTTACCTTACAAATTCCACTTGCAAGCAATAGTATACAAACAAATCCACATGATAAAACAAATACATCTACACCTCTTTTCACTACTCCTCAAAACCAAAACATGTCACACATCAGCACAACAAAATCTCTCAAGTACAACACCTCATACTACCTACAGTCACAAAATGCAATCATACACCCACCTTTCAAACTACGCAAAAGAACAAACTCCAATGCCGAGCTTTCTCTCTTCCACCACACCTAACACACATACAGCAACACAGCAACTCTCTTCCCAACAACCTCTCATCCGTTGGCCAAGTTAGAAGCTCACTACATGACCCAAATACTGCACCACCACCACTGACTCATACACCTTCTGCCCTAAGCATACGCAACCAATATAAGCAACGTGCCACGCATCACAACTTTGCTTCTTGATGTCTACTGCAAAACAAGGTTACACCACAAACGCAACACAGTGCACCAACTCACTCTCAAACACCATCTCCACCACCTATGCACGCAGACCCATCAAAATGCCTTCTTAGCCTGCTGGGCGAAGAACACATTACAGAACAGCTACACGATTGCTATCCTAATACAGATAATACCAGCACTAAAAACACACTTGCTACTAACCTTCACCATACTGATCCCTCTTCTACAAAACAAAGTCTCACTGTCACCAAAGCACATTCTCTACACTGTCTACTAATAAATGCTCGATCACTCTCTAAAAACACACATCACATCTACGACCTTCTCGCCGCAAAACCAGACAAACTATTATAACTGAATCATGGTTGGGAGATTATATGGCTTAAGTCCTACATGAAACCATTCCTCTAGGCTATCAAACGATCACCCAAAATCATATAGGCAAAAAAAAGAGGTGGTCTAGCTATTGTGTTCAGGCAAACATTACATATCACTAAAGTTGACGTTATCTCCATAAAGAATTGTGAGGCTCTTCTCACAAGATGCAATCCTACACCGTCTTCCTTTTGTAACTTCCTGCTCCTTTACAGACCTCCACCTAGCAAGGCGACATTCCCAGACACACATCTAGACATGGTTTCAAACCTGATAAGAATACACTCGAACCTATGCGTTCTGGGTGACCTCAACATTTGGTTTGACAAACCCAATATGACCCATCCAAAAGCAATAATCACTGGCATAGACACACCTAACCTGCATCAGATTGTCCACAAACCCACACACATTGCTGGACATATTGTAAATGTCATTTTTGTTAATACTGAACTAGTAACCTTTCAAACTATAACTCCGGTCACATGGTCAGACCACCATTTGCTGGGAAACATCCTTTACAACGCAACTTTTACCACGCAGTGCCTTTACAACGCAGGTTTTACAACGAAAACCATTACAACGCATTGCGCTGGGGGGCGCTCTAGGATAGGGAATAGATTTAATTTACTATCCAACACCTTCCCTAGTGTCCACGGGGACTGGAGTTGGAATAGTAAATTAAACTATTCACTATCCAGCACCCCAAAGCGCTATGCGTTGTAATGGTATGCGTTGTAAAAACTGCGTTGTAACAGCATGCGTGGTAAAAGCATGCGTTGTAACATCATACATCCCCATTTGCTTGCTTTCCAACATAAAACAGCAATAGGCGACTCACCTAAAACCACCTTATGTGCATCCACCCAAGGACTGTGGAACAAACTCAATTTGGAACACTTAGAAACACAACTAACATGCAGTACAGATCTGGAAACAATACATTCTATTAAAAAACGATAGGAGTGGCCACAGGAAACTTTTGATATTCTGATAGCACTCAAAACCATACAACAGAACAAAAGAAAACAAGCACCTTGTAGAAATACAGAGATAAAAGACATACAACTACAAATTAGAAAGCTGCAACATGCCTGGCTCAAAACAAAAAATAAACAAGACAAACTTCACCTACAGAAATTAACAGATATACAAGACAGCTATCAAAAAAGCAAAGAAAGGGTACTATTCAGACAGAATTCAAAATACTAAATGTTAAAATAAAGAATTCTATAAAATACCTAATGAATTTCGTAAAACGAATTGCCTCGAAGGAACTCATCCAGTTACTCAAGATTTCACAGACAAACTGGCAAATCATTACACGGACAAAGCAGACACGTTGGACTCGTAGTTAAAACAGAAACACAGCACCAGCACTAACACTTTTACAAAACAACATTCCAAGAATACTTTAACTCAGCCTCTCTCTTCCTTCCAACACATTCCACACAATGAATTTATGGACCTGTTCAAAGCAAGCAGGGCTGCCGCCAGTCTTTCTGCCCCATGTCCACCACAAACTTTCAACACAATTCTCTGCTGCCACTCCAGTAAGAAGAATCATCAACAATTCCTTAACTACTGGAATATTTCCAGAAGAACTCAAAACTCATACATATGCCCTTTACTGAAGAAAATAAAGTTGGACCGCCTAAACCCTGACAACTGCAGACCCATTACAAACGGACCTTTCCTGGGCAAACTGATAGAAGGAGCAGCGTTCACCCAGATGTCACAATTCATTGAAGACAATGCCATACTTTCAGGTTTCCAAACAGGATTCCGTATAGGAAGAGGCACAAATTCTGCTCTCCTTACCATCTGGGATGACCTGAAGAACACAATTGACTGTAACTCCTCTTGGACCTCTCGGCTGCCTTTGACACGGTTGACCATGACACTGATACAAAGACTCTACAAAACCAGCATAGAGGGGACTGCTTTGGACTGGATCACGTCCTACCTTCGAAACAGAACTAATGTCATCCATACCCCACCTTTCTCATCCAAACCATACTCCACAAAAGCTAGGGTCCCACAAGGCTCCACCATCTTGCCCAGACTTTTCAACATCTACATGAAGTCATCACTGGGACTGATCAATCAATTTCAACTCAAGTTCTATAACAATGCAGATGACATGCAAATACTCCTTCAACTGGAATGCCCTAAAGACATTGGAATCTTGCCAATTTTCAGTTGCCTCAGAGCCATGGATCAATGGATGACTTGGAGCCATCTGAAACTGAATGCTTCCAAAACGGAAATACTCATGTGTGGCGATTTGAAACAATATGACCCGCTTGCCGCCTGACCTGTTGACCTGTTGAACTGAAATCACCGCCTAAAGTATCAAAGGAAGTAAGAAACCTTGGGGAGCCTGTGTGTCAGAGGACGCTGCTGGAAAGGTGACTGCAAGTCCCAGGGGGCTCGTGTACCGCCCGCACCTGTGCCTGCTGAGGACGCCACAAAACTTCTTGCTGCTCCAGCTTCGCGGGAGCCGCTGCGCCTGTGTGTGAGAGGACGCTGCTGGAAAGGGGACTGCAAGTCCCAGGGGGCTTGTGTACTGCCTGCACCGGTGCCTGCTCTATCCCGCTGAGGACGCCTATTTAGTACATTGCCACACCCGCTTCGCGGAACGAGCGCGGGCATGCGCCAGGCAAAGCCTGGGCCAAGGGCTGGCCCATTTGAGCCCGTCGGAGCCCGGACGAGGCCGGCCCCATCTCTAAATCTCCTCATCGTCCAAGGTCAGTCCGGATAACACTTATATAACCCAGTAATAATATCTTTGCTCGTTGTTGATTGCCTGGGTAAGGAATTCATAGGTATATCAAGATGAGCAGACGTGAAGGGAAGAGGCCAGGCGCCCCTCATGGTGGTAGTGTGGTGGGGACGCTCGATCAGTTCATACTAAGGGCCACTTCAGTCTTGGACAAGGAGATTCAGATGACGGAGCGTCGGTTATCTTTGGACCCGCTTTTAAATAAGAGATCGTCTCTAGGCACAATAATTACAGCATGTTCACCAGTTCATTTAGCTGCGAATTCCATCATACCCTCGAGTTATATTGAGGAGAGCGCTGATTTGCCTAATTCCCCCGGGCTAACAGAGGACTCTGTAAATTTGCCACATGCCCTAATTAACACTGCTGCCTGCAAGACCACACGAGCATCTACTAGGTCCTCGATCAAAAATAATATCACTACATCCGATCTAGCAGTGAAAAGGAAGCGGGGAGGAGGCCCACAAAGGCCCTGTACTGCAAAAGTGGCTAAAGTGGCTAGGCAAAATAAAACTCGACGTCGTGTTATAGCTGATGAGGACTGTACTTCCGATAATGCCGTTCCAGTTGGTTTGGATTCTAATCCTGTCTCCACGGGTGGTTTTAACTTGAACTGCGACCACAAACTGTGGAGGAGACTCGAGAGTACATTAACAACCCTGCTAACTCCCATTACACATAGATTGGCTAGGGTAGAAGAACGATTGGACAATTACGAATCCCTGGTCAAGAATTGATTCTCTGCCCTCGAGGGTCATCTTGCTCAACCTAAGAAAACTGCCACGAATATAAACAATAACCAGGGAATATGGTGACTTCCTCGAACGTACTGAGAATATAGTGCTCAAGTTTAACAACTACTAAACCAGCTGTCGCGCGGATACCAACTAATTTAGCCCCAGTAACATCTACAAAGGCAGCTGCAGTCCCCAGGTTTGATGATGACCCAGGGAATCAATCCTCACTTCGGGTGATTGCAGAGATACAACAGTTGCAACAAGTGTTAATAACTGTAAAGTCAGCCCCCTGGATCCACAAGCTTGTATACCCAATGGGACAGATGGACTGAGAAGTTCGGGATACAATATTGCACAATCCAAAACCCTAGTTTTTAATTTGCCCCGGCTGCAACCCCTTTAGTAGTTGTTTTGAAAAATGTCCCATCTCTGCGGAAAACTCCGTCTGAAACCACAGACCAATTATTGTGTAAAGTTTTGCATTGGTTTAATATTCGACTTAGGGAGGTTGGGTTTTGGGAGGAGGGCATTGACAGATTTATGATTATGGCCAGACGGATATCGTGGATTGGTCCTTCTAGGAAGGAAGGGCTAGGCGATTGTGTTGTTGGGAATTTTAATAACATGCACATAACAAAATTCTTGCTGGACAACATTTGTGGGATGAAGGGTAGATTAATGGATAGGGTGTCCATTGTACCATTAGGGTACTTTTACAAACCAGGGCCCACTTAAAGTAATGGTTCGAATGCCCATAGATCGACAGGCGACCATGGGGACCTTATGGAACAGCTAATAGAACGCATGAGGTCCCCTTGTCCAATAGATTTGCCCCGTTATCCGATTTGGATTCATGTGAATGACCACTACCACCTACCCCGGCCCTGGTATCAAGTTATGCTTGCTTCCCTATTGCTGATCTAGATCTGGTGAGTAGAACCCATGGTTTGGAGGCTAAGAATCAGCCCAAGGGCTTGTCACCAGCACAGGTTAACCATGGGAGCTCGCATCACCCCGTATTTTCTGTAATATCATGGAACATCGCTGGTTTGCTTCATAAGACCATGTCCTCTGATTGGTCGAGCTTTGTAGAGGGGTAAGATTGTATTGTCTTACAGGAGACTTGGTCTTTAGATACGATCTGCCACCCAGGCTATTTGGCCTATGGTAAGGCGGCAATCGCAAATATAAAAGGGAGACTTAGTGGGGGATTGACCATATGGGTCAAGCAACAGGCAACGCTTCAAATTAAGGTACTGCCAATAGACAATCCCTATATCCTTCCTATCAAGATCTGTTCAAAGGGTGAGCCGGACCTTATATTAATTAATGTCTATGCGAGAGGCTTACCGGGTGGGAAAGCCTCCCCAATTATCGCCCACATAGACACATTCATGGACGGTTTGGATGGCTCAAGTGTTCTGGTTATTGTAGGTGACTTTAACTGTACATTCGAGTCATTAGGCATAGATGACTGTAGCCTTATTATGGAGGAGAACCAGAATTGGGGGGGTACCTCTCCTCTCACTGACACCAACCAAAAAATGGACTGAGGCGGCGCTCTGATTGAAAAGCCTATCCCTAGGGCATGGGATTAGAGCTATTAATTGGGGAACCCCCGCTGATGCGGAAGGTTGCGTCACATTTTCCAATGGGATCAGAAGTAGTAGGATTGATTACATTTTTATAAGTTTAGAACTCTGGGATAGACTGGTGGATATGGTGGTCTACCACAGACCGGAGAGTGATCATGACCCATTACTACTGACCCTAACTAGGATCGGTTCGGATCCCCCAGTGGTTGACATTGCTTCAATGGTAGGTGAGGTGATCATGTCTCAAGACTGCCGCCAGCTAAAATGGGCAGTGATTTCAGAGGATGAAGGGTTACAAATGCAGTTTAGGTCATCCACTGAAGAGACTCTTGCAATAATGGGTTCTATCGATATCAATGGTAACTGTCCCGTAGACCTTATGAAGGCCCATGAGGATCATTTTCCAAAATTGAAGACATTGTTTACAAAAATTAGGAAGCCGTTTAAGACTCCTCTCAAAAAATTGTCCAAGTGGTATAATGAGGCTTGTGGTGCTGCATTCCGGCGCCTCTCAAATGCAATTAAGATGGGAGTTCATCAACAGGTTAAAGTAGCAAGAGCTAATTATAAGGAAGTACAACTGAAGGCGAAGAAAGACTATGATGAGGACAGATGGGTTAGTCTGACTAATGGAGAAGTGTGGCTCAATGGTTAGAGCGGCAGACCCTGATGCAGAGGTCTAGCCCGGGACCAGGGTTCAATTCCCCGCCTCGGCGGGTCTTGGGCTAAAAATTCCACAGACCTGATAATTCTCGCCTCAGTGCCTATTCCAATCATGGAGTCCCACTCTGCAACTCTGGGCAATAGCTTGCTTAATCTCCACAACGGCCCCCACAACGCTAAGGATGCCTGGCCTCCACCTTGGGGGTGCCCAGGAGTGGACACCTCACAGGGAAAGCCAGGATGGGTTCCACATCGGTATTCGTACAAGCACCTTGAGACCCTTGCGGGTGAGTAGTGCGCTATACAAGTATCAATTTACAATTTACAAGTATCAATTTACATTCTTTACATGCCTCTAATGGTAAGAATTGGATCAAATTTTGGAGACTGGTTAAATGAGGCAGTCATACGACTGGAACCATACCTGTTAACAACGTTCCCCCGAGCTTTGGGTCCAGTATTTCCAAGGCCAATTTGCTTCGCCACTCAGCAATGGCACTAAGTACATTGAGATCAATGCAGAGGCAGTCTTACTATTCAATAAAGGAGAGATAGATAGAGTTCTGGAAAGGGTCCCTGCAGGAAGGTCTCCTGTTCCAGATTGTATTCCGGCCGACCTTTATAAACAAGATAGGAACATCTGGATTGAATATATTTGTATCATCGTTAATACTATTGCTAGAGGTGCACCAATACCTGATACTTGGCGAGGGGCAGAAATGTTTCCCATATATAAAAAGGGAGACCGTGTCAGTCCCAGCAATTATAGGCCGATCAGCCTAATTGATACCTTACAAAAAATTGATGCGAGACTAGTATTAGGTAGAGTTAATGAGTGGATTATAGATCAGAATGTTTTTTCTACCTATCAAGCGGGTTTTCGACCTCACGTCAGTACCATTGATCAAGTCTTTCACTTTACGATGATTTATTGGTCTACAGTGATTTTAGCGGGGGAACTCTGTATGCAGCTTTTCTTGACTCAAAATCATCATTTGACTTAGTACCTCGCTATAAGCTGTGGGATTCAATAAAGGAGGCCGGGATGCCCCTAGAAATCCTTAGTTTTATCATTAAATTACATGAGGCTAATTATGCCCAAGTAAGGTGGGGGTAGCAGGATGAATTATCTGACCGCTTCTCAGTCAATAAAGGTGTGAGGCAAGGGTGTGTCTTCGCTCCTACCCTGTTCTCCCTATTTATAAATAAGGTTATCGCATACTATTCCAATTTTCCAACTGATGCTCCATCTCTTGACGGATCAAGGGTTCCATTATTCATGTTTGCAGACGATACGTTAATCTTGTCTAAAACTCAGGTTGGTCTGCAACGTGCCCTTGATCAATTTATAGTTTTCTGCACTGACCATGAACTTGCAGTGAATGTTGATAAAACCAAGTTCATGGTACTGCATAAACATAAATGTATTAAAGGCAGAGTTGCAATGGATAAGGTATCACTAGATCAAACCGATACTTTACCTATCTAGGGGTAACAATGGGTAGGAAGGTGAATTGGGCCCCTCAACTTGATGTATTGATTCTTAGGCACAATCAGCTAAATGGAGCCCAATTAAAAGAACATTGATTGTCTTATACCAAGCCTATAGGGCCAGCTGTAGCAATTTATAATGGGAAAATCAGAGCCTCTATTATCTATGGCGCTGAACTTTGGGGGTTTGAAAACCTATTACCCATTGTTCAAGCGCAAAACAAGTTTTTACGAACCCTGACTGCCCTCCCCCAATCAACACCTATTAGGTCTCTGCTTTTAGACCTAGATTGTACTTCCTTTGATGAGGCAGCAGGTTTTAGACCCCTAGCCTATTGGCGGAGACTTTGGACCACTCCAGTACTGACACCCTACGCTAATGCATTGATGCATGTTAGAATGCTGACTTATCTTCTAAAATTAAATGGTTACAGAAGATAAAGTACAATTTGCACGAAATGGGCCTTAGCCACTTGTGGGATGACCAGCTGGGAACTCATTTCCAAGTAAAAATTACTTACTGGGACAAAATAACTAAGAAGATCCTGTCAAAGGCGAGCAGTACTTCGCTTACAGGTATTTTCTTTGACCATAAGTTTGTAACGAAAGTAGAACCATACTGGAACTTGATTACGAAATGTGGAGATAAGAAATTATATCACCAATTCTGTGTGGGTAGTCTCCCATTAAGACCTTTCATTGCAAAATGGAACAAGGCCACGAACATTAATTGCCCGTTCTGTTATACTTGGGAAGAGTCAATAACCCATGTATTGTTTGTGTGCCCGGTTTACAAGAGCGCTCGCTGCAGGTGGCTCAAGCCATTGGCTCTAGATATTGTTTGACAGTCATGCGCATTCTTTTAACGAACACTCGTGCAGATATTATCATTGCCATAGCAACATTTTTGAGTTGGTCATGGGCATTGAGGAGGAAAAAACTGGAGGCCGATGAGGAATTAGACTTAGCTATTGAGTGTGTTAACACAAATAGCTCTCCCATCAAAGAGTAACTGCAGGGAAATGCTATATATGATTTGATTTTACCATTTTTCAATTTTTTTTATTTTAAATTATCTGTCAGGAATTCGATAATGCTTGATATTAAACTTTGTATGAAATGTATGTTTTATGGTGGTAACCTTTTTTACTGGCACTTTTATGTATGTATTGTGTCTTTTATGATTGTAAATTATCAAATAAAGACTATTGAACTGAACTGAACTGAAACCTTAGAATGACCATGGACTCCAAGCTATTGATGAATGCTCAAGTGGACAAACTAGCAAGATCAAGCTTTGTTACTATAAAAACTCTGCAACTAATCTTCCCCCATTTGGGAATTCCACACAAGGGCCAAGCTACCATCTCCCTTGTTCTGTCCATACTCGATTACACCAATAGCCTCTACCACGGATCACCTTTAACAACTATGAAAATACTAGAACGGATTCAGAACTCGACTGCCAGACTGCTCTTGCATATCAAACCGCAAGACAACATCTCCCCTGCCTTTAAAGTCCTGCATTGGTTACAGGTTGCCAGAAAATCCACGTTCAAGCTGCTTTGTATCACCCTCAAAGCGATACATGGAATGGGACCGCTCTTCATCAGGAATAAAATCACCAAACACATTCATCATAGGAACCTTCGCTCTAGAGTGGCACCTCGCTTCAAAATCACAAGATACAGGAAAAAAACATGCGTGGCACATCCTTCTCTGTTCAAGCAGCCAAAATATGGAACTATTTACCCCCCAACATGAGATCCACCGGAAAGCACCTTATCTTCAGAAAACGACTCAAGAATTGGCTCTTCCCCACATAAGCACAATACGCAAACAAAAATATACAGCATATTCCTCAGTATATAAGCATTTATTTGTACTATAGATATGTACCTATATGTGTGTATTGCTTTGTATAAACATGTAGAATAGTTGTTTAAAAAAAAAATTTTTTTTTAAGTACAACACTTGAAAACCAGAGTTTATCGAATGCATCTGCAAACTACTTATACTTACTCCCTTTATGCATTTTTATACCTTCCATGTGCTTGGATCTATATATATTTCTTACTTTCCTCCCCCACAAAAAAGCATATTCAATGCACTACCCTATTTCTCACCCTATACGACTATCAATATCTTCAATCTACATATACTTCTTATGATCGTCTCGCAGTACAAACACTGTAATGTTCTGTAACTATGTTCCGCCTTCTTCAAAGGTGTTTTAAGTTATTGCAGGTTATTAGAAAGACGTCACAAATAGTTACAATCTAGCCTATGAAGTCGAAAGCCGTGTGTCCTCTTGTTGCAGAAGATGCTTATATGAAAGTATCTGGTCAAACTTTCGCCAAGTGAACCACACATTTAGTTAGTGAAGAATGCAACATTTTGCAGGAAAGCAGGCTCTCTAGAACAGCACAACTCTCATGTCCTCCTGATGACAATGTTGGTTATACTTAAAGGATCCTTTAAGTCATGTTTATATATGAAAAGATGGAATGTCTATCAATAAAAATGGTTCATCTATCGAGCCTTTGTAGACTTAAAGAACACTTTAATTCAATATTCTGGAGTTCTCTAGAAATCGAGACCTGGTGTCAGAAATTGGGTTATTGATTGAGAGGGGTGGAAGCCCCACTCAGGCAACACTCTGTATTCATGTCAAAGTGAACCAAAAAAATCACTAAATTAACGTGTGCTTAACCTCTGGTAGTTTGGCACAAAATAAGTCAGGCTTAACATAGAGTCAATGTGTAAAACATTTTTGACAGCACTAAAACAGCAATTTAGAGTACACGTTAATGAATAAAATGACACCAAAATAAATTAAGTCCAATCAGTAGAACCAGAGTAATGAATTTTTATAGTTTTTAGTCCAAAATATTGCCTAAAAGATCAAAGCGGCAAACACAGAGCAAAGTTAAGGCTGACCGCAATGGAACGTGGGTCAGATACACGAGTTGGATTGGGCCCGGTCTTGGCCTACAATTAAACTTTGACATTTTGAAAAAAAGTTACTGAGAAGGTAGAGTTCAGCGAGGCAAGGCAGCAGGTGGTCTCCGAGGAGGAGGAGGAGGCGTCGTTGTGGGGGAGCCTCTGTACAAGGTCATGGTGAAGATTTTTACCTTCAGACTTTGTCACCTTTTTGGAAGTCTAAAATCTGCAGCGGGATGAAGCTGCAGACTGCAACCAACAAGGGCTCCATGAGGCTGGATAACTTTGCTGAGAGTTTTTGCTGAACAGGTTTTGCTGCTCTGGAGAAGACAGTGACCGAAGCTACAGCGAAGTCAGTTGACTAGCGATACACAATCTCAATACTGTGGCGGCCGTCATGAATTTACGGCGTGTAGCTTGTTCCTGGTATGGTCGCACATACCAGGAACAAGCTACACGCCGTAAATTCATGACGGCCGCCACAGTATTGAGTACCAAGCTGGCAGATTAACTCGTTGCTTTTGCTTCAAGCAAGTTTTATAAGGAATTTCCCTTGACTAAGTGTGTATCTTCGTTCTAAAACTCCTCCAAGTTATATGCGGATGACCATAAATTAATAATTGGTCCCCTTCACTTCCTTGACAGATTGTCAACGCTCAAGTAAATTCTTTGTCCTGAAGATGACCGCTTAAAACAAGCAGCGGTCGAAACGCCGTCGACGCCTTTGTCTGGCCCAAATGTATTAAGGACACTGTGTTTATGTTCATGTTGTTCCTTTTATTATGTAAAGATTTCATGTGCCACGAGTCTGTTTTTTTGTTATATGTTTTTATGTACACCAGCATTGTTTCTCTTGAGCGTGAATTCTGAATTTTTTAATGTTTTTTAATGATTTTAAATAATAAACATCATTTGTGATATTGATTACGTTGTTTCATAGGCTTTTCCTTTACTCTTATTCTAATTTCTTGTACTATTCTTCTCTGAGTTAGACCACGTACAGCTAAGTAAGGTGGTTTTGCTTTCCCTGAACCTATTGTTTGATGTTATAACACTGCTTGTGGGCATTTTTGCCCAAGCGAGGGAACAGCCAAAGGCTTTTCAATCTGAAGAATGGTTAGGCAAGTCAGGAGGGGGTGCAATAATTTCACATGTTGGGTAAATATAATCCTCGGTGGGACATTTGAGGGGCACTACAATAGAGAGCTCTTCCATGGTCTCCACAAAGGGGCAGACAATTGTCTACACAAGCATATAGCATAATGGTCTCGGCGGGTATAGATGGGAGGGAAAGAAGAGGGGATATTAAAGAAGATGTGAAACCCTAGCATGTAAGTGGATTGAGGATTTCTCAGCCACTTCACAGGTGTACTTAATAACCAGTACTGCATTTGAATGGGCTCACATTGTAAAGAAATTATGTGAATACACAGGGGGCTGCCAGTGCCAGCTATACATAGTTACATGTCTGATTTGCTCTTGCAGGGCCTGTTTCATCAGCATGAGCCTTTGCTTTTTGTTGGTCTCTTTAATAGCCGAGATCCCCAAATACTTTAATTGACACTCACACACCTGAGCAGCCAAAGAAATCACGGTAACCTGCTGTTTGCCCCTTCTGCTCAATTGATACCTGTTTGGAAGAAACATGTACTTCAATCAGAGTTATCACCAGATAATCAATCACCAAGGGCCTCCTTTCACCCTACAGGGCTGCCTGACTTTCTACTCACTGCTCTGCCACAGCGCAGTTGGCTTGACATGTCCCTGCCCACAGGGCAGTCGAGCTTTGCTCCAGGGTTGCCTTTGTGCACGACCTCGCTAACCGGATGTATCTGAATTAATGGAAAAATAAAACATTATAAACCACCTTGTAGGGAACCAAATCACATGAAAACAATTTTAAGGAAAAACTCTTTCAAGGAAATACAAATAAATCGACAATTAAAGGAAACATTTTAAAGGACAGGTAATCTTAAGGAAACATCTAAAATTGCATTAAACCTGAGTGGAGTTTAGGACTAGTGAGGGTTTTTTGGGTTCAGGGGTGGGTATGTTTAGGGGTGATGAGAGTTTTTTAGGGGCCAGGATTGGGTGGAGGTCAGGCCAAGAAAAGGGTTTTAGGGTTCTAAGATGGGTGGAGTTTAGGGGTGGTGAGGGTTTTTTAGGTATCAGCAATGGGTGGAGTGTCGGGGTAGGGAATGATTTTTAGGGTTTACAGATGAGTGGAGTATAGGTGGTGAGGTGGTTTTAGAGTTCAGGGATAGGTGCATTGTAGGGCCGGTGAGTATTTTTAAGGTTTGGTGATGGGTAGAGGTTAGGGGTGGTAAAGAGTTGTTTTGGGTTCAGGATAGGGTGGAGGTTAGGAAGGTGAGGGTTTTTTAAGTATTAAGGGATGGGTGGTGTTCATATGTAAAAAGGGATTTTCAGGGTTCAGGGATGTGCAGAGTTCAGGGGTGATGAGAGGTTTTTGGGGGTCGTGGGTGTGCAATGTTTAAGGGTGGTGAGGTTTATTAGGGTTCGAGGATGGCTGGAGTTTGAGGGTGTTTAAGGGATTTTAAATTGTCAGGGGTGGGTGGGGGTTAGGCAAAGAGTGAGATTTTTACGACTCAGGAATGCGTTAAGTTTAGAGGTAGTGAGGTGTTTTAGGGTTCAAGGATGAGTGTATTTTTTGGGCAGGGATGGGTGTAATTTGGTTGTAGTGAGGGTTTTTTACGTTTCTGGGAGAGTTGGAGTTTTGGGGTAGAAAGGCTTTTTAGGGTTCAAGAATGGTTGTAGTATAGGCATGGTGAGGGGTGTTTAGGGAGCAGGGATGGATGGTGTTTAGGGAATGTCAGGGGTCATGATCGATGGTGTTTTAGGAGTGGTGAGGGGCCAGTGAATGAAAAGCATGTGTTTGACAATGTAAAAGATATTCATCTGAAATGAGGTCCTCTGAAGTAAAGCACTGAAATAAATACAAAACTGTTACTGAGTGTAAAACATGCAACCATTGCATTTACACCTTCAAAAATGAAGAATGTAAAAACCAAATTTGAACAAAAAGACAGGGTATGAATTGGTTTCTATGAAATGGTAAATGCCATTCATTCCAATGGTATCTCAGTAACGGCATTCTGTGAAATCGTTTTTTGGGTGAAATTACATGCAACCCTCTAGTCACTAGCGGTGATCACTTTGCTCTTTGAGCTTCCTGTTTTACTTCGGCACTCCAGGATCGAAACCACAATGCTTCCTGCTGTGCTTCTTTAGCCTCTTTGCCTGCCTCTGCTAATCTATTGTTTCTACACCTTGATGCCAACCTGGCTCTGCTTGTGCGCTGCAAGGTCATCGTTCCTCCATGGCCGCCTACCTTGCTTCTGTCACAGATGAGTGCCCTTCCTTTTTCTGTCCCGATAGCATTGCTTCTGCTCCCAGGGCTGCCTCGCCTCTTTGTCCCATCCCTCGTTCTGCCTGCATCTACTGCACTAATGCCTCCTGCTCCGCTTCTGTCCTCCACATAGACCAGTTCAGCAGTGCTACCAGGCTTCCTGTCTTGCCTTAAATCTCCATTCACCTTTGGCTACCTGAGAGAGAGCAAAAGCAGTGATAGAAATGGCTGGAGAAAGAGAGTCCAAAAGATAAAGAGAGGTAAAGCATCATAGAAGAAAGCAGAGACACAAAGAAACAGAGAGAAAGAGAATGAGACATAAAGAGACCGAGAGCAGGAGAAAGCAAGAGTGCCGACAAGAGAGAATGTATTTATGCATTGATTGAGAGTTTAATAAGCGTAAGCTAGACCCAGAGTTATCAGAGAGCTCTACAGATTAAGCATGCAAACAAGCACAAAAAACAACAGGTTACATGGATATAGTGAAGCCTAGTTCAGTAGTTAGACTGTTAGTACATACCCCAAGCGGACCAAGTGTAGGAGGAAGGGAAAAGGGAAGCCATAGAGCCATTGCTATGGCAGGAAGTTACATAGTATTTTTAATTATATAACCATGTCTAGTCAATGTATTAAGTATCTTTCGAATAGAAGGAAGTTTTAAGCCACAGACCTCCATAGGCGTTCTCGTTACAAAATTATGTCCAATCAGTGTATTAAGTATTGTTGGAGCAGAAGAGATTTCACTCTGCTTTTGACCACCACATTTGGTGGATTTGTGCAAATCTCCAGTGTTAATGAGTTCCTGATCCTGGGAGCACTTCCAGTGAAGGAATGAGTAAAGGACCTCTCGTTCTTGAATCTGGGCAGCTCTAGTAGAAGTGAGCTTGAGCTTCTCAGAAAGCAGCAGCGTCCAAACAAGGTGAGTTTCTGTGCTAGACATTTAGGGATCCCATAGAGAAGGGCTTTGTGGATGATACAGGATACTTTTAGGATGCAGCGTGTTTCAACAGGGAGCCAGTTGAGTGATCAGAGAGGGAGTAATTTGTTTGGGGCAAGCACTTTCATAGCCTACTCTAGAAATGACAAGTGCTTGCACCACATTTTGAAGGTCGTTGAGAGGAAAAACAGTTTTGTTCTTTTGAGTAATCTAAGATGGTATATCACGCACTTTATATTAATTAGAAAATCATGCTCAGGAGGTTATCTAGAGTGATTCCAAAATATTTGGTGATTTTAGAGATGCAGTTGGGGGATTTATGCAATGTAGCCTGCTTTGAGTTGGGGGATATTTGTATAGGGGGTGAGATGAGTAGGAATTCGGTCTTCATTGAATTTAGGTTTAGGTGATTGATTGAAAGCCAGAATAGCTCTGTTTTAGTATTTGATTTAGGAGAAGTACATCTTCTAGCGAGGATATTTTAAGGTATTGCTGTGTGTCATTCGTATACCGATGAGATGCAGTATTGGCATGTTGAAGGATCGATGTTAAGAGCTCCATGTGGAGCTTAAAGAGTGTAAGAGCTAGAATGGAGCCCGGGGAAACCCCATGGTTGACCAGAGCCGGCTTCAAAATCAAGTGCTTTGGTTTGATTTGTTGGAGATTGTCGCTGAGATAAGAGGAGAACCATGTCAGCACTGTGTTGCCAAGCCCCCTCCATGAATTTAGGGCATTTATAACATTCTTGTGATCAACTGTGTCGAAGGCTGTCACTTCGGGTAATCAGACAGGAGGCCTTTTTATCCAGAATTGAGAGGGCACCATCCATATGTTGAGGATGGTAGTCTCCAGACTGCAGACAGCTTTGAGGCCTGAATGGAAGATGTCTGGCAAGTTGTACTCCATGATGTATAGATAGCACACATTTTCAAGGACTTTGGCTAGAAATGGGAGGTTTGTCACAGGGTCAAAATTGTTTATGTCTTCCGAGTCTGTTCTAAGTTTCTTGTGGAGTGGTGTAATTGAACCTGTTTTCAGGAGTCAGAGATGTGTGTGGCAAGATTTGTATTGGAGACAATCCTGATCAGTACATCTTCTCTTAATGTCCTGAAATCATTCCGAGAGGCATTGATTGTGTGATATGGTGATATTTCCATAAGGTCTATTTTTTCGCTGATCATTGCGCTAGGAGGGGTATTTGAGGTGGAGATGTGGGCGGTGGGGCCTCTATGGACATATCTGTCTATCTTTTTTATTTTTTTTCACTGAAGAACTGGAAGAATTCCTCACATCTCTTAGTTAAGTGGTCATAGTTGTTTAGGTTTTGGGGATGTTTGTTGCCTTTTGAGATTGAAGTGTTTATTAGGGTGTGTTTTTGTCATATCCAATTGGGATCTGATATGATCTGACGAGAAAGGCTTTTGCTTTAAATATGTGGTCTTGTATTTATTTGTCTCTGTTAGAACTGGGGTTTCTGGTTGGCAGAGGTATTCACCTTGTCCAAAGAGGTACTACCACTCTAGTCAGGGTAAGCTAGATACGCACTTAGAGATAACCTATGCTAGCTTAGCACAGAGCAGTCAGGCTTATCTAAGGTAGCAATGTGTAAAGTATTTGTGCAACACATACATACAGTTAACACAATGAAAACACCACAAAAATAATTATTATATTTTTAAGAGTAACACGAGACCAAAACAACAAAAATCCATTACGTAGAACCGGAGTTATGCATTTTTAAAGATTACATCAAAATGTAGTGCTTAAAAGCAAATAGCGCTTAGTGGTTACTTGAGATAGCGCTCAACCGGGTTAAAGCTAAAGTTCAGGACAACCCCGATGGAGCAGGCTGGCTACAGGACTCTTGCAGGTCCTGCTAAAAACTAACCCTGGGCAATGAACTCCGCAAACACGCTCCTCCACGTGGCAGAGTCAGCTACTAAACTGCACCCACAAATGCTTTGGTAAAGCAACTTTACATGCTAAAAAGCATATAACCACTTCACAAAAGTGAACTTTGAAAATGAAAAATATCAGGCAATGAGAGAGGTGATGATTTTGGGGTCCCCCTAACCTAAGGGGAGGACCAAGCAGATGCCTTGAACACAAAGAGCATATCATGCTAAATTATTCAGTGGCGGTCCCATCCTCTTAGGACCACCCCAAGCAAATTTATGGGCAAAAATACAATCCCAACCAAAGGCCCTGCAAAGCATTATGGGACGAGATTAGCAGTGGGCAGTGAATATTATATTATCCAATATCAAAATAATTCTACAAAGATCTGCAGTTCAACTAGTCGTTACTAGGTGTCCCTCACGAGTCAAATGCAAAAGAATTGAAATTATTACATCAAGCTGCAGTTCAACTAGTCGTTGCTAGGTGTCCCTCAAGTCAAATGTGGTTGGCGTTCAATAGGTTGATAATTGCGATTGGAAAAGGGGTGGGGGAATGGTGTATGGACTGATTTGTGTGTGGAGTCCGATCAAAGAGAGATGATTTTTTGCTGTGTCCTGGGAGTCAAGGGCTATTGCTATGGAGCAGTTACTTGTAGGAGAGGAATGTGGAGTTTATCTGTAGAGGATAGTGCTTAAGGGACTGTGCGAAGGTAGAGGCATTTGGGAGGGTGATCAGATGGGGCTAAGCGAGGAAGTGGCCCGGTTTCAGCTCTGTAGAGTACATATAAAAAGGAAGAATCCAATAGAGGTTTAGAGAAGGATAAAGGTTTAGAATGATACAAGAAGAAATATTTCTTTAGAGAGAAAGAAAGGGATACAACAATAGAAAGAGACAAGACAGGAAAGACGAGAAAGAGAACAATAGAAATGCAAAGAAAGTAGAGGGAGGGAATTAGTGGTAAGCTTTAGTGAGAAAGAAAGTAAGATTGAGGAAGTGAGGAAGACCAAGGCATAGGCATTGCTTGAGAGGGAATGGAAAAGAGAGAGAGAGTTAGATAGTGAAGTAAAGCAAACAATGGAGACAGAGGCAGAGCAATGTTTTGTTTTGCTTCATCTACCTTGTATATTCACAAGAACTACTGTTGGTTTGTGTATTTTATCAATAAACTGATGAAATACAGCTATGGAGACCCCTTTCCAACCCATGCGCATCTATTGAGTCAGGGCTTATGTTGAGTGCTACTTTATTTGTGGCACTCTACCCTCAGAGAAGTTAGTACTGGGGATGAAAACAGCATTGGAACAAACTAAGAGTATCATCTTCAGTCCAACCTATGGAGTACTGACTAGCGTGACTACTTTGCATTGGTGGCGTGGTGCATGAGTGGCTGGTCAGTTACCGAGGACTTCCCGGGGATGCAATGGGCCCCAGATGCAGTGTGTGGTAAACCCTTTGTGAGCATTGAGTGGCCGTGCTGGCAGGGTGAGTAGCTTGAGGCCGAGTGCCTACCTGTAAGTGGATTTCCCTCGCTCTTTTAATTTTTTGGGTGTTTTACTACATACTATAACCACAATTTCGGTATCAGAGTTGAATACACAGGAATAGAGCTATGATGGTGCAATCCTTAGTAATCTATTATCAGTCATTAACAGACTGACCATTTATCTATGAAATGTGTGTAAGTATTGGCATTTTCTATTTTTGCTCAAGAGCACGCAGTGACAGCATGTTTTAATACAGCCAAAAGTAACAAATAGTAATCTGCTTCAAAAGGCTAGGGAGCGGGAGAAAGTAAACCCCTCACCAGTTGGGTGTATTCAGTGAAAGGGCCTAATTTCTACTGTTAGAAATTTGCCTTTCGGGAGTGTCACCTTGGAATGTTTGCTTTTTTGCTGAACCATTTAATTTGCTAGTTGTACTTTTACTCCTGCTATCCAGTGGTAAAGTGCCTGTGCTCCCCTTTCAATATGATTAAATTGGCATACTGCTGATTCACATATTTAACTTACCTATAAGTCAATAGTATATGGTACAAAAGTGTACTGTATGGCTGTAAGTTAAATGTCACCAGTGGGCTGTAGCACCCATTGTGCCACCCACTGCAGTGACAGTGCCAACATGGCTGCAGTGTAGCCTCCCTGTGCAGTTTTAAAACTGCAACATTTGGCCATCAAAAGAACCCCTCTTGACAAGCCTGCCAAAATACCCCCTTTTGACAGGCCCAAGCCCCCCTTTTGAAAATGTATGTCACCCCTGTTGGACCTGGCCTTTCCTGAAGGGTAATGCCCAAACCTTTTGCCTTCACCCTCCTATTTTTTGAACCCGGCTTTTAGGACTCTGCCCACTTTACTACTGGTAACATTGGCTTACCCCTAATTGGCACATTTAATTTACTTTTTAGACTCAAGAAAAGTGGTACTGCATGAACCCAGGGCGTGCAAATCAAATGCTACTCGTGGGTATACGCAGAAGTTTAGGGACAGTCAGAAGCTACCCCATCAATCCTGGATGGATTGTGTAGATTCCTTTTGCAAGGCGCTGGGTGGTTGGGTAAAGGGTAGTGAAGTAAAAGATTACCAGGGGCTGTACAATTTGGTGGAAAGAGAACACATGTTCAGCCTTTGTTATGCAGATCTGCACCAACACTGTATTGCTATCAGGCTCACTGATTCCAGAGAGCTAAGCAGGTGAACCACTGACTCAGCACCAGGGTTGACCAGGAGTTAGTTACCTGGGAGTGACCCCAAAAGGGCGCTTCAGGATCCCCCCAGAAAAGTGAGGATGAATTTAAAAGTGGCACAGAGTAAGGTGGGAGGAAAGGGTTCTCAAGCTCCTTCTCAGAAACAGGGAAAGGTTCTGGTGGGCAGTGGCCCAGGGTACCTCATTTCTATCCAGCTTCTTTGAGTGTTTCCAGGTAGGACACAAGCAAGGGGGCTTGTCTGTCTTGAAAATCCACCCACTGGTGGGCCTTTACAGAAGTGGCCAATATGGCCTTAGGATTACGTAGCCCCCATGGGGCTGGTGATGACTATGCTTTGTCTCCCATAGCAAGGAGGCCGATTCTGAGGGTGGGAGTTGTCACTTCCACCTGGTGAAAGTGAATGGGATCCCTCTCTCTGCTTTTAGGTACACTAGGGCTAGCCAGACCATGGTAGTTGAAAGTACGGTTATTTCAGAGCAGTACCCTGGCCAGGTGTGTAGAGTAACTCAGATCTAGGGACAGGACTTTATCCAGCCCATGGCCCTGGTAGCCCTTGAGTGAGGTGGGGAGGAGGGTCCTAGTTAGTCCCAGGTGCCCATTAACTGCATTCTGGGGAATGACCTGCCGCTCAGGGAACCCTGAAAGCTAATTCGTTTGATGGTACCACTCCCAAGCGGATGGTATGGAAGCCCAGATGGAGGGGCAGGGAGAGAGAGGACTCACTCTGTCCCCTGTTCAGTGGCAGTCTCCAGATATTGGGCTGAAAATCAAGTCTCTGGATATTATCCCTGGACTGTTGGGAGGTAGAGTGGAAGTAGGGTGCTTAACACCCGGGGCTGTTGCCCCCAACTCTGAGAAACCTCAGAGGTCAGAGAACCCTGGATGGCCTGGGGCCTGGCTCTTGGCACTGAGAGTTATCAGTGGACTCTGTTGGTTGCCATCCTTATTTTCCTTGGGCTGGGGTCAGAAGTCTAATCCAAGGGGTGGAATGGGCCACATCAATTTCTAGGCCATGGTGGCACTTTCTGCTTACTAGGATGCATCTGTGAACAAGTTAAGGTTAGGCGCTTCACAGATGGGCCAGTCCAGTAGCTTAGGAGAGGTTAGACAATGGGATCTGCTGATTTCATAGAGGTGCAGAAATGACAAGTGCATCTGCATAACAGTGCTTTTGTCCATGCTATATCACCTAAGCCCATCAAGGTATTGATTAGTTTACCCTGGCTTTTGGGTGGAGCAAGGGACAGGATCACGTTGGGCTTGGCCCTTTCTGCACGGTCATAGCCAAACGTTTTGCCTCCCATATTCTTAACCTGTTTTTAGTGCTTTAGGACTCTGCACACTTTGTCACTGCTAACCAGGCTTAAATTGCTTGTGTTCTCTTTTTTAACCAATGTTAGATATGGGTTACACCCAATTAGCACATTTAATGTACTTGTAAGCCCCTAGTACAGTGGTGCTACATATACCCAGAGCCTGTAAATTAAATGTTACTAGTAGGCCTGCAGCACTTATTGTGCCTCCCACTTAAGTAGCCCCTATAAACATGTCTCAGGCCTGCCATTACAGCCTGTGTTTGCAGTTTTAAAATGCAATTTTTACCTGGCAAGTTAACCTCTTGCCAGCCCAAACCTTCCTTTTTAATGGATATAAGTCATCCCTAGCATAGGCCCTACACAGCTAAGAGGGCAGGGTGCAGTGTATTTAAAAAGTTGGACACATGCTTTTGAGTTTTACATGCCCTGGTATTGAAAAACTGCTCAATTCGTTTTCACTATTGTGAGGCCTACCTCTTCCAAGGGATAACATTGGGCTGCCTTATTACATTTAATAAGTAATGACTTTCAATTGAGAGCAGATTGGAATATCATGGTTGGTGTCTGAGAAATTGTGATTAAAAATTCTCTTTCGAAATGCCACTTTTAGAAAGTTATCGCCAAAACGGGTGACCTCTGTGCCCCCTGCTGTTGCACTGGTATAGTGAGGATGCTACCCTCTTAAAGTAAACCTAGTTAACCACTTTTAACCAAGTAATCCAAAGTAATCTGTAGTAATCCACAACATTAATCAATAATTCATCCATCTTTCTTGTAATCACTCCTGAGACAGCGATGATGATTTAGAATGTTTTGTTTTATTTCGCATTTTCAAATGTCTTTTGCTACCATCCAAGCTTAAACAAAGACACGTGCTTGCAACATTCCATCAAGCTGGCATTGTCAAAACAAACCAATGCATTTTATAAAGTTGCCATTTTCTTGTCCTAACCATTTCGTGCCGGCAGCCTGTATCTGGATCACATGACTATGTGCAGTTGGCAGTTGGACTTTGATTATTTGTGCCAGAAAGCCACGCAAGAGGGATTAGGTGTTCCTGGATGAGCCATCAACTAGCAGGATGGGGACGGAGCTGGGCACATCCCCACTTGTAACTGAATAGGCTGTGCTCTGCCTTCAAACAACGGACTTATCACCACTGCATTGTTCATGCAGGAGAGGCAGGAAACTACAAATACTTCAAAAGGAATTCTCAAAGTGAGCACCAGGTATGAATATTAGACCCTCAGATCCATCTCTTCAGTAGACCTCTAGGCCTGTGGAAGACTCAGAAGGTCTGCTGCACTGATCTGCCAGAGGGACTGCTACTCTGCCGCCCTGCTGCCTGAGTGAATGGACTGGACATGCATCTTGAACTCAGGATTACCAGTTTGACTCCAAGGGCTAGTTGGCTGGCCTCCTGATCAAAGCCCCAGGAACAGAAAAGACTCCAAACATCTTGAACCCAGCACCTGGACTCTACTTGCTGTGAGTCTTGCCCTCCAAGTGGTGCAAGACCAGTCCTGGACCCATGGAAGTGGACCTGAAGGTGCTCTTGCAGCCCAGTTTTGGTCCTGCGAGCAGAACCGATGCAGCGCAAAGCATCTCCTTACAGTGTTTCAGAACCGCCGCAGCATGAAGCATCCTCGGCGCAGGACTCTGCATCCCAAGCCTCTGTCAACTGCATCCTTGACAATGCAGGACTCTCCATTGCAGCCCACCAGCTTTTTTGGAACTGGTGGTGCGCAACATATCTTTGATGCAGGAGTTCACATCGCAAGCCTCCTGTCAACGGCGTCCTCAATGACGACGCAAGACTTTGTATTTCAGCTCCTTCCAACTACCGCTGTGTGACGCATCCTTGCCATGGGATCTTACAACACTCCGCAAACCAGGATTTAAGGTACTTCAGTTCAGTGGGCCTAACGTAGTCCGAGTTTCCAGCCCATGCTCCATCATGGTTGGACTGAACTTATGACTTTGTCCAAGGTACTGTGTGACCAGATAACCACAGTTGGCTGTTTGTGCTTCTATGCACTATTTCCCCTTAAATCTTTAAAATTGCATATCTCCGGTTCTACTGATTGAATTTTGTCATTTTGATCTCAAATAATTCATTACATGTTACTCTATATTTCTAAATCAGTGTGGGTTTTATTTCCTATTGTTGGGTTTTCACTTTATTACTCTTCGAAGTGCAGTATAAACACTTTACACACTGTGTTAGACCGACTGCTTCTGAGAGTCCCCTCACCACTATGATTTCTTTTGTTCCCCTCTACCTCCCAAAATTTGTCGCTTTTTATTTGTCTACCAGGACTTTTTATGTGTTGTTTCATGGGGTTAGATGCTCCTTGACGCCCAGTTGCTCACAAGGTTTGTGGCACCTATTTACAAGGCGCCTGGCCCAAACCTGTGGCATTACAAGCTGGGGTTGTCAACCTGTGTAAATGAACTTAAAATGGTGGACACCCTTTTTCCTCATGTGAAGTGACTCCCATTGGAGCCTTCATGAACCCTGGCCTTTTGAGGTTTTGGCGCCCTTTGTTTGGCGCGCATTTCTGACAGGAATTCCTTTATTTTCCTCAGGTACACAAAATGGCTGCTCTAGAACCCCAGTACGGTGGCTGTGAGTGTCCTAAATACCCCTCAAGAGCGCCATGTCATTGTCACAGCCAGAGAAGGTTCTAGAACCTTCTGGCTCGTGCCAGTACCCCAGGGCACTGGCTATATAAGGCCCAGTCCCTGGCGGCCATTTTAGATTAGGAGATGATGATGAAGATTGATTAGACTAGAGAAGAGATTCCAGACTTGACACCAGATTGACACCTGCCCTGTTGACCCCTGAGGTGGCTGGTAGCGCAGGCAGTAGAGCAGCAAAGGGTTGCTGGCGTTGTGTCTGACTGGCGTTCCAGTCAGCTACGTGAGAAGTGATCTAGCGCCTACAGCGCCTGCCCAGCGAGTACCTCATTGTCCCCAAAGACTGTGGCCAGATTCGTGTGCCTCTCCGCCCCCCCCGGTGGTGAACTGTGATCGAATTATCGAGTCGCGAGGCGAGAGCAAGTTCGCCGCGACCGCGATCGTCAGCTGTGCCCCCTTCGTGACAGGTGCCTCTAGAGGGGAGCTCGGACGTCTCCGAGCCCCACCAGCGTAGAGCGCTTCCTGCCCAGATTGAAGGTGAGGTGGTGCGCCGGGGCGGGGAAAGCCGGCCTTCGTTGGGCGGGACTAGCGTCTTCGCCACTCCCCAGTGACCCGGGAGCTGTAGCTGTGGGCGGGAACCACCCTGAATGCGGAAGTCGGAGGGAGGTCCGTGGAGCCCCTGAGAGCCCCGTCGCTAACGAGAGGAGTGCTGTGCCCGACTGAATCGTATCTTGAATTGCAGCCGATGTGAGGTGGGCCCGTTTCCTCATAGTGAATGCAGCGTTGTGAAGGAACTGTGAACCGGCATTTATTTGACTGTGCGCGAAGGTTGTGTGACCTCTCCGGCAGCCCGTTCGTCAGTCTAATGACTTTGAACTGGTGCCGCCTGTGCTCAAGTGGTGCTAAAGCCCGTAGGCGCGCATAGACTTCACCGGCAAAGCAGAGATCCTATCCCGATGACCGCCGAGTGCAAATGATGTATTTACTGTGTTTCCTTGCCTTCTAGATATACACGCATACGCCTTGAGTGATTATTAAAGAGTCCCAAACCTTATTTTGTGCTCAGAGAAGCCGTATACCTGGTCATTGAAAACAGCATAAACTGTAAGAGTTATCTTTCCCATTTGAAACGTATTGCAGATGTAATGACTCTAAAGTATTTAATTGGTGGCAGCGATACCAGAAGAAACATGTGGTTGTTTATTTAAATGAACCAATATTTATTCTGATATTTATTCTGATATTTATTCTGATATTTATTCTGATATTTATTCTGATACTCATTCCTGAAGTTATTCTATTTATTAATACTATTTATTACCAGAACTGTATGACCAAAAGAAATGTATATGTGCTTTCCCAGTCAACCCTATTTACAACAAAGAACTTTTATATAAAGGAATCGTATTTTTCTACAGCAGTGGTGTGGTGTCCTTCTTTTTGGTGTGGATGTACAAGGAGTTATTATTGGGTCAGAGCCGGCTTAACACTACAGCCTTCACTTGTCTTGTCACTTGAGCCAAGCTACCCCCTTTGTGCTGGGCTTGCCCATCGCAGGTCCAACATAAAATTGGTGCTCAGCGGGTGGGATTGCGAGCCGTGCTTGTTTTGAACCCCATAATAATTCAGTGTGCACCATAGGTACACACCCGGAGTTTTCTCCTAGCGGCCCTCCAATTCAACGTTTTGTTTTTTCCAAATTCTTTCCTGGAGGTGGGTGGAAGTGACCCTCAAAGTTCTTATCCTGGTCACCTGCTTCAGGGTGGTTGTCCACACTTTTCACTGACAAGATGGAATTCGAAATGTCAGAGCTGGAGACCTATACTGTGGCACAGCTCAAGGATTTCTGTCAGGAGAGGGGAGTGTTTGTCAGGCGAGGGGCCAAAAGAGAGGAGCTCCGTACTAGTCTGAGAGCATGGGTGGAAGCCCACACGGAGGGAACGGTAGAGGAGGAGGAATCGGACAGAGGTACTGTCATTGATAGGACTGCGGAATGTCCCCCGGGGGTGGGTGAGATGTCAATCAGCCCCAAGGCAACCTCACGGGAGGGCAGCAGTGTGTCATTGAGAGGTTTGTCAGAAACCGAGTTAGCTGACAGGAGAGAGGAAAGACTGTTAAGGTGGGAAATAGCAAAAATGGAGTTGGAAGAAAGGAGGGAGGGGAGGAGGTTGGAACATGAGTCCAAGCTGGAGATGGAAAGGAAAAGGATGGAACACGAGTTCAAGCTACGAGAACTCGAATTCCAGGCCCCTAACATCACTCCGAAGGGTGTCCAGTCAAAGGAATTTGCAGGGAGCCCAGGCCCCATTTACCCAAGGACGTAGTCGCCAGTTATACCGCTGGAGACGACATAGCCAAGTGGCTGGCAGCCTATGAGGTCTCCTTAAGAGCCCATGGGATCCATGAGAAGCATTGGGGTGGTGGATTATACCGGTACATGCCTCTGACAGGTAGGGATGCTCTATTGGCCCTAGACCGGGAGGAACAGGTTAATTACCCCGCCATGAAGGTGGAGCTCATCAGGAAGTTTGGGTTGACCCCCGAGAAATACCGGCAAAGGTTTAGGGGCAGCCACAAGCTGAGCTCACAGAATTGGGTTGACTTCCTGGATTTTGCCAAGAAAGCCCTGGATGAGTGGGTCCAAGGTAATGAGGTGGAGGACTATCGAGGGTTGTACGACTTGATACTCAAGGAACATCTACTCGAGAAATGTCTTCCCGAGCTGAGGCAACACCTGGTAGACAGCAAACTTACTTGCCCCCGTAAGCTTGCTGAGGAGGCGGACATTTGGGCAAGTACCCGAGTGTCCACGAAGGGGACGGGAGGAGATTCTCAGAAGTCCGGACAGGGCGCTCCCCAGAAGAAAGAGGGGGGAGATAACAAGAAGCAGGAGTTCTCCAAAGGCCCCCAAAATACCTTTAAGGGGAAAAGTTTCTTCTCCACTTCTAAGGCTAACCCGCAGAAGAACCCTAATCCTGGCCAGAGTCAGCAGCCAAGGGTTATCCATTGCTATGAGTGCGGTGGTATTGGACATTATAAGGGAGACGTGAAATGCCCAAAGAGACCACCCCCTCCTACTGGAGGAAAGGCCCCGGGAGTCGCTAGTGTAGCGCTCGGGGAGGAGATGCCCTTAGTTAAGGGGGGGAGTGGGCGGGAGTCACCTTAGTGTCTCTGGGTGATCGGGAGATGGTTCCAAAGATCCAGGTGCCCTCAAATACTACCAAGTATGGGCAATGGGTCACCATCAATGGCCATAGAGGGGAAGCTCTGAGAGATACAGGAGCCAGTATGACTATGGTAAGGAGTCATCTGGTGTCCTCAGAGCAGGTGATTCCAGGCGTACTTCATCCAGCCGCGATGGCTGACGGCAGAATGGGCCACTATCCTGTGGCCGAGGTTCCCTTTGAGTGGGGAGGGGTTGCAGGTTCACTTCGAGTTGCCGTAGGCCCCGCCGTGCCAGTCGATTGTCTGCTGGGCAATGATATGGAGCACAATGCTTGGAAGGAGGTGGAATACCGGACTCATACTGAGATGCTGGGTACACCTGATTGGGCCTGTGTGAGTACCAGGTCTGCGGCTGCTCGGGAGAAGAAGTCGCGTGGGTTGGAGCCTGGAACAATGGCCCACCCAGCTGCTGATGAGGGAACATTTCGAGGACAGGAGGAGCCTGCCTCGATGTCCATGCCCCGTGAGACGGATAGGCCACCTGTGGAGGTGGACCCGGAGTCCGCGGAGGAGGACATGGTTCAGTTGGAGGACTTGCCTATCCCCGCTGAGTGGCGAGTGGAAGGAGGACCATCCAGGGAGGAACTGAGTAAGGGACAAAGGGAATGTCCCACCCTCGAGGGTCTGAGGCAACAGGCTGAAGCCCAGGCAGCAGGTAACGAGTCTGGGAACTATCGTGTTTACTGGGAGGATGGTCTACTCTACTGTGAACCCAGGGCGCCAGTGCACGGATTGTCACGGGCCCTGGTAGTCCCACAGTGTTACCGAGCCTTCCTATTAGAGTTGGCTCATGAGATTCCCTTGGCAGGACACTTGGGTCAGGACAAGACCTTTGCTCGGCTTGTCCCCCACTTTTATTGGCCTCGAATGAGGGTGGCGTCCGACACATACTGTCGGTCGTGCGTGTCATGCCAAGCCAGTGGGAAAACAGGGACGAAGCTGAAGGCTCCCCTGGAACCACTTCCCGTCGTTGGCACCCCCTTTGAAAGGGTGGGCATCGACATTGCTGGGCCCCTAGATCCACCTACATCATCCGGTCACAGGTTTATCCTGGTCCTGGTGGATCACGCCACAAGGTATCCAGAGGCAATTCCTCTGAGAACCATTACTGCACCAGTAGTGGCCAAGGCCCTGATGGGGATCTTTACCCGAGTGGGATTCCCCAAGGAAGTTGTGTCTGACAGGGGGACCAACTTCCTGTCAGCATATATGCGGGCCATGTGGAAGGAGTGTGGAGTGACTTACCGGTTCACCACTCCTTATCACCCACAGACCAATGGTCTTGTGGAAAGGTTCAACCAAACCTTGAAGGGTATGATCAGAAGTCTACCCGAAAGCCTGCGGAAGAAATGGGACGTCCTCCTACCCTGTTTGCTCTTTTCCTACAGGGAAGTGCCACAAAAGGGAGTGGGCTTCAGCCCCTTCGAGCTTTTGTACGGGCACCCTGTACGTGGACCTCTCAGCCTGGTGAGGGACTCCTGGGAAAAGTCTCCCCGAAAAGTTCCCCAGGATGTGGTGAGCTACATGCTGGCCTTCCGAAGCCAAATGGCTAAGTTGTGGAAGCAAGCTTCTGACAACTTGGAAGCCAGTCAGGCAGTTATGAAAGCGTGGTATGACCACAACGCTCACCCAGTGGAGTTGGAGCCTGGCCAGAAGGTGTGGGTGATGGAGCCTGGAGAGCTGAGTGCCCTCCAGGATCATTGGACAGGCCCCTATGAGGTATTGGAGAAGAAGGGCAAGTCTACATATCTGGTGGACGTAAAGACCCCTCGGCATCCGCATCGGGTGTTACATGCCAATCGCCTCAAGCCCCACTACGAGAGGCCCGAAGTCATGTTGGTTATGGTGACTGACGGATCGGAGGAAGAGGACACGGAGCCTCTCCCCGACCTTTTTGCGTCTCAAGAAAAGGATGGGTCAGTGGACGGAGTGAAACTCTCGCCAACCCTGACTCCTGAGCAGCAGGAGGAATGTCGCCAGGTCTTGGGGTCATTCGCTCCTCTGTTCTCCCTTGTCCCGGGTAAGACCCACTTGTGTACCCATGACGTGGACACAGGGGACAGCCCACCTGTGAAGTCAAAGTCTTACCGGCTGTATGACAAGGTGAAGGCCAGTATCCAAAGCGAAGTAGCTAAGATGCTGGAGCTAGGAGTCATCGAACCTTCAAGTAGCCCTTGGTCTAGCCCAGTGGTGTTAGTTCCTAAAGCTGCCCCACCTGGCACCACACCAGAATTAAGATTCTGTGTGGACTACCGAGGACTAAATTCGGTAACCAAAACGGATGCTCATCCGATCCCTCGGGCGGATGAATTGATTGACCGGTTGGGAGCTGCCCAATATCTCAGTACCATTGACCTCACTGCAGGGTACTGGCAGATTCCCATGTCTAATGGAGCCAAGGAAAGGTCAGCCTTCTCCACACCTGATGGACACTACCAGTTTTGCGTCATGCCCTTTGGGCTCAAGAACGCTCCTGCCACTTTTCAGCGGCTGGTGAACACGATCCTCACCGGGATGGAGTCATTCTCTGCTGCTTACTTGGATGACATAGCTGTCTTCAGTAGCAGCTGGGAGGATCACTTGCAGCACTTGCAAACCGTTCTCCAGACCCTGGAACGGGCTGGCTTGACGATCAAGGCCAGCAAATGTCAGATTGGACAGGGGTCGGTAGTGTACTTAGGACACTTGGTGGGCCGGGGAACGGTGCAGCCCCTTCAGGCGAAGATTGAGGCAATCATGGCCTGGAAACCCCCCAAGACCCAGACTGAGGTCCGAGCCTTCCTGGGCCTCACAGGTTACTACAGACGATTTGTGAAGGGGTATGGCACTATCGTGGCACCCCTTACAGAACTCACGGCCAAAAAGCAACCCAGGAGAGTCATTTGGACGGAGGCTTGCCAGCGAGCCTTCGACACTCGGAAACAAGCATTGTGTAAAGCTCCAGTCCTGAAGGCTCCAGATTTTTCAAAAGAGTTCATTGTCCAGACAGATGCATCCGACATTGGCATTGGGGCGGTGCTATCGCAACTCAATGAAGAGGGTCTGGATCAGCCCGTGGTCTTTCTGTTGTGGAAAAGTAAATTTTGCCATGTTCTGTGTCCCTACGTGTCATCCATCATATGTTATGTGTGCATGATTAATATGCATATGCATTCCCCATGTTTGATTAATGACGCAGTTACAGTTGTGTCCACCTCTAGTATGCCAGTTTCCAGTTCTCGTGAATACTACGAATATCAGGCCTATGTAAAGTTACGTTGCCACGTTTCTCAGTGTGCACGTTATTCCATTATAAAGTCCCCGTTTCTAGGCCTCAAAAGGGCCTGGACACCAGATTCAGCTCCTGTCTCCTGCAGCCTCGCTGAGGAGCGATACAGCCCCCACCTGTATCCTCGACCCTTCACTTACATCCTGCCTTGCAGTGCCCGGTTCAGCTGGCTCTGCCTCTGAGTCTGCCAAAAGTATGTTATGATTCCAGTTATCAGTTCAGTCCTCCTTCTCTGCATTCCTAAGCTAATGAACTGCATCAATAGTTTCCGTCATTGTCTAGCCTTTCCGTCTCCACGTTAGAGAAATACTGTATTTAATGGTCATTCCATATTCTTCATCACGCACTACATGTAGAATAATGCATGGTCCAGTCTTAGTGTCTGTTAGCCTTTCCCCTCCTGACTTCTAGTTTATATCAACATGTTCTCTAAACATCAGATACTAGATACTGTTTAGGTACATGTCGCCCTGACTCTCCAGACTTCAGTCTCTGCTCCTAGCACAGAGTTCGAAGCCCCCAGCTTCTCCTAGTGATACGTCATTGCCAGTTTGCGCGCACCACCAGGTTAGAGGTCCCGGCTCCTTAGGTAGCCCCCTCCAATGTTTCCGCCCTATTCATGACATATTCTGTTACGTTTGCATCACATGTCTATGTATACGCCCTGTTACACCCACTTTTACCCTTATCTTTCGCGACTGCTACGCGTCACGCCTATTGCTCCACCCACTGCTACGCCTATTGCAATGTAATGCTATGTGTTTGCGTTATGTATATATGCTCATGCACTGTTATTAAAAAAGTCATCCTTTTCCTTCCGCCGATCCTGATTCTGCCCCAGGCAAGCGCTTGCCATCCTATTCCTGTGCAGGTTGTCCTGTTCCTGTCCTTATGCTGTATTAAACCTGCATAACTCCTACTACCTCGAATCTTGACTCTTATTTTATTGAGCTATCTGTTATTCATTTATGTATTCAAAAATAGGGTATTATTTATTTATTTACCACATAATGGCGCCCGAACAGGGACTTGCCCTTTCCCCACGCGTCGGTGAAGCCACGCCGACCCCCTGACCCTCTGCAGCCGTGACGGAACCATACCGTGCACATGCAGATATTTCTGCTTCAAGTATCCCTCAGGCCCACGGGGGAGACGGAGGAGGCGGTCCAGCATCCAAGCGAGACGGTGGAGGAACGCGGCGAGTCCCGACCAGAGCCCAAGCCGAGAGTCCAAGGTCCGAGGTATCCGGAGGTCCACCCGTAACTGAAGTCCGAAGTTCGTCGTCCGTCGTCGTAGCAGTCCAGTCCGATCCGAGGCTTTTCCGTTCTTGCTGCCCGGTGAGTACCATTACAAGGGTAGTATCTAGACAGGGTCAATCTAAATTGACTCTGGTCCGTGGGTTGGTGGTACACAGACTCACAAACGAAGTGTTCACCTAGGTGGATACGGGTCTTGATGCGTCCCTTTATGGGACCGGTATGTTCCGTACTGTTTCAGCAGTGCATCCAGTAACTCTAGTCTGTTCCGTTCTCGAGAAATTCTTGTGTTTCTGTTCTCAGTATTCCAGGTAATATTCTGTCCGAACTGTTATGTTATGATGTTGTTCACTGTATTTCCAATGTCGTGGTATGCCTGAATTGTTCTCCCAATTGTTATTGTTCCTCGTGTATTGTATTGTGTTCCGATTCAAGTTTACAATGTCTCTCTTTTCGAGATTACGTCAGCTAAAAACTAGAAAGGGTTTGTTAGAAGAAGCAGTTCCTGTTCCGCCGAGGGACAGTCCAGGTCACTTTATGTATCAGAAGCATGGCATAAGTGCCATATTGTATCTAGATTTATGGGTAGAGTATACCAAACAGTTAGAAGAAAAGTATAGATGGCCCGTATCGGGTACATGGGATGCCGAGTGCATCATGCGAGTAGAAGAAGCATTATGGAAAAAGAAAGCCAGACAATCACAGAAAGATGCCATCAAGTTATGGCGTAAAGAAGCTCATAAAAGAACCGAAAAAGAAATCAGAAAGTCAGAATTAAGTAGAGAATCCTTGGAACGAGCCCAAGAAAGGGAATTAATCGAGATAGGTGAACGAGTTAAAACTGAACAATCAGACAGGCAGAGGAATGCCCTCATTAAGGGTATGTATCCTCTTCTTGCCGAGGGCTTGCCAAAAGCGACCCCGGAGGCATCCAGTAATTTCCCGCCACCACTAGTTCCGATCAAGCTACGTCACAAACCGACCGCAGCTGATATTTTCATCTCGTCCTATTTGGACGACACAGTCCCAGAATATGCAAATCCTGTTCCCGCCCCGCCAGTCCCTGTAAACCAGGCACTTCCCGCTCCTCCATACACCGGAGTACCTGTTACGGTACCCCCGGTCCAGCCCGCCATACAAGTCCAGCCCGCATTTCAATTTCCCACCTTGCCAGCACGAAAAGCATCAGTTGATGATTCTAGTCTAGGGGCCGCAGGGGGAGGTCTTCCTCAAACCCCGCCGCCACGTAAACGTTTAGATGCAGCCGAATTGCATATGCAAGCGTCACAACGCACGCCCAGACTGTCTGTCGCGGAAATAAGAAAATCCCTTGCCGAATGCTGCTATGATCCAGTCCCAGGTGAAAATGATATGGTTTTATATTCATTACGCGTAAGAAATGTGGCCGAGTATCTAGTCACCCTACCAGATATGAAGGAAGATCTAGACAGAATATATCGTTTCATCCGTACAGGGGATGATCCAGAAAGTATCAGTGATGTCATGTCCCAAAGGAAAGCTGAGACCCAGCTCATGATATTAAAGTTTCTGATTAATTGTCTAATAAGAGAACAAGATTACCCGTCCACGAATCAGGCCGAAATGAAAGCCCTGATGAAGTGGAGTAATAGTATAGCCGAGGGTAAGCACAAGACTATCAGTGCTATGGAGAGTATGTACAAGAAAATCCGTAGAGAAATAATAAAGATACACGAACAACATAAGGCAGCACAAGTAAGCGAGAAAGAAAGTAACTCTGATACTGAAGAGGTAGAGGACGAGAATGCCAGAATAGCGTATGTAGGAAAATCCAGATTTCCAGATCGCCATTTACGCCTAGAACCCAAGTCTACTTTCCATCATCCAGTACCAGATCAAGGTTCTCTAGAACAAGTATTTCAAGCTACCGATCACATCCTGAAATCACGAATCGGTTACAGTGAGTTAAGCACTATGCATGAACAAGAACTAGCTCGATCAGCAGTCCGATGGATTACTGATTCTACCACTTTTCCAGACGAAATAGTGGCACAAATGTTTCTGAAACTGCCCCCGGCCGAGCAACGACTGGTGGGTATGCATATGATTCAGCACCTCATTACATTGTATGAGGGTCAGCACTCTGATCCAGGTCCGTTACATGATATCCTGAACGAGTTACTCCAGTATAGATGGAGAGGTCTAGGTACCGATTTAATTAGTGCCGTTCTAGAACAGCGCCACAAATATAGAACGTTTCTGAACCCGCATTTTGTTCACGTCTCACCCCCAGAAAGTAAACCATTTTACATAGACAGACAGAATCCGTTACGGGAAGTCCACCCAGTTAGAGGAACGGGTGGCAAAATGCAACGAGTGTTTGTATACACTCCAATCACAAAGATGGAACTTCTTGAAATGAAGAAATTAATTCCCTGTCATGATAAAGATCCAGCAGGGTTCCATAGAGAATTAAAAGACATGCTCCGTATGGGAGAATACACGTATCCAGATATAATTAAAATGTTAAAAGTTCTGTTGCCCGCAGGGGTGTATGAGAAGCTCAAGGAAAAAGATTGGGAGGTGGGAGAGAAAAAGATCGATTGGGCAGTTCTAGAAGCAGAAGACAAGATACGAGTACCAGGTACCGGTCTTGGAGATAAATGTAAAGAATTACCAGAATTATTGATTCAAGTTTTACCCAGATTATTGACAACTAGAAAAGAGGACTGGGATGCAATCTCAGCCTGTAAACAGAAACAAGATGAAGATATTAGTGATTTTTATTCTAGATTTGAAAAATGTTTTAGTATCAACAGTGGCCTCAAGACAAGTAGTGAGTCATATCCTCACCTTTTTGTTACTAAATTAGTTGAGAATTCAAGTCCATCAATTAAAAATCGAGTTTTGAAAGTCGAAAGTACCTGGCAAGCTAATACCCCGTCCCAGATGTTACAAATGCTCCAATACCACCAGAATAGAATTAGAGAAGAGCAAGAACATGAAAGAAAACGTATGAAAGACACGAAAATGAAAGTACTAGTTGCACAATCTGTTCCTCAAGACAGTCAGAAGAGGGGTCCGAATCAAGCCAGTCATCCAGCAGCTCCCGTTAAAGGGAACTGCAATTATTGTAAACAGCCAGGCCATTTTATAAACGAGTGTGCAGTTCTGAAACACAACATAGCTACCGGTAAGACTAAAGAAAGACCACGTCCGCCTAGACAAGAACAAGTTTCACAGACTCCTCAGCCACAGAATGCACCACAGACAGTTACAGCACCGCAGCCTGTCGCTGCAACACAGCATGTCACATCGCAGATGTACCAGTATGCACAGTCTGAGTATCCAGAGTACCAGCAGTATTCATGAAACAGCCTAGAGAGGGAGGTAGGCTTGCCTCTCATCGAGATACCTGTAGATCAAGAAGGTCCCTATGTTCACAGTCAAGTATTAGGGAAAGACAGAAAGTTTTTGATTGATACAGGGGCAAGTAGGACCACAATTAGTCACGCCGAAGTTCCAGGGGCTCCGCTCTCAGGCTCAAGAAATGTTTCCCTTGGATTTTCAGGAAAACCTATCGTAAATGAGATTTCAAAGCCCGTTTCTCTAGAAGTAGGTCCATTGTCCCGCACTACTGATCTGTTACTTACTAAGTCATGTCCAGAAAATTTATTAGGCATTAAGACACTGAAAGAATTAGGTGCAGTTATATGCTGTTCCCCAGAGGGAATACGATTGTTCCTACGTGACTTCAAGGGTCACTATGTATTACGAGATTTTGATTCAAGACTGTCTAATGTTCCACAGCATTTATGGGCACAAGGTCCGACTGATGTTGGTTATATGCAAATCACACCCTATCGTGTGACTCTCAAGCCAGGTGTAGTGTTACCACGAATCAGACAGTACAGATTGCCACCGGAGGCTGTAGCAGCCTTATCCAAAATTATTGACGAGCTCATGGCTCAAGGAGTGGTTGTAGAAACTGACTCCAATGTATGTAATTCTCCGATCATTCCAGTCATGAAACGTACCGATCCTAATGCACCCCCAGTATATCGATTAGTGATTGACCTACGAGAGCTTAATAAATGTATTGTTCCTCAGTACCCAGTTGTCCCAGATATCTCTTCCCTATTGACAGCCATTGATTCTGAAGCCACGTTCTTTACTGTAATCGACCTCAAGAACGCGTTTTTCAGCGTTCCTATTCATTCAGACAGCCAGTTCCTTTTCGGATTTTGTTTAAATGGAAGGAGCTATATGTTTACACGAGCTCCTCAAGGTTTCACAGAAAGTCCTAGTATTTACAGTCAAGCACTCAAGAGACAACTAGACAACATTCACATGCCAACTGACACTGCCCTGCTCCAGTATGTCGATGATCTACTGATCACAGCCCGTTCTGAACGTGCTTGCGAGCGAGCATCCCTTATAGTTTTGTATTTTCTGGCCGAGATGGGGCACAAGGTGTCCCCTTCTAAGCTTCAATTCTGTGTCCAGCAAGTGGTCTACTTAGGACACTTACTGTCCAAGAGGGGTAGGCAGTTGACACCAGACCGTATCCAGTTAATAGCGAGTCTTCCTCAGCCCAAGACCCAGAAGGAGGTACGTGCTTTTATTGGCCTTACTTCTTATTGCAGACAATGGATTCCTCAGTATGCATTTCTAGCCAAACCACTGATACAGTTAACGACACAGGAGGCAGCCGTATCGACTGTCCTCCCTTGGACATCTGAACATACATTTAGTTTCAATGAGTTAAAGAAAGCTTTATGCCAAGCTCCAGTTCTAGCTACACCGAACTACAGTAAGCCTTTTACACTCTTCGTTACTGAACGCGAAGGTACAGCATTATCTGTTCTCACACAAGATCAAGCAGGACAATACAAGCCATGTGCTTATTTTTCGAGCACATTAGATCCTGTAGCCCAGGCTCTGCCTGCGTGCCTCAAGTCAGTTGCAGCCACAGCCCTAGCTATCAGACAAAGTGATTCCATAGTCTTAGGACATACCTTGACAGTACAAGTTCCACACTCTGTGGAAGTTCTTTTAAACCGAACACAGACTCAGCACTTGACAATTGCACGTTTAACAGGTTATGAATTGACACTGTTCCAGCCACACATAGAAATCAGACGCTGCAACATCCTGAATCCTGCTACACTGTTACCATCAGTTAATTCGAATTCTGCCACGCATGATTGCGTGGAAATAGTTAACATTACGACTAAGCCAAGACAAGATCTGACAGATATTCCGTTATTAGATCCCGACCTGACACTTTATGTGGATGGTTCATGCATGAGAACTAGTACAGGAGAACTAGTTGCCGCGTATGCAGTGACTACTGATACTGAAGTAATAGAGACACACCGCATCGACACTCTGTCCGCTCAAGCAGCAGAGCTAGTTGCTCTGACACAAGCCTGTATACATGCCAAGAACCAGAAAGTTAATGTTTACACAGATTCACGCTACGCATTCGGAGTCGTACACGACTTCGGAGTGCTCTGAGAGGTTTCATGACTTCTCATGGAACCAAGATTCAGCATGGTCTCCTTATTCAAGCTCTGTTAGATGCCATACATTTACCGACATCTATCGCTATCATGAAGTGCAAAGCACATACGAAAGTTATTGACATTATTTCCCAAGGTAACGATCTAGCAGATCGCACAGCCAAGTTTACAGCACAGATTCCAGACATTCCAGTTAACATGACACACACTCCAGATCCGACCACATGCATGACAGTTAAGGACCCTACACAAGATGTCATAGATATCCAGTTACATGCTACTCCCGAAGAAATCAAGAAATGGTCCGAACAAGGAGGGGTCCAGACAGATCAAGGATGGTTAACGAAGGGTAGAGCCACATGGTTTCTCCCCGACTCTATGGTTCAAGTCATTATTAATACCGCACATAGTCCAGCACATTTAGGAGAAAAAGCTATGTTAGATAGTATCCAGAACATTTGGTTTAACAAGCATTTACGAGCTGCAGCCAAGCAGAAAGTCCGTACCTGTATGATATGTTGCCAGTTTAATCCAGGTAAAAGTGTCCCGGTGGAACAAGGTGGATTCCAGCCCCCTGACCACCCTTTTGAAGTCCTCCAGATGGATTATATTCAGATGGAGCGATGTCGAGGTTTCAAGTATGTCCTTGTAGTTGTATGCGCTTTGTCCAGGTGGACAGAAGCATATCCAGTCCCAGATTACACAGCCGCGACCACTGCCAAGCAGTTGGTTCGTGAGTTCTTCCCTCGTTATGGACTCCCTAGAGTCGTATATTCTGACAACGGCCAGCCATTCTCATCTGAACTCATGAAGCACGTTTCCCTGTTATTAGGGTACCAGTGGAAGTTTCATTGTGTACGCCATCCTGAAGCAGCCGGTCTCGTAGAGAGACATAATCAGACTCTAAAAATTCGTATCGCAAAGGTATGCAAAGAGAAAGGTGTGGACTGGCTGGTAGCTCTGCCAGTTGCTTTGTTTTATATGCGCATGGTCGCACATTCCAGATCAGGTCTGTCCCCGTATGAGGTCGTTTTCGGCCGCCCCCCAAATATGTGTGGTACTCCTAGACCCCGAAGTATTACCGATGTTTCAAGTAATATGCTGACAGATTACCTAGCTTCCTTGATGTCTGCCCTCAACTCATGTCGTTCACAGGTTGCCGCCGCATTTCCAGACAATACCGAGGTGGCACCGCACGAAATCGTTCCAGGATCCATGGTGATGGTCAGGAATTTTGACAGATCGAGTCCGCTGGAGCCTCGTTGGAAAGAGCCCCGACAGGTCCTCCTCACCACCCGTACAGCCGTGAAGTTGGAAGGTCGCAAAGGCTGGGTGCACCTTTCTCATGTCAAACAATTTAATGGACTGAAACCCGTCTTAAAGAACATTTCCCAGGATTTGAAGGATTGCCAAAATATTGTTCTCAAGGACTGTCCCGCAAAAGACATTGCTACAACCCCTCCCCTGTTAGAGAAAACTCCGCAACAGGAGTACAAGCTAAAACTCCGGTCTAGTAAAATAAGTCAGTCAGTTTGATTGTCTAAGTCCTCCCCTAGGTGAAACGGTTAGACTGTTTCTGACATGTATAAAATAGACCCCCATAGTGAGAGAGTTAGTCAAAACTCAATCCGATGTATCATTTTTCTATGTTTTATATTATTTCTCAGCATCATGATTTCCTGCACGAGTTATGCATTTTACTTGTATCTTCCAGTTCCTCATGTAAACAGGTCTTCTAATGCTACTGTAGAGCACACGTTTAGTGACCTACCTCCTCATGAACTCTCTTACCGCCTCGCTATGCAAAATAATTCCTTTATCCGCATGTTACATTATTCACACCAGACCAGCAATGCCACTAATTGTTGGGTGTGTGGTCGACTCCCCCCTTTCCAGATGCCGAAGGGAGTTCTGCCACTCTTTCCTTATCCTTTTTCACATAATGGTTCGTGTGGAGCATGGTCCACGTTAACGTCATCCTCAACAGATATGTCTTTTCTTAACAGTACATGTTTCCCAGACAAGCAAGGTCTTCCCCACAGAACCGGGTTAGATCTAGAAAATGAAGTGTATAATTTAGGTAATTATTCTTCGAATTTCATGGTCCTGAATGTCCAGTCTGATACTACTCCAGACTTACCTGCTATTTCAGTATTACCAGTCAAAGGCGAATTATGTGTCCGAAATTATGGTTCCGTACATGTAGGACATAGTGATTGTACTACTGTTGTCAAGTATAGTGACAGTGGGAAATCTATTTTCAAAGCCTCACGTCATTCTTATTTTATTTGTGGTCAAACTGCATATGTCCGTCTGCCCCTCGATTGGGAGGGAACCTGTTACATTGCCTTCCTACTGCCACCTGTTTTTCTAGCCCCATCTGATTATCACAGAAACACACGTCTAGTACACATTAGACATAGAAGGGAGTCCCCAATTGTCGATTATACTGAAACTGCTCTAGAACAGTATACAGATTTCAATAGAGGTTTCTTCTTCTTTATAGGACCTATCCAGAATAGTAAACTGATCCGTAGGTTAACAAGAACCCTTGAAGCTGTAGTAAATGAGACTGCCTCTGCTCTAGGTAACTTAACCGAAGAGCAATCTGCTATGAGATTTGTCGTTTTGCAGAATCGTCTCGTCCTTGACGTCATACTGGCCGATAGGGGCGGGGCCTGTAGAGTCATCGGATCCAGTTGCTGCATTTTCATTCCAAATAACGCGCCGTCTGTTTATTCAGCTATAACCAGACTCCATAAAATTGCCCATCTGTTACACCAAGATCCAGGCACCTGGACATGGTCCGGTTGGTTCTGGAATATAATTTCCGCATGGGGATGGAAAATATTGTCCTTCCTAGGTATTGCAGTAGCGATCATATTCAGCTGCTGTCTCTGTATACAATGTGGCCCTGCGATTTGCGGCATTTGTGCTACCTCTTGTATTCCTAGTCCCAAACCCCGTTCTAAATCCCGTTCCAGGATAATTCGAGACGAGCAAATGATACTGTATGAAATGATAGATGGTATCATGAAAATTGATGTTTCCTGATGGAAACGTAGTGACAAGGAGGGAATGTGGAAAAGTAAATTTTGCCATGTTCTGTGTCCCTACGTGTCATCCATCATATGTTATGTGTGCATGATTAATATGCATATGCATTCCCCATGTTTGATTAATGACGCAATTACAGTTGTGTCCACCTCTAGTATGCCAGTTTCCAGTTCTCGTGAATACTACGAATATCAGGCCTATGTAAAGTTACGTTGCCACGTTTCTCAGTGTGCACGTTATTCCATTATAAAGTCCCCGTTTCTAGGCCTCAAAAGGGCCTGGACACCAGATTCAGCTCCTGTCTCCTGCAGCCTCGCTGAGGAGCGATACAGCCCCCACCTGTATCCTCGACCCTTCACTTACATCCTGCCTTGCAGTGCCCGGTTCAGCTGGCTCTGCCTCTGAGTCTGCCAAAAGTATGTTATGATTCCAGTTATCAGTTCAGTCCTCCTTCTCTGCATTCCTAAGCTACTGAACTGCATCAATAGTTTCCGTCATTGTCTAGCCTTTCCGTCTCCACGTTAGAGAAATACTGTATTTAATGGTCATTCCATATTCTTCATCACGCACTACATGTAGAATAATGCATGGTCCAGTCTTAGTGTCTGTTAGCCTTTCCCCTCCTGACTTCTAGTTTATATCAACATGTTCTCTAAACATCAGATACTAGATACTGTTTAGGTACATGTCGCCCTGACTCTCCAGACTTCAGTCTCTGCTCCTAGCACAGAGTTCGAAGCCCCCAGCTTCTCCTAGTGATACGTCATTGCCAGTTTGCGCGCACCACCAGGTTAGAGGTCCCGGCTCCTTAGGTAGCCCCCTCCAATGTTTCCGCCCTATTCATGACATATTCTGTTACGTTTGCATCACATGTCTATGTATACGCCCTGTTACACCCACTTTTACCCTTATCTTTCGCGACTGCTACGTGTCACGCCTATTGCTCCACCCACTGCTACGCCTATTGCAATGTAATGCTATGTGTTTGCGTTATGTATATATGCTCATGCACTGTTAATAAAAAAGTCATCCTTTTCCTTCCGCCGATCCTGATTCTGCCCCAGGCAAGCGCTTGCCATCCTATTCCTGTGCAGGTTGTCCTGTTCCTGTCCTTATGCTGTATTAAACCTGCATAACTCCTACTACCTCGAATCTTGACTCTTATTTTATTGAGCTATCTGTTATTCATTTATGTATTCAAAAATAGGGTATTATTTATTTATTTACCACACTGTCACGAAGACTGCTTCCCCGGGAACAGAGGTGGAGTACCATCGAGCGGGAAGCCTTTGCGGTGGTCTGGGCACTGAAGAAGCTGCAACCATATTTGTTTGGTTCACACTTCCTTGTTCAGACAGACCACCGACCCCTTCGTTGGCTCATGCAAATGAAGGGGGAAAATCCCAAACTGTTGAGGTGGTCTATCTCCCTACAGGGAATGGACTTTCGGGTGGAACACCGGCCCGGAGTTGACCACGCCAATGCAGACGGTCTCTCCAGGTATTTCCGCCTTAGTGTTGAGGACTCCCAAGGGGTTGGGTAGCTCTCCCCACTTTCAGCTGGGGGGGACGCGTGTTAGACCTGTCTGCTTCTGAGAGTCCCCTCACCACTATGATTTCTTTTGTTCCCCTCTACCTCCCAAAATTTGTCGCTTTTAATTTGTCTACCAGGACTTTTTATGTGTTGTTTCATGGGGTTAGATGCTCCTTGACGCCCAGTTGCTCACAAGGTTTGTGGCATCTATTTACAAGGCGCCTGGCCCAAACCTGTGGCATTACAAGCTGGGGTTGTCAACCTGTGTCAATGAACTTAAAATGGTGGACACCCTTTTTCCTCATGTGAAGTGACTCCCATTGGAGCCTTCATGAACCCTGGCCTTTTGAGGTTTTGGCGCCCTTTGTTTGGCGCGCATTTCTGACAGGAATTCCTTTATTTTCCTCAGGTACACAAAATGGCTGCTCTAGAACCCCAGTACGGTGGCTGTGAGTGTCCTAAATACCCCTCAAGAGCGCCATGTCATTGTCACAGCCAGAGAAGGTTCTAGAACCTTCTGGCTCGTGCCAGTACCCCAGGCCACTGGCTATATAAGGCCCAGTCCCTGGCGGCCATTTTAGATTAGGAGATGATGATGAAGATTGATTAGACTAGAGAAGAGATTCCAGACTTGACACCAGATTGACACCTGCCCTGTTGACCCCTGAGGTGGCTGGTAGCGCAGGCAGTAGAGCAGCAAAGGGTTGCTGGCGTTGTGTCTGACTGGCGTTCCAGTCAGCTACGTGAGAAGTGATCTAGCGCCTACAGCGCCTGCCCAGCGAGTACCTCATTGCCCCCAAAGACTGTGGCCAGATTCGTGTGCCTCTCCGCCCCCCCCGGTGGTGAACTGTGATCGAATTATCGAGTCGCGAGGCGAGAGCAAGTTCGCCGCGACCGCGATCGTCAGCTGTGCCCCCTTCGTGACAGGTGCCTCTAGAGGGGAGCTCGGACGTCTCCGAGCCCCACCAGCGTAGAGCGCTTCCTGCCCAGATTGAAGGTGAGGTGGTGCGCCGGGGCGGGGAAAGCCGGCCTTCGTTGGGCGGGACTAGTGTCTTCGCCACTCCCCAGTGACCCGGGAGCTGTAGCTGTGGGCGGGAACCACCCTGAATGCGGAAGTCAGAGGGAGGTCCGTGGAGCCCCTGAGAGCCCCGTCGCTAACGAGAGGAGTGCTGTGCCCGACTGAATCGTATCTTGAATTGCAGCCGATGTGAGGTGGGCCCGTTTCCTCATAGTGAATGCAGCGTTGTGAAGGAACTGTGAACCGGCATTTATTTGACTGTGCGCTAAGGTTGTGTGACCTCTCCGGCAGCCCGTTCGTCAGTCTAATGACTTTGAACTGGTGCCGCCTGTGCTCAAGTGGTGCTAAAGCCCGTAGGCGCGCATAGACTTCACCGGCAAAGCAGAGATCCTATCCCGATGACCGCCGAGTGCAAATGATGTATTTACTGTGTTTCCTTGCCTTCTAGATATACACGCATACGCCTTGAGTGATTATTAAAGAGTCCCAAACCTTATTTTGTGCTCAGAGAAGCCGTATACCTGGTCATTGAAAACAGCATAAACTGTAAGAGTTATCTTTCCCATTTGAAACGTATTGCAGATGTAATGACTCTAAAGTATTTAATTGGTGGCAGCGATACCAGAAGAAACATGTGGTTGTTTATTTAAATGAACCAATATTTATTCTGATATTTATTCTGATATTTATTCTGATATTCATTCCTGAAGTTATTCTATTTATTAATACTATTTATTACCAGAACTGTATGACCAAAAGAAATGTATATGTGCTTTCCCAGTCAACCCTATTTACAACAAAGAACTTTTATATAAAGGAATCGTATTTTTCTACAGCAGTGGTGTGGTGTCCTTCTTTTTGGTGTGGATGTACAAGGAGTTATTATTGGGTCAGAGCCGGCTTAACACTACAGCCTTCACTTGTCTTGTCACTTGAGCCAAGCTACCCCCTTTGTGCTGGGCTTGCCCATCGCAGGTCCAACACACTGCCTCTATGTTAAGCTTTACTGCTTTATGCCAAGCTACCAGAGGGTTAAGCACAAGTTAATTTGGGGTTTGCTTGTGTTTTACCCAGACAGAGATTGTGGTTGCTGCTTGAGTATGGTTTCTCACCCCTCATTAAGTAAAACAATTTCCAACAACCCCTATATAGGCCTTATATCCCAGGGTGCATGGTATGTAGAGCACATAATCGTTTAGTGTTACACATGTTCTGATGGTGAAAAAGGCCACCAAAGCTATTTTCACTGTAGCAAGGATGGTTGTTCCATGGGAAAACATTAGGATGCAATAATAGAGTCTAGTTCTGTATCTAGGGAGTGGGAATAGCACGTAAAATAAATAAACAACTATTTATAGTAGTTGTTAAAAATCCAATTGAATGATGAAGTCAGATTTGTACTAAATATTGTGGAAAAGTAACTTTTAGAAAGTTACATTTTCCCTGTCTAAAGTTGCTGAAGGCTAATCTCTACTTTTCTCTCTCAGTTCTGCCAGGCAGTAATTAGCATTTGAATGGGTATGAAATGGTGTGAAATGCCTCCCAGGAGCAAACAATAGAATTACCTGAATTGGTATAGATGACCCCTCTGAACTTGACGGAATATGCAGGGTGGGATTATGAGGATCATTTCTGACAATTAAAGTGTCAGATCCTGTTTGAAAGTTACATCCCGCTTGACAGGTCTGCTGGGGTTTTCATATGACATTTGAGGCACATTTCAACGAGTCCTCCTCTGTCACAAGCAAATGTTAGCTGCTGCTTGGTCAGGGCACGTTCTTATCCCCCAAGCCAGGCAGGCTTCAGTCACAGTGGGCTCTTGTTGACATTACAGTGTGTCAGTGAAAAAACCTGTTTTATAGGTGAGATGGGTTTACATAAAACTTGAGGCACACTTTGAAGAACAGAAGAAGGATGCAAAAACGATACTTGTGTATTCACTGTCTGGTTACTGAAAACTCAGCTTTTGCTTTACAACACGTCTGTCTCTGGGGTTGGTTGTGGGTACAGGGCCTACCTCAAGCTGTATTTTAGTGTTAGATGTAAGAGCTCACTAGGATTGCCATAGTACAGTTCCCCCACATACCCCACAGCCCTCAGAGCCCAAGTTTAGTGTGACCAAACCTTTTCACCATCTTGAAAATGCCCAAAGTGGGTAGGGTTAGCCCAGGGGACCTTTACCTCATTGGTTAGGGTAATCCTAGAGGTCACTTCCACCCCCAGGCTCTTGACAGGCCTCCAGCACCCACTTCAAAACCCTTCTGAACCTGTTGAAGATCAGAAGATGACTGAACCTGATGTCTGAAACCTGAACAACGCCTAAAGACTGGACCTGCTCCTACTCTTTTTCCCAGAACAAAGAAGTGGATTCCAAGGGTGATACGGCTGATCTCCTTTTCAAGATATAGGGACACACCAAGCTACAAGAGGCCTTTTCCTACAACTGCCCCCTGACCAGCGGTAACTGGACCTGTTGGCCTGGGCCTGCCACCTTGTGAATTTCTGTGAGTGCCTACCCTGAGGTTCTGGGGAGCTTTAGAAGTGTACACCTGTGGTTCAATGGGACTTAAAGGGCCAAATTTAGAAGGTAAAATCTGGCCAGGACGAACCTGTCTGGTGTTTCAAAACCTCACTCCATCGCGGTCAGTCAAATTGTGCTTAGATCTTGTTCTACTGTGTCATCAAACAACTAAGGAGTGACTCAGTGGAAAGTAAAAAACGTGTGACAAAAAATAAACAAATGTGCTAGACTTTACAGAAGCCCCTACCCGGTTAAGGTAACTGCAAGATTGGAAAATTCCAATGATAACAACCAGGAGGTAGCAACCTAGTGTATTGTTGTGTAAACACACAACTGAAAAGGAAAGTCTACCTCTTTGTTAAAAGGACCCTCACTCACCACTAGTTGGTGACATGCTTCATCATTGGGTCCCCGCTGGGGTGGCCGAATGCCCCCCCAGCGTGCTACAACGCCTGATTTACAGCGGAGCGGGTTGGTGATGAGTGTGACAGTGATTAAACTCAAAATGTGCTAAACAAATGTGAGTGCAGAATTAAAAAATACAGAATTGAAACCCAAACAAAATATTTAATGTGGGCCAATCTGTATTGGGGTTAAAAACGTGTATGGCGGGGGAGGAGCTTCACGCGTATCCAAGATGGACGCGTGAACACAGGGCTCCCGAGACCCTTTCCGCCTCCCGCATCTATCCTGTAAAGAATCCTGATTTGGACGACGGGTACTTTTCGCTGATGCCCTGCTGATACAAAAACTTTTTCCAAAAATCGTTTTGGCTGCCGGGAACCGGACTTCCTGCGCTTTGAAATTTGCGGCCTATACCGAAGACCATACGGGGGCTTGAGTCCCCGAGGTACCCAGGTGGCAATTGAACAAGAACGACTGGTGCGACACGTCCGCTGCCCCTGTGGTACTTTCGGTTTCGCTCTTGGTCATTGTTGACGGCGACTTGCTGTCGATCGGCACGGCTGCCCAGATTCTGCTGCCAGTCCTACGCCGGCTTTCGATCCTCGCCCTCTCGCCTCTACAGGCTTGCCGCGAAGGGAATCATTCTGACCAGATCCCAAAGGTTCCGTCAGAGCTCGTCGCCCATCATGGCGGGCAAGGCGGATGCCGAGAAGCGTGCCACCAGAGGCCCATACCGAGGAGGGATTGCCCAATCCCAGACCATAGATCGCTTTACTCGCCCGAAAGGATCCCCAGGCGGAGCGAGCAAGGTCCTTGAGGAGACTGGTGATGGTCCTCCTGCAATTGAGGAGCCAACTTTGAAGGATGTTATGGGCGCCATTGCAAGTGTTCGGACTACTATGGGCCAGCAGTATGAAACCCTGGCAGCTAAGATAGACACGGTGGCGATCGAAGTCAATCTTATCAGGACGGACTTGGGGAAAACCAATGAGCGGGTCAAGTCTCTGGATATCAAGACCGCGAGCCTGACCACGGATGTCTCGGATCTCCAGACCGAAGTCTGCAATCTCCGAACGTCCAATGACTTGTTTGCCCGTCGGCTGGATGATTTCGAGAGCCGGGCCAGACGCAACAACGTCCGCATCGTAGGTGTACCGGAGAACTCCGCAGACTTGTCTATAGACCTTCTGGTGGAAGACCTTGTTTTGAACCACTTGGCACCAAAGGGCCTCAGTAACCTTTTAACGGTGGAGCGTGCTCATAGAGTCCCCGGTGGGAAGCCCAAGTTGGGGGCCACTCCGAGGCCTATAGTAGCCAGGATTTTTAATTTCCGGGACAGAGACGCTATCCTGCAAGCCTCACGTATCAATGGTCCCACTAAATTTGAGAATGCGTCGATCAGTTTTTACCCGGACTTCACACAGGCGGTGCAGAAACAACGTATGGGCTTTACGGGGGTGAAAAGGCGACTCAGGGACATGGGACTGAAGTACACCATGCTTTTTCCGGCCTGCCTGCGGATTGAACATGGAGAACGTGCGCTCTTTTTTGACCGCCCGAGGTGGCCAGTGACTGGTTAGACACTTTGTCGACGCACCGTACCAGCCCAGAGAATTCGAGGGGCGCTGAAGGCGGCTTGGAAGAACAGGAGTAGTGAGTCTGCGCCGGCGAGCCAATTTTATGGACTTATGGCAGTGGCTCTGTGACTGTTATGTCTATACAGTGTGGATACCCGGGGGTGGGGGGATTCGGGACTCTTCCTCCTCTGGGGACTTTTTTCTCTCTTCTTGTAGGTTAGTTTAATGGGGCGACAGGCACACTGCCAGTTGGGGTGGCTTTTTGGTCTACCGCAGGGGTGCAGGGTGGGGGTGTGTGTTTTGAGGGTTCTTTTGGGGGTGGTGGGGGGGTCTTTTCTTTCTTGTTTGTATCGAGGCTGCGCTTTGTTCCATATTTTCTCCTATGTGCCTGTTTCGTGGCGGGGGGGGGCAGAGTGTTCATTTCTGGGATGGGGGATAGGGGGCTGAGGGTGCTGAGCTGGAACGTCAACGGTCTTGGTGATAGGATAAAACGGGGGATAGTTTTGCAATATTTGAAGCGATGCTCCCCGGATATAGTTTTGCTCCAGGAGACACATTTAGTAGGAAATACGTGCCATGCACTGAATTGACGGGGCTACCGTTTGGTGGCCCATTCTGGATTTACCACTGGGTCGAGGGGGGCGGGTGTCCTGGTCAGGAACTCCCTCCCCCTGGAGATAGATGACACGGTGCTGGATGATAGAGGCCGCTATGCGGCTATTACGGGTCGGTGGGAGGGGAAGACGATCTCCATTTTCTCTGTGTATGTTCTGCCTGGTCTACAGTCCACCACATTTACTGATTTGGGTAGGGTGGTCCTGGGGTTCCCTGACGGCTTGTTGGTAGTGGGTGGCAATTTTAATTCAGTTGTCAGTGGGGATGAAGATCGTAGCCCCCCCAGACTCCTCCCCGCATCGCAGCTATGGCTGGGGAACTTTTTGGACATGTTGGGTCTAGCGGATTGTTGGAGGCAACTGCACCCTGGGCAGCTCCAGTATACCTTCTACTCGGGAGCTCATGGGAGTCTCTCGAGACTTGATTATATCCTCGTACCAGCGGTGCAGATGGTCTCTGTAAGGGAAATCAGGCATTTAGCTAGGGGGATCTCAGACCACTCCCCACTCTGGCTCACTATTGACGTACAGCTGGGGGCCGGGGGTCGGATTGCCCCGATCAACCCATGGCACCTTCGTAACCCCAAAATTAGAACGGAGGTGGTTAAGTGTATGGATTTCTACTTTGCTGAGAATGAGGGGTCAGTGTCCTCCCCTGTCTCCTTGTAGGAGGCTTATAAAACTGTGATCCGTGGTCAGACTTTATCCTTGATTGCTAGCGAGAGGAGGCGCAAAAATGAGGAAGTGGTGGGCTTGGAAAATGAAATCACTGGGTTGGAGGAACAGATGGAGTCTGGGGCTACACCTGAGGGACTACACTCTTTGGCTCTTAAACAGTCTGAATATAGAGCTCTGGTGACTGACGCGGCCAAGGCAATGAATCGTGAGCAACAGGGGCGTTTGTATGATGTGTGTGACAAAGCGGGAAAGTTGATTGCTTGGCTAGACAAAAGGGATAGATTGAATCGGGTGGTGCCTGTTGCTGAAAAAGTGGATGGTACGCGAGTGGTGGACCCGGTTGAGATAGTTGAGGTGTTTGCTCAGCATTTTCAGAAGGTTTACGCGCCGGTCTCGGATAGACCGGAGGAAGACTCGCACTTGTTGCTCCGGGATATCGCGTTGCCTAGCCTGTCGGAATTGGACAAGGAGCTTATGGAGGCGGAATTTTCTACCAATGAAGTAGCGCTCGCTATCCGCTCACTTCGCTCGGGGAAGGCCTCAGGTCCGAACGGTATACCAGTCGAACTGTACAAGCTGTGCCCTGACAAAATGGGTCCGTATCTTCGTCGGATGTTTTCGGCATTGCGAGATCTCGGGTCCCTTCCCCGGGATCAGAGACTGGCGTCCATTGTGGTCATCCATAAAGATGGCAAGCCCCGTGAACACTGTTCATCGTATCGGCCGATCTCGCTTTTGAATGTGGAACCCAAGATCCTGGCGAAGCTTTTGGCAAACCGGCTGATTACGGTGATCAGTGACTTGATACACCCGGACCAATCTGGCTTCATCCCCCATCGAAACACCGCGCTCAATCTTCGCCGTCTTCATGGCGTCTTAGCAAGGGCGGGGTCTCTTGTTGAGCCGGCCCTCTTGGTTTCACTTGATGCCCGATGGCCTTTGACACAGTGGAATGGCCATATCTGTGGGCAGCCCTTGCTAAGTTTGGTTTTGGCCCTTAGTTCATCGGGTGGGTCAGACTTCTGTATGAGCAACCGCTGGCTCAGGTGGTGGTCAACGGCAGGGCCTTGGAACCCTTTGTTCTCGGACGCGGCACGAGGCAGGGGTGCCCTTTGTCGCCACTCCTTTTTGCGCTTGCCCTTGAACCCCTTGCCGCGTGGCTCCGCTGGGAACCCTCGCTCAAGGGCATTCGATGGTCCCCTGACTTCGAGGATCGTATATCGCTATATGCCGACGACATATTGTTGTACCTTACCTCTCCCCGTAAGTCACTGGGAGTCCTATTTGACGTCTTGAGTTCCTTTGGGAAGAACTCCGGTTTAGTTATCAATTGGGACAAGTCCTGTATCTACCCACTCACAGGAGAATTGCCTTCTCTGCCCCGCATTTGCCCGATACCCGTTTCTAGAGTCGGCTTCAAGTACTTGGGGATCTACATTTCATTGGACCCCACAGTACGCTATGAGCGGAATTTATTACCTCCGCTTGCCCGGCTTAGGTCGGATGTTGGGGCGTGGTGTGGCTTGCCTTTGTCCCCTTTGGGAAGAGCGGCCCTGTTCAAGATGATGTCTCTCCCCGATTCTTGTACGCCATCCAAAACACACTTGATCTGGTGCTGGCTAGCTATTTCCGTGAAATTGAGGGCCTCCAGAGGAAGCTGGTGTGGGGCGGGCGACCTCGCATAGCATTGGCAAAATTGACTTTGCCCTGGTACGACGGTGGTATAGCGTTGCCTGATATTAAACGATACTACTGGGCATCTCAACTGAGCGCTGTTAACCATGCCATGTACGGTCCTGTTCCGAATCCTGCATTCGAGATGGATAGGTGGCAGCTGCCCGGGGGCGACTATAATAGAGCGCTCTATTCTAGAGCCGCTAGGAAGAACCTGACGGACCCCACTGGGGTGGCGGTACGAGTATGGGGTAGTGCAACTACGGATACGGGGTGGACGGATAGGCTGACTAGAGCGACCCCCCTATATGCTGCGGAGAGACTGGGTCGTCTATGGACGTCGAAGGGATTCGATAGATGGGACCTTATTGGCATCAGTAAAGTGGGCGATCTCTGGGCCAAGAACAGAGTTAAGACTTTTGATGAACTGAAACAGGAGTATAAATTGAGTGATAGGGAATATTTCCGATATCTCCGAGTCCGTCACGCACTTGAATCGGTTTTCCCAGCTGGAACTACAATCCCGGAGTCTTCTCCCCTGGAGGACAGAGTGCTTGACGGGCACGTCCCTGACAGCACTATCTCTCTCATCCATAAAAAACTTATCAATGACCGTTCGGACCTCCTTCTACAGCTTCGGGGTGCATGGACTGGCGATGGACTGGAATTGGACGATGAAGACTGGCAGGCTGCGATATCCTCCCCTAAAGAGGTCGCGATTCCGGCGCGTCTCCGACTGGTGCAGCTGAAGATTCTGCACCGTGTCTATGTCACGGGTCCACGGTTGATACATATGGGTTATTCTGCGGATGGGCTGTGTAGGCGTAGCTGTGGTATGCTTGCTACCTTCCTTCACATTATATGGGAATGTCCGGAGGTAGTGGTTTTTTGGAATCGAGTGCATGCGGTGATGGGTGAAGTGACGGGTGTTGAGTTATTGCCTGAGGCCAGACGCTGTTTGTTGAACATTTGGGAGCCGATTGACTGCACTGTTGCTCAGACTCAATGGGTCACACTGGGCAACATGATTGCGAAAAGAGACATTGCTCAATTGTGGGGATCTCAGAGGGCACCATCAGTCTTAACTTGGAAAGAAAACATGGACTGGTGCATGTTTAGAGAAAAAATCGTGTATGTCTCCCGTGGTAGGCCCAAGAAATGGGGAAGGATATGGGGTCAATGGAATTCATACCGAGGAGAGATCTGCACTCCCCCCCTTACTGAAGCTCCCGACATTCCTCAATTTCCTTGACTGTACGTTTCGGTTTCCCAGTTTCCCGTTGTATGTGATGTATTGCTTTGCTCTCGCCCCCCCCCTCTCCCAAGATCTCTCCTTCTTCATAGCAATACTTATTATTCATTTGTCTCCCCCTGCCGTATGAGACAGTCATTACATTGCATGGTACCGCCTCAACCTTTTTTTGTGTTTCAATTTTTTGTTATTTATAAAATATAAAATGTGAAACCTTTTATTTATCCTCTTATTGCAAGAAGCTCTAGATAACATTGTGCCTTTTCGCTGCCGGGCCCTCGGGTTGTCGGCTGATGAGCTGTGTATTATTGTGCTATTGGTATTGCGTATAACTGACCAGCCTCTGTGGTTGTAGGTCTGTAACTGTATTCCCTTTCTTACAAAATAAAGGTTTAAAAAAAAAATGTGGATGGGCGGACAAAACTAGGTTCTGGATTAGGAGACCTGTGTCCTTAGTTATGATAGAAGGTCAACATGTTTCTGCTGTCAAAAAATGCAGATTCGCACAGCATTCGTCAGGACCATAGACAAATTGCACTCCGATGGTATGTACGCGCTAAGGTACACCCTACCGTGAGGCACTTAATGTGAAAAAGAAAAAGTCAAAGTGATATTACTCACGGATATTGCCCGTGCCGGCACACTGTGGTTCACAGCAGCCAAAGTTACAGATAGGAGGAGAAAGATCCTCTTCATGGGTTAAGACAGCGCGGGTAATTTTCACGCGGTGTAAAATTATTCCACTCGCGACTCCCCGCGTATGACCTATAGTTCAGGACTGCCGTCTGCCCGTTCTACTGTGACCATTGACTATCATTGGCACTTTGTGCTTCTTTGAGCTATTTCTACATAAACCTTTACAAATCCAAGTCTCCGGTTCTCCACAGTGAATGTTTGTCCTTTTTATGTAATTTTGTTTATTAAATTGTACTCTACTATTCTAATGTGTGCTGTAATTGTTATTGTTTTGCATTTCAACTTTATCACTGTTTAGTACTACACACATACTCTACAGATTGCCTCTAAAATAAACCTGCCTGCCCTGTGCCATAGCTACCAGGGGGTTGAGCACATGTTTACTTAGTGACTTTAGTGGATTACCCTGACAAAGATTGTAATTATTACTTGAGTCTGGTACTTACCTCCTTAACTAATAACCCATTTTTACAGCTACCATAAACTGGAATATTACATAGTGAAATTTTCAAGAGCCCCGTATTTATTTTACTTAGGAGAAATATATGCTGTTATAGCATAGAGATCATCATCAAATAAATGCATTTGAGTTTTATTTAACAACTAGCTTACCTGTCGCGCGTTGCTGCGATCTCCGAAGAAAGGAAATTCAAGGAAAGTCGTCATGATAACATTCAATTTACATTGTGTCATTTTTATTGAAACGTATTCATTTTAATATGGAAAACATTTCAAAGTGTTGTTTTAATTCTATTTATTTATTCGAGTGCTTGTGGATACACGATATTTTGATTTTCCGTCTGGTGCGTACATCAGTATTCAAAAGATTATGAGGGCCCTGCGGGGCCGATATTTAAAACAGATTTATGCCAGAAACCGTAGCGGGAGTGTACTCAACAACTTCCCAAAGTTTCCTGGCGATCTCATGAATGGTGTTTTAATTCTATTTATTTATTTGAGTGCTTGTGGATGCACAATTTTTTGTTTTTCTGTCTTGTGCGTACATCAGTACTCGAAAGATTATGAGGGCCCTGGGGGTCCGATATTTAAAACATTTTTATGCCAGAAACCTTCGCGGGAGTGTACTCAACAGCTTCCCAAAGTTTCATGGCGATCGAATGAATGGTGTTTTAATTCTATTTATTTATTTGAGTGCTTATGGATACACAATTTGTTGTTTTTCCGTCTGGTGCGTACATCAGTATTTGAAAGCTTATGAGGGCCCTGCAAGAAACCGTCACGGGAGTGTACTCAACAACTTTCCAAAGTTTCATGGCGATCGAATGAATGGTGTAGTAATGCATATGCCAGAAACCTGCATGGGAGTGTACTCAACAACTTCCCAAAGTTTCATGGCGATCGGATGAATGATGTAGTAATGCATAAAGGACAAACAGACAGACAGACAGACATACATTCGTTTTTATATAGATAGACTGTGCAGCACTTCATTGCTTTGTATTTATACATATTAAACTGTCCTCACTTGCCACCCTTCGATACACATTCACATTTTTTCTCCAGGCTGCTCTCCAACACCGCCATTGTGTAGTGATGCCCATCACTACACAATGCCCTGTCCTGACTCGTTCAGAAGCGTTCAGAAGCCTGACTCGTTCAGAAGCGGTCGCTCCTCACGCTCCCTGGTCAATCCTGGTATCGTAGCGCTATACTGGTCACTGCTGATAATTAATTATACATTGCTCGCATTGCTCGTATCATAGCGCTTTACTGGTCACTGCTGCTAACTAATTGTGCATTGCTCGCATTATCGTAGCGCTATACTGCTCACTGCAACTAATTAATTAATTGTGCATCGCTCGCATTGCTTGTTGAATTTATTTGAGCCTGATTGTGCCGGTGCCACTGCCCATATCATAGCGATATTCCAAATTGTGCCCCAATCTCGTCCTGTTTCGCTTTTGTTTTTGCTGCCATCTTGTTGTTGTGCCTCCTAGCCCGTCTCTCCACCCCGCTCCCGCCTCCCAGCTGCTCCTCCCTCCCACTGAAAGTTAAAGATCGACCCATCTGATTAAGCGCTGTGACCGTCCTGACTCGTTCAGAAGCGGTCGCTCCTCACGCTTCCTGGTCAATCCTGGTATCGTAGCGCTATACTGGTCACTGCTGATAATTAATTATACATTGCTCGCATTGCTTGTATCATAGCGCTTTACTGGTCACTGCTGCTAATTAATTGTGCATTGGTCGCATTATCGTAGCGCTATACTGCTCACTGCAACTAATTAATTAATTGTGCATCGCTCGCATTGCTGGTTGAATTTATTTGAGCCTGATTGTGCCGGTGCCACTGCCCATATCATAGCGATATTCCACATTGTGCCCCAATCTCGTCCTGGTTCGCTTTTGTTTTTGCTGCCATCTTGTTGTTGTGCCTCCTAGCCCGTCTCTCCACCCCGCTCCCGCCTCCCAGCTGCTCCTCCCTCGCTCCGCCCCCCCTCCACCATCCACTTATGACAGATGTACCTGCACGCAGCGGTCGTGCCCTATGCGCGCCGAAGACGCGCCAAAGGTAAGCCCGTCTACACCCGCCTGCGCCTGGACCGCGCCCAGCGCCAGGCCAACTGGTCCCCGCAAAGTCCACCCCACCCGCATAACGTACGACGCCGCAACCCTCTCTACACTCAACGCCGGACGACTCCACAACTGCCACCAAGCCGCCCCAGGACGCACCCATGGACCCTTCACCTGCCACTCCTGCAAGTTCCACAAACGCCAAACAGAGCTCGGACACTAACCACCTGAAGTGCATCCTGTTTAACACCCGCTCGGTCCACAAACACGCCACTGAACTATGGAACCTTATAGACACCACAACGCCGGACGTCGCCTTTCTTACAGAAACCTGGATGAACGCCTCATCAGCGCCCGACATCGCCATTGCTATCCCGGACGGATACAAAATCATCCGAAAGGACCGCATCAACCAAACAGGAGGAGGCATAGCCATCGTCCATAAGTCCACCATCCGCATCACAACCAGTTCAGACGACAACCTCGCAGCCGCCGAACACCTTCACTTCCAGATTCACACGGACCCTAAGACCACACTCAGAGGCACCCTCATCTACAGACCACCAGAACCCCGCACACAATTCAGCGAAGACATCACAGACTTCATCAGCCCACACGCCCTCCCCTCCGAGGACTACATTCTACTAGGGGACCTCAACTCCCACCTAGAAAAGAACAACGACAACAACACCACCACCCTTCTGGACAACCTCGCCAATCTCGGACTCAAACAACTGGTAAACACTCCCACCCACCACGCCGGACACACGCTCGACCCAATCTTCTCCTCCAGCAAGCACATTTCCTTCAATCACGCCACAGGACTCCATTGGACGGACCACTGCTGCGTCTACCTCATCTTCAGAAAGACCACGACCCACCACCACCCACAACAAATCCCCCGTAGAAACTGGAACAAAATTACCACCGACCAACTCACCACATCGCTATACCAAAACCCTCCCACCAAATCATTGGACCCAAATCAAGCAGCCATCAACCTCACACAATGGATCACCCACATCGCTGACGAATTAGCACCATTGAAAAACCTTCAAAACAAACCAGGTAGCAAAAAAGCCCCTTGGTTCAATGGCGACCTTAAGAAATCCAAAAAGACCTGCCGCACCCTCGAGAAAGCCTGGCGAAAAAACCCAACCACAGACAACATGACCACCCTCAAGGACGCCACCCGCAAACACCATCAGCTGATCCGATCCACCAAGAAATCAGCATTTAAGGATCGACTCGACAACAACGCCCACAACAGCAAGGAACTCTTCAACATCGTCAAAGAGTTTACCAATCCCAGCGCCGGCACCAACGACATCACTCCCTCTCAAGACCTCTGCGACTCTCTAGCCTCATTCTTCCACAGCAAAATCACTGACATACATAACAGCTTCGGCGACCAGTCCACCCCCCCTACCTCCGAACCGAAGCCACCCACCACCACACTTTGCGCCTGGAACCCAATCAGCACCGAAGACACCATCCGCTTGATGAACTCCATCCACTCCGGTTCGCCAACCGACCCATGCCCTCACCACATCTTCAACAAAGCCGACTCCATCATCGCACCCCATCTCTTAGACATCATCAACTGCTCCCTCAACACCGCCACCTTCCCGGAAAGCTGGAAACATGCCGAACTCGGCGCCCTCCTGAAGAAACCCACAGCAGACCCCACCGAACTTAAGAACTACCGCCCCATTTCGCTCCTCCCATTCCCCGCCAAAGTCATTGAGAAAACCGTCAACAATCAGCTCGCCGCCTTCCTCGAGTCTAACGGCTCCCTTGACCCCTCACAGTCCGGCTTCTGCGCCAAACACAGCACCGAGACCGCCCTCATCGCAGCCACAGACGACATTCGAACACTACTTGACAACGGAGAAACAGCTGCCCTCATCCTACTGGACCTCTCCGCAGCATTCGACACGGTCTGCCATAGCACCCTCATAAAACGCCTCAGCAACATCGGAATACAAGGAAAAGCATTGGACTGGATCATCTCGTTCCTCACAGGAAGAACCCAGAGAGTCCGCCTCCCCCCTTTCAGATCAGAGGCCACTGAAGTCATCTGCGGCGTACCACAAGGATCATCGCTCAGCCCCACTCTCTTCAACGTCTACATGAGCCCCCTCGCATACATCGCGCGCCAACACAACCTCCACATCATCTCCTATGCTAACGACACACAGCTGATCCTCTCCCTCACCAAAGACCCAAACACCGCTAAAAGCAGCCTACACGAAGGGATGAAAGACGTAGCCGAGTGGATGAGGAACAGCCGTTTAAAACTAAATTCTGACAAGACGGAAGTCCTCATCCTGGGATCATCCCCCTCTGCCTGGGACGACTCCTGGTGGCCCCCGGCCCTAGGCAGCGCACCCAAACCCACAGACCACGCACGCAACCTGGGCTGCATCCTAGATTCCTCCCTCTCGATGACCAGACAAGTCAACGCCATCTCATCATCATGCTTTAACATCCTACGTATGCTCAAAAAGATCTTCCGTTGGATCCCCACCGAAACAAGAAAGACGGTCACCCAAGCACTTGTCACAAGCCGACTAGACTATGGAAACACCCTATACGCCGGAACCACAGCCAAATTAGAGAAAAAACTCCAACGCATTCAGAACGCCTCCGCCAGACTCATCCTTGACATCCCCCGCCACAATCACATATCCGGTCACCTAAGAAACCTCCACTGGCTCCCCGTCAACAAGAGAATTACGTTCCGTCTCCTCACCCACGCACATAAAGCCCTCTACAACCTAGGACCCAAATACCTCAACACGTGCCTGACCTTCTACACCCCCACACGCCAACTACGATAGTCCAATCAAGCCCTCGCCGCGATTCCACGCATCCAAAGATCCACCATAGGAGGAAGATCTTTCTCCTACCTAGCGGCCAAAACATGGAATTCTCTCCCCACCCACCTCCGCCTTACACAGAACCACCTCTCCTTCAGAAAACAACTCAAAACTTGGTTATTTGATAAATAACATAACCCCCTTCCCCCTCAAGCGCCTTGAGACCCTCTGGGTGAGTAGTGCGCTATACAAATTTTAACTTGACTTGACTTGACTTGATCACTACAGGGTAGTCTCCAGCCTGCAGCACCCACAACAGAGGCACAAAGAGGTGTGGAGTTACTGCACTGAAAGTGTGATCAAGAAAGACAAAAGGCTTGGCCTCACCGAAAGGGCCCCTCTCAACCTGCACAACACAATCTTCAGTTTCAGCCGTTATAGAAAAGGCCAGTCCTTCAGGAAGTCTAATCAGTATCAATTTACTACCAAAGGCTTAGTTGAATTTGATAAGAGGGCCCAGTTACCATCTTCCCCACACCAGGGTCTACATCCCCACCCTCACCCACTGGAATGCAGGCAATACACATCTTCTGCCAGTACAAACCCGAGGGATCCAAATGGATCGCACTCTGCTTTGTAACTAATACTTTGAACCAAACTTGAGGATGAATATCAGAAAATATCTGCTCCAGCATTCACAGAATCTCCTTTTCAATGTGTACTTTTTTGCCCACATATTTTCTCACATTGCCATTATCTTAAGGTTACTGCTTCCTTTGAGTGCAATCTAATGCTCCATATTTCCCATTACATTTTGCTTCCAAACTTTGAGCTGATCAACTGACCTGGCTGGATCGGTGGTCTATAGTAGCAAACAGCTTGTTTGAGTCTAGTGTATATGCAAATAAATACCTACTGGACATATTACTTGCCTTTGGTAACACTCTTTCTTGCAGATCTTTTCGGAGCATTGGGCTTCCTCTCCAAGAGGTGACAAAGTCAGCATTGGCTTCACTGCGACGCAAACTGACATGAATGACAAGAGATGTAGTTGAGAGACAAATCAGAGGTGGCCCCATTATGGGTACGGAGGGACAAGCTAGCACTGAAGGTAAACCCACAAGTGTTAACACAGTTGGAGAAGCTCTCAGCTCTGTGGGACATGTGGGTACTCAAGAGTGAGTCAACAAGGATCCGAAGAAACGGAGCATGCCTGCGAGGAACTCTTTGATCTACTTAGAAGTGGAGGATGGTCCCAGAAACTTGGGTTAAGCTGGAACGGTTGTGGGATTGGCTCCAAAGTCGAATGACTTTGTGAGCGAGATCAAAATCGATTGGGTTGCCCAGCGCCTTTTCAGGAGGGTATGAGTGGTGAAAAGGGGCAAAATCCCTCTTAGACTTTTGTGCTTGTTCTTTGACTTACGTGACTATTTGGTTTGAGAGGACGACTGGTCCCTGGAATGACTCAGGTTACTTCTAGATTTCGAACGGGACTAGAACTGAACTTTCTACGTGGACCATTCAAGTAGTCTTCCGATGTTTGGCTATGTAGAGTTTCGCCTCAGGGTGCGGTATGTCCTTTGAGATTATTGGCACGCACTTACTGCAGGCCTCATATTTGTTGTTCGACCCTAGGCACCACAGTCAAATTTGGTCGATCTGTCACAAACATTTGTTTACAACAGTCCTTACAGAGATTAAAACCTGTTGTTTTTCTGGGTGGCATTGCCATTGCACACTGGATTTGGACGTTTTCTGAGGTAAATAGGTCTCTGAGAGATGAAAAGCAGCTCTGGATCTGCATCTGTAGATGCTGAAAGAAAGGAACTGACGTCAGCATACAGGAGTGGTGCCTATATAGACTCTGCATGTCATTTCCTGAGCGAAATGGCATCAGGCGCGTATTTATCATATTTTTAGCACAACTCAGCAAGCCACTTTCCTGCACTGCATGAAAGCGCAGGAATGTGCTGTATTTAACATTATTAGGTACATTCCAGTCCTTTCCCAGTGCTGGTGCACTTTTGGCTGCCTAGTGCCAAAACAGGCACCCTTGTGTCATGGTGCATGGGTGCCTGCGGTGTATGCAGGATTTTTTTTGTGGAGGAAGGGACACCTCCATGCATAGAAGCAATCCTCAAAAGCATTTTCCTCTTTTTATGTGTGCTGAAGAATGCATCGATACAAAAGGGGATGATGGACGGAGCGTTTGAGCAAATCAAACACTCACCCCCAGTCAACTGATCTGGGTTTAATCCATCACCATTCTTTAGCCCACTCAGCCACCCCATTTCAGGCATGGCTATATGCAAATCAGTCTGACCCTGTGCCTCATGGGAACAGTCCAGCCCGAACTGCCAAGCCATGTCTTCCATGGACCGGAAACAAGCATCCTGGGACTGGTTTCGGATTCATAATCCTCATCAGCCAGGCTATCTTGAATCCAGTGGCCAAGTGAGCAAGGGACTCACGTCTGAGCATACCGTGTCACACTTAGGGCGAACAAAGCGATACAAAAGGGGATGATGGACGGAGCGTTTGAGCAAATCAAACACTCACCCCCAGTCAACTGATCTGGGTTTAAACCATCACCATTCTTTAGCCCACTCAGCCACCCCATTTCAGGCATGGCTATATGCAAATCAGTATGACCCTGTGCCTCTGAAGAATGCAGCACATTTAGAAAGAGGAAAAAAGGAGGAGAAACATTTCTCCTCATTAAGCCTTCCCATGGTGAGGCGTAGCATTTTTATGCATTCCCATGTCTACCACGAATGGTAAATCTGGCAATTCGCTAAAATCCATCCGTTGATGCATGGGAACAACCATACTCCACCCATGGTACACCTACCAGGGACAGAGGAAGGAAAGGCATTGATGTGCGCTGCCTTGCATTACTCTAGATTTATGAAGCCCTGCAGGGTCATGCAAAGTGGCCTTGCGTAGCTTGATAAATCTCACGTAGGATTTGAGTGACACAAAACCTTGTTAAATCTGGCACTGGGGGCATAGCTGCCTCCTGGCAGTCAGAGGTACTGCTGAAAAGTTTCCTGATTCAGTCTGATGCTTGGGTCACTGCTGGTCCATATGCCTCGAACACCCTACAACCCTTTCTCAGATCTTTACCAAACTCGCCAGCAAAGTCTTGAAGACGACCCTTTTCAAGGAAGCTTAGCTAAAAACTTACAGCCAATTCAACCCTTTCTCCAGAGCAATAAGCCCCAAAATCTTCAACAAGATTGGCCAAAGCAATCTTGAAAATCTCTGGCAAGGGGAAATAATAGCGGATGACTCTCCATCTTAGTACTACGCTGTACCAAAGCACAATGCAAAACGCACGAACAAGTCTATTTCAGTACCCTAAAATCCTAGAGTATGAACAGTTCTCTGGCAACACTCTTGCATTTATATCGATATGAGGTGATCTGCACACATTACTTATTGCAAAGTGTATTATATTATATATGGCCTCCTTGGCAGGCAGCTCACCCTATAGGTTTGTGAACTGCATTTTGTGGTATGTGATTAGTACTACTGCCGTGGTACTTTAGGTACTACAATCTGTAGTTTTAGTGAATCAGGCCCATACTTTATAGGTCGAGCCTAGGCAGCGCATGTGCTGCTCTGCTAGACATATTCTATTGAGGTAGGGACTTGAAACTCTGCCCACATTGTTCATTGGCTTGTGTCATTGGACACTGTAAACTGTGGCTGTTCATTGGCCAAAAGGCTTAGCAGTCCCTCCTTAGTACCACCTTGTCTCATTTTGTAACCACCCATGGGACACCCCGTGTTACATGCGTTGTTGCTCAGTAGGCTTTAATTACAGCCTCCAAGCACCATTTTCTCAAATAGCTTTGGCAGGACACGCTTTCTCCTAAAGCTTTTTTAACATTTTTATAGCACGCATTTGCAATGCAATAGGTCTCGCATTTTCAAGAGTTAAAGGTGACAATACCTTTTATTTATCTGTTTTAAAAACAACACATACATAAAAGGCATTGTAATTTATAATGCCAATAGCTCAAAATCTCATAAATGTGAGACCTATTGCATTGTAAATGCTTGTTGCATTTGTCACCCTGAGTGGGAAGGGTATGCCCAGACGGGGGTCCCGTGCTCATTGCGCCACTGGATTCAAGGTAGTTGGAAGTTTATTGCTTTCTCAAGTACCTTGGCTGGAAACGGCAGTAAGGAGATGGGGCGGTAATTTTTGTGGTCTTGGGGGTCTACAGTGGGTTATTTGAGGAGTGATTTGATTTCCGCGGGTTTCCATCATTCGGGGAAGGAGGCTGAAGTGACGGATGCATTGACTATGGTTGTTATTTCCTTGCTGATAGTGTTTTTTCCCAGGTTAAACATGTGGTGAGTGCAGGGAACCTTGGGAGCTCCTAAGTGGATGGAGCCCATGATGGTGGCAGTTGTGTTCATGGATTAAGGTTCCAACGTGTTAAGTGAGATTTTGTGGGAGTTGGTGGTGTTGATGAGCCTTTTGAGTTAGGTTACTCGGTGTGGGGGACAAAGTTTCCGTAGATGGTGGCAATTTTGTTGTAGAAGAAACCTGTGAGTGTGTCATAGAGGCCTGAGAGGAGGTGATGGTGTTCTTGGTGGCTGTGGGCTAGGAAAATTCCTTGATGATGCAGAATAGTTCCTTGCTGTGGTTGGAGCTGGTGTCCAGGTGGGAGGCCAGGGTGTTTTTCCTGACTTTCTGAAGTTGCTGGTGCTTCAGGGCTACACAGGCTGAAGGTACCAACACAGAGGACAACCAACATTCCACCTCAGATCAAGCTGCTGGCCGTGATGCACCTGTTGGGCCACTGGTACCCTCCAACCAACATCGGCACGAGTCGGGGGAGTCACACAGCCAGCTCAATACAAGTCCCTCAGAACAGTCATGGGACACCATCAGCTTGGTACCCCACTAGCTATTCTTCCCATACACTGCACAGGAACAGCCGGAGACCAAGCAAGGCGTCTACGCCATAGCTGGCTTCCCACGTGTGTCTGGGTGCAATTGACAGCACACTTGTCCTACTTGTGCCCCCTGGCAACACTACACACAATAAGCGTAACAGAAAGCGCCCCACCAATGTCCAGGCAATATTGGACCACCTAGGAATCCCTGCCAACCTTGCCGCCAACACCCCAGGCAGTGTGCATGATTCCTACACCTTCCGACAGTCCATCATCAACCTGTGCTACCAGGATGGCACCCACAGAAATACACTGCTTGTTGGCCAGTATCAAATGAACACACCGCACACCTCAACTCCACATTCATGCAACTCACAAACCTGGGGATGCACACATCACAAGCTCACATACAACATGCACACTCACCAGACATGACAGCACAACTTACTTTTAGAACCTGGGCCAGCCATGTACTTTAGCCATCAACGGCATGGCACCTCAGCCACACAATAGCAGGATGTGGGAAGAGGTGGGGACCAGACATGTGTGAAGGAGGCAAGTGACCGTTGAATATGAATGTACACAATGGGAAGTGTGGCGTGGTTGTGCTGGACAGACTGCAGTATGCAGGCCACACACATATCCATGTCAACAGACCCCGCTGGTGTACGGAGTGCAGCGGACAGTGGATGCAACCATGTCACCCCAGCCAGTGGCAGAGATCAAGGAAAAGTAGCTTGTTACGTCCCCCACCCCATAAGCGTGAGCGGAGTGGGCTGGCCTGGTGTAGGCTAGGCCAGCGTAGGGGTGTGAATAAAAGGCACGTAACTCTGGGCGTGGTCCTCTTCCGGAATGTCCAACGTCTCTGCCAGGGCCGCGCCTCTAACCCCACCAGGAGGCCGACGCCATGAACGCTGGTGCCCGTGGAATGCCCAACGTCTCTGCCATGGCGGCACCTCTCACCCCGCCATGAGGCCGACGCCTTGAACGCTGGTGCCTGTGATCCTGTGCGCCTGCTGCACCCCGAAACCGTCTTGCCCGCCCCTGCACACCCAGGTGACAATGCCCACCTGCCGGCACCCGCGTGTGTTGAAGAGGGCCCACCACGTGCCGGTGCAAGCTCCAGGGCCGAGGCCCACGACTTTGGCAGCCTCCTCAGACCATCACCCCCTCCGCGGCACTTGACTGCAGAACTCCATACTCGTTGACCTACTCCACCGTCATACACAGCAGACAAGTAGGACACACAATTGGAACTAAATCTTGATTACACCATGGCAGGGAACATTATTATTAAAGGCTGAGGTTAAGTCACTATACATCCTTCGACGTAGTGCCATCAAGCTTGTGCCTAGCATCCCAACCACACGTTTCTGTGGCCCCTTGCTGGAAACGCCTAGCACCTAGACTGCGGTCGAGTTGGTCGCACAATTGGAACTGAGCATATATTTTTCAATGGCAGAGTACATATTGCACGCAAGGAGAGGTGTAAGAGTGATGCTTTGGTGTTAGAGAATCTTCCATGAGCACAAAAGGACCATCGTTATGGAGGTGATCGAACACTACCGACAACTGCCCTGGTGTCACTAACTCTGTGCAATGCAAGCCAACGACACGTGGCTGTGGGCCACTACTGACCGCTGCCTACGGGCCTACACTTCAGTCAAGTAGTTCACGTATTTGGGACTGAGTATTGATTTAGCAATGGCGGAGTCCATATCATTGTACCGGCATCATCGCAGACTGCATCCCCTCTCAGCCCCGGTGCCACTAAGTCTGTTCCCCGACATTTATGAACACTCACTGGTCGTACATTGGTGGTGTCTGAGGCTATGGACTAGGGAGTAGTTTCATCCTCATGTAGCTGATACGGAATTGGTTCTGCCAACGAGGCTGTTGCTTTCCACCCCACCATTCGCTGCTTCTGGATAAAATCAGACCATCCGCATCATGCCCTGGTGGACACCTTCCACTTTCCCCCGCAAGCCTCCGCCACATTCACCTTCGATGAGGACCCGCCCAGTCCGTGTGGCCCTACCTCAGTGCACTTCAAGTCACCGTCCCGTGGCAGGGTGCCTGTGCCGGCCGCTGTGCATCCGGGGCCACTAACTTTGTGCTGGTCATGTCCAGGACCCTTCGTCTGAGATATTGGATGGCCTCTGGTTCAATGGCCTTGGGGCATCAACATCATGTGTCTGTGGCCCTGCGCTGTCCACTGCCTCCGGCCTCATCTGCAGTCCACCAGGGCTCACACATCCAATTGAGTCCTGACCGGCACGGATGTGGCATCACCGCAGGACGCACATGGCACCCTCGCCAAGACCACCTCCAACCGCCATCTGCCAGAGTCGAAATAGTGGCCCTGACAGACTAACCGAGTTGCTCACACCTGTCGTGGATGCCATCATCTGCCTGTTCAACACTCCAGGTGCCACTAACTCAGTACACTAGAACCCATGGAGAGTCACTGATTGAGTTTTGTGCTGTGGAGAGGTTGCGCAGCAATGTCACCTCAGGGAGTGTGGGAGACCTGGGACTTTGATGTGGAAGATTATGCAGGTCTAACACACCCCACTGCGTCTGCATCTGGAATATCCGGAAGGGACACAATCCTAGTCATTTTCATCACATGAGAGCGCTCAGCTCTAGTGCCCCAACCTCAGTGCACTGCAACTCAAGGACACTTCTGTTTGTATGTTGGGTGACCTCTGTACTTGGTCCGGTTCCCTCCATGTTGCTCAGCTGTTGACTCTGTTATGCAGTTTTCAATGTGTCTGTTGCACTGGTGTCCACTGTTCAGGTTGTTGCCAGCACCAAGCACTCTGTGCGGGCTGGCTTACACTCACCTAACACACATCCAGCTCAAGCTTCAATGTATATGTGGTCCTACCAATAAAGGGGCCGGACGCACATGCCCATAGCCTCTCCAACATAATATCTGCGTGTGTCCCTGTGGTTTTGGTGTATGCATGAGGGCCCTGGGCCCTACAACATTACATAGTGCTGTGTACAGCGGACGCAGACATGTCACCGCAGGCAGCGGGTTGGAGCTTGGACATGTATCTTTGTCGTCACCCACTCAATACGTAAGGGGAGTGGACTGGGCCATCGTACGCAGGGCCAACGTGGGTGTGTGACTGACATTTGCATGGTTCTGTACTGGGAATGTGCATCTGCATGTGTTTCTATGGCAGTGTGGGTCTCCTTTTTGGGGTGTAGGTGATCCCTGAAGGATATTAGACACCCACGTATGTGATCTGGTTTGCCTTCCATGGGTTCGAATCCCACTAGCATCTGTTCGGCCACCTCCTTTTGGCGTTCTGACACCTGGCATTGGGGTGCCATGTCTGGCTAGGTGAAGTGTTGTGAGCCAGACGTGCTTGCAGGTGCTTCCTGCTCTGTGGTCTGTTGCAGGGTATGTGTTTCCCTCTGAGTAGCTTGGCTACCCTGGTCCCGGTGGTGGGTTGCGTGGGATCTCCATGGGCTGTTGTAGGGCGTCGGTGTCGAAGGTGTGGTGGTCCTCTCTGGCATCACTGATGTGTGGACTTCTGTGCTCTGCTGGGGGTGTTGTGTGTCCCTGTGCAATGTGAAGGGGAGATGCATGTTGACATTGTGTTGATATGTATGTTGGCGCATTGTCCTTGTTTATATGCAGACTGTATGACAATGTACATTGTGACTGTTTTCGTGGTGCAGGATTTAGATACCGGACCATGTACATTTGGACTACATGACGGATGTGAGGTTGTACGCGTACATTTACATTTCACAGTTTCAAGCTCTGTCAGATGTAGAAGGCCAATTTCTGCGGATGTATGACGGTACATTGCGTACCGTTACAACACGTCCCTTTACGACGCAGTTTTAACAAGGCAAGTCGTTACAACGACTTGCGTTGGGGGGGCCCTGATAGTGAATAGTTTAATTTACTATTCCAACACCAGTCCCCGTGGATAGTAGGGAAGGTGTTGGATAGTAAATTAAACTATCCCCTATCCTAGAGCGCCCTCCAGCGAAAGTCGTTGTAACGACTTTCGTTGTTAAAGCTGCGTCGTAACGGTACCGCGTTGTACCAGTTACGTTGTAAAGGATGTTTCCCATTTCTGCTTGTGTGCGGACCCAGTTGTGTCCTCTGTTATGCAGAGTCGTGTTTGCGCATTGTACCAAATTGTCATCAATGTGGGTTTGCTGTTCTTGCTATGTGTGTGTACCGGAGTGTGCTACGGGGAACATGGACATGATGCTGGGTCATTGTGGGTGTGCAGTGTGCTAGACCTCTTGGTGCATGTGTGCCATTGTGCCCATCTCCACCAGTCCCCCCAGTACCTGGTCGTAACTCACCCTGTTGATGTTGTGTCAGGTCCTCTCGAGCTGTGTCCGTACTCCCAACTCCTTGCACTGTCTCCACACTGATGACTGTGGCCTCGGTTTCCTCCAGCTCCTCCTGTGGCGCAGGACTCCCACCTCCTGTTGCTACCTTCCTGTCGCAGCGGGTTTGTGCCTGGTTTAGGTTGTCACCTCATGCCAGCGCCTCTTGGCCTCCTCGACACTCTGACTGCATTCCCAGTAGTCTAATTGTGAGTCAATTGATGGTAGTGTTCTGTCACCTCCGTGATGCTGATTCAGTTTTCCTGCGGACTGCACCTGGTCTTCCTCTCCCTCTTCTCCCTGACCTTCCCCGGCCCGTTGTTCCTTGCTGGTGGTCTGCGGGGGTTATGGGGTTCGCGTCGGCCTCTGTGCTGTGTCAGGGTGCATCCATGTTGCTACGGACTTTAGATTGTTTCTGGTGTGTTGCATTTGTAGCTTTTAAAGTGCATTTTCCCGCCAGAAGCGTGGGATTTCCAGGTCTGTCGCTGGTTTGCGCAGTTTTTTTGTACCGCGATTGGCCTCATCGCAGGATTTTTTTCATTCGTGTTTCGCATGTTTGCGGCGTGGCGTTGATATCAACGTGGACATTTGACGCGTTATCTGGAGGATATTGCATGGTACCGCCGTTATGAGAATGCATGGTTAACACGGCGTAATTTTCCCGTGATACACTGGGATGTTGGAAGTTGCCTTGTTACTTTTGCGATGGTTATCACACATTCTTGAGAATATGCCCCAGAGTATGGCCAGCAGCATCTAACATGTGTGCTCACAAACACTCACTAATTCATTCACTCTCTACAGTATATACAGCAGAAGAGCAGTCAAGTGGACTTGATTTAGCAGTGATCCTTATCCCCCCAATAAAACCAGAGGAAACATGGGTAGCTATCATTTTGGAAGCATGTATGGTGCATTGTCTTTCTAGGTGAAGATGTGTTTGCAATGGACCAGCTATATTGTGGAATGGACTCTGTATAGATGCAATAGATGCTTTTAAGGCAGTGTAGAAGAGTATCCTTTTAAGAGTTCATGGCATTATCGAATAGAAGTACTTTTGTACAAATCTTCATTCGCTGCAAAAATTCAGAGAGGAAAAGGCATCATGTTTTGTCCAAGCGACCTACAGGTGCGGCATAGGTATGGGGCAACCTTCGATACTCCTAGGCCCTTATTATTTATTTTCCGATCACAACATTCTCACCTGTTGCTTGGGTATTTGACATATTTGCTTTTGAAACATGCAGTTGAACAGCATCTTTTCAAATGTTTTCATCAAAAATATACATTGAAATGACTTGACATTTTTGTCTTCGTCACTATCCTTACTGGAAACCTTTTGGGGCAGATTTATGATGACTGGCGCATCCCTGGGGATGCGCCAGTCATTCTGCGCCGCTGCTCCGCCACCCATGGTGCGCCGCATTTATAATGCGGCGCACCATGGGGCAAAAACGTAAAGGTGGCGCATTGCTGGAGCTGCGTCGCAAGCGCGATGCAGCTCCAGCAAGGCTCGGGGGTGCCCCATCTCCACAATGCTGCATCAAGACCTACGCCTGCTTCAAGCAGGCGCAGGGTTTTGACGCAGCATTGTCCTGAATGTGACTGAGTGAAATCTCATAGATTTCACTCAGCCACTTTTAGGAGGCGTTCCTGCGCAGAACGCCCCCCCCCTGCGCCGGAACGCCTCCTTAAGGCGCAGGGCTTTACAACGTGAGGCATCTCCTAGATGCGTCACGTTGTAAATAGGGCGCATTGTTTGCGCCGCCGTTGCGTCAAATAAAGTGACGCACCGGCGGCGCAAGGCCGTCATAAATCTGCCCCTTTATCTTTTTGTTTTAGTTTCAGAAACGAAAAATTTACATTGAACATCAGTTCTTGTGTTTAGTTCTAGAAGGCTATTCCTCCCCCTAAATTCTCTTCAAAGATTTCGCTCATTCACTTTACTCATTTACAAAATGTTACCTTTTGCGCACATTAGTGTGTGTGCAACAACATATGCTTTCATTGCTGGGTTGCTTGCCTCCTGTATCGCAGATGCCTCACAGAGGGCCAGATGTAGGTCGCCAAATACCGGTCGGTAACGGCCGATTTCGGCCGTTACCGACCGGTATTTGGAGTTTGAGATGTAGGGGGCCTAAATTTACAGAATCGGTAAAGTTACCGATTCGATATATTTACCGATTTGGTAAAATACCCAATCGGTAAATTTACCGATTCTGTGAATCCAGATGTAGGTGGCACTGAAAATAGTGCCACAGGCTTAACTTAGGAATTCGTTATTTACCACCAAATAATACTTGGTGGTAAATAATGAATTTCTGTGTACATGCACATCTGTGCATGGACACCGGTGCCATGTGGCACACATACATGCCCTAAGGGCATGTATGTGTGTCACATTGCACACAAGCCAGAATCAGGGGTGCAACAGGGTGTCAAAGTGACACCCTGTCCCCCTTGTAAATTCGGTAGTTTCACCGAATCAGTATTTACCGATTCGGTAATTGACATTGATTCCTATGGGCCTCAATAGGAATCAATGGCAATTACCGAATAGGTAAATACCGATTCGGCGATTCGGTAATTGAATTGGTAAGAATACCTACATCCCGATTGCCAGTTCTTAAATACCGAATCGGTATGATTCGGTATTTAAGAATCTGTAATCGGGGATTACCTACATCTGGCCCTTAGTGAATTTCCCAGGCCCAAGACTGGATCGGGAAACTTTTGCAGCAATTCCCTCGTGCTTCAGTTGATGGCATTGTATGGCTCTGCGTTGTATCATTGAGGCGACTATTTCTGCACCACCTGTGCACTGACATCAGTTTATTTCTAATCTCTGTCTGCGCCGTCCGACGCAGAGCTCATAGTAATCTAAAAGACAAGATGCAAATGTTTCATGGCGAATTTAGTAATGGGCTGCATGCATTAATTACACAGAACAGGGAGGAGGGTGGGTTGGTGAGGAATTTGTGGTTAGAAAGAGTCTACCAGAAAAGGCATTAATGGAAGTATATAACTTGTTGTTCTGATAGAGACTTCTAACTGAGGATTGCCTATGTTCTGAATAGATACCAAAGCAGTTCATCCTAAGGTGGTGGACCTGAGGAATGACCCAGACAAGAAAATGCTGAAGGACAGTTTAGTAAAAGTGCCCATTCCACCAAACCTGGCTGTCCAGGAAGTAATGCTTCATGGACATGTGGAGAGACACCTACGTAGCAGCCTGGCAAAGGTCCAGAACTGCACGCCAATGAAGGGTAGCAGCCTTTGCTCTTTTAGAATGAGCATGCGCACTTTCTGAGGCTGCTTTTTAGCAAGCCTATACCAGATATTAATGCATAACGCAATTCATCTATAGATGGTTCTCTTTTGCACCAATCTGACTTTCTTAGCTCCAACAAAAAGTTGGTCATCCTGCTAGTAATCCCTGGTTTGATCTATGTAGAAGCTAAGTTCCCTCTTAGGGTTGAGGTGGTGGAGCCGTTCCTCCTCTTTGTAGGGATGAGGCGGTGCATAAAAAACCAGAAAAGTGAATGCTCCTTTCATTTGGAGAATTTTTGTCTGGGAAGAGTGACGCATAAGGTGTTACAACAGATAGTCTCGAAAGTTCACTCACTCGTCTGGCCGATGTTATGATAATGAGGAATATTGCTTTGATAGCGAGTAGGCTGAGAGAACAACTCTGCATAGGCTCGAAAGGGGTGCATATGACGTCAATCAATCAATCAATCAATCAGGATTTATAAAGTGCAGCAAATCATCAGGCTCTGGAGTTGCTGGTGCTTCATGGTATTCGTGTCATTTGAACAGCCATGACTTGAGTACTTTACTAAATTCCCAGGGCTATGCGGCGTTCCTGGGGTGCAGGGGAAGGTGAGAACCAAATTAAGGTCTTACTGTAGCATCACAAAAGGTGTTGGCATGAACATGTGTACCAGCCCTGTTAGACCTGGCATCCGGTACACAGACATAATTTCGACTCCAAAAATATCGACATACACAAATATCGAGTCAAAAATATAGACTAGACAAAATATCGACCAGACATAATATCGACTACAAAAATATCAATTACTATCGATATTAATAGCAAAAATATCGAATCAAAAATATAGACTAGACATAATATCGAGTAGATAGAATATAGACAACAAAAATATGTCAAATTAGGTGTTTTATAATTTGTAATAATTGTGTAATATAAATCTGTAGCGGGTTGTGGGTTTATAGGGGAATAGGGTGGGAAGTAATTTAAATATAATTATATAAATATGTAATATCATAGTAATTGTTAATTAATTAATAATTGTTAATTAATTAAATTATAATTGGTAATTAATAATAATTGAATAATTGATAAATCATTACTTTTTACTATATTTTTTTTTTAGCGGGTTGTGGGTTTATAGGGGAATAGGGTGGGAAGTAATTTAAATTTAATTAATTAAATATGTAAATTAATAATAATTGATAATTAATTATTATTTGGTAAATAATTAAAATATAATTGGTAATTATAAATATTTAAAGAATAAATAAATAATAATTAGTAAATTAATTTCTGTAGTGGGTTGTGAGTTTATAGGGGGATAGGGTGGGGAGTAATTTAATAATAACTAATTAAATATGTTAATTAATTAAATTTGTTAATTAATTAATAATTGACCATTAAATTAAATAAAAGTAATTGGTTTTGGAAATTAAATTTAAGTTTTGGGTTTTTAGGTAAAGGGGTATTTTTAGGGTTCAGGGTCAGTTTTGGGTTTTTGGGTAAAGGGGTATTTTTAGGGTTCAGGGTCAGTTTTGGGTTTTGGGTAAAGGGGTATTTTTAGGGTTCAGGATCAGTTTGGGGTTTTTGGGTAAAGGGGTATTTTTAGGGTTCAGGGTCAGTTTTTAGTTTTTGGGTAAAGGGGTATTTTTAGGGTTCAGGGTCAGTTTTTAGTTTTTGGGTAAAGGGGTATTTTTAGGGTTCAGGGTCAGTTTTTGGTTTTTGGGTAAAGGGGTATTTTTAGGGTTCAGGGTCAGTTTTTAGTTTTTGGGTAAAGGGGTATTTTTAGGGTTCAGGGTCAGTTTTTAGTTTTTGGGTAAAGGGGTATTTTTAGGGTTCAGGGTCAGTTTTTAGTTTTTGGGTAAAGGGGTGTTTTTAGGGTTCAGGGTCAGTTTTTAGTTTTTGGGTAAAGGGGTATTTTTAGGGTTCAGGGTCAGTTTTTAGTTTTTGGGTAAAGGGGTATTTTTAGGGTTCAGGGTCAGTTTTTAGTTTTTGGATAAAGGGGTATTTTTAGGGTTCAGGGTCAGTTTTTAGTTTTTGGGTAAAGGGGCATTTTTAGGGTTCAGGGTCAGTTTGGGGTTTTTGGGGTGCAGGGGTACAGTGTAAAAATAAAGTAAAATTAAATTTAAATTAAAATATTTAATGAAATTAAATTAAATTAAATTATATTATATTAATATGTTTATTTAATAATATGTTTTATATATATATATATATATATGTATTATTTTTGGTGATATAATTTTTTTATTTATATTAATTATTTATTAATATTACATTTATTTAATAATTATTTCTAAGTTTATATTAAATATATTTATATATATTATGTTTAACTTAATTTTAAGACATTTAAAAAAATCGATATTTTTACAGTCTATATTTTTGTAAGTCGATATTTTGGAGTCGATATTTTGGTACTTACCTGTTTGAAGATAGGCTGTCGATATTTTGTACTTCGATATTTTTGACTCGATATTTTTGTATGTCGATTTTTTTGATTTCGATATTCTGTCAGTGATCCCTGGCATCCTTGCCGAGTTTTCCCCTGACTTTTTGCCTCCAGACCTTCACTGCTAAACAGTGCTAAAGTGCATGTGCTCTATACTTAAACAAGGTAACATTGACTTATCCACAATTGGCATATTTAATTTACTAATAAGTCCCTAGTAAAGTGCACTACATGTGCCCAGGGCCTATAAATTAAATGCTACTATTGGATGTGAATGTATGACATTGTTCTGCAATAGGTGAATGTATGACATTGTTCTGCAACAGGTGAATGTATGACATTGTTCTGCATTCTGTCCATCAACTGTTGTGTTTGCATTTTTCACCCCGAGTGGGACGGGTATGCCCAGACGTGGGTCCCGGGCTCTCCATGCCACTGGAATCAAGCTATCCTGTCTGAAGAGGGGTGAAACCCCGTAACCGGTTCTAGGATGCTTGTTTCCAGTCCAGGGAGGACCTGGCTTGACAGTTCGGGCTGGACTGTTCCCATGAGGCACAGCGTCATGACTGATTTGCATATGGCTGGGTTCAAACTGGAATAGCATGGTGAACAAACAAACGATGGATTTAGGCCCAGATCTCTGTACTGGGGTGAATGTATGACATTGTTTTGCATTCTGACTATCAAATGTTTTGCACTATTGGTCCTGCAGCACTGATTGTACCACCCACTTCAGGAGCCCTTCAAACATGGCTCAGGCCTGCTACTGCACAGCTTGTGTGCGCAGTTTTAAACTGCAACGTCGGCCTAGCAAGATAATCCTCTTTCCAGGCCTAAACCTTCCTTTTTAATACATATAAGGCACCCCTAAGGTAAGTCCTACACAGCCCTAAGGGCAGGGTGCTCTGTATTTAAAAAGTAGGACATGTTCTTTTAGGTTTTACATCTCGTGGTATTGGAAAACTATTGAAAAACTATTACATTAGTTTTTCACTACTGCAAGGCCTCTCTCTCCCATAGGTTAACATTGGAATGACCTTATTACATTTTATAAGTGTACTTTCTAATTGGGAAAAGATAGACATCTTGAGGTTGGGCTGTGCCTGTCCCCACACAAAGAGCTGCATATCTCACTGTAGTTAGTCTGGGGCTAGAGCAGGAAGGGCAGAGACAGTGTTCACTTCAAAAGCCTCTCTTTGAAATCTCCCCCACTTTAAAGGCACAACTGGGTATAGGAATTGGACCCTTGACATCATCAACTCAGTACACTTCTGGAACTGAGGACATTCTGCTAGGAAGAAGGAATGCTGTGCTGTTGACAGGACTGTAACTATACTGGACTCTTCTGGACTTTTCTGGACTCCTGCTTTGCTGTGCCTGCTGCCCTCCTTGCCTGGGAGTTAGAAGGACTGGACCTGCATCTCTACATCCCGACAACCAAAGTGACTCTAAGTGCTTGCTAGCTTGCCTCCTGTTCTGAAGACTCAGAGACATCAAAGACTTCCAACAACCCTGCTAAAGCCTCTGGACTCTGCCAACTGTGAGTCCTGCTAAAACCAATCGTGGGCCCTTGGAAGTGGGTTTTCTGGCTGTTTCCTGCAAATTCCACACATCACTGTTGTTGCACCGGTCAGAACAGACGAATCTCCCTTCAAAACTGACACATCGCCACTGCCTCTGAGGACAAAGGCATTGCAGTGCCGGCTGTGCAGTTCGATGATAACGCAATGCCTTCATCGTAAAAGGTTTGCCTATGACACATCTCCGACTGTGCGGATCGGAAACAATGCATCACCTACATCGAGCCGGATCGACGACCATGCATCGCCTCCTCTGCTCTTCAATCCAGATATACTTTTTTCAGCAGGACAAGGTTGGTGCCTGTATCTAACTCACGCTCCATCGTTGTTGACCTGAACCTTTGGATTTAGCCCAGTCAAGAGCGACCAGATGTCTCTGGTTGGCGCTTTATGCTTTTAGGCACTATATTTGCAGATATTCTTAAAAAATGTATAACTCCGGTTCTAATTAATGATTTTGTGTTGGTTTGCTCTAATATGGTGTGGAGTGTTTTTGAGTGATGTTTTCACAATTTTACTGTTTTACATATTCCACAAATACTTTACACTTTGCCTCCTAAGTTAAGCCTGCCTGCTGTGTGCCAAGCTACCAGAGGGTGAGCACAGGTTAATTTATGTTGTGTATCTGACATATCCTGACTACTATTGTGATCCCTACTTGGACAGGGTGATTACCTCTGCCAACTAGAGATCCAATTTCGAACAAGCCCCTTCACCACAAAATGCATCCAAACAGGTGATCTGAAGAGGTAAAGATGATTTAGTAATGTAGGAAGGCCTAAAGATAGCTGTTGCTACAGCATGGCCTTGCTGGGGTATGGACAAACAAATTAGAAGAATATCGGATAACTGCGTGCTAAGGAGTGAAATTTCATGGGAAAAGCTGCAGAAAACAAACTTCTCCCAGTGACCTGCATAAACTGATTTGATAGATGGACAACTGACAAGCTGACATTAACCATTTTGAGAGGAAGATCAAAAGACGTCAACTGTCTCTGCTCAATCTTGATGCTTGGAGATGCAGGTTGTGCAGGCTTGGGTGCAAAACTCGGCCCTACTGCTGCGACAGGAGCTCCTCCCGAAGAAGCAACCGAATCGGAGGATGTGTGCTTATGGCCAGAAGTTCACGAGACTTAACCCTCCTCCTCCTCACCTAGTCCCAAGCAACTAGGATAACTTGGCCCCCATCTCTCTTGATCTTTTTCAGCACTCTGAGAAGGAGAGGGAGGGGCAGAAAGGTGCACAAGAGTCCTGACCCCAAATGCTGGAGGATGGGGACTCCGAGCTAGGACTCCTACAGTCAACATTTTATACACTGTGTGTTCTCTGCAGTTGCAAATAAATTGAGCTAAGGTTCTTCCCATTGGTGGAGGATACTCTCTGCCACCTCCAGGTATAACTGCCACTCGTAATCCGCTAGTCAACAATGGCCGAGTTTTTCTGCCTTCGCATTTAAAGATCATGCCAGCTTTGGGCGGCAAAGGAATTGCCCTGAGCAGCCACGGCCGCAGCAGCTAAGAGCGGTGGGGCCGGATTTCGAGAGACGACCACAAGGGAAACTTAAAAAAAATAATGAATTTACCCTCCTGGTCATCTCTCAAAATCCCCCCCAGCCGGCCCCACGGCTTTTACTTGCAGCAGCCACGGCTGGCCCTCAGCATTCAGCAACTTCCAGAGATGGCACAGGATCCATGACCCCACGCCACCCTGTTTGTTGCAGTAAGACATGATGGTCATATTGTTTGTGAAAACCTGTACCCATTCCCCCTAGATGATGGTGTGAAATATTTTACTGCAAAGCAAATTGCCTGCAACTACAGCAGATAGATGTGGAGGCAAGACCAGAGTCCTTTGATCTCCACCTCTCCCAGCTGACATACTCAACCCAGCAATGATGCATCTGTCATAACTTGTAGTTCAGAGTGGGGTAAAAACAGGAATCAGCTGACAGTCTAATTATGGTTGTGCAGCCACCACTGCAGACCTCTTGCTTTCTCCTTCAATACCTGTGTGAACTCAGACAAGTCTCCTTTGTGTTGAGCCACTGCAGAGCTGTAATGTACCACCTGACATTGTCAACAGGCAGGATGCAGGATGCCAAAAGGCCTAAAAGTCTTAGAGTTGCTCTCAGTGAGATCCAGGTCAGAGACTGAAACATCAGGATCATAGTCCGAATGTCATTGACTTGTTGAGGGATGGCTTGGAAAAGTAGTATATTAAGGATGGCTTTAACGAAGGGGAGCCACTTTGAAGGAGTCAGGTGTGACATTGGCACATTGATGGATAAGCTCAGCAATGTCAACAGATCAGCCATCATCAGGAGGTGACTCATTACTGGTTGAGGTGGATCCACCTTCAGTAGCCAGTCGTCGAGGTATGGAAAGACTGTATTCCCTCCTCAGTTGAGCTGCAACCACTACTATCACCTTAATAAATAGCAGCAGCCAAATGGGAGCACAGGTGAGCATTTTGAACTTGTCCTTCCAGAGGAAGAAGTTCAGAGGACAAAGACCTAGATTGGGGTCAAGGCCTCTGTCCTTCCTTCTTTGGCACCAGGAAATAATAGGAGTAACAACCAGTCTTGATCTCTGATGCAGGCACTTTCTCTATTTTTCCCTTGGCCAAGAGAACCTGTACTTCTTTGCAGAGTATGGACAAGTGGTCCTCTGGGAGGTGTTTTGGTGTGAGTGGTATGTCCAGGGGGTATCACAGAACAGGTTGAAAATATCTGTATTCTACAATCTGGATTACCTATTGGTCTGACGTGATTCTCCTCCATCCAGGGAGGTGAAAAGTGACTTGACCTCCTACCAGGTGATCTTTTGCCGCCAAGGATAAATCAAAGTGGCACGGTTAGGGGTGGTGTTTGGGTAGTACATTGCCCCTGGTGGACAGGGCACTGCTGGCCTGCTCCCCGGCTCTACTTTGAAATGGCTGGGAGGGACAGCTGCACATCCAATGAAACGTCCATGGAGCGAATCCAGGCGTGGTGCCAAAGCATCACATTGGTCCCGGCTGCCCTATCCAAACAGTCGGTTATGTACAGACCTGAACAGATTTTGTAATTTGCCACATCTTGACCATCTAAGACTAATCTTTGGAGGGTATGTCTAATCTTGTCTGGGATGTAGCATCGTGCTACAAAGAAATACAGACTCTGTATATTGTTTACTGGAGCTTTATTACATGCTTCCAATACCTTTCCTGTCCCTACTCTAACTGCCCTCATCCTGTTCTGACTCCTCCTCTTCCCCTCAGCCCATCTAGCTCCTCCCATCCCAGCTACTAGACTGTCAACTATATTACATCTCCCCCTTTCTTAACAAAATGAACTTAATGTCTTCAGTGTTCGCAATTCTTCAATCCACCACACGGGTCGGCGGACGGCCTGTTCTTCAAGCTTCAGTAGTGTCGAATCAGTGGTGGGCTTGGCTTTGGTCAATCTTTCTGTTGTCTTGATCAAGGCATTCTTGACCACGTTGCGTGTAAACTGTTTACTCTCACGGTCCGCAGTCCTCATGTTTCCTTCCGGTGGTGTAACTACGGTTGGTTCAGATGCTCGATCTCTTTCATGAGTGGATAATGTTCCGGTCCTCTTCCGAGCACCCGCATCTACTTTTGCTTCCTTTTGTCTTGTCCGGCCGAGGGCAACACTGCCCTCAAATTCAGAGTCATGTATACCAGACAGTATGGTGTTACCTGATGAGACTGTCTTGGTTTGGTTCGGTAACTCATTCGCCGCATCTACCCTTACTTCCTTTTGGCTAGTCCGGTCGAGAGCAACACTGCCCTCCAATTCAGGGTCATGTATGCCAGACAGTACGGTGCTATCTGATGAGACGGTCTTGGTTTGGTTCGATAACTCATTCACGGCCTCGGGTTGTCTGGCGAGCTCGTGAGCTATCGGTGCATAGGCATGTTTCTCTCTCATCTGATGATATTTCTCTACTGACACGTCCGGCTTCTGTGCATAGGCATGTTTCTCTCTCATCTGATGATCCCTCTCTCCTGACGCGTCCGGCTTTCCTTGCGGAGTGACTGGCTGGTCCTTTCCCATCCGGTTACTAAGGTCCACTGTCCCTGTTTTCCTTTTGTAGGTCCTGTGAATCAGCCTTGCGGACCCCTTCAGGGGTGACGGTGTCTGATCTGTGTCTGGATATCCTTGTGACTGACATGACAGGTTGTCCGGTGGAGTGACTGAGTATTCAGAGACCTTAGTGTGTGACATGTTGATCTTGACGGGAAGGATGTCCTTTGGTTCCATGGTGCGTTCGGGTGGTTGACGCCATGTCTGTTGTCGGGACCATGACTTGGTCGACTCACGGGATTGGACAGACATGTTCTCTGGGTCAGAGAAGTCTTTTGTCGACTTCCAGGATCGGGCAGATGCGCTCTCTGAATCAGAGGAGTTCCTGGCCATAGACGTGCTTTCTGGGTCAGAGAAGTCTTTTGTCAACTTCCAGGATCGGATGGATGTGCGCTCCGCATCAGAGAGATCCTTCTTCCCATTCCTTCTCAAACATTTCTTTGAAACTGTCTTGGGTAATGGATTTATGAATTCCGTAGTCCGTGACAAATTGCTCTTTCCCTTTGAATTGTCTTTGAGATGCTTCTCCGTGTGCCTTTGTTGGAGCATCTTCAATGCTGTCTCATTTGGGGGTTTGTTTGATGACCCCGTGCTTGTTTCTTGTGCTTGATCCCAAGCTTTTGCCTCTTTGTCCTTCTCGCCTGAAGTTAACGATTTCCTCTCCGTTTCTTCGTTGTCGCGGGAGCCAAAGATGCATGGATCTTTTCTGGTTCGTTGCTGTGGAGGATCAGTCCGTCTGGTGCGACCTGTTTCTCCTTCACGCTTGTTTGATGCTCTAACACCTCTGATCTGGGGGTGATGTGGTCTCCTGCCAGATGTTTCCTTGGACTCGTCTTCGCTGCTTGACGACTGATGTTCCTGCGCCGACTTCAGGTGTTGACCAGTGCGACCCCTTCTTCTAGGGTTTGTCTTTCTCTCCCACTTGTTGTGTAGGATGCCCTCTTGTCCAGGAGTGTGATCTGTCCCACTTGACGCTCTTTCCTCATCAGAGTACTGTGTGTCATACTTTGAATGACTCCTTGAGGAACTCTTGAGGGGTGAATAACTCTTTGGAATTGTCTTTTGGATGGTTGACTCTGAGTCATCTGACTCTGAGTAATCCTTGGTTGACTTTGAGTAGTCGGACGCTGAGGAGTCTGACTCTGAGTAATCTTTGTCACTTTCTTTGTCGCTGTATCTTTCCCGTTGTCTTTTTGCTGGTCTGCCTTCCCTCTCTCTCCTTTCAGTTTTGTTTGTTTTCTGAGTTCTATCTTCCCAGGTATCTTGATGGTTTGCTCTCAGGTGCCCGTCCTTGAATCCGTCTCTTGCTTTTATCTGCATTCCAATTTCGGCCTTCTTGATGATTTTCTTTAACGACCAATGCCCTTGCAGGATCTTGCGCTTGGTGTCAGGGTTTATGCAACCTTCAACGATCCGAAGTCGAATCGCATCCTCATTTGTAAAAGTGTTGAAGTGGCAGCCTCGTACCAGACTTTGTAACCGAGTGATGAAGTTTGGCAACGGTTCGCCTGGTTCCTGCCGTGCTGTATTGAAAACTATGCGATTCTGATCCACATCTGTCTGTGCGTTGAGATGGGCACAGAGCTCCCTTTGGAGTCTTTTGTAGATGTCTGTATCCTCTTTGGAAAATGTCCTGATTGGGCAGCGGCCCTCAGGACCCACCAGATGGATGAGTAGTATCAGACATTTTCTCTCTCTTTGCTCACCATTGGCTCTTAAGAAATCTTCCAAAGCTTCGAGCCACCAGTGTCGTTTGAGGTCCGAGATCCACTCATCGGTCTGCACCGCTGGGGGCGGTACTTCAATGTCTGGAGTGACCCGCTGTGCTACGTCTCTTCCCGCCATGAGAGAGGGAGATTCTGGTCAAGGTCTTTGGTCTGGTCGTTTGCTTAGAAATTGATAGTCTTTGTAACCATCGAAGTATGCGCCGGTGAATGAACTTGGGTGGTTCTACTCTCTCCGGGGTTATCTGTAGGACTGCCCTCCTCTGGGTCTTCTGCAGTTCTGCCCAGCAGCTCTTCTCTCTTCGGCGCTCTTTGGTTTGTGCTCAGTGTCGTCTTTATCTGTCTCTTGCATTTGCTTATGCTTGTTCCATTGTGCTGTTGTCTTTGCTTGGTCCTTGTGTTCGCTTGTGCCTCTTTTATTTGATAGACACGTGTTACTTCATTACATTCGCCACTGCGCATTCGCTTGCGTTTCTCAATGTTCGCGTTTCCACCCGTGCTGACATTTGTTTTGTCAATGCATGTTTGGTAAGTCACTCTTGTGGTTGCTCGTGCTTGTTAGTTGATTCACTCTCGTGTTTGCATGTGCTTCTTCTGTCTTGGTTGCCAAGACTTGTTCATTGTTGTTCACGCGCCGTTATCCATGCTTATTTATTTGCCTTACCAATGCCTATTTCTTGGCATTTACCAGTGCATGTTTATTTGCACATACCAAGGCTTGTTGACTTGCATATACCAATGCTTGTTTATTTGCATATACCAATGTTTGTTTATTTCCTTTCGTCACTGCTTGTTGGTTTCTACTCGCCACGACTTGTCTGTTGGCTCTTGACAGTACTTGTTTGTTCTTCACCAATGCTTGTTTGGTCTTCGCCAGTGCTTGTTTGGCCTTCGCCAATGCTTGTTTGGCCTTCGCCAATGCTTGTTTGGTCTTCGCCAATGCTTGTTTGGTCTTTGCCAATGCTTGTTTGTTCTTCGCCAATGCTTGTTTCTGTTATGTTCGCCAATGCTTGTTGTGAAACTCAGCTCGCCTGACCTCAAAATGGCCACCTACAGTTTGCACAGGGAGGATGTCCCAAAAGTTGCCTGACTCAAAGATGGCCGCCGTGGTTATCTGCAGGCACTACTTTCTCTCTCTTCATTCGACCCGATTCTTCACACAGGACTCACCGGCAGTTGCTCCCAGGGTCAGCATGCTCCGGATTTGGCTCCCTCTGGTCAAGGCTACAGTCAGGTGAGGCTGGGGTGGGCTCCCGCCTTACTTTGCAGGGTCCTTCGGCGGTGGCGTGCCAAAACCCACGCATCCGGCGTGAGGTTTTCCGACGCTGGGCTCCAATTTTTACCGCGCTCAGCAGCGCTTGGCAGTGGACCTTCGCGGGGGCAGTCCACACCAGGATTCACTTTCACTCGGCCACAGCAGTCATCAGGTGAGATTGGGGTGGGCTCCCAGCTCACTTTCGCAGTTCCCGCTCTCTTGCGCCGACAGCATGCCAAACCTCACGCATCGGGCGTGAGGTTTTCCGACCTCCACGGGCACCCGGGCTTCAAATTCAGCGCGCTTGGCAGCGCTTGTTACCAGGCTCCTGAGGACAGCGTCCTCCACGTCAGGGGACCTTCGTCTCGCTCTAGGGGTTGCTGGACAGGGTCCGGGTGGGCTCCTGACTCCTGCTCTCTCACAGGTGCCAAGTTGCACGCATCCGGCGGGACTCGCGCTTTTAGCGCAAAACAGCTTCTCCTTCTCGAGCGTGTCAGCGCTCGCTGCAGTGGCTCCCTCAGTGCTCCCCAACGTCGCTGGAGCGTCAGGGTCACCTACTGCTGGCTTCTTTCTCCAGGTTTCAGCACCTCACGGCAGCGGGATCTCTTCTCTCGACGCTGCAGGGGACAGGGCACATTCAGGTGGTTCTGTGGGCTGCAGTTATGCACATCCCACCCTCGTCGCCAGTTGTAGCATTGTGCTACAAAGAAATACAGACTCTGTATATTGTTTACTGGAGCTTTATTACATGCTTCCAATACCTTTCCTGTCCCTACTCTAACTGCCCTCATCCTGTTCTGACTCCTCCTCTTCCCCTCAGCCCATCTAGCTCCTCCCATCCCAGCTACTAGACTGTCAACTATATTACATGGGACATCCTGCAAGATGTCTACCACCTTGTCCCACCAAATGTGTGAGTACCTACCCAGGAGGAATGAGGTGTTAACAGAATTTAGGAATGAGATTAGTGCTGGAGAACAGTGCTTTAAGCGGGATGGAAAAGGTGGGTGTCTAAAAACATAACTAGGACTCCATTATTAAACGGCCTATGTAACAAACGGTGTCGCCTAATAGTCTGGACTAGAATTCTGTGCTGCACAAATTCTAAAACAAACACTTCTTTCACAAAATCATAAACAACAATACATTTGAATGTATCCGGAATTTTTTTTCTGTGTCATTAGGAACAATAGGTCTGAAAAAAAAATTGGGAGAGAAAATACCGGTATTTTGAAATAACTGACAAATATTATGAGCTCGTTTCCGCAGGCAGACGATTTTCATACTCTGCATATAAAAGTTTAATGGATATTGTTTGGGTTACTTTTATATATCAGTGAACAGGGTAGAAATGTCACTTTCGGGTTGAAAACATTGTACAGATATATGATGCCTAATAGCTATCCTAAAGACTGTATTTTATTCTGAAAGTCTTGGCAGCCATGGGAAAGTGAGAAACCAGTAGTACTCAATGAAGGTCTAAAAAGTCAGCGAGGGACAAAAGCAATGAGTATGATCCCCGGGGCGCAGTTTCATGAGAGCTGAATGTCAGACCAAATGTATAAATATTCCTAGGATCTCACAAGGGTCTACTGCACTGTGTTTCAGTAAAGCAGCCAGTTAGACCCAAGAGTGTATCTCAGTGACAGAGCGCCATGAACTCGAAATACAAATACATTCCACTCAACACAACTTTGCATCAGTTGTAGTGAACACTCTATCCCAGTAACTGCAGAGAAAGAGGGGTTTAACAGAATGCTTTATTTCTGGTGGGATTGAAAAGTGCATTTATGCTGCAAAAAACCTAGCAGGAGAGAAAAACCAAAGGAGATAACCCATAAACCCAGTTAAGACCTGGGTAGTTAATGTGTGATAGTCAACGTTGAGACATTGTTGACTGTTACAAACAAGCATTTGCAATGCAATCGGTCTCACCTTTGGGATCGTATATGTATTTAGCTATGCAGCACATTTGCCTTGGTGCTGAAACATCTACTGTTCTTTAACATGGAGGGATGGTAAGCACCGAACTGTGTGGCATGCCGAGTATGGGAACACATGGAGAGAAATTTTGCCCTTCAGCGGGAAATAGTATAGTCCAAAGCTCTTTTTTTAATAAAAAATCAGGGCCTTCGGTGGTCATATCACTGAAAATATAAGATTTGGAAAAAAAATTATTGTTTACGGGTGCTCGTGGAAGACAATTTCTATAGACTGGAATCTAGAGAATGCTAAAGTGATTCTGGTATTTTACTGACCACCGCTGGTCGTTTTCTATCAAGAAAACTAAATAGAGGCAGTTGCCAGAATTCTTTTTTTTTAAAAAGTTCCTCAGCAGAAAGCAATTCTGGTATTTTACTGACCTCTACTGGTCATTTTCTATCAAGACAGGAAAATAGAGGCAGTTGAACAGAAAAAAAAACTGTAAGCGGAAGCAGACAAGTCCTAGGGATGATCTCCAGAGCCCACAAAGTACGTACACATATAAGTATATACTAAAGAATATACAAGAGGTCTTGAATGCTCGTCCTAAAAAACTAACAGCAGCAGCTTTATCAGCTAATCTCTGCGTACGTGTTACATATAGAGCTGGTGCTCTTGCCCACAGCAGATTCCACTGCATGTGCTTTCAGGTCTCTGTCAAGTGATCGTACTTCCTGATCATAACTGCATACCTAACAAAGCAGTCTCCTCAAAATTCTATTAAATGTCAAAGATGGGTAGTACCTCACTGAGTCTGTATATATTTCATACTGATGGTGAGGGCAAAAATGGAGGGCCTGATAGGGACCCGTTTCAGCACCTAGTTTTGAGAACTGCCTTGCTGAGCACTGACAGGACCTGACCCACTAAAAGCCCTTCTGGGGGACACTTGTTTTGTGAAAGTGTGCATTCATTTGGATTCCATGTCCAGTGGATTCCCCGTCCAGTGGAGTGGTAGGGAACAAATTGGGATTCAGGTGGATGGAGGGTGCCTGAAGCAAAAATTCGTGGTCTCCCAGGGTAGGTCTTTGCCATCTTGCCACTAACCTATTTACAGGAGTTCATGATCCTAGTTTTGCCCAGGTGCCCCTCAGCACATAAATGAGGGCCTCATTAAAATGTATGAAAGGTTCCTGTCTGGTCTGTGCTGGATTAGGAACCTCAGTTAGGACATTTGTTTTTACTTCCTGCAGAGGGAGAGTATGGTGAAGGACTTCCGCCACCCTCCTGATCACGTGGTGAAAGAGGCGGAGTCTTCAGTAGCCATAGCTTGGTTTGAGAAGGACAACTCAATGTCTGGTGATGCATCCACTGTGCTGGCATCCTTAAGCTCTTCAAATATGTTGCTTTCTTCATAAAAATCACCCCTGTATTCACTGTCATAGTGATGGTATTTTCGGGGTTGAAACTGGCATAATGTTGGGGTCCACAGGGCAGGGACAGAGAGGCTTCAACCACAAGGGGGCACAGGGGAGTCCCAGGGGCGTGGGGATGGGTGGACACTGTTGCTTCTCTTTTGGTGGGCAAGATACACATGTGGCTCTTGCATTTTAAAGAGGGGTGTGACCGTAGAGCTCCACTCACATGTGACTGACTCTTTTCCAGTCCCGCCCTACTTGCCTTTCAGAGGCTCTGGCCTGACATAACAACAACTGCTCCTATCTGGCATTTCAGAGGCACTTCCTGATCATTACAGCCTATACTTTAACCTACTGGCATTGCAGCGGCACAAGCATCGCATGTGAGTGATTCCTGTCTAGCCCCCTGCTCACCGGCTTGTAATAACGGCCACCACCATCCTTACAGGCCTACCAAACTGGATTAATGTGCCTGATTCTGCCCACTGAGCCCTAATGATGCTCCCGGGGGTACCTGCCTGGCGTGTATCTCATTCTGCCCAGTCCTGCTAGCTCCTACAGCCTTTCAGGGGCTCTTTCTGGTGGGCACTCTCTTTACTTCACTGCAGTCTAGTTGGCCTCGACTGAAGTCAGTTGTTTCATGCTGTTCACTAACATTTCCTTGAATAGCTGCAGAGGGGCCCCTTGCTCTCCACAGAGATTTGCCCAGCAATGTATTGCTGTCAGAAACATTAATATAAGTGCCTTTGTACATGAAGAGGATCACGTCATAGGTCCCTATTGTGTAAGTGCCAGCGGTCTCATGGCTGTGACGCACTTCTTACAGCTCTGATGAACATTGCAATTCCAATAAATTATATTATATTTTATATTGACCGCTCCACGAGGGGAGTCCATCAAGCCTGTTGGCCATACCGCCTGTTTCTCGACACAAACACTCAAACGATGCATTATGGTTTATTAGGATTTCCACCAGCTAGATGTGAAAATGCAGTAGTAGTGCTTTCTCCTCAATCTGTACACAGTGAGGTGAGCAGTATACCTGTGTAAGTTCAGCGAGAATAAAGTGCCCGATTGCAGATTGAGGGGTTAGACTGTGTGAGTTCAGGTATGGCCTGTGCCTCTGTCAGTGCTAGTGTAGGGGTGCATCTGTATCAGTATAGGGCGAGGGTTGTGTCTGTTGGGATATGGTGACCAGTGTGCCTGTCTGAATGCAGAGTGAGGCAATGCCCTCTGTAAGTCCAGACTGTGTGTGTCCAGAGTTGTGACTGTGTGAGCGCATGTTGCAGCACATGAAAGCCGGACCTAATGGCATTGCCAATGCTTGTTCTCAAACTTATATACCCTTTGTCAGTATAGGGATAGAGTTGTGCATCTTGGCATATGGTGACGAGTGTGCCTATTTGAATGCAGAGTGAGGCAGTGTCCTTTGTGACTGCAGGCTGTGCGAGTGCATGTTGCAGTTCATTAAAGCCAGATCTGCTGGCATTACCAATGCTTGTACTCAAGCTGAGCTCCTCAACCAGGGTAAAATGGATATTACCATAGGTTTTCTTCAGTCATCCACACGCTAAAAACCGCTTCTGTACTCAGTGAAAGAGACATGTTTGGTGCTACAACCCCTGTGGCCTTCTACTGCCTACCATTCGTTGGAGTAGGTAATCCCTGTCCTCTGAATGAGGCACTGAACTGACAGACATTTTCTTCAGGACCAGTTGCAGACAAGGGAATCTGGACAGACTCAACTCTTCATGTTTTTATTTTCTCACTGTCCCTGAGCCTTGCTTGCGTATTGATTTCAATACATATTTTTTACCTTGGGAGTTTTAAGGAAGAGAACTTTGCCTACCACCACTTTACACATAACTGGTTGGTTTCTGGTTTAGAGGCTGTCAAGTGAAAACATGGGGAAAATGGGGAAACAGAAGGATACAGATGGAGAAAAAGTAATAAAGTCACAGTATGCTACAGTTCTGGCAGGAACACTGGATTTTCCTACTTACATTAAGAATCTTTCTCAAAGTGGATCAAGTGTAGCTCTAAAGCCATGTGAGTGAGGGCATCCTAAGAATCTAGAAACTCACAAATGGGGTTTGGCGATCCATTAAGAATCGCAATTAGAAGGATGTTTCAAGGGGTGGTTCCCTCCTAATTGTGAGTGGCAATGATATGTATCAGTAGTTTATGACCACAATTGAAGTTGAAAACCTTTGATCAGTTACCAACACCACAAAGTAGGTAGAAACTGATTCACAAAAGTGCATGTGTCCCCATGCAATACCTTCTCCTTTTTTAAAGCAACGCAGCACTGGTTCCTTTAAAGAAAGCGGGCTGCTAACAAATCATACGTTTCTTGTTTGGGAATGCAAACACAGAGATCGCGACAAGCCTCATTTATAGTCATTACCAACCTATTTGTACATATGTCAAATAACAAAATTAAAGACTGGTCGCAAAAAGTTGGTGCCCAATTTACGACCACTTTTTGCGACCTGTCTTTTAGTACACCTGCCCCCTAATCCACTATTAAATTGGGCCTTGCCTTTGGTAAAGCAATCTTAGTAGGATAATGTGAAAATACCAAAATAGTTTAGAAAGCAGGACAATACATGTTAATATATTAATGCAATATTTCAATATTAAAATGGTTTGGGCATTGAGCAACATCTAAAAGTTACGAAGAACAGGGTTCCGAAGTATTTTATTTAATATTTTATTTTATAGTTTTATAGAGCGCAAACCAGACCCGTGAGGGTGTCAGAGAGCTTTACAGGATTAAGGGGTAATATGCAAGTGTAGGGACGGGGGGGATACATTGGGAAAGGTAGGGGATACAGTATGCAAGAAAAGCACGCTGCACGTTTAAAGTCCAGGCTACATGTGATATAAAAATTAAAACAAGTAGATAGACTATACAAGAAGGCATGCAGTCTCAGCTCTAGGGGGATGCCCAGGAGTGCAGAATAGGTATCATCCGTGAAAGCCATGGATATTGCCGAGGTGGAGAGTGGGGCAAGTCAATGCGGTGATTGTAAAGTATTCGTTAGGCGAGGTATTTTCCCATTAAGAAGGTTTTGGTTTCGTTCTTAAAGTGTGCCAAGGACGGAAGTCTTCTAATGGTGAGTGGGAGAGAGTTCCAAATTCTTGGCACGGCCCCAGAAAAGGCCCGATTGTAGGTTTTCTTCCGGAAGCGTGCTGGTTGCAGCAGCCAGTGCAGAGCTTTGAGGTGGGAGAGATGTGGTCGAATTTCTCTGAGCCAGTTAGGAGTCTGGCGGCAGTGTTGAGGCAGGCTTTCAAAGGGGCCAGGGAGTTCTTGGGTAGCCCTGCGAGAATAGAGCATCCATATTCTAGTCTGGACATGACTAGTGCCTGAGTTGCCATTTTAAGGTCGGCCACATCGAGGAAGGGTTTTAGGTTTCTTAGGTAACTCAGGTGGAATCTGGCCGTTTTGGCCATCGAGTTTATATGGCCTCCCATGTTCAGGCTGCCGTCAAGGGTTATTCCAAGAGATTTCGCTAAGTCAACAATGGTAGGAGGGCAGTTTAGTGCTCTTGATCCATTCCTGGATGTCTGGAATGGGTTTGGGTGGGGAGATCAGGAGCAATGCAGTTTTATTTGCGTTGAGTTTTAGCTGGTTGGCGGTGAGCCAGTGGACTGTCAGCTTCAGGGCCTCGTTCAAGGAGAGAATGTCCTCAGGGGAAGAGATTTTTATGTAGATCTGAGTATCGTTAGCGTACATAAGGTAAGAGACGTTGGCGGCACGTAGCACCTCAGTGAGAGGTTCAAGGCAAAGGTTGAAGAGGGTAGGGTCAGAGGGTTGATCCTTGGGGGACTCCAACCATAACCGGAGAGGGGGCGGATAGATTACCGTTGATGAGGACTCTCTGTGAGCGGTTCTGGAGGATGGATCTAAACCATTCAAGGACCGTGCCATCCAACCCCATCCTAAGTTTGAGGCGTTCTAGGAGAATTTCGTGGTTAACCGTATCAAAGGCAGAGGACAGGTCTAGGAGGATTAGGAGACAGGTTTTGCCTAGGTCAAGGGCTTGGAGAGCATCATCCACTATGTGGAGGAGGGTGGTTTCCGTGCTGTGACCATGTCTGATCCCTGATTGGAAGTCATCTAGCAGGTGAAAGTTGTTGATGTGTAGGCTTAGCTTCTGTTGCACACATTTTTCCAGAACTTTGGCAAGGAGAGGGATGTTGGATATGGGTCTATAATTCTCAGTGGAAGCAGGGTCCAGCGTTGTTTTTTTTAGGATGGGAATAACTTGGCCAGCTTTGAGCGAGTCAGGAATTGAGCCCTGTAGGAGAGAGGCGTTGAATTTTGAGGTCCAGGAAGAGATGATAGCCTGAGAGGCGGCAGCTAGGCAGTTAGAGGGGAGAGGATCATTGAAGTGATAGTTCGGTTTTAAGGAGGCAAGAATTCTCGAGAGAATGTTTGTCATAGGTTTTAAACTTGGACCAGTGCGCTAGGTTTTTGGTTGAGGTTTGGGAGGACAGCGCGGAGAGAGAAGGTGGAGCAGGCGGATTTTGATTTTGGTTGTGAGTAGCGGATTTGAGTTCATTTCCAAGGGCAGAGATTTTGTCGCAGAAGAAGGAAGAAAATTCCTCGCTTGATATTAGGGGTTTAGGTGTTTGATGGTTTTCGCTAGTTTGTTGGATTGGTGTTTGACCAAGTCGAACAGTTTGCGAGGTTGATTTTTGGTATTCTCTAGTTCAGATCTGAAGAATTCTTTTTTAGTGTTGAGGATTTTCTTATTGTAGGCATTTCTGACCTGGGGGAGAAGTTTTGGATGTGCTGCTGAAGGGTGTTGTTACCAGTTTCGTTCAGTCTGTTGAAGGGATCTCCTCTCCTTGTTGAGGGATCCGCTGAACCACGGGTTTCGGTCTTTGACCTGGGTTCTTTTTAATTTTAGTGGTGCCAGGTCATCGAGGATGTCGGATATGGTTGAGGAGTAATGAGTCGCTAGGTTGTCGACCGAGGTGCACTGAGGGGGCGGGAGAGGTCGGACACACAACACGCTGCCAGTTTCTCGTGATCAAGGTTCTTAGTGTCTCTAACCCATCGCTTGGGAATCATGGGTTGAGGTCTCCATGTTTTGTGGGTGCTGGGCAGGAGGAAGGTGATGGCGTGATGGTCAGACCAATCGCAGGGGTTAATAGAGAGAAGTTTGACCGCTGATTCCTTAGCAAAGATCCAGTCTAGAGTGGCGCCTTTCGAATGAGTGGGGAGGGAGTAGGCTTGGGTAAGGGCTTGATCGGCAAAGAAGTCTCTTATGGCATTTACCTGAGGGTCCTTAGGATTGTTCCAATGCAGGTTAAAGTTACTAAGGAAAATGTCATTAGAGTTTGAGAACCCTTGGCTATGATGATTTCCATGAGGAGGTCCGTAAAGGAGTCATTCTTGCCTGGGGGTGGTAAAAGATGTGGAGTTTGCACAGCTGAGATGTGTTGTTGGAGACGGAGAGCGCAAGGTATTCGCAGGAGTCTGTGGGGTCCACTGGCAGTTCTGTAACAAGAAGGTTGGAGCAGTGGATACAGGCAATGCCACCCCCTTTTTTCTTTGGGTGCCTATCCATCCTTACGATAAAACAATCCTCTTGTACTGTCTTATCCATGTGTGAACAGCTAGTCACTGAAATCTGGAACAAAGGCAAGAAGATCTGTGTGCTACACTCGATATATCACCCTCTTGGTGACAATCTAGTCTTCACTGAGCAAATCATGGAGGTCATCAGCTCGAGTTGGGACCAACTCTGCCACATATTCCTCGGAGACTTCAACCTCCCAACCTCCGTTGGAATGACACACATGATCCAATTATCCATTCCTTTTAGACCTTCCTCTCTGACCTCAATTGCTCACAGCTCTGTGAAGGACCTACTCACAATAAAGGCGCCACTCTAGACCTCATCATTGCCAAAGACAACTTCATACAAATAGGGGAAATCCTACCCTGTGACTGGTCTGATCACTTTCAAATTCCCTTCCTCATCTTAGACAAGAGTCTGGATCGATAGGGGCAACCCCTTAGAGTGAAACAAATTATACGCAATATGAGGGACCTCAACATTAACTTGTTAACCTCAATCACCAAAAATAAATTACAGCCCCCCTCCAATTTGACCAACCTTGATGATCTTTCTGAGCACCACTGTAACACTTTTTCTAACATTCTTTTTTTTTTAAAGACCTTTATTATATATTTCTGTAAGACACAGCTACATGCCTACAACCCAGGGGCCGGCAGCAATAGTCAGATCAGTTTCCACACATTCCTATAAGGATATCATAGCGGCCCATTTTAATTTTTGTTTTAACTGAAACATTGAATGAAACAAAGAAAGCGGAGTCAGAAATCAGTCACAAGCACTGCATAGTCCATAAAGTTATACACAAATCACTCATATCAGAATCACCGTACATGTCTTCCCACAGGTCCGTCACGGGACATGGCCAGTTCCGTTGTTGGAGAGTCACATATTTCCCCCCGATATGCATTCCAATGCCCCCATTTCTTGTCCCACGTCTTTGGGCATCCTCGAACCTTGTAAAATGTCTTTTCAGCAATCATACATCTATCCATCTCAGCCACCCAGCCCACCACCAATAGCCTGTCCGGCGATCCCCACTTCATTGCTATTGCACGTTTAGCCAGCAGAAAACCTAACGCTGACCAATGTAGCTCCTGATCATTCAGGTCATTCGCACCCCAGATGTTAAGGACACATTCCCTGGGCTCCGGCAAGAGTGGCTTACCCAGGGAGTTACTCATTTTCCGAAGTATTCTGCTCCAAAACTGTTGCACCACTGGGCATTCCTACAAGATGTGGTAGAAGGTACCAGGGAGACTACAACCTCACATACACTGTGCATCAGGGCGCCTTCCAATTCTGGCCAAGGTAAGGGCAGACATATATGCTCTATGCAGCACTTTCAATTGAATCAACCGAAACCTGTGGCAGATGGCTGATACCCTCGGGGACATTAAGGCCGAACGCCAGTCTTCCTCATCTAAGGGGCCCAGGTCAGCCTCCCACTTGGATCTCAACGACTGGAAGGGATCAGGGAGATTATTACAGAGCTTGCGATATGTAAGGGAAATGGCCTTCTCGGGGAGGGGTTCTGATAGGAGCCTGTCCTCCAAAGGAGAGGACTCAGGTATGGTAGCAAGATCCGGGACAGCCGCAAGAATAGCGTGTGTAATTTGAAAATAGCGGAAGAATTCAGTGGGCGCTAAAGCATATTTAGTCTGGAGATCACTAAAGGTCAGCAGTTTACCCTTATGAACAAGGTCCCCAATCTCAGAGATCCCAATCGTGTCCCACCTATCAAAGCCCTGAATGAAGCAGAGGGAACCCAAGCTTTGCGCCGACCACAGAGGAGTTGCCCTAGTGAGTCTGTTCGACCACCCCAAACATCTGTTAGCTCTGTGCCAAATAGCTACTGTGTGTGCCATTGGCCCCAAATATTTAGCTTTAGTAGGTTTACTGTAGAGAGCTCCCAGGTATCCCTCTCGACCAGTCTGACACCTGTCCAAGAGGAAGGACGGATTCAGGGGCGAACCGTGTAGCCAATGGTGTATAGCCACCAACTGCGAAGCCCAATAATAGAGGCGGAGGTTGGGCAGGGCAATGCCCCCGTCATACCATCCATGGAAAAGTTTACAGAGGGCAATCCGAGCGGCACCCCCGTTCCATAACAAAAGTCGGAGCTCGCTCTCTACAGACCGGAAATATGAATCTGGAATCAAGAAAGGGCAATTCTGCAGGACATATAAGAAGCGCGGGAGCGCCAGCATCTTAAACAATGCCGCCCTTCCCGGGAGCGATAGGGGGAGTGAGCGGCAGTGGGCAACATCACTGCGGAGTCTATGCAGGGGGCCCAACAAGTTGCGATCATAAAATATTTTGGGATCCTACCACTGCACTGTATGTATATATAAAAATGTGCTAATAAAAACTGTTGAAATAAAGAAAATACCCAGATACAGAAAACCCTCAGCGGTCATCGCGATGGAAATCCCCTTGGGCAAACGGGGTCGGGGGCCAAGTAAAATTTACAGCACCGATTTAGTCCAATTTATAGAGTATCCTGAGTACTTCCCAAAATTAGAAAGAACCTGAAATAGGCTATTAATAGAGGATCGGGGGGGATGATACGTATATTAGGATGTCGTCCGCATAATGGGAGATTTTATCTGTAACGTCCTCGTTCCTGTGCAGTCCTCTAATAGAGACGTCCGTGCGGACCCAATGAGCCAGGGGTTCCAGGGTGAGAGCAAACAATAGTGGGGATAGGGGGCAGCCCTGCCTGGTACCCCGATGAAGTTGAAACCTCCGAGATGTGTGATTGTTGACTCGGACTTGACCCCAAAGGTCTGTATAAAGGAGTCGCACCCAACTAATGAACTGAGGCCCGAAGCCGAATCGACGGAGAGCCTCAAACATATAAGGCCATTCGATCGAGTCGAACGCCATCGTGGCATCGAGGGACAAAATGGCCGCGTCTTGTTGCAGAATGGATCGGCGGCTCATTACATTATGTACCCTCCGAAGATTCAATGCAGTGTTGCGATCTGGAAGAAAACGGGACTGGTCATCGTGTATCAGGGAGGGGAGCACTGAGAGAAGGCGAGTTGCCAGAAGTTTAGCCAGGACCTTAGCCTCTGCACTAATTAAAGAGATAGGCCGGTAAGAGCTGCAGTCAGAGGGTGGTTTAGTGGGCTTAAGTAGGACCACTATGGAGGCAAGCCTCTGGGTAAGCGGAAGGATCCCGACCTCTCGACTCTTTGTGAACATGTTCTGAAGATGAGGGATAATGTCGGGGACCATGCCCTTCAAAAATTCAACAGGGACTCCGTCGGGGCCCATAGCTTTGCTGGAATTAACGGCAAACAGTGCCGCAGTCAGCTCCTCCGCTGTGATGTCGGCATCTAGGGCCACTCTATCCGAATCCGACACAGTTGGGAGGCGCATCTCCTCCACAAGTTGTCTGGATTCATCATATGTGTAGCCATCGCCAGCCGTATAGACACGTTCCAAGTGGTCTGCAAAGGCCTCCGCGATGTCTTGCGGATCTACAATGGTGGAGCCGTCCGGCTTGATTATGGATGACACCCACCTGGACCCTTGGTCACGACGCTCCAGCCAGGCAAGCATCTTACCCGCGTTGTCCCCGAACTCGTAGACCCGATGGCGCGTGTGAAGCAGCTGAGCTTGCACCTTTTCCTGTGACAAGGCCTTATAGACCAGTTGCTGGGCACGAAGCCCAGCAGCACTAGGCTCTGACGGAGACGCGTTATGGGATGCCTCAAGGAGGATGAGGTCAGATTCAGCCTGAAGGATCTGCTCGTCGTGTTTCCGCAGATAGCCCATCTTAAGGGCCAGCGCCTCTCCTTTTATCACCGCCAAGTAAGCCTCCCAGAGCGTGACCGTCGAATCCACAGACCAAACATTTTCAGCGAAATATTGTTCAGTGCGTTCTTGCAATGCTTCTCTGATATCTGGGATCTGCATCAACCAGGGACAAATGATAATTGGGCCCCTTGCGAATTGGCGATTATAGGTGAGGTCCACACTAAGGGGTGAATGATCGGAGATGCCACGGGGTAGGCGCCTCGGGCGAACGAAACTACCCACATCTGCAGTAGGGCAAAATAAATAATCAATTCAAGACATACTGTTGTGTGCATTTGAATAGTGTGTAAAGTACGGTGTGTCTGGATAGTGACGGCGCCAAATGTCTTTCAGCCCCATGGCGTGCGCAAAGTCTGCCAGGTCCGAGCTAGAACGATGGGAACCTCGCTGGGGCCTGCGGTCAATGTCATCACACATCGTTACATTAAAATCACCGGCAATCAGGAGTGTCCCCGGGGAAAGACTTAGTAATTGAGCGCCCAGCTCCTTAAGGGAGTCTCGGACCAAAGTCGGTGGAAGATAAGCTGAGATAATGTTCAGTGGGCACCCTTCCCACGCGGCCTCAGCCAATGCAAAACGGCCCATGGGGGCTGCCCAAGTCCTAGTGTGAGTGAGTGCAAGAGTCTTTTTGACCAGGATCCCGGTGCCACGGGAGCCAGAGGACTAGTAATTTGTACCCTCCCCTTTGGAGCGCCTGACAGGTGTTGCTCACCAGGTGTGTTTCTTGTAGCAGGACAATGTCGGGGGAGTGGCGTCGGAGAAATTGGAGGACCACGCTCCTCTTTATCTTGTGGCCCAGACCATTTACATTCCAGGATAGGATGGCAAGGGTTCGAGAGAAAAGCTGCGTCATGCTGGTGGAAGTGGTGGAGCCGAAAGGAAGAATGACTGGAAGGGGATCGCCCGTGACGGCGAGACCTTAGGATACATCGTGACGCATGATAAGGGGGGTCTCCGGTCCCAGGGGAACCAGAAGCCAACCTGGGTGGCCAATCTGTCTGCAAGGAACCCTGAATGGGCAGAACAGCGTGACTAAATAGGACTCCGCTGAAAACGTAAAAAAGCATCATAGCAACAACTAAACATTCCCATATCCCCCCCCACTTCCCCCATCTTTTACTCCATACAAAACATGCGAGTTTCACTTTCCCCCTCTTCCCGTCCCCCCACCCTGCGTACATGCCCGCAGATTTAAAACTATCCACACCCCAACTAGGCAGAGTGCCTGTCGTCCACTCAACCATTACAGGGGTACCTGGTGAGCCGTTGAAGCTTCTCGCCTGATTCAAGGAGATTTATACCTGATACAGTGGAATCGGAAGAACAAAAGTCAGTACACATCAACACCCTATCGAAGGAAACTCTCGGTATACACTCTCAGTTCAGTCCGGTCCATCGAATGAGCCCGCCGAGAGAAGAGACACCAAGCTGGCCACATCTCACTTCACACCATCGCCTTGGCGTGAAGGGCGCTGATTAGACGAGCGAGCTCCGGGCCGCGACACACGGCAAATTACTTGTGTTGGAGAGTTTTCAAAGCTCATCTTCGTTAGTTCCAGTGAACAGATCCTGACTCTCCAGCCGATCCTTGTCCCGTTGGTGTTCTGCAGAGGGATTGCGCTTCTTCGGTGATCTCCTGACTTTTCGCCAGCCCTCCAGCCAGTCCCACACTTCCTCTGGCGATAGGAAAAACCAAGCTTTACCGTCCATTTCAACTCGCAGCTTCACCGGAAAGAGCATCGAATACTTGATACCCTTATCCTGGAGGGCTTTCTTAACTTCTAGAAAGCTGCGTCTCTGTGCCTGTACCTTCCTTGTAAAGTCCGGAAACAATGTGATGCGGGTATTCTCTATTAGTAGGGGTGGACCCGAGCGAGCCGTCTGGAGGATAGTATCACGATCTCTAAAGTTGAAGACCCTCGCGATGATGGGGCGAGGTGGAGCCCCCGGTTTCGGTTTCCCTCCTGGGACCCTGTGTGCCCGTTCAATTGAGAAATAATTGGAGAGGTTCTTGGGCTGGAGGTGCTTCATAATTAGGTCTTCAACAAACAAGTCAGCAGCTGGCAGTTCCATTCTTTCCGGCACGTCTAGGATACGGATGTTGTTCCTCCGTGCCCTACCTTCATAGTCGTCCAGAAGGTCACCCATTTGCTTTTGCTGTTTTTGGAGCTGGGCCATTTGTTACTGGAGGGTGGAGGTGTCTTCAATAAGAGCTGCGGTTTTGACCTCCACATCTTTGACTTTAGAGTCCATTTTCCGCAAGTCCGCTCTCAGTAGGGTCACCTCTATGTTGACTGAGTCAATTCGGGTTTCCAAGGAGGACCGGACCCCCGCTATTGCCTCCATGACGTCTTCTAGGGTGAGAGATTTCCCTCCTGGCGAGGGAGACGTGAGGGGTGGGTCTCCAGAAGAGGTCCCGGCCTTGTTGTCTGCTTTGGGGCCCCAGGAGAGCTTATTAATTTGCCTCTGGTTCGACTGCCTGGCCCCCCTATGTGATGCCATTTGGAGTTGCAGTGTTGGCCCACTGAAGCAACGGGTACAAGCTAGGCACTTCAAGGGAGAGGGATCGCTCCTTATTTGCTACTTTGGTGATGGTCACTGTGGCTCGTCAACCTGGTCGGAGGTCACAAAAAGGAACTGCGTACTTCCAGAGGCCTGCGTTAGATCTTGCTAGAGTCCAAGCTCGCCGTGTGGTCTGTGGCCGCTGACCCCACTCTCGATGTAACCCTTACTGTGGGCTCCTGTCTTGGTGCAGTAGGTCATCTAGAGCCAGGAGTGTCCTCGTGGGCCCAGCCAGGGCACAGGCCGTCGATGTTCAGTGTTTGCAGATTGGGGGGTGGGGTCAATATTCACCCCTGGTTCGGATCCTAAGGCTCTATTTAGAGGGCCAATGCCATCCGCCGTCCCAGCAGAGCGCCGATCTGCACACCCATGCAGGAGCCGTCCGATGAATGTGGGGGCCAGACAGAGTCTCGGTAGTCAGATCAGGTAGACTGTTGCCGGCCCGCTCCCCCGGGGCCTGGTACCGGCTTCACCTTCATGTTCCTGACCTCTGCCGAGCGTCGGAGGGCTGTCGGGTGGGGGGCCGAGGGGAAGGACAGCACTCCCAAGTGCCAAAGTCGGATCGAACCGGTCGCGGGGCCTGCGGCCTAGAAGCCGGCGTCTTGCGTGCTCGTCTCCCCGGGGCTGTGGGCGGCCGCACACCGCCTCCCCAAGAGGGCTCACCTGGATCGTCTGGCGGCTCGGGAAGCAGCTCTACAGACGTGGCGGGAGACCGCTTCGTTCTGATCAGCTATGGGGGCCGTGACAAGCCATCCACCGGTCCAGGCTCTTCACTGTGAGCGGCGCGCAGGTTGCCTCAAGGCCTGGGCTCCATAGCTGGCGCCATCATGTGCGCGACCGGAGGCACTCTTAATCCGCTCCGTTTTTGCTTACGGCACGGTCTGGCCGGCCCGCTCCGGGTTCGATGTGTTCACCACCGATTGCACTCGGGGACCTCCCGTTGTATAGGGGTCCTCCGCTCAGGATACCGGATTATTGGGGCGAATTCTCAGGCGAGGGCCGGGAGCCGCTTCAGCAAGCGACCATTCCCTCCGGCTGCTAGCCACGTTCTCCCTTTTCTAACATTCTTGACTCTGGTGCTTCGAAACAACTCAAAAGGATCCCAGTCAAACTCTCCAAACCTTGGTTTAATGGTGCCCTAAATGATGAACGGCACAATCTAAGACTCTCTGAGAGACTCTGGAGAAACTCGACTTCCACGACATCGCTCTCTCAATTAAGAAAATTGAAAAGCGTTTACAACAAACACATACGCTTGGCAAAAATCGACCACTTCAGATCTCAACTGGATGGAGCTAAAAATAGACCGAAAATACTCTTCAAACTCATCAAGGAACAATCTAGCCAATCCTCTATCCATTCTCCCTAGTGGTGATGATTTTACTGCTCACTTTGCTGTAAAAACAACAAAAATAGAGCTGGAGCTATTACCCACCACCCCCACTTCATTATCCAAAATACCACCCGCAGAATCAGGGGAGCGGGCTGAATCCTTGACAATTTACCACTAGCCTTTGGGCAGCTCTCTCAAAAACAACGCTACTTGGAGTAGTTTTCTACTACCAGACTACACTGAGATACTTTGCAATATGACATCCATCAAATCCTTCAACCATTTTGGAGATCCACTACCCACCAAGCTCTATAAAGATTTAATCTCAGCTGTTCTCCCTCTTTGGTCCAAGATTATTCATTAATCTCTCATACAGGGAAAGATCCCGGACTGCCTAATAGCTGGGCAAGTTACTCCCATTCCTAAAAAGCCCAATGCCGACCTATCAGATCTTATCAACTTCCGACCTATCACCAGCAGTATAACTCTAGCGAAAGTGCTGGAAAAATGTGTTCATTCACCGCTCTGCAAACATATTGAGAAATATCATCTCCTGGATCCTCACCAGTCAGGATTCAGAGCAGGTCACAGCACTGAAATGGCACTAACGCACATCGTGGATGAGGCTGTGAGAGCCATTGACCAAAATGTCCCTTGTCTCCTGATCCTTCTAGACCTGTCCTCAGCCTTCGTTACCATCAAACATGAAAACCTGATTGATCTCCTACAAAATAGGATGGGATTGTCGGGCTCGGTACTAAATTGGTTTGCCTCCTTCCTTCACAACCGCACGCAAAGGATCAAAGTTAATCATGGCCTAGCTTCCAGTACCCTGGTCCTAATTGGAGTCCCCCAAGGCTCGACACTCTCGCCCACTCTCTTCAATCTATTTATGGAGCCTCTTGCAGTCATTCTGAACAGAGCCAACATCCAATACCACATGTATGCGGATGACACGCAATTGTACCTGAAGATCTCATCACAGGAGGACATCAAAACTTTAAATGCTGCACTTGCACAAACTCAACAATGGCTAGCCCAAAACCATCTTTTACTAAATACTCTCAAAACGGAATTTCTTTTGATCACCACACCTAATCACTCAGCCCCCTACCCTTGACTTGATTAAACATCTAACTGCTCTGAACTGCACACCTCATGTTGGAGACTCTGCCAAATCTTTAGGTGTCACCTTGAATAAACATCTAAATATGCAAGCACATATCAGCGCGACTACTAGGGGAGCCAATTTCCAACTCAACACAATGATGAAAATCAAACCATTCCTTCCCCCAAAAGACCTCAGGCCGGCGGTACAATCCTTGGTTATCCCTAGATTGGAATATGGATTGGTGACCCTAGTGGGACTTCCCAAAGCCAGCTTAGCCCCACTCAGAGCTACCTTGAATGCTTCAGCCAGGCTTTTAACGGGATCTAGGAAATTTGATCACATTTCACCCGACCTGTTGCAGCTAAACTGGTAATCTGTGGAAGCTAGAATCAGACTCAAGATTGCTTGTCTGACTCATAAAGCCATACACCACAATACCCCATACTACCAAGCAAATAAACTTGAGATATTGGGCTCTAGCAGGACCCTCAGAAGTACGTCCACCCTTCTCTTGAAGCCGCCAAGACTCAAAAAGAAAAGATTGTACAACCGTGCGTTCACCGGCCTTGCTCCTTGAATCGGGTACTCCTTACCATCCGAGATCAGATCAAATCCTTCTACTACTTCCTTTAAAAAACTGGTCAAAAGACTACTAATGTACGAACTCTAATCGCACTGATCATATTGAGGTGTTTTTGTTAATAACCTAATTCTTGATGTACTCTCACTGATGTTCTATATGTCTTTACCTTCTTTGCAGTTGTTTTGTCCCAGTCCTTTGATAGCTCCTTTAACTGCATCATTTGTTGATTTTGCTTGATCCCCTTTTGTTAATATTCCTCGATCACATATCTTTTTTCCTTCTATTGTATGATGTTTTCCTCTGAGTGATACATGGTGCCTCTGATACACCCTACTCGTTACTCTTGAATGTTCTCCCACAATATGTACTCTTACTTACCTCCTTTTGTCTGTTTTGTATAATGGCTGAAGACTGCTCTGTACAGCGCTCTGATACCCATTTGGGTCTTGTTCGCGCTCTATTAAACTTTTCAAATAAATAAATAAATAGCTGGTCGGGACTAAGAAGTCTAGGTAGGGCGATGAGGATTCCTTGAGCCAAGATTCAGTCAAGATCGCTAGGTCCGACTAATGACTAAGGATGAGGTCGATGACATCAGATGCATGCTTTACAGCAGACCGGCAGTTTATTAGGAGGCCGGCTAGGGAGGGGTAGGAGTGATTGTTAAGTGTAGCAGCGGCGGTGGGAATTATAGCTAGGTTGCTGTTGACCACCCCTCTGGTGCGGATGGAAGCAGATCTGTTAGGGTTGGTTGCCACTGTACAGATAGGGTGTTCTTCCCTCAGGTGTAAGGGGCATTGGGTTGTCAAGGCAGAGTCATAACTACTGAGGAGGTCAGCCACTTCTTCCTCCGTGAGTTCAGAGGGATTGACCGTGCTAGGGGTGGGTTTGTAGGTGTGGAGGAGAGCAAGAATTTCCTTCTCCGAAAGGTGGCAAGGTTGCTTGCGTGGGCGCTAGTGTCTCAGGGATAGGGGTAGAGGGTGAAGGAGGGTCTTCACGAAGGGAATGCGGGTCACATTCTGTGAGAGCCTGAGATTCTAGAAAGAAAGTTCTGTGATGTGAAGGAGGTGCTTTAGGTCCAGAATCGATTTGTGGATGCTCCGTGTTAATTCGGAGATTCTGCGGTGCAGATTATCAATATCTCTTCGAGAGGTATGTTCTGGCAAGCAGGCGGACAGTTGCAAGGGGGTGGTTCAGATAGTATGTGCTGGTAGCCGAGAGGTGGGTTTAGGCGGACGGTCAGCGTCCCTATGAGAGGGATGATCATACGGACTGGGGGCCGAAGGGGAGGGAGCGATTACAACTGTCAGATTTTGCAGCTTGGTGTTGGGGCTAAGTCGACCAGTGCTCTGGGCCCTGTTAGGCTTTTCCATACTAGTGTTGTAGGCCCTAGTAGGAGTTTCAGTAGCCCGGCGTGCAGAGTGATTACATGGGCAGGAGGTTAAGGGTTTATGGATGCCTCTGGTGGTATGAGCTGGATGTGTGATATCGGGGCTGGGTTGACCTGAGAGGTAGGCCTAGGGGGGTTTTGGAGGCCGACGGAGCAGGGTTTGCTAGGAGGTCTAGGTTCGGTGGTATGGGCGCCCAGTGATTGACATGCATAAGTGACAGGGTGACGGGGCCGGGTGGCCCACTGACGTGGTCACTGGCAAGATTGGTTGGTGAGAGGCAAGGAGCATTTGGTGGAGTGGGCACGAGGTGAACCGGCGGTAACGAGGACTGAGACGGGTTGTGAACATGATTTTTAAGCAGGATGAAGAGGTCTGCAAATTTATTGAGGTTTTTGGGGGGTCCTTGAATCAGGAGAATGCCGCTGTTGTATAAGGTGATGGTAAGGTCAGCACGTAGGTTTGCCAATGGAGTGATTGTGAGCTTTTTTCCGTGGGGGATGTTCCTTGCTTCTTGTACTTTGAGGAGGCTCAAGAAGGCATTGCGCCAGAGAGACATTTTCCGGGAATGGAAGATAAGGTCGTTGATGACAGTGCCCTGGTTTACGCAGAGACGATGGTCAGATATCAGGGTCTCAGGATGACTTTTCAGGATGGAGTGTTTAAGGGCTTTGGAGGCAGATTTGGAGATAAGAGGTCTTTGTGAGTAGGAATGTCTTCATTTAACTTTAAATGAATTCATGAATTTAGATTTTGTAGGGAAACTTAGAAGCGTCTTTGACTTAAACTCCTTTGACCCATGTTAAAGGGTTCTGACTGATTGTATCACAATGCTCTAATTTTATGGGATGGACAGCTATGTGGTTTGCAATTTGGTGGCCAAGCAAAGTAAAACTACTGCCACTACCACGAGAAAGCGCTTGTTATTAGCAAGTGGTACAAGTAGTTATATGAAGGCTTATTACCGATTTTGAAAAGACTGGATCTGCACTGGGAGTGTAAAGGGAAATAACATGTAAGCAGACTCACCAAAGACAGGCCTTAAAAAGCTCGCCTCCCAACTCCGCTCTGGCAACAGCACAGACGATAGAGTTAACATCACAGATCACATTGTCCATTCTGCACTCGACACAGAAGAGCTAGTGAGAAATTTCCAGCTGCGGGATGAAAACATACTACACAACGTGAGATTCCTATGGACAGATGAAACAGACTCTGGGGCGCCAAGTCTTACTTCTTTCGGTACTGCAATTTAATGCTCCCTATTTTCCATGTCTTTACTCATGTAGGGATAGTTCACAGCACAAGCAGGCAGTGTCATGCCCCGAGAGATGGTAGCTGCTTGTTTCCATAGAAACTCTAATGAATTACTTTGAGTCCGTGAGGATGCATGTTTGATGTGCGCGCGGACTGACGTCCAGTGGATGTAAGAGTACAGGGCAGCTGACGTCACTACCTACGTGTGACTCCTGACTACCATACACCAGTACAGATGCATGCAGGGAAAATCCTGCCCTATGGACATTGTCCCGCTAACCCAACAAAGATGGCTCTTGTCAGTAAGGCTGGGGGTTACAGCACTGCTGCTACATATTTTTATGGCTTCATAGCTGCTGTCTGCTTCTATAACTCATTCTGTAGTTTCTGATGAGAAGCTCTTCCATGTTCCTGTAGGCCTATAGTCCACCTTTTTCTAATAGTTATTAAGAAATGCCGGCTAGTTACGTGCATGCATTCCTGTGTACAGCGGCATGCGGACCATGGCCAGCTTAGAGGGTTTGCACTGCATGAGTCTCGGGGCCATCCTGGCTACTCTACTGGGGCACATTAGCAAAGCAGAGTTGCCTCGAACCATGAACTTCCTCTGATAAACGTCCTAGGCTCATGCTGTTTGACTGCTGTGGATAGACTCAAAGGCTTTCGTTGTGACTATGTCCAGGGGTGTGTGCACAAACCGGGGCTTCTTTCAGCCTCGCAAGACCAGACAGTTAAGGCTCACTGGATTTTAAAGCAGTGACTTGTGTTAAAAAGCAGGCTTTGCCCTGTTTCTGCCAACTAACCTGACACAGTTTTTCTGAAATTGACTCCTGCTGATAAACTTACTGAGTCTCCTATGAAGGGCCACATTATGAGATCCAGAACGTAGGGCAATTCTAGGACTGGCACAAAAAAAAATCAATAAGAAGTTTGAAAATCTAGCGTCATTAGTGTGGCCACAAATCTATTTGACTCACCTCTGGCTATGTCAAGGGGGTGACCTATTTTATATACTAGGCATTTGTGGCGACTCCCCACTCTCCAGGGTTGGAAAGTAAGTATCTTTGAGGAGAGAGTGTTAGAAGGGAGGTTCTAGGAGAGTTAATGTTAATTTCAATGAATCTTTACACAGGTGAAGCCTGCCTTTCTTTTCCTGCAGTTGATAAATTCCCTCACTCACTACTTGTTTTCATTTGACTCATTTTTTGTATGGGATCATTCAGGGGCGCTGATTGTTTGTGACCCTGGTGTTTTATGTTGTGTGTAATTAGTCTGTTATTTATTCTTATGCGGATATCCAATGTTTTTATAAATGTATTTTGTGTTTTTTAGATGGTTTTTAAGTATTTGAATTGTTGTTTTTTGCTGATAGGCGTTTTGATTATCTGCTATATGGTGTGCTTTTATGATTTTCTTGAAAATTCAATAAATCTTACTGTTCATGTTCATGCTGTATTCAACTTGAACTTCCAGAACTCTTCAGCAACGATCATGCTGTAAGAAAAATATATATCTTTATTGGTTTTAATGTTTATGGCATTTCACAGGCAGTGTAGTAAACATTTTAATCACTAGAGGGTAGCTGTTCCATGAAAAGAGCTAAACAGTCCAGTCGCTAGAAGGAAAAGTGACAGGAAATCTGTTGAACGGTGTAGGTTGGTAAATATTAATTTTAAGGGGGGAATTCCTACTTGTTAAGGAAGTGCCCTCACTCACCCAGGCGGGTGTCATGCTTCATCATAAGTCATGCTAACCTACAGTGAAGTCTTATCAAGGGCAAAGTGTGATAATAAGATACCTAAGGGTAGTCAGGAGGCTGCTTCCATTGTCAATACTGTATACGGTGAAATTAGAGAGAGGAATACTGCAAACGAGCAGCTTGACCACACTAAGGGCCACATGTATAAATATTAGGAATAGCGATTACCTAATTACGATTTTCTGCAAATTTCAATTAGGTAATCGCTATTCCTAATGTATGAAACTTCATGAGTTTCATTTAGCGATTCGTAGGAGATTCCTTAGGATGTCCTAAACACACCCCTTTCCTAACAATAAGGGGCATATGTATGAAGAAGTTGGTTTGCGATTCTGAATTTGCGATTTTTACCGAATCGCGAATTCTGAATCGCAAATCGGCATGTATCAATACAATCGCAAATATTTAGCGATTCGTCCATAATCGCTAAATATTTGCGTGAAAGTCAATAGCGATTCCTTAACCACAAAAAAATCGCTAAACAGCGAGTTCGCATCGAGAAAATCACAATTTAGCGATTTTTCATCGGGAAAAATCGCTAAATTGCGATTTTCTGGAAACATCCAATCGCAATCCTGATGCTTTTTGATGACATCACCATCCAGGAAGTGACTGATTACCCATAGGGCAACAGCATTGATTGTGAGAGAGTGTGAGAGTGTTGTTTGCTATTCAGGAGCCATGGCTGAAAGTGGAAATGAGAATGTGCCTGCAACCCAGCAGGAGCCGCAAGAAGGGGAACAGCTAGGAAGAGAAAGCTGAAGTTCTCTGAGGCAGAACTTGAAACCCTCATCACAGAGATGGTGCCAAACCATGACATTTTATTTGGGAAGAGCTCACACAAGGTGCCTGAAGCAAGAAAGAGACACATCTGGGAAGGCATACAAGCAAAAGTAAATGCCCTTGGAGTAACACACAGGAGTGTTGAAGTTTTGCGCAAGCGCTGGTACGACCTGCGCCCGCGCTCTAAAGAAAAATTGACAGCCAGGCTGGAGCAGTCTCAGCTCACCGGTGGGGGAACTTCCAATGTCTCTGATTCAACACCGCTTGAGGAACTGGTAGAGGGCACACTGCCTCCACAGAGTGTTGTGGCCGTGTCCGTGCTAGACAGCTCAGACCAACCAGCTGCAAGACCAGGTAAGAAGCATGCCTTCCCACCCTAAACCACCCCCAGCAATCCCCTTCAGCGACCTAGGGATAAGGGGAACCACATGTCACGCTAGAGCAAGTACACAGGCAGTCACAGCAATGCATTGTGGGCGATGTAGTCACAATAGTCAGTAATGTTGGAAGTAGGATCCATCTCATGCAATTTTCACATGTGCAGGTCAGGAAAGGTGAATGACAGAAGTAAAGCAAGGGAAAACTGTGAAATATTTTATTACCACATCATATGACAGCAAATAAAATTAATGTGTGCTGTTCTATCCACAGCACCTGCAACTAAAAAGGCCACAGGCAGTGCAAGTGACACAGGACCCCAAGCCTCTGGAGAAGCTAGCCAGGGACAGGACACAGATGGGGAGGACAGTCCTTTCATTCCACCACAGGGACACAGAAGGAGGATCGTGAGGCCATTGAGAATCATGGAGGAAGAGGATGAGGACAACAATGACATAGTGCAGTCTGATGCACCAGTTTCCCAGCAGCAGGAGTCAAGACCACAGCACAGCCAGGGTCCACAGGTCACAGGCAGGCGTAGACCCCGCACGGGCTTCAGCTCCATTGAGCATCATGAAGAATCTGTTTTTGCTGGCCTGGAAATGCACATGCTCCAAGTACACCGCCTACAAGGTAAACATATGAAGGCAATTCAGCGTGAGATTAGGGCAGGGTACAGGGGAATGCGTGAGGAAATCAGGGGTGCTGTGCAAGAGCTAACTTCCGAGTTGCGTGCAGAACGCGCAGCCAGGCGCAAAGAGATGGCCCGCATGGACCACTACACGCGTGCAATAAACCGGCTGGCCTCATCTACCAATATGCTGGCAAGGCGTACCATAGAGACCCAGTGTGAGTTCTCTCACGGCATTCAGGATATCGCCACTGTTGTAGTGCAGTCCACTTCTGCCCTGGATGAACTGCGTGCCCTGCATACCGCTGGTCCAGGAGTGCTGACCCCCAGTGAGGAGGACTCCCAGTCAGTGCGGAGCTCCAACACCCCACCACCCACTGTTGAGAGGCGCCGTAGTGGCAGGAGCAACAGGCCTGCCACACACCAATAGGATCTGCTGCCAAATGACAATTACTTACAGGGGCAAAATAGGGCCATCAACAGTGTTGACTTTGCTGTCGTTACACTCAAATAGTTGCACTGTGATTTCAACATGTGCATTGCATTGAGAGTGTTTATTTTTGACTATTTGGATGTGTGACATTGTTGCAATAGCAATTAAAACACATTAGCAAAGATTTAAGTTGTCATTGTCTTATTATTACTCACCTAGAAGTAGTTGCGCATGATCTCATCACGCCTCTGTCGCCCAGCTGCAGCAACAGCTACGCCAGCTTCCATGTGTACAGGTCCAGGTCCCTCCACGTCAGAGGATTCTGAGTCACTCAACTCCATTGGTGTCCCTTTCCTGGTTGCGATGTTGTGCAGCATGGCACAAGCTACAACAATTTTGCAGCACGTTTCAGGGCTGTATTGGAGAGCTCCTCCGTTTTTATGGATGCATCTGAATCGGCTCTTCAATATGCCAAAGGTTCTCTCGATGGTGCCTCTTGTTGAAATGTGTGCCCCGTTGTAGCGCCACTCACCATCATTGGCAGGATTTAGGTAGGGTGTCAGGATGAAATCCCAGACTGCATAAGCACTGTCTACTGTGGGTGGAAATGATAACGGTCAGTCACTGTAATGCACATGGTAGTCAGTGGAAACTTGGCCTATGTTTGTGTGCTTTTACCTAGTAGGTATCCCTCTCCAAAGTCACCTCTGGAGAGTCTACGGTATAGCCCACTGTGACGGAAGATAAAGGCGTCATGTGTGCTTCCCGGATACTTAGCCACTATGTCTGTGATTATGTTTTTTGCATCACACACCATCTGTATGTTAAGTGAGTGGTAGCATTTCCTGTTCCTGAAAACATACTCTACGTTTGAGGGGGGTGAAATGGCAACATGTGTCCCATCTATACATCCTATGACGTGGGGGAATTGGGCAATGTTGTAAAAGTCCTGCTTGGTCTGTGCTAGTTCCTGTGGGGTGCTGGGGAAGTGTATGTGGTGTTGCATCCTATGTGTCATGGCGTCGAGGAACGCATGGAAGAAGTGCGACAGGGCACTTTGTGACACCCCTCCTGCTGTGGCTATGACCCCCTGAAAACTACCTGAGGCCAGCAGGTGTAGTGAACACAGGACCTGGATGTGTGTGGGTATGGCTTGTGTCCTGCGGGTGGGGTGTTCTAGGTAGGGTCTGAGTTCCTCTATTAAATCAAGTATGCTCTCTTCCTCCAGTCTGTAATGGGTGTAGATGTCCTCCTCAGTGCACTGGAAGATGGTGTTGCGCGCACGGAATATCCTCTCCTGCTGTCTCCTCCTCTGCGCCACAGCTCTCAGTCTTCGCCTCCTCACTATCATGTAGAGCCCAGACATTGTGGGAAAGAGTGTGTTGCATTCTGGGCTTCATTTTATACTTTGCACCTGGTTACCACCTGCTCCCACTTGATGGTAATTGCGATTCCTTAAAAAGCGATTTTCATTAAATCGCTCTTTGCGAATGGTTGATACATATCATTGCGAATTCTTAATTGCGATTTCCAGATTAGCGAATTTCGCTAACCGGTTTCAGCGCAAATGTGGAATTCGCTATGGAATTCGCAGTTTAACACTATCGCAAAGTTTGGAACTCGCTAAATAGTGATTCCTTGTTTTGCGTGCATTTTCGCCTTCATACATTGGGATTTGCGATTTTTCTGTCGCAAACGCTATTTTTACCGATTCGCAGCGTTTGCAACAGAAAAATAGCTTCATACATATGGCCCTATATCACAAACCCAATTTGCGATTCGGTAATAGTTTACTGAATCGCAGATAGGGTTTGGTACATAGGAAAAGCCTTTTTTCCAGTCACAAACACCCTGATTCTCCGAATCGGCCCGTTTGCGACCTTAAACAGGTACATATATGTGGCTCTAGCGCTGTCTGTTCAGGACCAGTGTTTTTTTAATGTGAATGCAGTTGGAAAGAGAGTATGGAAACTGCAACCTATAAGGTGCGCCGGGCGCAAACAATCACAATGCATAATTCGGCCCCTGGTGGTTTTACATTTGGAAAGATATTACCCATGAAAATGTTTGTGTGAGTAAATCTACTACTAAGTGTGAGGAGTTTGCGTAAGAGACAGGAACGCCTTGAAATGTTTTGCACAAACAAATACATTTCTTAGTATTGAAAAACCTGTTTATGACAGAATCCTACACTGGAAAAGGAGGTAAAACTCTATCCGTGGCCATACCGGAAGGGGACACACCCAAAAACTGGTGGAAGAGAAGGGATTTCTGCCCTGCGAAAAAAAGACTCGGAACACGATTAGACATTTCCATTTGTACAGTTATGCGTGCAGACATTCCTCTGCAACTTCCTATCTTGGAATTCACAAAGATTTTCTGAGTTTGTACATGGAACCTTTCGCCTGTCACCTGCTTTGCTCCAAGAAAACTTTGTGAATTCCAAAAATTCAGAAATCTCCATGAGAAGCCCTAAACCTGCGTATGCTGATTTCCATCTTATTTGCACATTTTGCTGAGTGTGTAACTTATACACAATTCTGCTGCTGAATGATCTGTTTGTACCTGGAGGTCTCGTGGTTCTTAGGTTAACCTGCTTTGTGCCACAGTAACAAATGTCTGTCCTGCTCCACTTTGAGCCTCCAACTCTTTATGCCACATTCATCCATTAAAGCAATAGTCATCCTTCCAATGATTGTGAAGTGTAATCACAACGATTATTCTTGGAGAGAACTAAAATATGTGTTTGACTCACATATGGTATTGCCAGTGGTGGAGAAGTGAATGCTTGCTCTCAAGTGGAACTGTACAAAGCTAACCTATATTAAGGCTGATTAACTTACTACATTAAGAATCGCTCAGCGCCCATGAAGTTAAATGATAAATCAGTGAAGGTGAAATAGGGATTGTAGTTATTGAAATAGGGATTGTAGTTCCGGAACTTTCTATAAATATTGAATATTGAACTTTCTATAAATATTTCTGTAAATATTGAAATAGGGATTGTAGTTCAGGAACTTTCTTGCACCTATTATAGAGGTTTCATTTATATTTTAGCTTCAGGAAGTTCCAGAGTTTCACCCACCTAAATAAAGTAAGAAATCTAGAGTTTGCCAAAAGGTATACCATATGTCATATCTGAAATAGAGGATTGGAACTTCCATGGTGAAATACTATATTTGTTCTTCTTTGAAGACATTATTGTTTCCACAGTGTAGGATGACCCTAGCTGTAAGAGCAAGCGGAGTTTAGATAGGATCCTTTACATGGTTGTCTTTAGGTTCAGGGAAGAATTGCCAGGGGAGTGCAAACTTGACAATATATTGTGGAACTTTGTTTGGTGTGTTGTATGTTTGCTGGTGGTGGTGATGTAGTGTTAAGTGGTGTAAGGTGTATGGTAGTGTGCCATGTTGTATGGTGTAGTGAATGTGAGATGTGGTAAGGTATGGTTTTGTATGTGTTATGCTGCAGAAAGAAGCTAGGTGTGCTGCTGTGTGGCATGATATAATTGGTTGTGGTGGGGTAATGTGATGTGATAAGGAATAACATGATGTGGAATCAACCCCCAGATTCATCAGCGAAAAATACCGAATCGCTATTAAGGAATAGCAAAATGCTATGCATCAAGAAATCACTAAAAAAATAGCGATGTCTAATAATTCCTTAATTGCGACTCGCAAATTGCGAGTCCCAATTAAGGAATATCTCTCCGTTCATTCCTATGGGCCTAGAGGCCCATAGGAATGAATGGGAAGACAATCTCAATTTGTTAATCGCAATTAGCGATTCGCAAATTGAGATTGCAATTTCAAGGGTGCAGGGGTTTCCAAAGGACACCCTGTTGCACCCCTGAAATGATGTGTGCACATATGTTGCGCACACACATGCCCTTAGGGCATGTGTGTGCGCAACATGAAACTTTGAAAAATGCACTTTAGTGCATTTTTCAAAGTTTTTGCAAATTACCATGAAGTTGTACTTCATGTTAATTTCCGTGCCCTAATAGCGAATTCGCATTTTTTTTCACTTTCATGCATTGCATTTAAGGAATCACAATTTGAGATTCCTTAAATGCAAAGAATCGCAATTTAGCGAATTCTTATTTAGCGATTTTTGCATTTGGGATGATGCATCCCAAATGCAAAAATACCGCTCGCCAAGGGCCAGATTCTCAGAATCTGGCCCTTTGCGAGCGGATTTTTGTTTCATGAATCTGGCTGCAAATGTTTTATCTAGTACTCTTGAAATTGGTATGTATAATCTATGCAAAGGATCATTACATTGAAAGTTGACCGATCGTTGCTTTGAGGAACTTAGACAGAATGAAACACACATATGACTGCTGTTCATGTTGGCCTCTCTAACAGGTGTCAACAGAGATCACCTTCAGATTATAACAACATGCTGACATTTTGCTTCACAATGTATGAAGTTTAAAGGGGGTGCCAAATTCTGAAAGCTTCTGCTTGTGCCTTAACTACAGTTTAAAAATAGTTGATAAAGGGTTGAGTTGTCTGCTGTAAAGATAATCCTATGAAACGCTACCTAGTTATTCACCGTAGTCTGAATGGCGGAGGTGACACATAATTGCAGATTCTGTTTTGTTACAGTTACATAAAGGGACTACAGGTAGTATCCTGTGTGCCCACATTCTCAGGGATCGCTGACCAGCTGTGTGCAATGCTGGGAATGAATGGTGTAATAGACTCTTGGAGTGTGTCTGGCGATTGGTACCAGGGAGATAGGCACAGTTGGAGGGAGAATGTCGGCCAAAGGCCTGTTACTGTAACCTAACTGCCTAACATGAATTATGACCTTCCAATCTACCTGAAAGGATCCAGACTCATGTCTGAAGATGCCGCCCTCCACCTGCAACATTTTGCAATGAGTTGGTAAAAGAACATGCTTGGATATGCAGCAGGACGCTGGTAGAAGTTGGACGCTGGAGTTCGGTTCATTGAAGGAAATAGACCCTTTGACCATGGAGAAGAGGTCTGGGGTCGTCCACCCTCAAATCCACCGGCACATGGTGATAGCTCTGGCTGCTGGGCAGGAAGAGCCCAGTGAGGGGTTTGGGCAAGGACTTTTGCTTAGTGACGCCACCAGGTCAAAAGTCATTGAACAGAGCTTTGAGAAGATTCCCAGTGAATTATGGATTAAATAAAATGGCTGATGCAAAGTGAGGTGGTTCATCACTGTTACCTGAAATAGAGAGTGAAAGTTGGGTGGCAGGCCTTCAGTAGAGAATGCCTGCTGAGCTTGTGTTAAGTTACTGAATCAGTTACAGGGATTTTTATCCTCTCAACGTGCCCTATTTGGTATGTTTGCACAGGTGCTGGAAACGTTCTGTTAGTGCTTGTCATGGCGGGTGAAGGGCAGCATGCTTACTTCAGTATGTGGGATCACCATCTGCAGCCCCAAGATTATCAAGAGGTCAGCGCATGGCCCGTGAGTGACGCAGAATTGAAGTCAGTCAGCGACCCAGATGAGCTCTACTACAATGCACTCACTCACTAATACTATTTCAGCCACCGTTAGTAAATAAATACAACATGTACAGTCATTACAATATAGTTGAAGGAACCTATGGGCATATTATTAAGAACGGCGTTAAAATTATCGTTGGTTTAGCGGCAGAAAACTGCAGCTAAAGCGGACGATAATGGGCTTGATAATGTGCCCTAAAGAATTCCAATAGAAGCCCATGTTCACACCAGAACATGGTCTTCTATAGGAATTCTCAAGGGCATACTATCAAGCCCATTATCATCGTTTTAGCTGCAGTTTTCTTCCACTAAATAGACGATAATTTTTAGCGCCGTTCTTGATAATATGCCCCCCAGTGCGGTGTGACCAGAGGACAGCCTGTGTCTGCCAAGACCACACTGTGAAAGGCACCCAGTGCAATGTGACCAAATGACGGCATTGCTACTATGAGATCTGTGAATAAAGCACTGGACTGAAGTGACGAGACATGATGCTACACCTAGAAATGGTGGTGGCATCTGAAACCTGTGCAGAGAAAAAGTTCCCTACCTGCGTTAATGATCTTTCTGATGGATACTCTATCTACCTGCAGATTCCTCACCCATAGAATAATCCCCAGATGTAGAAAGCACTGGCTTTGCGTCAATGCCAGAAATGGCGTCAGATGACATAAGCAAAGACAAATAGCATCCACCTCACAAAAAACGTCAGTTTCCATATATTTTTTCCCAGCCTTTGAGGCAAGAAGACAGATTGATTTTGACAGAGTGGTGCAGTACAAAATGAAAATTTGGGATCCTATTAACTTTCCCTATAACAATCCATCAAACTAGGAAGTGGGTGGGTTAGTGTGGAATCTGCAGAGTAGCCCCCAGAAAGATTGTTACTGCAGAGATTGTTACTAGAGGAAAGTTGATGGATAATTGTATTAAGAAATTCTGTGAGACAGATCTCGCAAAGTGGCTGTACACTTTGGAATCTAGGCAGTAATGCTTAGCAAAAGTGGGGAGAGATGCCCACATAGCAGCTTTACATCGTTCTACAACTGAAACTCCTCTGGCAAGGGCACAGGTGGTACATTTATCCCTGGTAGAATGGGCTCTGATGTTTCTTTTTGGCCAAGGTGTAGCAGGTCTTGATACAGAGGTTGATCCATCTGGACAGAGTCTGTTTTTTGTACCACTTTGTCTTTCTTGGCACCCGAGTATCCATTGAAGAGCTGGTCATCCAATTTCTGTCCTTGGTGCAATCCAGGTAAGAGTTAAATGCCCGCCCAGGATACAACCTGCGCAACCACTACTCCACAATAGTAGGATGGGGGAGATAGTAAGTCAGAAGAGTGATGGACTGACTCAAGTGGAAGGGAGTCACCACTTTTAGCAGGCAAGCAGCCCTGGTTGACAACACCAATTTGTCAGGGTAAAAGGTGTACGGGAACTGAGAGCTTGTAACTCAACCATCTGGCCAAGGTAATGGTCACTAAAAACACTGCCTCTAAAGACAATATTTTTAAAAGATAACTATACAGGGTGTCACATGCAGTCCCAACTAGAAAAGATAAAAGTAGGACAAGGACCCACTGGGGCACAACCAAAGGAAGCTGTAGAAGAGAGATTTGTCAACCCCTTCACAAAACGCTCACAATTGGGGACTTGAACAAACAAAAAAGGCTGATCTGGAAGACAGAGGAATGCCAAAAACACAACCAAATACTCCTTGACAGAGACTTCTGTACATCCCTACATGGTAAGGAAAAGTGCAAACTGCAAGACCTGGGGCAACTTAGCGTGCAAGGGGTCTACATTACTGTTTGTGCACCAAGCAACAAAGTTGTTCTAACTTCCAGAGAAAGTGGATTTTGTGGAGGGCTAACGTGCTGATAAGACGGTGTCCACTACTTCAGGTGGCAGTCGAAAGGAAGTCAGATGTCTCTGCTCAATCTCAAGGAATATATGACGTTACAACGTAAACAATTATAACGCATGCTTTTACATCGCAGTTTTAACAACGCAACTACCTTTACATTGCATGATTTTACAACACATACGATTATAATGCATTTTTTTAAACTACCATTACAACGCATTCCATTACAACGCATTCCAATACACTAATACAATTAACACTGCTAATACTTTTAGTGCAACAGTAGGGAAAGTGTTGGATGGCGTCGGGGTAACAATTACTATTCCTAACTACCTCAAAACCCATACCTACCCTAAAACGTAAAATTCTCCATTACTAACCTTATAGTGAGTTGTGATGGCATGCATTGTAATGGTGTGCATTGTAATGACATGCGTTGAAATAGCATGCATTGTAATGACATGCAATGTAAAGGCACTTGCATTGGAAAAGTTGCGTTGGAAAGGCATTACAATGTAATGCCTGCGTTGTAATGGATGTTTCCCAATCTCAAGGCATAAAGGTGAAGGCTTCAGAGTTTCGGCTGCGGAACAATTCCCTCGTCCCGTCTGAATAGCAGACATATGGAGAAGCACTGAAAGTAGTTTTTTGCCAATCAGGCACTATAAGAATTACTTTGGCTCGGTCTTGGTGAATCTTCCTTAAAACCAGAGGAATCAAGAGTATGGGGGAAACACAGAGTAGCTGAAAGTTCCATATCAACTGATAAACACCCCACAAGGCTCCCCTCTAAAGATACTGAAGGCCACAAAATTGTCGACATTGAGCATTTTCTGGAGGTGTACCCCACTGGCCAAAGATGGTCTGGACAATCTCTGGTAGAAGACACCACTCATGGTCAGCAATATAACGCTGACTTAGGCTGTCAGCTCTTACATTTAGCGACCCCCGCAAGGCGACGGGAAGTAAATCAGATTCCTTTGTAGTGTGCCCAAGACCATAGTCTCAATCAGTAGCAGCCGGTGTGCTTGATGAGCGGCAGGTCAGGCGGGGGGAGGGTGGGTATAAGAGTTGCAGGGTGAAAAAAATAATAATAAAGAACAAGCTTACCTTCAGCCGCCCCCGTCATGCTCTTCTGCTCCCCTTCACTCCAGGAAGGCACAGGCTCCCAGAATGCCCTGTGGCCAATCCTGACGCAGCGCGCATGTATGAGCGCAGCTTCAGGATTGGCCGGGGTGCTCTCGATTTGCGCTCCAGGACAGACTGTGAGTCTGTACCTGCTCTCTCCAACCCAGCTGCGTTACTGGGTTGGAGAGAGCTTACACTGCGCATAGGGGTTTGACCGGCTTGAGACGGCTGGCCAAACCATCATGCGCAGTGATGGGAGACTCGGCAGGAAAGGAAAAATTAAACAAGTGTTAATTATCTTTTTTTTCAATAAAATGAGTGTTAATTATCATTTTCTTTTTATTTTCCTTCAGTTTTCGGTGGGGGGGCAACGCTCCTCCGCCGTAGCGGAAGAGCCGCTGCTGATCTCAAAGCTTCCAGGCAATGGAGGTGACACCATACTTCCAGTTGTTTGTTGATGTACCACATCATTTTTGTTGTGTCCTTCAAGATGCAGACACACCAACCTTGCATGGAGGGGAGCAAGGCCTTGAGTACCAGCTGAATCACCCTCAGTTCTAAAAGATTGATATGAAGAATCTGTTATTTTGGAGACCAAAGAACCCTGATTTCCAGATGACATGACACCTCCTCCGGCGACCGAGCATTGATCAGCCACTCATCCAGGTATGGAAACATAGTTATGCCCGACTTCCTGAGTTGAGCCACAAACACTGCCATCACCTTTGTGAAGAGTCAAGGTGAGGATGTTAATCCAAATGGTGTCATTGAAAATTGGTAATGTGTAGAACCCAATGCCAAATAGAAATCTTTCCACTGTGACTGCAATCAGGATGTGGAAGTACACTTCCTGCAGGTCGAGTGACACCATCCAGTCTCCAGCTTCCAACACCAGTAACACTTGAGCAAGAAGAGAATGATGTGCAATTGAGCTGGAAGAAGAAGTACAACTCTCTTAAGTCCAGGATCGGACGTGGACCGCCTTCCTTTTTGTGAACAAGAAAGTATTGGGAGTAATATCCTTAACCCTTTAACTCCAGAACCCCTTTGAGAAGGAGTGCTGCCACTTCTTTTTGCAGGATGGCGAGGTGGCCGAAGGGGAAGAGCATTTGGGAGGGGAATGACGGACGGAGCCTGTGAGAAGCGAAGTTTTCAGTCTTTTACTATGAGTGGTTCAAAGTAATGGCCTTCCAGGCAAGAAGAAAGGAGGACACCCACCCTCCCACAGGCTTCACTTGGTTTGGATGAAGCAAACTATGCCTGCTTCCTTTATGGTGCACAAGAGAAGGATGCTTGCTGGGAGAGTCCGCGGTCCCTGCCCTGTACTGCTTGACCAGTGGATTTTGCTGTTGTCAGGCTTGAAGTTGGTAGGCTTGGCATTGGCAAAATAAGAATCCCCTAAAGAAGCCAAGAAAGCTCTGAAATTGGCAGTAAACTCTCGCTGGGGGAGGCAATTGTATCCTCAGGGACCGGGCTGCAGCTCTGCTGGCCTTGAATCTTTCCAAGGTGGAATCAGCATGGTCACCAAACAGGGGTGCCTTGTTAAAGGGAAGGTCCATGAGGTTAACATACACATAGGTCAAAAAGTTAGACGTGCGTAACCAGGCATGGTGCCATATGACAATGGAAGTCCCATGGAACATGCAATTGAGTCCGCTGTGTCCCGCCCAGACTTAATAATATGTAGTATGAAATTCTTGCCTTCTTGAACAACCTCCTGGAAGTGGAACCTAATGTATTCAGGAATGTTTGCAATGATCATCTGGGCCATGTCCCGCAGGGCATGGGAGTAATATGCAAGGATGTAGGCGGCATTTAGAGATGTTAAAGGCCATGTTGCCTGCAGAGAAGGTTTTCTTGCCACATGATTCCAGTCGTTTTGATTCCCTATCTGCAGGCATTGTTGAGAGGGTAAAAAGAACAATTGATGGACAGAATGCAGAACAATGTCATACATTCACCCCAGTACAGAGATCTGGGCCTAAATCCATCGTTTTGTTGCTCACCATGCCATTCCAGTTTGGACCCAGCCATATGCAAATCAGTCTTGACCCTGCAGACAATGGGAAAAGCCAGCCCGAACTGCCAAGTCAGGTCCTCCCTGGACTGGAAATAAGCATCCTAGAACCGGTTTCGGGCTTTCAGCCCTCATCAGCCAGGACAGCTTGACTCCAGTGGCATGGAGAGAAGGTGCCAGCTAATTTCCCTGAAGAACAAGAGTCTTGCATCGCTAAATTTCTGGGGACTGGAAGGGTGGGTCACCTAGGGTTGGTCATCGTCTTGTGGCCATCAACCTGTTGACCGCTGGTGCTGATGAAGGTTGTTCACAAGCCGCCATCACTGGGTCTACCAAGGCATTGTTAAAGGGTAAGAGTGGTTCTGCAGTAGGGGCTGCAGGAAGAAGAATCTGGGTGAGGACGTCTATTTTTACCTCTACCAATGAGAGCTGCAACTCCAGGACTTCAGCTGACTTCTTAATGACAAAATGAAAGGGCATCACCTCATGTATCGGTGGTCTATTTCTATTTCTGGGAATGTATCTAACACACTAGCCAAATGCAGACCTTGCAATTTGTAAGTCTGGCCAGTTCCATCAGCATCACTTTTTATGAAGAGGTTGAAGGGGTCGGAGTCAGAACAATAAGGTTGTGTCTGCTGTCTGTATTATTCTTCCTCAATTAGCCTCTGGGCCTCTCTGAAAGATAATTCTGAGGCTTAGTTACAGAGACCGGCACTAATGGAGCAGATTCTAGCACTAGAGGAGGAGGAAGTGGCAGATGGGGTGATACCGACTGCAGTGCTGGTAGTGGAGTAAAATGTACCTGTATGCCAGACAGAACAAAGGTTGCGCTGATGTCAATCCGGTTGTGGTGGCGTCTGATCCATGTTAATCCATTGGCTTAACATAGGTAAGCCAAATAGAGTCACAGTCACTAAAGGAGCAGCAGACAGCATCTCAGCCTTGGCTCAAAGATGGAGAACAGTACATTGCTTTGAGGAACGCTGCTGGGCCAGTCTGGGTTTGGGAACTTCGGGGAAAAAAGGCACGGGCACAGGGGCTGGGGAGCTAGTGGAGATCAAGCAGGTTTCAGAGTCAGTCCCAGCAGAGTCAATAGTATTGGGATGCTTGGAGGAGGATGACCCCAACTCTGGCTTCGAGGAAGAGCATCCAGTGGGATTTGGATGGCATCTCGGCAACTTAACTCTGCCATGCTTTTTCTGCTTCTTGTGCTTCCTGCATTTAGCTCCTGTGGAGTTTGAAGATGGTGACTGGGAATATGGCCTTGGACGGCAACTACTTTGCCTTCCGTCTCAGATGCACGCCATGTAGAACTTGGCTTCACATTCTTTGAATGTAGAACTTGGCTTCACATTCTTTGATGGCCTTCTGGTGCATGCTCTGACAGGAATCACAGGAACGCGAGTCATGGTCCATCACAAGGCACCTGAGACAGATAAAATGGGCCTCAATGATAGACGTCTGGCCCTCAGGTGTCATAGTATTGCACTTTTCATTTTTCTGTGAGGAAAAACTCATAACTCGAGAGGGTGAGCTCCAGATCTGCATCAAATCCCCCCCAACACTGGAACTGATGTTGTTGCAGATGGCTTGCACTATATGGCTTTGATGATGTCATCTTAAGCAACTTTGTTGAAGGCAATGCCCCATATCTGGGGACGTGAGACCTATAAAGTTCTCGGGTCCAGTCTGATGTCAGGGGATTATCCTAGAGATGAGGGGCCTCATTTAGGAGGCCGTGCATCACTTTTACGCCGCCGGTGCGTCACTTTTTGTGACGCACCAACAGCGTAAAAAAGTGCCTTGTTGCACCATATTTACAAAGTGACGCATCTAGGTAGATGCGTCACTTTGTAAACCCCTGCGCTACATTATACCTATGCCAGGTATAATATATGCAGGAGGGGCGTTCTGACGCAAGAAAGGGTCATAGAAGTGACGCAGTGAAATATATAAGGTTTCACTGCGCCACTTCTAGGACACAAACACGTCAATTTCTTATGCCTGCCTCACAGCAGGCGTAAGACTGACGCAGGCCCTTTCACATGGGGCTTGCCCCATGTGAAAGGACACATTGCTGGAGTTATGTCACTTTTGTGACACACTCCAGCAATGCGTCACTTTTGCGCCATACAGATACGTCAGAAATACTGACGTATCTGTAACTCCTTGCGCCATGATGCGGCATACTGTAAATATGACACATCATTATTGTCGCAAGGAGGGCACAGTGAAAAGTGACGCATCGCTGTTTTCACGCAGCCATGCATCACTTTTCATAAATGAGGCCCGAGAAATCTGCAGGTAGAAGTATCAATTAGAAATCTATTTTTGATGTGAAATGAAATGAAATGAAAAGGGGTTTTGTTGAGCGCGACTGCTGCCCTTGGGCGTCCAAGCGCTAGGAAAGAAGGGATAGTGCCTCAGGAAGCAACAGCGTGGAGAAGAGTTCAGTTGGTGAAGAGGAAGGTTTTAAGCTGTTTGCGGAAGGATAGCAGATTGGAATTCGATCTTAGATGTACAGGGAGTGAATTTCACAACTTAGCAGCGTTGAACGTAAAGGACCTTCCACCTGCTCTTGACCTTTTGATCCGGGGGACTACAGCTAAAAAAGCGTGAGTAGAACGGAGTTGTTTGCTGGGGCAGTAAGGGGAAAGAAGGGAATGGTTGACCTTGGGACCGGTTCTCCAGAAGGCTTGATGGGACACGCACAAGGCTTTACATTTTATTCTCTCCCCAACGGGGAGCCAATGTAGAGTTCTCAATCCGGTTTCTATTGATGCTCTACGTGGAATCTGAAGCAGCTTGGGTGCAGCGCAATTCTGGACCCGTTGGAGTTTATGCAACACATTTTCCGGTGCCCCCAAGTACAGGGCGTTGCTGAAATCCAGTTGAGATTGTATTAGGCCCTGTATCACAATCTGTTTGGCTTCAAAAGGCAAGAGTGGAAGGATTTTTTTAAGCATCCTGATGAGCCCAAAGCAGATTGCAGATGTTTTGGTTGCTTGAGTGTTGAGAGTTAGAGATTTGTCCAGCCAAACCCCTAGACTTTTTATGTTAGCTGGTGGGCCATAAGCAATCGATGGTGAGCAGCGCTGGGGGACCGAGTAGCATAAGCTCGGTTTTATCCCCGTTGAGTTTAAGAGAGGATGTCGTCATCCATCTCCTGACCTCTTCCATGCATGCCGCCAGGTTGGTCTGTGCCAGCTCACTGTTCTTCTGTGCAAGGCATACCACTAACTGAGTGCCGTCCGCATATGTAATGATCTTAATGCCATATGGGCGGACGATCTCAGCCAGTGGTCCCATGTACACATTGAACAGCGTGGGGCTCAGCGACGAGCCCTGTAGTACCCCACAGTCCAAAGGCTTGCTTGCGGACGTGGAATCTCCCTCAAAGTGTGGAAAAGTAAATTTTGCCATGTTCTGTGTCCCTACGTGTTCCCCATGTTATGTTGTATGTGCATGATTAATGTGCATATGTATTCCCATGATCGATTAAAGACGCAATTATAGTTGTGTCCATCTCTAGTATGCCAGTTCCCAGTTTTCGTGAATACAACGAATATCAGGCCTATGTAAAGTTACGTTGCCACGTTTCTCAGTGTGCACGTTATTTCATTGTAAAGTCCCCGTTTCTAGGCCTCAAAAGGGCCCGGACTCAGATTCAGCTCCTGTCTCCTGAACCCTCTCCGAGGAGCGATACAGCCCCCACCTGTATTCCTGACCCTTCACTTACTTCATGCCTCACAGTGCCCGGCTCGGCCTGGCTCTGCCTCCAGCCTGCCAAGAGTATGTTATGATTCTAGTTATCAGTCCAGCTCTCCTTCTCTGCATTCCTAAGCTACTGAATCGCATCAATAGTTTCGGTCATCGTCTAGCCTTTTCGTCTCCATGTAAGAGAAATACTGTATTAATGGTCATTTAATATTCCTCAAACACGCACTATATGTAGAATGATGCATGCACCAGTCTTAGAGTCTGTTAGCCTTTGCCCTGATAACTTTTGGATTCTATCAACATGTTCTCCAAACATCAGATACTAGATAGTGTTTAGGTACATGTCGCTCTGACACTCCAGACTTTCGTCTCCTCTTCTAGCGCAGAAGTCATAGCCCCCAGCTTCTCCTAGTAACACGTCATTGCCAGCTTGCGCGCACCACTAGGTCAGAGGTCCCGGCTCCTTAGGTAGCCCCCTCCATGTTTCCGCCCCATTTATGACATATTCTGTTACGTTTGCATCACATGTCTATGTATACGCCTCTTGTTACACCTACTTTCTGCCTTATCTTTCGCGACTGCTACAAACCCCGCCCACTGCTACGCCCACTACACTGAATGTAATGCAATTGTTTTAGTATATATATGTTGTGTACTGTTATTAAAGTTAGCGCGCTCATCCCAGATCCAGCCCCGGCAGCTGCCGGGCTCTGCCATCCTATGCCTGTGCAGGTTGTCCTGTTCCTGTCCTTTATGCTGTATTAAAACCTGCAAACTCCAGCTACCTCGAATCTTGACTCTTATTTATTGAGCTATCTGTTATTGTATATCTAGTCAAAAATAGATCAGGTATTTAATTATTTATTTACCACATAATGGCGCCCGAACAGGGACTTGCCCTTTCCCCACGCGCCGGTGAAGCCACGCAAGCCCCCTGATCCTCTGCAGCCGTGACGGAACCATACCGGCCACGTGCAGATATTTCTGCTTCAAGTATCCCTCAGGCCCACGGAGGAGACGGAGGTTGCGGTCCAGCATCCAGACGAGGCGGTGGAGGAACGCGGCGAGTCCCGACCAGAGCCCAAGCCGAGAGTCCAAGGTCCGAGGTATCTGGAGGCCCACCCGTAACAGAAGTCCGAAGTCCGTCCGTCATCGTAGCAGTCCAGTCCAGTCCGAGGCCTTCCGTTCTTGCTGCCCGGTGAGTACCGTTGCTGGGGTAGTATCTAGACAGGGTCAATTAATTTGTTTCTGGTCCGTGGGTTTGGGTACGCAAATCCAACACGAAGTGTCCACCTAGGTGGATGCGGGTCCTGACGTGTCTCTTTATGAGACCGGTAAGTTTCGTACTGTTTTAGCAGTGCATCTAGCTTCTGTTCTAGTCTGTTCTGTTCTCGAGAAATTCATGTATTCTGTTTTTGGTATTCCAGGTAGTATTTTGTCCGAACTGTTATCTTAAATGTCATTCATGTATTTCAATGTCGTGGTATGAATGTGTTGTTCTTCAGTAATTATCGTGTTCATTGTGTATTGTATTGTGTCTAGACTCTAGCCCAGTCATGCCTCTATTCTCCAAATTACGTCAGTTAAGAACTAGAAAAGGTCTGTTAGAAGAAGCAGTTCCTGTCCCGCCTAGGGACAGTCCAGGTCATTTTATGTATCATAAGCATGGCATAAGTGCCATATTATATCTAGATTTATGGGTGGAGTATACCAAGGAATTAGAAGAAAAGTATAGATGGCCCGTATCAGGTACGTGGGATGCCGAGTGCATCATGCGAGTAGAAGAAGCATTATGGAAAAAGAAAGCCAGACAGTCCCAGAAAGATGCCATCGAGTTGTGGCGCAAAGAATCTCATAAAAGAAGCGAAAAAGAAATCAGAAAAGCGGAATTAGGTAGAGAATCCTCAGAAAGAGCCCAGGAAAGGGAATTAATCGAAATAGGTGAACGAGTTAAAACCGAACAGTCAGACAGACAGAGGAATGCCCTTATTAAGGGTATGTACCCTCTTCTTGCCGAGGGCTTGCCAAAAGCAACCCCGGAGGCATCCAGTAATTTTCCGCCACCACTAGTTCCGACTAAGCTACGTCACAAACCGACCGCAGCTGATATTTTTCTCTCGTCCTACTTGGACGACACAGTCCCCGAATATGCAAATCCTGCTCCGCCAGCTCCTGTAAATAATGTAATTCTTGCTCCTCCAGCCACCGGGGCACCTGTTACAGCACCTGTTACGGTACCCCCGGTCCAGCCACAATTATAAGTACCCGCTACATCGGTCACTCTGCCAGCACGCAGAGTATCAGTCGACGATTCCAGTTTAGGGGCCGCGGGAGGAGGTCCCCCGGGAACCCCGCCGCCACACAAGCGTGTAACGGCAGTCGAGTTACATGAACGTGCGTTACAGCGTACGCCCAAATATCAGTCCGTTGCAGATATCAGGCGAGCTCTCACCGAATGCCGTTATGATCCAGTCCCAGGCGATGATAGTATGGTTGTATATTCATTACGTGTAAGACGGGTGACCGAGTATTTGGACACCCTACCGAATATGAAAGAAGATCTAGACAGAATATATCGTTTCATTCGTACAGGAACAGATCCAGAAAGTATTGGCGAAGCCATGTCTTTAAGGAAAGCTGAGATTCAGCTCATGCTATTAAAGTTTCTAATCAATTGTTTAATAAGGGAACAAGATTCCCCGACTAAAGATCCGACCGAAATGAAGGTTCTGACAAGGTGGAGTGATAATATAGCCGAGGGTAAACACAGGACAATCAGTAGTATAGAGAGTATGTACAAGAAAATACGTAAAGAAATAATAAGGTTACACGAACAACGCAAAGAAGCACTAGTAAGCGAGAAAGAAAGTAACTCTGATACTGAAGAGGTAGAAGACGAGAATACCGCCAGAATAGCGTATGTAGGTAAATCTAGATTTCCAGACCGACATTCACGCCTAGAACACAAGAAAGTTTTCTCTCTTCCAGCACCGGAACAAGAGAACCTAGAGCAAGTATTTCAAGCTACCGATCACATTCTGAAATCACGTATCGGTTATAGTGAACTTAGTACTATGCATGAACAAGAACAAGCCCGATCAGCAGTCCGATGGGCTACTGATTCTACCACTTTTCCAGACGAAATAGTGGCACAAATGTTTCTGAAACTGCCCCCAGCCGAGCAGCGACTGGTGGGTATGTATATGATCCAGCACCTCATTACTCTGTATGAGGGTCAACATTCCGATCCAGGTCCGTTACATGATGTTCTGAACGAGTTACTACAGTATAGATGGAAAGGTCTAGGTACCGATTTAATTAGTATCATTCTAGAACAGCGCCACAAATATAGAACGTTTCTGAATCCACATTTTGTTCACGTCTCACCCCCAGGAAATAAACCGTTTTACATAGATAGACAGAATCCGTTACGAGAAGTACACCCAGTTAGGACAGCGGGTGGTGAAATGCAACGAGTATTTGTTTACACCCCCATCACAAAGATGGAACTCTTAGAAATGAAGAAATTAATTCCCTGTCACGACAAAGATCCAGCAGGGTTCCACCGTGAAATTAAAAGACATGCTCCGTATGGGAGAATACACGTATCCAGATATTATTAAAATGTTAAAAGTCCTGTTGCCTGCGGGCATATATGAAAAACTTAAGGAAAAGGAATGGGAGGTGGGAGAGAAAAAGATAGATTGGGCAGCTCTAGAAGCTGAAGATAAAATACGAGTACCAGGTACCGGTCTTGGGGACAAATGTAAAGAATTACCCGAGCTATTAATACAAGTTTTGCCAAGATTACTAGCCACGAAAAAGGAAGACTGGGATGCAATCTCAGCCTGTAAACAGAAACCAGACGAAGATACTAGTGATTTTTATTCTAGATTCGAGAAATGCTTTAGCATTAACAGTGGTCTCAAGACGAGTAGTGAGTCATACCCTCATCTTTTTGTTACTAAACTAGTCGAGAATTCAAGTCCACAAGTTAAAAATCGAGTTTTGAAAGTCGAAAGTACCTGGCAAGCTAATACTCCGTCCCAAATGCTCCAGATGCTCCAGTATCACCAGAATAGAATCAGAGAAGAGCAAGATCATGAAAGGAAACGTATGAAAGACACGAAAATGAAAGTACTAGTTGCACAATCTGTTCCTCAAGACAGTCAGAAGAGGGGTACGAATCAAGCCAGTCATCCTGCAGTTCCCGTTAAAGGGACATGCAATTATTGTAAACAGCCAGGTCATTTTATAAACGAGTGTGCAGTTCTGAAACACAACATAGCTACCGGTAAGACTAAAGAAAGACCACGTCCGCCTAGACAAGAACAAGTTTCACAGACTTCTCAGTTACCACAGAATGCACCACAGACAGCTCCAGCACCGCAGCCTATAGCTGCAACACAGCATGTTACACAGCAGATGTACCAGTATGCACAGTCCGAGTATCCAGAGTACCAGCAGTATTCATGAAACAGCCTAGAGAGGGAGGTAGGCTTGCCTCTCATCGAGATACCTGTAGATCAAGAGGGTCCCTATGTTCACAGTCAAGTATTAGGGAAAGACAGAAAGTTTCTGATTGATACAGGGGCAAGTAGGACTACTATCAGTCATGACGAGGTTCCAGGGGCTCCGCTCTCAGGCTCTAGAAATGTTTCCCTTGGATTTTCAGGAAAGCCAATAGTTAACGAGATATCAAAGCCAGTTACTCTAGAAGTAGGTCCATTGTCCCGAACTACTGACCTGTTACTTACGAAATCATGTCCAGAAAATGTGTTAGGTATTAAGACATTAAAAGAATTAGGTGCAGTCATATGTTGTTCCCCAGAGGGAATACGTTTGTTTTTGCGTGACTTCAAGGGTCACTATGTTTTACGAGATTTTGATCCGAGATTGTCTAATGTTCCGCAGCATCTATGGGCGCAAGGTCCAACTGATGTTGGTTTTATGCAAATCACACCCCATCGTGTGACTCTGAAACCAGGTGTAGTGTTACCACGAATCAGACAGTACAGATTGCCACCCGAGGCTGTAGCAGCCTTATCCAAGATTATTGACGAGCTTATTGCTCAAGGAGTGGTTGTGGAAACTGACTCCAATGTATGTAATTCTCCTATCATTCCAGTCATGAAACGTACTGATCCAAGTGCACCTCCAGTATATAGATTAGTGATTGACCTTCGAGAACTTAATAAATGTATCATTCCCCAGTACCCAGTTGTTCCAGATATTTCTTCCCTATTGACAGCTATTGGTTCTGAAGCTACATTTTTCACAGTCATAGACCTCAAGAACGCATTTTTCAGTGTTCCCATTCATCCAGACAGCCAGTTCCTTTTCGGATTCTGTTTAAATGGAAGGAGCTATAAATTCACACGAGCTCCTCAAGGTTTCACAGAAAGTCCTAGCATTTACAGTCAAGCACTTAAGAGACAACTAGACAATATTCACATGCCAACTGACACTGCCCTGCTCCAGTATGTCGATGATCTACTGATCACAGCCCGTTCTGAACGTGACTGCGAGCGTGCGTCACTTACAGTTCTGTATTTCCTAGCCGAGATGGGGCACAAGGTGTCCCCTTCGAAGCTTCAATTCTGTGTCCAGCAAGTGATCTATTTAGGCCACTTACTGTCCAAGAGGGGTAGGCAGTTGACACCTGACCGTATCCAGTTAAAAGCGAGTCTTCCTCAGCCCAAGACCCAGAAGGAGGTACGAGCTTTTATTGGCCTTACTTCTTATTGCAGACAATGGATTCCTCAGTATGCATTCCTAGCCAAGCCACTGATACAGTTAACGACACAGGAGGCAGCCGTATCGACTGTCCTCCCTTGGACATCTGAACATACACTTGCTTTTAATGAATTAAAGAAAGCTTTATGCCAAGCTCCTGTTCTAGCTACACCGAACTACAGTAAGCCTTTTACACTTTTTGTCACAGAACGCGAAGGTACAGCATTATCTGTTCTCACACAAGAATAAGCAGGACAATACAAGCCTTGTGCTTATTTTTCGAGCACACTAGATCCAGTAGCCCAGGCTCTGCCTGCGTGCCTCAAGTCAGTTGCAGCCACAGCACTAGCTATCAGACAAAGTGATTCCATAGTATTAGGACATTCCCTGACAGTACAAGTTCCACACTCCGTGGAAGTTCTTTTAAACCGAACACAGACCCAGCACTTGACAATTGCACGTTTAACAGGTTATGAACTGACACTGTTCCAGCCACACATAGAAATCAGACGCTGCAACGTTCTAAATCCTGCTACACTGTTACCGTCAGTTACTTCAAATCCTGCCACACATGATTGTGTGGAAGTTGTTAACACTATGACAAAGCCAAGACAAGACCTGACAGATATTCCGTTACTAGATCCCGACCTGACACTTTATGTGGATGGTTCATGTATGAGAACAAGTACAGGAGAACTAGTAGCCGCGTATGCAGTGACTACTGACGCTGAAGTTATAGAGACACACCGTATTGACACTCTGTCCGCTCAAGCAGCAGAGCTAGTCGCTCTGACCCAAGCCTGCATACGTGCCAAGAACCTGAAAGTAAACATTTACACAGATTCACGTTATGCATTCGGAGTCGTACACGACTTTGGAGTGCTCTGGCAAGAGAGAGGTTTTATGACTTCTCATGGAACCAAGATTCAGCATGGTCTCCTTATCCAAGCTCTGTTAGATGCAATACATTTACCGACAGCTATCGCTATCATGAAGTGCAAAGCACATACGAAAGTCACTGACATTATTTCCCAAGGTAACGATCTAGCAGACCGAACAGCCAAGCTCACAGCCCAGACTCCAGACATTCCAGTTAACATGACACAGACATCCACTCCAGATCCGACTACATGTATGACAGTTAAGGACCCCACTCAAGATGTCATAGATATCCAGTCACATGCTACTTCCGATGAAATCAAGAAATGGTCCGAACAAGGAGGGGTCCAGACAGATCAGGGATGGTTGACGAAGGGAAAAGCCACATGGTTTCTCCCCGACTCAATGGTTCAAGCCATTATTAATACCGCACATAGTCCTGCACATTTAGGAGAAAAAGCCATGTTAGACAGTATCCAGAACATTTGGTTCAACAAGCATTTACGAGCTGCAGCCAAGCAGAAAGTCCGTACCTGTATGATATGTTGCCAGTTCAATCCAGGTAAAAGTGTCCCGGTGGAACAAGGTGGATTAGAGCCTCCTGACCACCCTTTTGAGGTCCTCCAGATGGATTACATTCAGATGGAGCGATGTCGAGGTTTCAAGTATGTCCTTGTAGTTGTATGCGCTTTGTCCAGGTGGACAGAGGCATATCCAGTCCCAGATTACACAGCCGCGACCACTGCCAAGCAGCTGGTTCGTGAATTTTTCCCCCGCTATGGACTCCCTAGGGTCGTGTATTCTGATAACGGCCAGCCATTCTCATCTGAACTTATGAAGCATGTTTCCCTTTTGTTAGGGTACCAGTGGAAGTTCCATTGTGTACGCCATCCAGAAGCAGCCGGTCTCGTAGAGAGACATAACCAGACCCTAAAAATCCGCATCGCCAAAGTCTGTAAAGAGAAAGGTGTGGACTGGCTAGTAGCTCTGCCAGTCGCCCTATTCTATATGCGCATGGTCGCACATTCCAGATCAGGTCTGTCCCCTTATGAGGTCGTATTCGGCCGCCCCCCGAACATGTGGGGTACACCTAGACCGCGAAGTATTACAGATGTTTCCAGTAATATGCTGACAGATTACCTAGCTTCCTTGATGTCTGCCCTACACTCTTGTCGTTCACAGGTTGCCGCTGCATTTCCTGACAATACTGAAGTCAAGCCACACGAGGTCCTTCCCGGCACTCTGGTTTTAATCAGGAACTTTGATCGTTCAAGTCCGCTGGAACCTCGCTGGAAGGAGCCGAAGTTAGTCCTTCTGACCACCCGTACAGCCGTGAAGTTGGAGGGCCGAAAAGGCTGGGTGCACCTGTCTCACGTCAAGAAATTTCATGGACTAAGAACTAAAACGTTCAATGACACTTCTACAGACACTTCCGAGTCTAAACATTGCCCTATTCTCAAGGACTGTCCCGCTATTGACTTTGACTCAAAGCCCTCCCTGTTAGAGAAAACTCCGCAGCAGGAGTATAAACAGAAGCTCCGGTCTAGTAAAATAAGTCAGCCAGTTTAATTGTCTAAGTCCCCCTCGGGTGAAACGGTTAGACAGGTATCTGACATGTATGAGATAGACCCCCATAGTGAGAGAGTTAGTCAAAACTCTATCAGATGTATCGTTATTTTATGTTTTCTTCTATTTTTGAGTTTGATGGTTACCTGCACAAGTTATGCATTTCATTTATGTTTTCCGATTTCTCATGTCAATATGTTTTCTAATGCTACAGTAGAGCACACGTTTAGTGATCTGCCTCCTCACGAGCTATCCTATCGTCTTGCTATGCGAAACAATACATTTATCAGAATGCTGCATTATTCACACCAGACCAGCAATGCCACTAATTGTTGGGTGTGTGGTCGACTCCCCCCTTTCCAGACACCGAAGGGAGTTCTGCCACTCTTTCCTTATCCGTTTTCACATAATGGTTCGTGTGGAGCATGGTCCACGTTAACGTCATCCTCAACAGATATGTCCCTTCTGAATAGTACATGTTTTCCAGACAAGCAAGGTCTTCCCCACAGAACAGGGTTAGATCTAGAAAATGAAGTTTATAATTTAGGTAATTATTCTTCGAATTTTATGGTCCTGAATGTTTAGTCTGATACTACTCCAGATCTGCCTGCAATTTCAGTACTACCAGTCAAAGGCGAATTATGTGTCCGAAAGAATGGTTCCGCACATGTAGGACATAGTGATTGTACTACTATTGTCAAGTATAGTGACAGTGGGAAATCTATTTTCAAAGCCTCACGTCATTCATATTTTGTTTGTGGTCAGACCGCATATGTTCGTCTGCCCCTCGATTGGGATGGAACCTGTTACATTGCCTTCCTACTGCCACCAGTTTTCCTAGCCCCATCTGATTATCACAGAAACACACATCTAGTACACATTAGACATAGAAGGGAGATCGAGTCCCCGATTGTCGATCAAACTGAAACTACTCTAGAACAGTATACAGACTTCAATAAAGGATTCTTCTTCTTTATAGGCCCCATCCAGAATAGTAAGCTAATCCGTAGGTTAACCAGAACCCTTGAAGCAGTAGTGAATGAGACTACTTCTGCTCTAGGCAACTTAACCGAAGAGCAATCTGCTATGAGATTTGTCGTGCTCCAAAATCGTCTCGTTCTTGACGTCATACTGGCCGATAGAGGAGGAGCATGTAGAGTCATCGGATCTAGTTGCTGCATTTTCATTCCTAATAACGCGCCGTCTGTTTATTCAGCTATAACCAGACTTCATAAAATTGCCCATCAGTTACACCAGAATCCAGGCACCTGGACATGGTCCGGTTGGCTCTGGAGTATAATTTTTGCCTGGGGATGGAAAGTACTGTCATTCCTAGGTATAGCAGTAATGATCATTTTCAGTTGCTGCCTCTGTTTACACTGTGGCCCTGCGATTTGCGGCATTTGTGCTACATCCTGTATTCCTAGTCCTAAGTCCCGTTCTAAGCCAATTCGAGACGAGCAAATGATACTGTATGAAATGATAGATGGTATCATGAATATTGATGTTTCCTGATGGAAACGTAGTGACAAGGAGGGAATGTGGAAAAGTAAATTTTGCCATGTTCTGTGTCCCTACGTGTTCCCCATGTTATGTTGTATGTGCATGATTAATGTGCATATGTATTCCCATGATCGATTAAAGACGCAATTATAGTTGTGTCCATCTCTAGTATGCCAGTTCCCAGTTTTCGTGAATACAACGAATATCAGGCCTATGTAAAGTTACGTTGCCACGTTTCTCAGTGTGCACGTTATTTCATTGTAAAGTCCCCGTTTCTAGGCCTCAAAAGGGCCCGGACTCAGATTCAGCTCCTGTCTCCTGAACCCTCTCCGAGGAGCGATACAGCCCCCACCTGTATTCCTGACCCTTCACTTACTTCATGCCTCACAGTGCCCGGCTCGGCCTGGCTCTGCCTCCAGCCTGCCAAGAGTATGTTATGATTCTAGTTATCAGTCCAGCTCTCCTTCTCTGCATTCCTAAGCTACTGAATCGCATCAATAGTTTCGGTCATCGTCTAGCCTTTTCGTCTCCATGTAAGAGAAATACTGTATTAATGGTCATTTAATATTCCTCAAACACGCACTATATGTAGAATGATGCATGCACCAGTCTTAGAGTCTGTTAGCCTTTGCCCTGATAACTTTTGGATTCTATCAACATGTTCTCCAAACATCAGATACTAGATAGTGTTTAGGTACATGTCGCTCTGACACTCCAGACTTTCGTCTCCTCTTCTAGCGCAGAAGTCATAGCCCCCAGCTTCTCCTAGTAACACGTCATTGCCAGCTTGCGCGCACCACTAGGTCAGAGGTCCCGGCTCCTTAGGTAGCCCCCTCCATGTTTCCGCCCCATTTATGACATATTCTGTTACGTTTGCATCACATGTCTATGTATACGCCTCTTGTTACACCTACTTTCTGCCTTATCTTTCGCGACTGCTACAAACCCCGCCCACTGCTACGCCCACTACACTGAATGTAATGCAATTGTTTTAGTATATATATGTTGTGTACTGTTATTAAAGTTAGCGCGCTCATCCCAGATCCAGCCCCGGCAGCTGCCGGGCTCTGCCATCCTATGCCTGTGCAGGTTGTCCTGTTCCTGTCCTTTATGCTGTATTAAAACCTGCAAACTCCAGCTACCTCGAATCTTGACTCTTATTTATTGAGCTATCTGTTATTGTATATCTAGTCAAAAATAGATCAGGTATTTAATTATTTATTTACCACATAATGGCGCCCGAACAGGGACTTGCCCTTTCCCCACGCGCCGGTGAAGCCATGCAAGCCCCCTGATCCTCTGCAGCCGTGACGGAACCATACCGGCCACGTGCAGATATTTCTGCTTCAAGTATCCCTCAGGCCCACGGAGGAGACGGAGGTTGCGGTCCAGCATCCAGACGAGGCGGTGGAGGAACGCGGCGAGTCCCGACCAGAGCCCAAGCCGAGAGTCCAAGGTCCGAGGTATCCGGAGGCCCACCCGTAACAGAAGTCCGAAGTCCGTCCGTCATCGTAGCAGTCCAGTCCAGTCCGAGGCCTTCCGTTCTTGCTGCCCGGTGAGTACCGTTGCTGGGTGGAATGCGATCTATGAGGAGTACCATGTCGCAAGAGGCTGCATGGGGAACTATCCCATGAAGTGAAAATGTGGGAAGTGTAGCACCCCAGGGTGTGATGAGTGATATCCACATGCTTTGCCTGAGTGTGCTCTGGAAGCAGTAATGATACTGTAGAAATAGTAAAATCTGTCAAGTGTGTGATACTGGAGGCAGAGTATGTTTGTGATTGTCTCGTGGTGCATGTCATTCAGTTTGTGTGTAACAGAGTCAATCAGTGTTCTATATGGATGGCAATGTTTGATTTAGCTTTAGTGTGCTGTAGGTGAGTACTTCTTTACCTGCTGGCGTCGTCTGGTGTCAAGAGTTATATTGCTGAACTGCTCTAGTGTTTGATTGTTGTGTGGTGTTAATACCTCTTCAGTACATATTGTAGTGGCTTGCATGCAATGAGGACAGACATTTACTTTATATTTTAAGGAGCTTTATTATCTTACTCCTCACTCGTCCCTGTCCCTACTCTAACTGCCCCTTTCCTGCCTTGACTCCTCCTCTTCCCCCAGCCCCATAACTCCACCCACGCCCAACTACTAGACTGCTCAAAACATCACATCTCCCCCTTTGTTAACAAATGAAACAAACACTGACTTGATTAGAGTTCTTCAATGAGTCTCTTGGGCTTTTGAATGTTCCTCCTAGGTCGGAGACTCACACCTGCATCTCCAGACGCAGTTTCTGTCTGAGTGTCAAGTTCCTGTACTGCACCCATTGAAACAGATCCCTCCGTATCTCGTTGATGTGGTGTTTTATTAAGAGCCTCCTTCATGGCAGGGGTGCACTTTTGAAAATGTGAAACATTTCGGGTAATCCTTCTCTTGTCAGACTCTGCAGTAATCATTGTACCCTTCTGCTGGGTGATTACCAAAGGTTCATCTTTGAATTTGCAGTCTGTTTTCTTTGACTGTTCTTGTTTGACCACCACGCAGTCTCCGGTATGCAGAGATGGGGACACGGCTCTCCTCCGAGTGTCGGCGTAGGATTTCATTTTGCTCTTGCCAACTCGATCAGCTAGCACCAGCTCCTGATGAACACGTGTCGGAGACACTGATCGCAGAGCTCCTTCCCATGTTGGAATCCGTGTTCTAATGGGTCGCCCCAACATAAGAGTGGGAGGACACTTGCCTGTGGTAGCATGGGGTGTCTTTCGATAAGCTCGCAGGACCGCATTGAGAGCCACTTGCTAATCCCTTTTGTCTAAAGTAGCTTGTTGAAATGTCTTTTTCAAGGTTGCCATGAACCTTTCAATAGTGCCATTTGCTTGGGGCCACAGAGGCGTGATCTTTCGATGTCGAAAGTTAAGGTGTTTTGCGAACTCACCAAATTCATGTCCATTGAAAGGAGGACCATTGTCTGTCTTGAGTTCCTTGGGGACTCCCCAGGCAGCGAACAGTTCATCAAGCACAGCAATCGTGCTGGACGCATTTGTGGACGATACAAACTGTGCTATTGGAAACCTCGAGTATTCATCCATAATTGCCAGGACGTATTTGCCTGACTGGAGTGGTCCATAAAAGTTCATGGCAAGTTCTTGCCATACCCCACTGGGTAGCTTGGTCATTTGAAGAGGAGCTGGGGGTTCTCCGTGGCTGACCAATTGACACTGCGGACAGTCTTTTAAAGTAAGCTCCACCATTTAGTCAATCAGTGGAAACCACACTCGCTCTCGGAGAGCTCTTTTGGTCGCGACCACTCCACAGTGGCCCTCGTGGGCTAAGTTAATAACACCTTGACGTAACTGCCTCGGGATGACAATCCGATGATCTCTCAGTACGAGCCCCTCTGAGGTGGCAGATAATTCTTCACTGATGTGTCTGAAGGCTTGCATCTCTTGGCGGACTTGAGGATCACTCACTGTCATGTCTCCAGCGATGTGTTCGCAGTCGGCGCACTACTTTCTGGAGAATGTTGTCCTGCGCGGTGGCTTCCTGTATCGCTTCCAGAGGAACTGCCGGTGGTCGGGCTAGATCCACTACAAAGTGTATGTATTCTTCAGCTATGGAAGGAGATGAGACCTGAGATGCTTGAGGGTGTCGTGAAATATAATCCGCAGGATTCGCTGCCTTTCCCGGTTTGTGTATTATTGTATAGGTGTATTCCTGTAGGTGCAAACCCCACCGTTCGATTCGTGGCGGCATCTTGGCTTTGGGGTTTCCAAAGATGGTGACGAGCGCCTGGTGGTCAGTCACCATGGTGAAATGTTTGCCATAGATGAATACATGAAAATGTTCGCATGCCCATACAACCGCAAGACTCTCTTTCTCGGGTTGGGAATAAGCCTTCTCGGTGTCTGATAAGCTACGGCTGGCATAGGCCACGATGTGCCGTTAATCAGTGTCATCGTCATACTGTGCCAGGATTGCACCCAACCCCACTGGGCTAGCATCCACAGTTATCTCTGTTTTTCTCTTGGGGTTGAAATATGCCAAATTGTCAGCTGATTCCACGGCCTGTTTAATTTCTTGAAAAGCCCGCTCACTACGCCCCGTCTCCATGCTTTTGGCATGTTCTTCCGCTTGATCATGCACTCTAGTCATTTCCTCTATCTCATCGAGATTATGACTTTTCCTTAGCAGCCGCCTTCGAAGTGTCTCTGAGTGACAACCCTCTATGACTCGCAATCGGATGGCATCCTCTGTTGAGAACGTGTCAAAGTTGCAAAACTGGGATAGTCGGCGTAGCCTGGATATGAATGTGCTCATCATTTCCTCCTTGTCTTGACGGGCTTGGTGGAATACATATCTCTCATAGTCCACGTTTCGTTTGTGTACAAACTTTTTATTTAACGCATCTCGCACTTTGACATATGTTCCTTTGTCATCTGTCGGCAACTCTTTGATCAGCTTGCAGACTTCTTTTCCTACCAGGTTGCGCAGTGCAATCAGTTTTTCTCTGTCCCCCGTTACTTTTGACCCTTCAATGTAATCCTCAAAGTCCTCGAGCCACTCCTCCCATCTGGGTCCCATGCTTCCGCCGGCTATCAGAGTCAATGGTTCCAGGGGGCGCAGATGTGAAACTCCAGTCACACCTGGGGCGACTACTGCTGCACCGCCAGCACCACGGTTTGGTGAATTTGACATTTTTGTACTGGGTTGTCAATGACACCTCTCCACCTACTGGACTCGTTGCTCTTTCCAGTGCTTGCTTGGCAGGTACCAATGCTTGTTTGATTTTTCTTGTCTTCGCCAAGGCTTGTTTTGCATTTACCAATGCTTGTTTTGCATTTACCAATGTTTGTTTGATTGTTTCTGGTCTTCGCCAATGCTTGTTTTGCAGTTACCACTGCTTGTTTTGCAATTACCAATGCTTGTTTGATTCCTTCTTGTCTTCGCCAATGTTTGTTTTGCATTTACCAATGCTTATTTTACATTTACCAATGTTTGTTTGATTGATTCTTGTCTTTGCCAATGCTTGTTTGCATTTACCAGTGCTTGTTTGCTTTGCATTTACCACTGTTCGATTCTGCCTTTATCAATGCTTGTTTTGCACATTTACCAATGCTTGTTTTGCATCTACCAATGTTCATTTGCTTGAATCTGGTATTGCCTGACCTCAAAATGGCCGCTTCCCATCTGCACAGAGGGATTGTCCTGTTGGCCGCCTGGTTCCAAGATGGCTGCCGTTGAAGAAATCTCGGCTCCCGCGAGATTTCAACTTCATTCATTCTCTTCACGCCGATTCAGTCACCGGGACTCACCGGATCGCCGGTCTTGCAGGCCTCAACACGGTGTCGACGCTCCACACACCTTCACTTGCTGGACCCTCCAGGTAGGGTCGGGGTGAGCTCCCGATTCTGCTGCTCCACTCGCTGGCCACTTCCGACGCCGTGCCAAGTTGCACGCATCTGGGGTAAGCTCCCAACTTTGGCGCGAAGTAGCGCTCGGCGGCAATTTGTTCCAGAGCTCGATCACGCTCATCAGGCAGGGCTCCACGCGATCAGCAAATCGCGGAGCGGGCACAATTACCGCTGGCCTCGGTCTTGAGGCGGCGATCTCTTTGGGGGCACACGTGTCGCGACGGCGACCACGTTTTTCGGGCTACCCGGGACAGGACGTTTTCCTGAACACGTAGGAATGGCAGGTCACATCATCCCACCCTCGTCGCCAGCTGTAGTGTCTTGCATGCAATGAGGACAGACACTTACTTTATATTTTAAGGAGCTTTATTATCTTACTCCTCACTCGTCCCTGTCCCTACTCTAACTGCCCCTTTCCTGCCTTGACTCCTCCTCTTCCCCCAGCCCCATAACTCCACCCACGCCCAACTACTAGACTGCTCACAACATCACACATATGTACTGGAGGCTGTCATCATTGTGTCCAGAAGATGTTATGTTTTTTGCTTCTACAGTACAAGGGGATATGGAACTGGTTGTAGATTAGGTGCATTATTAGTCCTAGCACTTGGCCATTGGAAGATGGGGAAGGTGTGAGAGCTTGTTGTGTCAGTGTCTCATGCTTAATTTGGTGATGTGGGTCACAGTGGACATTGTGTGTGCGTTGGAGTCTGCTCAAGGGAGTTTTGAATTGAGGTAGCGAATGGGTAAAGTTTCCATTTTTAGGTCGAAGCCTACCAGACAGTACTGCTGTCGGGATTGCTTAAGACATTTTGGGAAATTTCGGATAACTTCCCTTGGAAGGCAATCCGCCAGTGACTTACCATCGCCTTATTGGTTTGTAACTCACATTTTCTATCATTTTATTTGCTAGCTTTATTTGTTTTAGGCTGTCCAGTGTGAGTTTGTCCCTCCAAAGGAGAAAAGCCTTTTCACACCAACTCCCCTTGTATTCTTCCACGGGTGCTCCTTTGTGTAAATAGGCCTGTAAATCTTGTTCTTATCTTTTCACATTTGCTGTGCATTCAACGACAGAGAACAAATGTGAGGCTCTGTCTTCGAAGGGAGCTTGGTGTTACTTCTCTTTCGCTAACTTCAAAGTGAAAGGATTATTATAATAATCTTGCTGGATACTGGGGGTAATAAAAGGTATTTTCGAGTACACAACAGCTTTTTAAAGAACTGTGCCAGCAGTTGTAGGAGCACTATCTGTATCGCTATTATCAGGCAAACCATCTAAGTCTGTGTTATCCAAATCACTGCCAATCACAGAATACGATTCTTCAGCCATGGAGAAAAAATTCTCACCATCAGGGGTGCCCGGTAGTTTGTCCCCTCCTTCTTGTTGCTCATCAAGCGGGTTATACAAGTTAAAACCAACACCTGCTCCCGCCTCCACCTGTACCCTAGCCAGTGGTATAGTTAGCGGTACAGTTAGCATATCAATATGCGAGTCCGCAGCCTCCGAGATTGTAGACACACTGGCAGTCCCAAGTATAATATTGCTGGTTTTACTCAGGGCAGCGGTATCACTGCTAGGGGCAGAAATAGTTATATCAGTAACAGACGATTCAGCAGGTAAGGCTGTAGTAAAGACAGAGCCTTTACTTCTCTGCTGTATTGGGGTTCCCTCAAGATGTATTTTGGACTGATCACTCGTTTTCCCCATTACCGGCTTGCCAGCAAACATCCCAGGAATGGTTGGAGTTTTCTGCCTCTTCCCCCCACACGTGAGGCCTGCTCCGCATCTGGAGTTCCATTCCTCTCCCTTACTTTCCCTGCCTCCCCCTCCCCCCTGCTCGGAGGTGGGGGCCCCTTCAGCATCTTTTGCCTTCAATGTTTTTTTTGCAGCAGTGCTCACCTTCACGCTCAGTGTCCCATCTTTAGGGGCCACTCGATGAGGCGGCATCTCCCTCCAACTGGCGTGCTTCCCCAGTGGCTTGCCCCATGCAGCACACCGAGACTGAGAAGGCAGAATGCTCTGCATCGCGGAACCCGGAGCCAGAGTTCCGTTGAGCGTTGCCAAATCCCACTGAGACCGGGCACCAGAATCATCCAGGGGTCCGAGGGTCACACTGAGGAAGGTAGAATCCGTACAGGGAACAAAGGATCGATCCGTGCTTCCCCAATGGCTTACTCAGCGCACGCCAGGAACCAAAACCACAGCTTGCTCGCCTTAACGGAACCTGGAGCACCCCCAGCTGCTTAGACCAGCTACACCGCACAGCGGTACCGAAAGGGAAAATTGCTCGGCTTCACAGAGTTTCGTTGTGCAATGACGAGTCCAACAAAATCCGGGCTCCAGAGTTGTCCTGGGATCCAAGGATCAGCGGAGGAAAGGTACTATCTGTATGGGGCTCACAGGTCGGGATTAACAGGACATTAGCTCCCCCGACAGCATTCAGCAGACAAAGCGGTCAGAGAGCAACAACGCACAGCTCACACATCTTGCCAGAAGACTGCTGACACATTTAGAAAAGTTTCAAGGAAGAAAAAGCATACTGACTCTAGACATAATAGTACTCAATTGGACCCCAATGCCCATCTCCAGTGGGATTACACTACTAGTAATCCAGGGAGTATGGGGGGAGAGGGGAGCACAGGACATGGATTCCAGGAGGTAGACCTATGTGCTTCAGGAACCAAGAACGAACAGGCTCCCTCAATGTCCCTAATCTATGCAACCCTCAAGGCAATGCAAGTTGAGGCTTGTCAGGAACATAAAAGAAGAAAATACAGGGGGCTATCCACAAAAGCCTGTACAGAAGTTATGGCAAGGACGACTGCTCTGGAAGAGCGGGTAGTTGGGTTAGAGTCCGGGCTGGAAAACACCGAGCAAAAGTCTTCCGCCAACGATGCCAGAATGATGGACATTTTGTGGAAATTGGAAGAGTCTAAAAACAGACAACGAAAAAATAATTTCCGTCTTTTGGGCATTGTGGAGAAAGCAGAAGGTGGGGATATACGTGGCTTCGTGCTTAAGCTTTTTAAATCTGCCTTCCCAGAACTCTCACACTAGAACTGGGAGACAGAAATCCAGCGCGTCTACAGATTTCCACTAATGGTAAAGAATAATCCTGGCCCGGCCACGAAACCACGAGCAATCCTGATATTCTTTGGCAATTTTTTATTGCGCCAAGCAATATTTGAAAAGGTCCGCCCGGATGCTAAAAAGATAGCAGAAGGACATACTTTTTTTGTACGACCAGACTTCTGTCATACAACTGTTGAGAGAAGATGGCGTCTTAGGCAGCTTATCTCTCCTTTTCAGAAACTCAACTACGAAGTCTATCTAATGAACCCCGCTCGGCTGAAAGTTATATTTTGGGGGCGGGTTAGGGTTTTTACCTCTGAGATCCAGGCGGGGGATTACTTAAAGGAGATAGCTGGGGACTAGGAGATCTGGGGTTGTGTATAAAACAATGTTGGCTGATGGGCTTTCTCTGTTTGTGAAATCTCTGCCCTTTCTATATCTTGTTTTCATATCTGTTTCAAATTGGGGGGATAGGGTAGAGGGAAGAGGGTAGAGGGTAGGCTATTTACAGGGGAAAATGTGGGATAAAAAAGGGGCTAAATGGAAATAAGTAACTGATTCTCAATATGGATGACCGGAGGACGGATGGCAGGGCTCGGCTCCCTGTTTTTCTTTTTCTCCTTTTTTAGGTCAGGGAGCGACAGGGGGGCGCATCAACGCAGGAGGCATTACAAGGGTCTGAGGACCTTTTTATGCCTTAGTTATGGGTGCGGGGTGGGATGTGAGGGGGAGTGGATCCTCATTGAGGGGAAGACTAAAGAAATCATTTGGGGGTGTTTCGAAATGTGGGTTGCTGTTTGTCTCATGGGTATTGGCTATTGGTGTATTTATTATAAGCTATGGGATGTGTTAGGATAGCCACTATTAATATTTGCGGATTAAATGACCCTGGGAAACGCCAAAGGCTAAAAGAAGATGTTTGAATCCTAAAGGCAGATATTATCTGCCTTCAGGAGACCCACATTGAAGCTAGTAGGAATAAGATTATGGAGTTGGATGGGTATCAGCTGATTTTATAGTCTAAACAAGAGGTTAAGACAAAGGGAGTGGCAATCTTTGCCCGTCGGAGCTTGGCAAATTTTTCTCGGTCTTCTTCTGATAAATACGGCCGATGGACTATCACGCAGTGCTCAATAGATAATAATTTGTTCACATTGTGCTCTGCCTATGGTCCGGTCCTAGATGACCCTGAGTGGTTTAACCCCTTCCCCGCTCATGACGAGCTCAGCTCGTCATGAGTTACGACGCTCGTACGCTCATGACGAGCTGAGCTCGTCATGTAACGCGGCTTTAAAAAAAAACGCAGCGCACAGCGGGAAAACCGCTAGCGCGCATGCGGTTAATTGGCTGAGAGTTGAACTGGTGGGTTGGCCTGTGCCGGTTATACTCTGTGGGGATTTTAATATTAATATTGACTGTGTAATTTCGAATCATCCTGAAATAAAATATGCAGGTCGGAAGCCGAAAGTATTCAGGTCCCTCACTCAGGTAAAGGAGTTGCATGGGTTGGTGGACGCTTGGGCATCAACTCAGGGCCAAGATCCAGGTTTTACCTAGTATTCAGCACCGCATCAATCTCATTCAAGATTAGATAATTTTTTTATTTCTCAAAGTCTGGCGCCGGGCAGTAAAATTGTTACGTTTCCTAGGGTAATGTCCGACCATAACCCTCTGGTATTGGAAGTGAATATTAAACATCAAAAATGTGTCTCTGGCTGAACCTTTAACAGGGCATTGCTGAAAGATAACTTGTACTTTCAAGCATATGGCTATGTGGATTACTGTATTTTTAAATGAGAACCTGGCCAGTACTAATATTCAGAATGTCTGGGATACCTTGAAGGCTGGTATTAGGGGATGTATGACGGTACAACGCGGTATAAACAGACCATCACAACGCAGGTTTTACAACGCAAGTCGTTACCACGACTTGCGCTGTAGGGTGCTGGACTTAGGAACAGTAAGATTTACTATTCCAACACCAGCCTACGTACAGTAGGGAAGGTGCTGGAATAGTAAATCTACTATTCCTTAGCCTAGAGCGCCCTCCAGCGCAAGTCGTGGTAATTTGGTTAATACAATATCAGAAGGAGGGGACATGGAAATGGCTCAAACTGGGATCATAATAGCTAGATCTGCTATAACCGAGATCTCTTTTGCTACGGCTGCGGGAAGATATCTTGCTTGGCGGACGAAATTTTATGAAAGTAATGAAAGGGTAGGGCATTTACTAGCCGTGGGAGTGAGGGAAAAAGAAGTACAAACACGGATTATGGGAATTAATGATCCCGTTATTGGCTTAGTGACTGACCCTAGTGCAATCTTTGCTGCTTTTCAGAAATGTTATCAGAAGCTATACTCCGAAGACGTTAGAGATGTATCCCGGTTACAGGGCGAACTCACTAGATATCTGGAAGCGGTTAAGTCAGATTATCTTTCATCTGAAGAATGTGGAATGTTGGATGCACCAATTAATTTAGGAGAAATTGTTGATGCCCTAGAGTCGGTACCATCTGGGAAAGCTGTTGGGCCGGACTATTTACCTGGGGAATTCTATAAAAGTTTCCGAACCCAGTTGGCATCAATCATGCTGGAAATGTTCCGCTTGATGCAAAGGAGGGAATCTCCCCAGGCATCTTGGATGTATGCAAAGACCGCTGTATTCTTAAAGAAAGGGAAGCTGGCTACGGACCTTGGGGCCTACCGGCCCATTACATTGATAAATAATGATGTTAAGATTTACTCTAAGATTCTAGCAAATAGACTATCGGCTGTAAATAAAGAAAATGGTCTCTCCTCAGCAACATGGCTTTGTCCCTGGTCAGGATACTATAGACCATATTCGTAGGACAATCACATTATTTGACTATACCAAGGTTACAGGAGACCCTATGGCCTTAAATTTATTAGATGCTGAAACGGCATTTGATAGGGTCTCCTGGCCTTTTTTATGGGCAGTTATGAAACATTATGGGATCGTGGATGGTTTTTTAAAAGCAGTCTAGAGTATGTATAAGGATCCAATAGCTAAAATAGCACTCATGGGAACACAGTCGGAAGAGATCATAATAAGGCGAGGTACTAGACAAGGGTGTCCCTGCTCTCCCCTGCTGTTCGTGGTTTATATTGACCCTTTAATAAGATTGATTCAGGAGAATCAGATAATCCAGCCAATTTCTGCTCCAGGGGGAGATGTGAAAATCGTAGGATATGCAGATGACCTAGCTATTACTACTCCTGCACCGCATCAGGCCTTAGAGGAAATAAACCGCGTAACTTCACAATTCGGTAGGGTATCCGGCTATCACCTGAATGATAGCAAAAAGCAAATAGTAATTAACGACAAGGTTATACTAACAGACTTGCGTGTCATGCCTAATGCTAGATATCTAGGTGTGGAGATAAGTTCTAATCCGGAAACTATTGTAGAGTTGAACCTTTAACCATTGCTATGTAATATTAAATCGGACTCCCGTAGAATAAATAATCTTTATTTGACATTAATCGGAAGATGTATTGTCATTAAAATGATTTTCCTCCCCAAAATCTTATATTTTTTTTAGCCATTCCCCTGGAATTCAGTAAAATGTGGTTCCAGAAGTTTGATCAGGCAGTGTCGTGGTTTTTATGGGCGGGGCAGCGCCCAAGACGGGCACTAAGGTATATGATGCTACCAAGGGATCGGAGAGGCTGGTCTCTCCCCAACTTTCAAATATACTACTGGGTGATCACGTTGAAGTATATGGTAGTGCAGATGAATGGAGGTAATCCAGGTGGTCTTGAAACACCAGTATACCAATTATTCTGTGGGGCAGAAGCAAGGGGTCTCTTAATGCGACAGAGAGATTTTGCATATTATAAGAGGGTTAAATTTAAGGTTCTGCTAGGTGCCTGTAAAGTTTGGATAGCAGTTAGGAAAATATGTGGGATAGGGCGGCTTCATTTGTATTCTCCTTTAGTCAATAATCCCTTACTTCCTGGGATTTTTTGCGATGTTTATTTTAGAAGATGGTCAGAGAGGGAGGTCAATTATACAGGGGATCTTATATCCAGTCCCGAATTGCTCTCCTTTTATGTCATTAAAGAAAGATTTGTCATCGAGAATAGAGATTTCTTTAAGTATTTACAAATACGGGATTTTTTTGGCCAAAAGATGTTTTAATTGGAATCGAATCCCGTTATTAGATTAGATTAAGAATAACCATCCTTCGACATCTGCTGTATATAAATTAATCAATGAAAGAATGAGAGACGATCTTGCCAGGCATTTTGATAGATGGCAAATAAGTTTACAAGCAGGACAGGGGAGTATGAGGACTCCCTGCTGCTCAGTCAAACAGATTGTATCTCTGCCAATGTGCAGATGCAATGTTTTAAGACCTGGTGCAATCTTTATATCACTCCGGCGCGTATCCTCCGCTGGGGGGGGTACCTCGGGGACACACTGTAAACGGTGTGGGTTGGTGGGTGCGGATAGCACTCATATGTTTGCTAGTTGCCCTAGTCTCTCAGAAGTATTGTTTAAAATTGAGCAACAATTACAATCTATTATGGGCTATTTAGTATCCTTGAATCCCCAGGTTATAATGTTGGGGATTTCTAATGAAGTCATGGCAGAAGGCGATGTGAAATTTGTTTTTATCGCAATGCAATATTCCGCATGTGTGTGGCCTCGGCATGGCTCGATCCAGATTCCCCTTCAGAACATGTTTGGTTTAGTAAATTATACTTATAAACAACAAGAGAGGTAGGGTTTAAGAGACACTCCTCTACCCCAGTTCAGAAAAGGACAACCACTGGACGTGTACACACGCTAAGGCGTACCCTAACCTCAGTGGTATGTGTGTAAAAAAGATGCAAAACTCACGGTTTTGTACCGGACTGCCCTGGCACTTCCAGGGGTCCGAACGTGAAAGCACTTTACGCTTCACTTCATGGGAAACGGTGGCAGGGGTTCCTATACGTCAGAGAAGTTCTCTCCTGATGACTCCCCGCGTGTGACCTATCTTGCTCACATCCACTGCCCGAATACTGTATTATTATTATTCGTAGCTTAGCAAAATTGCATTAAAGACTGATGCATTACTGTGCAGCATTACCAAATCCTTAATTGTCTTTTAATTACCCAGATATAGGATAATATTATTGAGTATAACCTAAAGACTGATATATGGTTCTTTTTGTGATTCGCAATCTGCCGTCTCTGCATGTGAGTAACCAAATATGTTAAGTAACATAGAGACTAGCGTAAGGAACACCGATATATAGGCCCTACCTTCTTCAATATGGCAGCCAAAAATGATCGCGCTGGCAGTATTCATTTGGTTACTGAGACTGGGCAAAATTAGTCGGTAATGGAATAAACGACAGGCTAGGATACATTGGTTGTATTTTCAATACAATACATACGTCGTGCATTTAATATATTTATGACGACTTTACCATTGCACTAAAGAACCATCTAAGATGGACGCCACTTTTAAGCAGTGTTGGAGGAATTCTCCACGGGTGTATTAACATCCGGTTGTCGAAATATCTCGACCACTTCCGGTTCGCCGGGGGTGGGGGGGTGTTCCGGGTCTATTAGCGTATATAAACAAGCCAGCATTTGTCAACAAATTGCGGACCTGGTAGCTGTCGTGGAGAGGACGGATTTCTTTATTTAGGTGGTAAGCCATGTTCTCTAACCCGGGATAAATTCGGACTGGTAGCACAGATTTTTTTGCAGAAAACTGAACCGCCAGGCATATTACTGTTTGTTTGGTAACTTGGTAGCGTGAGGTTTAGAAGCGAGGGGATTACTAACATTTAGATGCCTTGGGGATCATTTCTCAATGAGTTTTCTATAAATACGGTCTTCCAAGTCGCTAGATAAACGAGTGTTAATTTAGGATTTTTCTATACAGAGCCGTTTTTTACGAGGGGGAGCCAAATGCACGGTTGTCAGGTTTACGAAAGGGATTAAGAGGGCACAATTTCCCATGCTTGAAAATGAGGTGAGACCGGATGTCTAACAGATACAGGCTTATGGGACTCTTTTGCCAGTTGAATCTAGATGACAGACAGGTATATAAGGGCGAAATAATGTACTTTGCGGACTTATTTTGGGCGCTAAACAACATGCATATATTAACTAAGAACATTCGCTAAAGAAGTACTTTTTCGCTTTTTACCATGATAGGCTTATCAGAGCCCACGACTTACGCTCTACAATTGAAAATGCTTCCAATAAGTGAGTTTTTGGGGCTCTTTTTATCTGGAGATTAAATAAATAGCTGAGGGGCATTATGCTATCAGCAACTTATGTATCGTTACTTACTTTCTTTTAAGCAATCGGTCTCAACGAATAAACACATAGAACCTGAACAATGATTTTGAGGATGCTACCTTGGGCACCAAAACAGAAATTAAGGCCATACTGAAAAAATTATTAGTGTGCTCCAAGGGTAAGGCTTCACCATTTTTACCAAGATGTAATCATCAGTTATGTTGTCTAAATATGTAACAATCTTGACAATACTGCTTGCCCCCATTTTTTCAGGACAATGGAACCTGAGAGATAAATACATTTCGGAACACAGATTTGAGATTCCAGTATATTACGGTGGCCTTCTTCCTTTTGTTGATAAATACACTGATATGTGAGTTTACATCTCTTAAGACTATAATAAATAGTCCAATTAGCTGTAATACATATGGCATACTCATTATCGTAATTTCCCCTGTACTGTATAGTTCTTGCGTTATCATTGGACTCGCTTTGTTGAGGAAGACACGTTGATGCAACACTATCTTCGGGTCTGATACACGAACTGCAGTAAACAGGAGCATAAGAAACATTTGGACAAAGTGAGTGAGAAACCTCATTAGAGTATTGCATTACGCTTAATAAATAGTCTATTCAAATAGTATAATTGTCTCTCATATATCCGCAATGCAGATCATTCGTTACCAATTCCTTAACTGTGGAAATCAGCGAGAAGAATATAGACTCAGACACCAACCTTCGCTTTAAAATATCTAGAAGGTTAGCTTTTTCTTTGCACCCTATTTGGGTTATGGGCTCTACCACTATCTTCACAATGAGCAAATAGGTATCACTAACTTTCTTTTCACATATATGGTGTAGAAATGATTGACTCTTTTGAGAGTCTTTTTTCTTTTATTTTCTCATATGTCACCTTCCTGTATGTATATACACGCCTTCTTTGAATATGTATACAAGGTCTAAATTTGTAAATTTCTTGAAAAGAAAGAAAAAAAGAAAAAAATCTTCTCTATCTAAGGACATAAGTGTCCAATTTTGAATTAGAGTTTTTATATTGATTGCATTCATAAGAATTTTACAGAATAAATGATTATCTTTGCAGCCTTGAGGAAGTCACATGACGTGACAAAACACGTGTCGGCTGTTGTCTCTTGTGGGCCAGGAAGAGGAGGACATATAAATATCAATTGTCCCTTATTTCACTTACCATCCTCTCCTGGCCAGTTTTCACCAGTGAAATTTGTACTATTTTATGTCTGCCTTATAAATTATTGTGACTGTGCTCACTAATGCGTGTTAATAAAATACCTTTTTTGTAAGAACCCAAATTGTGGCTTGTGGATGAATGCCTAGATCTATGCACAGAGTAAGTCCTATTTTGAACAAATATTGACCTAAATTGTCACAATTGAGTGCCGGGAAATTGGATTATAAAATTTATTTTTAATGTTTGCGTACTTTACCTTTAATAAAATTAATTTTTGGCTAAAGTTCGCTCTCTTTTAATCTCACCTTGTCACGAATTCACTATCTACACAAAAACCAGCTCCACTGCAATTGCAGGTGTCGCAGCACACCGGGTAGGCATTCGGCCCGCCTGGTGGAACCCGATGATGAAGCATGTCACCCACTAGGTGGGTGAGTGAAGGTTTTCTTAAAAACCGTTATGGTTTTTGAACATTTTTGTACACATTTCATTTTATATCATTTTTTCTTATTTGTTTTTGACTGAAGACTCTAGTCCCCGCGTGTTTTGCCTTGCATTAGTAGCCACTCCTTTGTTGTTATATATATGGTTTGGTAAATTGTTATCAATATACAAATGGGAGATCTCCGTGTACAGAAGAAGAGGGAGGCGGGCAAGGGAAAAAGGTGAAAGATTATGGCTGTCTTTAACTAATTGGCTAAGCAAAGATTAGCATACAACCCGAGCGTATGATTGTTTTTTTGTTTTTCTGTGTCTAAATTTATTGTATAGATTTGTTCTTAGAATGTTGGATCCACTGGGGTGGGGGTGAGGGGGGATAAAGTATTAAAATGGGACATCAGACACAGCTGTTCTTATACTGTATTTTTCATGTCATTCATATTTCTTTTGTGTTTTGATGCCTCAATAAAAGTTAAAAAATAATAATAATAAATAAAAGAACTGTGCAAGTATTTCAGAATTTGGAATGCACAATTGAAGCAATTTTTTTGTTAATTCTGAAGTGTGTTAGAATCAAATACTTTAATATGCTCATGACAAATCAATACACTAGGTGATGTCATTTCCACACATTATTGTTTGCGTGCTGAATAGTTTTATTAGTAAAACTATATGTCTGTGCAAATGTAATCGGTCATTTCAATTAAAAATGTGTTATCTGTAATGGCAGTGTGTTACCACACCAGGCATACTCCACTCTATGCCACTCCACTTTACTATGCTGCACTTCACACCACTGCACTCTACTCTGCACCACTACACTTTACACCACTCCAGGCCACTGCACTCTACTCCACTCTACACCACTACACTGTACACCACTCCACTCTACACCACTTCAATCTGCACCTCTCTACTCTATGCCAATGCACTTTTCGCCACTGCACTCTACAGCACTCCAGTCTAGGCCACTCCAATCTACTCTGCACAACTCCACTCTATGTTACTCCACTCTACGCCAGTCTGAAACACTGCACTCTACCTACTGCAATCTATGTATTACACTCTGCGCCAATGCACTTTCCTCTGTAACACTCAATTCTATGTCCCTGCACTCCTTACCAATCCAATGTAAAATACTATGATCTAGTCTGCACCATTGTATTCTATGCCACATCACTCTACACCACATCTACTCTATGACACTGCCTCTGCAACACTCTAATCAACAACACTGTACTCCCCGCCACTGTACTCTACACTACTGCACTTTATGCCAATGCACTCTACACCACTGCAGTCTGCATCACTTCACTCTATGCCACTGCACTCTACACCACTGCACTTTAGGCCTCTCTACTCTGCACCACTCCACTCTGCACTACTACACTCTACTCTGCGCCACTTCACTCTTCACACCTGCACTCTACTATTCACCACTCCAATCTACACCTCTGCATTCAATGAGTCTGCATTATATGCCACTGAATCCTATGCCACTGCACTCTACATCACAATACTCTGCAACACTATATGACAATTTACTCTAAACCAGTCCACTATATTCTACGACACTCCAAGGCACTGCACTCTACTCTATGCCACTGCACTCTACTCTGCACCACTGTACTCAATGCCACTGCACTCTGCGCCACTCTACTCAACATGACTCTGCTCTATGCCACTGCCGATGCATTCTATGCCACTCTACACCACTGCACACTGCGACACTCTACTCTGCACCAATGCATTCTACGCCAGTGCACTCTACGCCACTGCAGTCTATGCCACTCTACTCTTCATCACTCCACTCTATGCTACTGAACTCTGCAGCACTCCATGCTACTGCACTCTACAGTACTATATTCTACTCTGTACCATTCCAAGCCACTGCACTATGTGCCACTTTACTCTGCACCACAGCGCTCTACACCATTCTACTCTACCCTACTCCACTCTACACCACTTCACCCTTCACCACTTAACTCTACTATATAACACTCTAATCTATGCCACTGCATTTACACAGCTGAATTATATGACCCTGCACTCTACATTACTATACTCTATGCCACCATACTCTGCAATACTCTATGCCAATGCACTCTACACCAGTCCACTCTACTCTAGTGTATGCCACTGTACACGGCTTCACTCCATGCCACTCTAATACATGTCACTCCATGTCACTCCATTCTATAACACTACCCCACTATTCACCATTCCACTCTGTGACACTCCACGCCACTCTCCTCTATGCCACTAACTTTTATTCATGCTGAACAGAAGCCACGCTGGTGTACAAAATGGCTAAAACACAGTGGCAAAGCCAATAGGTCTTCCATAGACTTGACATATTGGCTTTGCTAATGGCTGTTTGCTGTTTGTTCTTGACTGTGTAGACTTGAGGACAACGGGAACGCTCTTTGTCGAAAGAGGCCAGATGATTCGGTGCATTAGCTTGTGACCAGGCATCCAAGTCCACATATCATGCGTGTATCAATTTTTTACAGAATTATTATGTGTGTGCAGCCATGTGGTGGCAGGCACTCATGTCCAAGGAAGACTGCAAGACTTGCAGGTCTTAGGCCGTTGTGAATTGTAGTCACAACCCAGTTACTATCTCGTTTTTTTATTGACATGAGGTGTAGGGACTGTCGCAGAGATACTGTGACTGCTATTTGTTGTCTTTGTTTATCAGCGTGGGTGTTGGTGACTTAAATAGGTTGTTGTTGACTGAATATGTGACCTGCACTTGTGGAGAGTGAGTGATTGGCCCCTGTAGCTTTTGTGCAAAGATTGATTGCTCTTTGTTTTTGTTGTCTGTAGGAATGGGAGGTTTGCAGTAAGTATCCTGTGTGTCCCAATTCCCTGCATGTCTGAGCAGATGTCTGGAATGCTGAGAGTGAATGAGGTGCATGAGTGTTGGTGTGTGTGTGTGGAGTGGAAGCTAGGAGGCAGGGACAGTTGCAGGGAGACTGGATCCCTAGTAGGACTTACCTGCTGTTGCTGTAACCTAAGGGCAGAAATTAACTCCTACCTGTGACTGTTGTATGATGACCGTGCTCTCCAGCCACGACAATACAGTCCCCAGGGAGTAGTGGACTGTGACAGATTTTCTGAATGAACTGGTACTTACTGATGCCTCATGTATTTGGCATGCACATGTCGACTATTATTCCAGTCCTCAACATTCGTTTTGCTTCTGCAGTTTTGACCACTAGTGATGTTCACTGGAGTATTTGACTATAATCGTGTCACTGTCCCGTCGGATGTAGGGCGCACCAATATCTTCTCCACAAAGCCAGATTCCTGCCCCTCCGCTGAACCCTTGCAGCCCCACTGCACTGAAATTGTTGCTCAAAATAGCCTCTGAAAGATGACCACTGTCTGGGGTCACAGAGCGAAATCCACGACAGGCCAGAAAGGACCAAAAATAGCGCTTGTCGGATGACTGAAGACTTTGTGAATAAGAGAGTCAAGTGGTGGTGTTAAGGAACCGTCAAAAGCAGACAGGGAGGGGACATGAGGCGAGAAGGAGGCTGACAGAATGGGATAAGAGGCTGGGAGAATACAGCTGGGAGGAAGGAACAGGAGTCTGAAAGGGGGAGGGACAGGAGGCTGAAGGAAGTTAGAAGGCAAACGAGACCGAAAGAAGGGGTGAGAACAAGAGTGTGAAGGAAAGATGAGAGCGAATGAGGAATAATGCCCAGAGATGCCGACTATGAAACTGGGGAATCAGGTTCGAGTCTCGGCGTCGGTAAAACACCCTGTGATTCGTGGCAAATCACTTAATCTCCCTGTGCCTAAAAATAAAAAAAACAATGTGGGCTCGTATAATGTAACTGCTTCCCATTGAAGTCGCTCCAATACCTTTCGAGTTTGCCCTGTATATAACTGTAAACAGACATTACGAAGAACAGAAGACTAATGAAAAAGAGAAAGACTATGAGGCTGAAGGGAGGGAAAAGAAGCTCAATCAAAAGGAAGGTGAAGGAAGAGAGAGAAGGAACAGAGTCTGAAAGTAGAAATAAAAAATGTATGGCTGAAGGATAAATGTAGAAGGACTAGGAGGTTAAGGGAAAGAAGAGAAAGGGAAGAAGAGGCTTGATGAATTAGAGAAGAAACAGGAGGCTGAAAAAAAACAGCACAAGGTTGAAGGAAGATAATTCGAGCAAGAGACTGAAGGAGCTGGAGTCGGACATGGAGGATGAACTATGTTCAGTAGGTATCAACGGGGGCTGAAGATAGAAAGAAGGAGATGGAACGGGATGCTGATGTAATTTAGAGACAAGGAAGAAGTGACAAAAGGAAGCAAAGAGCATCAAGAGGATGAAGGAAGTAAGAGAAAAGTTACAGCAGACAGAAGGGATGAAGAGAGAAGGAACAGGAGCTAAAGGAAGGAAGATAGAGGTAGCAGGATGTTGAAGGAAGAAAGAAGGAAGAAACGGGGAGTAAGGGGCTGAAGGAAGAAAGAAGGAACACGAGGTGGAAGAAAGACAGAAGGAATAAGAAGCTGAAGAAGAACAGGAGATTGAAGAAAGGGAGGAGGTAGTGGCACTGACACAACTGGAGAACAAACGCTACAATGAAGGAAGGGAGAAAAACAGGAGACAAAAGGAAGGAGGAACAGGCGACTGGAGGAATTAGAGAAGGGTGGGGCACTGAAGAGAGAGAGAAGGAAAAGGTGCCTGAAACAAGAGCAGGAAGCCGAAGGAAGGAAGAATTCGCTGCCTAAGGAACAAGGGAAGAAACCTCAGACTGAAAGAAGGAAGGAAAGAGGAACAGAACACTCAAGTAACTAGAGGAGGGACGGAAGGCTGAAAGAAAGGGACGAGGGACGGGAGGATGAGGAACCTATAGGAGGAACAGAAGGGTGGAGGAAGGGAAGGAGAACAGAAGGCTGAAGGAACTAGAGGAGTAACAGGAGGCTGAAGGAAAGAGACACAGGAAGCAGAATGTTGTAAACAGAGGATCAGAAAGCTGGGGGAAGGAACAAGAAACTAAAAGAACTAGAGAAGGGACAAGAGGCTAAATTAAGGGAAGAGAAAACAGGATGCTAAAGTAAGTGTGGAGGAACAGGAAATTGTAGGAGCAAGAGAAGAAACAGGAAGCTGGGTGAAGGGAGAAAAACAGGAGCTGAAGGTCCATCAGGCTGAAGGAAGGGAGAAGAAGAGAGACTCTGAAGGAAGGGATGGGGAATAGAAGGCGGAATGTAGGGGGAAGGTCCTGCAGGCCAAAGGAAGAAAGGAATAAGGAAATGGAGATGTAACGCAGCTAGGAGGACAGGAGGATGAAGGAAAGAAGGTGAGATGGACCAGACTGTGATTTCATCTGGGACAGGTGAAATCACAGCCACATCGCCACCACCCAGATTTGTATAGTAATGAGACACTTTCATTTAGTGCTTAATAATGCTGCTAGTCCTTTTATAAACATTCCCACCTTTGGCAGAACGAACGAGGCAATGATTTCCCCAGTATCCCACAATGTGGTCATCTTGGGGAGCCGAGATCATGAATTGTGTTTTAAAATATAATTGTCAATAATACCAGTTGAACCATTCATGCCTCATGCAGCCCTCTTTTGAGTCTCCACACAGCGTGAGACCCAGAGCTCATTTGTAGAGTGTCATTTTTTGAGGAAAAGATAGGTTATCAGGGCGGGTGATCCTATTTAATTCAATGGGATGATTTTCACATTTTGGATGGATTAAGACGGGCCCCCACATCTCGGCAATGGACTTCCATTAAAAGTTTTAATGGAGGACAGTTTAGAATGTTTGGTAGAGACTTCAGTGAGGTGGGCACAGTCCAGTCACATTCATTGACCCCAACCTCTGAGGTAAGTAGTCTGTTGAAGGTCAACGCCAGAGATCTCTGAGAAACATACCTGAATTGTAGCTACGTCTGATGGGTTTCATCTGAGAGCGGGGTATGGAGTCTGCTGTCTCACGTTTGTCAACAGAGCCCATTCCCCGACAGGACACTCATAATTATAAACAACTTAAAATAGGAAGAGCCCCCACCACCCATCCACGCATTCCTTTCCGCAGAAAGGGAAGATGAGGCCTGGCTGCTGGGAACCGCTAGTCTTCGAACTGATAAAGGGAGAGGAACAGGTTGGGCAAAACACGCGCGAGGCGGGAAAATGCTGCCGAGGAAAGTTTCCAGATTTAGCAGCAATATCAACAACAGATAAGGACACTGGTTTCTTTTTTTATCAAAAAGAAACAAATGTCGGGTTTTTATTTCAAAGCTTCAATTGTTGATTTGGAATGCGTGCTTCCTCTCCGTGCAATAACTTCTTTGGAATTTCCAACCGTCTGCAAATAGAGACACATAAACCATAATATGGAAGTGTCCCAGGGGCTCAGTCCACTTATGCGCCTGCTTTGGACACCCAGGGGCCTTTCTATAGTACAGTAGGAGACACAGACACTTGTGCTACCCTATTTTTTTTTAGGTCAAGCTTGATAGACAGCGCATGAGCTCTCTGTTGCGAGGCTTACCATGAACATAAAGGGTCTTGGAACCAGGGCCGGACTGAGAACCACAACCGGCAAAGTGCTCGGCCGGCTTCCTTCCCTCCCCACTGGGGGGTGTTGGAGGTGCCGCCGAGCTCTTTGCCGGGGCCGGTTTTCGGGCGATTTTGGTACAGGGCCGATTTTGCAGCTATGCTGCAAAAACGGCCCTGTAACAAAATTGCCCCCCAGGGGCCCAAAACCGGCCCCCACCCGTGCGGCGCACCAGGGGATTGCCCGTGCCCGCTATGGCCAGTCCGACCCTGCTTGGAACTCGCCCATTCCTTACCATAAGTTGGCTTTCCTTTTCACTCTCATTTGCCTGCTTCTTTTTCGGGTTCTAGCTTCTTAACCTTGTGTTTGTCCTTCCGATGAAGCATTGCCTCATTACCATGTGTGTGTATGCCTGGTGTCTGTGCTCGATATTAGGGACCCGGTTTTTCTTTTTGTGTTAGCACTTACAAAGAGTGCATGTTGTAGGAAAGTGCCCCTTTTTGCATGGTTACCACCAAACGTTTTGCCTAGAACTAATGTCAACATGACGGAAGTGTGTGCTGGGATCCTGCTGACCAGGCCACAGCACTTGTGATCTTTCCCAAAACTGTACCTTTGCATCCATAATTGGCACAACCTCTGGCCCAAATTTATGTCCCTTGTAAAAGGTACCACTGGTACCAAGAGCCTCTAAGGGCTGTAGCATGTATTATGCCCCCATCAGAGACTCCTCGCCTGAAACATACACCCTGCCACTGCAGAACTATGTGTCAGAGTGAGACCCAAAGCCCAAACGTCGCTGATGAGTACCATGCCTAACAAACAATACCTATGGCATTGGTAAGCCACCCTTCTAGCAGGGTGCACCATACCACCGGTGAAGGCCCAGTTGCACAAGCACTATGCCCCTACAGTGTCTGTGCCATTCACAGACATTGTAAGTGCATGGCCTGGGAGTTTGTCATCACAAACTCCACCGCTTTACTGAAAACTGATACGTTTGGTATCAAACTCTTCAGCACATTAAACCCGCATTGATGCTAGATTCGGATTTAATGTAAAATGCACTCAGAGGGCATCTCAGAGATGCCCCCTGAAACACGACCAGCTCTGGTGTGGTTCCTGACTGGCTATCAACCATCTGCCACCACCAAACATGTTTCTGCACCCCTGGGAATAGAGCCCTCTGCTCTCTTGGTCTGGAAATAAAGCACCTCCTGGGTAGAGGTTTCATGCCTCCTCCCCCAGGATGGGCAGGATCCAGAAAGAGAGAGCATCAAAGGCCTGCCACCATTGTTAGCTACCCCCAGGATTTTGCTGCTATCAGCAACTGGCTCCCACCCATTTTCGACCCAAGAACCGGTGTGAAAACCTAGCCAGGAATGAAAGTAAGCCCACCTCTGCCAACTCCACCCTTCAGGTGGGGGAGGCGAGGTGAAGCACACATCTCAATCCCCTCCATCTTGAAGATGTGAGGACTCAGACAATTAGGAAGAGGATTATGCCCCCCTCCTACGGAAAAATGGCATACAAGGGGGTGTAGACACCCCAAGGGAGGGAGCCATTGGTTCTGACCTACAAAACCCTATAAACAACCCTAAATCTAGTATTTAGAGGCACCCCTGAACCTTACCTCTTCAGATTCAATGGACCAAAGAAGAAGATGGAAAAGGACCTCTGCTGGACCAGGAACTGACCGTTGCAGACAAAATCAGGCAAGAACCCCATCGCCTGCACCCAGTTCGACCACTGGACCTACTGTCCCTCCAGAAACCCTGCCTGACCTCCAAGAAACCTCAGAGGCCATGCAACCTTTGCCAGAGTGTCAAGAATCTCCCTCCGAACTAGAGGGTCTTGTCCCCGGTGTCTGCCAATACAAGAACCGCCACAGTGAATACTGACACTGGTGTCGACACAACTCACCGCTACAAAACAATTACCAGACCACAGTGGTAGATGATCGACACTTGTGTCAACGCAAATCTGCACTGTCTGTAGAAAAGCATTTGAGCTGGATGGCCTCCATGACCTAAAGGGATCCTCTCAGCCCCACGACTCCAGCTGTGCCCAGCTGGTGCCCGAGATCCCGTACCTTCTTTCAAGTGACCCTGTTGGCCTCCTAAGGCACCTCTGGCCCTACCGCCCAACCACGACCTCCCAGTGATGGTCCGATAATGGCGGAACTCATCCAGCTGAACAACAGCAGCCATTCACCTCCGACTGTGATGGTAACCATGTTGGTGGTCTGCTAAAAACCACCCTGCTATATTACTCTCTGTGGACTGCAATGGTAGATATAATTGCCGGTATCAACTGCCGCGGCGTAGATACTGACCTCCCAGTGATGGTCCGATAATGGCAGAACTCATCCAGCTGAACAACAGCAGCCATTCACCTCCGACTGTGATGGTAACCATGTTGGTGGTCTGCTAAAAACCACCCTGCTATATTACTCTCTGTGGACTGCAGTGGTAGATATAATTGCCGGTATCAACTGCCGCGGCGTAGATACTGAATCCCGCATCTCTGGGTGCTCCCAGTCTCCCACAACCAACATTACCTGTAGTGTTGGCCTGAGACCATCCGAAGACTGGAACTGAACGCTGGTTACTTACTTGTAAGTCCATCCCCTGCCAGGATTGCATAGTGTTCTCACTGTATTGCACTAATTGTATATCCTGAATAACAAGTATTTTCTTTCCGACTGAAAAGTATTGCTTGAAACTTTACAAACCTTATTACCTGAACATCTTTGATACTTTGAAAGTATTACAACTTAGCTGCATTAAGTAACCCTTGGTCCTTAAATAAAATACAAAGTATAACTGTTTATACTTACCGATTGGTCTGGATTCAATCTTTGAGAGTGTGACAACATTTCTTGCCTGTTGTGTACAATAAATGCTTAAAACCATTTTCTGGGAGGAGGGGCTTAACGGAGATCCATGATGGCCGCTTGAATTCTCGGCTCCGCCGACCTCTCCGTCGTCCTCCCGGCCCGCACCTCCTTATGCCACCGATCCTGCTTCTAAGTTGATTTTTCGGGACCGGGAGGCGATTCTGCCTCCGGCGGTGTATCTCTTCGCGCACCCCATGCAGTGGAAGTACCGGAGCGCTCTCACTCCCTGTTCGGCGCTGGCTGATGTTGCTTGGGTCTTTGTTTCGTAATGGCCGGCCATATTTGCCATTTCATCTGATGCTGCAGCGGGGCGGACACGACCAGCGGGATCAGCTACTATGCTGGGTTAACCACTGAGGAGATTTGCCGGTTTTGCTCATTCTCGCGCCTAGGGACTGTTGTGTTTAAACGTGCAACATTGTGTCTCTGCTCTGAACCGCGACCGGCGCTGATGGACTGCCTATCCTTTCCGGAGTTGCGGTGGCCGCCATTTTGATGGCGGTGTCCCCTACGCCTGTGATTTCTCCAGGTCGCTGCCGGTGAGATGTTTTACAGCCCAGATCGCTCTGGTACCGTGCATTGTGTAGGCATGATGTGTGCTACTCCGGTACCCTCAATCAGGCCAGGTCATTCTGAATACGGAGAGGGCGACCGGCCACGCGGCACTTCTGATGGAGACCAGCCTCCGGACCCACAGCTCCTTCGAGGATCCCGTGTGCGGGGACCGGCTGCCCCTCTTCCTTATGCCGCGCCACCGGGGATCCGAGACATCCTATGTGCCTTGGGTACTTTGAGATCTGATCTACGAAGTGTTACCCGAGACTTGGGGTTCCGGCTGGACTCTATTTCCCTCTATATGCCCCCGGTGGGAAGAGTTGCTTTTCGAATGCAGGACATTGCGCCACATCCGCTTCCCGAATGCAGCGGAGTGCCTGCCCGGGCACTCTCGGGGGTATTGCGAGTGCGTGCACCCGCTGATACTTCTGTGTCGATTGACCGGTTCGCGGAGTTTGAGGAAGGTGGGTTTATGAACTGCCCGAAGTCTCGTCCTTGGAAGCTAATCCTGGATACCTTGTGCTCTGCTGGTGACACTTATGACTTTCTCCTGATTCGGATGCTACCGCTTTGGCTGGCGGACGTTGGTGGCCTGTTGCAATGCATTGCCCCCCCTTCTATCATCGTCGCAGGCTTGGCATTAAGATGGACAGCCTTTGTTGGACAGTATCCTTCTTTGCTGGGGCTACTTCGTTTCATTGTACTGTTCAAGATGGCGACCGTGCGGCTGGACTACATCGCTACCCCCGTTCGGAGGGGCCAGGGTTGAGGCCGCTCCCTTATCATTGACTGTGGTGGCTGGTACTGCTGGGGCAGCGGGAGATGGACGGTGGAGTTGAATATCGTTGCTTTGGGTCGGGGGCCGGGGACGGGCGGCCGAGGATTTCCATGCTAACTGGTTTGGACTTACGTATATGACCCTCCTCCACACTTTCGTGATAACCTTTCTCCCCCCTTTTTTTTCTCTCCCCTTTTTCTTTTCCCTTTTCGGGTTTTCTAGGGCGACAGGCATGCCTATGGGGGGGGGGGGGGCCGTGGCCTTCCGCTGCATGCTGGGTGGGGGGTGGGGGTGGGGTGTGTTTTTTCGTTTCTCTTTGTCTCTATGGCCCGCTTTTTCTTTCCTTTTCTTTCTTTCTTATGTCTTAATATTTCTTCCTTTCTAACTTTATAGTTGGAGTCGGGGGTTTAGGTTCCTCGAGTGGATGGTTATTTGTGTCTTTTTGCTACATGATCCTGTTCATATTACTCGCTTAGTGGGTGGGTACCTGTGCCTTGATAGACTGCTTTCGGACTTATATCCTCTTGTTATGTTCTCATTGTTGCGCTGAATTGAAGGCTATTGTCCATATATGTGCATTGTATAGCGAATGATGTCGTACTGCTGCATTTAATCTGATTCCTCAATTTTATTTGAACTGGACGCCTCTCACATCCTGTACAACTGCGGCCGATTCTGATCGTCTAGCCTGATTTATTGTTGCTGGCATCGCTGGAGTTTCTAATGTCACGATCCTGTGATGCACGATGACTTGACCTTTGGAGGTTATTTCATGGCCTTCTGATCTTTATTTGATTTAAATGTGATTTTATCCTGATAACGTATTTTTTAGCTAATCCTCCGGTTGCAACTTTTGGCATTGCTGATAACTTGTTGGGTTCATTGCCCCCTCTTTGTGGACTGCGGATCGTATGGCGATATATTTTTCAAATATAAACTTAAAACTTAACCTGATTTATCCTGTGCTCGACGGTCACCTTTTCATATGTGTCATTTTGACCACTGGTTGGTCTTTCTCTGGAGACTGTTGAGCCGTTCTATGGTTACATTTGTGCTGCATATTGCTTTTGAGGCCGGCCACGATGGTTGTAGGCCCGTGTCTGTATGCTTTTGTGATTCAATAAAGGTTTTAAAAAAAAAAAAAAAACATTTTCTGATAAGTCTAACTGCTTGATCACACTACTACAAACAGAGCTGTTAGTATTATCTACTTTTGCCTCTACTATACCTCTGGGGATCCACTGGACTTTGTGCACACTACACCTTGCTTTGGCATAGTATATAGAGAGCCAGCTTCCTACATTGGTGGATCAGCGGTTGGTTCCACGACTTTGCATTTGTTGTGAAGTACTGGGTTTTTCGGAACCGGTACCGAACCGGTAACCCAGCGGTGCCAGGGAGAACACCCTAAGACTTCGGGTTCTTCCTGATTCAGACTACAGAAACACAGAGTCTTCTAGGTGAAGTCAAAGATCGAATTTATTGGCTGCAACCAAGTAACAGGTATCCTAGAAGTACAACACGGTGTATATTCTCAGGAGACTGCTCAAACTTACAAAGCCAGCCTTCTCTTCTTATACGAAATATTATGCTTTAGGCAAACATTCTTTGGTTTACAGTTGACCATTCACATATTTTCACTACAAAGAAAAAGCAGAGTCATGATGACAAGCCCATATTTCAGTTCGTCCAGCCCAAAATAAATTACCCGGCAAGGCCCAGTATTTCCATCAGATATCGACGGACCCCCAATAAAATCGGGCACCTCCTCCTTGTAAAGCAGGTTGTAAAGTAGGAAACAGGGACAGGTGTGTGCAAGATTAGGCGTGGTTTGTGTGCGATGAAAGGTTTATGGCATGTTGTGCTTTGATACTATCTCGTTCGGCCACTGGGAGAGGAACTGACCGAACAGGCTTGGCCTTGGGCAATGGAGTCAGCTTGCCCAGGTCAAAGAAAAGTCAGGGAAGGTGTACGTGTCCTTCAGGATCGAGTTTGGCCTTAATCATTGGCCTATGTGAGGGCAACTCACAAAATGGCTGCCGTACACAAAATGGAACCTGAGGGTTCAGGACGAAAATTACGATTTCAGGGTGAAATCGGCACTCGAATATGACGAACATGCTTGTGCATAGTGTACTAACCATTCTCGGTCTTCTGATATGAAATTCGTCATGGTACGATGATGTTTATAACACGGGTCCAGAATTTTCAGTACCACAGACCCTCCTTTTGCCCTTACATAGGCAATTAACCTATACTCATGCTAATCTGAGTCCAGGTCTATATTAGTAAAGTCATTGAGATGTTGCTGTAGCATCATCCTATTACTTAGCTCGTCCCTCGATACAGGCTTCCCTACACATGATGTAGCACAGAGGCCACATATGGCAGGGGCACACTGTACGCACAGACAGAACAGGAAAAGGATGGCTAAGACCATCCCAATGACCATCAGAATTTTCCATCCCCAGCCGGATACCAGTTCCCAGAACCATCCCATTAACGACCAATCTCCTTTGTCCACATGAATAGATTCGGAAATCTTATGCAGTTTGGAGATGGCCTTGTACACTGTTGGGGCGTTATCTGGAATGAAAACACAGCAACTCGATTGGATCACTTTACATACCCCACCTCTGTCTGCAAGTATGACGTCTAACGCGACCCTGTTCTGAAGGGTCATAAGACGGTCCGAGTGGAGCTCAGCAGTCAAGTTGCTAAGGGTACCGGCAGTTTCAATTACGGTGGATTCAACCACCCTTGTCAATTGCCTAATGTTCCTGCAGTTAACCATGGGTCCCCAGAACGGCAGAAAACCTTTTACGAAGTCTCCAAATTCTTGTCCTGTAGTGTCTTCATTACTGAAGACACCTCTAACTATCCTTGTCTTATGGTAATCTGCCGCAGCTGTGTAGGTGGGAGGCAACAGGAACGAAACAAAACATGTGCCCGAAAAGTCAGGGGGCAACCATGTATAGGCTCTATCATGGCAGATGAAATAGGTACCCTTAGCTGCTAAGAACGAAGGGGAAGTCTGCGACGCAAAAACATACGTTTCAGTACAGATACTCTTCCCTAGCTGAGCTGTGGGATTCTTGCCAGTACCTTGCAGACATAAGTGACCCTGATGGGGTACAATCCAAATCGGGGAAGATCTCTTTGCTTGCTGTTTCTCACTCAGAGTAACTCCATATCCGGTTACGTTCCATCCTATATACACTAGTGTCTCATCTTTCGGGATAGTCTCATAGGAGATATCTTTCTTAATCATGTCTACTATACCCTTAACTAGAGCACTATTCTTAGGATTGTCTGTCACAGAACGTAGGGGGTAGGTCTCATGTGCGTAAATGAACATTGTTCTGTATGCCCACGCAGAACCATTATGGCTGAATGGCAGGACCAGATAAGGGATACCTTTATCCGTTGTGTGAGGCATAAGACCACACACCCAACAGTTAGTCGTGTTCATTACTAGTTGGTGTTGGTGCAACAGCTGAACGAAGGAGTTATTAGCAAACTCTAATCTCCTAGCGGATTCATGTTCGGGAAGGGGTTGAAAAGAATGTGAGGAAACAGTAGAAGGAGGAGGTATGGGCGATGAATTGGGTGCAAATGTCACTTGAAAAGAGGATAAAACATATCCTATAAAAAACATCATCACACTGAATAACATAAAAATACATAGTATCAAAAAGCGTTTCGTGGTCATCATTCTGCAAATTGTAATCTTAAAGTTCATTTGTTTGGCAGGCCTCTCCATCTCGAGAAACTCCATCCTCTCTAAAATGCTGCTCGCAATGGTAGGGTGTTCTATGCTAAGGAATGCTTCTGTCAATCCAGGGCAACTCCCTTAGACCGACCAGAACTGTCGACCTAACGTCTTCAGCTGCACCCCAAAGACTTGGGCAACCGCGACCCTACAGCGGAACCCGGATGGTGGTTCGAAAAACAAAAATAAAAAAGTTTCTCAGATGAGAGAGCTGCACTTTTCGAAAAATAGCAAAGAAAAGGAATAGGTTTTATTTGTCCATAGTTCTCGGCCTCAGATTATAGCGTTGTTTCCCAGATACTGTCTGGTCTTGGAACAGGAGTTCAGGCTCTGTAGTGTTCAATCGAATTGACGGTGGCACAGCTCCTTGCAAGAGATTTTCACTTTCTTTTTCAGTAAATGCTCCTTTCACACGTGCATCGCTGAAAGGCAGAAATCGAGGCACAGTTTCAGTCTCTGAATCAGCGACACCCTCCTGGACCCACCGGTCGTACGGTAGAGGCAAAGGCACCCTCTTGCAGTGTACGCCGTGGATCCAGTTCTTTTTGCCTTCCACTCGCACGGCGGATCTCGTTGACAGTAGGACGAGGTGGGGGCCGGTCCAGCAGGGCTGATTATTCTTTGTCCGCTGGAAATTTTTCACCAGAATCCACGAACCAGGATTGATGATGTGGCCTGAATCTTCGGATACCTGAGGCAGAGAATCGTGAACCTGTTGGTGTAAAACACGCAATTTAGCCATCAATTCGTACAAATAGTCAAGCAAGACAGGGTGTTCGATCTCACTGAATTTGGTTGGCCTTGGCACTCCCCATATGTTGGCCGGTCGGCCGAACACAATCTCATACGGACTAAGTCCCACTCGCGAATGCACAGTCATTCTTGTTGATAGGAGTGCCAAAGGCAGAGCGTCAGGCCATTTAAGACCAGAGGTTGCTTGAATCTTGGCCAATTTTAGTTTTAATGTGCCATTGTAGCACTCTACTAGTCCAGCTGATTGGGGGTGATTTGCAGCGCGGAGTTTCTGTTGGATGCCTAGCCCTTCACATACTTTTTTCATCACTCGACCCACAAATTCACTCCCATTGTCACTCCAGACCATCCTCGGCATTCCAAATCTAGGGAAGAATTCTTTCACAAGGGCTTTAGCTGTGGATAAGGCAGTGTTGTCTTTTAGGGGGTATGCTTCTACCCATCTTGAAAAGGCACAAACAACAACGAGTACGTATTTCAGATTGTTGCACCTTTCCATGTGTATGAAATCTAGCTGCAAAACCTCGAACGGATACGTTGGAGGCGAAAAATGACCAGCTGGAGTTGGGGTTCCGCTACCAGGATTGTATTTCAGACACACCATGCAATTCTTGACCACATTCTCTGCACACTTAGGAATTCCAGCATTTTGCCATACTGGAGCCAACAACTTACAAATCCCTTTCACACTGATGTGAGCCATTCCATGGGCCATCGTAACCACTGCGAGCACGTACGCATCGGGTAACAACCATCTCTGATGCTCTGACAATTCAACCCAACAACCATTGGCATCCAATTTACCTGTACTTCTCTCCACACATTCAATTCTTTCTCTGTAGCTTCAGCTTGAATAGACTTCACAGTCTCTATCGTGTCTTCACACATTCCAACGTCACCAATCCATCTTGCAGGGCCCGCAACATACATTCGACTCATCACATCCCTTGCGGTTTCTTTTGCGACTACGTCAGCAAATGCATTTCCACGACCAACATCATCAGTGACCTTTTTGTGCGCACTGCATTTCACAATCGCAACTTGCAACGGCAAAGCCAATGACCCAAGAAGCTCATTCACCAACTGGCCATGCTGTATCTTAGCTCCATGCGAAGTCAGGAATACACGTTCTTTCCACAATCGTCCAAAACTGTGAGCCACACCAAATGCATACTGGCTGTTGGTATATATGTTCACTTTCATTCCTTTCGACAACACACATGCTCTCGTAAGTGCAATCAACTCTGCTGCTTGAGCGGAATTATGTGGGATACGTGCAGCTTCAACAATCGTATGCAAAGTCGTGACAGCATATGCTGCAGTCGTATCTCCATTCGGAAGTTTGAAGCATGAACCATCCACCCATAAGGTACCATCACACTTTGAAAGAGGAGTGTCCTGCAAATCTTTTCTCCCTTTCGTTTCTTCTTCTGTTCTGAGAAAACAATCATGCTGTTCAGAAGCATCTAATTCTGCTACAATAGGCAACAACGTAGCTGGATTAAGCGTGTTGCATCTCTTTATGTGAACATGGCTCGCTAACAGTGTCAACTCGTAACCTGACAACCGAGCACTAGTTAAGTGCTGTGTCTTGGTCCTGTTTAACAACGTATCCACTGCATGTGGAACCATCACAATCAATGTATTATTCATCACTAAACCAGCAGACTGTCGAATAGAAACAGCTGCTGCCGCTGTGGCTCTCAAGCAACTCGGCAATGCTTTAGCTACCGGGTCTAAATTCGACGAAAAATATGCACATGGACGCTGCTTGTTTCCGAACAATTGTGTCAAAACCGACAATGCACAACCTTCTTTCTCATGGACCTACAATGTAAAGGGCTTACTGTAGTCGGGGGTACCCAACACAGGAGCCGAACATAATGCATTGCGCAATTCGGAAAAACTTTTCTGACACTCTTCAGACCATGGAAGGGGATTCGGTGTATCTTTACAAGTTAATGCCACCAAAGGTTTGGCCAGCAAAGAAAAATTTGGTATCCATTGTCTGCAGTATGATGTAATGCCCAAGAAAGCACGCACTTCTCTCTGTGTCCTTGGCACACTCAATTTCGCTATTGCCTGAATTCTTTCTGGGGTCAGTTTCCTTCCCTCCTTCGATAAGAGATGACCTAAGTAGGTCACTTCTTGTCGACAATATTGCAATTTTGAAAGCGACACTTTGTGATGTAAGTCAGACAAATGACGCAACAATGACAACGTGGCTTCTTTACAGATTTCCTCAGTATCTGCAGCAATTAGCAAATCATCAACGTACTGAATAAGGGTAGCGCCATCAGGTAAAACAATCGTGTCAAGCTGTGTTTTTAAAGCCTGACTATATATTGATGGGCTTTCACAGTAGCCCTGGGGAGCGCGTTTGAAGCGGAAGCTTCGTCCTCCTAAACTGAAGCCAAAAATATCCCTGCTCTCCTCGGCGATCGGGATACTGAAGAAAGCATTCTTCAAGTCAATCACCGAGAACCAAGTCGCAGAAGCTGGAATCATAGTCAATAGGGCAGTGATATCAGGAACAACTGGAAATTGTGGCACAACTATTTTATTGACCTCTCTAAGATCAATCATGAATCTGTAAACAGGTGGCTGAGAGGGATCAGTATGTTTCAAAACAGGCAGAACAGGACTATTGCGAACGTTGCCTCTTGTCTCTTCAATAACATCCTTTTCAATCAAATCATAAATGATCGCTAGCAACGCTTTTTCACCTTCACTAGAGATCTTGTATTGGGGAATGCGTGGCATTTTAACATTGGCTTTCAATGTCACAACATATGGCGGTATTTCCAAAATACCTACATCATTAGGACCAGTAGCCCAAAGAATATCAGGAAGTAACGACAATTCCGTCGGAAGTTTGTCCTTCGACAAATACATTGGAGAGATCACTTTCTTACCTAGTGTATGTTGTACTCCCGAAGGAGAACAATACAAGGTCGCATACAATCTTTTCAACAGGTCTAATCCCAACAAGTTTTCACCACAACCTGTCGTCAGAATAAGGGGTGCTTCGAATTCGCAAGGTCCAACAGAAAGGGACATAGGACTAGAAACTGGGTTCCTAACCGGGGAGCCAGAAAAACCTACTGAAACATTTGTTTCGCCAGACAAAGGTGCGCCAGGGAGTTTAGAGTGCATAATAGAACTCTTTGTAGCACCAGTATACAACAGAAAAGGCTCTGACACACCTGATGTAATAACCTCAACATAAGGTCCACTCTGATCTACTGGAACTGAAACAACTCCCTCTCTTTGTCTACGGCTGTCCTAGCAATCATTACCTTCCATATGCTCATCTTCTGCATAGTAGTCATCAGCATAGTACTGAGCTGTCCTACCAGACGCGTTATTCTGCTGATCAAACCTATTCATTGAATTTTGAGGCGGAAAGGAATGCACGTTCTGGAGGAAATTTCGACGTCCTCTACCTCTAGGTGCTTGTGCAATACCTCGACCTCTTGCACTAGAAACACCATTCATACGCTGCAACAAAGCAGGGCAGCTACTTTTAAAATGACCCTCTTCTTTGCAATATGCACACTGATTAGGGCCTACAGGAAAACGAGGTTGAGAAAACTCAACCCTTTGCGAGCTTCTCGGATATTGTTGAGGTTGCTGATAGTTATTCTGGCCATCGCGTGGTGGATACGCTTGTTGTAAAAGAACCTTCGTTTTTAAATCCTTAGTCTTTTTGTCTGCCCTATCCTTCTCATCTTTGTCCCTATTTTCATAATACTGTGCAGTAGCCAATATCTGTGCTGAAGAGGAAACGGCCCAAGAACTTTCTGAATCTTTCAATTTCTTACACAACTTGGGAAGCAAATTGTGCACAAATTTGTCAACGAACAACAGTTGACCACCTTGTGTACTCATACCTTGACCACTGTGGTCGATAAACGTTTCTTCAAACCTGGTGAAGAAATCGGACACTGCTTCGTCTTTCTTCTGCTTACATGCAGACAATTTATCCCAATTCACACGCATCGCAGGCATTAAAGTTTTCATGTAATTAATGATCCTACCAGGGAGATCTGCTACTGAAGGCTCGGGTTTAGCACCACCAACTTGTCTGCCATCTGCAGCAGCAATGTTAGCCCATGAGTCACCTAACTCTTGATCGTGATCCGCATGATGAATCTTTCTCCATAAAGGCTGTGGAACAACATTCCCAAACAACATGTCTATGTCGGCTAAATTCATAATGCAAGAACCTGCAGTCTGTGACAATTCCTTGTAATACCCTGCAGGATTTTTACGGGGATCAGGCAATGTCTGTTTAAGGGCCAAGACTTCAGCTCGCTTCCAAGGGACATGTACCCAAACACGCTGAAAGTGACCCGGAACAGGTGGGACAGCTGCTTGGTCCCCATCCCTCCAAACTGGGGGAACTTCTCTCATGGGGTATTGTCTCACCTTCTTTTTAACAGAGGAATCAAACAATGAATGAGAAACGCCTTCACTCCTGAGTGATAACTGTCACGACCGCGTATCCTCAGGATCAGGGCGATGCTATATAGGGGTCCACCTCCAGACTGCCCAAGCTCTGAATATCAAATACCACAGAGCATAAGGAAATCAGGTGAGGGAAAGGTCAGGAAGGGACTGGAACGGGAAGGGAGGCTGAAACGAGAAAAGCAAAAGACACACAATTGGTAACATGTACACAATACTGACTACTCTTGGTAATTCTCGCTAGGACACCACCTACCATGGTTACTAACTGAAATCTCTTCTTCTCCCTCTTGGTAGGCAGTGAAAGGAACTACTTCCACCTACACAAACAAATCTGCAATACAGAAGACGATATCCGCATTTAATAAGGCGATTCCACACCCCAAACACTCATCTACAATTATACTCCCTCCATGCATACCTTCCAGCCTGCCTGGGTTTTGCACTAAACAAATATATCCATAGGGTATTTCCTCTTGAACCACCAGAGGATTAAAATCCAAAAAAGAACTATAAATGTCATTTGGGATTCCAGAGATATCCACAAAAAGAACACTGTCTCGCAAACTAAATATCCGGTTTTCCAAGGAACTCAAAATAAACAGTGTTCTCACAAAGTCCGATGCACTCCACCAAAGTACAAGAACGCGCCTCCTTGAAGACGCTATTACTCACGAGGTCCCAAATGATCAAACACCAGCTGGTGCTTGAACCGCGTTCAGCAGCCGCTGAATGCCTGAACAGGAAGCCGCCGCTCCCTGCTTGTCTTTCCTCTCAGCTGAGAGAACAAGAGCCTTCCAGAGCGGCTGCCTGGAATACAGCCGCTTCCCCCTCTGATAGCCAAGATGTGAACTGCTGCTTCCAGCCCCAGCCGGGACGGAGAGAGAGGGAAAATCCAAGAAAAGGCCACACAGTCACACGGCGGTCGCCTCACGCCGTATTTCCTCGGAAGAAGACTCCGCTTGGCCAGCTACTACCAAACGCGGGAAAACCACAGGTTCAAGGCACAGGAATCCAAAGAAACCAAAATCACGTACACAGCGCCCCAGCAGGCAGGGAACTAAATAGATGATGACACCTCCTACCAGCTAAGCCTTCTGGTAGATGTAGTTCTATGTCACTTTCAGAATAACGCTATAACAACTGGTGCTTCAAAAAATCAAATCATGACAGTATATCCCTTATCCTGACTAGATGATACGCCCCTCTCAAGTCCAGGCGCGTATAAATGCTAGCCTCCCGGACTTGATCCAAAAGGACGGTGATGAGCGGAAGCGGATACCTGTTACGCACAGTCACCTTATTCAGCTGTCTATAATCTATGCATGCTCTCAATTCCTTATTAGCCTTCGAAATGAAAAAAAGTGGCGAGGCAGCAGGGGAGCGTGAGGGGCGGATAAAACAAAGAGAACAAAACTGATCTAGATATTTCCTCAGATGCTCTGTTTCGGAAACTGATAGGGCATACACCCTACAGGAGGGTACCACCGCCCCTTCTACCAAATCAATTTGGCAATCATACTCCCTATGCGGGGGCAGCGCTTCCGCCTTCGCCTTCGCCTCACTAAACACATCCCGAAAGCAAGCATATGCTGAAGGTAACTCAACCTCCTTTTCCACTGCCGTGGCTATAGCAAACACTCGAGCCAAAGAGGTCGCATGGGATACCGAAGACAATAAACAACGACATATACACTCCTCAGACTCGAATCCAACCGTTCTCGCTCTCCAATCAATAGAAGGGTTGTGTTGCCATAACCAGGGCATCCCAAGGATTACCTCATATTGAGGAGCCTCGATGATGTTCAACACAATCCTTTCACGATGACTACATACCTCCCCAGGCATAACTAGTTCCACAACCTCAGTATGGGCTGTAATGGGACCAGACTTCAACTGCGTGCCATCCACAGCCAACACTAACTCAGGAACACCAAGAGGCACCTTCACCAACCACAGTCTATCGACCAGCCCTTGATCGATAAAGTTGCCTGTCGCTCCAGAATCAATCATGGACACTACTGAATGACTTTCGTGATCAGTATTCAAAAACATGGACAATACAATATGAGTCTCAGACTTCTTACATGTGGACACCTCCAATGACGGTATCTTCCACTCAGGAGATGGTCTATGTTCCAAAGAGGTGCCCTCAGCCCCAGGAAGACCAACAGGACTAGCCACTGCCTTAGTACCCGCTAGCTGTTTAACTGGAGAGAAGTAATTCGACTTTTTTGGCCTCATGGAGCATTCTCTAACGAAATGCCCCTTTTTACCACAATACATGCAGAGACCCAAGGATCTTCTACTCTCCCTCTCTGCCTTAGTCAAAGGCGGTCGAATCGCCCCTATCTCCATGGGTTCTAGTCCCATGTCCTTTACACTAGAACGTTCCCCCATAGGTAGCCCCCCCACAGATCTGTCACCCCTGTTCCGTTCTCCACCTCTATCTGTCATACGGTGATCTAATCTTAAAGTGAGGTTAATCAAGTTGATACAGGTTTTAGGCTGGGGATCTATCTGAGCTAACACATCTTTAAGTTCCTCATTCAGACCCTGATAGTACAAGGCCATCCGTTTCTCCTCAGGCCAGGACCACCAACCTATTGAAGGCAGTCATATAGGTTACGAGTTCCTTCCTCCCCTGACGCAACCCTAACAACTCCCTATCCGCACTCAGCGTTGTGGCACGCCTGTCAAAGACCCTTCAAACTCCATACGGAACTCATCCCAATCGGACAAAAGAGCATCATCTGTTCTCACTAGAGTCACAGCCCAGTTAGCTGCATCCCCTGTCAAATAGGAAATAGCAAACGCTACCCGTGACAAATGGGAAGGGAACGAAGCGGGTCTACATGAGAAGTGCAGGGTGACCTGGGTCAGGAAAGTCTGTATTTTAGCCGGGTCCCCAGAATACCTTTCAGGACTGGCCAATGGTATAGGGGGAGACACAGTAACCTGTATAGGTGATCCACTAGTAGTGGCATCGAAAGGATTGCGTGTTTGTCTATCAAAACGTTCTTTCAACGCTGCGGTTTCTGCTCTAGATGCCTCAAGTTCGTGCTGAACCACACTCAGCGCATGCAGCACATCATCCAGAGAGGCCATCCCTATAGTATCCCCTGACCAGGAGGAAAACAATACTTGGGTACGTGATTCTGTCACGACCGCGTATCCTCAGGATCAGGGCGATGCTATATAGGGGTCCACCTCCACACTGCCCTAAGCTCTGAATATCAAATACCACAGAGCATAAGGAAATCAGGCGAGGGAAAGGTCAGGAAGGGACTGGAACGGGAAGGGAGGCTGAAACGAGAAAAGCAAAAGACACACAATTGGTAACATGTACACAATACTGACTACTCTTGGTAATTCTCGCTAGGACACCACCTACCACGGTTACTAACTGAAATCTCTTCTTCTCCCTCTTGGTAGGCAGTGAAAGGAACTACTTCCACCTACACAAACAAATCTGCAATACAGAAGACAAAATCAGCAATTAATAAGGCGATTCCACACCCCAAACACTCATCTACAATTATACTCCCTCCATGCATACCTTCCAGCCTTCCTGGGTTTTGCACTAAACAAATATATCCATAGGGTATTTCCTCTTGAACCACCAGAGGATTAAAATCCAAAAAAGAACTATAAATGTCATTTGGGATTCCAGAGATATCCACAAAAAGAACACTGTCTCGCAAACTAAATATCCGGTTTTCCAAGGAACTCAAAATAAACAGTGTTCTCACAAAGTCCGATGCACTCCACCAAAGTACAAGAATGCGCCTCCTTGAAGACGCTATTACTCACGAGGTCCCAAATGATCAAACACCAGCTGGTGCTTGAACCGCGTTCAGCAGCCGCTGAACGCCTGAACAGGAAGCCGCCGCTCCCTGCTTGTCTTTCCTCTCAGCCGAGAGAACAAGAGCCTTCCAGAGCGGCCGCCTGGAATACAGCCGCTTCCCCCTCTGATAGCCAAGATGTTAACTGCTGCTTCCAGCCCCAGCCGGGACGGAGAGAGAGGGAAAATCCAAGAAAAGGCCACACAGTCACACGGCGGTCGCCTCACGCCGTATTTCCTCGGAAGAGGACTCCGCTTGGCCAGCTACTACCAAACGCGGGAAAACCACAGGTTCAAGGCACAGGAATCCAAAGAAACCAAAATCACGTACACAGCGCCCCAGCAGGCAGGGAACTAAATAGATGATGACGCCTCCTACCAGCTAAGCCTTCTGGTAGATGTAGTTCTATGTCACTTTCAGAATAACGCTATAACAACTGGTGCTTCAAAAAATCAAATCATGACCGTATATCCCTCCTTACCAGCGCCTACTTGCCCCAGGCTTACCCGGATGACTGGCAAAAAAGCGGCGAACAGCAGTAGGAGCATGAACCTCAGAACTCGGCTCCCATGAATCGTCCTCGGCAGCATACCCTTTCCAGGACACTAGAAACCACAATTTCTTCTGCCTAAACCGGGAATCCACAATCCCGCGCACCTCATATTCCAGATTCCCATCGCATAAAACAGGAGGGACAGCCCTCCTGTGAGCCGCAAAAGCAGGTTTCAGTAAACTGCAGTGAAAGACAGGATGAATCCTTAACGAAGCTGGAAGCTTGAGTTTATATGCCACAGGATTCACCCGTCTCACAACAGTGTAAGGCCCAATGTAACGGGGATGAAAAACACTCCGGAAACGGAAACTAATGTTTTTTGTAGAGAGCCACACTCTGTCCCCCACCTTATACTCAGGCCCCTCTCTCCGGTGCTTGTCTTCCCATTTCTTGTATGACACTTTTGCCTTATCCAAAGAGGCCTGCACCTTCCGATGGATTTTCAATAGCACCCTCACTTGACCAGCCACTGTTGGATGATTGACCACATCACAAGGAATGGTCACAGGTAGAATATTTGCATTAAATCCGGAATTAGCTCGAAATGGTGTCTCCCCAGTGGAACAGTGCCAAGCATTATTATACGACAGTTCCACAAGCCAAAGCAGAGAGACCCAGGAATCCCCCGCTTCATCTGCGTAGCAGTGAAGATATTTTTTCAAGGTCTGATTCAGCCTTTCTGTCTGTCCGTCAGATTGCGGATGGAAACTGGTTGACAGGGCCGCAGAGATATTCAACGCTTTACACCCGGTACGCCAGAACGTGGCTACGAACTGCGGACCCCTGTCCGAAATGATGACTTGCGGAACCCCATAAAGACGAACCACCTGAGATAATAACAACTGGGCTGTCTGGGAAGCTGAGGGAAGGTTTCTGCAAGGGATAAAATGTCCCATCTTGGTGAAACTATCCACCACGACCAAAATGGCATTGTTCCCTTTATCCATGGGTAAACCCAACACAAAGTCCAAACTGATCACCTGCCATGGCCTCGAGGGGGTTGGCAACGGCATAAGCAACCCTGCTGGCTTCGTATGTGCATTCTTGGCTCTTACACAGGTTTCACACTGGGTTACCCACAGCCGTACATCCCTCACCAAGCCTTCCCACCAGAAATGACGTTGCACTTCATGCACGGTCTTTTGATGTCCCTGATGTCCGGCCATTAAGGCATTGTGACACCAATTGAATGACATTAAACGAATGGCATGGGTTGGAAGGAACAACCTGTTCTGCACCATTGGTAAGCCATGTTTCAGTGACCGATGAGCTGTCATGTCAGCCCACTCTTTCCATTGCTGTGGCGAACGTTGCCTAGCCACTTCCTCCAGGAACTGTTCCACCTGGACTGAACACAACACCACCTCAGGGGAGAGTATAGATTTAGGAGCCATCCTCTGGTTACATTCTGGACTCAAACACCTAGATAGAGAATCAGCTTTTCTATTCTCTACTCCCGGTCGGAATGTAATGGTAAAGTCATATTCCGCAAAAAACAGCATCCAGCGCATCTGGCGTTGAGACAGGTGTCGTGCCGTCTTCAGATACACCAGATTACAGTGATCAGAATACACCGTCACCGGATGATGACCCCCCCCACAGGTAGTGCCTCCACTCCTCAAACGCCTTTTTTACTGCCAGCAATTCCTTTTCGGCGATGGTATAATTCGCCTCCGCCGGATTAAGTTTCTTTGAAAGAAAGGCTACAGGGTGCAGCTGACTTGTCACTTGATCTCGCTGGGATAAAACTGCCCCAATCGCTACCTCAGAGGCATCCGCTTCAACCACGAACGGTACATCCATCTGGGGGTGCATCAGAACAGGAGCCGTACTAAATGCAGTTTTAAGTTGGTCAAAAGCATCTGAAGCCTCCAGTGTCCACAAAAAAGGAACTCCATTTTGCAACAAACGTGTTATAGGAGAGACCAACTGGGAAAAATGGGATATAAATCTCCTATAATAGTTAGAAAACCCCAGGAAGCACTGGATGTCTCGCACATTCAAAGGGACCGGCCACTCCAGAACCGCCTTCACCTTTCTATCAGCCATTCTGAACCCTCTAGGGGTTCCACCTCATCCACTCCAAACTCACACTTACTCAATTTACAGAATAAGTGATGTTCCTGCAACCTTTGCAATATCAGGAATACATGGCTCACATGTTGGGCTGATGTCACCGAATAGATTAACAAATCATCGATATAGATGATTACAAACCTGTCAAGGTATTCCTTCATAATATCATTTATGAAGAACTGGAATGCAGCCGTGGCATTACAAAGCCCGAACGGCATTACCAGTTATTCATAAAGACCAAAACAGGTCTTGAAAGCCGTCTTCCACTCATCACCCGCCCTTATCCTGACTAGATGATACGCCCCTCTCAAGTCCAGGCGCGTATAAATGCTAGCCTCCCGGACTTGATCCAAAAGGACGGTGATGAGCGGAAGCGGATACCTGTTACGCACAGTCACCTTATTCAGCTGTCTATAATCTATGCATGCTCTCAATTCCTTATTAGCCTTCGAAATGAAAAAAAGTGGCGAGGCAGCAGGGGAGCGTGAGGGGCGGATAAAACAAAGAGAACAAAAATGATCTAGATATTTCCTCAGATGCTCTGTTTCGGAAACTGATAGGGCATACACCCTACAGGAGGGTACCACCGCCCCTTCTACCAAATCAATTTGGCAATCATACTCCCTATGCGGGGGCAGCGCTTCCGCCTTCGCCTTCGCCTCACTAAACACATCCCGAAAGCAAGCATATGCTGAAGGTAACTCAACCTCCTTTTCCACTGCCGTGGCTATAGCAAACACTCGAGCCAAAGAGGTCGCATGGGATACCGAAGACAATAAACAACGACATATACACTCCTCAGACTCGAATCCAACCGTTCTCGCTCTCCAATCAATAGAAGGGTTGTGTTGCCATAACCAGGGCATCCCAAGGATTACCTCATATTGAGGAGCCTCGATGATGTTCAACACAATCCTTTCACGATGACTACATACCTCCCCAGGCATAACTAGTTCCACAACCTCAGTATGGGCTGTAATGGGACCAGACTTCAACTGCGTGCCATCCACAGCCAACACTAACTCAGGAACACCAAGAGGCACCTTCACCAACCACAGTCTATCGACCAGCCCTTGATCGATAAAGTTGCCTGTCGCTCCAGAATCAATCATGGACACTACTGAATGACTTTCGTGATCAGTATTCAAAAACATGGACAATACAATATGAGTCTCAGACTTCTTACATGTGGACACCTCCAATGACGGTATCTTCCACTCAGGAGATGGTCTATGTTCCAAAGAGGTGCCCTCAGCCCCAGGAAGACCAACAGGACTAGCCACTGCCTTAGTACCCGCTAGCTGTTTAACTGGAGAGAAGTAATTCGACTTTTTTGGCCTCATGGAGCATTCTCTAACGAAATGCCCCTTTTTACCACAATACATGCAGAGACCCAAGGATCTTCTACTCTCCCTCTCTGCCTTAGTCAAAGGCGGTCGAATCGCCCCTATCTCCATGGGTTCTAGTCCCATGTCCTTTACACTAGAATGTTCCCCCATAGGTAGCCCCCCCACAGATCTGTCACCCCTGTTCCGTTCTCCACCTCTATCTGTCATACGGTGATCTAATCTTAAAGTGAGGTTAATCAAGTTGATACAGGTTTTAGGCTGGGGATCTATCTGAGCTAACACATCTTTAAGTTCCTCATTCAGACCCTGATAGTACAAGGCCATCCGTTTCTCCTCAGGCCAGGACCACCAACCTATTGAAGGCAGTCATATAGGTTACGAGTTCCTTCCTCCCCTGACGCAACCCTAACAACTCCCTATCCGCACTCAGCGTTGTGGCACGCCTGTCAAAGACCCTTCAAACTCCATACGGAACTCATCCCAATCGGACAAAAGAGCATCATCTGTTCTCACTAGAGTCACAGCCCAGTTAGCTGCATCCCCTGTCAAATAGGAAATAGCAAACGCTACCCGTGACAAATGGGAAGGGAACGAAGCGGGTCTACATGAGAAGTGCAGGGTGACCTGGGTCAGGAAAGTCTGTATTTTAGCCGGGTCCCCAGAATACCTTTCAGGACTGGCCAATGGTATAGGGGGAGACACAGTAACCTGTATAGGTGATCCACTAGTAGTGGCATCGAAAGGATTGCGTGTTTGTCTATCAAAACGTTCTTTCAACGCTGCGGTTTCTGCTCTAGATGCCTCAAGTTCGTGCTGAACCACACTCAGCGCATGCAGCACATCATCCAGAGAGGCCATCCCTATAGTATCCCCTGACCAGGAGGAAAACAATACTTGGGTACGTGATTCTGTCACGACCGCGTATCCTCAGGATCAGGGCGATGCTATATAGGGGTCCACCTCCACACTGCCCTAAGCTCTGAATATCAAATACCACAGAGCATAAGGAAATCAGGCGAGGGAAAGGTCAGGAAGGGACTGGAACGGGAAGGGAGGCTGAAACGAGAAAAGCAAAAGACACACAATTGGTAACATGTACACAATACTGACTACTCTTGGTAATTCTCGCTAGGACACCACCTACCACGGTTACTAACTGAAATCTCTTCTTCTCCCTCTTGGTAGGCAGTGAAAGGAACTACTTCCACCTACACAAACAAATCTGCAATACAGAAGACAAAATCAGCATTTAATAAGGCGATTCCACACCCCAAACACTCATCTACAATTATACTCCCTCCATGCATACCTTCCAGCCTTCCTGGGTTTTGCACTAAACAAATATATCCATAGGGTATTTCCTCTTGAACCACCAGAGGATTAAAATCCAAAAAAGAACTATAAATGTCATTTGGGATTCCAGAGATATCCACAAAAAGAACACTGTCTCGCAAACTAAATATCCGGTTTTCCAAGGAACTCAAAATAAACAGTGTTCTCACAAAGTCCGATGCACTCCACCAAAGTACAAGAATGCGCCTCCTTGAAGACGCTATTACTCACGAGGTCCCAAATGATCAAACACCAGCTGGTGCTTGAACCGCGTTCAGCAGCCGCTGAACGCCTGAACAGGAAGCCGCCGCTCCCTGCTTGTCTTTCCTCTCAGCCGAGAGAACAAGAGCCTTCCAGAGCGGCCGCCTGGAATACAGCCGCTTCCCCCTCTGATAGCCAAGATGTGAACTGCTGCTTCCAGCCCCAGCCGGGACGGAGAGAGAGGGAAAATCCAAGAAAAGGCCACACAGTCACACGGCGGTCGCCTCACGCCGTATTTCCTCGGAAGAGGACTCCGCTTGGCCAGCTACTACCAAACGCGGGAAAACCACAGGTTCAAGGCACAGGAATCCAAAGAAACCAAAATCACGTACACAGCGCCCCAGCAGGCAGGGAACTAAATAGATGATGACGCCTCCTACCAGCTAAGCCTTCTGGTAGATGTAGTTCTATGTCACTTTCAGAATAACGCTATAACAACTGGTGCTTCAAAAAATCAAATCATGACAATAACAGTGTCGCAACCGCTTTCTCAACATCTGAACCCACAATCGTTCCCTTTGAAAACTCGAACCGTACACGGCTCAACTCGGGCGGATTAGGCTCCAAATCATTATCCTCTAAATCCTCACACAGAAAAACACACATTTTCTCAAAAACGTATCTCTGCTTTGGTGCTTCCCACTGATGGAAGACATCCATAACAGACGCTAGGTCATAACCCGTTGAGTCAGTAACCCATTTACGTGCCAAATAATTCAACGTTTCCTTCTCTCTTGAATCAGGCAGTTGACTACGCAACTGTGTACGCTCTGAGGTAGGGGTCGTACTTGTTGCCCCAAAGAAATATATAGAAGACTGGTGACCGTGCTAGTCACTCTTTGTCGAACAGAGGGTGAAGTGGATGAAAAGACAAGCGGGAAAGCAGGTGAGGCAAGGCAGATGCAGAGACAGTGTCAGGAGAAATACCAGGAGTGGGAGTCGATATAGTGGTCAAAGTTGTAGGAAGTAAAGGCAGAGCAGATGTCAAAGTCGGTGGCCCTTGAGGAGGCTGCACCGGAGGAATAGGAACCAACTGGAGAACAGCTGGTGGCTGTGGAGGAGCAGGAGGTACAACAACAAAAGGTTGCGCAGCTAAAGGTTGCGGAGGTGCCGTAGCATTCTGCGCATAGGGAGGTGGTGAACTCAATAAATGCGACATTAGGGGGTCTTTTTCAAGGTCTTCTGCTGTATCTGTTCCTCTTTGTTATCTTTAAACTGCATAGCAGCTTGCATTATCGAGATACCCCTTTCTCTCTTATTTTTCTTCTCTAATTTAATTTCCTTCTGTTTGGCTTCCTTACGCCATAGGCGGAAAGAGTCAAACATCGCCGGCTGGGCTTTCTTCTTGAAAAGTTTAACTTCGAGGTTATCTAGGATTTCCGTGTCAAAGCTACCATATTGGGGCCATTTTAAAACACCATCTTTTCTGGTGTATCTGATCCACACTTCATTATATGTGATGGGGCTACGCCATGCTTCACATACAATTCGTATGTTGGAGTTCCAATCGGAGGAACGGGACACGAGTCCTCCAATCGGGAATCCCTATTACAACCGAGACAAAACAAATTTCCAAGTCTGCTAAGACCAGGCATCTTCGCTCTAAAGTCTAGCTTCAAACTTCAAAGGATTATCGAATATGATAGTCTCGTGAATACACGAGTCCTTCGGCTTTGGTACTTGAAAGTTCCAAATCAAAGATCCCAAAGGAATACCCAAAACTAAGAACCAACTAAGGACTGGGAGACGCTCCACTTATACTTAACTGAGGTATCGATGACTGCACCAGAAGACTCGTCTATCGTTTCGCTCTACCAAGCATCAAGGGTCCAAATCAGGGCGATAGTCAGGGCAGCAGTCCTTCGTAGCCGTCGGGAAGCGGGGAACCTAGCAGCAAAGACTTTCGGACCACGTCGACATGCAGGGGTCGATGAAGTGGCGGCCTTCCTCCAGAATTTTCACACGAAGCTCCTCTCGAACCTCTGGCTTGGACCGGTACCGCTGATATCGCCCCACGTTGGGCGCTAACTGAAGTACTGGGTTTTTCGGAACCGGTACCGAACCGGTAACCCAGCGGTGCCAGGGAGAACACCCTAAAACTTCGGGTTCTTCCTGATTCAGACTACAGAAACACAGAGTCTTCTAGGTGAAGTCAAAGATCGAATTTATTGGCTGCAACCAAGTAACAGGTATCCTAGAAGTACAACACGGTGTATATTCTCAGGAAACTGCTCAAACTTACAAAGCCAGCCTTCTCTTCTTATACGAAATATTATGCTTTAGGCAAACATTCTTTGGTTTACAGTTGACCATTCACATATTTTCACTACAAAGAAAAAGCAGAGTCATGATGACAAGCCCATATTTCAGTTTGTCCAGCCCAAAATAAATTACCCGGCAAGGCCCAGTATTTCCATCAGATATCGACGGACCCCCAATAAAATCGGGCACCTCCTCCTCGTAAAGCAGGTTGTAAAGTAGGAAACAGGGACAGGTGTGTGCAAGATTAGGCGTGGTTTGTGTGCGATGAGAGGTTTATGGCATGTTGTGCTTTGATACTATCTCGTTCGGCCACTGGGAGAGGAACTGACCAAACAGGCTTGGCCTTGGGCAATGGAGTCAGCTTGCCCAGGTCAAAGAAAACTCAGGGAAGGTGTACGTGTCCTTCAGGATCGAGTTTGGCCTTAATCATTGGCCCATGTGAGGGCAACTCACAAAATGGCTGCCGTACACAAAATGGAACCTGAGGGTTCAGGACGAAAATTACGATTTCAGGGTGAAATCGGCACTCGAATATGACGAACATGCTTGTGCATAGTGTACTAACCATTCTCGGTCTTCTGATATGAAATTCGTCATGGTACGATGATGTTTATAACACGGGTCCAGAATTTTCAGTACCACAGTTGGACTAACTTGGTTAAGTCCCTTTAGCATTTTGTTTTCAGACATTTAAAAACAAACTTTCGTTACGGGAAAGTAGTTAAAAGTTTTAGATAATTTAAAAAATCCCCAACCATTAGTGTGATAATAGCTGATTTAAAAATTGAGAGTGAGGAGCTCAACCTCACTCCCTATGCTCATCTAGAGATTAGTTAACTTGGGTTTCTGTGTAGACTTATGAATATCAACATGGGATCTTGCCACTCCAAGAAAAAGCTCAAGGAGCTCTTGGCAGTGTATGCTAAAGACCACCCATCTGAGCAGGGAGATGAGAACTCAGAGGAGGTAATAAAAGATGAAGAGAAGGTGCACTCCCAACCTCTCCTACTAGATAGGGAGATAGGTACAATACGCCCCTGACCCTCAGAATACTAGTCAGCGGACTTAGAGCCCATTCATGTGGGCCAGGTTCTGCTGAATTCATTGAGTTAAGCCTTATTGAAGAGGACATCCTTATAGTGAGGTTGACCAAAAGAATAGTTCTAGAATCCCAACTCTTGGATATAGAAAAATAAAGAGCAGAATATGGGCTAGCACCCATAAATGGTGGCAATAATTTAATAAACAAAGAATAGGAAGGATCCTATGATTCCAAAAAACCCCAAAGGGATTGTCCCTAAATTTGAGGAGAGTGATGAAATCACAAAATGGTTCACAGCCTTTGAGAGGGCCTGTGGCCTTAGAAAAGTGAAGAAGTTGGGGGGCACTACTTTGGTAACTGTTCAACTGGTAACTGTAGGGGCAGACCACTGACCCTAACTGACGAAGATGCTGAGTCTTATGACCTCATGAAGGGCACTTGATTGAGGGATTTGGGCTCACAACTGAGGAGAATAGAATCAGGTTCAGGGGGCTCACAAACCCCAAAGTCAGTCCTGGGTTGACTTCATAGACTTCTCAGTAAAACACTAGATGGTTAGTTTACTGGAAGTAATGTGCATGATTATACTGGACTGTACAATTTATGAAAGAACACAAGTAAAGTTATTGCACTAATGAAAGGTTGCATCAGTATCTGGGAGACCTAGGTCTAATTTCTCCCCAATAAATGTGAAAGAAGGCAGGCCAATGGGTCAAGATTAGGGTGACCAGGTCTGCCATTGGCGGAGACCAGAAGAAATGGATTAACAAACCTCCCCAGGGGAAAGGGGGAGATCCTCCTAAAATAAAAAAAAACAAGAGTCTTCTAAATGCCCCCAAACACATACACAGGAGGGTGGACTCCAGAACACTTTCTAATCCATTGGTGGATACTTGGGTAACAACTTTGATCCCTCCAATGCCTGGTGTATCAAATGTAAGAAGTTGGGACATAAAAACGGGAGATGCCACTTGTCCCAACAAGAATGTTCCTAATCCCCCACTTGTTACTGCTGGTGTGGTTAATCTCTAGATGGGATCGACAGGGTGCCCAGAGCAAATCAGGGTTCACACTGAAGCAACTTTAGTTTCTGAAGGGGGGGGTATGCCATGTCACTTTAGCTGTGTGGCCCACTAGTTTAAAGAACTGTGTGCAGTACCCTTTGCTTATTGGGACTAGAGTAGAAACCCTGAGAGATACAGGTGCCAGTTTCACCATAGTAAAAGATACACCGGTTTCCCCCGAACAATACCTGACTGGACAGACTTATCCAGTCACCACAGCTGACAGTGTAATCACAGACCATTCCTTGGCCATGGTGACAATAGACTGGGTAGGGGGTGGTTACTGCCCTGAAACAGGTAGTGGTCACTCCAAAACTGCCAGCTGCTTGTCTTCTTGGAAACGACCTGGAGGCATCAGCATGGGCTACGGTAGAATTGAGAACCCATTTAGCTATGCTGGAAACCCCTGATCACGTGTGTTTGAAAGCCAGAGTCGAGCACACGGTGAAAACAGAGCATTGGAGCCTGAAAGTATTGCACAACCTCCCAATAAAAAGGTGGGAAGACTGTGGGGCCAGCTTCCCAACAGCAACACGATCAGGACTCCTCTCCTCAAGGAGAGGGCTTCTCAACCCTAGAGGGACCTGAGCCTGTGGGACTTGAACCATACCAGGTTGAGATCCTAGGCCCAGGGGGACCCTCTAGGGAACAGTTCTGCTTTGGACAGCAGGCCTGTCCAACTCTTGAAAGCCTGAGGGGGCAAGCTGCTGACCACGAAGATGGAGATGTCAGTGGCTCCCACAGGACCTTTTGGGAGGAGTGACTCCTGTACAGAGACCCCAAACCTGGTACCACTAGGTGAGTGGTAGTGCCTCAGATGTACAGAGAGTTCTTACTCACATTGGTCCATGAGATCCCCCTAGCTAGGCACTTGGGCCACACTAAAACTTGGGAAAGGCTTGTTAGACATTTCTACTGGCCCTAGATGTCCCAGAAAATGAAGGAGTTTGTTAGCTTCTGTGTCACCTGTCAAACCAGTAGCAAAACAGGTAGACACCTAAAGGCCCCCTTAATTTCCCTACCAGTGGTTGGGGTTCCCTTTGAGAGGGTTGGTGTGGACATAGCGGGTACACTTAAATCACCAACGGCCTCAGGAAACCAATGTATACTGGTAGTAGTGGATCATGTTACCAGGTATCCTGAAGCAATTCCTCTTTGGTCTACTACAGCTCCTGTCATAGCCAAAACCCTCATTGGTATCTTTCCCTAAGAAGGTGGTTTCTGACAGAGATGCTAACTTCATGTCAGCTTACCTAAAACACACGTGAAATGAGTGTGGAGTGAACTACAAATTCACTATACCGTATCACCCATAAACCAATGGTTTTGTTTAAAGGTTTAACAAGACATTGAAAGGCATGATCATAGGGCTCCCTGAAAAACTCAAAAGGAGATAGTATGTCCTTCTGCCATGATGCTTTTTGCTTACAGGGAAGTGCCTCAGAAGGGAGTACGGTTTTGTCCCTCTGAACTTAGGTTTGGCCATCCTGTAAGGGAACCATTTGCTCTTGTAAAATAAGGCTGGGAGAGACCTCTCCATGAGCCTAAACAAGATGTGGTGGACTATGTACTAGGCCTCCTCTCCAGTGTGGCAGAGTCCATGGAAAAAGCATCCAAAAATCTAGAGGCCAGCCAACAGCTCCAGAAGCTGTGGTATGACCATAAAGCTACACTGGTTGAGTTCCAACCAGGGCAAAAGGTGTGAATTTTGGAGCCTGTGGCACAGAGGGTTCTCCAAGACAAATGGAGTGGACCTTACCCCATCTTAGAAAAGAAAAGTGAGATTACCTACCTGGTAGGCCTGGGCACATGCAGGACCCCAAGAGGGTGGTCAATGTAAATAACTTGAAACCTTTCTGTGACAGGGCTGATGTAACCATGCTGATGGTTACTGATGAGGATCAGGTGACAGAGAGTCAACCTCTCCTTGGCCTCTTCTCTTACAGCCCAAAAGATGGCTCAGTGGATAGAGGTATCTACTCGGATACCCTCTCTGACAAACAGGTGGCTGCTGCACGCAGGTCCTGCAGCAATATGCTCATCTTCATCTACTTATCCCCTGGTCAGACACATTGGTGTACCCATGATGTGGACACTTGAAACAGCTTGCCCGTCAAAACAAAGATCTGTCACCAGTCTGACCAAGTTAAGGAGAGCATCAAGGCTGAAGTAAGGAAGATGCTCAAGTTAAGTGTCATTAAACCTTCTGAGGGCAGGCCCAATGGTCTTACTCCCCAAACCTCACCCACTGGGTATAAAGCAAGAAATTAGGTTTTATATGGACTACAGAGGTCTCAATTCCTTCACCAAGAGAGATGCACACCCCATCCAAAGGGCTGATGAATTTATAGACAAATTGGGTGTAGCCAAATCTCTCAGTACCTTTGACTTAACTGCAGGGTACTGGCAAATTGGCATGGCCTCAGGAGCCAAAGAAAAGACAGCATTCCCCACACCTGATGGGCATTATCAATTTACTGGTATGCCCTTTGGTTTAAAGAATGCCTCTGCCACCTTCCAAAGGTTGGTGAATCAAGTCCTTGCTGGCTTGGATACCTTTAGTGCAGCTTATATAGATGATATTGCTGTCACCTGACCCACCTGGGAAAGGTTTTACAGGCCCTGCAGGCTCAGGCCTAACTATCAAGGCATCCAAGTGCCAGATAGGGCAGGGAACTGTTGTATACTTGGGCCACCTTATTGGTGGAGGCCAAGTGTGACCATCTAATCCAAGATCTAGACGATTCTGGACTTGGGGGCTCCCACAATCCAGACCCAAGTCCGGGCATTCATTGGCTTGACTGGGTACCACAGGAGGTTTGTGAAAGGGTATGGATTAATTGTGACCCCCCTCACAGAACTTAACTCCAAAAGAATGCTCAAGAAAGTGAACGGGACAGTTAGTTGTCAAAAGGCTTTTGACACCCCGAAAGAGGCAATCTGCTTACCAGCAATTCTCAAAGCACCAGACTACTCCAAGCAGTTCATTGTGCAGACAGATGACTCTAAGTTAGGGATAGGAGTGGTCCTATGCAAGACTAATGATGATGCCCAAGACCAGCCTGTTGCTTTTATAAGCAGGTGGATACTCCCCAGGGAGCAGCGTTGGAGTGCCATTGAAAGGGGGCCATTTGCTGTGGTTTGGTCCCTGAAGAAGCTGAGACCATACCTGTTTGGTACTCACTTCCTGATACAAACTGGCCATAGACCTGTCAGATGGCTAATGCAAAAGAAAGGTGAAAATGCCAAACTGTTGAGGTGGTCCAGCTCCCTACAGGGAATGGACTTTACAGTGGAACACAGACCTGGGAGTGGCCATGCCAATGCAGATGGCATTTCCAGGTTCTTTCACTTAGACAATGAAGACTCTCTTGCGAAAGGTTAGTCTCATCCTCTTTCACGGGGGGAGAGGGGTAGGAAAGTGCCCCTTTTTGCATGGTTACCCCCTAACCTTTTGCCTAGAACTGATGCCAACCATACTGAAGTGTGTGCTGGGATACTGCTGACCAGGCCCCATCATTTGAGTTCTTTCCCAAAACTGTACCTTGCATCCACAAGTGGCACAATCCCAGGCCCACATGTAAGTCCTTTGTAAAAGTTACCACTGGTATCAAGAGCCTTGTGACCAGAGAGAGCCTCTGAGGGCTGCAGCATGTATTATGCGACCCTCAGAGACTCCTCACCTGACACATACACCCTGCCACTGCAGGCTAAGTGTCAGAGTGAGACCCCAAACCCAAAAGTTTACGTGGGACCTGGGTGCCATGCCTAATAAACACTGCCTGAGGCATAGGTAAGTCAGCCCTCTAGCAGGGTACACTATACCACCGGTGAGAGCACAGTTACACAGCACTATGCCCCTACAGGGTCTGTGCCATTCACACAGACACTTCACTGAAGACTGAGAAGTGTGGTATCAAACTCCTGAGCACATAAAACCCGCTCTGATGCAAGTGTCGGATTACATGGTAATCATGCTCATGACCAGAAGTCCTGTGTACTACACTCTCATCACCCAGTCCGGAGCCACTAGGATGACTTGGGCTCGGTTTTTGGGTAAGAGAGGCAGACGGGGGAAGGCGTACAGAAGTGTAGAGGATGTAGCCTCACTGCTAGAGCAGACAACCTAGGAGCTAGGGAACCGGGTTCGAGTCTCGGCAACGACGCTCAACATCCTGTGATTCTGGGGAAATCATTTAATCTCCCCATGCCCTATACAAATAAATGTGTCCTCATGTAACGAAACTGGTGCTCATATAAGGCGCTCTGATACCCGATGTCTCAAGTCTAGTTTGCGCTATATAAAACTCTAACAAAAAATGTTTTTTTAAAGTGTGGGGTTCCAATCCAGGTAAAAGGCGTCTTCAAGTGAGAACTGCATTGGGAACTACAACGCTCAAAAGCTTGAACACTACCCGCTTTCATTGGTGGCAAAAAGATTAGGACAGGGTTCTCCTCATTGTCGGAAGATGCCCTGTGCCATCTGAGTGTAGCCCTCATTCACAATTTGCTAGGCAACGCCTGCTGAGGTCACCTGCCCTGGCGTTTTAAAATCCTGCCAGGTGGTGCATGACCAAGAAGATGCTCTGACAACTCAGCTAGTTTCTAAAGTGCAAGGCCACCTGTCACACAACCCAGGACTCTACTCCACTCTGTTTGCTCCAGTACCACATAGGGGTGGTGTTGTCTGTGAGAACCTGCATCTTTTTTCCCTTGATGTATCGGAGTAAGGCTTTTAGTGCCAAGTGGATCACCTGCAACTCCAACAGGTTGATGTGGAGGTAGGTTTCCTGCAGAAGCCAGAGTCCTCTGATCTCCACATCTATCAGATGACCTCTCTAAAGCCAAAAACAATGCATCCATCGCAGCCATTAGCTGTGGATGGGGTCGGGAGAGGATTCTGTCACCAGTCTACTTGCAGTCCAGCTGCCACCACTACAGATCTTTTGCAGTCTACTCCGACACAGGGATGGAACCTGAAAGGTTCCTTGTGTACTGATCCTACTGACACTTCAGATCCAACTGCAGCACATTCCTGAGCCACCTGGCATGATCAACTAGCATGGCCCACTAGCAGGATGCAGGAGGTCAAGAGGCCAAAAAGCCTAAGAACCCCTGTCACTGAGACCCAGGTCAAAGGTTGAAACATCTGCATCATAGCACACATGTCCTGGACTTGTTACTGTTGAAGTAAGGCTTGGAAGAGCACCACGTCCACGATAGCTGCAATGTCTCTTTAAGGAGTAATGTCTGACTTTGGCATGTTGATAGAAAATACCTGTGATGTCAACAGGTTGACTGTCATCTAGAGGAGGTCCACGACTTTCTGAGATGAACCCAACTTCAGCAACCAGTCATCGAAATATGAAAAGACAGGCATTCCAAACCTCTGATCCACCATTAATTCCGTGAACATCTGAGGCACCCTGGTATGGTGGAAGGGTAGTACTGAGAACTGAAAGTGCTTGTGGCCTAGCAGAAACTGCAGGGAACAACTCTGGGACTGCAAGACGGAGATGTAAAAATAGGCATCCTGCAGATACAACACAAATATCTAGTCTCCTTGATCCAGGGCAAATAGAACTTGGGCCAGGAAGAGTATTTTGAACTTGTCTAGCCTGAGGAGGAAGTTCAGAGGGTGAAGATCGACACAGACCTTCCTGGCAACCTCTCTATGGCTCTGTTGGCCAAGAGAGCCTGAACCTCTCCCCGCAGAATGAAGATGTGGCCCTCCAGAAGTCGTTGTGGTGTAGGAAGCATGGTTGAAGGTGTGGAAAGGAGCTGGAGTGAATGGTACGTCTGCTCCGGTGGAGGAAATCCAAGCATGCCACCGAAGAACTATGCTGGTAATGACTGCCCTACTCAAACCGTCGGTCCAGCCCGAGCAGATGACATATGTTGCTGAGTCTTCACCATTCTATATTATTTGTTGTGGATTGGCCCAAAGGTTGTCTGGGACTGCTGACAAGATGTCGGCTACCATGTCTCATAATGCATGCATATATCGTCCCAGGAAGCAGTTGTAAACAGGTTTGGATTGAGCCTGCTTGTGGAGGCCTGGACCACCAGGCTCTTCAGTGTTGGGTGCTGCAGGAGAAAGAGTGTCCCGGGGCAGGGCAATTCTGTTTGGCTATTTGCCGATTGACTGGTAGGCAATATCCTGGTCCTGGCTATGCACAGCAGCTCAAAAGTTTTTCAGTTAAAGCCTCATCAAAAATCCTGTGAGGTGAATCCTGGATGTTTGTTAGTCCTCCATAGTCAGTAGTTCTATGTCCTAAACCTCTGCTTCTCTTTGTATGATCATAGAGAAAAAGGCAGACTATTTAGTTGAGGGACCAGGATTAGGAAATTGGAGACAGGTGTCAGGTGAAAGTGCCAAGACCACTGGCCTCCTGAAGCCCCAAAAAGAGATTATTATTATTAGTTGGATGTGTCATTAATGTCATCGTCTTGTACTGGGAACCTAAATTGGGGAAGAGCATCTCAGAATAGGAATAAGCTAAGGATCGAGGGGTGTGACTTTGGTTAAGGTAGTGGCAGATTCACTTTAGAGCCCAAAAGGACATTTGACTACTCTTCTGGCATTGGTGGTGTTGCTGCTGATATCGGTCGTGGCACGGTATATGGAGAGGGGGTAGGCATGGTCCCCGGAGTAGAGGCTGACCCTGGAGCGGGGTCAAGGGTCACACTCAGGGATGGATCCTACAGTGGTAGGCCTGACTGGAGATCCCCTCAGATCTATAGGGCCTGAAGGTGCTCTAGTAGATCTAGTAGGATATCAGACACCTCCTTGAAAGCCGGGACCTGCTGCAATGTTGCCAATAGACCCAGCAACCCAGGTTGAATCAGGTTCAAAGATAGAATTGGTTCTAAGGTTGGAGACCAAGACTGTGACGTTGAGGTTCCCTCAGGGCTACATATCTCTTCGTGGTGGGAGTGATGATGAGGGAAAACCGTGCTTTGATTTCTTTATTTCTTCTTCTTTGACCCACCCGATGACTTCGATCTGAAAGATGAGTACTTGTGGGATTGACCTCGGAGTTAAATTCTGTTCACAGCCTTGACTTTAAACAAAATCGGGCCTTTCCTGCCTTTTGGTGATGTTCCACAACATAGACCCTGGCCTCACTGTCCCTGCTGGCCTTCAGAGTCATCCGAGCTCATTCATCTCATGACACAGAGTCGTATGACAGACCTCGTGAGCGTGCATCACTGGCATTTGTTTGCCCTTGCAAAGTTTGAACTCTGTTGTCTTAGGGAGAGATATGTCCCTTGCACACTAGAAAACTTTCAAAACCTTGATCTGTCAGGCCCAACAGAATTGAGAGCGTGAGCTCTGGATCTGCGTAGAAAAACAGGAACTGATGTCAATGCCCAGAGGTGGCGACTATGTAGGGGCCCAACGTCACATCAGGGGAGGGACGGATCTAACACAGAGCTGCAAAAACACCACCCACCAACACGCATAGGAATTGCTGAAACATGTTCTCTGGATCAAGTCTGGTGCCTCGGGGGGAGGAGCCAAGCTGGCGACCAAGATGGCCACTTAGGCTCCCGGCTCCGCAGACCTCCTCATCATGCTACAAAATCCTGCCAGTTATCCTGTGTGTTAGACCCGTCTGCTTCTGAGAGTCCCCTCACTACTATGATTTCTTTTGTTCCCCTGTACCTCCCAAAATTTGTCGCTTTTTATTTGTCTACCGGGACTTTTTATGTGTTGTCTCATGGGGTTAGATGTTCCTTGACGCCCAGTTGCTCACAAGGTTTGTGGCACCTATTTACAAAGCGCCTGGCCCAAACCTGTGGCATTACAAACTGGGGTTGTCAACCTGTATAAATGAACCTAAAATGGAGGGCACCGTTTCTTTCTCATGTGAAGTGACTCCCATTGGAGCCTTCATGAACCTTGGCCTCTTGAGGTTTTGGCGCCCTTTGTTTGGCGCGCCTTTCTGACAGGAATTACTTTATTTTCCTCAGGTACACAAAATGGCTGCTCTAGAACCCCAGTACGGTGGCTGTGAGTGTCCTAAATACCCCTCAAGAGTGCCTTGTCATTGTCACAGCCAGAGAAGGTTCTAGAACCTTCTGGCTCGTGCCAGTACCCCAGGGCACTGGCTATATAAGGCCCTGTCCCTGGCGGCCATTTTAGGAGATGATGATGAAGATTGATTAGACTAGAGAAGAGATTCCAGACTTGACATCAGATTGACACCTGCCCTGTTGACCCCTGAGGTGGCTGGTAGCGCAGGCAGTAGAGCAGCAAAGGGTTGCTGGCGTTGTGTCTGACTGGCGTTCCAGTCAGCTACGTGAGAAGTGATCTAGCGCCTACAGCGCCTGCCCAGCGAGTACCTCATTGCCCCCAAAGACTGTGGCCAGATTCGTGTGCCTCCCCGCCCCCCCCGGTGGTGAACTGTGATCGATTTATCGAGTCGCGAGGCGAGAGCAAGTTCGCCGCGACCGCGATCGTCAGCTGTGCCCCCTTCGCGACAGGTGCCTCTAGAGGGGAGCTCGGACGTCTCCGAGCCCCACCAGCGTAGAGCGCTTCCTGCGCAGATTGAAGGTGAGGTGGTGCGCCGGGGCGGGGAAAGGCCGGCCTTCGTTGGGCGGGACTAGCGTCTCTGCCACTCCCCAGTGACCCGGGAGCTGTAGCTGTGGGCGGGAACCACCCTGAATGCGGAAGTCGGAGGGAGGTCCGTGGAGCCCCTGAGAGCCCCGTCGCTAACGAGAGGAGTGCTGTGCCCAACTGAATCGTATCTTGAATTGCAGCCGATGTGAGGTGGGCCCGTTTCCTCATAGTGAATGCAGCGTTGTGAAGGAACTGTGAACCGGCATTTATTTGACTGTGCGCGAAGGTTGTGTGACCTCTCCGGCAGCCCGTTCGTCAGTCTAATGACTTTGAACTGGTGCCGCCTGTGCTCAAGTGGTGCTAAAGCCCGTAGGCGCGCATAGACTTCACCGGCAAAGCAGAGATCCTATCCCGGTGACCGCCGAGTGCAAATGATGTATTTACTGTGTTTCCTTGCCTTCTAGATATACGCGCATACGCCTTGAGTGATTATTAAAGAGTCCCAAACCTTATTTTGTGCTCAGAGAAGCCGTATACCTGGTCATTGAGAACAGCATAAACTGTAAGAGTTATCTTTCCCATTTGAAACGTATTGCCGATGTAATGATTCTAAAGTATTTAATTGGTGGCAGCGATACCAGAAGAAAAATGTTTATTTAAATGAACCAATATTTATTCCGATATTTATTGTGATAATTATTGTGATATTCATTCCTGAAGTTATTCTATTTATTAATTCTATTTATTACCAGAACTGTATGACCAAAAGAAATGTATATGTGCTTTCCCAGTCAACCCTATTTACAACAAAGAACTTTTATATAAAGGAATCATATTTTTCTACAGCAGTGGTGTGGTGTCCTTCTTTTTGGTGTGGATGTACAAGGAGTTATTATTGGGTCAGAGCCGGCTTAACACTACAGCCTTCACTTGCCTTGTCACTTGAGCCAAGCTACCCCCTTTGTGCTGGGCTTGCCCATCGCAGGTCCAACATAAAATTGGAGCTCAGCGGGTGGGATTGCGAGCCGTGCTTGTTTTGAACCCCATAATAATTCAGTGTGCACCACAGGTACACACCCGGAGTTTTCTCCTAGCGGCCCTCATATTCAACGTTTTGCTTTTTCCAAATTCTTTCCTGGAGGTGGGTGGAAGTGACCCTCAAAGTTCTTATCCTGGTCACCTACTTCGGGGTGGTTGTCCACACTTTTCACTGACAAGATGGAATTCGAAATGTCAGAGCTGGAGACCTATACTGTGGCACAGCTCAAGGATTTCTGTCAGGAGAGGGGAGTGTTTGTCAGGCGAGGGGCCAAAAGAGAGGAGCTCCGTACTAGTCTGCGAGCATGGGTGGAAGCACACACGGAGGGAACGGTGGAGGAGGAGGAATCGGACAGAGGTACTGTCATTGATAGGACTGCAGAATGTCCCCCGGGGGTGGGTGAGATGTCAATCAGCCCCAAGGCAACCTCACGGGAGGGCAGCAGTGTGTCATCGAGAGGGTTGTCAGAAACCGAGTTAGCTGACAGGAGAGAGGAAAGACTGTTAAGGTGGGAAATAGCAAAAATGGAGTTGGAAGAAAGGAGGGAGGGGAGGAGGTTGGAACACGAGTTCAAGCTACGAGAACTCGAATTCCAGGCCCCTAACATCACTCCGAAGGGTGTCGAGTCAAAGGAATTTGCCAGGGAGCCCAGGCCCCATTTACCCAAGGACGTAGTCACCAGTTATACCGCTGGAGACGACATAGCCAAGTGGCTGGCAGCCTATGAGGTCTCCTTAAGAGCCCATCGGATCCATGCGAAGCATTGGGGTGGTGGATTATACCGGTACATGCCTCCGACAGGTAGGGATGCCCTATTGGCCCTAGACCGGGAGGAACAGGTTAATTACTCCGCCATGAAGGTGGCGCTCATCAGGAAGTTTGGGTTGACCCCCGAGAAATACCGGCAAAGGTTTAGGGGCAGCCACAAGCTGAGCTCACAGAATTGGGTTGACTTCCTGGATTTTGCCAAGAAAGCCCTGGATGAGTGGGTCCAAGGTAATGAGGTGGAGGACTATCGAGGGTTGTACGACTTGATACTCAAGGAACATCTACTCGAGAAATGTCTTCCCGAGCTGAGGCAACACCTGGTAGACAGCAAACTTACTTGCCCCCGTAAGCTTGCTGAGGAGGCGGACATTTGGGCAAGTACCCGAGTGTCCACGAAGGGGACGGGAGCAGATTCTCAGAAGTCCGGACAGGGCGCTCCCCAGAAGAAAGAGGGGGGAGATAACAAGAAGCAGGAGTTCTCCAAAGGCCCCCAAAATACCTTTAAGGGGAAAAGTTTCTTCTCCACTTCTAAGGCTAACCCGCAGAAGAACCCTAATCCTGGCCAGAGTCAGCAGCCAAGGGTTATCCATTGCTATGAGTGCGGTGGTATTGGACATTATAAGGGAGACGTGAAATGCCCAAAGAGACCACCCCCTCCCACTGGAGGAAAGGCCCCGGGAGTCGCTAGTGTAGCGCTCGGGGAGGAGATGCCCTTAGTTAAGGGGGGGGATGGGCGGGTGTCACCTTAGTGTCCCTGGGTGATCGGGAGGTGGTTCCAAAGATCCAGGTGCCCTCAAATACTACCAAGTATGGGCAATGGGTCACCATCAATGGCCATAGAGGGGAAGCTCTGAGAGATACAGGAGCCAGTATGACTATGGTAAGGAGTCATCTGGTGTCCTCAGAGCAGGTGATTCCAGGCGTACTTCATCCAGCCACGATGGCTGAGGGCAGAATGGGCCACTATCCTGTGGCCGAGGTTCCCTTAGAGTGGGGAGGGGTTGCAGGTTCACTTCGAGTTGCCGTAAGCCCTGCCGTGCCAGTGGATTGTCTGCTGGGCAATGATATGGAGCACAATGCTTGGAAGGAGGTGGAATACCGGACTCATACTGAGATGCTGGGTACACCTGATTGGGCCTGTGTGAGTACCAGGTCTGCGGCTGCTCGGGAGGAGAAGTCGCGTGGGTTGGAGCCTGGAACAATGGCCCACCCAGCTGCTGATGAGGGAACATTTCGAGGACAGGAGGAGCCTGCCTCGATGTCCATGCCCCGTGAGACGGATAGGCCACCTGTGGAGGTGGACCCGGAGTCCGCGGAGGAGGACATGGTTCCGTTGGAGGACTTGCCTATCCCCGCTGAGTGGCGAGTGGAAGGAGGACCATCCAGGGAGGAACTGAGCAAGAGACAAAGGGAATGTCCCACCCTCGAGGGTCTGAGGCAACAGGCTGAAGCCCAGGCAGCAGGTAACGAGTCTGGGAACTATCGTGTTTACTGGGAGGATGGTCTCCTCTACAGTGAACCCAGGGCGCCAGTGCACGGATTGTCACGGGCCCTGGTAGTCCCACAGTGTTACCGAGCCTTCCTATTAGAGTTGGCTCATGAGATTCCCTTGGCAGGACACTTGGGTCAGGACAAGACCTTTGCCCCGCTTGTCCCCCACTTTTATTGGCCTCGAATGAGGGTGGCGTCCGACACATACTGTCGGTCGTGCGTGTCATGCCAAGCCAGTGGGAAAACAGGGACGAAGCTGAAGGCTCCCCTGGAACCACTTCCCGTCGTTGGCACCCCCTTTGAAAGGGTGGGCATCGACATTGCTGGGCCCCTAGATCCACCTACCTCATCCGGTCACAGGTTTATCCTGGTCCTGGTGGATCACGCCACAAGGTATCCAGAGGCAATTCCTCTGAGAACCATTACTGCACCAGTAGTGGCCAAGGCCCTGATGGGGATCTTTACCCGAGTGGGATTCCCCAAGGAAGTTGTGTCCGACAGGGGGACCAACTTCCTGTCAGCATATATGCGGGCCATGTGGAAGGAGTGTGGAGTGACTTACAGGTTCACCCCTCCTTATCACCCACAGACCAATGGTCTTGTGGAAAGGTTCCACCAAACCTTGAAGGGTATGATCAGGAGTCTACCCGAAAGCCTGCGGAGGAAATGGGACGTCCTCCTACCCTGTTTGCTCTTTTCCTACAGGGAAGTGCCGCAAAAGGGAGTGGGCTTCAGCCCCTTCGAGCTTTTGTACGGGCACCCTGTACGTGGACCTCTCAGCCTGGTGAGGGACTCCTGGGAAAAGTCTCCCCGGAAAGTTCCCCAGGATGTGGTGAGCTACATGCTGGCCTTCCGAAGCCAAATGGCTAAGTTGTGGAAGCAAGCTTCTGACAACTTGGAAGCCAGTCAGGCAGTCATGAAAGCGTGGTATGACCACAACGCTCACCCAGTGGAGTTGGAGCCTGGCCAGAAGGTGTGGGTGATGGAGCCTGGAGAGCTGAGTGCCCTCCAGGATCGTTGGACAGGCCCCTATGAGGTATTGGAGAAGAAGGGCAAGTCTACCTATCTGGTGGACGTAAAGACCCCTCGGCATCCGCATCGGGTGTTACATGCCAATCGCCTCAAGCCCCACTACGAGAGGCCCGAAGTCATGTTGGTTATGGTGACTGACAGATCGGAGGAAGAGGACACGGAGCCTCTCCCCGACCTTTTTGCGTCTCAAGAAAAGGATGGGTCAGTGGACGGAGTGAAACTCTCGCCAACCCTGACTCCTGAGCAGCAGGAGGAATGTCGCCAGGTCTTGGGGTCATTCGCTCCTCTGTTCTCCCTTGTCCCGGGTAAGACCCACTTGTGTACCCATGACGTGGACACAGGGGACAGCCCACCTGTGAAGTCAAAGTCTTACCGGCTGTCTGACAAGGTGAAGGCCAGTATCGAAAGCGAAGTAGCTAAGATGCTGGAGCTAGGAGTCATCGAACCTTCAAGTAGCCCTTGGTCTAGCCAGGTGGTGTTAGTTCCTAAAGCTGCCCCACCTGGTACCACACGAGAATTGAGATTCTGTGTGGACTACCGAGGACTAAATTCGGTAACCAAAACGGATGCTCATCCGATCCCTCGGGCGGATGAATTGAGTGACCGGTTGGGAGCTGCCCAATATCTCAGTACCATTGACCTCACTGCAGGGTACTGGCAGATTCCCATGTCTAATGGAGCCAAGGAAAGGTCAGCCTTCTCCACACCTGATGGACACTAACAGTTTTGCGTCATGCCCTTTGGGCTCAAGAACGCTCCTGCCACTTTTCAGCGGCTGGTGAACACGATCCTCACTGGGATGGAGTCATTCTCTGCTGCTTACTTGGATGACATAGCTGTCTTCAGTAGCAGCTGGGAGGATCACTTGCAGCACTGTTGCAAGCCGTTCTCCAGGCCCTGGAATGGGCTGGCTTGACGATCAAGGCCAGCAAATGTCAGATTGGACAGGGGTCGGTAGTGTACTTAGGACACTTGGTGGGCCGGGGAACGGTGCAGCCCCTTCAGGCGAAGATTGAGGCAATCATGGCCTGGAAACCCCCCAAGACCCAGACTGAGGTCCGAGCCTTCCTGGGCCTCACAGGTTACTACAGACGATTTGTGAAGGGGTATGGCACTATCGTGGCACCCCTTACAGAACTCACGGCCAAAAAGCAACCCAGGAGAGTCATTTGGATGGAGGCTTGCCAGCGAGCCTTCGACACTCTGAAACAAGCATTGTGTAAAGCTCCAGTCCTGAAGGCTCCAGATTTTTCAAAAGAGTTCATTGTCCAGACAGATGCATCCGACATTGGCATTGGGGCGGTGCTATCGCAACTCAATGAAGAGGGTCTAGATCAGCCCGTGGTCTTTCTGTCACGAAGACTGCTTCCCCGGGAACAGAGGTGGAGTACCATCGAGCGGGAAGCCTTTGCGGTGGTCTGGGCACTGAAGAAGCTGCGACCATATTTGTTTGGTTCACACTTCCTTGTTCAGACAGACCACCGACCCCTTCGTTGGCTCATGCAAATGAAGGGGGAAAATCCCAAACTGTTGAGGTGGTCTATCTCCCTACAGGGAATGGACTTTCGGGTGGAACACCGGCCCGGAGTTGACCATGCCAATGCAGACGGTCTCTCCAGGTATTTCCGCCTTAGTGTTGAGGACTCCCAAGGGGTTGGGTAGCTCTCCCCACTTTCAGCTGGGGGGGACGCGTGTTAGACCCGTCTGCTTCTGAGAGTCCCCTCACCACTATGATTTCTTTTGTTCCCCTGTACCTCCCAAAATTTGTCGCTTTTTATTTGTCTACCGGGACTTTTTATGTGTTGTCTCATGGGGTTAGATGTTCCTTGACGCCCAGTTGCTCACAAGGTTTGTGGCACCTATTTACAAGGCGCCTGGCCCAAACCTGTGGCATTACAAACTGGGGTTGTCAACCTGTATAAATGAACCTAAAATGGAGGGCACCCTTTCTTTCTCATGTGAAGTGACTCCCATTGGAGCCTTCATGAACCCTGGCCTCTTGAGGTTTTGGCGCCCTTTGTTTGGCGCGCCTTTCTTACAGGAATTCCTTTATTTTCCTCAGGTACACAAAATGGCTGCTCTAGAACCCCAGTACGGTGGCTGTGAGTGTCCTAAATACCCCTCAAGAGTGCCTTGTCATTGTCACAGCCAGAGAAGGTTCTAGAACCTTCTGGCTCGTGCGAGTACCCCAGGGCACTGGCTATATAAGGCCCTGTCCCTGGCGGCCATTTTAGGAGATGATGATGAAGATTGATTAGACTAGAGAAGAGATTCCAGACTTGACACCAGATTGACACCTGCCCTGTTGACCCCTGAGGTGGCTGGTAGCGCAGGCAGTAGAGCAGCAAAGGGTTGCTGGCGTTGTGTCTGACTGGCGTTCCAGTCAGCTACGTGAGAAGTGATCTAGCGTCTACAGCGCCTGCCCAGCGAGTACCTCATTGCCCCCAAAGACTGTGGCTAGATTTGTGTGCCTCCCCGCCCCCCCCGGTGGTGAACTGTGATCGATTTATCGAGTCGCGAGGCGAGAGCAAGTTCGCCGCGACCGCGATCGTCAGCTGTGCCCCCTTCGCGACAGGTGCCTCTAGAGGGGAGCTCGGACGTCTCCGAGCCCCACCAGCGTAGAGCGCTTCCTGCGCAGATTGAAGGTGAGGTGGTGCGCCGGGGCGGGGAAAGGCCGGCCTTCGTTGGGCGGGACTAGCGTCTCTGCCACTCCCCAGTGACCCGGGAGCTGTAGCTGTGGGCGGGAACCACCCTGAATGCGGAAGTCGGAGGGAGGTCCGTGGAGCCCCTGAGAGCCCCGTCGCTAACGAGAGGAGTGCTGTGCCCAACTGAATCGTATCTTGAATTGCAGCCGATGTGAGGTGGGCCCGTTTCCTCATAGTGAATGCAGCGTTGTGAAGGAACTGTGAACCGGCATTTATTTGACTGTGCGCGAAGGTTGTGTGACCTCTCCGGCAGCCCGTTCGTCAGTCTAATGACTTTGAACTGGTGCCGCCTGTGCTCAAGTGGTGCTAAAGCCCGTAGGCGCGCATAGACTTCACCGGCAAAGCAGAGATCCTATCCCGGTGACCGCCGAGTGCAAATGATGTATTTACTGTGTTTCCTTGCCTTCTAGATATACGCGCATATGCCTTGAGTGATTATTAAAGAGTCCCAAACCTTATTTTGTGCTCAGAGAAGCCGTATACCTGGTCATTGAGAACAGCATAAACTGTAAGAGTTATCTTTCCCATTTGAAACGTATTGCCGATGTAATGATTCTAAAGTATTTAATTGGTGGCAGCGATACCAGAAGAAAAATGTTTATTTAAATGAACCAATATTTATTCCGATATTTATTGTGATATTTATTGTGATATTCATTCCTGAAGTTATTCTATTTATTAATACTATTTATTACCAGAACTGTATGACCAAAAGAAATGTATATGTGCTTTCCCAGTCAACCCTATTTACAACAAAGAACTTTTATATAAAGGAATCGTATTTTTCTACAGCAGTGGTGTGGTGTCCTTCTTTTTGGTGTGGATGTACAAGGAGTTATTATTGGGTCAGAGCCGGCTTAACACTACAGCCTTCACTTGCCTTGTCACTTGAGCCAAGCTACCCCCTTTGTGCTGGGCTTGCCCATCGCAGGTCCAACACAGTGCCTATGCAACTATCCTGGTAGATGAAACGAAATAACGCTACACCGAGTGACCCCGAAAGTTCCACCTGCTTCGAGAACGGAGAAACGTCGTCTTGAAGTTTGCGGCCTACATCAGCATTGAAGCCGGGGCCTCGAGTAGGAGTGCAGCCGGCTTCTAGTTGAACAACATCGGCCATAAGAGTTAAGGAGGAGCCGGTCCACCGGAATGGAAGCATATTTTGTCCGATCTTAACATCAAATATCCGTATGGATTAACGCCGAAATGGGGCAACTCAATGACACTGCGGATGCGAGCTGAATAATTGGTTGTCGAAGCCCAGAATATAAACGGCTTGGTGCCGTCTACACTGCGACCCGATGGTTCCGGGCATATCCTGAAGACAGCTCCGCAATATCCTTGCATGCAGAGGGGTTGGAACGTGTGTCTTTGCTTCTAATTCTACTGGTCTATCCCGAGGGCCCAGTGGTGGACCATGAACGAAACGCGTGAAATTGTGCTCAATATCGACCTTCGTGCGAATCGGACTCGATCCTCCGAGAGGTCTGGGAAATTTCGAATGGATGACCTGGGACGACATATCCTATCTAAGGGATCTCCGAGCCCGGACCAGAATTTCCCTATTGAGAGGGACCAACTAGTGCTGACCAGGGTTGAACCTACGCTTGGGGCTATAATGGTGGCGATCGAGGGTCTTCATCTCTCTCTGAACTGGAAAGCCCAAGCCTTGGAGCACAAATTGGATGCCGTGGCTTTTGGACTGGGACATAGTGACATAGCCTTTGTTCAATCCAATGCCACTGCGGAAGTAACGACATCCACACTACCCGGACTAATGGCGGCCAACAATCCCATAAAATGAGCGATGCAGGAGACCCTGGATTGCAAATTAGCTAAGGCCCGTGTATTGGAGGTCCCGGTTATGTCAGTGCTCACAATATTGTTATCGACTGAGGTCAAATCGCACCAGGCAATGTATCGGATGATTCATGTGACGACTCAGGAGTGGCTCGACAGGGTGGCCCTTTCACCTTTTCCGAACTCAGTGCACCTGGACTTTAAACAACATCCGTGGTTCTTATCGACACTGATGGGACCCAGTGACAGTGAGACTGAGAAAGCCCAGCTGTTTCCGGCTCGCTACTGTTCTTTCGAATTTTTCAGGATGGCGACTGTCCAGTTTAAGAACATTCGTGTAACTGATCGAACGGGTCAAGGCTGAGAACGGCCTATCGTTTCAAGACTTTTATTTAAATGGTGGTAGTGCGGGATTCACTTTCTAATGTTGGTACCGGGAGGCAGTGTAGGCGAGTAATGTATCCCCCGATTTTTGCTTATTAGTGAAATGATAATATATCCGTAATAGGGGAGGCTTAGAACTGGCGGGGGAGGGAGAGGCCGGGAGCCTGTACGAAGGCCCTCCTCCACATACTTCTTTTAGTATTTGTAGATTAGATGGGGCGACAGGCAGACTGGTGGTTGGGGATTGGCGTAAGCTACATGCAGGGGTGCAGGGTGGGGGGTGAGGTGTTGCGCACGTTGCATTTTTTATTTTATTTTCTTTATTTATTTATTAGATATCCTGACTCCGTTCTTAGTATTAAGGTGCCGATGCGAGCTCTATTATTTTGATTTATCCATTTTTGCATACAAATGTCCGTACTTTATCCTGTTTACGATCTTAGTATCGAGGGGCGCAATGATCTTTGATATCCTGATTTTGTGGGTGAAGGGGCCTGTGGGCGGCACGCATTGATATAGGCTAACTCCGCTAGTTTCATAATCCTGATTCGTCAAACGTGTGTTAGAATCTCAGTGTCCTGCTTCCACGACTGCCGATACTGCGACCTTTCAATTGTTCGATTCCTTGTATGTGTTGGACTGCATTGCACTTGATACGCTCTTACTGTCTTTTGTTTTTTTATAACAATGAAAAGATTTATTAAAAAAAAGTCTGGTGCCTTGGGGTAATGACAAGGTGAGTTCGTTTGTTGGGCAACATTTTAATTTGACGAACATGTTTGTTCCCTGTAATGTTTCGCGTGCAAACCAAAAACTGGAGCTGAGAGGGAAATACAGACCTAGGTCGCCCTCCACTCAGTAAGTTACAACCACGACAATGACCTAGATCTAGGGCAATTAATTTATCGTCAGACTTGGGTATCTCATGTCACAAACATTTATAACAACCACCCACTTCTTTAGGTACAGGGTTGGGGATACACCAGTCAATAGCCCATCTTAAAAAGCCTGTCTCCTTATACACGACAGTACAACAACCCACACCAACACGTGATGAAAAAAATGTGAACAAACACGATAGCACCTCACGGGCGCACCACCAATGGGACCCCTGGTAGGTACTCACCAGGACGGCCCTATTATCATCATTGGTGCTATCGTGTCAAAGGAATGGTGTCCAAACAAAAGTAACTGTGTTAACAGTGATGAGTGCAGTGGGAACAATACAAACAACACGAATGGTGAAGTCACACAACATATAACGTAAAAACGCATACAGCACGAACAGACAACTTTATTCTTGTTTGCAAACATTAAAAAAGTGAATGTGGCTACTCCCTATAGAGCCACTTTCTACTTGCCAACATGTTTCATTGCCTAGATACTTTGCAGGCAATTTCTTCAGGGCATATGTTTTTTACGCCACTGCTTTGGACACCAGGGTTGCAGCTACCTCTATCAGCAGATATCTCTCCTACCGGCCGAGAGGTGTTTAAAAACAGGATCCAGTGAACTCCATTCGTGAGTTTACGTGGTACCTCCTTCCGTGATTTGTCGCGATATGCGGAGTTTCGCCGGCTTTATCTCATCCCTCCCTGTAATGTTTCTACAGTATTACAATCCTCCTAAGAATATAATTGTTGGGGGAGCGGGCCTGAGGCGCCAAGATGCCGGTCGCACTTTGAGAGTGCTCCGGACCCCCTCCATCATCCACCTTACATCCGCCTGTTAATAGCTGCAATCGGCCCCTCACACTGTCAGCGGAGGTAACCCGTCCCTATGGCTGCCCTCCGATCCCGTTCCTGAGTGGATCTGAGCTTTGCCTCCCTGGTTGAGCCGCCTTCTTCCCCGGGGTCATGCTCTGCAACATGGCGGGCCCCTTCGTGGCCCAATCCTGAGCCTGCACCCTGGACCTTGGCGATCCGTCCCCCGGGCCCCCTCTGCTTGCCAGTTCGAGGGGCAGTTGGGCTTACCTGCTCTCCGGTGCTGCCGGGGGCCGAGTCGCACCTTGGGTCCATGCAGAGAAAGAGCACGTGCTCATTACAGGGTCGGTCCCCTCGCCAGGTACTCTGTAGGAGGCCGGTAAGGCCACCATACGGGGGTGGCCAGGGGCTTAGTCCACGCCAAACGCACAGCTCAGGTCGCCCGCCTTGCACAGTTGAAGGCTCACGCTGCCCAGCTGAAGTCAACTCAGGGGTCTGCTGGGGGTGCTGATTCCGCCCGACAGCTCGCACTGCTTCGGGAAGAGATCTGCCAAATGTCCCTGGAGGCCGCTAAAATGCTCTGGCGCTCTTCGGTGGCTCAGGTATATGGCTGGGGACATAAAAACTGCAAATTACTCCATAACCTAATTTCCTATCCCAAGGCCGCTTGCGTTATTCCCGAGGTCCGCGACACGAACGGTACCCACCATTGCACCTCTCAGGCTATTGCCCAATCCTTTGAGGAATATTATGACAATCTCTATACGGGCCGACCCCCCGAGGCCTCCCTAACTATATTGCTGTCGGAGACAGGGACTCATCTGCCGCGTCTTCCCCAAACGATCTCGGAGACTCTGGATCTCCCCCTTACTGCGGAGGAAATTCACGAGGCCATTTCTCACTTGCATTCTGGTAAGATGCTGGGACCGGACGGCTATCCACAGTAATTTTACGCGACCTATCGCGAGTTGCTGGTTCCGAACTTGGTGGAATTGTTTCGCCACGTGGTACACAAAGGGTCCTTTCCCCCTGAAACGGACGTGGCCATTATTGTGGTGCTTCTGAAGACACTGACCATTGCTTGCACGGACTATCGCCCTATTTCCCTCATCCCCACTGAGCTGAAAATCTTTGCTACTGGTTTAGTCCAACGCCTCCGCCCTCTCTTACGTGATTTCGTCCATTTGGACCAATGCGGCTTCATGCCTGCCCAGGGTACGCAGCACTGCATTCGCCGTTTCCACCTCCACCTCCCACTTGCACATCGCCACCGTCTCACTCTGTTATTGGCCCTGCTTTTCATTGATTTTGAAAAAGCCTTTGATACGGTGGACTGGGCCTATTTGGATGAGGTGCTAGAGGTGATGGGGTTCGGCTTGCCTTTCTGGCGCCTCATCCGTGTCATGTACTCCTGCCCTAAATCGATGGTCCCGGTCAATGGCGTGCCGTTGGAGGCGTTTCCTATCCAAAGAGGCCCTCACCAGGGTTGTCCGCTCTCGCCACTCTCATTTGCGCTGGCGATGGAGCCCCTGGCCTCCCTTCTACGCCAAGATCCCAGCATCCGGGGCTGGGCGTGGGACCCACTGCGGGTCGATAAGATCTCCCTATGCGCTGATGATGTCCTGGCGGACGCTGAGAACTCCGGCTCGCGCTGCTTGGAGGTCCTCTCCGCTTTTGAACGGGTCTTGGGCCTTCGGCTCAACCCGGTGAAGTCCACTCTAGTTCTCCTCCACCTGTCCCGTGCCTGCTTAGATTGTCAGACAACCATCCCCCTGCACAGGCAATCTTTTCAGGTACCTGGGGATTTGGGTCGCCCTGCTCCCAGAGCTCGAGTGGGCCCTGAACATTACACCCCTAGTCACCAAGGCCAGGGTGGGCATTAGGAAATGGCAACCTCTTCCTCTGAACTCCCTTGGCAGAAGTGCCCTTTTCAAAATGATGGTTCTCCCCTGGTTCTTTTATATTCTGCAGAATATTTCCTTTCACCTCCCAGCGAGCTGGTTTCGTGAGTTCGACGTTTTTTTCACCTGTTTTTTATGGGGGGGGGGGGGGGCAGGAGATTGTGGAAGTCCCTGGCACACTGCTGCATACCTCCTTATGACGGGGGATGGGAGTCACCAACGTCCATCTCTATTATCTTGCGACAAAACTTATCGTGGTCCATGACTAGTTCACGGGCGGCTGGTCCAACCCGGCGTACCAGGTGGAACTCCAGGCGATGGACTTTCCACGGCAACAAGCTTACCAGGCAGACGCCCCTGTGGTGTGGCACGTGGCTGCAGGAGACCTCATTCCTCCGGGACTTCCATTGGTGGGACCACATAGGGATCTCGCTTTTTGGGAACGTTTGGGTGGGGGGCCATGTCAGAACCTTTGCAGACCTACAGCTGCGCTATTCCCTCCATTCCTCCCAATTTTACAAATATCTGCAGCTTAGGTATGCCCTGGGGGTGCTCCTCTCCTCTCCCACCTCCCTTCCCGAATGTAGTCACTTTGAAGCCCAGGTGATGATGGGGAATCTGGGTAGGGCCGGGTCTCTTGGTTTTATCGCTCCCTTGTGAACAATAGCCCCGCAACCTTAGATGCGCTGCGAGCCTGTTGAGAGGGTTGGCTGGGCCTTCTGGAGAGGCAGATTGGAGGGACGCCCTCATGGCCCCTAAGACCCTGACGACCTCATCCAAACTGCGTTTAGTCAAACTCTATTACTTACACGTGGCTTATCTTACTCCGGAGTGCCTTTACAAAGCCCAGCTGCGCCCTTCCTCAACCTGTGCGCGTTGCAACCATGCCCCGTGGACTTCTATCATATGGTCTGGCAGTGTCCTGTCCTTGCTCAATTCTGGGCGGGGGTGGAATTGGAACTCTCACAGACCCTGGGTTGGACCATTCTCATTGACCCATTGCGCCTGATTCTAGGCATGTTTGATGACCTGGATGGCTCTCAGGCCGACAAGCGTTTCCTCGGGACAGCGGTGGCATTGGCGAAGCAAGATATAGCGGCACAATGGTCCCAGGCCAAGCCCCCAACTGTGAGTAGGTGGAGACAGGGGTGGACTGGTGTGGGACTCAGGAGGAGCCCTCTTTGATGCTCTGGGCTGCCCCGAATTCTTCCAAAAGATATGGGGCAAATTGTCCAACCTGTTGTCTTGAGGAGTGGGTACGTGTTATCTATACTTCAGGATAACCCTATGTATGAATTTACCCATATGCTTGATTTTGATGCCAATATGAATTTGTGGTTTGATAAAAATTAAATAAATGTGATTATCAAAAAAAAGAATATCATTGTTGACAGTGATTCTTCTCACCGATGTTGGAGTAGTTTTATTGCAGGCTGATGATAATCAGTTTCATGTATTATTGTTTCTCATAAACTTCATGAATGTAAAAAAATATCCTCCTACTAAAAGAGAACCTTGGGTTTTATTGCGCCATGCCCTTGCCCGCGTCATAGTCTAGCAGACAGGGTACCCCACCACAAACATGGCAGTCTTCCAAACATTCTGTCTTCCTGCCCTATTTAGAGTCGAGTAAACTGTCATGTTTCCACCAGCAGAGCCCTCACTGACTCCCCTGGTGGAAACCATTGACCGACGGATGTTGAGATATCATTCAATGTAAATCAGACTGTCCATACTTTTGAGGGTGGACGTTAAAACAACAATTGTTCCAGCTCTGAACTGCCAGAATAATTCTGAGATCCTATATAGGAAGAAAAATAATAAAAAATTAGCCCCATGCATTGAAAAAAACTCCAGCATGTTAGGATCAGTAGCTTTTTTTGTTTTTCAGAAACAAACTCCCGTTTTGAGAGTTTGTTTTTGGAGAAAAAAAACTTTGCTGAGAGTCAACTTTAGAAAAGACGCATGTTCAGCATTGTTAAAGTGCTTTCCTATGAGATACAAAGACCTCTTCCAAGCAGGCAGAGATCGCGAAATATGCCAGGTGAACTCCCACCAGAGTTGTGGAGGTCATGACCTCCTTCACCCTGGAGGAATGGTTCGCCACCTGCTAAACTCTAAATAAGGCCTTATGTACTATGAAAGGTGCCTCTTTAACTGGAGACATTTTAATGAGAATTTGTTTTTCATTTGAATTGCAACCAGACTATCCAAATTTACAAGTTGAATAGAAAAATGTGGTTATCGTCTGTGAGTTGTATTTTCTGAATATGAATTTTTGATTAAACACACACTTTAATGAGATAGAGGTTGATACCATGTCCCAGGGGTTCCATGAAGAAACTCACATTTTAAATGAATAAACAATAAACTTAGTTACAGTTTACTTTAAATAGTGGCCTTTTATGTTGTTCAATGGATCAAGTAGAAGAGGATATGTCATCAGTGTGTGTGTTGCCCCAAGTCTAGCCAAGAATTTCTGTTTAGAAATAAATAAATAATGCTTTATATATTCCCTGTGAACACTGCAGGAAGAAGTTCCTCTGTGGTGTATTTATTCATTATTTGGTGGCTTTAAGTGAGTTTTTCTGTCTTGGATTTCAGTGTTCCTTTAAGTATCTTAGCCAAAGTTGTAATTTGAAACCTTATATTGCGACTCTACATGTGTGTGCTCATTTTAAAGTTGTGCATCAGAAACCAGTGGGTACTCCTTGTCCTTTGTCAGTAGATTCTTAACCGTGTGAATTGCCACTGTTGTGGAACATCTGTGTTCTAAAGGAGGCACTAAAGATATGGAAACAGAGGAATCTTTTTAAGATGGACTATGTTATACCTGTGTCCTCAGCACTCGAAATGTATAGTGTTTTCATTTCTGATATTGTTTGTCCTTCATGGTATTTTAGATTATGGTTCTCAATAAATCACTACATTTTGAAAGATAGTCTGTTTGGGTTACAAACTGAATGATCCAAGACTTCTGATTGACATCCTCAATCTACTGGCCAAAGGGGGCAGTTAAATCAAGCTTAGGAACAAGTATTATAATGTTTTATGATGGTTTGGAAACACCAAGCAAAACAACTGGAAGGCTGTCAATCTTTCGCTAAATTGCATACACTTATATGATCCTTTCTGCAACAGGAGTGTTCCCATTACATGTTTGAGAGGTATACTTAATTTACACTAGCCTGATGCACTTCCTGAAAATATGGTTACTGCATTACACCTATACCCTTGGAATGCAATGCTATCCTTATCTCTAGTCTTAGATCCCTACCAACAAACCAGGTCAACACAAAAAGAGAAGACCAAACCTTCAGATCTTTTAAAGTCTCCTTTGTATACAACCAAATACTTGAACTCATCTCTCATGCTGTCAAGTCCATGTACGACACCAAGACCCTTCTTAGCCTCTTCAACAATTTTTGGGAAAATGATATGAATGGTGCCCCAATTACAACATGCAGGTGCAAACCAAAGTCTTTAGGACTCTGGTACTCTAAAGACCTTGTTGATAATAAATGATCTATCTGCAGGCAGCCAAGAAATTGGAAGAAAAACAGAACTCCTGAGGAACTCTTGAAACTGAAGTCACTACGCTCAACACACAGGGAGCTCATCACATCAGCCACAAAAAAGTACTATACCAACATCACCAATGAATCCGCCAACAGAAGCAGCACCCTGTTTAAGACAATCAAGTACTGTGTCAGCCCCATACTAGATCCACCTATTCCTCATTCCACAAAAAAGTGGAATGCCATCAACCTCTTCTACAAGATCCAACAGCATATCAACAACATTAAGCCTGCTTCAATTTTTACTCCCACCCCTTCCTGCAGAATCTACCAATGTCAGCCTTCAGAGCCCTATCTCTCACAAACCTCACTGACATGCTCAATTCTACTTCAAAGCAACTTCTTATGATGAAGATGTCTTGACATCTCCCTTCATCAAAGGTCTCCCTGGGGATGCTATTTTATCCCTATTTACCGTTTTCACACCTCCCTCACTCGAAGCATCTTTCCAGAAGCTCTGAAGAAAGGTCAGATCCTCTCGCTCCTACAGAAACCTGCACTAGACCCTGATGACCTCTCCAAATACCGAACCATCACTAACCTACCATTAATTGGCAAGATCATTGAAAAAGTGGTCTATGTTCGACTCTAAGATCATGTCAATACTAACTATTTTCTTCATGACTCCCAGCCGGGCCTTAGATCACATTTCAGCACAGAGACTGCAACCATACACATCGTAGAAGATGTCCCCTTGACCACAGATGAAGATGACCTCTGCCTCCTGAAATTGCTGAACCTCAAAGTTATCTTTTACACAGTTGACCATCCTACCTTCATTTGCACCCTGGAGTCCTGAATAGGATTCACCTGCAATGTGCTTCAGTGCTTATCCTCCTACCTTTCCAACTGACAGCAGTTTGTTCACATAGACCTCTACAGGTCACAAAAGATCCCTATTACCTATAAAGTTCCCTAGGGCTCCATACTGTCTCCTGTAATCTTCAACTTATGGGGCTGCTTTTTTTTCTACTCGTAGATAATAGCATCAAGATTCACTAATATGCCGATGATACACAACTCTACTTCAAAGTCTTCTCTGCTTCCGACACTTAACACCTCACACACTGCATGCGTATTATCCAGATCTGAGTGTCCAATGCCTTCATGAAGCTCAACCCAACCTAGACAGAATTATTGTTCTTTGCTAATAACAATAAACAAGATACAGTGCAAAACTAGCTCAGTGACATGAACCTTGATGGCTTAAAAATAAAACTTTTGCTGGATGCCAAGCCACTTAGATTCACCATTGATGACAGCCTGCCCTCAAGGAACACATTGCCAAAAAAACATAGCTTGCCTGATACCAGTTCTCTCATCTAAAGGAAGTCAAACCATTTATTCCAGAAAGCAACTTCAGAACTGCTGTTCAAGCCCTCGTACTCTCAAATCTGGATGGTGGTAATACCCTACACCATGGCCTCCTATACTGATGGTATGCCATTGGTTCCCCTTACCAGCCCGCACCATCTTTAAAACCAGTTACATCATTTACAAACTTATGATGACCAGCACCCGTGCTTATCTTACAGACGAACCAATAATCTCTGGTGGATTTCTGCACATCTGAAGACAAGACACCTTCAGATTGCAGACTAAGAAGCATAAGAAAGTAAAACAAGACAGCAGGCCTTTTTACATCTATGCGCTTATCATTGGTAACAATATCCTTGCATCTATCAGAACTGCCTCAATGCTGCTTCAATTTAGGAAAGATTTGAAGAGTCACCTGTATAAAAAACACTATATCACAATGCATTAACTATCCACAACCCAGCTCACTTTACTCTTACTCACTGAATGTATGCTTGTCTTTGACCATGTACAGCGCTCCACTGCCTATAGAAGGTTTGGACTAAAGACATACCATGTCTTTAGTCCATATTGTAAAACACACACTCATCATTGCCACTGAAATAACAGGTGTTTATTGCTACCCAACTCAATGGTACTTAATTTATTGACTTCAGGAGGATGAAAGTCTCAGTGGATCCACTGGGATTCATACCTCTGACCAACACATATTTCTAGAGTGGATAGTTTGCTAATAGTTGTAGTCAGGATCACATTTCCTTAGGAATTTAGGGGCATATTTATCATAGGTTTGCATCGCTTTTGCGCCATGCAACAGGGTGCAAAGGCAACACAAGCCATGCAAGACCCCCGTGAGTAGCACTGAGTGGTTTGATAAATCCTGAGAAATGCAACACAGACAAATCACTTCGTGGCATTACTGTGCCCTGGGAAGGCGTTCCATGAATGGAACGTGGATTATCAGTCTGGCAAGGTCCAAATTACTGCTTTTGAGGGACAATCATGCTGAGATCTCGCCATATGATGACCTTGATGCTCTGTGAAGTCAAGTGCCTTGGCCTACCACCAGAATCTATATTTTTTTCAGCATGAGTTATTGCCTCCAATTAAAAGTCTTCAAACCAAGACTCTGGAAATGTGTCATGCCTCAGCAGTAGAAGGCCATTGGGGAGTTAAAGCAACCTTAGAACTTGTTTTACATTCCTTCTGGTGGCTTACTAGATAAAGAGCTCTATGTCAAATCCTGTCCTATCTGCACACAATTCAAGGCAGTTTACGGTAAGCACTTTAGTTTTCTTCAGCCTTTGCCACTCCTCAACATCTTTGGCACACAATGTCCACTTACTTTATTGTGGACTTACCCCCATCAGGTGAAAACTGAGTGATTATGGTCACCACAGACCCTTTTCCCAAGATGCCTTACCTAGGTGTTTAGAGAGAATATTGAGAAAAAATATTGTGTGGACAAAATATTGTGTCAAGAATATCGAGAACCAAAATTTAGTGAAGTTAAGATTCTATAGGTAAGCAAAGTTTTACTATATATAACTACAGCCCTGAACAGTTTCTGCTGAGGTGGAACGTTGTCCTTCTGCCTCCTTTGCTGATTTTCCTGTCTCCTTCCTGCTGGCATGGAGGAGGGGCCACTGCACACAGAAACCTAGAGCTTATAAGCGCCTTGTAGCCCGAGAACCTTAAACAGTTTCCAAGAGTAATTGCTCAGAATCTTCAAGATTCTAAGCCAGCTATGAAGACTATGGTGGATAGGTTAAGAAGACTGGTTCCAAACTTTAAGGTGAGAGAGAAGGTTTGTCTTTCAGGTTCTTGCCCGCTTTAAAGTTGTCAGTACGGTCTCATCCTCGATTCTTTGGGCCCTTTGTAATAACCAAACAAATAAATCCAGTCGCCTTTAGGCTCTGTCTTCCTCACTCTTGCACGCCTCAACAAGCAATATGACGAGGAACCCAGTATTGTTTTGGAACGTCACAATTTTTTCAAACGTAAACAAAGTATAGATGAGAGTGTGGAAGACTATATTGCCCAACTCAGAATCCTAGCTTCTACGTGTGATTTTGGTGCAAGTACAGACGCTTCTATCAGAGATCAGTTCATTTTTGCTTGTTTTTCAAAAAAAAAAATCAAGAACGTTTGCTGAGCTGTAAAAATCCTACTTTGTCTGAAACAATAAATATCGCCAAAGGCATTGAACGTGCAACCAATTCGTCAAAAAATTTGCAAGAAAGCATGTCTCATCCCTGTATTCACATGATTGATCAAGGTTCTACTACTTGCTCTGTTGACCTTGTTAACAATTCTTTCAGACAATCAGTTAAGAAACCCTTCATTTGCTATAGGTGTGGCTCAAGGAGTCATCTTGGTAATTCTCCTAGTTGCCCCGCATCTGGGAAAAAGTGTTCTTCGTGTTAGAAAATTGGACACTTTCCATCTGTTTGTAGGGGTCTTTACTAGAGTTAACAATATTGAGTTTAATGAGAATTTAGAATCTTTCTCAACCAGACTTAACGATGTATATGTTGTCAATTGAATGTGATTCTGTTGAGTTGTCCAAGATTAAGAGTCCTTGGTGTGAGTTAGTGGTTGGTACGATTCCACTTCAGGTCAAAGCTGATTCTGGCTCACCTATCACCATTTTATCAGATCTCACATTTTATTTAAATTGGGGAAAAAGGGTTGTTCTTTGCAAATCTGACGTCAACCCCAAAGCATTTGGCGAGAAGGATATAGACATGTTAGGTTTCTTTTATTCCAATATTGCATGTCTTGGTAGATACACCTTCACAAAAGTCTATGTTGCTCTTAAGGGCAGAGATATTTTGGGTTGGTTGGATCAAGCCAGGATGGGTTTCATTCTTAAACCTGGTTCTGATCAACCCATTGCTTTAGGTGACATTCCACATGATTGCTACACTAGTCATGAAACTGGAAACTTCAATGTTGCGGATTTGTCTTTTCCAAATCATAAAATGGATAACATACTCAAATCCTTTCCAAATGTCTTCAAGGATAAGGTGGGCACGGTATTGGGTTTTAAGCATGAAATTCGCCTTAAACCCAATGCTCAACCTGTTATTCACAAAGTTCGTTCTCTTCCATTGAGCGCAAGAGATGAATTGAAGAAGGTTTTGAAAAACTTATGTGATGAGGGAATCATTGCACCCTGTGATTCGTCTGAATGGGTTTCCTCCATAGTTTTAGTGCGTAAAAAATCTGGCGAGGTGAGATTATGTGCCGGTTTACGCTCCTTAAATAACAATATCATCGTGGACTTCCATCCGTTACCCAAAATTCAGAATTTGCTGGCTAATTTGGGTGGGGTTAAATACTTCTCCCTTTTGGACCTGAGGTCCGCTTATCACCAAATTCCTTTGTCTCTTAAGTCTCAAGAATTAACAACTTTCATTACGCTGTTTGGCATTTTCAAGTACCTAAGACTCCCATTTGGTCTAGCTTCGGCAGCTAGCATTTTTCAAAAACTAATGGATAACTTATTGCAGAATATTCCTGGGGTGCAAGCCTACCAGGATGATATATTGATTTTTGCCAACGACATTTTTCAACATGATCAGACTCTTGATAAGGTTTTGGGAGTGTTAGAGAAAGCTGGTATGACTGTCAGGCATTACAAATGCAAATTTGGGGTTCAAGAATTGGATTATTTGGGCCATTCACTTTCACCCATGACATCAAACCTAAGTTTCCTTTAATAAAAGCCATTAGAGATGCCATACCTCCCAAAGATAGAGATGCCTTTGCTCATTCCTTGGCTTGGCAGAATATTACGCCAGATTTGTTCATGGCTATGCCCAAATTGTTGAGACGTTGAGAGCGCTCTTGCGGAAAGGGGTGAAGTTCTCACGGTCGGATGACTTACAAAAAGTTTTTGAGCACGTTAAAAAAAGCTTATTGAGGATTCACCAGCCTTGCATCCTTTTTCGGATGGTTCGAAGTGTTTTATCACTGTTGACGCCAGTCTCACTGGCTTGGGGGCCGTTTTGGGACAATGGGTGGAAGGCAAAGAACAAACGGTTGTCTTTGCATCCAGAACACTTCTTCCAGCTGAAACTAGGTACAGCACAATAGAAAGAGAAGCCTTGGCTTGCATTTGAGCTATACAGAAATTTAAATCTTATATTTGGGGTCGTGAGTTTGAGATTTACACCGATCTCAAACCTCTTATGCACATGCTTTCTGATAGCACTTCTAACAGGGCTTCTGCCAGACTTGTTCGTCTTTTATCAAAGCTTCATGAATTTCACTTTATTATCATATTTCAGGGGGCAAAAATTTCAGAGCTGACTGTCTTTCTAGAATGTCTTTGAATGATAATTCAGTGGTTGATGATGATATTGAGTGTGTTGTTGCTACAGTTGATGCTATTGCAACAAATGGCCTGAGCGTAGAACTCTGTCTTCTGATTTAAAGGCTTTTGCAAATGTTTCAGAAGAACTTTCTTTAGTTAACAATATGGTTATGCACAATTATTTATTTGTTCCACCTGAATCGTTACGTAATTTAATTATTCGCTCAGCTCATCAAGGTCATCTTGGTGTTGTCAAAACCTGTCAACGTGTTAAGCAATTTTATTGGTGGCCTTCAATGGATGCACATATCAGGAGCATGATTGATAGTTGTACACAATGTCTTCTTTCTGACAAACATTGGAAGACTCTGTCCACTCCTTTATTGTACCTCTTCGTGTGGATCAATGGGACAAAGGTAGGTTTGGACTTTTCTGGTCCTTATGACATTTTACCAATTGAGAACAAATATCTGATTGTTGGGGGGCGGAGCTAACCAGCGAAGCAGATGGCCGCCTGAAACGCGAGCTCCTCCGCTTGAACAAATATTCGGTAATTATCCCTATGATAACGGTGCCCAAAAAGGTGGAAAAACACCCCACGCACTGTCTGGATGGTGCGGAGAGAACTTGAGCTTGGCTCCAAACAGCTGTGATCCGGAGAGACGATGTTGCCGACCAGCATTGCAGCACGACGCCCGGAGAGGCACTGCTGCCTGACGGAGAGCTGTGCTGTCGGGAAGCGGTGACCGGAGGCCCTGCGGAACGAAACAGAAAACCGATTAAAGCTCGGTTGTAGACTGACACTAAGGCTCCACGAATCGCTGGAAGACCGCTGCTACTGGGTGGCAGTGCGGAAGAGCCCAACGCACGCTTCGGCTGGCTTGAGGTGAGGCGCCCGGCCCTGGGGATCTGCTGCAGCGGCGACCCGCCACGCGAGCGCCCGGCTTTTAGGCCGAGCTAGGCCCGAACCTCCATCCAGGGCTCTCAGGCCAACAGAGAGAGCCCTGGTGCGCGAGGAGCCCCTACGGGGGGGACGAATATCAATCGGAAGCATCCTAGGACTGCGGTGATAGCCGCAACTCAAAGGGGACTGTACCAGCTGCCATAGAGGCCCCACGTAAAGGAGCAGTTGCCATCGGGTCAGGCCTGTGCGATACGCGGCCAAACCACGTGGTGCCCCACCGGGATAAGGCACCTTCCCCGCGACTACCATCACCCTATCCCCTCTTCAAATAACTAGGGAAGATAATGCCAGCGACCTGGTCACTTATACTGTGAAGCGGCGGCCGGATCTACAAGGCAAAACCTCAAAGACGCAATTTTTGCCACGAAGAACGAGCGACCCGGGGCGCGCCCCCCCCCCCCCCCCCCTCCCCCTTCGCCAGCACCTACGGCGAGATACGCAGCTTGGGTGTAGGCGGTGCCTGGAGGACGTGCAACCGCCCACCTGGGATAACACTGTGGGGGTATACTGGGAATTTGTGATCTGGCCTGCATAGATGAGCCCGGCACCACGTCCACTGGGTCACGGAGAGGATACAGTGTGTTACACGATGAGCCATAGACCTACCTATTGTCGTCCTGGCATGACCACTGCATTCTAGACACCCTATTCCGCACGGTAATGTCGATGCTATTACAGGCGCTGCTGGCGAGTACCCTGTAGATTGTGAACTATTACATTGAAGGGGCTGAGCGCACCATTGCTTGAACCGATACACGGCTGGGCCTGGCTGCAGGAACACTTTGCGACGCCACATGAATAACGCAATTCCTAGCCGCTATACGAATACAGCAACTTACTGACACGGCGGAAACCTGTGTAATTGTGTGGAGCAGGACCGGGACTTTGAAACCTAAAAACGGGTCGCCCAGATAGAACGCAACCAAAAATATCGTTTGACACGAGCAAAAAATCCAAAACCCCGGATAACCCACCTCCAGAAGAGGATAACGGACTGGACCGGGCGGCAGGAGGCGACGGCACCGAGCCAGACCTGCAGCACATATTGCTTGCAATGGAAAAAAACTTGCAGGGAGGCATTGCGTCTCTGGGGACCAAAATGGACGCATTGACGTATCGAATGGACCGCATGGCGGAGAGACTAGACAAACACGCGGAACACATGGATATGGCAGAGCGACGTATCGGAGAGGTAGAGGAGGCCCATACGACCATGGACTCGGAGCATAAACAGATTGGTAGAGCGATCTAAATATTACAGGATAAAGCGGAGGACCTTGAAGCGAGGTCTCGAAGATGTAACATACGCATTACAGGCCTGCCAGAAAGCACTCCCACTGGTAATATGGAACTCTTCGTGGAGGCTCTCCTCAAGAAACTACTAGGCGAGTCGGCGTTCTCCGGGATGTTCGTGGTGGAAAGAGCGCACCGCACATTGGGTCCACGACCGAAGCCGGGGGGCCCCCCTCGCCCGATTGTGGCAAAGCTATTGAACTACAGGGACCGTGATGTCGCTCTTAAGTTAGCCAGGGAGAACCAGCCATTACAATATGAGGGGAGCACTCTGTCCCTATTTCCTGACTTCACGGCTAGAGTTCAAGAGGCGCGTAAACAATTTGTACCCATGAAACGTCAGCTGAGGGACCTAGGAGTCGACTATGCAATGCTCTACCCAGAAAAACTGCGGATTAATAGGCAGGGGAGATCTTTAATATTTACTGACCCAAAAGCACTCCAAAAGGCTATGAAGGACTGGAAAAAGGACAGACAGCTTATGGCGGAGACTGAACCACTGGAGGGAGCTTGGGGAGGATCAATGGACGACCAAGACTAATTACAAATCACACTCACAAGGTTACGCGGAACAGTGAGTTCATGGTGGTCCAACGATGATCTGCAAAGTAACAGTGAGTGGGGTCGGGCCCAGTGGAGGGTCAACGCTACGTTACATTCTTTGAGTACATGATAGTATTTTACCAATGCGAGCATTCCCTGTTTCTTAAAATGCCCCACACGATATGAAGAGGACCACAACACTGATAGGGAATGGCTGTCTAGACGAACTCGACACTCCTTGTATTTGCTTTACACATGATCCATAGGATGAGGAAATCACTGGGGCTACTAGTAGACACTGATATAATACTGTGTTGGACAATGATGATGGTCATAGAAAACTTATATTGAGGCACCATTTATCACCTAATTTCAGCTTTGTTTGAGCGGGGGGGGCGGGGCGTGGCGGAGAGAATTTTTGCTATTGCCTTTTATCTCCGAATAACAGCGAGCAGGTTACCTACGCCCCTGAGTGTTGCACACCTCACCATTTGATTGCCCTGAGTATATTGGGCCTTTAGTTTTTGTTATGATTGTTTAGTTATTTTAGGACTAACACAGGATGAGAGTAGAGGGGGGAGGGGAGGTAGGGGAGTTGTTGGGCGGGGGGCGAGAGGGACCGGGGGTTGGGATTAGTGGGAATGTGGGACGCGGCCAGGTTGGGGTTGGGCAAGCGTAGGTGGGGGGGATGGTATTGCTACTGAATTTATTTTTGCTAATGTTGGATCGACTGATTGAATGCAAATTTGTTAACATTACAATGACTGACTTCTTTGGAGTAGCTTTGGATCGACACATGCACTACTTTGACACAACGGATACAGAGTATGCTGATACACAGCCGCATAACTTACACTATGACCAGTCCCGTAAGAGAAGATGACATGACCCCTCTTTGCCCCCCTCCCCTTGATGTACCGCAAAACCCAAGGGACAGGGACAAGTTGACGCTACTAACTTGGAATGTTTGGGGACTGAATGACCACAGAAAGGTCAGGAAGGTCCTTCAATACCTAATAGGACATGCGGTGGACATAGCTATCCTACAAGAAACGCACTTGCGAACAGACAGCTCGACATTACGATATAGAGGGCTCCATACACATACGCACGCGGCGGGTTTTACTTCCAGCACCAGGGGCGTGCTAACTTGGGTTAACCCTAGATCCCAGATTGTCCTCCAACCGATTGACTCGGATGGTAGATACACCATTACGAAGTGTACTGGCAAAGGAATGACACTATATCTGATTAACACGTATTTGGTCCCAACTTTGATTGTCCCTCCTTTTATGTCACCCTTGCGCGTAAAATTAAAGACCGTGGTGACGGACACATCTTATGGGGAGGGGATTTAAATCTGACTAGGAACCCCGTCCTGGATAGGTCAGATGGGCCTAGAAGACGCCCGTCGGCTTCGGCCCGCGTTTTAGATGCGGAAATGACTAAATTGGGGATATAAGATGTTTGGAGGACTAAATATCCGACACAAGGAGGGTACACGCACTATTCATCGCAACATGATATACATACCCGCATTGACTACTGGCTCCTCTCCGCACACCTCCTCTCTAGAGTACGAGCATGTAAGACGTTACCACGTACTTACTCGGACCACTCATCGGTACTGATTACCCTAAAGGCCTCGTCGTGCCGACCACCACCCTTCTCTTGGAGACTGCCACCATATGCGCTACTAGACGATGCTTTTTGCGAGGAGGTAGCTACCGAGATCGAAGAATTTTTCGTTAGAAATGAGGGCTCGGTATATTCATTCACCACTGTATGGGAGGCCTTCAAGGCACATATACGTGGTGTTCTGATTTCCAAACACACTGGAGTACTTAAGTCTATCCGTGATAGGCTAAAGCTGTTAGAGCGCAGACTAAAAGACATAGAAAGGCGTCAAATGTTGGGTCCGAACGCAAAACTGGCACAAGAACTGGCGCAAACAATTAGAGAATACAATGATGAGGCGGATGCAGAGGTCAAACACTTAGGTAAATACGCCATCGCCAGATCCTATGGCGAAGGCGAACGACCTGGTGCGGTCTTGGCCAAAATGGCTAAACAGCGAAAGCTAAACGCAGCGAGATTGACCCTACGCTCCCCTCTAACTGGAGAGGAGCTAGAAGAATCGGAAGCGGCGACGCGGTTTCGTGCCTACTTTGCCACACTATATGCCTCGAGAGGCCCGACACCGGAGGAAAATATCATGGATTATCTCACGTATATTAAATTGCCTTGGCTCATGAATACCCACCGTGAGTTTTTAGCACGACCATTCGAAAGGGAGGAGATCATTTGAGCATTGTCATCAATGAGGGCAAGTAGCGCTCCAGGTGGCGACGGTTTTCCTGCATCGTTTTACAAAACTTTTTCAGAGTTGCTGATCCCCCAACTGCAGCGACTGGTCGAACAGATCGCTGAAGACGGGAGAATGCCCCCAACGTTGCGAGAGGCGGTCATTATCGCTCTCCTGAAACCAGGGAAACCCCCAGACGATTACGCCTCCTATCGCCCGTTATCACTCCTCAATGTGGACGCTAAGATATTCGCAAAAATAATCGCGAATCGTATAAGCCCGCTGATGACGACCCTTGTTGCCCCAGAGTAGGCGGGATTTGTACCAAGCCGTACACTGACTTATAATCTGCGTACAGTGTTTGCAGCTTTCCAACATCCCAGACAGGAAGTACCAGCAGTTGCGGTATTCCTGGATATGGAGAAGGCATTTGATTCGGTGGAATGGCCTTTCTTACGAGCGGTGCTGCAGAGAATGGGGGTTGGTGAGCTATTTATACAATTGATAAATACACTATATACCTCACCCACAGCGCGTGTCCGTGTGGGAACGTGCACGTCGGAACCATTTGATATTGGGAGAGGCACTAGACAAGGCTGCCCCCTATCCCCTCTTCTGTACGCCCTGGTGGCGGAGCCCCTTGCTTGCGGCCTAAGAGAGTACCATGGCCACCGAGGTATCCGTTTCCCCAGGTACAACCTGATAGTATCCGCATACGCCAATGACACCCTACTGTATGTGCGCGACCCTGACTCGAACTTATCAAGAATATTACGAGAGGTGGTATTGTTTGGGTCACTGTCTGGGATCAAAGTGAACTGGAACAAAACTGTGATGTGTCCGCTCACCCCTGCCACTAAGAGAGTGGAATCTGACTATCCTATACAATGGACCACAGATCCCGTCAGATACTTGGGAATAAGACTCCACACGGACGCGGAAGTGGTCTTAAGAGAGAATTATGGAGTTGCAATCCCTCAATTGGAAGACAACATAGAAAAATGGATCGGCCTACCACTCTCTTTGATGGGACGTATCTCACTATTGAAAATGATCGTCCTACCCCGCTTCCTCTTCCTGTTCTGCAATATCCCCATGGTGTTATCTACCACATTTTTTAAACAACTGCACACCCTGATATTACGGCTGATTTGGGCCGGCAAACAACCCAGGATAGCCTGGGACATCCTGATCCGTCCCTAAGGAGATGGAGGATTGCAGGCTCCTTATCTAGAGCTATATTATCGGGCTGCACAGGGAGCTCATGCATATGGATGTATGCACGGCCCCGCCAACGCACCTCACATACTTATCGAGGGGATAGTAGCTGCTCCTACTCCATTTCCGGCACTCTTGGCTCGCCTAAGGGACAGGCGAATGGGACTACTAGACTCCCTTAACTCGGTCACACACGCCTGGCATCACCTTATGGACGCCCATGCCTGCTCGCTGTTATATGCACCTGGAGCTAAGTTGGAGTGGTGCTCGTGGCTAGGCCCATGCAATGACAAAGGAGTTCTATCGGCTCTAAAGAAACTAAACTTAACCAATATGGGAGACCTCTTTCTGGCAGGCAGGGCTCGCGTATGGGAGGAGGTGGCTACGGAAGATGCTCAACATGCACAACCTCTCGTTAGGTTTCAATTCCACAGAATGCGGCTTGCGCTTAGGGAGCTGCTAGGTGACGATATGGAAGAACCACCGACAGTACAGACATATGACTATGTCGTCGCAGCCACATCCCCGAAGCGACTAGTGGCACGCCTCTATCATGATACGCTAAGAGAGAAGACGGCCCCTTACACTAAACCCAGGTTGGCCTGGCAAGCGGACCTAGCAATAGAACTGACGGAGGACAAATGGGAATATTGCTGTGCAAATGTTAGAAAGGTCTCCCTCAACGGCATTTCTAAACCGTGTGTACTATACCCCGAAACGCCTGCACAGGTATGGCTTGCGGGACAGCCCCAGCTGTGAGCGGTGTAGGGAGCAGGAGGCAGATTTCCGGCACCTCGCCTGGCTGTGCCCGAGGGTGGCAGACTTCTGGCGAGAAGTATATCTTGAGGTGAACTGGGTCACTGACTTCGCGCTAGCTCCTGAACCAATGCTTGCGCTGCTGGGATACTCCAAGGAGATCGCACCGGAATTTCGACGACTTGTAGACATCGCATTCCTGGTGGCGAGGCGATGTATATCACTCACCTGGATGAGAGGGTCCTCTCCCACATTAAACAGATGGATCAGAGATATGACATACTGCTGCACACAAACAGGATTGTACAGCGAATTACTACCCTCTCGCAGTCGACCGAAAAATCACTGGACGCTCTATCTCGGGAGGGGGCAGGTGGAAGAGGAGCCTGACACTACCATTACAAACAATGATCTAGAGGAGGAAAATACCGGGAGACATGACACATAATTAGACATCTTGAAACTTAATGATGACCTGTATGACGAAATGCAGGGGTACGCTAACAGAGACTGACTACACTATTGGTGGAACGGCTGAGAGTGAACCGGACGGGTGCGGACAGTGGGTAGAGATACGCATACGAAAAGCGTACATTTATTTCATGTGCAATATCGGGGAGTGAGGGACTCTCATGGATTGACAAAGGGACGGGATATAAGGTAACAGGAACACTATGCATAACCTGTAATGTGAAACCGAATAATCAATATGTGTCTGATGTAAACTATGCCACCATGACTGTATATTGCTTGTTTTTATTGTTTTCATGATGTGCCAAAAAAAAATAATAAAAAATATATATATATATATCTGATTGTTTTGGTTGATTACCATACTAAATGGTTGTACTATTCCTTTTGCAATTCTGCATCAACTGACAATGCTGTTAAATTTTTACAATCTGTGTTTGATGTTGAAGGTTTTCCCAAAACTGACAATGGGACACATTTTGTGTCTCAAAAGATGTGCTCTTTTCTTAAAACACATGATATTTCACATTACAAGGTTGAATTGTATCCTCCCTCTTCGAATGGATTGGTGGAAAGGAGTAATCGAATAATCAAGGAAGGTATACAAACTGCAATCTCTGCTAGGTTGGATCCTTTATCTTTTGTACATGACAAGGTTTGGGCATATAATACCACACCACACTCCACCACTGGTGTTGCACCATTTACTTTACTTAGGAAAAGGAGTGTGCATTCACTGCTCAATCCCAGCTGGTTGCATGGTGATAGTAATTTGTCTGCTAAGTTAAATTCTTTTCAAGAACGTGTTAATGCTAAGCAATTTTCTATGAAATCACGTTTTGACGCAGGTAAACATTTCTTTGATCAGCCTTTACAAATAGGGGATTGGGGACTCATTAAAAATCCGAAAAGGGTACCGAAGGGGCAATCGCATTTCTCTTCTCCAACTTTAGTCACACATGTTAGTAGAGGTTCTGCTCTTCTTCACAATAAGAGGTGGTGGAACAAAAGGGTTCTTGTCAAGATTTCTCCACTTCAAGCCAATGTTATCAGAGAGCAGCCACTTCAGATTCAGAGCATTGCGACTGGTTTGATTTGGTTCCTTCCATCCAACCTCCTAGTCGAGCTCTGGGGACATCTGAAGGTCAACTCACACAATGTCTTGCTTCAGGTCAATCTTCTTCTAGTTGTGTTCCACAAACACCTGCTTCAGGTCAATCTTCCTCTAGTTGTCTTTCACAGGCACCAGTAGTCCAATCTACACAGTCTTTTGTCTCAGACCAATTATCAGTACCATTGGATGTAGATGCGGGAGAATCTTCCGAAGTGACAACTAGAAGAGCAGCACGTTTAAAACAAATTTCATGCAGATTGAGAGATTTTGTTTTGGAATAGCAACGCACTTTTTATTCTCATTTGCATGGTAATGTTTTAATCCTTGTTTTTGTTTAATTTTATTTGTTGCCCTTCAAAGAGGGGAAGATGTTGTATAAGTACAATTGTGTCTATACTATGTTTGTGCAGGAGTTGCGTGCTACCGCGTGACTCCTCGTTCTATGTTCTATGTTCTATCTCGCTGCTCTTCAGTCATGAAGATTCCTAGGAACATCATTCTGGACGTTGGATCTTCACAACTGAACGGCTCTGGTTGTGGGTGTGTTGCTTCACAGAAATAAACCTACGCTACAACCCAGTTCAAGTTTCTGAAGGTTATCACTCAACAGCGAACAAGTAGAAATTCAGGAAGGCCAAGAGACAGAGCATTTGCATAATCCAATCTCGACACCAGTAGGGCTTGGACTATCGTCTTCCGGTGGGGGACCAGGAGAAGCGGCAGAAAGTTCCTCAGCATCCCAAAACAGGTCCCGGCCACTGATTGAATTTGGGCCTTCATTGAGAGAGAGTCATCAAATATGACACCTACATTTTTTACAGTCTGGAGGGCTGCAGTGGGAGGAGACATGTCTTGCGGCCACCAGTGATGCCAGAGATCACAGGACCGAGAGCAGAAGAACATTATCTTTAACTTCTCAGGCTTGCACTTCAGTTGGTTTATCCTGAGCCAGTGGAAAACCTTAGATAAGCATGTGTTTATTTCCTTACTGTTAAATTCTGAGCTCTTCCCACAGGTGAACAGCAATTGTGTGTTATCAGCATATGACACTATCTAAGCCCCGTAGTTCTCTGCGAGATGCGCTAAAGGCGCCATATAAACATTGAACAAAGTGGGGCTAAGAATTGAGCCCTGAGGGACCCCCACATTCATAGGGAAGATGGGTGCCGAGAAAGGCGGGTACCAAATGGTTTGCTGGCGGTTATTCAGGAAGGAATCAAACCATCTCAACACCTTGCATCCGATCCCCCCCTCTTGGAGCCTTTGTAAAAGTCCACCGTGGGGCACGGTATCGTAGGCCGCGGAGAGATCCAGCAGCACCAGAGCTACCCTACCCCCCTTGTCCAGAGTGATTTTAATAGTTTCCACACCTTCCAGGAGGGCAGTCTCCGTGCTAAAATTGGTTCTAAAGCCCGATTGGCTTGGGTGGAGGAGAAGGTTGGCCTCAACTTAGTCCGTGGTCACCAAATTAACATAGCTCTCCACGACTTTAGAGAAATATGGTAGTAAAAATATCGACCTATAATTACTGGCCACCAAGGGATCAGCCGTAGGTTTTTTTAAAAGGGGAAGCATTTTGGCATTTTTCCAGATCTCAGGCATTTCTCCCGCCTGGAGGGCAGTATTCAAAACTGCAGTGACTGCCGGATTAATTACCTCCGCAATGGCTGCCAGAATTTTGACCGGACATGGATCGGAGGGGGACCCGGATTTGAGGGTTTTCATCAGTGCCAGGGGCTCATCCAGTGATATGAGGGGGAACTGAGTAAGTGCTGGGCCTATATCACAACAGCTGGGACAGGGCAGATCTCTGTCCCCTCCAACTACTGTTAGTTGAGCCACAAACGAGTCTTGGATTAACTTAATCTTGTCATAAAAGAAACAGGTCAACTGGGGACAAACGGGCTGCTAAGGGGAGGATAAATCTTTAACAATATTGAAAAGTTCTCTGCGTCTATTCCCTGCATGCTCAATTTTAGCAGCTAGAAAGAGTTTTTTCCCCTCACGCACATTACCATAGTGCTCCTTAAGCGGCATGGTTGTGGATCGTTTTGTCTGACAGCTTGTAATTAGTACGCCTTACCCTTTCCAGGCGTTTACAAGCGCTCTTACTTTTCCTAAGTGCCTCCGTGAACCAGGGGGCTGAGGCTCTATTTTTTTTTTACTTCCACATAGTAAAAGGGGCTAGTTCTAGGGTGCGAAGTTGGAGCCAATTCTCCAACGCCAGTACATCCTCTTCCAAGCTCCCACTGAGGGGAATATGATGAGACAGAGAGCCATTTGCAAAGCCTCTGGAGTGATCAAATGAAAGGGCCTGTAGCTGCTCTCCTTGGTCAGATTGTGTGATGGAAGGCTGGCTCAGTCCCTGTTAATTCTAAATTTGAGCAAAAAAATGGTCCAACCAGGCTAAAGGAAACGGGGTGTCCAATTCAATCTGTTTAGAAGAGAAGACCTGGTCCAATCTGTGGCCTTTTTCCTGGGTCGGGAGAGGGAAATATGGGGATATGTTTAGAAAAAAACGAGTTACTTACCTGTACTCCAGTATTATCTTTCATAGATTCACATGCTTGTATCTTCCCCGTCGTCATGGTGGGAGTCTCACGGTAACAGAATGACCACAGCAGTACCATAGAGAAAAACTTCATAGAAAATCCCATAGGGAATCATCTTTTTTGGTAACCAGAACTCAGCCAATCAGTCGCCAGCCCTGATATCACATTCCCCAGCAGAGCTATCGTACCTCAGATTTCCAGCCCCAAATGAGAGACAGGATATATCCGGAGGTAAAATGTTCTACCTGAGAAACGGGGAGGTGGGCAGGCGCATGTGAATCTATGAAAGATAATACTAGAGAACCATAGTGAACCATAGTGTACAGGTAAGTAACTAGTTTTTTATCCAGTATTGAATCTTTCATAGATTCACATGTTTCTATCAGATTAGCGAGCAGTACACATACCCATTTGCGTTTCCAGGATAGAACCCTAATATTTCTGGGCTCTGCTCCTAAACATTGGAATATATAAAACTTTGGACATCATACAGTATCAATACATAGTCCCTGCTAGCAAAGCATATGAAAAAAGACAGTATTCACAGAAGAGGACCAATATAGCGTATAACTTAAAAAAAAAAAAAAAAAAAAAAAAAAAAAAATATATATATATATATATATATATATATATATATATATATATATATATATATATATATATGTATAACTCCTCCCACCTGTGAGGAAGCAGAGGCCAAGGCGGGGATACCGGCGGAAACACTTTATCGGCTGATTATGGCATAATGCATTTCGGCCTGACAACGGCCTTCCTCAGATACCTTCAAAGTTGTTCTGGAGACTTTTACACTCTTGTATATTACCCCCGCCACTGTCCCATTGGTTATAGGACACCACACCCACCAATTCAATCAAAGCACACTGCTTGCTGTTCGTCTGAACTACAGGCCCCTATACTTTGTTAAAGAAAACATATAGCGTGAAAAATACCTTATTGAAATAAATGTCGAAGGACCGCTTGTTCCACTGCTGCATCTTCCTTCCATGCAGTATCTAGACAATAATGTCTAGTGAAGGTGTGTACGCTTTTCCATGTCGCTGCTCTGCAGATGTCTGGAAGTGACACTCCTGCAAACAGAGCCGTTGAAGTCGCCATCTTTCAAGTAGAAAGAGTGTGCACTCTGGAGTGTAGCGGTTTTCCAGCTTTCTCGCGACATGTAAGAATAGCCGATGTTATCCATCTTGAGATACTTGATCTGGATAAAGCTAGGCCTTTCCTTGGCCCAGAAAAGGCTACAAAGAGCTGCTTTGTTTTCCTAAACGACTTTGTTCTGTCAATGTAGAACTTCAAACATCGTTTAATGTCCAGAGAGTGTAGGGCTCTCTTCGCTGCTGTAGTAGGATTTCCCAAAAATGTGGGCAACACTACAGGTTCATTGAGATGAAAGATTGTAGGAACCTTAGTAATTTATTTTTAGTACGCTCTCAATATGACTTTATGCTGCAGAAACTGAAGAAATGGTTCTGTAATCAGAGGATGCTGAATCGGGGGAAACACTCTAAAAAGTCCTTTGAGAAATTCTTTTATCACTCTTTGTGACCAAAGTGATGGTTGATCAGGAACCCTTCTATATCTTGAAATTGCTTCCAAATGTACTTTCAAGGACGCATGAGAGGGACCTGCTTTGGACAAATGCAAGAGATATGGAAGGATTTGTTCCGGAGAGGCAGTGAAAGGATGTAGAGACTGAGATGCACACCACTGGCAAAATCTCTTCCATTTTGCTGTATATGTCTTGTTTGTTGAAATAGCACGAGATTGAGAAAGTATATCTCGGCATTCTTAAGAGATGTTTAAGGATTGGAATTCATGTTCGTGAGGTTCCATGCCGATAAATTCAGTGATGTCAAATTTGGGTGGAGAATTTGCCCGTTGTTCATAGAGATCAGATCTTGTGAAATCGGAAATTGGATTCTGGGGGCTATTGATAATTGAAGAAGCTCCGAGAACCAAGTTTGCCTCGGCCAAGCTGGGGCTATCAGAATTAAGTGGCATGGCTCTGCCCTCATTTTCCGAAGTACTCTGTTATCAGAGGGAATGGAGGAAATGCATATGCAAACATTCCCATCCAACGCAGATGTACTGCATTGCCCCATGATCCCGCCTGCGGGAAATTGCTGGCGAAGTGTTTACATTTTGAATTGTGTTGGCTTGCAAAGAGATCCAACGTTGGTGTGCCCCACCGACGAAACACTCTTAAGAGTTGAGAATGAGCTAACTCCCATTCGTGAGAAACGATGACTAATCTGCTCAGGGTATCCTCTCTTGTATTGCTTATCACTGGAATGTGTTGCACTTGAAGAGAGATGTTGTGAAGTAGTAGCCATTTCCAAATTTCTTGTGCCTGTGCCGATAGAAGCTTTGATCTTGTGCCACCTTGTTTTAAGAGGTAGAACATTGTCGTTGTACTGTCTGTTATGACCATTACTGTAGCATTGTGTATCCTGGGGAGGAACGCTTGCAAACCCAAGAACACTGCCTTCAGTGCCAACATGTTGAAATGTAGTCGGGCTTCCTGTTCGGACCAATGACCCTGTATTTCGAGGTCTTGAAGATGCGCCCCCCAACCTTGAAGTGATGCATCTGACATCATTACGTAACTTGGGCGTTGGGGCTCAAAAAGCAGGCCTGTTACTAAATGTTTTCTGATCTTTCACCATGACAGGGCTTCTTGAGTTTGAGGAGAAATGGTGATCCGATCTTCAAAGGACCCCTGGGATTGTATCCATTGTTTGTCTAGGAGTTCCTGTAAAGGTCTCATGTATAGTCGGCAATTTGGAATCAATGGGATACAGGAAGACATCATCCCCAACAAGGACTTGAACACTCTCACTGAAGTGTACTTTTTTAACTGCAGGATTAAAGCCAGATTTAAGATTTTTTGAGTTCGCTCCTCCGATGGATAGGCTTTCGCTTCCCTCGTGCGAAGCGTAGCTCCTAGGAATTGAAGGGTTTGCGAAGGAACAAGGGATGACTTTTCTACGTTTGTTCGCAGGCCCCGGCAATGAAAGAGATCCATGCAGCGTTGCAAGGAGATTCGGGCCTCCTTGTAAGACGATCCCTTTATAAGCCAATTGTCCAGATACAGGAAAATGTGGTGTCACTGTAGCCTCAGGTGAGCTGCTACCGGTGCCATGCATTTTGTAGGGACCCTTGGAGCCGATTTTAGCCCGAAGGGCAACACATTGAATTGGTAGTGGTGCCCTTCCACCACGAAACGCAGATATTTTCTGTGATGCATATGCATCGGAATATGTTATGTTATATAAAAATTTATAACGCGCACGATTACTCTTGAGTGTCCTGGCGCGATGTGGTTTCAGACCTGTGGCTAGAGAGAGTGTTAGTAGGCTTGCTTGAAAAGGTGAGTTTTAAGAAGCTTCTTAAAGCACCGGAAGTCCTGTGTGTGGCGCAGGATAACAGGGAGGGTATTCCAAAGAGTGGCTGCTTTGACTGAAAAGGACTGGCCGCCCATCCTAGAGCAACGAAAGTGGGGGATGGCCATCAGTCGATGAGAACCAGTTTTTAAAGCTCGACGAGGAGCATAGAAGTCCACCCTTTTACTGATGTAAGGAGGGCCTGAATCATGTAAAGCTCTATGCGCTAAGATAAGAGCCTTGAACTGCACCCGCTGGACCTCGGGCAGCCAGTGAAGGTCTCGCATTTGTTATCTGATGCTTGATCTTTTAGAAATGCTGAGTAGAAGTCTGGCCGCCGCGTTTTGAATTAACTGTAGTTTATTAACCAGATATCCAGGGATGCCAAGGAAGAGCGCATTAGCATAGTCCAGGCGGGATAGGATAAGCGCCCGAGCCACCATCTCCTTGGCTGGCTGAGGGAGCAAAGGGAAAAATCTGCTTAAGGATTTGAGGGTTCCTAAGCACACGCCCGTAAGTCTCTTGATGTGATCCGTAAACCTGAGATCTTCACCAAACCAGATACCCAGGTTCTTAGCCAGACAACCCTCAGAGAGTGGGCGGGGGAAATCAGAGGGCCACAAGGAATCTGTGAAGACAGGGGGAAATTGACCATAAAGTATAATTTCTGATTTCCCCTCGTTGCACTTAAGTTTGGCCTGAGCAAGCCATGTAAGCACGGCGGCTAGGCATCTTTGGGCCCTAATCGTGCATAGATCAGGGCCATCCCAGGTAAACCAGGTATGGAAATAGGCACCTAAAAGGTCCAGGGATGCCATGAAATCTCCTCTCCGTAAAAGCAAGAGAATTTCTTGAAGGGATAGCATGCGAAAAGGAATTTTCTTGATGAATTGGTTCAGACCTCTCAGGTCCATTACCTGCCTCCATTTCAAAGTTTGTTTTTTCTTTATCAGAAAGAAATGTGAGTAAAAGCCTTTCCCTTGCTGAGGAAATGGGACTTCCTCTATTGCCCCTTTTTCTATCAGAGATAATACTTCTGCTCTGAGAGCTGATAGATGCTGCTGCTGTCTGTAAAAAGGGGCGTTGATTTGGGGGCTTCTGCATTAATTCCCAGGTATGGCCCTGATGAATTACATCCACTACCCATCTGTCTGTTGTTATCGACAGCCATTGTTGTGAAAAGAGAGAAAGATAATGGTCTTTGCTGGTGTCTGACCAAGTGGTGGGTGCCTTGATAAGGTCACTGACGTCTACTGGCTTGCTGCGCTTTTCCCCTCGCAACATTCTTTCCCCTGGATTGTTGGTGGTAAGAATGGTTTGAGGAAAAATATTGCTGGTTACTGAAATATTGTCGGTACCCATGCTGATTGTAAGTCTGGTACCTGTTTGACTGGTACGAAGACCATTTGGTTATATTGGCCTCAAGACCCTCTCTTCCAAAAGGAATGGAATCTGCCCTGTTGAAGAGACCCCAGCACCAGCGCTGTGTCTGTGTCAGCCTAGATACCCTAGAAAGCATTGTCAATATGTTTACTGAAGAGATTGTCTCCATCGAAAGGCATGTCAACAATTGTTGCCTGTACTTCAAGTCTAAAGGAAGTGGTTTTCCGCCATCTGTCGAAACGCCACCGAAGAAATGTCCATGGCGATATGTTATGTTATGTTATGTTATGTTATGGGAGTTTGTAGAGCGCACAGCTGCCCCAGCCAAGGGGCGTCCCGGCGCTGATCCTGAACAAAACACAACAGAGAACAAAAAGAGACATCAGGAAATTAAGCAAATAAAAAAGTTTTAATGGCTTTCCTGAATTGGTACAATTCATTTATTTCTCGAATGTGGCCTGGTAGAGTGTTCCATAGCTTAGCTGCTAGGAACCGAAAAGAGCGTCCACCGGCTCTGCTGCGCTTGAACTGGGGGACTTCGACCAGATACTGACCAGCTGAGCGAAGGGCTCGCGTGGGCACATACATCTTCAGTAAAGGTTTTAGCATATTACGGGTAGACTGTCTTAAAATTTTAAAGGAGATACATAGGACCTTAAATTGTATTCGCTGGGCTACTGGAAGCCAATGAAGTTTACGAATGGAGCACAGTACCTTAAATCCAGAAAGAAAGTTGTCAGTTGGAAAGGTCAAAAGTTCACTCAGGAACAGAACTGAGCAAGGCTCAGGGAGACTCCTTCTCACATGAAGACGGTTGGAAATCTGAGGTAGGATAGCTCTGCTGTGGAGTGTGATGTCAGGGCTGGCGACTGATTGGCGGAGTTTTGGACCAAACAATAATGAGGTCTGGTTACCAAATAAGATGATTCCCTATGGGATTTTCCATGCAGTTTTTCTCTGTGGTACTGCTGTGGTCATTCTGTTACCGTGAGACTCCCACCATGACGACGGGGAAGATACAAGCATGTGAATCTATGACGGATTCAATTCTGGAGAAGTCTAAGGCTTCAAACAGCCCTCTAGACTCGGGTTCCGTCAAGTTATTCATATGAATATTAAAGTCCCCGAGTAACAGACAGGGACTATATTTCGCCGCAATCGGAGCAATAATACGGCTGATTGATTATAAAAACTACCCCTGCAATGGACTGTTGGGCAGAAATTGTAATAAGGAATCCCAGGCTTCCAGCCCCTTCCATCTTCCCAATAGTTAAGGGAGAACAATTGAGAGGGCTTCCGACAATGAGCGCAACTCCCCCTCCCCTCCCCGAAGGGCAGTCTTTCCTGATGATCTGGTAGCCCGGCGGGACCGCCATGGCAATCGTAGGATTGGAGGCTTCTGTTAGCCAAGTTTCAGTTACAAACACTAGATCTAGGGAGGAGTCTGTTAACAGATCAAATAATTCAAGTTGGTGCTTCTTTATTGAGCGGGCATTGAGAAGGAGCGCATTCAACTGCCTACCTCCCCCCACATTCGGTCTAAAAGAGTCTTGGTATTGTGGTTCGAACAGGGCTCTGAGCATGTCTGCGAGGCCGTCCAGTTACAATGACTACACAGTGCTCCTCATAACCATCCAAGTCGGGAGGTGAGGGGTACAACTAACATTCTTATGAATCAGAGGGAGCCAACAGAAGGAGCCTTGTTTAGTATTAGAGGCACTATTAAAGAGAAAAAGGTGGAACATGACCAAGCTGGAGCATCAAGAATCACCTCTGCTTTCTCCCTCCTCAATCTCACTAAAAACCTCAGAAGGAGAAGGAACAAGGGAAAGGCATATAGAATACCTTTTGGCAAACTGTATGACAGGGTATCCAAGTGCCTAGCCTCTTCTGTCCTTGAGCGAAATATAGGGACCTGTTCATTCTTTCGAGTGACAAAAAAGTTGACCACTGGATAACCCCACCTCCGGCGTAACTGCTGAAACACCTGATGACTGAGGCAAAAATAGTTCAATGAAGTGATCTCTTGACTCAGTTTGTCCGCCACCACATTGCCAGTGCTCTTAATGTATACTGCTGTTATAGATGACAGCGCCAATAGCTCTCGGATTGCAGAGACCTATTGGCTTTTCCAATGCTTGTTATAACTTGGTCCTAATAAATTGAGCTCCATGATTGGTAAGACGGGCTAATTAATGAGCAGGCTTAATGGAAGGGGATGTGCTGTTACACTCTACTGGTAGAATGGAAGGTAAAAAGGCTCAGAAGAGGATACATATATAAGATGATGAAATAAAATATTTGGGAAAGAGCACACTGAGCTGTATTCTGAACTCACATATTTGAAATTGCTTTCATGCGCAATAACGAAAAAAATGTTATGGTGAAATAAGATATTTTGGCAAGAGCACACAAGGAGCAGCTCTTAAAGAAACTGAAACAAAGTGCCAGAGCAGCTACTGCCCGAGCCAAGCTCCCACAGCTGCTCCTTGGCCTGGCCAATTCCCGGGCGCGTGCCCAGCCCTTGACAGCTAACCTGTTTCTGTCTGCTTGAGCTGCAGTGTGCTCTGTTGCGTCTCATCTGCCAGAAGCTGGCAATTATGTTTAAATGAGAGGGGAGCGGTGGGTGAACTCTGAGAGTAAAAACTAAACAAAAGTTAAACAAGTATTTGCAATGCAATAGGTCTCGCATTTGCCAGAGTTTACGCTATTGGACTTGCAATGATAATGCCTTTTATTTATTTATTTTCAAAACCCACACATAAATAAAAAGCATTGTAATTTACAATGGCAATAGCTCATACTCTAGCAAATGCGAGACCTATTGCATTGCAAATGCTTGTTTGTATAGCATCTATTACCATCAGTATGACGCCATGCAATTTTTTTGTCTAGGCCACTTTTTCTTATATTTGTGAGATTTCTATAAATAGGTTATGTATGTTTCATTGGTTGCACCTCATTGTATATGGTAAGTAATTAGTATCTAGTTAGGTAATGGTTCTTGTTGGTTTATATGAAAAAAATCAGTTTTATCTGCTAACTCTTATTATATTGTATTGTGTGTAAGAATTGGTGTGACAAAGGCTTTTTCTGTTTTTCACAGGAAACCATCCTTTTATTGTATTATAAATGTGTTTGATAAATGTTTGAACTTATGCATATGCTATAATGCTGAAATACTTTATCATGTATATATATTAATGTACCAAGAATTTTTTATCATTGAATTATGCTTTTAGAATAGTAATTAAAATGTACCAAATGTGCAAAAACGTTTTTTGAGCTTTTCTTGTTTCATATTTTTGGCAAAATGCCACTGTTCATGTGCTAGTGTACTTTTAAGATTTGCCTGGGTATTATATTCACACACATTTTTCTGTTTTTCATTCACCTGGATGGGTGCCCGGCCAATAAGGATTGAGTTATAGAGAGCATTGCTACTCAAGCTATTAGCAGTGATGCAAGGTTGCACCAGTGTTTGTGTGTTATGTTTAGGGTGAAATGTTCTGAATACTTCACAAATGTTTGCTGGTGTATTGCAGGGGTAGTGCTTTTTGTACAGGCCACGTTTTGCCTACTAAATAGATGGCTTTGGTGCAGTGTTGTGCACGTTACCTTATGCTTGTCTGAATAGTGCATTGCTCGCCTAGCTGTTCATTTCTCTGTGGTTTAGTTTCACATGGGCAGACTCATGCCTGTAAGTTTTACCCGAGTAAGGGCCTCTGGGAGAGGCAGTGGATATTTAACCTGGTGTTGGAGTGACTAAACGGCGGTGACGTGCTTTGCGACTTGCTGGCAGTTGTTATCATCATCATCACAACTTCATGACACTCAACAATCTCCTTCAGTGTGATGGAAATGCATGTGGTGGAACGAAGTCTCCAAGTGGACAAGCCTTCTGAGCTAGCCCACCAGTTTCTCGTTTTCTGTTGCCTTTCATGATGGCAGTTTTGTACTGTGTTCCGTGTTAAAACTTGGTATGTTGCCTTCAAAGCTTCTGTTGGAACAGCTGCCAAAATGATGTCAGATTGTGGACGGTCTTGGCAACAGCTCAGCAGACAGTGACATCACCACATGCAGCTATTGATTGTCTGCCATGGCAGACCAAAGTCCACGAGGGAACATAAATCGTTCCAACAGTAGACAACAAAAGTCCATGTCTTTACAAGCACTTAAATGAAAGACACGAAAACAAAACATAAGCAATAAAAGAGAAAAGTTACAGAGGGAGGTGGAGGGGTGGGGAGTAAAGCAACAAGCGTGATAGGGCTTACCGAAGCAGGGCTACTGTGGAAGGGGAATGCAGGTTATTCCATACGTCACTCCCCTTTTGCTGCCATGGCAAAGGTCGCGGCATGGACACAGTCGTGAAGCCGCGGTGGTCTGCGTGGCCCGCTACGCCCTACCTTTTCAAGATGCTGAGAGTTGCTGGAAAAGATTATTCGCGGGAGCCCTATAATAAATAAATAAAACAAGCGCAGCATCCCTGAAGCGGTCGCCGCGCGCACGCATGACGAGCAACAGACGACGGGTGGGCAGGGCCTACGGGAGACAGGGCGGACACCAGAGAACCCGGACACAAAAGCAACAACAATAGATCTCTCCGAGGCGAAGCAGCGCATGCGCTGCAACGCAGGTGAGACCTAAAAAAGGGGACACGTAGGTGGCGCCCGGCTTGATAAATAACATGCCACATGAAACGTCATTTTAAAAGCCTTTGGCCTCAGCAAAACATTTGCATTAATTAATTTTGGAATGTCGATTTCTATTTCATTTTTTGAAGTAATGAAACACCATAAGCACGTTCAATAATGGTACAGAAACGGCACAGAAGCGGGAGAGGTGAATAAATAAAAGCTGATCTGCAAAGGAAAAGAAGCAACAGGGTTGGGGCAGGTGGGAGGAGACAGGGTATGTGAAAACAAGAGCACTCGTGTGGAGTGATGAAAGACAAAAGAGTTGTTCCTACAACGGGAGCAGTGGACGGACAAACATTCTTACTTCAAGTTCTGGGGGAAGTTCAAACACAGGAAGAAGGACAACACATTCATGTTATGGACAAACTAGAACGAAGGATACGAGAGCGACAATGGAGCAAACAAATGGTAAGCCTACGGGCGGGCTGAAACCCACTGAATTGCCAACAACATGTCTCTTTGAGACAGCACATGGGCAGTCTAGCCTATACCGAAATATAACTAGAGAGCTCCAACGGGGCTCATAGTCCGCAGCATCCGACCAGTTCTCTTTGCCTGGGAGGTGACCTGCTGCCTGCCTTGCCTGTAATCCCCTTCTGTGCCAGTAGTCGCTGGAACACAGAAACAGGCATTATGCACTGATCTCTTCTCTCCGAGGGAGTCAGGTTCCTCATCTTCCACACCAGCTCTGCTCGTAAGGGGTAAATAGCACATTCACCAACAACATCCTGCTCTACACAGTGGTTTATCAAGTCTTTGCAAAATATGCTTATTCGCTGAAGTGACTGCTTAGCAGTCACCCTGAAGGTACGTTTCGTAGACACAAAGAAAACAGGATGTTAAATACAGTGTTAAGTTTATAGGTGTGTCAAGAAGGCTCGACGCTTTTATATAATTAAATTAGCAGTGCAAAAACGGCATGCGGAGGTAATAGATGGGTAGGTAATGGTAACACCTGTTGTGGCACAGGCTAGATTTTTTATGTTAGGCTATCAAGGGCTTGGCATGAGCAATGTAGGCCCAAGCTCTTTCCATCACTATGGGACTCTATTCACATTTGCATTTTGCTGTTTTTTCTTCAATTGAGACTCCCGTGTCTTGTCTTGCACAAAAGCACTGCAGTAGCGTATTAGTTCACATTTTAGTTTCTCGCCTGTTTTAATCCTCTCTTAGGACAAGTTGTGCTCTTTTATTCCTTAATCATTCGCAAAAGAGGTGCTTGTTGGTGCCTGGAAGGGAGGGGCAGCAGCACATGAGGAGGCCTTCACCAATCAGCACCAGGAGCACCTTCAGATAATGAAATCTAAATAACTCTGAATGTATTATCAAATACAGTGATGAAACCTGGCCTGGCAGTATGTCTTTAATGTTAATTTTTTACATGATACCACCTCCAGGGTGCTAAAATTGTCAAATTAGTGGGCAAAGGTACAGTGACAGTATTATATGCCCAAGAGCAAACAGCTTGTTAAATTAGTAGCCCTGGGATGGCAACACACTGTAACTTCCTGCAAAGGCTATACACTTGCCAGCATATTGCATTTAGGTGAACTTACCATGTGACTGGGCACTTCTCTCATACTCGGGTTAATATCCAGTTTATTCTATTTTAATCAGCAGCGTGTGCATTGAATTGAAATACAGCCAATTTTGCCCAAAAAGGGAGTGGAGGAATGCGTTAAAAAAAGTGATTGCCCAAGAGCACACAATTTGGCCAAAATGGAGGCCGGGATTAAAAACCATGCCTCCTTGTTCCACATTCCCAACTAGTCTACTACATCACAATTGGGATTGCAGTGAGTCTGGTAGTAAGGCCAGTGCCAAATTTCAGCAGGCAATTCCAGATGGGGCCCATGGCTGCTCATTTTTGGGGACCAGCAGACTGTGACTCAGAGCAAAAGAGAGAAAAACACAAACGGGTGAAATGAAAGAGTGGGATGAAGATGGAAAAAGAATGACAAAAAATTAAAAGCAGTGATGAAAAAGTATCTGAACAGCTAAAATAAAGGGGCAGGAAGCCTCTCCTTGGCTTCACAATGCTCGATCATGTCTGCGAGGCCCAGTGAATGGCATTTTCCTCCCGTGGACCTTGCAGTCAGGCAATGCTGTATGGCCAGGACATAGAACCACCCTCCTTCTGGGCATTGCCTCTTTAGACAATGGCTGGAGACTCAGCTAAAGCACAGATGTGAGGCTCAGGGGAAAGCCCCACCCTTTGCAAGCCTCGGTCTGGATGTGGTGGTGAGGCCAAGGTGCAGTGGCACCTTCTCCTGGTCTTGCAGTGCTATATTATTGCTGCGAGGTCCAGGGGTCTTCGCTGGGCTTCTCTTCGCTGGGCCGTGCAGCACTAGACAATGGTTGCAAGTCCTAGGGGAGTGAGCGCTCCTATTATAGGCCTCATAGCAATGGTGTAGCACTGCGAGTCCTAGAGGAGGGGGCCACCTCCCCTGGGCCTCTCAGCCACTGTCCAGAACCGTGAAGCCCAAGGGAGGAGTCTCCCTCCATTATTCCTCACAGCGCAGCACCATCACTGTGAGGCCCAGTAGAGCAGAATTCTTTCCCCCCTCCCATTGGCCTAGCAGCCAAAAAGGGTGCTCTGTGGAGGGGGAGCTTTGCAGCTCTGGACCATGGTTGTGAGACTATTGGGATGGGGGCCTCTCTCAGGGGTATAAGTATCAGTAGTGCAGCAGGTATAGTGGCACCAGAACTCAGGCATTATAGGGACCCAATGCACCTAAATTATATCAGTAGTTTACTGTACAACTTAATGAACTTGCTTAAGGATCCGTAGCACAATTACTATGCCACTGGTATCTTCTCCAATGCACCTCACAGCCTTAACCCAGAACTGACCCATGAGCCTTGCTGCCACGGACCCAAGGGAAGGAGCCTTCTCCCCTGGTCCTCGCAATAGTGGGCTGTGGCTCCGAGGCCCATGAGAGAAGGCCCTTCTAAGGCACAAAGCTATCAAAATAGTAGCAAGCACAGTGGCATCAAGGCCCTGGGTTATGGGCCCAATGCACTCAAATTATGGCTGTAATTTACTGTGTATTAGTGGGCGGGGGGGGGGGGCAATTTAAAATGCTTTGTTGCACTAGAGCCTCTTGCACCATTGATATGCCACTGGCTCTCCTCCCCTGGTCTTCCCATCCGTGGTCCCCTGCTGCAAGGTCTAGAAGAAGGAGGCCATACCCTGGGCCTCGCAACACAGGACCATGGCTACGAGACCCAGAGGATGAGCCATGTCTCAGGGGTGTAGTTATTAATGTGGAAGCAGGAGGTACAGTGGCACTGGAGCCCAGGGATGTTAGGTGCCCAATGTACCCAACATATGGCTGTATTTTACAGGACTAAGGCAGCAGGCCCAGAGAAAGAGGGCTTCCTCAGGGGCATAGCTACCAATAGTGCAGCAGGTTCAGTGGCACCAGGGCCTAAGGGTGTTAAGGGGCCAGCATACCCTAATTATGGATGCATTTAACGTCCAGCCAGTGGACGGGAGAGCGAGAGAGAGTGACTCATTTAATTTGCTTGCACCAGGGATCATGGCACTATTGCTATGCAACCGGCCCAACTCTCCTCGAATCTGCAGTCATGCCAGCTCTTCGAGGCCCAAGAGACACCCCTCTCTCTAAACACTACATACATACATATATACCTACATCTTCATCCACTAATCGGGAAACAATTTGTTAGCATTTGATTAAAGATATAGGTTTTGGAGTGACTGAGGTCAGATTATTCCACCCAGTGTGAGTAATACAACCGTAAAATATATGTAGATACTTTATTATGGTTATTATTTCTGCTTTATTTGCTAATAATGACGGGAGAGCGTTGCCCCACTGCTCAGAGCCAGCAGATGATAAAATGATAACAAAACAATATTATTATCATTTTATTTATCACTGTCTGACTGAGGCAAAAGATGGAGTCTAGGGCAGAGAGGAGGAGTGGGGGGCACTGTGAGTGTGCATGTCTTTTTGGCCAACTGTCTTAGGACGGCCAAACCGACAAGCGCACTTATGTTTCTTCAACCCAGCAGTGTTGCACGGCTGGGTGGAGAAAAAGAACAATTGTTACTTACCTGTAAACAGGTGGTTCTCCAGTATTGGTGTCTTTCATAGATTCACATGCTTGAATATTCCCCGTCATCGAAGTGGGAGTCCCACGGTACATAAAATAGCAGTAATGCTAAATATATATATATATATATATATATATATATATATATATATATATATATATATATATATATATATATATATATATATATATGTGAAAACATAGCACACAATAAAAGAAGAGGAAATACAACTGAAAACCTCCAAAACAATTCCTACATAGGAATGCATGGTAAAGAGAAAAAACCACTTGTAACACATTAGTGTCATTATGTTAGTCCAAACTACAGCCAATCAGGCGCAAGCACCCTCTAGAACCTTCTCCTCAGAAGCTCCAGTCCTCAGATTTTCGTAGCACCAAAGAGACCTAGAGTGCATGAGGAGAAGAGATCCTCTGAGGGGAGGAAAGGGTGGGTCGCATGTGAATCTATTAAAGACACCAATACTGGAGAACCACCAGTTTACAGGTAAGTAACAATTGTTCTTCTCCAGTATTAGGGGTGTCTTTCATAGATTCACATGCTTGAATAGAATAGAGAGTAGTAACCTCCATAGAGCTGAGATTGCTAGATTGCTACATATGGAAAAAGCCAAAGAAAGTAATAATACAGGGCCAGATACATCAAGCATCCATTTTGCGATTCCTTATTAGCGAAAAATAAGGAATCGCTAATAAGGAATAGCAAAATGGAATGCATCAAGCAATCACTACAAAAATAGCGATTCCTTAGAATTCCTTAATTGCGACTCGCAAATTGCGAGTCACAATTAATGAATACCTCCCCATTCATTCCTATGGGCCCAGAGGCCCTTAGGAATGAATGGGAAGACAATCTCAATTTGCGAATCGCAATTAGCGATTCGCAAATTGAGATTGCGAGTTCAAGGGTGCAGGGGTGTCCAAAGGACACCCTGTTGCACCCCTGATTTTGATCTGTGCACATATGTTGCGCATACACATGCCCGTAAGGCATGTGTGTGCGCAACATGAAACTTTGAAATATGCACAAAAGTGCATTTTTCTAAGTTTTTGCAAATTACCATGAAGTTGTACTTCGTGGTAATTTGCGTGCCCTATTAGCGAATTCACTATTTTTGAAACTTTCATGCATTGCATTTAAGGAATCTCAATTTGAGATTCCTTAAATGCAAACAATCGCAATTTAGCGAATTCTCTATTTGCGATTTTTGCATTTGGGATGATGCATCCCAAATGCAAAAATACCGGTCGCAAAGGGGCAGATTTTGAGAATCTGCCCCTTTGCGACCGGTTTTTAGCTTGATGCATCTGGCCCACAGTCATGTAAACATTATTAGCAATCACAGAAAACACAAAGGAGGAGGGAACAGAGGCTCACCTTATTTGAAAAGATGACGAAGCACTGCCTGTCCCACTGCGGTATCCGCTTCATTGATGGCATCCAAGCAATAATGCTTGGTGAAGGTGTGCCTGCTGGACCATGTCGCTGCACGGCAAATCTGATGAAGTGGCACACCGGCAAACAAGGCGGTGGATGAAGACATCGCCCTCGTAGAATGAGCCTTCACTGAAGACTGCAATGGTTTGCCAGCTTGTTGATGGCCGAAGGTAATGGCTGAAGAAAGCCAACGAGCAATTGTTGGTTTGGTAACTGGATGCCCCTTACGCAGTCGCCCATAAGCAATGAACAGTGGATCGGACTTGCGGAAGGAGGCAGTACTGGCAATGTAAAATCTAAGGCATCGTTTGATGTCCAAAGAATGCAAGCGCTGCTCCGCTGGAGACCTTGGGTCCGGAAAGAAAGTTTTTAGGAACACAGGCTCATTCAGTTGAAAATCCGTAGGCACTTTAGGTAGGAAAGAGGGGTCAGTGCAAAGCGCCACGCCGTCAGGTTTGAACTGTAGATAAGGTGGCTTGATAGTGAAAGCGTGAAGGTCGCTCACGCGACGAGATGAAGTCAAAGCCAAAAGCAGCGCAACCTTCCAGGTGAGGAACCTGATATCCGCCCTATGGATAGGTTCAAACGTGACTTCATAAGTTGAGAGAGGACAACATTGAGGTGCCATGGTGGAGGAGGGCACCGAACAGGTGGGAACTTTCGGAAGAGCCCTTTGAAGAACTGGTGTATGATTCTGGATGAGCAGAGGGAGGAAGAGCCATCGTGTCAGAAGCGAGAGATTGCAGCTAGGAAAACTCTCAAGGTAGCATGTGAAAGTCCGGACTAAGCAAGACTTAAGAATAACGGAAGAAGTTGCTCCGGGGTAGAACGGATTGGATGGACATTTGCTGCCACGCACTAATGACAGAATCTCTTCCACTTGAGTTTGTACGTTTTGATAGTAGACGGAGCCCTAGCATGAGCGAGGATGTCCCTGCATTCCTGAGATATATTTAAGTCTGCGAATTCAAGGTGCTCAGGTTCCATGCTGACAATTGTAGTGTGGAGGGATCCGGATGGCACACTTGGCCCCTGTCCATCGTTAGGAGGTCTGGACGAGGATGCAGAGGAATGGGCTCGGCCTGGGACAGCAGAAGCAATTCCGAAAACCATGCCTGTCTGGGCCAACGAGGGGCGATCAATAGGATGTGGCAGGGCTGCCCCCACATCTTCCACAGCACCCGCGGTACTAATGGAATCGGCGGAAAAGCGTAAGCGAATAGATCGCACCAATCGATCAAAAGGGCATTCCCGCACGAACCGGGGTGGGGATGCCAACTTGCGTAGGATGGGCATTTTCGATTCTCTGGCGTTGCAAAGAGGTCTAGAGCTGGGCAACCCCATCGGTGGAACACAAGATCCAGAGTCGGCTGGTGCAGTTCCCATTTGTGTGTCGTTGATGGGGACCTGCTTAGAGAGTCCGCCAGGATGTTGGACACGCCCGGCAGATGGACAGCCGTCAAGGTGATCTGATGACGGAGAGTCCAATCCCAGATTGACTGCGCCAAGCGAGACAGGTGTGGAGACTTGGTTCCTCCCTGTTTGTTCACGTAGTGCATGCCGGTGGTATTGTCCGTTTGGATAAGCACTGACTCCCTGTGAACTACAGGTAGGAATGACTTGAGCGCTAGGAAGATCGCCATCAACTCTAGCCTGTTGATATGCCACGTGCTTTGGGGAGGAGTCCACTTGCCTTTGATGGATAGGCCTTGGAGATGAGCGCCCCAGCCCTCTAGAGAGGCATCCGTCGTGAGCGTGAGATCTGGTGAGTGAACGAGGAACGACGTCCCCGTCTCCAGGTTGGTTGGCTGCGCCCACCAATGCAAACTCTTTCTCATGCGGGCTGTGACAGCAACTAGGTCGTTGAAGGACCCGGAGACCTGACTCCACTGTACGTCCAGTAACTCTTGAATGGGACGCGTTCGCAATCTGCAATTTGGGATCAGTGCGATACAAGATGATGCCATCCCCAAAAACGACTTTAACGTCCGAACAGAAACGGACTGTCTTATTCGAATGAGGGAGACCAGACGAAGGATCTTCTGTTGCCGCTCGTGCGAGACGAACGCTTTTGATAGTCTCGTGTCTAGGATAGCTCCCAAGAAGTTTCTGGTTTGCAGTGGCGCAAACTGTGACTTTTCGATGTTGATGGCCAACCCCAGGGACTGAAACACCTGCTGACAAAGACGAGTGTCCTGACATAGTTGATGGTGGGATTGAGATTTGAGGTGGCAATCGTCCAAGTATGGAAAGATTTGAACGCCTTGGAGACGCAGGTGAGCCACCACAGGAGCCAGTACCTTTGTGAACACACGAGGAGCTGATTGAAGTCCGAAGGGCAAGATCTTGAACTGATAATGCGTTTGCCCCACCTTGAAACACAGGTACTGGCGATGCTGTTGGATAATCGGGACATGAAAGTACGTGTCCTGAAGGTCTATGGTGGTCATGAAATCCCCGCTGGATAGAAGACGCAGGATTTCCAGTAATGTCAGCATGCGGAAAGATTGGCTCTTGAGGAATTGGTTGAGAGCCCTCAAATCCAGAATGGGTCGCCAATCTCCGGTCTTCTTGAGTATGAGGAAGAATCGAGAGTAAAACCCCTCTCCTCTTTGATGCACCGGGACCACTTCGACTGCACCTTTTTGAACAAGAAGACAGACTTGATGGTAAAGCTCCTTGAGGTGTGGAGGAGGCGGGCCAGATGGTGGAGTACGAGGAGGAATCTCGACGAACTCTAAGGTATGACCCTTCATACAATGTCTAAAACCCAGCGGTCCGAGGTGATGGAGGACCACTGAGAATAAAACAGAGAGGTTCGACCTCCAACACTTTGGGGATGACAAAAGTCATTGGCGCTTAGGAGTGGATCCGCGATAGGAGGACTTTCCCCTATAGGGTTTGGAGGACTGCTGACGATTGGACTGCTGCTGATTGGATGCGTAACGCTGGTTGCCCTGATTGCAGGAGCGGTACTGTTGTCCTCCTCGAAAAGTGGAAGAAGTGCCGCGTCCGTGCGCACCTCGAAAGGGCTGCTTCCGGAATTGCAATGTGCCCAATGACTTTGCCGTATCGGTGTCCTTCTTAATGGACTCCAGAGCGTCATCTATGTGAGACCCGAATAGCGATTCACCATCATACGGCATATCAAGGATCTTGGATTGGACTTCCTGCTGGAAGGAGGTGGATTTTAACCAACCCTGGCGTCGGAGGGCAGCTGCACTTGCAAGCAGACGGAAACCTGTACCAGCAATATCGACTGCACAGTCGATCATTTCTTCCGATGCTCCCTTCCCATCCTGAAGAATCTGCTGAGCGTCCGCCTTGGAAGCCTCATGTATTAGATCTACTAATGCAGATATGTCCGACCACATCTGCCGGTCATAGCGTCCCAAAATGGCTAAGGCATTGGCTGCTCGAACAGAAGTGGAAGCCATGGTACAAAACTTGCCGCCAATAGCGTCTAGGTGCCGACCCTCTCTATCGGGAGGCGCGGTGATTGGAGACGCTGGGTTCCGGGCTCTGCGCTGTGCAGCTTGAGTTACTACTGAGTCCGGCTTAGGGTGAGAGATCAAGCATGCCGGAGAACCGGTTGGGGCCTTGTATTTCTTCTCAAGGCGCGGTACTTGAGCAGGTAACGTGTTTGGAGCCTGCATGAGTTTCATTCCTTCCTTCCAAATAAAATCGATTATTGGAATCGTGTGGACTTGTTTGTAAGGCTTATTTTTAAAATCGTAGAGGAAACAGTCCTCCTCACGTTGCGTTCTAGGTAATTTGAAACTCTGAGCCGCTTTATCCATTAGTAGATGGAAACTGGCGATATCTACTGGAGGTGAATCACCAGAGTCTCCTGGCTGAGGAGAGGGCGACCCACTCTGCCATACCGTGTTCGCCTGCATCCTCGTCCGAATCCTCAGGGACCTCTCCGTCCTCTCGTTCTGGAACCGCCTCATCATCCGCATCCTGCGGATAAACAGTCGTATGAATTCTGATGGACGTCTAAACCTGGGGCGAAGTTGTGGGCGGCAAAGTCGGTGGAAAAGACGGTGGAGGCAGTGCAACGGCAGCAGGAGATTGCACAGGAGTACCTTGCGGCGTTGCTGGGAAACGACTGTTGTAATCATCCAGCATATGCTGGAGATTGGAGATCATGGACAATGGTAACATAGCCATAGGGACTTGGACAAACTGTTCCTCAGGTTGAGACTCTTGGTCTCCGCCATCTTCGTCAGTGTCTGACTCCTGACATTTGATGATCAAATCAGAGGGACTATGGGCTGCCCCAAACGTGTCACCTTCATTCTCAGAATCAGTGTCATGCTCAGAGGTAGTGGCAAACATTGGAGAAGGTGGTTGCAGCTCTGGATCAGATAACTGGTGGCACGGAGCCTTACTGCGATGTTGGGAAAGACCAGCAGTGCCAGAGGATCCTGAATTCTTTAAAGGCACTAAAGGCAACGAGGCAAAGAAAGCCGGTGCCACAGTCGACGGTGCCGTCGACGCTATTGTCAACGGTGCTGATTTGGCTGTCGACGAAGACAATTTGGAAGAATCCAAACGGCCACACCGTCGACGGAGTCGCCGTCAGAGTTACCGTCGATGGGCGATCCATCGTAGACAAAGTTGTCGAAGGTACAGTCGTCGACGTAGGCAGAACCTCCGTAGACGGAGCCCTCGCCGACGGGGCTTTGGCCGACGGAGTCTTCGTCGACGAGGCCTTGGTCGACGGAATCTTAGTCGATGGGAATCGTCGACGAGACAGGCTGGGAAGGCAAAGAAACTCTCGTCGACGTGAAGGCTGATGACGAGACCGTCGTTTACGAAGGAAAAGCTGAAGTCGTCGTCAGCGTTGTCGTCGACGATGAAGACATTGCTGTTTTCGTCGTCGGAATGCTCGTAGACGCTCCCGTCAACGACGGAACTCTAAGAGGCGTGGAAACACTCCTAGAGGCAACAGAAGACGCCTGAGAGCCAGGTCTCGTGGGGTAGCGGTAGTAGGAGTGGTAGGAGACACCACAGAAGCCAGAGGCAGGGCCAGTTTCTTCTTTTTGAGGAAAGGAGAAGGAATATCCTGTACACTACCACACTTCGAGGCTGCTGTAGAAGGACCAGATTGAAAACTTTCTGCATCTGACAGAGCAGAATCCTTGTCTTTTAGACATTGGAGCCAAAGGAGAAGTCGGCCTTCTCTGTCCTTCAGAGTCTTTGTAGAAAAAATTCTACAGAACTTGCAGCTGCCAACTTCATGATCAGGGTATAGACAATAAATACACTTCTGGTGGGGTCTTTATCAAAAAGACGCAGCTTCCCACAAGAAGAGCAAGGTCTGAATAAAGACTTCTTACTTGACATGTTGAGAAGACTGGAACTAGAAGATTTGAGGCAAAGAACTGAGCAGAGCTCAGGGAGACTCCCTTCACAGGACGTGCGGTAGAAAATCTGAGGACTGGAGCTTCCGAGGAGAAGGTTCTAGAGGGTGCTTGCGCCTGATTGGCTGTAGTTTGGACTAACATTATGACACTAATGTGTTACAAGGGTTTTTTCTCTTTACCATGCATTCCTATGTAGGAATTGTTTTGGAGGTTTTCAGTTGTATTTCCTCTTCTTTTATTGTGTGTTATGTTTTCACATATATATATATATATATATATATTTAGCATTATTGCTATTTTATGTACCGTGGGACTCCCACTTCGACGACGGGGAATATTCAAGCATGTGAATCTATGAAAGACACCCCTAATACTGGAGCAGCACAGGCTCCCTGTGCCTGAGCAAGCGTCAGTCCAGCTCACTCAAGCCAATCTCAGTTCTTCTCTCGTGGGAGGTATAGCATGAGAGCAGCGTCTGGAGTGGGTGGGGAGCTTGTATTTTGTGGCCCATGGATTGTCAAGACAAGAGGAGCAACGAGACGGCCCACAGGGTCAGCGGGAGTGCCAGGTAAGTCTTTTTGTTTTATTTTTTTTCGACTCCCTGCGCAGCACTACCACTTTACATTTGCAGCAGCTGCCAATGTTTTATTGTTTTACTGATACTCGCACCAGGAAACAGGCTACTTGCAAAGTTGCTTCAACAATACCAGACGACCAATAGTCCTTTGATGGCACTTCCTCTGATGTCATAAGGAAGGTTTGGCACATTCCCTTTCTGCCGGAGCCCAGAACTCCTAGCATCGTCCCTGAGGTCTTAAGTAATGTCAAAATACTTTGCAGCACACATGCTGCCCAAGCTGTAGTTCTAAACTATTATCATGAATGGGGATTTCCATTCGTCTGTTCACACAGATGGTGAGTGTATATATATATATATACGTATACATCGCCGTAACCACGTGGGTGTGGTAAGTGATGACATCCTGCAGCCAAGGCCCATCAGAACCCGCGCCGCCACTCAGCCCCCTGGCCTCAGAGTGCTGGCAGCTTCTCTCGGCTCACGTCTTCCCTAGAAGCACTCCTGTTTACAAGCCGCCCGCCTCCGACTGCGCAGTATAAACACACCGGCCCTGGAGTGGCGCGGGCGGGACTCAGAAACCGCTTGTGAGAGACGGCCTTGTAGAAGCACACAACTCGCAGCTTTCATCCGCGCATCATGGAGGAAGGTCAAGTGTACACACCCGGGCCCGGCGCTCAGGCCGCTCCATCAATCGTTTCATCTGCTTCAGGAAAAGGCTGCGCGCAGTTGTTGTGCGGGCTGCTCTTCCGCATGCATTAAACAAGTATTTTCGATGATGGTTTATCTGGCAGCGCCCTTGTGGCGATAATTGAAAAACGCACTTTTACGAAGCGCCAGTGCTTAAAAGCAGCATTTGTTGCTTAAAGTTTACGTACGTGGCCCATGAAGTTTCCTACTCAGGAGTCTCGAGTCACTGTTCGGTACTAAAATAATATGCAATTGTTAAGGAAACATTCGTGCCCCCACTTCACACACTGAGTGCATCCTTCATTATATACAAGGAATGAGTTTCCAGCTCATAGCAAACTATATCACCGCTGCCAAAGGACCCATGCCACGTCGTGTCTTGAGCCATTCCGTCTTTGAGCTTTGCATCCTGAAATTGCTACTATACTTATAATGGAAACAAGCACTGGCAAAGCCAATAGGTCCCGCCAGTCTGTTTTAGCCATGTTGTAAATCAGCATGGCTGCTGTTCCACATGTCTAAAAGTTAGTGAGGTAAAGGAGAGTGGCGTGGAGTGGAGTGTCGTAAAGTGGAGTAGAGTTGAGTGTTTTGGAGTGGAGTAGAGAGTCTTAGATTGATGCAGTATAGAGTTGAGTGGCATAGTGTGGAGAGGGGTGGAGTGTCATCGAATGGCGTAGAGTGGAGTGGTGTAGAGTGTCATGAAGTGTTGTGAAGAAAGTAGTGTCATGGAGTGGAAGGAAGTAGTGTGCAGTAGAGTTGAGTGGCATAGAGCGAAACAGTGTGTCATATTGGAGTAGAGTGTCATAGAGTGGTCTGGCAGAGAGTGTTTGGAGTGGTGTGGAGCAAAGTGGAGTGGCATAGAGGGTGTTGGGTGGAGTGCAGCTGAGTGTTGTAGAGTAGAGAGGCATAGAGCGGAGTATAGTAGCATAGAGTGGAGTAGTGTAGGAGAGTGGAATGGCATAGAGTAGAGTAGAGTGTTATAGAGTCAAGTGTCATAGAGTGTCATAGAGTGGAGTGGAATAGAATGTCATAAAGTGGAGTGGCATAGAGTGGAGTAGTGTGTCGTAGAATAGATTGGAGTAAAGTGGCATGGAATGAAATTGAGGGAGTTGTGTAGAGTGTCATAAAGAGGAGGCATGGCGTAGAGTAACAGAGAGTGGAGTAGAGTGTTGTAGAGTGGAGTGGCATAGAGTGGAGGAGAGTGTCAGAGTGGAGTAGAGTATTTTGGAGTAGAGCATCATAAAGTGGAGTAGAGTGTCAGAATGGAGCAGAGTTTAATGAAATAGAGCATCATATAGTGGAGTATCGTGGGAGTGAAGTGTCATATAATGGAGTAGAGTGGACAAGAGTGAAGTGGCGTGAATCACAGTGGTGCAGAGTAGATTGGTGTAGAGCGCAGTGGTGTAGAATGCATTGGTTCTGAGTAAAGTGGTGTATGGTGGATTGGTGCAGGGTGCTGTGATGTAGAGTAGAGCGGCTTAGAATGCAGTGGTGTAGAGTAGAGTGGTGTAGAGTTAATTTCAGTGGCGTTGAGTGCAATGGTGTAGAGTGCAGTGGAGCAGAGTAGAGTGGCGCATAGTGGATTCGAGGGGCTTAGAGCGAGGTGGCTTAGAGTAAACTGTTTCAGAGTCAAGTGAAGTGTTATAGAACGGAGTGGTGCAGGGTACAGTGGAGAGGTGCAGAGGAGAGTGCAGAGATGTAGAGTAGAGTGGCTAAGTGTGCAGTGGCGTACAGTAGTCTTGTGTAGCATGCAGTGGCATAGAGTGCAGTGGAGCAGACTAGATTAAAGTAGTGTAGTGTAGAGTGCTGTAGAGTGTAGTGGTGTAGGGTGTACTGGCAAAGAGTGTAGTGGTGTAGAGTGTAGTAGAGTGGCATAGAGGTGAGTGATGCAGAGTATAGTGTAGTGGCATAGAGTGCAGTCTTGCAGATAGAGTGTTATAGAGTACAGTGGCAGAGAGTGCACTATCGTATAGTGCATTGGTGTAGAGTGGTGCAGAGTAAAGGGGTGCAGAGTAGAGTGGTGTAGAGAGCAGTGGCATAGAGTACAATGGTGCAGAGTAGAATAGCGTGGCATAGTGTGCATTGATGTAGAGCGCAATGGTGTAGAGTGGCATAGTGTGCAGTTGCAGTGGCTTAGAGCAGAACGTTGTAGAGTATAGTGACATAGATTGCAGTGGTGCAAAGAAGTTGGCATATAGTGCAGTGGCCTAGAGTGCATTGGTTTAGAGTAAAGTGGTGTAGAGTGCAGTGGTGCAGAGTGGTGTAGAGTAGAGAGGCACAGCGTAGAGTGCAGTGGTGTAGAGTTGTGCAGCGTAGAGTGCAGTGCCATAGAGTGCAGTGGTGTGGAGTGGCACAGAATGGAGCAGAGTGCAGTTTGTTTTTAACCTTGAGTAGGCTCACAGTATGGAATAAAATTAGGATCCTGTACATGTGAGTCATAACTCGATTTTAGTTGACGAAAAGTGGTTATTCTTTCTCACATTACGGGGTCTTGTCTGACACTTCTGTGCATATTCTACTTTCATTGTTTTTCACCTCTTATGTTTTTACACTTCCCATTTTTTCTTTTCTTTTCACGGGTAAGAAAGTTACAGATGATGAGAAACGTGGGCAAGCAGCTCCTCTGGTGATGCTTACGTGAGGTCTTTTCTCATCTTCACACAATTTTTCTGTACACCCCTTTCAAGAGGGGGTACATATATACAGGGTGGACTGGTAAATGTGTATCTGAATGATTTTTGAGGGACATTTAGGACTGGACATGACTGGCAATTGACTAAAGCCAGTGGTTGGGTTGGAGAAAGCAGTACCCTACCCCTGGCTCTTAAGAAATGTTAACATGTCCTAAACAGTCAGGTCTATTATATTTATCGTCGCTTGTGAGTGGAAGTTGACCTGACTGGTATTTTCCCTCTTGTGCTCCTTAATGTGGATGACCACTGAAAATTAATTCATCCCCTTGAATTGATTTGAATTCATAATTGTGTAAGAAACAATCTAGCAGACACAACCAAAAACTCAGTATATTGGTGGAACCATGTGCTACATTATATCTCAAAGAACTAGTCCTAATAGTGGGTCCAGAAATCACAAACATTCTTAGTGCCTCTCTTACCCGGGTGGAAGTCCTCCCATTCATGAAACTCTGAAAAATGATGACACTCTTGAAGAATCCAACAGCCAAACAGAGATCTAGCTAAGTATAAACCTATATCAAACCTACCATCCTAAGGAAATAGTTGACAGGGAAGTGAAAAGACGATTATTAGAATCCACGGCGAAACATAACCTTCCACATGACTGCCACTCTGACCTCAAGTTCATGAGACTGACGGAAACTGCAAAAGCAAACATTTGCGATGACTTCATCACTATCACAAGAGATACACAGCTCTATTCTCCCACAACCTTTTGGTAGATGATGGCAAAGTGAGTGACAGTGCCTTGAAGAAAAAGCTAATAAAATTGGTGGGATCTCAGTCACAGGCCTGGGATGGATCCTGGTATTCGTCCAACATCTCATTCAGTAGAACACAATGGTGGCTCAAAGATCATCCAATGGAATCACATGGTGTAGGCCTGGCAGTGAAATCCGCTCTGTTTGCGGAGTTTGCAGAGTTTTCCACACACTGCGCAATTCGGAGCACACGAAGTTCTGAAAAATCACACAGTGGAGTTTTTTTTCTCACTCGTGCGCGCCAATGTTAAGTTGGCGAGCGTAAATGAGGAAAATCCAACGATAGACCACCTCCCAGCGACATTTCTCAACACCGGTGGACGCGGATGGTCGTGACCGCTCGCAATGAGAAACAAATCCGTTCACGCTGAGGAAGCTCTGAGGAAGCTGCCACTCGAGTAGACAATCCACTTGAGCCGCAGAAAGATGCAGCGTCCTCTTGTGCTGCGCATGGTGCAGTTTGCTCGGACTTTCTAGCGCTGGACAAACACCCAGCTCTAAAAATTAGCGCGAATGGCGCAACCTAAGAAACTCCGCTGCTTGCAGAATTCCGTGTTGGTATAATTCTGATTACATAGATATCTGACTGGATTTAAGAGCGCAAGTTACACAGAAGGGTGTCTTGCATTGAGAATCATACCGTTCACGCACAGTAACATAGTAACACCTCACAAATGGGAATTTTAGTGTTAGGTTTTCCCTACGTTTGCAAATTATTTTCATACTCTCCTCTCTACCTCTTCCCTCCCTGCAATTGGTTGGTAAGTTACCCCTGTTCATGGCATAAATATATGACTTTTTAAAGTGGGACGGAAACGGTAATACCTCTAAAATGAGTAGGCTTGTGAGTGATTTCTTGACAGGGAAAAATATTTTCCCAGTGAGGAAAACAATTAAAAGCATTTTCCATTACACAAGAACAATGGCCTTTCAACAAGTTGCTTTGTGCACATTGAATTACAATGGCAAAACGAGCTGACGCCCAGGTGCGAGCAGAAACTCACAGCAGTCTCCTGAAGTATGCCTAAAAAGCTGTCAGTGGCACAGCTTTCAAAGATTAAATGAGGAAAACTTTGTGAATTGGCAAAGGTAGTACGCTGCACCCACCATAGAAGTTACAACTTTGAGCGGGTAGATTTTTTACTTATGTTTTAGGATCAAATCCTTAGAGTTTAATTTGAGTACCACACATTCTGAGTGAGTAGGAATTAACAGCATATAGCTCTCCCACCAAATTCGCTCAATAAGGGTTAAAGAGCAGTGGGGCCATGAAAGGGTCCAGTGGTAGCCCATCGTCATAAGATGTTTACCTGCACTGAGGGCATGTTTATCAAGACAAATCTCAACTCGCACATCACTTTGTAAATCAGTTAATCCACCTTTGTAAACATAATCCCCCACATAGATAAACTATACTATAATCGATTTCTATATATGTAATCAAACTCCAGGATATAATTGATATAGGTGCTATATACATTTATCACCTATAGGTCTCAAAGCTCCCCCAGCTAGCATTTATATAGTTAAGGGTTATCTTCTACTCTTGCATTAGCTTTGAAACCGTTACATTGTTTAATTTGGGTAATTTCGAGTATATGGTCCTGCACTGATTCTGCTTTACTGCCATTGACTGATATGTCAAATAGAGATATTTTTAAGGAGGCAATCCAATTATTTCACAAAAATGTCAAAAGCTTGAGTCAAACATAGATTTAAATGGCACACATTCCACAGTCCTCTGTCACCACAGAGTCTATACTTTGCATTCGTCAAAGAAGATATAAAGAATAAATATGTTTCAGTTTCTTTCTAGATCTCAAAAGCCATGTTCAATTATCCATTCTTTATATACAAAAGCTTTGAAATACAATCAACAGCGGTACAGATTTTTAGACCTCTTTGTCAAGGTTTTGGTGAGAGCAGTCAACTACAGCATATACAAGAAGGTGACCATCCCTCTGTTGATGAAACTGCTCTATTCTGAACCACCTTAAGAAAATAAACAACGGACACAGAAAACAGAGTACAGGAGAGTGCTCTACAAAAAAAGTTTGCGAAACAGAAGCCCTATGTATGTATGTTCAGCGATGCAGCCTTAATTCTAGGATGAGAAATCACATAGTGAGGAACCGTAGGGAGAGTGGGACCAAAGTTAGAAGCATTTGTGGGAAATCTGGCGAAAAAGATCTAGGGCCATGAGGCTGATGAGTCGATTCTGACATCGATTTTCAGGAAATAAGACACCGGTTTTGCTCCCAACATGTACTGAGAAATGTAAAGGGAACAAGATAAATATTATAAGAACATGCCTTAGTGCCCCAAAAACTCAAAGTGAATCACAAAAATCTTGGAACAATGCACACCTCAAGCCAGGCATGCTTGAACAGCAATGCAATGAATATTAAGAACCAAGTTATTATCACCTTCCTCTGTCTAGTGAGTGAACTAGTCAAAAGTCAAGAGGTATGTACTGGACCCTAGATGAAACTTGAATCTTTTAAGCACACCGTATGTTACCCCTAAATTGGCTTAATTCCTCCTAAGAAAATTGGAGATCCTCCTAGTAACTTTGACTTATATCACTAGGGCAACTCGTTGCGGGTGAAGGGCTCTCCCATGTATAGGAGAACTTGTACTATAGGTGTCTGATCCCTAGCAGCATGTGATAGAGGCCACCTAAATTTAGGAACCATTAATTCCTAGACGCACACTGTTCATAAAGGAACGCTGATACAATTTCATTTTAAAGAAGTAAGGATTGGCTTTTCAAAACCTTTGAAACAATTCCTAGAATACTTCTTGATTGTATCACTAGCAATATTTGAGCTGGGCATATTTTAACTAGCCAAATCCGAACAATATCCAAAAAATTGAGGGGCTTATTTTACAAGCCCCTAGCGCCACTGGTGGCTACGTGATGCACCGGCGGCACAACCTGCTGTGTGATATTTACAAGCACACGTAAAGCCACTCTGCGTGGCTTTACGTGTGCTCGTACATATCACCCCTTTTCACACAACACTTTCAGTGTTAGGGGCGTGACATGGGTGTTGCTGCCGCTGTTCCCACGCAAAACCAATGTCCACTGATGCATTTTCAGATTTACAAGTAATCGTAAACCTGGGAATGCGTCAGAATATTACGCCAGTGGTGTAGCGAGGAAAACATTTTCATTTCTCCTCTTTTTTTCCTCTTTCAATGCGTGCTGCATTCTACAGCACGTATTGGAAGAGGAAATCACCTCAAATTATTGTTTTTGTGCAGGAAGGTACTCCTTCCTGCACAGAAACAAACTCCCCACGACGCAGGCATCCTTGCACCATGGTGCAAGAGTTCCTGTGCCGGCACATGGCAGCAGTTTGTGCGCCAGCGCAGGGAAAATCCCCAAGATGCAATATATTGTTGTAAATATGTCACATCCCTGTGCTTTGAAAATAACGAGACGCAGCAAAATGACTTGGGGCACAGCGCTGGGTTAGTTTCCTGTAAATAGGGCCCAAGTACATTACGGGGGATATTATCAACGGGCAGCGATAATTTTCACTGGCCGTGCTTAGCAATAAATTTTCTTATCGCAGGTTATCTCTTGAATTTATCGCCCTGGTAGCGCGTTATTAACAACTCGTTTCTCCAGGGTGATAACAATTCCAGAGATAGCGAGTTTATCGCCGTTTTGCAGGGAACATGGCTGGTTTTCCAGCGATGCTCCCTGCAAAATGTCAATAACCTTGCTGATACGACCCACAGGGTCTTATCAGCATAATCTACCCCAATGTTAGGGCTAGGTAAGTCTGCATTTTAGCAGACGTTAGTTTTTGGAGAAAACAGCGGTTTTCTCCAAAAACTAACATCTGCTAAAATGCTGGGGCAGCCTTGTAAATAGCGCGATGTGCCCATCAGCGCTATTTGCAAGGCTGTACTGCCCAGTGACGCCCACTTTGCATCTCATTAGAGATACAAAAGACGAGGCGTCGGTAACAAGGCTGCTAACATGCGCTAATGCTTGTTAGCACCTTGTTAATAGGGAGAAAACATTATCTCCGCTTTTTTGGCTTTTAAAGCCAAAAAAAGCAGAGATAAGGCCTTTGATAATATGCCAAAACATAGAGAGGAGTATCCCCTTTGAAGATAAAGAAGAAAACAAGTTACTTACCTGTAACTTTGGTTCCCCAGTATTGGTAACTTTCATAGATTCCCATGCTTTGTATCATTCCCCGTCGTCGGACTGGGAGTCTCGGTAATAAAAAATATCATAGTAGTAGGTACAAAAGAGAAAGAAAAGGCCTAGGCCTCATTCCCTTTTGTAACATATCAGCCTCTTTTTGTAAAAGAGACCAAACTCTAGGCGTCAGCCAATCAGAAGAGCCTCACCCTTAGAACCTTCCTGAAGGAACCTCAGAGCCTCAGATTTTCGTAGCCGTAGTGTGCTAGACACCATAGTTGCTGAAGGCTGAGCTTTCCCCGGGGAGGTGGGTGGGCGCATGGGAATCTATGAAAGTTACCAATACTGGGGAACCAAAGTTACAGGTAAGTAACTTGTTTTCTTGCCCCAGTATTGGAACTTTCATAGATTCCCATGCTTTGTATCAGAATAGCAAGCAGTAAACATCATAAACACATTTTGTAAAGCAGTATATCATAACATTAGCCAGAAAATTACAAAATGTGTCACCCATGGAAGGTGGGATAGAAAGGAAAGCTCACCCATCACTTGAAGAGGTTTCTCAGGACAGCCTGGCCCACAGCCGCATCATCCTGCTGCAATGACTCTAAGCAATAATGCTTAGTGAACGTGTGCACGCTGCTCCAGGTAGCAGCTCTGCAGATGTCCTTGATATGTACCCCCGCAAAGAGGGCCGTAGAAGAAGCCACTGATCTCGTCGAGTGAGCGCGGATCTTGCCCACTAGAGGTTTTCCTGCTAACTTGTGGCAATGCAGAATGGCACTTGAAATCCATCTCGAGATCCCCTGTTTAGACAGAGGGAGACCTTTGCTTGGACCGCCGAAAGCAATGAACAATTGTGAAGATTTTCTAAAGTCTTTGGTGCGGTCCGTGTAGAACTTCAGACAGCGTTGCAAATCCAGAGTGTGTAATGTCTTTTCTGCTGGAGTGACTGGGTTCGGAAAAAATGTCTTTAGAATGACCGGCTCATTTAGGTGAAAGTCAGTGGGGACCTTGGGAATGAACCTTGGGTTTGTCCTTAAGATGGTAGTGTTCTTTTTGAACTGCAAAAACGGTTCTTGGATAGTTAAGGCTTGCATCTCCCCCACTCGCCTCGCTGATGTGAGGGCCAAGAGTAAAGCTAACTTCCATGATAAGAATTTTAGGTCTGAGCGGTGAATCGGCTCAAAAGGTCCCTTCATTAGTTGAGCCAGGACTAAGTTCAGATGCCATGCTGGAGGAGGAGATCGCACTGGCGGATAGACCCTGAACAGGCCTTTGAGGAATTGTTTGACAATTCTTGCAGACCACAACGAAGGACCAGAATCAGATCTTCTGAATCTCGAAATCGCCGCTAAATGAACCTTGATAGTAGAATGGGACAGATTAGACTTAGCTAGCGAGAGTAGGTAAGGTAGGAGCTGATGAGGTTTTGACGTGAAAGGATTAATCTTTTCTTTCTTGCACCAGATACAGAACCTTTTCCACTTCAGTCTGTATGTTTTGTTTGTGGACGGAGCCCTTGCCTGAGAGAGGATGTCTTTGACCTCATTGGAAAGAGGAACATTCATGTATTCTCGCTGGTCAGGAGCCATGCAGTCAGGTGCAACGATCTCGGGTCTGGATGCCAAACTTGTCCTTCGGACATTGCGAGGAGATCCGGAACGTCCTGCAGCTTTATCGGAGGTACTAGCGATAGCAGATGGAGCTCGGTGTACCAGAATTGTCTTGGCCATGCCGGGGCTATAAGGATGAGCTTGCATGGTTCCGTCCTCATCTTCCTGAGGAGACGAGGAAGCAGGGGAATCGGTGGAAATGCATAGAGAAACCTCCCCGTCCAGGCTATCGACAGGGCATTGCCCAACGAGCCTTGGTGATGGAACCTGCTGGCGTAGGCTAGGCACTTTTTGTTGGCCGGCGTGGCAAAAAGGTCCACCTCTGGTGTGCCCCATTTTTGAAAGAGTAGGTCTATCACTTGTTGTTTCAGCTCCCACTCGTGACTGACTGAGGCGAGCCTGCTCAGCCTGTCTGCGCCCTCGTTGAGCACTCCTGGTAAGTGCTCCGCCTTTAGAGAAATTCCGTGAAGAATAGTCCATTCCAGAATCTGTTGAGCCTCTCACGACAAGGGGAGTGACCTCGTCCCTCCTTCCTTGTTCACATAATGCATAGCCGTGGTGTTGTCCGTCCTGACTAGCACCTGTGAACCCTGGAGACGCGGAAGAAAGGCTTGAAGGGCTAACCTGATCGCTCTCAGCTCCAACAGGTTGATGTGTAGCTTTTGGTCGCTTGGAGACCAATGGCCGCTGACCTGCAGGTCCTGCATCACTGCTCCCCATCCCTCCAATGACGCATCCGTCGTCAGTATGTGAGGTGATGGAACGCTTGCGAAGGATAGACCTTGGCATAAGTTCTGTGGATTCGACCACCAAAGCACTGCCTCCTTCATCTCTGGAGTGACCATTACTTTGTCGTCGAACGATCCCTGCACTTGCTGCCACTGGAGGTCCAGTTGCTCCTGCAGGGGGCGCATCCGTAGCCTGCAGTGCGGGATCAGGGGTATACAAGATGACATCACCCCCAACAGCGACTTGTAGCTGCGTACAGAAAGACACTTTTTTCTTTGAAGGCTTCCTGCTAATCTTTGCAGTTTCTGTACCCTCTCTCGAGTCGGAAATGCCTTTGAGAGCCGCGAATCCAACAGCGCTCCCAAGAACCGCGCTGTCCGTGACGGCAGCAGCGTGGATTTCTCCATGTTCAAGGTGAGACCCAGATTTTGGAACAGAGTGGTGCAAGCCTGCACCGCGTCCTGCGCTAATGCTCTGGTCGGGGCCTTTAGTAACCAATCGTCCAGGTAAGGGAAGACCTGGAAGTGGTGTTTGCGCAGAAATGCTGCTACAGGTGCCAGCACCTTCGTAAAAATCCTTGGAGCAGAGCGAAGGCCGAACGGCGAGACTCTGAACTGAAAATGGCTCTTGGCTACTGTGAAGCGTAGGAACCTTCTGTGCGCTGGGTGAATCGGGATATGGAAGTACGCATCCTCCAGATCGAGTGTGGCCATATAATCCCCCGGGTTGACCATTTTCAAAACATCCTGTAGGGATACCATCCTGAAGGATAAGGAGATGAGATAGGCATTTAGCTCCCTGAGGTCCAGGATGGGACGCCACTTCTCCTGCGTTTTCCTCACCAGGAAGAACCTGGAATAGAAACAGTTGCCCTGTTGATTGGAGGGGACCGGCTCTATCGCTCCTTTGCGGAGCATTTGTTGCACTTCTAGCCGCAGGAGATGCAGACGTCTGGAAGGGATGGCTGATGGGGGTCTGGGTGGAGGGACTTCCGTAAACTCCAAAGTATGTCCCCGTCTGATGATGTTGAGCACCCAACGGTCCGATGTAATTTGGGACCAGTTCAGAAGGAATTTTGACACCCTGCCTCCAACTGATGATCTCTCGGAGGAGGGAGCAGTAGGCAGAGCCAGCAGGCCGCTATTGGCGTTTGGACGAGTCTCGTCCACGGGCAGTTTGCTTGCCTTTGTTGTAAGGCCGTGAATAACCAGAGGACTGGCCCTGTCTTTGTTGGTATGACTGGCGATTCGGCTGGTACCCAGAGCTGTTGGAAGAATAGCGCTGTTGTTGGTATGCGCCTCTATAGGTGCCACCTCTGCCTCTTGTGCCCCTAAAAGGAGTTTTGCGGTACTGGAGTGTACCCAGCGATCTAGCTGTTTCCGTGTCCTTCTTGATGTCTTGCAGCGTTTCGTCGATCAATTTGCCGAAGAGTGCCTCGCCATCAAAAGGTAGATCAAGGACCTTGGTTTGGATTTCTGGCCGAAACCAAGTCGCTTTTAGCCATCCCTGGCGTCTTAGTACTGCTGCTCCTGCCAAAGCCCTAAAGGACGTTGTGGCAATGTCCATGGCACAGTCTATTATCTCCATGGAGACCGCTTCACCTTCTTGCAAGGTTTTCTTGGCTTCCAGCCCGCTTTCCGGTGGAAGCTGATCCAAGTAGGGAGCTATATCGCACCATAACTGGCGATCATATCGCCCCAATATTGCCAAAGCATTGGCGGCGCGAACCAGAAGGCTAGCAACGGATGAAAATCTCTTGCCTGTGTTATCCATCCGTCGTCCATCCTTGTCAGGAGGTGCTGTCAAGGGAGCAGAAGGGTTCCGTGACTTCCTTTGCGCCGCTTGGGAGATTACAGAGTCCGGTTTGGGATGACCTGTCAGGGCAGCCGGTGCATCATCCGGCGCTTTATACTTTTTATCAAGGCGCGGTAGCACAGGGACCACCGTCGCTGGGTTTTTCATCGTTTTCAAACCCTCCTTCCATAGATGTTCCACAATTGGAATGGACCTCGTAGTCTTGCGGAGAGTGTCTTTAAAATCATACAAGAAACAGTCTGTGGTTTCCGCAGGCAATACCAACTTAAATCGGCCGGCTGCACGTTCCATCAGTTGGTGAAAACTGCCAATGTCAACAGGAGGAGAGTCACCTAGGTCCTGGTGGGGCGACGCTGGATCCGGGATGATGTAGTCATTGTATTCATCCCCTTCCTGATCCGAGTCCTGATTATCACCGGATGACGCATCCGTATCATTATCATGATCCTCATCCGGCTCATCCGCAGTTCCAGACGCAATCTGGGGCACTGGCCGCTGTGGTTGAGGAGGAGTCTGCACTGGGTGTGCCTGAGGGACACTTGAAGAGTGGTCCTTCACTGGTGTTGACGGAGTAGACCTCCTCGGCGCTGGACGCTCGGCCTTGGACTTGTAGTCTTGCAACATCTTGTGCAGGTCATGCAGGAAGGACGTCGGTACTGAAACCATGCCTTGTGATTCACAGTCCATTAAGTGGTCTGTTTGTGGGTAGTCACCTCCACCTTGTTCATATGCCCCCTCTGAGTCCGTCTCTTGACTTTTAATGAGAAGCTGAGATGGGCTATTTGCATACTCAAAGCTATCCTGACCATCTCCCTCAGAGTAGTCCTGGTCTAGCAACGTCGTTGGGGGTAATGAGGTCACCCTCCTTGGGGATGTCATTTCAGGCGTGATCCTTGTGAGAGAGATTGTTACCCTCCTCTCTGCAGCCAGTATCGTTGGTTGGGCCGTCGACGCTGGTGAAATCCTCGTAGACGAGATAGGAATAGTAGATGTCGTCGTCGACGCTACCGACGACGAGCCCGCCGTCGATGTAGAAATTGTTGTCGTCGTCGAAGCACTCGTCGACGACATGACCGTCGTCGACGGTCGTCGTCGGTACTGCCGTCGTCTACACTGTCGTCGACGACGATGGTTTCCTCGTCGACGATGTCTTCGCCGTCGTCGACGATGTCGTCGGCATACTTCCCGTCGACGCCGCTGTCGTCGAGGTCTTCTTAACCGACGACGAAGCCTTCGTCGTCGACGTTCCCGTCGACGAGCCCGTCGACGGGACCAATTGGATCTTGTTTTTCTTTTTCGTCGTCGACGGAGCCACCGTCGACGAAGTCTTCGTCGTAGAGGACTTGGAACTCCTCTCTGAAGAGTGTGAAGAGGGTCTTTTGAAGGCTGGGTCTGTCTTCTCATCCTTAGGAGGCGAAACCAGTTCTGCCTTGCCCGACCCACTGCGGTGGGGGGAACCTCCTGAACCCCGGCCATCAGACTCCCTGGGGGTCTTCTTTGAAGCCTTAGAGGGGCGCTCAATAGAGGAAGATGGGGAACCTCTACCCCTTTTCACTGACCTTTTAGAGGAAGCACAAGACGCCGATTCCTCCTCATCACTGGAAACTCCATGTTTCCTTTCCTTCTGCCTCTGCAACCATGTGAGAAGCCTTCCAGCACGATCTCTCAAGGTCTTGGTGGAGAGAGTGCGACAAATCTTACATTCCTCTGCCCTGTGATCTGGATACAGGCAGTAGATGCAATCCTTGTGTTTGTCTTCCACAAACAGCCTTTTCTTCCCACAGGTGGAACAGGGCTTGAAAAGGGCTTTTTTCTTCTCAACCTCAGACATTTTGAAGAAGAAGAGTGTTCTGAAGAAAACTGAAGAAAATCCTGAAGAAATATCTGTAGAAATGGGTTTAAAAGAGTAGAAATAGAGCAGAGCTCAATGGAGACTCCCTAGCACAACGTGCGGTAGAAAATCTGAGGCTCTGAGGTTCCTTCAGGAAGGTTCTAAGGGTGAGGCTCTTCTGATTGGCTGACGCCTAGAGTTTGGTCTCTTTTACAAAAAGAGGCTGATATGTTACAAAAGGGAATGAGGCCTAGGCCTTTTCTTTCTCTTTTGTACCTACTACTATGACTACTATGATATTTTTTATTACCGAGACTCCCAGTCCGACGACGGGGAATGATACAAAGCATGGGAATCTATGAAAGTTCCAATACTGGGGCAACAGACGTATCTGGAGGGCAGGTTTTTTGGCAAGAAGGAGAATATTCATCCTTTTGTTTAAAACCCCTCACTCACCAACCTAGTGGTGACATGCTTCATCATCGGGGTCCACCCTGGCGGCCTAGCGCCACCGGGGTGTGCTACGACACCTGTACTACAGTGGAGCGGGTTGTGACTGTGGGTGTGAAAAATCAAATGTAAAAAATTGTCCTGGTTGTACTCAAAAATATAATTTTAATTATAGAGCAACTGAACAATGTTAAAAATAAGTGAGCGAGATCCTGGTAGGGGAGTTACGACCAAGGGATCTCTATATGTGTTTATGTTGAATGGTCAACATGTTTCTACCTTTAGGGCGTTTGCCCGGTATTCATCAGGACCAAAAAAGCAGGTGGACAGGAGGTGTGTGCTCCCTAAAAAGCACACCCTTCCCTGATCCCCTGTGTACCTTCTGGCAAAATGGCCAGTGGTATATACTGCTCAGTAAAATAAGTGAGCAAGTGAAGAAGTGAAAAAGAGACTCAGTTGTGAGCTCTATGGGGCTTCAACGGGCAGGGCGTAGGTTCATTGCCGTAAGCGCAACATATTAGTTACTTGGCGGGAAGGACAGAGTCTGACCTACTCCTCTCCGTTAGGAGTAGGTCAGACTCTGTCCTTCCCGCCAAGTAACTAATATGTTGCGCTTACGGCAATGAACCTACGCCCTGCCCGTTGAAGCCCCATAGAGCTCACAACTGAGTCTCTTTTTCACTTCTTCACTTGCTCACTTATTTTACTGAGCAGTATATACCACTGGCCATTTTGCCAGAAGGTACACAGGGGATCAGGGAAGGGTGTGCTTTTTAGGGAGCACACACCTCCTGTCCACCTGCTTTTTTGGTCCTGATGAATACCGGGCAAACGCCCTAAAGGTAGAAACATGTTGACCATTCAACATAAACACATATAGAGATCCCTTGGTCGTAACTCCCCTACCAGGATCTCGCTCACTTATTTTTAACATTGTTCAGTTGCTCTATAATTAAAATTATATTTTTGAGTACAACCAGGACAATTTTTTACATTTGATTTTTCACACCCACAGTCACAACCCGCTCCACTGTAGTACAGGTGTCGTAGCACACCGCGGTGGCGCTAGGCCGCCAGGGTGGACCCCGATGATGAAGCATGTCACCACTAGGTTGGTGAGTGAGGGGTTTTAAACAAAAGGATGAATATTCTCCTTCTTGCCAAAAAACCTGCCCTCCAGATACGTCTGTTCTTTATCTTCAAAGGGGATATTCCTCTCTATGTTTTGATATAATTCCTCCCAGGGGAATAGGAGTGATCTCAGGTTCACATTTGAGTGAACAAACTCCCTTACTCTCTCTCTTGATTGTAGCAGCTTTGATAATATGCCCCTACATGCTTTACAGAAAAACGTGTGTTTGAAATAAAACAATAAATTCACATTTGCTCATGGCTCTTCTCCTAATCATATCCCTAACTTTGCCCCTCACAACGATCCTAATCCATAGTTTTACCAGTAAGGCCCTGATTATGAGTGGGACGCGTAATTCCGATCTGAGCGCAAACCCCTGTTAACGCACGGTTTGGAATTACGATAGCTCGATATTTAACGCATCTGATAATTATCGAATGCATTAACTAATTCATCCTTCATTATATTTCGGCATGTCAAACATGCCGAAATTTAACGGGGGAAATCCATATGGTATTTACCGTATCATGTGGCTTTTAGGAGTTAAAAAACAAAATATGCATGTTATTCCCAAACAACTCATGTTAGATGATATTTAGCGTACTCAATAAATAACGCACCCTGTGGTATCGCTCTTTATCTGTGCAATAAATAGCACTTATACTCGTAATCAGGGCCTTACTAGCTAAACATCTTAAGAGGTATTTGTTTTTTGATTTCAGCTGTTTTATCGTAGAAAAAGAGTGAAAACACATCATAATATAGCACCTCTATTAAGAATGCCATTCTAGCCTTGAAAATATAGCTCTTGATTAAAAGGGAAACACTTACTCCAGGTTTGATCCTTTTGTCAGGATTTAATGTATTTGTTTCTTATGATTATGCATTAAAGCCGTTAGAAAGGAATAGAAAGCCTTTCGCAATTGTGAATTCTATTCTTTAAATATGTTTTTTAATTTCACATCCGTCCACAATCAGATTGATGGGGAACTTTACACAGATCCAACACTGCACGATTTGATGTTTTCACACTTGATACTATGCTGACTATAGAAGCAATCCTTCTTGATCTTTTTTTTGTTTGATTTAGAGCATTTTGAAGATTATCGGATGTCATAAAGTGTTCGTAGCATTTAAAGGGGGTATTAGGAATTTGAGTTTTACTGGGGCATGATATTAGATTGTGAACCATGAGTGTAGTAAGGCTGTACCCAGGTAAAAATTATTCCTGGTATTTGTGGAAGTACTTTGGCATTTATGATGGTACATTGGCATAATTAGATGGTACAGAGGTTACTTATGAGTTTGCGCTTGAGCATTAGATGTTAATACTGACATTTGAACGTGGTATTTGTGAATTTCAGGCTTTGCTGGGATGATGAGATAGTACATGAGCAGCAATTCTGAACCTGGGCAATCTGGCATTTGATGGCAGGATTTGGACATTTGAACATGGGCATATCTAGATGGTACAAAGTGTGTGAGGTTGAACCTGGGCATCAAATACTGCTCTTGATGTTTGACAGTGGTAAAATGGACTTTTCGGACTGTACGAGGGCATAATGAAACTGCAAGGGCATAATGAATCTGTACAATAGCTGCAAGGTAGAACTGCTGCAGTAAATGCAGTGCCATTTGATGGTTGTACCTGGGTATTTTAGAATTTGCAGGGCATGAAGAGACTTACACGGGCAATAAGGCTGAACCTAGAGACATAAGTTACTAATTCACTAAAAATGAGACGCTCATAATAAGTTACTCAATAGCATATTGTCAGAATCTGAAAAGTTGCTATTTGAGCACAAAGTGTATTTCTAGGAAATTACAAATTAATGTTCGACTCAGATCTGCCCTGGAAGGTCCCTCTGGCCCCAGGAACTCAACCTGATCAGACTCAAGCTCATCTGGGACAGTTCCTTCTTCAGGCCTAGGATCATCTCCCTCAAGAGGCTGATCTGTACTCTGAACCAGGGGAGAAAGACACTTCCTTACCCCTACTGCTCCTTTTCTTGGAAGGCACTTGGTCCATTCTTCCAGGATCCAAGACCTGTTAACTGTTAGACATGTTTGCCTGTGATGGAGCAAGGTGAAGAACAAGATTTTGTTCAAACTTGCAAAGTTAATCTCCCATATTAATAGTAATTAAATTAATACGCATGTGGTGAAATTACTAATCAACTTAGTTTAAGAATTTATTCATCAGTACACGCGGGATTAACTAATGTGCTTTATGTTGCAAACGCAAAAAAAAAAAAATGTAACCATGTCTATTGTCTTTGTCAGTATTAAATGCGGCTGTTTAACTAATGGCATGTGCTTATTTGTGTGCTTACGTTATGTCTTTTCTGTGACAAAAGCTCATGGAGATTCGTGCAGTTCAAAGAAGAAATGTAAATATAATGCTGCTTGTATGTGCTTTGCCAGGTAACATATTAACGGGAATAATTAGTAAAGGGGGTGGGTAACAGAATGGGTCTCAATTCTTTAATTAATTGATGTCTTGTGTTTGTTTAATAATAGTTTCCAAAGGGAGGCCTAAAGTTCGTTCAGAAAATGGCTGACAGAGTTGCAGATGCAAAAACTTGTCCAGAGTGGAGCCTTGCACATGCGTAGCTGTGGAGATTTTTACCACATTGTCATCAATATTTGAAAAAGCAGTTCTTTCGTTGTGCTGAACGTGCTCTCGGAGAAAAGGCTCAAGGACAGGAACTTAAAGTGTCTGCCAAGGCTAGGAAGTTGGTGTTTGAAACTCGAGGAAAAAGTATCTTTCTTGAGGAAGCCAAAGTTGTGGAAATAGGGCTTATGTGAAGCCCGGACTTGGTCAAGAAACGGTAGTGACCTAACGCTTTTATCATGGACTGACACAGGACAGCCAATGAGAAGCTTGGATTTCTATGAAAGAATGTAAAATGTAGAAAGTTTAGTTAGAAAGAAAGGTATAAAAACTGATGTTATGAGCAGGAGAGCTGCCTTTTGCTTTCCGATTCCTGATTGACGTGACATGCTGTTGGACTCTTGGTTCACGTAAGGACAGCAGACTTTAAATGATTTTTCCTTTCTAGGTGGAGTGAGAATTAGACAGGGAAATAGATTTAGGGAATGGAAACTGTTATTTGCTAATAATTCGTGCTTTCTGATTTTGCTTTAGAAATGTCAGTCTAATAAATCAATTCTTATCAAAATGCTGCTTTCTTACTTGCTAATAAAATAAAGATTCTTAACTTAAATGCTCTTTCTTTTGAAAAATAAAGCTAATAAAATTAGATTTGAAATGACAAGCTGGTCTTGTTTATTCATGGTCTAGTTTCCATCAGTTGATCCATTCGCCTTAGTGGCCTAATTATAAATGATATAAGTTTAAAACCATGGTGAGAACAGATAAACTGCAGTTGTATATAATTATGTAAATAGTTTGTGAATAGTTTTGATTAATTAGGTCACATGATTCAGTTGCTCAAAAATTGTCTTGTTGGTTTATGGGCCTTTATATGTGTTTCATGATTAATGGTGAGTATCATGGTGATGGGTAGTGTTATTGAGACAGTTTTTCAATCAGAGCGCTGGATCAATTACTTTGTAGCAGAGTTCGGTTACTATGGTAACTGACATGTTACATGGTAAATACATAGGATTGATGACTAAAACATGTTGAGTTTGTTCAGTTGTTATATGTAGTCGAAAGGTTTTTTCCAGCAGTGCGAAAATTCCTGGTTTGCCCGCATGAGAAGTGTGACAGGTGAAGTTACACAGTGCATTTGTTCTGTTTCAAAATAGTGGTATTGCCGTATATCACAAATGTTGTGGACGTACAGCACAAGTTTAGGGATTTTAGGTGTGTAAGGTAGAATGCATAGTGAGGATTGTCTATGAAATCATAACTTTTGAGTATAGGGACTGGTGTCCTGTTTTATCAATCAATCAATCAATCAAAGCATTTGTATAGCGCGCTACTCACCCGGAGGGTCTCAAGGCGCTTGGGGAGGGGGGGGTCCGCTACTGCTCGAACAGCCAGGTCTTGAGCTGCTTCCTGAAGGCGAGGTGGTCCTGGGTCAGGCGGAGGTGGGTCGGGAGGGAGTTCCAGGTCTTGGTGGCGAGGTAGGAGAAGGACCTTCCCCCTGTGGTGACTCTTCGGATGCGGGGGACGGCGGCGAGAGAGTGGCCGGTCGATCGGAGCTGGCGTTTGGGAGCGTAGAAATTGAGGCGGCTGTTGAGGTATCCTGGTCCTTGGTTGTGCAGGGCTTTGTGTGCGTGGGTGAGGAGACGGAAGGTGATTCTCTTGTTGACCGGGAGCCAGTGCAGGTCTCGCAGGTGTCCGGAGATGTGGTTGCGACGGGGGATGTCCAGGATGAGCCTTGCTGAGGCGTTCTGGATCCGCTGGAGTCTCTTCTGGAGTTTGGCGGTGGTTCCGGCGTAGAGGGCGTTGCCGTAGTCCAGTCGGCTGGTGACGAGGGCCTGGGTGACCGTCTTCCTGGTCTCGGTGGGGATCCACCGGAAGATCTTGCGTAGCATGCGTAGGATGTTGTAGCATGACGAGGAGACGGCGTTGACTTGTCTCTTGTCTGGTCATGGAGAGGGATGAGTCCAGGATGAAGCCCAGGTTGCGTGCGTGGTCTGTTGGTTTGGGTGCGCTGCCCAGGGCGGGGGGCCACCAGGAGTCGTCCCAGGCGGAGGGTGAGGATCCCAGGATGAGGACTTCCGTCTTGTCCGAGTTCAGTTTCAGGCGGCTGTTCTTCATCCATTCGGCTACCTCCTTCATCCCTTCGTGTAGGTTGGCTCTGGCGGTGGCGGGGTCGTTGGTGAGGGAGAGGATCAGCTGGGTGTCGTCGGCGTAGGAGATGATGTTGAGGTTGTGCTGTCGTGCGATGGCTGCGAGGGGACTCATGTAGACGTTGAAGAGGGTTGGGCTGAGCGAGGAGCCTTGAGGAACGCCGCAGATGTCCACTGCAGCGCCTTCTCCCGGATTCCGACGTTGCTGAGGCGCTGTACTAGGGTCCGGTGGCAGACGGTGTCGAAGGCCGCGGAGAGGTCTAGGAGGATGAGGGCCGCTGTTTCTCCGTTGTCGAGCAGGGCTCGGATGTCATCGGTGGCTGCGATCAGGGCGGTCTCGGTGCTGTGGTTGGTCCTGAAGCCAGACTGCGAGAGGTCGAGGGATCCGTTCGTCTTGAGGAAGGCGGCCAGCTGCTTGTTGACGGTCTTCTCGATGACTTTTGCGGGGAACGGGAGCAGCGAGATGGGTCGGTAGTTCTTGAGGTCGGAGGGGTCGGCTGATGGCTTCTTTAGTAGGGCGCTGAGTTCGGCGTGCTTCCAGCTCTCCGGGAAGGTAGCGGTGTCGAAGGAGGTGTTGATGATGTCCCGCAGGTGGGGTGCGATGACAGCGTCGGCCTTGTTGAAGACGTGGTGAGGGCAGGGGTCTGTCGGAGATCCGGAGTGGATGGTGTTCATCGTGCGCATGGTGTCTTCGGTGCTGATCGGGGTCCAGGCGCGGAGGGTGGTGGTGGGGGGGCGGTGGTTCGGTCGTGGCGAGCGTCGGTTGAGTGCTGAAGCTGTTGTGTATGTCCGTGATCTTGTCGTGGAAGTATGAGGCGAGGGAGTTGCAGAGGTCTTGCGAAGGGGTGATGTCGTTGTTTCCGGCGTTGGGGTTGGAGAGCTCTTTGACGATATTGAAGAGTTCATTGCTGTTGTGTGCGTTGTTGTCCAGTCGTTCCTTGAATGCAGTTTTCTTGGCGGTGTGGATCAGTTGGTGGTGTTTTCGGGTGGCGAGCTTGAGGGTAGTCATGTTGTCCGATGTTGGTTCTCTGCGCCAGGCTTTCTCAAGGGCTCTGCAGTTCTTCTTCGAGTTCTTAAGTTTGTCGGTGAACCATGGGGCTTTTTTGCTGCCGGGTCTGTTAGGCGGGGTCCTCAGAGGGGCGAGGTCGTCTGCGCAGTCGCTGATCCACATCGTGAGGTTGGTGGCCGCTTGGCTGGGGTTCGCTGCGGTGGTGGGTGGGTTCCTGCTCAGGGAAGTTGCGAGTTGATCGGCTGTGATCTTGTTCCAGCTTCTGCGTGCAACCTGTTGCTGGTGGTGGTGGATCGTGGTCCTTTTGAAGCTGAAGTGGACGCAGCTGTGGTCCGTCCAGTGGAGTCCGGTGGCGTGGCTGAAGGCGATGTCCTTGCTGGAGGAGAAGACGGGGTCGAGAGTGTGTCCGGCGTAGTGGGTGGGGGTGGTCACCAGTTGCTTGAGTCCGAGGTTGGCGAGGTTGTCCAGCAGGGTGGTGGTGTTGCGGTCGTTGTTGTTCTCCAGGTGGAAGTTGAGGTCCCCAAGGAGGATGTAGTCGGCGGAGGGGAGGGCTTGCGGGCTGACGAAGTCGGCGATGTCCTCGCTGAATTGTGTGCGTGGTCCCGGGGGTCTGTAGATGAGGGTGCCTCTGAGGGTGGTCCTGGGGTTGATGTGGATCTGGAAGTGCAGGTGCTCGGCGGGTGCGAGGGTGTCGTCGGTGTTGGTCATGATGCGGATGGAGTTCCTGTGGATGATGGCAATGCCTCCTCCGGTCTGGTTGACGCGGTCCCTCCGGATGATCTTGTAGCCGTCCGGGATGGCGATGGCGATATCGGGCGCCGAGGAGGCGTTCATCCAGGTTTCCGTGAGGAAGGCGACGTCTGGGGCTGTGGTGTCGAGCAGGTTCCAGAGCTCGACGGCGTGTCTGTGGACCGAGCGGGTGTTGAGCAGGATGCAATTCAGGTGGCTGTTGCTGATGTTCATCGAGGTCTTGGGCACTGCTGGAGTGGTGCAGGTCCGGATGCAGGCGAACTTGCAGGCGTTGCAGCAGAAGGGTCCGCGGGTGCGTCTCGGGGTGGCTCGGTAGCAGCCCGGGAGTCTGCCGGCGTTGAGTGCGTAGAGGTGGTGGCGGCGTAGGTCCGGCGGGAGGGCTGGTGGCTGCGGGGGCCAGGGGTCCTGGCACTGGGCGCAGTCCAGGCGCGGACGGGCGTAGACGGGCTTACCTTTGGCGCACCTTCGGCTCTCAATCGGTGCTCCCGCTGCGCGCGTCCGCTGCGCGGTCGCTCTGGGGGCGTCATAAGAAGGGTGCCGGTAGGGAGGGTCTGCGGGGAGGCGGGAGCGGGTTAGCCAATCGGCTGGCGGGGGGGCGGGCCGCGGGCTGGCAGCGGCGGGAAAAACGGGTGCGGGCGGCCCTGCGGCGGCTGGGGCGTGGGAGGAGGGAGCAGGCGGCGTTGGCGGCGGCGGCAGGTAGGCACAGGAGCAGGTAGGTGCTGGAGCGGGAGGCAGGAAGAGCGTCGGGGCAACCAGGCCGGTAGAGGCGCTGTGGTCGCTCCCTAGGTGAAGTTTGGGTCCCCTTAAGAAGGGTGCCGGTAGGGAGGGTCTGCGGGGAGGCGGGAGCGGGTTAGCCAATCGGCTGGCGGGGGGGCGGGGCCGCGGGCTGGCAGCGGCGGGAAAAACGGGTGCGGGCGGCCCTGCGGCGGCTGGGGCGCAGGAGGAGGGAGCAGGCGGCGGCGGCGGCAGGTAGGCACAGGAGCAGGTAGGTGCTGGAGCGGGAGGCAGGAAGAGCGTCGGGGCGACCAGGCCGGTAGAGGCGCTGTGGTCGCTCCCTAGGTGAAGTTTGGGTCCCCTTAAGAAGGGTGCCGGTAGGGAGGGTCTGCGGGGAGGCGGGAGCGGGTTAGCCAATCGGCTGGCGGGGGGGCGGGGCCGCGGGCTGGCAGCGGCGGGAAAAACGGGAGCGGGCGGCCCTGCGGCGGCTGGGGCGCTGGAGGAGGGAGGAGGGAGCAGGCGGCTTCGGCGGCGGCGGCAGGTAGGCACAGGAGCAGGTAGGCGCTGGAGCGGGAGGCAGGAAGAGCGTGGGGGCGAGAAAAGAGTAGTAGAATTTATCCAAGCTTGAGTGAAGGGTAAGGAAGCGTCGTCTATCTTACTGGCGAGAGAGGATTTCTATTGGTGGGTTAGAGTCCTACTAAAGATTCATGTATGCATGGTTAGGGATTTTTCGTTTGAATGTGCGTAAATGAATTTGTAATATACGATCAAGTGAAACTCTGAATTGTCTCTATATGAGCATTCAAAGAGAAACAAATTTGTTATTACCTGCTAGAAGGGTAAAGTAGCCTTACTTTATCGACAAATTTAAATATTCTGTGAAAATAGCGTAGTCTATTTCACGCAAAAGAATACTTGAATGACTGGGAAAGCTATCACTTTATTTTAGCGAAACAGACAAATGGTTCGTTTTTGTGGAGTTACTAACTGAATTCCATTGAAAGATTTGTAAATATGGCGCTGTGAAAATATTTTGTAAAGGAAGTGTTAGTTCAAGGAGCGGAGGCGAGGGACAGAGAAGCTGCAGCGGCAGTATACGTCACAGATGTTGCGCTGTGATTGGCTAACATACGTCACAGTATTTGCGCACTGATTGGCTCATGTGACTAAGACAAGCTTACAGCTGTTTGGCTCTTCTTGAAAAGCAGTAATTCTGTTGGTTGAGCAAACTAGTGACGAAGCTTAACCTGATTGGCTTGTTGGTGAGTTTCGCGCACAGATTGGTTGGAATTGCGGAACAACAAGGAAGTAGTTACGATCTTTTCCGAAGTAAGGGAAATTGTTTTAAAACATGGATTATTATTATATAAAGGAGAAAAAGAAACTTTCATGGTTTAAGAAATTGAAAAATAAAATTAAACCTGACAAGAAAATTGAAACGCGAGGTGGAAGATTACTTCATAAGTACAAAACACCTGCAGCTTATATGTTGGGTGAATATGGCTATCATACTTGTCTTTGGATTGAGAATTGGATGAAGTATACCGAAAAGGATGGTGCATTAGCATGGCCAGGAGGTGGATCATTTAACATAGGGGTTTTGAAAAATTTAAGAGAAAAGATGACAAATCTTGTACCAAAGCCTAGACCTACTCAATTTGAGTCTTTAGCTGAATGGGAGGATGAAATGACAGAGGAATACTAAGAGGTACTGGATTAGGTCTTAATAGGGAAACACATGAGGATAGAATGCATCGATGGAGAGGTGCAGGCGTGTGTGATGGTTTGCACCCAGCGAGAATAAATAGTGAGGTAACTGGACAAAAGAGTGCCCAAAAGAAAAAGAAAAATAGTGAAGAAAGTGATCAAGAGTATGCGGTATTAGAAGACATTTATACTAGAAAACCGCCACCTTATCAACCAGTTTGTTCATGGTCTTCTCCAAGTGCCCCACCAAGAGAAATTATTGATGAGACATCTCCTAAATCAAATTCGAATAATAGAAAAACACCTGAAAGAGTAGAAACAAGATGTAATTCTAGAATATCATGACAAAATAGAAATTATGCTGAAACCCCAGTTCAGAGAAATTAAACTCCAAGAAATGGAATGAGAACAGAAAGGTGTGAGAAATTACCAAATACCTCAGAATATTTTCCTTCAAAAGATGAATTAATACAGCAGTTAATTAAAAACATGGAAGCAGTAACAGTACCAGTAACGATTGGACCTGTTCTTCCAGTATTTGATCAAAAAGAAGTTAGTCATTCAGCTTTAACTGTTCCATTAAATGCAGAAATACAGAAAGCGGCAGAGAAATTTTATTCAGACTTGTCTGAAATACATCGAGAGAAAACAATGATGCCCAACTTAACTTTTAATCAAAGTTTGTCATGTAAAACTCCATTTGGTGCAGAAACTGATTACGGAACTCCGGAAAAGAGCCTGAATAAAATAGATTTAACACAAAGCCCTGAATCTAAATTACTTGACGTTGCAAAATTGAAAGCAGATATAGAGGAGTTAATGATTGGAACTGACAGTTTGAAGGCATATCAGGATGAGGAATTATTATTTATTTGGGGGACATTTTCCAACAGCGGACGCCAGACATCGGACCAGGGAGCTCTTACCTGCTTGTTGTCTCGCCGCCTCTGGGGTGCTCACGCTGCAGCTCTCTCCCGCCGCAGCGGTCCAGCGAAGCCTGTGGACGCCGCGGGGAGACTACAGCTCCCAGAGTGCTCGGCAAGCACTCCCGCCCACTTCCGCCTGCCAGCGCGCCCGGAGGCGCTTCTAAGGGCGTAGGCTTCGTCCGCGTCGCGGGACGCGCGCGGGCGTGCGCCGGGCTAAGCCCGGGCAAAGAGCGGGCCCTCTGAGGCCCTCAGAGGTCAACAGTGGTCGGGCGGGCCACCCATCTAACATCTAACCTCCATTGGAAGGTGAGCCTTATTGTCTATCATGGGGGAAAGTATCAATATCTCCACCAGTACAATCAATATAGTATCTCAGGCTACTGAAGTCCCTGCATCTCTACAACTCTCGTTTGAGAGTCTCTTGGACAATGCCTTTAATGAGATCGCAGAGACTGAAAGGAGGCTGTCCTTGGCTACCCAAAGTAACGGCCAGCCGACCGTTATTATTAGTCCTAATTACACCATACCCCTACTGCCAGAGGTAATTGTAGTAAAACCTACCTCTGCGGTGAGTTCATCGGTTGCATCACAGGAAGTAAATACCCTTGTCACAGCTACTGACGCTGCTAGTGATCTTGATTTGCTATCAGCGCTTCCATCTACAAACATTAAGATCGCAGGAGCGAAACGTAAAAGGGGCCCAACAAAGACTGTAATAAACAAGAGGAAGCAGCCTCCTAGGAGTGTTAATCATCCAACTCCACAGAGCATGTGGTCTAGGGGGAAGAAGCGTCAAATAGAGGTCCCAACAGTTTGCTCTGACACTGGGGATCATTGTGATACTGTGATAATAAATGATGGGACTAATTCAATCTGCACACAGACGGGTTTCCCTAAAGAGAATGTTCATCAACTTAAACCACAGGGAAACCTTATAGAGACTATTGCAGATACAATTTTTAAACAACTTGAAGGTCAAATGATCAAACAGTTTAATATCATTTTTAAGAGGTTTGATAGACTGGAGACTCTTGTGAAAAATGATGAAGCTAAGAGGAAAGGTATGGTTTGCCTAGACCAAATTAGAGGCGATCGTCTGTTAAAAGACTTAGTCTATCACCAGCACTCTATCCAGCGGAGAGACTAATAAAAATCGTAATTTAGCTACACCTAAAGGGGCTACAGAGGCTTCAAATGTCAATATTGCCCCCTTGACATCAGTGGAAGCTAATACAAGGCAAAATGACTCTCCAAAAAATTCGCCTCCCAATCCTCTACCATCTTCCGGTCTGCCTAATACCACAAACATTTCCAAAAAGAGTAACCCCTCCAGTGGTATAGTTAAGCAGAAAGTATCTACTAGACCAGGCCAGCACAGAGGTCAACCGGAGGATAACAGACCGACAAAACATCAAGGTCCTGCTTTACACCTTCCTCCTGAGTCATGCCCATATGTTTTGGTATTGGCCGGCATACCACCACTTAGGGAGGGTCAAGGTGAATCTTGGGTACAGTTACACAATAAATGTATTGACTGGTTAACCAAACACAAGGGGGTCGGCTACGACATAACAAATGAAATTCTCTCTGCTCGCCGGGTGACCTGGGTCGGTCCCTTGTTTAAAAACATCAACGGGGACTGTATTACAATCAACTTTAGGAACCCGGGCGTAGTAAAATACTTACTAAACAGGAAGAATACTCAGAATGGTCCATCTACCGTGGTGACCCCCTTACCTCTGAGTTACTTCTATAGACCCCCCAACAGATTGTTGCAATCACCACCAACATTTCCGTTACATAACAGATTCTCAGCACTATCAGACCAGGGCACCTTAGACTGACTGCCAGCAACTCGGGAAGATTCCGTTGTAGTGGTGCCCATTGCTGATGATCCTTCAAAGACTGTAGATTCCGATGTGGCTTTGACATTACCCTACCCTCCTTTGCCATTAAACCCTCAATGTGATCAACTAGCTAATTCAATAATCACCGCAAATTATGATGTTTGCCCACGTATTAATGAGAATTTGTCTATTATAAGTTGGAACATTGCAGGGCTAAAGGCAAAATTAGAAATTAAAGCCTGGAAGGATTGGGTAAATTGTCATGATGTTTTAATGTGCCAGGAAACATGGAGTACAACTAATCTGTTATTAGAAGGGTATAGCTGTTATAACAGCATTGTGCCGTCTCCACCTTTAGGCCGTCCAAGTGGGGGTCTATCAATTTGGATAAAGATAACAGCAGAGGTAAAAACAGAAGTAATACAAACCAATAATCCAAGTTTTATGGCACTGGTATATGTAAGTGATGTAAAATTATGTCTGATTAATTTTTATAATAATGATTTTTTATCCTATCCTAATTGTAATTTTTTAGATTTGTTTAATTTCTTTGATGACATAGTGGAGGGACGTAAATACGGGAAGTTTGATGGGATTTGCTTAGGAGGGGACTTTAATGCTCACATCCATTTAAGGAATCCCCCTTGCAGGAGAGGTGTAGAACTATCTGATCTCATTGCAACTAGAGAACTTATAAACTCTATGGAGTTTGTTGGCAATGACATAAGCACCAAACCGGCTCCTACTTACATCGGTCACGGAAGTGCAACAACCATCGATTATATATTTGTTTCATCCTCCCTTGCCGATGTTTTATCAAAAGCAGAGGTAGTGTGTAACGTATATAGCGACCACTACCCAATTGTGATTTATCTAAAATTGTTAGGGGGAAAAAAATCACATAGGGAAATTGGGGCAGCAAATTTGGCAGCCACAACGGATGGACTCAGGGTTGTTTGGAGGGGGGTGGATAATAGGGGTATTTTGGGTACCGTGATTAAGAAACATCCTGCATTGATCTCGGATTGTCTAGATATTGACAACTGCGGGGGTAACTTGATTAAATCATTTGGTGAACTCTGCTTCGCAATAAAAAGCGAGATTTCCAAGCCAACATCAAGGAAAGTTGAGGAAGCCCCAAAATGGTTTGATGCCTCTTGCTCGAAGGCAAATCGGGATCTAAGGGCTGCTCTCATGGCCATACCACGGGATATTTCCCAGATAAGGCTTTTGAGAGCAAGGTATAAATCCACCCTGCGTATTAGATCAAATGAACTAGTTAAAGATCATTGGGAATCCCTTGTACGTACAGCCGCCCTAAAAGACACTCCAGGTTTCTGGAGGGAGGTAAAGAACTTAAGATCACTTGGTTCAAATATAACAGCAATTAACTGTAACATCTTGGGACCTGTGTGGGTGGAGCACTTCTCAAAGATTTATGCTGTATCTGATCACCCTGTAGCAAACCTTCCTCCCCCAACTCCTTTAAACATCACATTGCCTGAGGTAGAGGATGCTATTGCCGAATCTGCCAGTAATAAAGCACCTGGCCCAGATGGTCTTTCCATCGACCAACTAAAATGTGAAATTAATTTCTGGGCACCGATATTATGCAATGTATTTAATAACCTAACATACGAATCCATCCCTGAAACATGGTCAAATAGTACTATTGTCCCCATTTTCAAAAAAGGTGACAGGCTGGATCCCGGGTGTTACCGCCCTATATCATTAATTGATAACACCCTGAAAGTTTTAGGTAGGGTAATTTTTAAAAGAATTAGAACTTGGGCGGAGGAAAGTTCCGTCTTACACCCAAGCCAACTAGGGTTCCGTAGTAAGGTGGGCACGGTAGAACAGTGTTTAAACCTAAATGTGATAATGGCCAAATATACAATTGCCAAAAAATCCCCCTTATATTTTGGTTTTATGGATTTGAGTTCTGCTTTTGATTTTGTAAACCGCTCCCGTTTATGGACCGTCCTTCTTAATTATGGTTTAGAGGAAAATTTGGTGCATTTTTTATCTTATCTTCACAGCAACCTCAGAGCCCGTGTGCGTATTAATTCCTTTGGCGAAGTATCAAGTGACATTTTAATTGGCAGGGGGGTGAGACAGGGTTGCGTTCTAGCCCCTCTGCTTTTTATTTTATATATTAACGAATTGAGTAGCTCATTAAGTACCCTAACTAAAGATGTACCGTATATCAACGGCATGCTGATACCCACCCTACTTTACGCCGATGATGTGGTCCTAATGGGCCGCACTCCAAAGGCACTGCGTATTTTAATCTCAGGTTTCGTTAGTTTTATGGCTGACTTGGGCCTAAGTACAAATTTAAAAAAATCCCTTATCATGTCCTGTGGCCCAAAAAAGCATAAAATCACAAGGATAACCTCAGGGGAGAATGTTCTACATAGCACATGCACTTTTCCATATTTGGGGCTGTTGTTCTCCAACAGCGGTTCTTGGCAACCGCATGTTGCTTATGCTAGAAACAAACTGGGCAAAGCTATTAACTCCATAATCTCTCTACGCCAACCAAATCATGCGGATGTGATAACACCATTAATTAAGATTTATCAAACACAATGCATCCCTACCGGCACTTACGGTGCAGAGGTATGGGGATATACAAACTGTCTCCATATCCAGACGGAAGAAAACAGATTTTGCCAAAAAGTGTTGGGAGGAGTTATTTGTGCTTCAAATTACATATGTCATAGTGAATTAAACACCCCCTATATTGAGGACTTCGTTAGATCAAGGCATGCCCTTTTTTGGTTGAAGATATGGACAATATTGACCCAAGATATAATATCAGACTACTTAAAATGTGATAGGGCACATTATATACCATGGCTAAAAGCAGTAAATGAAAGCCTAATAAATGTAGGGTATGGTTATTTGTTTACATCCCCTAACCTTATAGATCGTTCCCATAAGAAGTGTATTAAAAGGGCTTTGTACAACATGTACAGAGAAAAACGGGAAAAGATACACCTTCCAAAATGTACGGTTGTAAAATATTTGGGCCATTCAGAGCTCACTTCTAGTTACTCTGCCCCGCCCCAGAAATACCTACGTTTAAATCTTGGTAGGTGGAATAGAAGTTTACTATTCCGTTTCCGGGACGGGAGCATAGTAAATTTGTTAAATTTCCCATTGGGTTATAACAAACATTTGGAAACGTTAAGTTGTCCATGTAACCCGACTATGAAACAAAGTCTTATGCATTTCATGTTTTTCTGTGATTTTTATAAATTGTTTACTATGCACTTTTTAATGCCATATTGCAGGAAACACGATCTGGTAGATTTTAAGATTGCAATGAGGAATTTGCTAATGTTAGGTACTGAGGAAATTATATTTAGAGTGAGCTGTTTTCTCAAAGCTGCTGTTCGTTCACGAGCTACTTTGCACATTGATTGATAAGAACTTACTATTTGCATATTGCACTTTATATCATTTTCTTTTTTGCACATTGTAACTTGCACACATATATTTGCTCGGATAGTTTTGGTTGTTGTTTTTAAGAAATTTTATGAATTTTTAAAAAATATTGTATATATTGTCTTGTCTTTTTTAACATGTTTCTGCATTTTTGCACATCAGACATATCATATTTACTGGCTGTTTATTTTTGTATTGTACTGTATGTTATTGCATTTGCTGTGTACTTTTATGGATTTATTTTTTTCCGAATAAAGATCTTTGACTGACTGACTGATTTATTTGCAAAAGCATAACATGGAAAACGAAAAATAAATATGATCAATTAGAGGAAATAGCTTTTGAATTAGAAGTAGATTTAAGTAAGCAGAAGAATTTGCAGAAAACATACAGGGTGTATTTCTCTGAAAAAGACATTGAAAATATGAATACCATAGGAAGAATAACTCACATTAAAGAATTAATTGTGATTTTGAGAAAATGGGGAGAATTAAGCAAATGGAGAATAAAATGGTCAAAGAAAAGAGAGGAAGACAGAACAAGCTTAGTTTTTCCTGCCAGAGAAAAAGAAACAGTAGCAAATGAGAGAAATACCGGGAGGAGGGTATGTGCATGTCCCATGGACCAGACAGGACATTTTGCTATTTACAAATGATTTTCCTCGTTTAAGAGAAAAACCTGTCAAATGGTATCGACAGGTAGACAGATTTGTGAAAGTTTCAAAAGTTTTGTGGGTTGATCTCGATGGATTCTTTGACATAGTTGTCCCATCAGATCTATAGACAGAATGTAAAATTTCTATAGATTGGTCTACAGAAGAATTTCCTCGACATAAAGTAACAGGTGCTCCTTCATCAGATGTAATGAAAGTGTACGAAAAGGTAATTGTGTGGTTGAAAAACAAGATTCCCCCAAAAGAAGTAGATTGGGTTAAAATAGATAGAACAACCCAAGAGCCAAAAGAATCAGTACATTCATTTTATGAAAGATTACTGCTGGTATTTAAACAATACAGTGGTTATGAAAGTTTAGGTGAAAAGGATATGAACCATTTTATATACAGATTTGTATATGGCTTGAGACCTGAAATTGGTGAAATGATAAGATCTGGAATAGTTGGTTGGCAATCGCTTACAGTAGATGAAATCTTGAGAAAAGCAAAATACTGTAGTGATGAATTGGATGCGAAACAAAAGAAGCTGAAAGAAAAGGCTATGTGGGCACAGGTAAAAGTGGCTGAACAACAGAGAGCAACTTTAGGAAATAAAAATGTTGATCAGAATCAAGGGAAATTTAAAGGTAATTATAATAAGCCAAAATTGATGGGAAATATTGAAGAGTTAAAACAGAAACTCCCATGTTTTAATTGCGGCGAAATTGGACACTGGAAGCATGAATGTAAGAATCCGCCCAGAAATTTGTTAAAAAATGCATCATTAAATCCACAGATGCAGAATAAGATAAATCAGCAGCAACAGCTACAGCAACAGGTAGTGATTCAGCAAAGTCAGATACCACAACCGCCACTTCCAAACTGTGTAAATGTGCAGAGATACAGTGCAGAAACAGGATTCAGCGGAGGTGCACAGGTAAACAGATCGCCAAGAGTGAATGTGTCAAATGTTTCTCAACAGTATTGGATGAAAAAAGACGGAGGGAGTGAATCTGAGGATTACTTCTGACGGTGCCTGAGAGAGGATGAAGAGTGTGTGCTTGGAGCCACTCTTGAGGTAGATCAATCTGTTCCATTTGTTAATGGTAAAGTGAATGATGTAGAAATTACTTTCCTTTTGGATACAGGTGCTACCCGTTCTACTGTTAGATCAGTGGAAATAGAAAACCTTCCTCTCTCTGGTGACAAGATCCAAGTAGTAGGTGTAGCTAATCAGCAAATTAAAACAGATTTAACTGAACCAGTTGAAGTTGAAATAGGCAAAGTTAAGGACATGCATAGATTTGTAGTTTGTGACAGCAGTCCTGTGAATTTATTAGGAAGGGATATTCTCTGCAAGATGAATTGTAAAATATATTGCTCACCGTATGGTATTGAGCTCCAAACTCCAGAAGAAGATGGGCTTTACAAATTAACAATGTTAATGGTTGAGGCAGAAGAAAGTAAATTATTTCCTCTGTTCGATAAGAGCAATCTTCCTGAAGAACTAAAAGAGACAGTGAATATAAAAATTTGGGATTTCACTGGAGACGAAATGGGTTTGATGAAAAATGTAGACCCAGTAAAAATATCAGTAAAACAAGGAGCAGATTATCCAAACATTCCTCAGTATAAAATGAAGGCAGAGGTGATTGAAGGTGTCACACCTGTAATAGATAAATTCATAAAACAAGGTGTTCTAAAAGAAATTGAGAGCAGTCCATGTAATTCACCGATTATGGGAATTAAAAAGCCAAATGGAACTTTCAGGATTGTTCAAGACCTGAGAAAGATTAATCAAATTGTTGTTCCATGTTGCCCAGTTGTACCAAACCCAGCGGTAATTTTATATCAGATTCCGCATGATGCAGAATGGTATACAGTTATTGATTTATGTAATGCATTCTTTACTGTTCCATTGCATCCAGAAAGCCAACAAATTTTTGTGTTCAGGTTCAAAGAGCGTATCCTAGCATGGTGTCGAATCCCTCAAGGGTACACAGAAAGTTCATCTATTTTTAATCAGTTGCTAAAGAAATCCTTAGAAAATCTAGATCTACCTGGAAAATCTACGTTAGTGCAGTATATTGATGATCTCCTTGTGGCTGCGAAAACAAGAGATAATTGTGTAACAGATACCATTACTCTTTTGAATCATCTGGCAGATGAGGGACATAAAGTGTCTCCTGCAAAATTACAGTTTTGCAAACAAGAAGTAAAATATCTTGGCCACAGAATTGCAAAGGGAGTCAGACAAGTGACAACAGAGAGAATACAAATGATTCAAGCAATGCAACCTCCAAAAACAGAGACAGGTTAGAATGTTTCTAGGAATGGTAGGTTATTGTCGTCAATGGATTAGTGGATTTTCAGTAATAGCAAAACCACTGCAGAGACTGACAAAAGCTGACATAAAAGACCCAATTTGCTTAACAGCTACTGAACTAGAGGCTTTTGAACAGTAAAGAAAAGCTTGTGTGAAGCTCCAGCATTGGGAATGCCTGATTATGAAAAAGAATTTGAGCTGTATTGCAGTGAAAGAGAAGGATGTGCATTATCAGTTCTGATTCAAAGACATGGAAGATTGAGAAAGCCAATAGCATATTTCTCAGCTGTTCTTGACCCTGTTGCAAAAGCATTACCAGGATGCTTGAAAGCAGTAGCTGCAACAAGTGTAAGTTTGGAACAAAGCGAAGGAATAATAATGGGATTTCCTGTAAAAGTATATGTACCACACTCAGTTGCAATTCTCCTCACTAGAAGTAAAACACAGCATTTGACAAATAACAGGCTGACAAAATATGAAAAGATTATCCTTGGATCGGATAATGTCTCTATTGCAGGATGTGTGAATTTAAATCCTTCCACATTATTACCTGATGGTACTGAAACAGAAGTCAGGAATGAGGTAGATCATGAATGCCAGGATGTATTAGAATATTGCACCAAACCAAGGCAGGACATAAAAGATGCCCCATTAGCTGAATAAGATTATGTTTTATTTGTTGATGGATCATGTTTAAGAACAGATGAAGGTGTTCTGAGTGCAGCATATTCGGTGTGCACATTTGCAGATGTAATTGAAGCCTCCTGTCTCAAAGGAATTCGTTTAGCTCAAGTAGCAGAATTGATTGCTTTGATTCGTGCATGTGAGAAAGGAAAAGAGTTAAAAATTACCATAGTGACTGATAGTCAGTATGGATATGGTGTAGTCTATGACTATGGCCAGCTTTGGTCTCAAAGAGGTTATTTAAATTCTGCGGGATCGCCAATCAGAAATGCAAAATTGATTAAAAGGCTAATCTATGGAATTCAGCTGCCAGAAAAAATTGCAGTAGTAAAGTGCACAGCTCATAAAAAAGGTGAAGATTACAGTACAAAAGGAAATTCATATGCGGACTCAATAGCAAAATTCTGTGCAAAGAATAATATGTCCATTAATCGGGAAAAAGACAATGAACATGTTTTGAACTCACTTATGTTAACATCTGTAGTTGAAACTTGGCAAGGAGTAAAAGAGTTGCAAGATGGGGCAGATGATGAGGAGAAAGACACATGGCTAAAAGCAGGATGCAGACAGAGAGAAGAAGATGAGATTTGGGTTTACAAAGATGACAGACCAGTAATGCCAGATAGCATGATCTCTGACATGGCACGCATGTATCATGGTCCAGGACATATAGGTAGAGATTCAATGATTAGATTATTTAGACAGACATGGTACAATCCAAAATTTAGAATAATTGCAGAATCCCTTTGTCAGAGATGTTTAATCTTCCAGCAGATCAATCCAAACAGAAAAACAGTGGTAAGCATGGGAACCATAGGACGGGAGGGTGGCCCAATTACCAGATTACAGCTTGACTTCATTGACATGCCACCTCATAACAAACTCAGATATGTCTTGGTGATAATCTGTCTGTTTTTGAGATGGGTGGAAGCGTTTCCAACACGTCACAATGATTCAGTTACTGTGGCAAAATTGCTTTTGAGAGAAATCATACCACGGTATGGATTTCCAGTGACGGTCGAGACTGATCGTGGCACACATTTTGAAAACAGATTGCTAAAATTGATTTGTGAAGCACTGGATATAAAGCAAAAATTACATTGTGCATTCAGACCAGAAGCATCAGGTGTTGTTGAGCAAGTGAATGGTACAATAAAAAACAGAATAGCAAAAATGTGCTTAGCGACAGGAACGAAGTGGATTGACGCACTTCCACTTGTTTTGATGACTTTGAGAAGCATTCCAGATAGGAAAACAGGTTTGAGCCCTCATGAAATCCTTATGGGCAGGGTCAAGAGGCAAGCATTTGTTCCAGTTGATAAACTGTTGAGCATTAATGATAGCGTCATTATGGATTACTGCAAAAATCTATCTGATGTGGTAACTTCTGTGTTCCATCAGGTGGGAACTGAAGTAATTACAAAAGAGAAAGAACAAGCTCATGATCTGTTACCAGGAGACTGGGTCGAGAACAAAAGTACACAGAGAAAGAAACTGCCTAGTACCAAGGTGGCAGAAGGCAAGACAGGTGATATTAGTCACAACAAATGCAGTAAAGTGTAGAGGATTGAAGAGATGGGTTTATGCTAGTCATAACATACGTGTGCCAGCACCTGAAAATCCTGACGAAGGTGAAACAACAGCTGATTCAGATTTAGAAGAAGAACCTGAAAGAAGTCCAGATCCTGAAGATCGACAAGAAAGTCGACATCTGGGAAATTCAAATGCGAATGAGGCATTGAATGAAGAAAATGAAGAGATTGTAATACAAGACTCTGAAAATGATGAAGATCTGCTAGATCAAGAAGCAGAAAAGGAGTCTGAACAAAAAGTGATTCAAGATCAGGAGAGTATTGAAAAGCAGTTTGGGATCTCTGGAAGAAGGAACGAAAATTCTGAAACTGGTGAATTGGAAGTAATTGAAGAAGAAGAAGAAGAAGAAGAAATTCCGAGTATCAGCTATAAGGATGATGTTCCTAATAGAGTGAAACTGCCGAGTAAAGAAGTACCTGGATCAAAGCTGATAAAACAGAAAGTGAAACAGATGAAAGTGGAGACGAATCAAAAGTGAAGAGTTCAAGAAAAAGAGCTTGGAGAGTGGAGTATAATCTAGCTGAACCGAAAAAGAAATTATCAAGAAAAGGAGATAATTGGCCAAATGAAAATGAAGGTTTAAAATTTAAGCTAGTGAATAGAACAAAAGAGCAGGTTAATGAGATCTCAAGTCAAAAGGAAGAAGACTCAAATAAGAAAAAAACAAGCAGGAAAGAAAATTGAAGTGATAAACAGAAGAGCAAAAAGAGTAATAAAGCCAAATCAAAAGTACAAGTTGCCTGAGTGGACTTATATAATTATTCCTCAAATAGTAGAAGTAAATAGTAGTCAAGAAGATTTAGATGATGCAAGTGATAATGATTGATTGTATTCATTTAATGACACAAGGTTGAAGAAATTGTGCTAGGTGACACAAGGTCGAAGAAATTGTGTTAGCTGGAAAACACATTGATGTATGACATAAGGTCGAAGAAAAACTGTTAGAAAATAGAGTTATCTGTTTATAAAAAAAAAATTTAAAAAGAGGGGTGTATATTTAGAAATTTTTAATTTAATTTTTATTTCTGATTAAAAGTAAAAATGCCTTCTACTAATAATAATTCGAGATGCTCAATTTTCAGAAGATGTTGCAAATTGTCTTCAATATGTCTAATCCTGATAAACTTAGTTTGGTTAATTCTAGCTGTCATTTTTCCTTTTGGAATAGATAAAGAGATGTATAAAACTAATATGACTAGTAAAGTTGTGGTTAATCATGATAATCATGATAAAGTTGACAGGACTAATACAATTATTGTACATAAACCAGAGATTCACCAAGATAGATCTGTAGGAGATTTTTCTAGTGATACCTTCTCAAGACTTTTATCTGAATATGTTAAGGTGATGGATGTAAAAGATTGCTGCATTTGTGTAAAGTTACCTACTTCTGTGTCTGAAGGTGTTACATATAATATTCTTCCTCTTACTTATGGCATAACCTGTAGTGTAATAGCTAGTTTGTTTTATCAAACAGATCGTTTAGATTACTACTACTCAGACTTTGATGAGATTTTTGCAAATTTAAAAGTTGAAAATAGCTTGAATAAAGTGAAATTTGCTTTACAGATGAGGGAATTTTTCCTAGTGACCAGTGAACTTACTTATGAATATGCTTTTAGAAATAATTTAACATGTAAATTGAGAACAGAGGAGAAAACATTCTTAAATATGGTGGAAGAGAGAAGGGCAATTTACAAGCGAAATGAGATGCTGAAACAAACTAAATCTAAATTTTGGCAAATTGAAGATGAAAAGCTCAATGGTAGAAATGAAAATGTTGCAATTAATATAGATAGACCTGTTAGTGGAAAACTTTGTATAAGAAGAGATAATACTTTGTTTGACAATTACTTTGTAGGTGCAAGTCAATGTGAAGATACTTATCGTATTATAGGGGGATGGGGATTTAAAGTAGGGAAAGATCCAATTTTTCCTGGAATTTATTTTGTTTGTGGGAATAAAGCTTATTACAATCTTCCTGACCACTGGTATGGGACCTGTTATGTAGGTTTAGTTTTTCCAAAGATTTTTCATGTAGTTAGAAATGTAAAGGGTTCATTTGAAATTGGCAAACACCTGAATAGATTCAGAAGGGAAAGTTTTTCAGACATTTTGGGAGACATATTTGGTGCAGTAATACCCATGGTAGGAATAACCTTGAATGCGAACAAAATCAGAAAAATGTCTACAATTGTTGATAGATTGTCCACAGATACTGCTAGTGGATTTCAGTTAGTGAACACAGAACTTATTGCTATGAGAACTATGGTAATGCAGAACCATCTTGCTTTAGACATTTTGCTAGCAAAAGAAGGTGGAGTTTGTGGAATATTGCATGTCCAACATTGCTGTACATATATTCCCGAATATCAGTCAGAATATAGAAATGTATATTAAGAATATCACAGAGTTACATGAAGAGGTTGAACCTTTAGAAGATGATAGTTTTTCAGACCGATTAAGTAAAAGATTTGCAGTTATTAAACACTGGTTTCAAGAGATTGGTAGTTAAATTATAGGTAAAATAGTTTTTCCTTTAATAGTCATAGCTATAGTGATACTTTTGTTAAAAATTAGTTGCATGATACACAGGAGAAGAAAACATGTTTTAGAGAAGAAAAGGATTTACAATCTGAGAAAAGAAAAAGAAAAAGAAATAGAATTAGAAGAGTTTCGGAAAACTCAATATGAGAGTTGCAAAAAAACATGAATATAAAGTTTAGAAATACTAATTTTGAGAAAGTCCAAAACATGTTCAAAAGTTAAAAATTTATAAATTTTTGGGTATTGTTTGGTGATTTTGAAATCACCAGATGAGGGAGTTGATGGAGCAAGGTGAAGAACAAGATTTTGTTCAAACTTGCAAAGTTAATCTCCCATAATAATAGTAATTGAATTAATAAGCATGTGGTGAAATTACTAATCAACTTAGTTTAAGAATTTATTCATCAGTACACGCGGGATTAACTAATGTGCTTTATGTTGCAAACGCAAAAAAAAAAAAAAATTAACCATGTCTATTGTCTTTGTCAGTATTAAATGCGGCTGTTTAACTAATGGCATGTGCTTATTTGTGTGCTCACGTTATGTCTTTTCTGTGACAAAAGCTTGTGGAGATTCGTGCAGTTCAAAGAAGAAAAGTAAATATAATGCTGCTTGTATGTGCTTTGCCAGGTAACATATTAACGGGATTAATTAGTAAAGGGGGTGGGTAACAGAATAGGTCTCAATTCTTTAATTAATTGATGTCTTGTGTTTGTTTAATAATAGTTTCCAAAGTGAGGCCTAAAGTTCGTTCAGAAAATGGTTGACAGAGTTGCAGATGAGAAAACTTGTCCAGAGTGGAGCCTTGCACATGCGTAGCTGTGGATATTTTTACCACATTGTCATCAATATTTGAAAAAGCAGTTCTTTCGTTGTGCTGAACGTGCTCTCGGAGAAAAGGCTCAAGGACAGGAACTTAAAGTGTCTGCCAAGGCTAGGAAGTTGGTGTTTGAAACTCGAGGAAAAAGTATCTTTCTTGAGGAAGCCAAAGTTGTGGAAATAAAGGACAATAGGACTTATGTGAAGCCCGGACTTGGTCAAGAAACGGTAGTGACCTAACGCTTTCATCATGGACTGACACAGGACAGCCAATGAGAAGCTTGGATTTCTATGAAAGAATGTAAAATGTAGAAAGTTTAGTTAGAAAGAAAGGTATAAAAACTGATGTTATGAGCAGGAGGGCTGCCTTTTGCTTTCCGATTCCTGATTGACGTGACATGCTGTTGGACTCTTGGCTCACGTAAGGACAGCAGACTTTAAATGATTTTTCCTTTCTAGGTGGAGTGAGAATAAGACAGGGAAATAGATTTAGGGAATGGAAACTGTTATTTGCTAATAATTCGTGCTTTCTGATTTTGCTTTAGAAATGTCAGTCTAATAAATCAATTCTTATTAAAATGCTGCTTTCTTACTTGCTAATAAAATAAAGATTCTTAACGTAAATGCTCTTCCTTTTGAAAAATAAAGCTAATAAAATTAGATTTGAAATGACAAGCTGGTCTTGTTTATTCATGGTCTAGTTTCCATCAGTTGATCCATTCGCCTTAGTGGCCTAATTATAAATGATATACGTTTAAAACCATGGTGAGAACAGGTAAACTGCAGTTGTATATAATTATGTAAATAGTTTGTGAATAGTTTTGATTAATTAGGTCACATGATTCAGTTGCTCAAAAATTATCTCGTTGGGGGGGCGTGTCCAAGATGGCGGCGTGATCGGTCGCAGGTCTCCGAGGCTCCCTGCCCGATCCCGCCAAGCAGCACCTAAACACCTCGCCTGATCTCCCTAAAGCACGGGAAAGCACGAGGAGTGGCAGCGGAACGCAGCCGCGGCGCCGGGATCGGGCCTCTCAGCCTGCACGCCTCGTGGGGGGCCCCGGACGCAGAGGACATCTAACCGCGGCCCTGTAATGGTGGCTGCTCCAGAAGCCTGAACGGCCCGAGCACCCGCTGTCCCGACCTCTCCGGTGGCCAGCCTAGTCGATCGACTGCGGGACCTGTGGAGCCTCCGCTGCTGACTCCGGAGCCGTGAGCCCAGAGCGGCGCGCATTGCTGTCTCAGCGACCCGGCCGGTGAGGAGGTGTGGACCGGCTGGAGTCGCGAAAATTGAGGCCAGGGGCTTAGGGCCTTCTGCCCCAACACTACCGGCCTTCGGCGCGGTTCTGCCGGCGCACCCCTGCAGCGCGGGAGCGGAGCCCACCAGCTGCTGACCACACGGCGCCGCCCTCCCACTGCAGACCGGGCCTGGAGGACGCCCGCACCGGACTGGCTCAACCCCAGGGCCGACAGTGAGGACGGAGCCGCGGTTGCCCTGGAGGCCTCCCTGGACCCGGGGAGCCATCTAAGAGGGCGCGGAGTGAGGCCGGAGGGCCGGAACCACAGCGGAGACCCGCCCTTGAGCTGGCAAGCTCAGGAGGTGAGGAGAGTGGAGGTGGGTGCCGCAGATAGGGCTCGGGGGCACAATCGAGCTCCTGGTGCGGGGGCTGACCGGAGAGGCTTGCGGGCTGGGCTGCACTCGCGCCTGGACAGTGGGACTACGCACACTCTTGTGGGGACATTAGGTGCCCGATCTCACCTGCCTCTGCCGAATAGCACTGGACAAGGATCTGGCGGCGGGGAAGTGCGGCTACTAGGAGAGAGGAGCTGGCCCCACTGCGCACCTAGCAAGCTGCGGCTGTTTGCCCCCTTGGGTTGGCCGGGCGCACCCTGGGGTCCCGACCGCTCTTTGACCGCCCTGGTACAGTTGGGCCTGCCACCACGCCGCTGCCCATCAAACCAGTCCCGCCACGCGGACACTCCGGAAGACTCGGGGAGAAGTCGGCCCGGTGATAGCACGACTCATCCTTACCTCACCACACCAGACACCTGTACCTGCCCCCGGCCCCTGAAGTTCTTTGCTCGTTGGTCTTGGGAGCTCATCACACTATGGCGGGCCTGAGAGGAAAGAAGGGGTCCCAGACACTCCCCGAACTGTTGGCCAAGACCCAGTCCAAGCCCGGCAAAGACCCACCCTCCCCGGCGGGCACGGAAGCCTCACCGGCGCCTGTTGATGACCAGATACCCATCACTAGATCCTTCCTGGAGGCACTGTTTGACTCTCTCAGGGAAGACTTCAAGTCCTTAAAGCAAGAAGTGGCGGGTGAGGTCCGAGAACTCCGGCGGGATGTGGAGGGCCTTGGGGAGCGAGTGGCTGCCATTGATGACGCGGACCAAACCAGAAGAAACTAAATCGAACAGCTCCAACAAGAGGTCCTGCGACTCACAGATCAGCAGCTGGACCTTCAGGCCCATGCAGAGGACCTTGAAAACCGTTCCCGTCGTAGCAACATACGGGTCCCGGGGGTCCCTCAGAAAGCAGAGAGGACTGACGTCACGGGGTGCCTACAAGACCTATTCAGGAACGTTCTGGGGGAGTCAGCGGACTTTGCTATCCGTATCGACAGATCACATAGAGTTGGGCTGTCTCGGCGCGCCACTGCCTCGCCACCGGACATCTTGGCGTTCCTCCCTGATTTCCCGCTAAAGGAGCGGATTCTCCGAGAGGCCCGGCGAGCACAGCCCCTTCAATTTCAGGGTAACTCCATAGCCCTATATCAAGACCTATCAACTATTACTCTGCAAAAACGAAAGGAATTTAAGAGAGTGACGGACTTCCTGCGACAACAAGAGATCCCCTACTCCTTGGGCCACCCGTTCAGACTAATATTTAAATGGAACGGAAAGCTACACCAACTGCGATCGCTTAAGGACACTTGCACCCTCTTGGGACTTGACCAGGACGATGATGAGCCCATAATGAGAGCATTGCAGGGGCCATCCGGAGGGGGGTGGCAGTTGGTGGGCCGCAGGCGATCCCCCTCACACCGCTTGAAACCGGACGCCTCTGTCATCACAAAGGAACGAGCAACGGCGGTGGCGGAGGTGGCCAGGGAGAACTCACCCTCTGAGTGATCTGTACTCTTGTTAGGGAGATTACCTATAGCGCACACTTTGCCCGTGCGCTGGGGGGGAGTCGGGTGGGGAGCCGAAGTGGCCGCCGTCGGATATGACCCATGTAAGAAACATTTCCACAGTCCTGAGTGGACTAACAGGACTGGGACTATACCTTCTCTTGGTGGGAACGGGTGAGGGGGGCGGTGGGGGACCACAGTTGGGGTGAGGGGTTGGTCCTTTTGGGGAGGGGGAAGAGTTGGAGGAATTGGGGAGGTTCACAGGAGGGCTGTTGGGGTGAGGGATGGGGGGTGGGACTGGGGGAGGGACTCAGTGTGCCAGGGGGTTCTGTGGGACTGCAATGCTCTTTGACTCAGTGCCAGTCATACCAGGGATATGTGCTTTTGTCGCTGGAGACGGGTTTACCTTGCTCTGCCTCTCTATGGCTTGTGGTGCGTTTAACTTCTTGGGATGGAGTCTAATTTGAAGGTACTAACCCTCAATGTGAAGGGCCTGAACAATCCGATAAAGCGCAGGGCTGTGCTTTCATACTTGGAAAACTCTGAGGCGGACATATGCCTCTTACAAGAGACCCACCTCCTACCCAAAGACTGGCACAGGATGCTCTCACGCGCTTTTCCCCAGCAGTTTTTCTCCTCACTCCCCACAAAGAAAGCAGGGGTGGCCATTCTAGTTTCCAGGCGCTTCCGCGGCAGCATAGGCAACAAGGCAAGGGAGATCAAGGGTAGATTACTAGCACACACCTTCCTTTTGGGGAACCAGCGCTTCAGGATTATCTCCCTCTATGCCCCGAACTCAGGGCAAGAAACATTTTTGAAAAACACCATCTCGGAATCACTTCAATCTCCTGCCTCTCTCCTACTCATTGGGGGGGACCTTAATTTGGTAATGGATACGAATACAGACAGGTCGGGTCACCGATACGGGGACACTGGTGCCATAACTGCTGCTGGTAAAGACTGGATGCAAGAGAGGGGGCTGGTGGATCTGTGGAGAGTCACCCATCCCAACACATCACACTTTACATTCTACTCACATGTTCATCGCACGTACGCCAGGCTGGACCACTACCTAGGCTCTACTGAGCTACTAGCCACTCTTAAAGATGTAAACATTGTCCCAGCGGCGTTGTCTGATCACGATGCAGTGGAGCTGACACTACAAGTTCCTGCATCCGCCCGGACCCCGGGGACATGGGGGCTAAGGGAGACCCTCCTGCAGCATCCGGAGGTCACAGAATAGATCCGCACCTGCCTCACCGATTACCTAACCATTAATGATGTCCCCGGAACCTCGCTGTCCGCCCTATGGGGGGCTTTGAAAGCCGTGGTCCGCGGCGAGCTTATTACCATTGCATCAGCAGAAGCCAAGGACCACAAGGCAAAAAGGGAAGACCTCACCGCCCGGGTCTCTGAACTGGAAAGGGTCCATAGTCGTACGGGTGCCCCACGAATTTGGCGACAACTTAAGGCTGCCAGGGCCCAGCTAGCCAGCTTAGACACAGACCGCGCCAAACTCGCCGCGTTACGTCTGCGTCACTCCTACTACACGGGCGGCAACAAAACGGGCCGCTTACTTGCTAGCGCCCTGAAAGTCAAGATGCAGCTCTCCAGAATCACTAGCCTCACTGATGACAGCGGCATGGACTTCACAGGCGATCCCCAAATTGCAGACGCTTTTAGGACATTTTATGCCACCCTGTACAAAGCCGACTCGGTTTCACCGGAGGAGGCTCGTGCCTACCTGTACTCAGCGAACATCACAGAGCTGTCGCAGGACAACGCGGAAACTCTTGATGCCCCTATCCGCGTGGATGAGGTACTCGCTGCTATCTCTCGCCTTCGCCCTCTTAAGTCCCCGGGACCTGACGGCTTTTCAGCCGGTTTCTATAAGATCTTCGGTCGTATGCTTGCCCGAATCCTCACTCGACTCTTCAACTCCTTCGAGGGTCCGAGCTCCATCCCCTCGGACATGCTGGCAGCCGAGATAGTTGTGCTGCCTAAACCGGGTAAAAAACCCACGTGTTGCTCAGCATTTCGGCCTATATCCCTACTTAACCTGGATCTGAAGATCTTCACAGGGGTCCTGGCGGCGCTTCTAGGCCCATGCCTGCCCGGAATTCTGGAGCCTGACAAGTCGGGCTTCGTTCCAAGCCGCCAATGCAGCGACAATACTAAGCGGATACTTCATCTGATTGACAAAGCCCACTTCCAGGGCTCGAACTCTGCATTACTGGCGATCGACGCGGAGAAAGCGTTCGATCGGGTAGACTGGACCTACCTCCAACAGGTCTTGCAGCGCTTCCGGGTCGGGGATCGCTTTCAGGCTTGGATTGCAAGCTGCTATCACCATCCTCAAGCTCGTGTCCGCATTGGCGGGCTACGCTCGAACCCCTTTGAAATTCAACGGGGCACAAGGCAAGGGTGCCCTTTGTCGCCCCTCCTATTTGCCCTGTATGTGGAACCTTTGGCGCAAAGAATCCGTGATAACCCTGCCATTCACGGCATGTCCTTTGGCCGGGAACCTCATGTGATAGGCTTATATGCCGACGATATCCTAGCCGCCTTAGACCGTCCGGACTGCTCAATTCCCGCCTTTTTGGCGGAGCTGGAATCCTTTGGGGTTGTCTCCGGGTTCAAGATTAATAAAGAGAAATCCCTCATCCTACCTCTGGGCAGCAATGCCCAACGACAACCTCCTACACCGGCCTCCTGGGGGGGACTGTCATCGACCGCGCGCCTCCCATACCTGGGCGTTACTCTCACCGCGTCCACAGAATCTACGCTGACTCTCAACTATGCGGCCCTCTCCTCCCAGATCCAAACAGACCTCACGCGCTGGTCCAGACAGCCTCTCTCTCTGCTGGGACGCATTGCGGCAGTGAAGATGTCCGCCCTGCCTAAAATACTGTACATTTTTCAGACTCTCCCAGTGCTCCCACCGGCTGGTACCATTGCGACTCTACAGGCTGCCTTCCACCATTTCATATGGGGGGGCAAGCGAGCGCGCTTACACAAACGACTGTCCTATAGAAGCACAGACGAGGGAGGCCTCGGGGTCCCCAACCTTTTCCAATACTTTCAGGCTGCCCAGCTTCGATACTTGGTGGAATGGTTCAGACCAGAGTCCGAGAAACGCTGGCTTTTTCAGGATAGGGCAATGGCTCGCACATCCCTTTGCGAAAATTTCATTCATGCTCCGACAGCATAGACCACGTTATCTCTTACGATCCCCCATCACTCGCACTATCATGCGGATCTGGGACGCGGTGACGATCAAGAGAGGGCTTACCACCTTCCCTTCTCCACTTACTCCCGTCTTGGACAACCCTGACTTCCCGCCTGGCAATAACCCTCGGGCGTTCTTACAATGTCGCGGCGTCAACCACCTCTCTGCCGGCCATTTCTTTGATCTACACGGATTCCTTACCCTATCAGACATAATTCAGGGCTACGACGTTGCCTCCCCACACTTATTTCAATATTTCCAAATTAGACACTGGTTCACACACCCAGATGTTGCACCCCTCGTCGGTAGGCCCATGACGGTCTTTGAAAAGTGGCTTGTGACGAAGGAATCGGACAAACACCTCATCACAGAACTTTACAAGATGCTCACACCCCCGCCCCTTCAAGCAAGACGCCAGGTCAGAGAAGATGGGAGGCGGAACTGGGGCGGGCCCTATCACCCAAAGAATGGTGCGCTGTGTACTACAGAGCTTCTCACACCACTCGTAACACTGCAAGCAGGGAAGCAGCGACGAAGCTAGCTATATACTGGCACCTTACCCCAGCCCGGCTACATAAAAGTAACCCCACACGTAGTGCGCTATGCTGGAGAGGATGCGGGGAGAATGGCACCTTAACTCACCTACTATGGGAATGCAGGGAAGTCCAGGACTACTGGAAGACAGTCCTGGACGACATAGACTCAACATTTGACACTGAAGTCCCTAGATTCCCGGCTTACACAATCCTGGGTCTGCCCAAAGCACTCACTTTCCCCCTAAAGTCCCCCAGAGGCCGCCAGATGGGGATTGCTATGCATGCTGCTACACAGCACATTCTGTCCCTTTGGGGTTCCAACACCAAGCCCACTCACACGGGGTGGCTGCATAAAATATGGTTTACTCTAGGCATGGAACGCATCCACGCAACACTCACACATTCCACGGCTGCTTATCGGAAAGTATGGCTTCCATTGCTGTCTCTATTATCCAGGGAATTCAACGAGGTCACATATCCTAGATACCTCCACATTTTGCGCCTCACAGAGCACATACATGACCCTCCAAGCTCATCTGGGTGATTGCGCTCTCTATTATGAGATCATAACTATGTTAGTTTCATGGATCTGGCACACTGGGTGGGGTGGGAGAGGGGGAGGGAGTTTGGGGCTAGGGCGGGAATTTTGGTTGGGGTTTTCACTTATGCAATTTCAGTACCTCATCGCACATGACATTCGCAAGCTTGGTACTTCACCATGGCCAGATCGAAAATCACCTGAAGTCTGTTTGCTTAGCAGAATCTATGCACTTATATGTCTAGATGATTTTTCTTGTCTGATCTGCCTCTTTTACGCTGTAATGTTTATTGTTACTGTTGAAACCAATAAAACAAATTTAACACAAAAATTGTCTCGTTGGTTTATGGGCCTTTATATGTGTTTCATGATTAATGGTGAGTATCATGGTGATAGGTAGTGTTATTGAGACAGTGTTTCAATCAGAGCGCTGGATCACCTGTGAACAGCAAACACATCTGCAGGGATACCCAACATTTCTGCATTAGTCCTGAGTTCCACTTCAGACCAAGCTGAAGTTTCTAAATTATTGCCATGCACGCATTCAACGGGGAGGTCTGCACTTTCTACAACCTTCTTAGGGCCAGTTACTCCTCCCCAGGTGAAATTAACAACTGCCAAGGAATGGTCTGTGGTGACATTACTAGCATTGGTCACTTGGTACATCTCCCCAATTATGATTTGCTCAGGAGCCACAAGATGTTTTGTCACCATTGTGACACTTGCGCCTGTGTCCCTGTATGCCAAAGCCTCTTTTCCATTTATCTAAGACTGCTATCTGTATTTGCCCAAGATTACTGGAGCTGACAAAGGAGGACATATCCATGCCTCCATCACAGATCAGTACAGCCTGCGTTGGAACTCTGACTAGGCCAGAGTCCATCTCAGAACCCAGGGTTAACCCTACTACACCCTTATTCTGAGTACCACCACTTGGAGCTGAACTAGGGGGGACAGTTGCCTTAGGGGCAATGGTGGCTGGAGTTGAGTATTTGGACTTGGTACAATCACTTGTCCAATGGATTTTCTGTTTACAGATTTTACACCATGTTGTCTTTTGGCCTTTTTCCGTGTTGGATTGTGATTCCTCACCTGATGCAGATTTGTGGGGCCCTTGAGAAGACTTCTGGCCTTTCCCCTTTTACCCACCCTTATCAGAGTTCTTAGAATCTTGATTCTTGGAGTCACCTTGGTTCTGAACCTTCTGCCTCACTCTGGTTCTGACCCATTTGTCTGCCTTCTGACCCAATTCTCAGGGAGAGGTCAGATCAGAGTCCACGAGGTACTGACGCAACAGCTGATTTTGACAAATATTAAGGATCTGCTCCCTCATAATTAAGTTGTACAATTCTTTAAAATCACACACCTTCCTGCCAAGTAACCAGCCCTCCAGAGCCTTAGTAGCACAACCTACAAAGTCAGCCCGGTCTTGAGTCTGTGCCTCTAGGGTGTCTCTGAACGTAATCCTGTATTGTTCGGTGGTTAAGCCAAACCCAGCAATCAGAGCACTCTTCAAGACACTGTAATTATCATCATTCTCGTCTCTTACAGTGAGGAGCTTGTCTCTGCCTTTGTCTGCAAAGGAGAGCCACAAGATTGCTGCCCACTGCTCCTTAGGGACCCTCAGTACTTTACAGGCCCTCTCAAGTGCAGTTATCCATTTGTGGAGGTCATCCCCACTCTGGTAGGAAGGGACAATCTTGTTCAGGTTCCTATGGTCATGAGTATGTTCTCTACCTCTAGGGACACTGTAGCTGCCACCATGGGGCTCTAGCCCCTCTTTTCTAGATGTTCGCTGGCGCTCCAGGGATTCCCTGTCTAGGGCCAGCTGCTCTCTCTTGATCCTAAGCTTAGCTTCTTCAAACTCGAGCAGTCTGCACTTTTTATCATAGGAGGACTCTATCCTGTAGGAGGCTGAGGTCCTATGAGAGACAGATGTCCCTACAGATGTACCAGAATGATTAGATTCCCGAGAAGGAGATCTAGACTTTCTAGGCACACTGCTAACTCTTCCTGGAGGGGTGAAGAGAGGGCCACTGGGGTTCTCTTCTTCATCCACAGGGAGAAATTGATTATCCAGGTTAAAATCATACTGATCATCAAGGTCTAGGTCTTTGATGTTTTCACCTCCTTGCCTTTCCCCTTCTGCTGCCCCACCCAACCTGCCTGCCTCATCAGATCCTAGTGTCTTCCTGCCTGCCTCATCAGATCCTAGTGTCTTTCTGAGATCATCTAAAAGCAATACCTCTATGAGGGGTAGGGCCCTAGGGTTTTCCCCTGACTTCAATTTCCTAGATGCACACATGTTCCTCAATTCTGGAAATGGGACATGTTAAAGCTTAGTTAATCTGGAGCTACTGGCTTCAGCCTTTGAAGACATAATAATGTGGTGTGGTGTCTGCACCTACCTACTCTAGTGGGACTACTAAACTCTCTCTTGAGTTGGAGAAAGGGTGTCCTAGACCCTTGATTTACCCAACTCCAAGTTCAGTAGAACTTACTTTTTTCTAGACTTGTTTTACATGTACCTATGTACCTATAGTGGCTTTCAGTTAGTCACTCAAATGAGATTATCTGGTAAAGCAATAGCAAGCTTGAATCCCACCGCTGCACACCAATGTGAGAAGTTGGCCTGGCCTATGCTGTCCACTAGTTGTAGTGGGCAACTTGTACCAGTCCAAGCAACCCTTATTGATGATAGGTTTAAAGACAACCTTTATTGGATGCTAGCCTAGTGGTAGCTATGGAGAGCAGCCTTCAGGCTAAGTCTTGGAGGAGTGTAAAGCAGCTTGGTTTACCAGATTATAACCTCTTGAATGACCAAATGAAAGGAGAACCACACAAGGTATATATAAAATATATGTATTTATTACTAATTACTCTCTACTAACCTCTTTATGAGATTAGAGAACACGATACACAGTATTAACATACTAGAATGTCAGTAAATAGCACAATATATAATGGGCCCTAGGGAGAGACCAAACTATATATTGAGAAAGTGATATAAGACCCACGACTTGACTAGACACAGTGCCTAGAGCAAGTAGAATCGCTAGGACCCCAAGGAACCAGCCAAGGTAGTGACACCGGGGACCCACGGGGGACGCGTGCAGTGTGAGAACACAGCTGCGAGCTCCGTACAATCCAATGGGAAAGTCGCGGTTGGAAAATTAAAGATTAAGGACACTTCAGAGAGGACTTGGAGCAAACCCTTTTAGACTTAGAAGGTTCCAAGGCCAGCACCCATGTGAGCACCGGAGTACTCGTGCTACCTCACCAAGGGAAGCCGGGTGCATAGGTGCCAAATGGTGTCGAGGATCGTCACTGTTTTCAATGGCGAGTTGCTGCAAAGTGCTGCTGCCGTGGAAAGGAAAAGTGTCCAGTGTGATCCAAGCCTGGATCGAGGATGTGAAGAACCTGAAAGCAGAGGGGACAGAATCTGGGTCACTTAAGGGTGAGCAGAGGCACGGTAGACCAATGCCCACCGATGTCGGGTGTTTCAGGTATGATGAGGTGAAGCTTGGCTCTGCTGCCACGGGGACCAGGAGATGTCGACGATGACCAGAGTCTGCAGGCGAGCTGTCCCACGAAGGATGTCAAGTGCTGGGGGGGTCAGTGTCCGGATCGGAGACCAACAAGTCTTGGCAACAGAAACCCATGCAGTGAGAGTAAAAAGACTTTGGGATGAACCAGCAAGGTCCAGGTCACTCCTCAAGCGACGGAGAGTCAGGGCATGTCTGGGGCAACCAGGTAAGCCCATTCAAAGTTAAAGTACCCTTCACAGGGGCCCACAAGTTGAAGGACAAGGGATCGCAAAGGGACCTCAAGAGGAATCACTAATTACCAGCCCACGGGGCACTCGTGGAGTGTAGGCCAGTAATCTTCAATAGAATCACTGCTCGGGGACTGGAGTACAAGTAGCCCAATGCACAGCCTCAAGGATCGCCAAGAAGCATATGCAGCTGCAAATGGTCTTGGTGTCAAGGGGTTCGGGTTGCACGGTCCCCACGAGGGCTTTGGATCTTAGGTTTGCTGAGAGCATGGATCAGCCTCGGGGAAGCTTGGAAACCCACCTCCTGTGTTGCAAAGTCTTCAGAGTCCTTCAGGGGCTGCGTAGTTGCAAACCAGACAGATGCGTCTTTGGTGCTTGCCTTTAAGGGGAGTAACTCCTTTACTCCAAGGGAGATTTTTCGGTCATCCAACGAAGTGTAGATAGTTGAAGTTCAGGGATTCTGTAGCAGAGTTCCGTCCAGGTAAATCTAAAATCCTGTAGTCAGGGGTTCCTACTTTATACCCAAGGAAGGGGTGGGACAAACTCTAGTGACCCACCTATGGGAGGATCAGTAAAGAGGGGTGGCTACACCCATTTCTTTTGTCCAGTTTTGCGCCAGAGCAGGGGCTGGTAGCCCCTGCAACCGGTTTGAGCTGGACTATGCACAGGGACACCAAATGTGCCCCCAGTGCAGACATCAAAGCACTGTTGGAGTGCACCCACCCAGCCCCAATACACTACAGCCTGTCTGGGAGGTCCCTGTGACAGGAAACCTATTGTCCAGCCTCCCCTGCCAGAGTTTCGTCCAGCAGCAGTAGGCCAGACTTGAGTCTGTGGCTGCAGCATCCATTTTGTGATGCCATGGTTCTGTTAAGCTGGTACCGGTTGCACCGGTGTAGCCATATTTCTCCCTCTAGGAGGGTGGACTCATACCTCCGCCATCAGAACTGGTGGGGAGGTATGATTCCAAGTTGTTTGACACCAAACACAACATGTTTCCTTGCAGCCATTCCAAAGTTAGCATTTACCGCGAGGTTAAAATGCACTTAAGAGTATATGGTTTGGCTGCTTCACAGAACAACCCCGGATAATAGATTCTGAAGGCTGCAGAGGGGCCCTGCTCATGCATGGGCACCCTCTCACACAAAATCCAGCACCCTGCCTTCAGGATTGATAAGGTCTGCCATAGGGGGGACTGATAGGTTTATGTGTGTAGTGATTTAAGGTAGATATAGGTACCCTATATCTAAGTAAGGGGTGCATACACCACCTTACACAGGCTGCTGTAGGCCACTGTGGTGTCATTTTGAGTGGTCTCTCAGGGGTGGCATAATACATGCTGCAGCCCCTGAGAGGCCTCTGGGGTACCTGTGCCCTAGGTATATAGGATACCATATATTAGGGACTTATAAGGGTACGCCAGTATCCAATCCGTGGTGTACCTAAAGTACATGCAATCATTTTAGAGAGAAAGCAGCTAGGCTGGGGCCCTGGATAGCAGGGTTCCAGACAAACTAAAGTCGAAAAACAGTGAAACATCAGCAATGCTGTGGGGGTAACTATAAGAAGCAGATCCTCCTCTCCTATAATAGCCAGGCCTCCTTGACCTGTGGTGCATCAGATATTTGACAGGAGTAACCTAGACATGAAAATTTATACTGCAGTCCCATTTTCAATGTGCTGCTCTTGGAAGGCACTCCTGGAGCAGCCCTACAAAAAATGCACAGGCTCCTGCACTCCAGCAACCCTAGTGGATAAACTTTCAGATGTTGCTATGAAAGATGAATTTTGAGCGTGTTCACTACTACTGAGTGTTATTCCTCTTTGAGATCTCATATGCAATAAGTAGGCAAAGTGAACGGGTCAAATACTGTGAAAGAACATACAGGAATCAGGGATAATTCCTGATTCCTACGTGGTATTCCCACATAATGTATAATCCCCTTTATTCCCCTGCTTTGTCACTTTGAAATTACAGGGACCCCTGTAGGTAACCATAATTCCAGGTGTACTGGGGATAATTCCAGGCCCTATAACAGGCCACTTGTAGTGAGGCCTCAGTAACATATATCTTCGTAAACTGAGTACCATTGGATTAAAAAACAAAAACATCTGTTGCATATAATCCAGCAATGTGTGATTTACAAGTACATGTTATGTATATTACTTTAAAGCTCACCTTTTTGTAATACACTTACATTGCCTCTAGTCTCTGTTGTCTCACACTCATTTCCTTATTCGTAAATACATGTTGGTTGCATATTGTATAATATCTATGTTCTATACCTAGAACCTAATGCCTGTTTGCCCAGGAACACTACAGATGACTGTTAAAAAAGAAGTGGATGAAGACCTTTTATGTAGGGTGGTACTAATTTTCACATTTTTCTTGGAATCAATTGAGTTAAAAATTCAGTCCCACAATTCTGTGTATTAGTCACAACTGAGGTTGAACCACATTACATTTGAAGATCAACTAACAATGACATAGCTATCTCCGAGTGTATCTTATGCAGATAATTCACAACATATCCTGATGTTTGTTTTCGAGGAAGGTTATAAGCGGACATCTTGTGCATTGACCCTGGGCTTCTTGAGATGAGAGCATTTGAAATGGCTGACACTTTCTTATGGGGAGCGTATAAGGAGACTGGGGTGGCGGTCGATAGAAGGTACTAAAAAAGTGAAAAACAATACTACTGTAGAACCGTAACATCTCATCAGTGTCAGGGCATCCCTTGTAATCCGAAAAAGGTTTAATAATACTAATCAGTATTAAAACTTGAGGCCTGATTTATATATTGGTGATAAGGTTCTCCTTTGTGACGGAGTATCCTTACCACCAACATAATGGTCCATCCGCCCGATTTTAAATGTGGGCAGACCATTGATTTGGCTGCGGCGGTGACCACTACGTCACAGCCATAGCCAAACCTTTCCAATGGCCGACAGAGTAAAGGCCTTCAGAGAAATGTCTATATGTCCGCCCATCCAATCAATATGGTTGGACATGTACCATTTTTTTACAGTCCATCACCGCCAAGCAAACCCTGGCAGGAAGGTACAGTAAAATGCAAATAATGCCCCCTCACCATGGGAGATGACCGCCAATGCGAGTGGGCATTACTTTTTAAACAAATGTTTAACTTGTTTTGGGATTTTCGTTTTGAAAAAAAAAAAACTGTTTGGTCCAGGGCAGTGTCATTGTAAGGCAGCCCTACACAAACAGAGAAATCCATTGGCAGGAACTGCCAATGCATTATAACTGACTGCCTGCTTTGCTGCCATTTATAGATTTGGTGGGTGGTTCCTCCGCAATGGGGGACGGAGTAATTTACTCTGTTACCTTGGCAGAACAACAGGCCACCCGCCAAATTATAAAATCTTTTTAAACAGATTTTATTGAGTTTCAAAGAAGCATCAAATAGTGGGCAAGAAAGTGGCATCACACACAATACCATTATTGCATACCCAACAGTGGCATCCCACGACACCCCAACCATAGCTTGCAACCCACCTCTCCGAGTCGCATCCAGAAATTGACATAGCAAATACATTTGTCCCATTAGTACTTGTCCCCAGCAAGAAGGGGAGGCGGGGGGGAGGGGGAGGGAGGGGGGTTGTAGCTCGGGGGTGGAAGGGTGGCAGGGGCGGCACGTGGGTGGAGGGGAGGTTAAATAAATAAAAAATGCAACTTACCTGCTTGCTGCATCCTCCTTACTGCTCCTCCTGGTCGCGTCTCTCCTCCCGCCGGCAGGAACAGGATGCAGCTTGGAGGACCCAGGCTCCCCTGAGCCTGGCTTCTCCACCCAGGCTGTAATGCAGCCTGGGTGGAGAAGAGGGAAAGTGCACATGACAGGGTTGGGCGGCCCAAGAGGGCCGGCCAAACAGTCATTGCGCACATGGGAGTGTGGGCAAACCACTCCTTGGCTCCTCTGTCAGCCCGCCCCGGCTCGCCTCACAAAGCTGATGTGCACCAAAAAGGAAACAATAAAATGATAATAACTAAGTTGTTATCATTTTATATTTTTCTTATACTACTGAAAAAAACAGTAGGGCGACACTCCTCCTCCTTAGCGGAGGAGCCACCACTGTTTGTCCCATTCAACAATTTAAGAATAGGTGTCAACCATAGCCACCATCGGGAAGCCAGCTCATTGGGGATCATACAGTGATAGGTAGGGTCATAATCATAACAGCATCTCTAATAAGGGGCCAGAGCCATCTGACTGCCATGATATGCTACCTGCGACTGGGATCCAGGTCCTTCAAACAGTCCACTAATGCCTCCTAGGCCCTGGCCACTTCCAGTGACCCACGTTCCATCTGGCCTTTCGGAGCAGTAGTCCACTTTCATACCCCGCCCACCTCTATAGTTCCCCACCCCAAACTACTCTAGCCTCCAAATTATAAATTAGGTCATTGGTCAGAAAACAGCCCAGTATTTCTCTGCCTAGATTCAGGAATATTGACCCAAATTCAGTAATAATTCCCATTGTATACCAGCATTTGACCATGTAACTTTAATTTCTGGGTAGACCTCTAGTCCCCTGGAACAGCTACTGTAAGAGCTGCCTATTGCTGCTGTGTATATTTGTTTTAAAGTTATTGCTTAGGAAGGATTTTACTTTGACTGAATCTAGCTGAAAGCTGCTCCTTTTTTTAAAATTACTCGACGACTTTTGTGCACATTTATTTTGTTTTGCTCTCACCTTGCCATCTGTGAGGGACTGTGCGCTGTTACTTGTGACCCCCCGGTCCACCGCAGTCAAGAGCGGACTGTTTGAGTGGAGGGAGGTCACAGGGCTATTCTGCACACCTAGTTTCCAACCCACTTCTGGGTTGTGCCACTCGCTACCGCCATTTTCGGGCTAGGGACAGTCTAGTGGTTGCGTTCCCTTTACCAAGGCGGGCCCTTCAAAAGCAGCCTATGGAACTAGCGTGCAGCGGGCGTGCCGGCGGCGTGCCGAAGGCGCGCCAAAGGCAAGCCCGTCTGCGCTCGTCCGCGCCCAGCCGGGACCCGGGGCCCAATCCCCTGCTTCTTATTACAGCGGTAAGATACAACTCACCTCTTCCCAACTATTGAAATACCGCCTGAACCCTCTTCACCATTGCGCTCGCCTTGACACAATTGATAATTCCTCTGTATGTCCTGGCTGTAACTTCAAATTTACAACTCATTCGGCGGAGCCAGCTATTGTTATTTTACCTGACACCATAGTCCACCAGCAAGCACTTAATATAGAGAAACCTAAGCCTTCTACTCCTAACCACTTCTCTTTTTTCAACATTAGCTGCCGTTCTCTTTCCAAGCATCAGGCAGACATTTTCGATCTACTACTGGACTTTCAACCTGACGCTATCTTCTTAACGGAGACTTGGCTTAACAGCTGCTCTGGACCAGATGTAGCTAGAGCTCTGCCATCTAATTATGCCATCGGCAGGAAGGATAGAGAAAAGAAATTGGGAGGAGGGATTGCCATCATTTTTAAAAACACCCTAAGCTGTAAGTTTGATGAAGTACCAATTCCCCATTGTGAGGTTGCAGCCATTAAATTAAATCTGACTCCCCACTTTACTCTATCTGGGTTGTTGGTATACCGCCCCCCAGGCCCTGCGGGCCCTTGGGCCTTAAACTTCCCAGATCACGTCAACCCTTTAGTGCTCCACTCTGCCAACTTCACCATTTTAGGTGATCTTAATCTCCATCTGGATGACCCCAACTGCACCATCAGCAGCACTTTTGTCTCTGACTTAGCGGCTATGAACATCCTATTTCATAATAGTGGACCCACACATAAAGCAGGCCACCTCCTTGACCCCATCCTTTCTAATCTTCCTTCCCTTCATTGTCCAGCAGCTATTCCGCTGTGCTGGTCTGACCACTTTTTAGTGGGTTTTAATCTCAATATTCCCTGCCCTGCACAGTCAAATAATTATACTGCCGCTTTGCACTCCAGGAATTGGAAAAATCTGGATCTCACCAAATTTAATCTATTCTTGTCTAATAATGCTCTTACTTTCCAAAACAACATGGTATTGGACCAGGTAGCATTCCAAGACTGGATCAAGCGAGCTCTCGATACCTGCCTTCCAACTTCAGTCAGGAAGCTCAACAACCACCGCCCCCCTTCCCCCTGGTTCTCCGAAGATCTAAAAAAAAAAAAAAGAAATGTAAAAATTTGGAGCGTAGTTGGCTCAAGACTTATACACCTGCTGCAATAACTGCCTATCTCACCAACAAATGGGCTTACCACTCACTTTGCAGATTGGCGCGTGCCTCCTATGTATCCACATCCATCACCCAGGCCACCAACTGCCCAAAAACCCTATTTAACATGGTTAAAGATCTTTCTGGATCTGCCACTACTCAACCTCCTCTCTGCTTAAACACGACTCAATGTGAAAATCTTGCCCAATACTTTCTTAACACGGTAGAAACCATCTACTCAAATCTGGCAAGCATGAACCCCTCCTCTGCTCCCCTACCTATTGCACCCATGGGCTGCCTTGCCTTATCGCCCACTACCTGCACCGCCCAACCGCACACAACCACTCTCGACTCCTGGCCACTTTTGGATATTGTAACACTCACCCAGCACCTCAGTCATATTAAATCAGGCTTCCCCTATGACTTATTGCCCATGACGGTTTTACAACAAATTAAGCCACCTGCTCTCAACCATATCCTCCAATTCCTCAACACATCCCTAACATCCTCAACTGTTCCCCCAGACTGGAAACACGCCATGGTGATCCCACTATTAAAGAAAGCTGGCTCTGACTCTGCACTCCCATCCAATTTTCGTCCTACCTCCCTCCTGCCTGCTCTCTCTTAAGTCCTGGAGAGACATATTAATGTACACTTATCGAAGTTTACTGAAACCAATGGGCTGTTGTATCCCTGCCAATCCGGTTTTAGGAGTGGCCACTCTACTGAATCCACCCTTTTAGGGGTCACAGAAATGCTTCGATACAAAATCGATGCTGGCAAAACCATGGCCTTGATCTTACTTGACTTAAGCGCGGCCTTCGATACGGTCTCCCACACCCTACTCCTGCAGGCCCTTCACTCCTCTGGTGTCACTGGAGCGGCTCTGAACTGGCTTAAATCCTTCCTGTCTGACCGCACCTTCCAGGTCTTCTCCTCCACTTCCAAATCCAAGTCCCACTTCTCTCCTTACGGTGTCCCCCAGGGCTCTATCCTCAGCCCCTGTTGTTTAACATTTACGGTAGACCCCTGGATGATCTGGTCGAAGATTCTGGGTTGTCACTATTTTCATATGCTGACGATACCCAGATCATCTTCTCTCTTTCAGCTGGGAAATCCTCTGATCCGTCCGCACTCAGATCAGGCCTTAGTAAAGTGGTGACATGGATGAACGCAAACTTTTTGAAACTCAATGGCGACAAAACTGAGGTACTGATTTTGGGCAAAGATCATGATCTCTGGGGCCCGCAACACTGGCCGCCAGAAATGGGCACGTTCCCCCAACCATCCACCCAGGTATGCAACCTCGGTTTCATCATCGACGATACCCTCTCTATGCGGCAACAAGCTACCAAGGTTGCGGCCACTTGTTTCACCATCCTAAAATGGCTGAGGAAGATTGTGTGGATGCTCCCTCCTGACGCCCAGCGAACCGTAATCCAAGCCCTTGTAACATCTAGGCTGGATTACGGGAACATTCTCTATCTAGGAGCCAATAAAGCTGTAACACGCAAACTGCAGCGTGTACAAAACGCGGCTGCTAGACTGCTTTGCCGCGCACCTAAAACTGCCCCGTCGTCTTGGCTGCTGGCCGATCTCCACTGGCTTTCCATGGAGAAACGGATCAAGTTCAAGGCACTGACTTACATGTTTCGTATTAAGCATGTGAAATGTCCACGCTACCTTCAACTCCTAGCAAGCCCCTACGTTCCATCCCGCACCCTCCGGTCCTTCACACAAGAGAAATTTCAAACCCCTAAAATTAGGTTAGTTCGAACGGGAGGACGTTCGTTCTCCCACCTCGGCCCCATCTTATGGAATGCCCTGCCTCTTTCGCTACGCATGCAATCTAACCTTGTCCTATTCCGTAGATCTCTCAAAACTGCTGTTTAGCCAATAGGCCCCTCTACCATCTACTGTTCCAAATAGCGCCGGGAAACCCTTGGGGGTAGCTGTGCGCTAATATAATAAATTCAAAAAAATGAATATATAAATAAATAGTAAATTATATATGCACAGCTAAATATATTCTACCAAAGCAGAAGCACTGGAAGTATGGAGCTGCAGTCCAACATTTATTTTAAGAGTGGCCAAATCTATCATACTCAAACTGGTCTAGAGGGACTTTGAATTCTTTTTTGATTAGCAACTCAATAGTAGTTTGACTGTGCTGTCACTTTATGGGATTGTTTTAGATGAGCTTTCAATGCATTCAGAATAAACCTTCAAATTATGCCCTTGGTCCAAAATTTATGATCAGGGGGGATTTTCATCTTGAAATCGATCCCACCATTTAACGTACCTCAACAGTTTACATAAAACCAATAAGGTTGTTGCCAATATGATGGGTCTGAGAATAGATATATTCTGATAATAGACAGTATTATTCTGTCTCAAAGAGTAATCTCATGATAAGTTAGGGGCTCATTACGATGGCGGAAGGCCACCCCACCGACAGCCGGTCGGTGGCAAACCTTCCGCCATCGTACTACTGTTTCCCCCTGCTATATTGTGATGGCCAGGGGAATCGTTAGGTATGCGTGGCAGACGTAAAGACCGTCCGCCAAGGTCCTGACAGGCGGTCCTATTCCAGCCGCCTGTCTGAACTGAAACATAGCCCAACATTGCGGTGGTGCCTTGCAGGCACCACCGTAGAGATTAGGGTATCCCTTTCATCCATTCATTTTGCAGCAGACAAACCGCAGCAAAATTAATTGGTGGAAGTGGATGTGGGGGCCCGTATCGGGGCCCCCGTGACCCCCGGGACTGGGTCAAGGGCACTGGGGGGCACCCACGGTGCTCCCTACATATCCTTACACCATGTGGCAGGCACCGCATGGTGCCTGCCACGTAGTGCAGGAATAGATAAGTGACTTACCTGTAATCCTATTTCTCTTCCAGGGGTATACTCATCAAAGTCATAAGCAGTGAATTATCCCCGCCCCCGTGTGGGATTCCGGAGCATATAGCTCATTAAATATACTGACAAAGCGCTAAAGGAAATAAGAACAGAATTGAAGGAAGTGGAAGAAGAAATAAATAAATTAACACTGAATGAGGAACAACAAAAATTGAAATCAGACATTCTAAAAAACCTAGACAAACATGAGGCTAGAGTAAAACTAAGAAAACAACTTAAATTCCAAAGGGACAAAGCGGACTTTGAGGAGGGGAGAATTTTTACATTTGGAAAACAATATGAGGGCAGGAAAAAAAAATCCCAAAACGAAACGACTGCTCAAGACCCCTCAAGCTTTGACTCTCTATCCAGCACGGATCAAAGTGAAACAGAAGATAATCCACAAAAAACCATGGAAACAACAGAACAAAGAAAAAATACCAAATTCTTTACGGAAATGCGGATGGCCCTAGAGCAACAGAATGCAAACAGTCAACCAAAAAGAGGCAGAGGAAAGGGACGACCAATGGGAGGAAGAGGAAAACCAGAAGAGGCAAAAGAGGCAAGGGGAATGGAACAAACGGACACCTGGTCCAGAGACCGATTGAGACAACCCCGCAAACAGACATAGGAGAAGCAAACATGAGAGAACTAAATATAATTAATCTCTCTACAAGAACACTAAGTCCAAAAGAAGAAGAAATACTTAAGAAAGGCCTGAACTTCTGTCCCACCTCCCACATAAATATCGCGGATACCCGAGTTGACTTATATAAGTACACAAGAAAATTAAAATTGGCAAAATATATGCAGATAAATTGCAACTGAACATCACACCAATTGCTGGGAATGAAACAGAGTCACTACTTATTGAAGATAGGGAAAGTCTAAGAACATTAATGACAATGGATACTATAACACCTTCCCAAGAAGAAAATGCTATAATGGAATTGGAAGAAACAATGCCAAAAGATGGAGCAAGTGAAAGTGGTCTTCAGTGGAAATCAAAGTTCTATCCGAATCTACCACCAGGAAATAGGATAAATCTCTTCCATGAGTTGGTAGTGGATGAACTATGTAAGATGACACCAAAAATTGGCAAAAACAACCTGACGAAACAACAAAAGGAAACATTGAAAAATCTTAAAACCGATAAAACTATTGAAATAAAACCGGACGACAAAGGTGGAAACATCGGTATTCTCGACAAAAAGGAGTACATCGCAGAGGCTAAAAGACAACTCTTGGATGTGGAATGTTATCAACTGCTACATACAGATCCCACAAAAGAACTACAGAGCAGACTGCAAAACCATCTAACATAATGGTATCAAAAAGGCTTAATAGACATAGAAGAACAAAGATATCTGGATAAAAACCATCCCACTTTACCAACATTCTATTGCCTCCTGAAAGTGCACAAAAATCGAGAAAATCCGCCAGGAAGGCTGATAGTGTCCGCAATGAACTCTTTGTTAGAGCCAATATCAAACTATGTTGACCACTTTCTGTCACCATTAGGGAAAGAACTCTCCTCCTATATCAGAGACACAACAGACCTCCTCATAAAATAGGAGAACGTAACTTGGATGCCAACTTATAAACTTATAACTATGGACGTGATATCACTATACACCAACATAGAACATTACATTGGTATAAATGCCTTTAACTTCTACTTGGGAAAACGCAATATTAAATACAAAGATCATAATGACATGCTGAATGAGATGATCTCATTGTGCTTGAACAATAACATCTTCCTCTTTAAGAAACAGATCTATAAACAAATAAGAGGATTCACAATGGGATTTTCCTTTTCCCCCAACTATGCCAACCTTACAATGGGTTGGTTCGAACAGCATCTGGCATGGAATACCACTAACTATGAATGGAGAGAAGAAATCATCCTATGGCTCAGATTCATTGATGATCTGATAATTATTTGGAATGGGCCCACTGAAGATTTTGAAAAATACTTTGCAGTGCCCAATAACACCTCAGCAAATCTAAAATTTACGTACGAAATCAGTTCCCAGAAGGTAACATTCCTTGATACAGAAATATACATTGAACAAAACTCCCTGCAAACAACGTTACATAGAAAGAGTACAGCCACCAACTCAACGCTGCATGGAGAGAGCTTCCACGAAGAAAATCTAAAGTGGAGCATCCCCTTTGGGGAGTTTCTAAGAATAAAAAGAAACTGTTCAAATGAAGAAGAATTTCTGAAACTTAGCGAAAATGCTAGTAAACATTTTCTAAATCGACAATACCCCAAAATAGTTGTTTCAAAATGCCTAATCAAAGTTATGAATCAAGACCGAAAAGAAATTCTACAAAAGACAAAAGAAAAACAAGTAAACAACAAAATTAGACTCATAACAACATTTAGTGCAGAAAACAAGAAACTCAACAACATAATCAGGAAACATTGGGGTATTCTCAAATTGGACCCAACAATGGCAGAAATTGTAGGAGATCATCCAGAGATCACATATAGACGAGCCAGAAGCATAGGAGATCAAATCGTCCACAGCCACTTCTCAGAGGCTCCAAACAAAACGTGGTTACAAAGGGAAGGTTTCTGGCAAAGTAAATTTTGCAAAGTCTGCAATATTGCAGTCCCAACAAAAGAGATTAAGATTGGAAAAAATAAAAAATGGAAAATACATCAACATCTAACATGTAAGAGAACACATGCGATCTATATGATAGAGTGCCCCTGTCACAAAATATACATAGGGAGCACCATCTTCGAAGCGAAGAAACGTATTTTAGAATATGTTAGAGCCACGATACATAAGGACCGCACAAACGCAGTTGCTACACACATGGAGAAATTTCCTGAAGGAAATTGGGAAACCTTGCGATATTGTGCACTTGAACAAATACCACTGACCGAGAGAGGAGGAGATCGGAACAAAATGCTCCGACAAAAAGAATCAAAGCATATTCTTACATTCAGGACCCTGGATCCAAGAGGACTAAATGAAAATGAAGAACTTTATGTCCTTCTATAAACAGTGAAGACAATGAAACTTAAGACTCCTATTACCCCACCAGAGAGGAGAAAACAAAGACATTGGGGTAGAATCGAAACCTTCACCCCCCCCTTGAAGCAACTGGCTATAGAGCACAGGAGAGAATAACCCGACTCCCCAGGGAGTGGGCAGAATTAATAATATAATGAGGGACTTAATTAACACAAGATGGACAATATAATAATATCACATGCTTCACAAAGATGTATACTGCTCACAAGAGAGCAAGAAAAGTTTGTTTGTGTGAATTCATTGCAAACAGATCACACAATTTTTATTAAAATTGCTCACTCACTTTTCACACTTAATCACAATGAGCACATTACACAGATAAAAAATACAAAAAAGAACAAAAATGTTGAAACAATAATTTTTATTGAAGTCACATACCACAACTACCACAATGCACTAGTCTTAAAAACCAGGAAGTGACTATATGGTGAAAATAAAAGAAGTCTGTTTGTTTAAGCTCACAATCCCGTGAACAAGCCTTTTGAGAAGGCGAAACGCTTTGGGCGAAGACAAGCGTCTAAATAAAAGTCGCTGATAATCCTAAATACACTTGAATATGTGCGTTCTTATCTCTTTTTTAATCGAAGGATTGGAAGTGTGGCAATATATATATAGAAAAAGTACAGCTACTAACAGTGTGTTGCATGGTAAAAGTTTCCATCCAGAAAGTGTCAAGAAGAATATTCCCTACGGAGAATTCATTAGAATGAAAAGGAATTGTTCAAATGTGAAAGAAATGAACCTTAAGTTCAAGGAAACAAAAAAACGATTTCTCAAAAGAGGGTATCAATATAATGACGTCAAAAGAGGAGAAATGAAAGCAAGATCTATGACGAGATCTGATACCCTGATCAGGAGGAAAGATAAAAGAAAGGAAAGCCAAACCAAGGAACCAATAAGAATGGTGATGACTTTCAGTAAAGAAAGCCCCAAAATTCAAAAATCTCTGAAAAAATACTGGAACATCCTTACAAAAGACCCAGATATAGGGAAAGAACTAGGGTAGTGGATGAACTATATAAGATGACACCAAACATTGGCAAAAACAACCTGACGAAACAACAAAAGGAAACATTGAAAAATCTTAAAACCAATAAAACGATTTAAATAAAACCGGCCGACAAAGGCGGAAACATCGTTATTCTCGACAAAAAGGAGTACATCGCAGAGGCTAAAAGACAACTCTTGGATGTGGAATGTTATCAACTGCTACATACAGATCCCACAAAAGAACTACAGAGCAGACTGCAAAACCATCCAACAGAATGGTATCAAAAAGGCTTAATAGACATAGAAAAACAAAGATATCTGGATAAAAACCATCCCACTTTACCAACATTCTATTGCCTCCCGAAAGTGCACAAAAATCGAGAAAATCTGCCAGGAAGGCCGATAGTGTCCGTAATGAACTCCTTGTTAGAGCCAATATCAAACTATGTTGACCACTTTCTGTCACCATTAGGGAAAGAACTCTCCTCCTATATCAGAGACACAACAGACCTCCTCATAAAATTGGAGAACGTAACTTGGATGCCAACTTACAAACTTATAACTATGGACGTGGTATCACTATCTACCAACATAGAACATTACAATGGTATAAATGCCTGCAAATTCTACTTGGGAAAACGAAATATTAAATACAAAGATCATAATGACATGCTGAATGAGATGATCTCATTGTGCTTGAACAATAACATCTTCCTCTTTAAGAAACAAATCTATAAACAAATAAGAGGATTCGCAATGGGATTTTCCTTTTCCCCCAACTATGTCAACCTTACAATGGGTTGGTTCGAACAGCATCTGGCATGGAATACCACTAACTATGAATGGAGAGAAGAAATCATCCTACGGCTCAGATTCATTGATGATCTGCTAATTATTTGGAATGGGTCCACTGGAGATTTTGAAAAATACTTTGCAGTGCTAAATAACACCTCAGCAAATCTAAAATTTACATACGAAATCAGTTCTGAGAAGGTAACATTCCTTGATACAGAAATATACATTGAACAAAACTCCCTGCAAACAACGTTACATGGAAAGAGTACAGTCACCAACTCAACGCTGCATTGAGAGAGCTTCCACAAAGAAAATCTAAAGTGGAGCATCCCCTATGGGGAGTTTCTAAGACTGAAAAGAAACTGTTCAAATGAAGAAGAATTTCTGAAACATAGCGAAAATGCTAGTAAACGATTTCTAAATCGAGAATACCCCAAAAAAGTTGTTTCAAAATGCCTAATCAAAGTAATGAATCAAGACCGAAAAGAAATTCTACAAAAGAAAAAAGAAAAAAAGTAAACAACAAAATTAGACTCATAGCAACATTTAGTACAGAAAACAAGAAACTCAACAACATCATCAGGAAACATTGGGGTATTCTCAAATTGGACCCAACAATGGCAGAAATTATAGGAGATCATCCAGAGATCACATATAGACGAGCCAGAAGCATAGGAGATCAAATCGTCCACAGCCACTTCTCAGAGGCTCCAAACAAAACGGGGTTACAAAGGGAAGGTTTCTGGCCATGTAAATGTTGCAAAGTCTGCAAAATTGCGGTCCCAACAAAAGAGATTAAGATTGGAAAAAATAAAAAATGGAAAATACATCAACATCTAACATGTAAGAGCACACATGCGATCTGTATGATAGAGTGCCCCTGTCACAAAATATACATAGGGAGCACCATCTTCGAAGCGAAGAAACGTATTTTAGAACATGTTAGAGCCACGATTCATAAGGACCGCACAAACGCAGTTGCTAAACACATGGAGAAATTTCATGAAGGAAATTGGGAAACCTTGCGATATTGTGCACTTGAACAAATACCACTGACCGAGAGAGGAGGAGATCGGAACAAAATGCTCCAACAAAAAGAATCAAAGCATATTCTTACATTCAGGACCCTGGATCCAAGAGGACTAAATGAAAATGAAGAACTTTATGTCCATCTATAAACAGTGAAGACAATGAAACTTAAGACTCCTATTACCTCACCAGAGAGGAGAAAACAAAGACATTGGGGTAGAATCGAATCCTTCACCCCCCCTTGAAGCAATTGGCTATAGACCACAGGAGAGAATAACCCGACTCACCAGGGAGCGGGCAGAATTAATAATATAATGAGGGACCTAATTAACACAAGATGGACAATTTAATAATATCATATGCTTCACAAAGATATATACTGCTCACTAGAGAGCAAGAAAAGTTTGTTTGTGTGAATTCATTGCAAACAGATCACACAATTTTTATTAAAATTGCTCACTCACTTTTCACACTTAATCACAATGAGCACATTACACAGATAAAAAATACAAAAAAGAACAAAAATGTTGAAACAATAGTTTTTATTGAAGTCACATACCACAACTACCACAATGCACTAGTCTTAAAAACCAGGAAGTGACTATATGGTGAAAATAAAAGAAGTCTGTTTGTTTAAGCTCACAATCCCGTGAACAAGCCTTTTGAGAAGGCGAAACGCTTTGGGCGAAGACAAGCGTCTAAATAAAAGTCGCTGATAATCCTAAATACACTTGAATATGTGCGTTCTTATCTCTTTTTTAATCGAAGGATTGGAAGTGTGGCAATATATATATAGAAAAAGTACAGCTACTAACAGTGTGTTGCATGGTAAAAGTTTCCATCCAGAAAGTGTCAAGAAGAATATTCCCTACGGAGAATTCATTAGAATGAAAAGGAATTGTTCAAATGTGAAAGAAATGAACCTTAAGTTCAAGGAAACAAAAAAACGATTTCTCAAAAGAGGGTATAAATATAATGACGTCAAAAGAGGAGAAATGAAAGCAAGATCTATGACGAGATCTGATACCCTGATCAGGAGGAAAGATAAAAGAAAGGAAAGCCAAACCAAGGAACCGATAAGAATGGTGATGACTTTCAGTAAAGAAAGCCCCAAAATCCCAAAATCTCTGAAAAAATACTGGAACATCCTTACAAAAAACCCAGGTATAGGGAAAGAACTAGGGAACTGGTCGCAAATTTCATATAGAAAAGCACCTTCTTTATCAGACAAACTGGTCAATAGTCACTTTGTAAATAAACGCCCTGTGACATGGTTTCAAGGACTTCAAAAAGGATTTACAAAATGTAGCCACTGTAAGGCTTGTAAAATTGGCAGAAACACAAGGACCATTCAAGACCCTCAAGGAAAGGTCTTTAACATCGAAGATACCATCAAATGCAACACCACAAATGTGGTGTATTGTTTGGAATGCCATTGTGGAAAGCGCTACATTGGCAGTACAATCGGTCCATTGAAAAAGAGAATCCTTGAACACACAAGAGCGATACAAAACAAAGACCTGACATATGCTATGGCAAAACACATGTTAACTCACACAGGAAAAACTTGGATGGATATGAGTTATTTTGGACCGGCAATGATACCTGTCAGTGAGAGAGGAGGAAATCGAACTTTGAAATTGTGAAGATTTGAATCAAAGCTTATCATTAGATTCAGAACCAAATTCCCAATATGATTGAACGGGGATGAAGAGATGTATGTACATCTCTGAAGTAAGGATAAAAAGGAAATAAATGGCAAATCTATCTACTACCATAACTAAGGACTGAACACAACCAAACAAACAACTTAAAAGGAGGCAATTTGGGAATGAAAGATAGCAACGATTATGCAATATGATGGCTCTACAAGGCACTGAGCCTAAGCATCTATGAAAATCAAGAGCAGTTTACACATAAAAAATGGTCCCATAACAAATGCATCAGTTACAATAACTAAATAGAATAAGTGCTAAATTAATGCAATGACTTGGGAAGCAGGAAATGTGTACAGTCACTGAGACTACTACAAAGCATAGCAAGGGACAACTCAATAAACTGAGTATAAAACTGCGGAAAAGAGACAATTGAAATCGCAGAGAGCCAAGGACAATTGCAATATGATATCCCAACACGCCATCTATAACATCTTATGGTACAAAAATTGCAAATGGAGAAATAACTTTATACTTTATATATCACTTTGGTTAAAAAGACAAAACTTTTTCTTCTTTTTTGTTGATTCACAATTGGGTTAATTTGTCAAAGTACTACCTGACCCATATGCACCATAATGTGCACAATGGTGATCAGGTATAAAATGGAGAAACAGTCAAGGGACTAATGTTTGTGTACCGTGATCAAGCCCAGCAGGGTGAAACGCATTGGTGAATGGAATATGGCTCAGCTAAAGGTTGAATAAATCGTTATTCTGCCAAACTGGGAGAGTGCTGCGTGTTCATTTCTAACTTAACTTGGTGAAAGATTTTGTACAAGGCTTGTCCAGCCCTGTCACACGCACCAGCTGTGAAAAGAGCGCTGTACGTATAGGATAACTTTGGTGAAAAAAAAAAAAAATATATATATATATATATATATATATATATATATGTATGTATATATTCACTGAAAAAACCATAGGTTTCAGGCCTTATATAGTTAGGAATTAGCATTTAAAAAACCTTTGAAATTCACTGAAAAAACCATAGGTTTCAGGCCTTATATAGTTAGGAATTAGCATTTAAAAAACCTTAGAAATTCACTGAAAAAACCATAGGTTTCAGGAGTTATATAGTTAGGAATTAGCTTTTAAAAAACCTTTGAAATTGACTCAAAAAACTATAAGTTTTAGTGGTGTTATAGTTAGCTGGACATTTTACTCATACAAAACCATTGAAATTGCTCCTATATAGTTAGTTGTACTAACTATATTTCGCGCACCCGCAATCCACTGCTGATGATGTCACATATTAGATCATTCATGACATGGTCAGTGACATCACTGATGACATCTCAAATTACATCACTGATCAGAATCATCCTAGAGTTGGTCTTGTAGAACTTGGTGATCACTGCTGGAATGAGAGGCAGCGTGGGAAAAGCGTAGAGTAAGCTCTGAGACCATTTTATCAACAGAGCATTCCCGCTTGAACCTGGTTGGTGAAACCTGGATGTGTAGACGGGGCATTTGGCGTTTGTTGCATCTGTGAACAAGTCTATGTCCGGCACTCCCCATCTTCGAAAGATATCCTGAGCCACTTCAGAGTTTAGCACCCAGTCTTAAGCTTCTACGAACTCTTTGCTTAGGAAGTCTGCCTGGACGTTTAGAACGTCCGGCACATGGACCGATGTGATGGTGAGGCGTTGTGCCTGTAGCCACTTCCAAATGGTTTGTGCCTCTTGGGACAGAATTCTGGACCTGGTGCCTCCCTGCTTGTTCAGATAAAACATTGTTGTGGTATTGTCTGTTTGAATAAAGAGGGGTCTGGATTGAAGGGACGGAAAGAAGGAATTTGAGGGCTAACTGGACGGCCCTGAACTTCAGCAAGTTGATATGATATCCCCTCTCTGTGTCCGACCATAGCCCTTGCACTTGAAGGTGATCCATTTGAGCGCCCCAACCTTGCAGTGAAGCATCTGTAACTATGGTCTAAGTCGGAGTCTCTTTATGGAAGGTAACACCTTTCATTAGATGTGATTGCTTTGTCCACCACATGATGGAGTCCCAGGCAGATTGGGGAAAACTAGTCCGATCCTCCCAACTGGCTGACACTTCCACCCACTGGTCTTCCGGAGCCTGCTGCAGGGGACGCATGTGCAATCTGGCATTGGGGACGATGAAGATGCAGGAAGCCATGGACCCCAGAAGAGAGGACACTTGTGTGACCATCGGGTGGTGTGACTGCAGGAGTTCTCGGCATTTCATCATGGTGGATGAAAATCTGTCCGCCGAAGGACACGTGCTTGCATCCATGGTGTCCAGCGACTGTAGTGAATGCTCTGGGTCGGATTGAGAATCGATTTTTTTTAATTGACTCGTAGACCCAACTTGTTCAGTAATTGGAGTCTGTAGGAGAGATGCGACTGAAGTAGAGATGGAGTGGAACTCTTCAGGAGCCAGCCGTCCAGGTACGGATAAATATTTATTTTGGGCCTGCGGAGAAAAGCCACCACCACTGCCATGCACTTTGAAAATGTCCGTGGGGCTGACTTGAGACTGAATGGTAGGACTCGGAACTGAAAATGGCGTAGAGCAATTTGAAAACAGAGACATTTTCGATGTTTCCTGGACACTGGAATGTGGCAATAGGAGTCCTGCTGATCTATGGAGCACATCCCGTCTCCTTGTTGTAACTGGGGGAAGATCTGGTGCAGGGCAAGCATCCAAAACTCTTTTTTGCAGATGTTTTTGTTCAAGATGCGTAGGTCAAGAATTGGTCTGTACTCCACTGACAAACCTCTTTTTTTGACCAGGAAATATCAAGACTATATCCCCTGGCGTCTCTGATGAACAGGAACATATTCTATGGCTTTTTTCTGCAGAAGACTATTTACTTCCTCGTGTAAAATGTGATGACACAAGCGGAATCCTCCGCTCGGAGGCACGGATGTTGGAGGGGTCTTGAACTTTAGCAAATATCCGTTCTTGACAATATTCAACACCCACTTGTCGTTGGTTATGTTTCCACTCCTCCAGATGGCATGCGATACTTCCTCCTACTGGAGTGGCGAACGTGTTCAGAGGAAGTACTCTCTCAGTACTTCGAAGGCTGCTTTGAGGTAGAGGTCTGCTGCTTATGGTTCCCTTTTTTTCTACCTGGTCTCCGTTGATGGAAGTGAGACCTCTGCTGCTGCTGGTGACCCTGAGACGACCACTGAGGGGTTTGAACCCTCTGTTGGAATGGGCGTTTATGGTAGGGGCGAAAGCGCCTGCGAAATTCCTTCCGTTTCTCAAGCCCCACAGCTTTCACTGAGTCAAGTTCTGCTTTCATCTTCGCAATTTCACTGTCCACATGCGGCCCAAATAGAGAAGCCCCATTGAAAGGTAGATTGGTTATCTTCAGTTGAACATCTGGTTTAAGGCCAATCAAACGTAAACCAAGCAGAACACCTTAAACAGATACCAAGAGAGTACCCGTGGGAATCCAGATCAGGCGAATCAGCGGAAGCATTAAACACCTGATTGTCCACTAGACCTCCCTCTTGCAGTATTTCTCTAAAATCCTGCAGATTCTCTTTCGGATGTTTATCCGTAAAGCGGCCCAGAGAATCCCACAAGGATCTATGCGACCTTCATGATAGATGCTGAAGTGTTCATCCTTCTATCTAAATTTGCTATCCTTATCCGGAGGTGCTGAGGAGGAAGACATAGATGAGTGAGTCTTCCTAGCCGCCACTACAATTATTGAATCCGGAGGAGGATCAGATCGAAGTAACAACGGATCTTGGTCAGGAGCCTTGTATTTCCTCTCTATACGGGAAGGCACAGCTCCCACCGTTGCTGATGTCAGAAAAGTCTGTGTAGCAAGTTTGATAAGGCCAGGGACAAGAGGAAACAAAGGCTGTACTGAAGAACGATGATGGAGAGTCTCAAAAATCACTGTGGAGGAAACAGTCGGGACCGACATAGTGATGTTCAGCTTATTCGCTCCTCTACAGAAAACCTCATTGAACGTGCTGAGATCATCAATTGGAGAAACCCTGGATGGAGATGTGGTCATAAATGTTGGAGAATAATCTCTGATCGAGGACCTGGTGGAAGAACACCAGGTGGGAGACCTCTGTCGCCTTCTCTTTGGAGAAGAATGATAAAAGTGAGATCTGTCTCTTGATCGAACATGGCGCGCATGCGGAGAGCGCGATCTGCGCGGACTCCTCCTTCTGGAAGAAACCGCAGTCAGAGATCTTGATCTTCGTGGTGTTCCTATTCGAGCCTCATTATGGGATGGAGAATCCCCTAACAAATGTGAAAGAGAATAAGTACAGGAAAAATCCGACCCCGGGATACTGAGTGCCTTAGACTTCCTATGTTGTGCCTCCTCACCAACCACCGGAGAGCCCTCCAGGGAGACCTGGACAATATGTAGTCCTGGAGATGATCCAGACCTTTAGGGCGATCGAGATGCAACTCTAACCTCCTCCGAGACAACAGCAGGCTCTTTATCTCTCAACGTCGAGGGCCTCGACATCGACCTTTGTTTCTCCCTCAACATCGACCTATGCTTTTCCCTAGATGTTGGGTGATGCATGGAAGGAGTTAGGGACCTTGCTGTCCTCAACGGCGACCTCACCTTCCTCAAAGAAACCCTCGACATCGACCGTCCATGGTTTCGCGGTGACTTCGACGGCGAACGCTCTAGCCTCCTCGATATCGACTTTAATGCCATCGACGTCGACTGGTCTCGAGACCCCTTTGCCGTAGGCAAACTTCTCGACGTGGACCAACGGGGAGGCGACGGAGAGTGCCTCGAGGTCGATGGGTGTTTAGACATCGATGGGTGTTTAGACGTCGATGGGTGTTTAGACGTCGATCGACCTACATCTTGAACATGCCTCGAGCCTCAGGCAGTATGCTTCGACATCAATGCCTTTCTCGATGACGGAGACTCACGCCGTCTCGACGTCGGAGAATGTGCAGGCCGCTTCTTTGATGGCGATAAAGACGTTGACGGCGAACAGTCCGGAGTCTGCCGTTTCCTCGATGTTGTAGAGGCAGAATGATGCTGGCGTCGATGTTCCTGACGAGAGGAGGGCTCTTGACACGCAAGGCCACTTTCCAGCTGGGCTGTTCCTCTCTCAAGCACAGCTTGAACGCGAATCCTCTCCCTGTCTTGAAGAGTCCTTGCAGAATACTTCTGACAATGATAACAAGAGTCAATCTTGTGACTGGAAGGAAGACAGGCGATACACACAGAGTGTGGATCTGAGATGGCCATCTTCTTTCCACAGGATGGACATTTGCGGAAAAGAGCCGGCATTCTGACTGAAAAAAATCAAGATGTTCTGTCAGAAAATGATGATAAACCACTGCCAGCACAGGAAAAAAACACAAAAACCAAGAAGAAAAACAATTCCTGACAGAAAAGTCAGAAAACTGTTGAGCTCAAGCTCCAGGATCCTCACAGAAGGAGCCGGAAAAAAGAACTGACCTAACTGTCACCTGTGGGGCATTCTGGGAGCAGAGTGTTCCCTGGAGTTCTTAAAGGCATAGTGTTTAGAATCTTGGAAGCCTTAAAGGCGAGGTGCCAGTTCTCTTTTCTGTACTAGGACAGTTATTCCTATGCAGCCTTTGGGCCAAACTGCCTGCAATTACCAGTTTTTCCTTTTTCTGGAAAATAAAGGATTCTTGTATGAAACCATTACAGTATATAGTCTCTATCACAAGGAATTGTGAGAGGCTTATTTTCATACAAGTAAAACTGATGTATTCTTGGCTGTTTGCCATGTTTTTGGATTCTTGTTGGGGCTGCATATTTACAAATATGTATGTATGCATACATATGTAGGTGTATGGGTTTGGAAGTATTATATACTTTATGGTCTGGGCATACACCTGTATATGTATGTACATATATGTATGTATTATCCAAAACTGCTCGTTCAATTCCCAATCCCGGAACGTAAAAGCAGGCACGGACCACGTATCTGTGCAGAAATGTTTGTTTCGGTCCTTCCTGGACCTTGATCACATGACAGCGCTCTTTGGCTTCATCCACCATTTTATACATCTTAAAGTGGCAGTGGCTAGTGCAAGAAACAGCAGCCTCCACAGTGAATTCATAGACAGTAAAAACATACTCTGCATCAAGGAAAGGTCGTATTTTTCTTTTAAGCCTTTTCATATCGATGTTTGGCCATATATGAATAAATAACCACAAAAATACATAAAAATGCTTTTGACTGTATAAATACATTACATAAATAATTTAAGTCAATAAATAAGTACATAACACTTATAAATGACCAATTTGATTATAAGACATGATAAAATATCCTATATAAATATTAGCGTTTTAAAATCAATATATAAATAAATGAAATTTCATTTAAATACTCGCATAAATGCAAAATAGTGGTTATTGAAGCTGGATGTTTATCTTGATAAAATCACACCTGTCTTTAGTAGTTGTCTTTAACTCTTGTTGGTGCTGGTTTTCTCCCTTATCTGAGTGTAAATATGGTGCTTTGAAATTCAATTTTAACTTTTCCTTGGGTTTAGACCTATTAAGTGACCTAAGATTGTGCAAAACAGCAAAAAATGTATTCCACCCCTACGTGTTGAAATGGTGATAAAATCGTGAAACTTAAAAAAAAATTATTTTTTTGGTTAAGGTCTGGCCGCAGCCTGTGGTTACTTGAGTGAGTCAACGCCTTAATTTTATACATTGTTTGGCATCTGATACATTTCATGTAAGTTAATAGGAAACAGCTATGGACGCCTTATTTAACCATTTAATTGCCATTTGTGTGCAACTTGTTATACACAGAGAGGGCGGAAGAGGAAATCTTTTAAATACAAGTGTATAGGTCTTCTGTAGTGTTAAGACCTCCGGGCATCTTGCTATCGAGATTGATGATATATCTAGTCTCCAACTTGCGCAGAGTGCCCTCCCGGTCGCCTCCTCTTCTATTTTTAGGCACTGAATCTATGAGATAGTAGGTAAAAATTGTAAGTCGCGATTGTGTTTTTCTTGGAAATGTCTGGCGACTTGATAGATATGGTCTTTATTGGTTATTGCTCTGAGGTGTTGTAGTATTCGCTTGTTGGCTGGGAGTTTAGTGCTACCCACATATTTGAGATTGCGTGCGCATTCAAGAATGTAGATAGCATGATCTGTTTTGCAATGCAAAGCTCGACATATTTCTACCTCCCTGTCACTGAAGGGTGTCTTGTAGGCTTTCATATTTACCCCATATTGGCATGCCTTGCGATTTTTGCATTTAACAAACCCTTTTCTTTGTGTGAGCCAATTCTGGGTTTCCACCACTTCAGGGCTACTTGTCACTAAGCTACTGCTCATGGAAGGAGCCTTCCTGTATGTTACACCCAACGTTTTAGGTAAAAGCCCTCCTATCACCGGGTCACCTAGCACTATCGGCCAATTACGCTGAACTATATTTCTGATTGTTTTATGTTGCAAATTATATGTAGTAATTAAGCGCAATTGATGTGCTTCCTTGTCTTTTTCTGATTTATTTGACTCAGTTTTTAAGAGAGTCTCCCTCTCTAGCCTAGTAGTTTTAGCTATTGCTGCATCAACTGTTTTTTTATTGTATCCCCTAGCTTGAAATCTATTTTTGCTTTCCAATTGTGCTTTTTGTAAATCAATTGGATTGCTGCAAATGCGTTTGATTCTTAACATTTCCCCGTAGGAAATACTGTTAATCAAATGTCTTGGGTGGAAACTCGTAGAGTGGAGCACTGAGTTTCCTGCTGTTTCTTTCTAAAACATGTGTTACCAGCTTATTGTTCGTTACAAAGACCTCCACATCTAAAAAAAATTGATAGTCTGACTGTCAACTGTTGCTGTGAAACTGAGGTTGATTTAATTGATATTGATACCCTGTACAAATTCATGGGCTTCCCTTATTGAACCATCCAAAATAACAAAAATGTTAATGTCAATATATTTAAGGAATAATTTCACGTTTTTATCCATCACTGTCTTGTGTGTTACGCTGAGGATCGGCTCCTCCCACCAGCCCATATGTAAACAGGCATAGCTGGGGGAGAAGCTGGTCCCCATCGCAACACCACGTACTTGTTGAAAAACAGTTTTGTCAAGCAAAAAAACATTGTTATTTAGGCAAAATTGAGTTAGGTCACTTAACATCATGCAATGAGCAGAATTCCAATGCCCTTATACCGTCCCTGTGTCTTATGCTAGTATAGAGTGACACAACGTCCAGAGACATCGGCTTGTAGCCCTCTTTTAATGTGAAATTGTTGATTTTTTTCCAGGAAGTTGCTGGTATCTCTAATGTATGTTGGTAAAGAATGAACAAGTTCCTGTAGAAAGTAATCTATGTATTGGCTGGCATTTTCCAATAAACTGTTTTGTGCCGAGATGCTTGGCCATGTATGTATATCTATATACATATCTATTACTATATGCTCCGGGATCCCGCACGTGGGTGGGGATAATTCACTGCTTATGACTATTGATGAGAATCCACTGGAAGAGAAATGCAAGTGCCTTTATTTTTGTATTGCGGTGGGGGCTGTTGAACGCATCCCTGCCACAATGCAAAATATAGGTGATGCCACCGCCATGGTGGCGGTCGCATCGTAATTCGGATTATGGGGAGGCTGCCTCATTAACGGCCGGTCCCAAATCCGAAACGATGAAGCCATCGTAATGAGCCCCTAAGTTTTTGTAGCGAGTAAACTCACAGATTCTGAAAATGTGTTACTCAGAACATGTTCCGTTATTAGTGAATAATAATAAAATATATGGAGCGAACTAAGATGTTTGTCAGTAAGCTGTAGTGATATGAACGTCATGAGTTTGAATCCTGGCAAAGCAAACTCTACCTTCTAAATGTCTGCAGTCAGTGAATTGACTATCATCTCATTGGCTCATAGATAAATGCTCCGAAACGTGGTATTAAGTATAGGTATAAGGTACCGCTGGGTAGAGTCACATAATTTAATTTAGGATCTGTCTATCTGTATAGACGGTGCTGCAGGGTGTGGAGAACCGCCAAACTCCACAAATCCATGCCTCAGCTCTGCAATAAATGTAATTCACTCCCCAGCACACGTCAACTTTCAATATGATTTCCCTATTGGAACCAAAACCAACCACATAATAATTTTATCACACAATATGAATTGTAAACGTTTCATCTTTTCTCTTTCGAGTTTTATTCTTGTAGGCTTGCACATCAGCTCTCAACAGCCACATCTAAATGATTAGATTTAGTTTATCAGTCTCTTCTATGTTGTTAGACTGAAGGTTACAGGTCAGGCCATGCATGTATGAGATCAATGGTTACCTGGGCAAATGTTGGCTAAGCTAAAGGATAGGGATAAATCATTGTCACATAAGATGATCATTCGGATGCTAGATAGCGAATCCCTCAGACAGCATTAATGTCTTCAAAAAACACTATGAGGAGTTAGATTGTAACTAGAGACAGCCTGTTGTTGAGTAATTAAACATTTGTGGATGAGTGTGACTGTAATAATGTAACTCACATAGATGCTGCACAAGTAGAGGAGAACTTTGCCCTGTTTACGAGTCAACAAGTGATCAAAATGTTGCCAGCTGGTAAATCTGCCCGCAACGTTGGTGTTCTTATTATCATGGTAATTCGGGAAACAAATGCTTGATTAAAGGTTAACATTTATTCTTTACTCTGAAAGAAAAAACATATAAAATATGTTGTTCTTGTTAAAATATGATTGGTAAATGTATCCTCAACTCACTGTGAAATGGGTTGATTTTATAATGAAAATCTATGTATACTATATAAAGTATAGATTTAAGCCAGGCTGAGTGGCAAAATAACACATACTCTTGAAAGTTTAAATGATATATATGGCAGACACATTTCTACATCTTGTATAGACTGTTGGATGGAACAAAGGCATTGAAACTACTTATATCGAAACATACATGGGCAGGGATAAGACTTAATGTACTTCTCCTTTGGAAAGGATATGAAAGTTATGCTCATTTGTTTGTTTTCATGCACTACTGTTGCTCTGGTTATCTCTTCCTTTGTACGCTATAGGTTAAAACAAATCTAATTTAATGTGATAACATTTAGTTTGCATATTTTCACAATGTGTCTAGGAAATTTAAGATCTGTATAGTGCATAAATGTACTCCGCGGTGGGGTTATTCCAATACTTTTTGGGAATGAACAGCTCAAAAGGGGAATGAATGAAGCATTTATATGTTTTAGAGATTAGGCTACTGAACATTGCCTAGATTCCAATAGCTTTTCAAGTGCTTGAACACCTGAGAGTTATCCTCCAAAAATAGAAAAGCATTTGTCTTGCAGCCCATGAAATACTTGCACAGGTTGTAGGAAGCGATGCAGAAATTAGCAGCCAATAACACCTTGAAAGTAGTTCCCCAGGCTCTTTTGGCAACCAAATGTTAGCATGCAGTTATTTAAAAATTGGATCAACCTCATAAAGAACAAGAATTGTTTTTTGGGTATGTAAAAAAATATATTAGATCCTGTATGCTAAATTGCAGCACTTATACCCGCACTTGTTAATTAAAGGTGAGCATATGCAGAAATCATAATGTCTCAACTAATTGGAAGACTGTCACACTGCAACACAAACGTTTGCTACCTACCAACCCTCGAACCAAGTACTGGTTTTACATTTTCCAATTATTGGAGCCCATCAGAGACAAGTCTATAACTTTTGTGAAGGAAATATTTTTCTTAGGTCCATTAATTGTTCACTACTGAATAACATACAGATTAGATTTTCCTGGCTATGACAGTTAGCTGCAAAAAGAACAAGGATTGTCCCAAATTTGATGTATAATTGTTTGAATTTGATGAACATTTCTTCTTGATATCATGAAAACTACTTAGGCTTTCCACCACTTGGCAAGCTATATGTTGGGATTTGTGTCGAGAATATCGTGTATTGTTTTGATTTTCTTTAGGTACTGCACTCTTTATTTATCATATTTCTACGAAATCTGAAATTACGAAATCTGAAATTACGTGTATGAATTTGAGATCTTCCTTATATAGTTTGATATAGTTTGTTTTAACTTGAGTTTGCTCTTTTTTTCCAATTTGTTCTCATTTCAAAATTCAAACAGCCCTGAAGAGAATTTCATCTGTCTAAGCAAAAATAGTTACTTCATACTACGCTTTGATAGACAAATACTTTAGTCGAGTTTTCTTCAGTTGTTTTCCAGTTTTATTCAGGCAATTCAAAGGAGATCCAGATAAGCAGTTCTAAAGGCATCCTGAGAGACATGGTCGAGTAGACATAGTTTTAAGCCCAGATAAATATATCTTTTTAATCATGCAACAATCAGGCCCCTTGCCAAACTCACAGTGCTACCATATGAACGAAAGTGAGATTCACCATAACATATATTGGACAAGATCAAAAGATGTGGATGATAACGCAATGGGCAGTCTTCAGCACTTCTTGCTCTCTTCCTTTCTATATGTGCTAGGATTACCACTGTGTCAGGGTCCGAGTTTGTGGACGCACCGAAAACTCCTACCAGCCAGAGTCTCTATACGAAGATCAAAAGTTAACTTGCCATCGGCAACAGAGATATGAGAAGAACAGGGAAGAGGAAAGGGTGAGAGATGTAATCACTAGACTGTACTCCCTTTAGAACCTCAGCTAGTCCCTCAGGGCGTGGTACTTCACAAACCCATGTTGATGGTGTTTGCAGAGTTGACCCACTGTACGAAAGGAAGGAATTGGTAAGTGTAATGTAATAGATGGAAATGGTACATAAACAGGTATACAAACAGTAGACGTACCCGTCTACACAGCAGGTGTGGCTCTAACGAGCATGAGCCCACCTGGAACCCAGCTGACCGTCCCAGGGTACTGCTGACAACACACAGGTACAAATGTGAGGAGTAAACAAGGAGTGATTAGCCACAGCAAATTCGTTTTTTTAGCGAAATTCAAAAAGAACTGAAGAGAATTTCACCATTCTAAGCAAAATGAATTACTTCATACTAAGCTTTGATACACTGATGCTTTTAGTCAAGTTTCCTTAAGTTTAGAGAAGCAGTTCTGAAGGCATACTCAGAAACATCATACATGCCACATACATAAACAGGCATACAAACAGCACACCTAACAGCCCACACAGCCAGTGTGGCGCTAACGAGCATTAGCCTACCTGGGAACTAACTGACCACCCCCAGAACTCTGCTGACTACACACCAGTACGACAGTGGGGAACAAATTAGGAGAAACAAGTTAGGACTCGCAGATTAGGCCAATCCTTTTACTTTGTATTTTCATGAACGTAACTGATTTGCACTTGGGATATTGTTACAGAGTGAGAGGATAAGAACAAGTCCATAGCTTATTACTCTTCAACTCTGGACACTTTAACTATTGTTGTGCCCCATTCTGGGTTGCGGTACTCAAAACAAAAAAGCCTGTCCCTTGCGAAAACTCAATTGTACTGATACGAAATATTGTTGTTACCTTCTTTCCATATTAGCCTGGTTCATTGTCTAACTTTGAACCCTGCTTCTTACACGCTCTCGTTGGTCAGGTGTGATGCAGCGGTCAGGGCAGCTGACTTTGGAGCCCAGGGTTCACGGTTTCAGCCCCATTGGTATCGGGCCTCATCAGGACTAGGGTGTATAAGGATATTTTTTCAACACAATCCCCACTACGATGTAGATTTCGGCAACTTCTGTGCTTATTCAATATCCAGGTGCCATACCTCTATGACGCGGTAACTGCGGGCAGCTGAAATCCCTGTGATGTCACGTAATTTAATGGGAACTCCTTTAACTTCGGAGTCTATTTTGCCGCCATGCAGGCCAACTCCTTATCGCATGCCATACGGTTCCGGGTCTGCGAAGGATATCATATTGGCACCTGGATTTTGAATAAACACAGAAGTTGCTGAAATCTACATCGTAGTGGGGATTGTGATGAACAATTATCCTTATACACCCTAGTCCTGATGCGGCCCGATACAAATGGGGCTGAAACGCGTCGACCTTAGGATTTGAGGACGCCCATGTGAATTTAAAGTGTTGTGTTAAAAGTTTGAAAGTACAAAAAAACTTAGAGGTGGAGTAATGTACCTCACAGTACTTTCTTATAGGGTGATCTTTTGTTGAAAGGAATGCTCTTTTTTCAAAAAATTTGAACGCATCCTGACTAATTATAGGGTTATAGGGAACAGTGGAAATATTTTTATTAGGTTTAAGTATTTTGATTTTGTATATAAGAATATTCGATTGTATATAAGCATACACAAAAAAGATACGCATATAAAAAGGTTTTGATTTAAGAAAATCTTTTTCAAGACTTGTTTGAACTGCCGGGTTGTCCATGATTTGAATTGATATTGGATTAGTCACGAGAGTGAAACTCGAGGGGAGGAATAATTTGTTTTCCTTCATTCTACTATATCGTATATATTCGTCCCAAAGCATTGTTTGATTACCTTGCAAACATAAAGGCACTGCAAATGATTTTATGCTTGCTGAGGAGGATGACAAAAGTGACAAGATGTGGAAAAAGAAGTGAGGAGGCCCTATTATATTTAGTTATTGTTGAGAATTTTACTTTGTAGGAAAAAGGGGGTGTGGAAAACGTAATCATATATTCCTATGAACTACCATATTATTATTTGATAGATACATGTATGACAACGTGTTTAGAAATATATTAATTTATAATCAAATTTCAATGCCGTTTCATACTAATTTGAAGGGTCCATCAGCCTCAAATATGATTGCTAAGATTCATAGCTCTACTAGGCCAAAAGTCCTTTTATGCAAGGTTGTAAATTGCACATTTTGGCAACATGTTACCTTGTTTTCCGTATTGGCAACTGGAAGTGGGACTTTGGTAGAATAATTAACTGAGTATAGTATTAATGAATTATATCTTTTCCTTATGGACGTTTTGCCCTTCCTCTGGAAGACAATCCTGCCACTTGCCTATTAGATAAGTTTTTGCTAAAAGTAACAAGTATCTATCATGTGATTTGGTTGCATAGACATATTGAAGGAAAACATATAAACAGTCCTGCATTTTAGGTGTTTTAGCTATGCGCCAACTGACCCTTTTTTAGTGAGAGCTCTGGTAAGTTGAAATGACAATAGTCTTTTGGTTATTTGCTGTGCTGCTGGTTATTTTGCATTAAATGCAAGTTAGACATTGAGCTTTTCAACGTGTTGTGTTTTATTGTTAACACATCCTACATAGAGGCCTTTTGAATTCCCCTCTTCAGTTTTCTGATGTGCTGCTTCCTATTATTTTCTCTGGAATTCATCCTAGAAATGGCTAGACTTCCTGGCTTTGCTGTCCTGTTTCAGATGTCTGGTAAAAATGCCAACACTCTAGAAATATTGGTGGTCAAGCTGTAATCTTTATGCGAGACATCATCAACACATCCTTCGACACCGCCACCTTCCCTGAGAGCTGGAAGCACGCCGAACTCAGCGCTCTACTCAAGAAACCCACAGCGGACCCCACCGAACTCAAGAATTACCGCCCCATCTCGCTCCTCCCATTTCCAGCCAAAGTCATCGAGAAGACCGTCAACAAGCAGATGGCCGCCTTCCTCGAGACGAATGGATCCCTCGACCCCTCACAGACCGGCTTCCGAGCCAATCACAGCACCGAGACCGCCCTCATCGCCGCCACCGATGACATCCGAGCCCTGATGAACAACGGAGAAACAGCGGCCCTCATCCTCCTAGACCTCTCCGCGGCATTCGACACTGTCTGCCACCGCACCCTAGTACAGCGCCTCAGCAATGTCGGAATCCAGGACAAGGCGCTGGAATGGATCATCTCCTTCCTCGACGGAAGAACACAGAGAGTCCGCCTCCCACCGTACAAGTCAGAGGCATCCGAAGTCATCTGCGGCGTCCCTCAAGGATCCTCGTTGAGTCCCACCCTCTTCAACGTCTACATGAGCCCCCGCGCGGCCATCGCACGCCAACACAACCTCAGCATAATCTCCTACGCCGACGACACCCAGCTGATCCTCTCCCTGACCAACGACCCAGCCGCCGCCAGAGCCGACCTGCACGAAGGGATGAAAGAGGTAGCCGAGTGGATGACGACCAGCCGCCTGAAACTGAACTCCGACAAGACGGAGGTCCTCATCCTGGGCTCTTCACCCTCCGCCTGGGACGACTCCTGGTGGCCTCCCGCCCTGGGCACCGCACCCAAACCAACAGACCATGCACGCAACCTGGGCTTCATCCTGGACTCCTCCCTCTCCATGACCAGGCAAGTCAACAACGTCTCCTCGGCGTGCTTCAACATCCTACGCATGCTACGGAAGATCTTCTGGTGGATCCCCACCGAGACCAGGAAGACCGTCACCCAGGCCCTCGTCACTAGCCGACTGGACTACGGCAACGCCCTCTACGCCGGTACCACCGCCAAGCTCCAGAAGAGACTCCAGCGGATCCAGAACGCCTCTGCCAGACTCATCCTCGACATCCCACGAACCAGCCACATCTCCGGACACCTGAGAGACCTTCACTGGCTCCCCGTCAACAAAAGAATCACCTTCCGCCTCCTCACCCACGCACACAAAGCCCTACACGACCAAGGCCCGAGCTACCTCAACAGCCGAATCAACTTCTACGCTCCCAAACGCCACCTCCGATCAGCCAACCACGCCCTCGCCGCCGTCCCCCGCATCCGAAGAGCGACTACAGGAGGAAGGTCCTTCTCCTACCTGGCCGCCAAGACCTGGAACTCCCTCCCGACCGACCTGCGCCTGACCCAAGACCACCTCTCCTTCAGGAAGAAGCTGAAGACCTGGCTGTTCGAGCAGTAGCGGCACCCCCCTCCCCCAGCGCCTTGAGACCCTACGGGTATGTAGTGCGCTCTATAAATGTCATTGATTTATTGATTGATTATGTTTTATATGAATGTATTAATTGTTTATTTTATGCCCTTGAATCCATCGATGGGTACCACTCTCTCTTACCTATCTCCAATATCTTCTATATTTTGTTCACATGATCGCTTGTCTCATTCCTCAGTGGGATGATCACGGAGAACTATTGAGATCACCTTTTTTTCGTACCCAAGAGTGTGTCTTCTCTTCTGATAGTTTGCCGGCCTTCTCTCCTGATTCACGCGTGTGGATGTGAGAGCCACTTACAATCGCATGCTTGTGATGTCATGCACCACTTCTGAAACACAAACAGAAATAAAAATAGCAGCAGCAGAAAAGGGGATTCTATTGAATGAAGTAAATAAGCTACAGTTTAAAATAACTCCAGCTGCCATGAGGAGTGTTCTCAATCCTTCTGGTTTAGGATACATCACTCCTGACATTTCACTGAGGTGACTTTCATTATAATTCGACTGATTGTGCCAAACGTGGCTCAAGTTCACGTTCCATTTTATTAACTGACCAACATAGGTTTACCATTGATAAAGGTCATGCCACTTTACCATTTTTCACTGAGAGTATACCTTAACTTTGGCCACTGAAATATGTCTTGTCTGTGGTGGTAAACTAATATATCTCCGCTGCCACCCTCATTAATTTCACTCTAATGCTAGATCTACAGTAGAGAAAAAGGCATAATTAGGGATGCTATGATGGGTAGCAGAAACCTGCTACTTCTCTTTTTACCATAGGACAGAACATGCTTACAACGACTTCCTAAGACTCAATGCAAATGAGAAATGTCCCTTGCTCTCTAACCGCTACACAAAGAGAGAGAACGATTGAGGCAATACAATCAAGGCGCTAATTTCACAAACATCCCCAACAGGTGACATAGCCGAGAAACATCTACTACAGATGATTTGGAAACCCGACCTGTAGCCCTCTATAAAATAGTTTTTCCATTCTACACTAAACAGACCCCTGAACCCATTCAGGCAGTAAACAATATATCCCGTTTTGGTAACTTTTCCTGTGACAGTATTGTGATTTGTAAAAGTGTATATTTACTTAAACCATTCATCTGACTTTCTTTTCTGTATTTTATTGTTGATCCTTCACGTCTTAAAATCATTTTTTTATATTTGAAAACTTCGACATTTGTTAAATGATTAGTTGAATTATTTATATGGGTTGAATGACTATTTACTTTGGGGCACATTTACAATAATGTGACGCATCTGTAGAGATGTGACACTTTCCCTGCACCACCCTGAGAAACCTTTACACTATCATGGATGTGCCGTATTTACAATACGGCACACCATGGCACAAGGACTGACAGATGCGTCAGAAATTCTGATGTGTCTGCTGGGGCAAAAGTCTTGCATTGCTGGAGTCATGTCGCAAGCACAACGCAACTCCAGCAATGCATTTTGAGGCCTATTCCCACTACACTGCGTCACTCTGTATGCCTCCTTCAAGCAGGCGTAAGGTTTTGACACAGTGGTGTTCTAGAAGTGACGCAGTGAAATCTTGTAGATTTCACTGCATCACTTTTACAAGGCTTTCCTGCATGGGAACGCCCACCCTGCATACATTATACCTGACGCAGGTATAATGTGATGCAGGGCTTTACAACGTGACGCATCTCCCTAGATGCGTAAATTGGCCGCAATTTTTATGCAACCGATGTGTCAAAAAAGTGACGCAATGGCAGTGCAAAAGTGTCACATGGGGCTTGTAAATCTGCCCCTTTGTGGTTCGTAATATATGCAGGCCGGTCAAGTATAATTAGAGCTGGTCATAAAATGCCTATATGGTTAACATATTTCCTGATGAAGGACCTAGCCCAAAATGCCATAGGGATGTTTTGAAATACTGGATGTTTGAAGTTTTGAAATTGAATAACCATGCAAACATACCATTGGATACATTTGGTTTGCTTTGAACTAAATTGCCATTCATATGGAATGAAATATAAGGAATTGGTGGCAGGGAAGCTGCCACCAATGGCAACAGTTCGCGCCCGGAGGCGCTCATTAAAAGCAGGCCGGGGCTCACGCAGCGCAAGTAACTTCATCAGAGGGGGGCAGACTGCAACCCCCAGCATTCACAGCAGCAGGGATGCCACCACTGACGCCAGCAGTTCGTATCCGGAGGTTCTCATTAAAAACAGGCCGGGGCTGCGCAGCACGAGGTGCACCCTAGTGTGGCCCAGGGCAAGAGTGGGACCGTCTACCCCCGTCCACAGCCAGACGAGGCTGGGCAGGGCCAACCCTCTTGGTCCATTGATTTTAATGCTTCAAGTTTAAAGGAGTTGTACTGGACACATTTATGTTTGTTTGGTAAATAAAGTCTTTTTGCAAAAATAGGGAAACGTAAGTGTGTGGGAGGGGGCAATTCAACTCCGCCCCCAGCTTAAGTATCGAGCATTGATAAAATGCTCCAGAGGGCTATAGGTGTTATAGCCACCGAGTTAGACCTTATGGAGAGGAGACTATCATTATGCGGTGGCGGAGAGCCCTCTTTGAGCCCAGCACTCTTTACCTCAACCATTACTCAGCCTGGCACTGCTTGTAATTAAAACAACTCACCAACTAGAATACCTGCAGTTGCTGCCCCAGATGGAAGAAAGAATACAAAGGAACCATAACTAATAGGGACCAATGCTAAGTGAGTCGCCTGAAGTAAAAATCCCTCCAAATCATGACCAAACAATGTCTATATTGCCTGGGAGTTCTGGGTCTAACAGATAGGCAGAAGGAATCACACTTGGAACTGAGCAACAATTGCCTCAACTTGCTGGGAAAATTTAGAAGTTTTCTGTCTACAATGGCTAATCATATTTTGCTTACAAGTTGAGTGGGGTGGCTTTGGGAGGGGGGCAAATGACCGCCCCAGAGACTGTGTGATCATTAACTTCAGATATCCCGCAGTTGTCAGCAATTTGCTATCCAACTGGGTCCCTGTTAATATGGGGGTACTGGAGTGAGCCTACTACCCTTGGATCACTTCTACAAGCCCCCTGTCATCAACTGAGATACTCTCAAATTGTCAAAAACCCTACTCCCCTTTGTCTTTTGCATTCTGGTGCTAGACGTTTTCAGCCTGGTGATTTGTATAATGCTCCAGTGTATAATAAATTAGGCCCTCTGGATCATGCCGATTGACTTGGATAGGAGAGGAGACCGAATGAGGTCATGCCTGTCGAGGAAACTAATGGGGCAATGGTATGGAAGGATATCTTCTTAATGGTCTTAAATCTGTTGGAAACACAAGGCCTGGATCCCCTGAGTCTTTGCAATGCGAAAAGACCTCAGTCGCGCTAAAAGTCTCTGCAGCTATTGATATAGAGGAGAGGGCTTCTCCCAATATATTCCCGGGGGCTAAAACACCCCCAGGTGTCACCTCCATAGGTTTTAATATAGTAGATGCTCTAAAAGCTTACAGGTTACCTGATAAAGTAGATAGAGTCCATGTAGTGAAACCAGGGGGTCCGGAACCCACTAGGAACGTTGAAGAGAACTGTAGAAAATCAAGACTAGTCTCATTGAACCTTGCAGGCTTGGGTTCTAAGTTGGGGAATCCGGATTGGGAAGCTTATATCAATTCATTCGATGTTTGTCTTTTCCAAGGAAAGTGGCAGAGACAGGAAATTAGTCATCCTGACTTTGCCACGTTTTTTGTTAATGACAGGTCCCAAGAGCCAGGGAGACTTTCCGGGGGCCTAATGACATGGATCTGGACACCTGTGGCGTGTACAGGGGTAGGGAGAGAAATGGTAACCAAAGACATTCTATGTGTGACCATTGCATTCCCCAATGGGTGCCTGGCCAATATTGATAACATCTATTTAAGACCATCTGGCAAGCAACAGGAATCTACTACTATAGGTATGTTAGCTGCACACATAGCAGGACTCCACCAAGATACTCTAAAAATACTGAGGGGTGACTGCAGTTCCCACAGTGAACCCCTGGACTTGTTTAATCACTATTCCCTGCCAGAGGAAGATAGAATTTGGTCAATTCCCGCTCTCACGATAGCCCCTATCAAGAAGTGGTCTCCCCAGGAAACAGTCTTTACAACAAGGTTTTTACCTTGTTGTGCCTTACCACACATTTTCTAGCACACATATTTTTTCCGTGAATATGCATTTACAACACATGCCAATACCACGCATTTAAGGTAAGTTGGGGGATGGGGGTCTCTCCCCACAAATTCATTGTTTTAAAATATAAAACATTGCGTGGTATTGGCTTGCGTTGTAAATGCATATTCTCAGTAAAAACATGTGTGCAAAAAAATGTGTGGCAAAGGCACACAATGTATTTACATGCGTTGTACCGTCATACAACCGCCTCCCCTAGCTGTGCAACTAAATGCATTATCATTAAATTGTAGTATTCGAGCATGCAATGGAAGAACAAAATCCGACAAAGAGGGGAAGCATACTTTTAACAGAATAGGAAGTACTAGCCTAATTGACTACATTGGTTTAGATGTCAGAATGTGGCCATTTTGGCAGATATGGTAGTGGTGCATCAGTACGATAGTGATCACAATGCCCTTGAGATGGACTTGGACTTTCCTATTGTTCAAACTCAGTTCGCTCTTCTCCAGCCGCTGGACGACAGATGTAGACTCAATCACAATACATGTAGAATACACTGGCATGCATTGGCTAGGTCAGATAAAGCATTATGAACCATATATACTAAGGTGGGACCTGTTCTGGAGGAATTTTGCAATCTTAATCTAGGCTCAAATGAGAAGGCAGTTTTACTAAAGGTTGAAGTTCTACATAATTCCCTCTTCAATAGTGTTTTTCAGAGAAGCTAGTAGCCAAGGGTCAAGGAGCAGTGTACTATCCAGATTCAACAATGGCTAAAATTATGCTCTGATCAACTCCATCAAGAGTAGTAGGAGGGAAAAGAAAGCTTCATACAAAAATGTTCTCACAATGGCAAAAAGGGAATGGGACAACCAAAACTGGGGACTCCGTTTAGCTTTAGCAAGGGAAAAAAAACACTATCTGGAATATATTTGCCACTGGTAATAGGAAAGGAAAATCCAAAATTGATAACAATTTTGCTGCAGAGGCCTGGATAGTACACTTTACAAAATTATATCAAATAAAATCTGATGAGGCAGCATCCCCTGAATTACCTGCTATTTCCTTGCACACCGAACCAGTGAGGGACAAAGGAGAATTTACTCTAATAGCATGTAAGGAGTAGAAGAGGCCATCAGGAAGATAGCGGCATGTTAAAACACCAGTGATCGATGAGATCCATTGAGACTTGTTCCTTTTAGAAGTAGATATTTGGTGACCATATTTTACAATGGTTTTTAACGCCATCCTCAATGGTACAAGTATTCCCAGTATTCCCAATTTATAAGAAGGGTTGCCCTCTGGACCCTGCCAACTACAGGCCAATCAGCCTAATAGATACTACACAAAAGCTCTTTAGCAAGGTGATTCTTACCAGGTTTCATGGATGGCTTGAAGAGAATGAAATACTTTGCCAACTTCAGGCGGGCGTTCGACCCAATACTTCTACAGTTGACCTGGTCTTTAGACTGCAGATGATATATTGGAAGACCATTAGTATTGAGAAGGGATGGATCTATGCAGTTTTCATTGATTTGAGAGCAGCATTTGACTTGGTCACCAGAACAGTGCTATGGAGAACCCTATTTCAAATCGGAATCCCACCATACCTGTGTAACATAATCGAGAGACTGCATCAGAATTACTAGGCGCAAGTGAGATGCAGCAAGCTGGGTGAAGTAATTGAACCTCTGCCTGTGAAGCTAAGAGTAAGACAGGGTTGTGTACTAGCCCCAACTCTTTTTACCGTATTTATAAATGACTTAGTTAACATCTTAAACAGTTGGAAAATGATGCCCCAAGACAGCTAGGCATGAGGTTTGGCTAATCTCTGGCATGAACCAGCGGGTTGCTGCGCTTCAATTACAGCAAAGGAGATAAAAAAACTATTCAATAACTATAAATGGAATAACCTATAAATGTATGTACAAGGCACTTTATCTTCCTGCGTTTAAGTGGCAAAGGATAATTACCAGTTTGAAAAAATGTGTGATGATTTAGAATCAAATTTAGCTCAAAAGCAATTTTCCAGTTAAGAAATGGAAATGTACTGGTACATGACTTTATGTATGTCTTTATGTTGAAATGGACATGATCACTAAATAATACTGACTAGAGGGGCCTGATGTGTGGCTTTAAGAAAGAGGATGTATGAGCAAAATGGTTGATCCCTATCTGTAGAAAACTTGGTACAACAAGGAACGAGGAAGCCTATAGGATTCTTCAAATGAATATGACCCAAATCTGCTATTTTCTGTTTCCAGATACTTGTTTCAAGCTTGGTTGATATGGAAAAGACAGGACCTTGAAGCAGATGTAAATTGCTCTTCTTAAATGAAATTTATAAATAGTTTTTAGTTTTTTAACACTTTATTTTTAACTAAGGGATATGTATGTGCCATTCTCTAGCAGCTAAAATGCTTTTAACTTGTATTTTTACTCAGGTTGATTTTGTTTTTACCCGTTTTAATTGATGTCAATTTAAAATTCTTGATAATTATTTTATTTTTGTACTGCATTTCTCTTTTATGTTATATTACCGAAATAATGAGTATTTTGACTTGATATATGCATCTTTGTTCTAAAAATGTATTATTTAAATAATAAAGGTATAAATATTTGTGATTTTTTTTAAATTACTTTTTATCTATGGTATTTAATTTAATTTAAATACTTATAGAAAAAACGGGGAAATGCTTAATTTTACTTTTGAATATTTTTTTTAAAGTTAGTAGTTAAATGTATATAATAATAAGTAAGTAAGTAATCATTCATGTATCCTTGGGTAACACGATTTAGTTGTATCTATGTGTCATAGGTGAATCAGGACTTTGTGATCCTATCATCTTCTTGTGGGAGTCATGCATGCAACTGCCTCTGTGAATCAGAGGCCTGCCTGCACTGAGGTTGAAGGTTAGTAGCGGGCAGGAGCTAGTCCCACACTCAGCGTCCTCTGACACCCAGCGCCAGAGCCTCAAACTGAACGCTCCTTCATCTATCCGTTCTTCCTGGATTTGTTGGGAAGTCCTTTCCCATTGGCAGGAGCTACTCATGTGCCATCAACAATCAGAATATGCTGCTCTACCGACAGTGGTAATAGTGCCAATCTGAACGATTTGTACAGGAAATGCAGAGGAATTACCTCAATCTAACTTTTCGGTCAACATTGATGTAAGAAAGATAGATTTATGGATATCTAGCTAGATGTGACTAGCAGGCAAGCAGAAACTACCCTCTTTTAAAAAGGCCCATCTGGCAATAGTACCTTCTATTCAGAGAGTGGCCATCCCCTCTGTTTGAAGTGAAGCATTCCCTATTGGGAATTAATTAGAGCCAAGATAAATTGCTCCGCCATCGCTGAATATACCAAGGTGAAAAGGGAGATGTGTCACTGTGTTCATTAAGGAGGGTATTCACTGAGAGGATTGAGGAACACAAGTGAAAGAGCAGATGTTAGAGAGAGACGCTCACTCATCTGTAGAAACTAGGTCGGGGGACAATCGATATTTGCCCGGCGGTATCGCCTCTTAAACCCATGAAACATTAATCAATGAAGAGGCAGGCGCTGGAGACGGGAAGGCAGGAAACAAGGTTTATTCTCTCCGGAGGAGAACACATCAGTTAGACAGCAGGTATCGTTCTGAGGTGCTCTAACTGCATCTCTGAGGCCTGGCCTCTTATATACAGGTTTTATTGCTTTATTACAGATTACATGTTCATGGCAATGCTTTGATGTACGGAAAGACATTCCCGGAATCTCCCCTTCGGGCCCGTTCCCACACACATTTACAGTAGAAGTCCCCACCAAGGTCACAACAGGTGATGATTATCGCGCAGCTGGATATTCCACCGATTCATGGAATGTGGGGGGTGCGATCGGATCTCATGGGGTGGGGGCTTTGATCAACTCGGGGGTCCTTTGATGAGGGAAGCTTTCTACTGTGTGGGGAGGGGCAAGGAATAGTATCGGCAGAGCTGGGTGTCGGCCTGGGAACGAGGAAGACAAACGGGCACACGGGGAAAAAGGGTTTGCATCAAAGGGCCTGGGACCATGAAAAGGAATGAAGGGAGGTGTCGCGCTGGGAACAGGATGGGGTTCTGAGGCAGAGCTGCACTGAAGAGGGGTTTATGACTCAAGGCAGGTGCGAGCAGGGGGGGTTGGTCAGCGTGCAGGCTTGGTGAGGGCGAAGGGCTATGTCGGGGGCCAGTGGCATGCAAAAGGGCTGTTCTGATCGAGGCACCTAAAATGGCGGGCGCGCACGACAAAAAGTGTGGCATCAGGGGGAAAGGCAAGATGGCGCAGATAATGTTTACCAAAATCGTACTAATTTTCCACAGTCCTCCCTTTAACATATTCAAGACATCTTGCTGGTCTATTTCCTATTCATGTCTATTGTGGTGGTCATAGGTAAAAAGTAGGAACCCAGGTGAAGGAGCTATAAACATTACATTTCAAAATCGCTCATCTTAGGAGGCGGGTCCATCGATAAAACTCGTTTTGCAGGAAAGTTATAGTAATGTAGACAAAAATGAGTCTGTAGTGAGAGCATTGCGTACATTTCATAGCTACTTATAGTCGGTTGGAATGTAAACTGATAGGTTATTACATATCCAAGTTCTGTTCAATGTTGGTTGCTGCATAATCAATACATTGGTGGCTGGGAGAGAAATGAGACATAGTAGAAACGATAATTAAGGAATGTTCGAAGTTCTCAGCATTTTGGTTTCCGTCTTCCGTTGGCACTGTGGAGCACCGGCGGTGGAGCTTATGGGTCCAGCTCTATTCTAGATTCCGCGTTGCAGGGCATGACCTTTTTCTTGCTTTCCCGGTCAAAAAGGTCCTTTTCGCCCCGTGTCCTTTGGAGTCGATAGTCAAAGAGTTCAGGTGGAAGAAGAGTGTGTAAGTAGTCTAAGGGTAGGTCGGAGAAAAAGGGGGATGGAGCAGGGCCAGATCGGGAACAGACCAGGGGGCGGAGAATTCCAGGTAGGCGGGCTCATGACTGAGTTCAGAGAGCGGGGGACTTTTCGGCACACATTTGAACATTGAGCAGGGGCATCAGGTCAGCCCTTTCCTCTCATTTTGTCGGAAATAGTGCCTCGTCCTGCAGCTCTTTTCTGTCGCGGTCTCGCCTTGGCCAATGTCGCAGATGTTCCATAGTCTGTAGTCAGGCCACGTGCTCCCACATCCGGTCCTTCTTTCCTCCGACAGTCGTACCCTTAAAATGAGTTTGAAAAGACAGTCTTTAGAGAATTGGTAGAGGAAGGTAATCACATAAGTCTATTTCTCTCCCAGCTCCAGGCACAAAATGAAAACGTCCGTTATACTAGGGTTCACAACTAACATATAAACGACCGATGATGGGCCTGTTGGATTTACTATGACTTTCCTTCACAACTATTTATTACAGTTACGACAGTTCATCTGATGGAGACCCCCCTTCGTAATACGAGCCTGACAAAGCTATACCGTTCTCTAGGGCTTTATATTTATAAAGGGTGCTGTGAGCTATCAATATGGTACTAATAGGTATCTTGCTGAGGGACGAACATAGGCTAAACATTTTTCATTCTATCAATGCATCTTGCCTTTCAACTAAACATTTTCGCTTTCATCAGTGTTCATTGCAATGATTTTCTTCGCTTCGGTCTAATCCTGTAACTTTGTAAAACATCATTCTGGTTCCTATGTAGCCTCTTATGGCCTGATTACTAAATTAGAAAAGACAGGGGTCTTATGGGAAACAACTAGGGACATAGAAAACTGTGGTAAGGGTTGTAAGTAGACCCATCTCTTATGACCGGGGGTGAGGGACAGTTTTATAACTCTCGTCTGGGGCAGCTGATACGAAACAGGGGGCGTTCCTGGAATATGAGGATGTTCCGATCATTTTTACTGTTTGGGTATTGCGACAATTCGGGACGGGGAAGGTCGCGTATTCTGAGGCATTTTATTTTATCATAGGAGCCGCTGACATGTAGTTCCCTTATTACGGGTCAGATTAGGGAACCTCAGTCGTCTTACCTGTCCTTTCCCTCATCGCCAACTCTCGGTTTCGTTAATTTAGCAGAAAGGAGAGGCAATGACACGGTCTCAGGGTGATTGTATTAAAGACAAGTTTTGTGCTAATACTGGCGGTATTTGAAGCCAATTGGGTGGTGTGCTAGGGGTGGCGGTTTGCCAATTTAGGTGCTAGTCGTTCGGAAGAGTGAGAGTGTGGGAGAGAGAGAGAGAGAGAGAGAGAGAGAGAGAGAGAGAGAGAGAGATGTGCAACAATAGGCTAGATAGTACACGTGCAACATAGGGAGCGGCCGTGTATTTAAGATAGATTATTCAGCGCATTACTCGATACAAGACATCGCAGGTCTGTGTTAGTATTTTGAAAGCATGCGGTTCAGGACGGACGAGCATTAGGTCGGGTACGGGGGACATGCATTGAGAAAAAGGAAAAGGGCACCATTGTGTCGTACTCCTTGCATTCTTGGTCCTTTGACCAGTTGAGTCGACGCTTCAGTCACGCACAAACATTCTTTCATAGTTTCAGACATACGTGGCATGTGTCCACTCGCGCAACCTGGATTAAGGGTGATCATTTCTTATCAAGTCATACTATTTATTGGCTCGTTTGTTACATGAGCAGTTGGTGGGTGTGCTTAGGTGCCACCTTGCGGCGCTAGTCTGCTTCGCGTATCAGACATGGCAAGGCTTCAGATCTTCGCCACACCTCGGTTGTGATCTCTGATGTAACCTGCAGAGGGAGGGAAAAGAGGGGAAGGGAGGGAGACAACATTCGCGCATATCAAATACATGGATTCAAGAGTCCTTTACTTACCTCATACCCGTCTTATCTCCTCGGGATAGAATCCCCGAGGTTGTGGTTTCTGGAGCCAGGGGGGGGCGGTGTGTCCTTATAGGCTGTGAGTAGGAAAACGTTAGAGAATCAGAAGTACTTAGCGCGAAGTTTCTAGTTGGTAGGTGTATTTAACTATCGGGGTCCTTAAATCTCTTTCAACGCTGTGATGTTTTAAGGTTTTTCAGCTCTTCGGTCAACTCTGTTCCCTAGTACCTTTGAGTGTCGTATCTTTATAATATTCTATCATTTACATTGTTTCACTTTACCCATCCTTTATATTCCATTTTTCACACCATTTCGCTTTTACCCATCCCCGGAAATCGAGGTCTTCCTCTATGTGCGAGTCCCTGAGTCAGTCGCATATTTGACGGTGGGGTGTCGTGTCTCAGATTCGATCCTCCATCCGGGGCTGGGCAACCACCTTCTATTAACCTTAAAGAGAGAGCAGAGTAGGGTGCACAGAAAAGAATTCTCCCGCCGATCCCACATTTTTAAATAAAGCATGCAATACCCGTTCATAGTTTCGAAAACCTTTATTTTGCAAAATCATTTCAGCACGTGGATTATGAGGGTGCAGTCGTATTTGGCCGGACACGGCAATGGCTAAAGTGCGTACAGTGGGGGGTTGTTTTGCAACAAAAAAACATTAGAAAGGTTTATCCATTCATTCGTAGGAAACTAAGACATCTATCAATTGGTTGGGGTATCGGGGGCATTTATTTCCTAATTTAGAAGCATAGTCAGACTAGTTGCAATCAGATTTCCTATATGCATACCGTGTGCGTGCGTCATAAGCGAGGTTATACATCAGCTATATAAAAAAATATAATACATCGTACATTTGTAATCAACATTTTTAACGGGATCCTTTTACATGTTCGTCGAGTGAGCTCTCCTTCTTTCTTGTCAAGTGGACAAAGGATCATATATGTCTCAGAACATCAAGTTTTGTATTAGTAAAAAGGAACACCACGAGGTGTTCGTAAGTTCCTATTGATACCGGCGCCATTTTGGGCGGGGCCGGGTTAGTCCGGAAGTAGCATCAGGGAAAAATGTTTCCTACAACCGGCAGTTGGACCAGAGTCCTTTTCGGTAGTTCTAGAATTCCTGCTAACAGAAAGAGTGGCAATGTCATGCTTGTTTCGTTAGTGATCAAGGCAGTCGTCCCTTACCGGAAGCCTGCAGGGGCCGAGGGCTCCTCCGGGGACCTTTGTAGACTCTTCAAGGCTGTGGAGATGCTGTCGGAGGTGGGGGCTCGTGCTCCGGTGGGCGAGTGACCGAGTTACATTGCTGTTCAAAGTTACTCTAGCGGCCGAGACCCGCCTTCCAGCGGGCCCAGACGCCATTTTGAGGCCCTGCAGCAGTCCTCTCTCGTCGAGTCTGCAAGAGTGGAAGAGACCTTTCTGAAGACAAATAGGGAATGGAACTCTGTGTTGTGGAAGCGGGACGTTCGGCTGGGGTGCAGCTGTGATGCCCCCACCTGGGGGCGAGGGAGACTCGTTCGCGCCGTCTCCTTCTCCCGGTGCACTCCAGGCCGCTCTCTTTCATGGGCATGCATGATGGTCTCTCCACACCCTGTGCTCCACAAGGCCCATGCCCAGTGCTGTGGAAGTATGGCCACCTGCGGCGCACATTCGGTGCCGCACAAGTATCAGTGCAGCCATTGCATATTCGGTGCTCCGAAAATATGGGCACCGTTGCATGTTCGGTGCTGCGCAAGTACTGGGGCGCCACCATGGTATGTTCGGTGCTACGCAGGTATTGGCACCACCGCCTGGCTGGGGGAGTTCGGCGTTGGGCCGGGGGCTGGGAAACCTCCTATCCGTGGAGGTGGGAGAGGCTCGTCCGCGTCGCCTCTCCCTCCCAGCCCGACCAGGACTAACTTTCGTGGAGGTATGTACAAGACATCCCGCCGCCCAGAGTTGTCGCGGCCATTGTTCATGACGGAAGTGGCACCTGGCGTGTTGCTGCGGCTATCACGGAGGAGAAAAGGAAGAAGTGTCCTGTCCGTTTCTGGGCCGGGCTTCCTTAGGTTATCGGCTGCAGCCGGATCCAGTTGGCCCCGGTCCCTGGCCATTGGTGGCCGGACCGGGAGGACATGTGGCGGGACTACCTGAAACTCCCATGCGCCACCGTGGCCGGGCCGGGAAGGCATGTGGCGGGACTGCCTGCAACTATCCAGGGCCGCTGCGGCCGGACTCCGCTGGCCCCTGCCTCTCCTCCGGCTCCCCCTTATGTTATGATTTCCTGACCGATTGTTGGCAGCAGGGCCCGCCTTATATGGGTTGCTGCTGGTTGGGCGTAGCCGTAACCCTGCCCTACTTTGGAAGATTCCAGAGCGTGGGGGGGGGGGGGGCGAATGTTCTGTTGACTTTCATTTTCTAGGCTTTACCGTTCTTGTTTCAAACGTTTTCTGTTGTTAGGGTATTAATAGGTGTTTATTATTACGTATTGTTATTTATTTCTTGTTCGTTATGTTAAATAAAAGTTCAAGTTCATCAGTGGCCTACGGATTTCGTTTTCCCATTTCTTTCTTTCCAGGTTGTTTCATGCTAAAGTTTCTGTTAACAGAGTTTAAGTAACACGGAAGCACATGCAGAGGGATGACGTAGATTCATGCCTCACATACACATAGACTCAGACGGGAGACAGTACAAGTATGACATACAAAGACCCAAGACAAATATAAAACAATTATTGGCCATAATTATCCTTCTCCGTCTGTTAATTTAGAGCTAGACTGGGTTCCCGTCTTAACATTGTCCGATCTATGAAAACTCGAACATGTCGCTGAAATCGGTCTGGCGAAATCTGTGCCATCGGGCATAATCAAACGTGGTGGTTCTATCTGGTCTGACCATGTCAGTCTGATTCTTCTTTGTCTGGCGCTTTTTCCCTTTCTTCCGGGCTGCTATTCCCGTCGGTCCTCTGTTCCTACTCTCGCTCAGTAAAGTCGGGCATTGGGCTTTCCAGTGTCCGATACATTTACAAAAAGCACATTGGTCTTGCCCTAAGTCTGGCCGTCCTGTGCGTAGTGTCGGGGGGTAACTTTCGGGTCGTGGTGTCCAGGGGTTGTCCTGTTGATATATTCCTCTACCTGCTCTGTCCTCGTCTCTTCTCTTTCGTTGCATTGCCTCTTTTCGCCACATACCGAGACTGTCGAGCATAATAGGCGTTGTCTTATTATTACGAAGGGCTATTTCTAACGTTTCTATTTTATCAAGATCGAAGGATCCTACCAGTGGCCACTGTTTGTCTTGACTTTCTTTGGTATACCTGTGCCACAATTTATTATAGGCTATGGTAACTAATCCATAGTTTATGAACATGTCCTTATTAGGGGTGCCTTCCAGCGGAGCTAGATGATCCACCTCTAATAAACGGTCCGGGCTGAACCAGCTATCAATCAGTGGGGAGAAGACAGACATGACGGCTCGCAACGAGGGACAAAAGTCAGCACTGCCTATCTTATCACTGTGTGCAAAGACTAGACAGAATATTTCTATTCTACGTTGTTTGCAGGCAGTGAATACCTCATGAACCAATAACAAAAAAAACAACCAATAAAAATAAAATAAAATCAGTGGGGAGAATAAGTAGGGGCGCAAAAGTCTGCGTCCTCTACCCTTTCACTATCCGTAAAGAGGAATCTGTTATTTCCTGTTTGCAGACAGAGAATCTCCAGAAAACAATCCGTGAACAGTAGTTCGGGGTCAAAGAACCCAGTTAATCAGTGTGGGAGAGGGAATCTCCCGAAAACCGTTAATAAATAATAGGATTCAGTGGGGGAGAAAAATAGGCACGACGGCTGCGTTACCTATCCTTCACTGTTTGCAAAAGGGAAAGAGCCTACTGTTTCTCCGCGTGCAGACAGTGAATCTCCAAATAAGTTAACAAAGAGTAATACTAGTATTTTCTGAACAATCGATCAATTATTTTGCAGTTTGTCGTGTTTACACGACCTTACCCGGACCGTATGGACAGTTTCTTGTCTTCCGAATCCAGCGCCCGATCGTCCTCTTTTTCTCGTATTCCTCGCAGCACTCCTAATGGTTCCCAGTCAGGACCATAGATCACTCGAGAGAGGTCTGTTCGGAACTAGTGAAGTTCGGATGATCGGCTGCCAGACGAGGGTCTATTGGGCAAGAGCTCTCCCGATCGTTGCAGTCGTTCACTCTGTCGTCAGGACCTCTCCCACTGGATCCACGAGTCGCTGATGGGCCCCACGCTTGGGACGCCAATTGTAGAAACTAGGTCGGGGGACAATCGATATTTGCCCGGCGGTATCGCCTCTTAAACCCATGAAACATTAATCAATGAAGAGGCAGGCGCTGGAGACGGGAAGGCAGGAAACAAGGTTTATTCTCTCCGGAGGAGAACACATCAGTTAGACAGCAGGTATCGTTCTGAGGTGCTCTAACTGCATCTCTGAGGCCTGGCCTCTTATATACAGGTTTTATTGCTTTATTACAGATTACATGTTCATGGCAATGCTTTGATGTACGGAAAGACATTCCCGGAATCTCCCCTTCGGGCCCGTTCCCACACACATTTACAGTAGAAGTCCCCACCCCGGTCACAACAGGTGATGATTATCGCGCAGCTGGATATTCCGCCGATTCATGGAATGTGGGGGGTGCGATCGGATCTCATGGGGTGGGGGCTTTGATCTCTACTGTGCGGGGAGGGGCAAGGAATAGTATCGGCAGAGCTGGGTGTCGGCCTGGGAACGAGGAAGACAAACGGGCACACGGGGAAAAAGGGTTTGCATCAAAGGGCCTGGGACCATGAAAAGGAATGAAGGGAGGTGTCGCGCTGGGAACAGGATGGGGTTCTGAGGCAGAGCTGCACTGAAGAGGGGTTTATGACTCAAGGCAGGTGCGAGCAGGGGGGGTTGGTCAGCGTGCAGGCTTGGTGAGGGCGAAGGGCTATGTCGGGGGCCAGTGGCATGCAAAAGGGCTGTTCTGATCGAGGCACCTAAAATGGCAGGCGCGCACGACAAAAAGTGTGGCATCAGGGGGAAAGGCAAGATGGCGCAGATAATGTTTACCAAAATCGTACTAATTTTGCACACATCTTCCAGTCACAAGATGGAAAGTTCACTGCTCCAAAATAAGGCTCAAAACAACTTACAGTGGAAACTCTGGACAAATACATAGGATTACTTTTTTAAACTACTGGAAACTACTGTCCACAGATGAAAATCATAGGCAAAGACATTACACCGCAGGCACGTGTAACATGCAGAAGGAGAAGATCAATTAGGGACTTGCCAGTCCATAGTGGTACAATATTGAGGGAAACTGTCTCTATATCCAACATGGGTTCTTTAAGTGTGGCCAATACATAAAGTACATGTAAAGGGTGTCTAAATGTGAATCACATACCATAAGATTTGGCCAGGTACAAGCTACTTACAAAAGTATAACTTGTAGATCAGATCACTGTGTATATGTTGCTAAAAACGTTGCAACTGTTAATGTGGATCAGTTTCATCCAATAGCAAGACACTTTAATAGGATTGCAGCATGAGGCAAAGAGTGGACAGAGTTACTTTGCTACGAAAGACTGAATCATGTTATATCATAATATTGGGAACCAAAGAACCTCATGGCCTCAACAAGGATGAGGAGCTAACATCACATATGAAGGACTGAGGGAATTTGGCCACAGTATGATACATACTACCTAATAATATCCTTGATGACTATGTGCAGCCAAATATGATACATTACTGACAGATGTATTTAATGATCACTTTATGTGTCCATTATTTACTCTGTCCCTTATGTTTTGCTATTTCCCTCCCTCCTTTGTTCTCAGTATTGAGTTACAGTCTGGTTTTCACACGATGGTCTATCATATTTTCACATCAGGCATTTAAAATGACTGTGTACATCTATACTACTATTATAAAGCAAGAACTTTGAACCTTTGAGGCGGGTAAACTCGGGAACCACAGCGCCAATCCACACACCCGATACATCATTGTAATCGTCAGGGTGTGCAGATGGACATAGGCTATATAAACTATAAAAATATGCGTTATTTAAAAAAGTACCTTAAAAAAAAAGTAGTCCCTTCGAAGTAGCGCCGGCCGCGACCTGCGTGCTGACGTCAGGAGCGTGGGGAGGAGCAGCGTCCAGGAGCGGCGGACATGGCGCGGGGGAGGAGCGGTGACAAGCGGCAGACAGGCGATGAGGACCGCCGGACAGACGGGAGGAGCGGTGACGAGCGGCGAGGAGCGGTGAACTGAGGAGCGCCGGGGAGGAGCGGTGGCTGAGGTAAGGCTCCGGGGGACCCACGGACAATGTTGGGGCAGGCGGGGGTCGGGGCAGGCGGGGGACGGGGCAGGCGGGGGCCCGGACTGCTGGACAATGTCAGGGCGGGCGGGGTCCCGGGCTGCTGGACAATGTCGGGGCGGGCGAGGGTCGGGGAAGCCTGATTGCTCCCGGACAAGGTCGGGACGGGCTGCTAGTGGATTTATAATGTAGAGCCCACTGGGGCACAATAACAGTAGATTGTGCACACATACCTACTTTGTAGTATTGCACCTCATGAATTGATAGATTTCCATTTTGGGATGGATTGGAGGATTATTGGGCACTTATATAAAGAGGCATTGGTAGGCCCACTGGTGCTAAAAAAATGCTTAACACCTATTGCCACTAAGTTATCCATCAAACCATCGCGGAAGAAGTATGGCTCACTGGGGTCTAGAAAATCGCCATTTGCTGGGATCTATTATAAGTATACAACCAGATCCACAATTGTGAAGTGCCTTTTTTGAGGTATAGTCAACATACATAGATACAACTAAATCATTTTACGCAAGGATATCTGGATTACTTGATAGAGGGTGGGTTGCATCAAGGTTTCGTTGGCCCAGTATTGTTGACCTTTTGGATAGCATTGTTTTTTTTTTTTTTTTAAACCTTTATTGATAACAAAGGAAAGGTCAGTACACAGCTTCACGCCTACAACCTGCGGCGGCAGGCCGGCAGCTACCATGAAACTAGTCCAGGATGGACTCAACAGCAGGAATGCCAGACTACAGAAGTTAGACACAGCATGTCGCCTACAACCCTTCTGGGCCGGCCGCGATATAAAAGTTGTATGGTTAGATGATGTGTACATTATAATAATGGCACGGAAGCATTTTGTATACAAGCAGCATACTTTGAGGTTTCTTTTATCATTTTTTTACCAACAGCAAAACACCGAACGAAACTGACCCCTCCCATGATGTACCACGATACATTGTACGTGGATGAAAGAATCTTGAGGTGAGGAGCCATGCGGTGGCGATAGGTAGAAGATGGAGCCACCTTCGCCGGGGTTAACATTGCTCCGCACTCACGTTGTACGTCAGGCTGACATGGGAGGGGAGGGGCAAAGAGGGGGGGGGGAGGAGGGAACATTTCAAATCCAACCCGTGAGGGAAATAAAGTGCAAAGGCCATAGTAGAAGTGATATGTGTCACATGTCAGTGAAGTGAGTATGCGATCTGGCATCAGGAACAGGTCGTGGAGCAGCCCAGCACCGGGCATCATAAGCCAGCGGGATATGAAGGCAGGTCGCCGAATGGTTCAGAAAGCATATGGAAGTCCTGGGAGAGGCACCACAGAGCCTAGTGTGCAAGCGCATCCGTGCGTAGGATAACATCAGGGGGGGGAAAGGGGGGAGAGGGGGGGAGGGGAGACCAGAGGCAAGGCAGGTGGAGGGGTCAGGGCAAGGTTTGGGTGAGGGAGAGGGGTGAGGTTAGAGAGTTCCAGCGTAATTTCATGTATCCGAAGAGGCGTCACCCTGCTCACGAAGAAGATAGGCAGTAAGGGGCCCCCAGAGATCTTTGGGACGGGACATGTGTGGTAGGAGGTCGGCATAGTTGTGAAGGTGTTCTTGCCAGGTGACCATGGTGTTGAGCCAGATCTTGAACTTAGGCGCACGGCCCCTGCCCCATTTGCATGCCCATTTTCATGCCACGTGTCGTTTAGCCTACAGGAGGCCCAGTGCGAAAAATTTCCTATTTGACTTCAGCGCTGGGGCCATGTGGCCTAACAGGGCAACCTTTGGACAGGGATCTATATCCACCCCGACCATGTCTGACAGCGCCTCAAAAACATCATGCCAATATTCCGCTACAGAAGGGCATGTCCACGCCAGGTGAAAGAAGTCAGCTCCCTCGCCCCTGCATCTGAGGCATTGGTCGTTATCGCGCAGACCGAGCCGGAATAGTTTGGAAGGAGTAAAGTAGATTCGATGCAAGAATTTGAAATGAATCAGCCTGAGACGGGCATTACCGGTCACTGCATTAGTGTGGGAGCAGCTTTCCTCCCATTGCTCGTCCGACATCGGGGCGTCTAGGTTGCTGTCCCAGTCGCTGCGGGCTCTAAGCGGGGGGGGATGGAGCTGGCTGTGCATGTCTGTAGAGCATGGACACCACGTGTTTCGGGGAGTCCGCTTGTAGGAGCGTGTGCAGGGGGGCCAGGGTGTCTGGCTTGTCAGGGAAGGAAGGAGTAACTGCCCTAACATTTTGACGGAGCCGTACATAGAGGAACGTTTCCATTACGGAGGGGGTAGTCTCCCCAAAGAACTGTGCCGCTGTTCGGAATTGTCCCTGGAGGTATAGGTCGCCCCACTTGTGGATTGCCAATTTCGTGAGCAATTTTCGTCCAATCTCTTCGCAGGCCATGCGCAATCTTGGGTCGTGCGCTAGGGGCATAAGTGGAGAGTAAAGAAACTCGACTTCCATGTGATCCGCCAGGCGCTTCCAAGCCAGAACAGTGCAATCAACTGTGGTTGGGTCTCAGTCTGTGACTCGAGGCGAAGTGTATAAGTACCCCGATGGTCGCACAGGCCTCATGTAGCCGTCCTCCACCGCCAAGTGGGCCATGAAGGGGGGAGGGTGAAGCCAGTAAGCGACGAAGTGGCCCTGGGCACAGTCGTAATAGCGTTGGAAGTTTGGGACATCAAATCCACCTTGGTGGTAGGGTAGCATGAGTGTCTGCAAGCTAATCCTGACTGCTTGCGCCCCATATTAGGCGCGATAGTTGGGAATTGAGGGAACAGAAAAAATGGGATCCCGGACTGTACGGTATATTGGTGAAGAGGTAGAGCAGCTTGGGAAGGACAACCATCTTGATAAGGGAAATACGCCCTGCCATGGAAAGTGGGAGATGGATCCATTTAGTGATGGTATCAATCAATTTATCCAGGACAGTGCCATAGTTGGCCCTAATGAGTTCCTCTCGGCTTCGGGAGACAATGATGCCAAGGTATTTGAACTCCTCTGATTCCCACATCAAGGGATAGTCCAGGGGAAACTGCTCAGTCTTATCCGTTAAGGGGAAGAGAGCAGACTTCGACCAGTTGATTTGTATGCCTGATATGGCACCAAATTTAGTAATTTCACGCAGGATGGGATTGAGGTTCTCGCGCGGTTTGTGTACGTACAGGGTTATGTCGTCAGCGTACAGTGCAACTAGTAGCTGGCGCTCTGGGTATATCAGAGAGCGGTGGTTATGATGCTGCCGAAGTTTAGCCGCTAACGGTTCGATGGCGATCGCAAAAAGGACAGGAGAAAGAGGGCAACCCTGTCTGGTGCCTCTATGAATGTCAAAGGGAGCCGACCTAGCGCCATTTAGTAGGACTGAAGCACATGGGTTATTATATAGCAGTTTAATCCAATCTAGGAAGCTGTATGGAATTCCCATTCATTCGAGAAGGGCCAAGAGCTAATCCCATTCAAGGGAGTCGAACGCTTTAGTAGCGTCGAGGAACACAGCAGCCGCTTCGCAGCAAGGGATAATGTCCTGCAGTACAGCCTGAAGGGTGTGTAAATTATGGGAAGACGCCCTGTTGGGGACAAAACCTGCTTGGTCAGGTAAAACCAAGCGTTCCATCAGCAGGTTGAGGCGCGTTGTAAGTACCTTCGCCAATATCTTTACGTCAGTATTGAGCAACGAGAGGGGCCTGTAGGAGTCACAGTGCTCCGGTGACTTGCCAGGCTTCAGGAGGGATGTTATAAGGGCTTCGCGCATAGAGGACGGTAGAGTTCCCTCCTCAAGGGCATAATAATAGACTTGTTTTAAGATTGGGGCGAGTATATGTATGTAGGCTTTGTAAAAGTTAAATGTTAAATGTCGTATACTTGTAAATGTCGTATACTTGTAAAGCGCACAGCTGCCCCAGCAAAGGGGCGTCCCGGCGCTGTATACCGCTGGGGAACCCGTCCTGGCTTTCCCTGTGGGATGGTCCCTACTGGGAATCCCCAAGGTGAAACCAGGCATCCCCGGCGTTGATGGGGCCGTTGTGGAGATTAGGCAAGCTAATGCCCAGAGTTGCCGAGTGGGACCCTAGGTTAGAGTAGGCACCGAGGCGAGAATTGTCGAGTCCACTGACCCTGGTCCACGACCCTGCCGCGTTGGGAATTGAACCCTGGTCCCGGGCCGACTTCTGCTCCCGGGTCTGCCGCCTCTAACCAGTGAGCCACACCACTCCACAATTGGCAACCCGTCGGAGCCAGGCGCCTTGCCTGATTTCATAGCCATGATAGCATCCTTTATTTCATCTATTTCAAGAGTGTGGTGCAGAAATTTTTGCTGGGTTGGGCCAAGCCATGCAATGGCGGTGTTGTCGAGATATGGGTTCAGATTAATAGGCGCTGACCTGTGGGACGTGTAGAGAATGGAATAGTGATGTGTGAGGATACGGAGTTGTTCAGTGAGGTCCCTTTGTGGGATTTGATGTTCATCTAGCAGGGTGGCGACATAGTTATTATATCTAGGGGTCCTGACAGCTGAGGCAAGTGCTCTGCCGGGCCTGTCTCCTTCGCCGAGGATGCGAGCAGTGTGCTGTTTGCCAAGGAACTTGCACTCCCTATCTGCCGCCTCCGTGTATTCGTTCAGCTTTTCCCTAAGTAGGGCATTGGAAGCGTTGTCTCGGGCGTCACGAGTTCTTCTCTGTTCTAGGTCCCGAAGTTCGGAGTCAAGTTTACGCAATTCACCGCGCAATGATTTGAGAACGCCGCCTCCCTTAGCGATACACCATCCCCTCACCGTGACTTTAAAGGCTTCCCAAACCGTCGTGAGAGTTGATACCGACCCCACATTGCGCTCAAAGAAGTCGTGTATGTCCTGTTCCAGGTCCACTCGGAAAGCCAAGTCTGTAAGGTGGGCGGGATTAAGGCGCCAACTCAAGTAAGGAGAGGTCTCAGTGGGAATGCGCAGTGATATTAGGACCGGGGAATGGTCAGAGAAAGTCCTGGCAAGGTGTAGGGCGCCGGCCAGCCAGGGAGTGAGGCCAGCCGATAGGAACACGTAGTCTAGCCGCGCCCATGTGGAGTGTACTGCAGAGTAATGAGTGCCCTGTTTGAGTGAAGGATGTAAGTGTCTCCAAGCATCTATATAGTGGTGTTCAGCAGTGATAGAGGACAGCGCGCCCTGAGTATGGGAGTAGTGTGCGGCCTGGGGGTGAGACCTGTCGTGGGCCGGCGCAATTGCAGTATTAAAGTCACCTCCCAATATGACGTGGCCTATGCCCAGTGTTTGAATCTTGCCCCACATTGTGAGAAGCGGGGAAGTGTTGTCGGTGTTGGGACCATAATAGCATGCAAACAGGACATTCTGCGAGTATAATTTCCCCCAGACCATGCAGTATCTGCCACTCGAATCCGCCTCTGTCCCGGCAGGTGTGAACTTCATTCCACGTCTAACCAGGATCGTAACCCCCCTGGCATAGTTGGAATAGGAAGAGAAAACCTTGCAGGAGGCCCATCTGGACGCAAAGAGGGGAGAGCTATCTGGTAATAAATGTGTTTCTTGAAGCATGGCAATCGACATACCCTGCCTGTCAAGGTACCCCAGAATTTGTCGCTTTTTTCTAGGATTCTTCAGCCCACGAATGTTCCACGATACTAGCCGAAATTGTTGTGATGGTCGCTCATTCTCTACGTCACCCATTCAGAGATAGAACAAATCCTGTAACATGTTATACTGTAAATAAGGCCCTTAGCACAGTTGACGTTATAAAAATGACATTTCCCCCCCCGAATCCTCCCACAGAACCACCCCGAGGACAACATAGCGAAAATACTATAGACAGCAGTATGCATATTGAGTTTCTTCCCACCCACACCGGCAACCTCAACTGGCCGGGAATACAGCTCCCACCCACCATCCCCAGAACAAAAAAAAACAAAAACCAGAAATGGTATGACAACTGCCCGTTCCCGCAGAAGGGACGGGGTGTGTAGGGGCTCGCCCATTGGGGACAGAACTAGGGGCACCAGACCTGCCAACCACCTCCCTACTTGCACCCACAGACACCGGGTTCTTACCAGGCGTCAATCGTGGGACGGAGGTGGGTGACCAAGCACTTAGTATTATCATAGACCGGTAAGTCTAGTGCAGGTTAAGTACCTACACACAATGTGTAAGGAGACAGGCTCCGCTTAGATGATGGCCAGAGCGCGTCGGATGTCGAGGGTCAGTGTCTCATTGCTTCTGCTCAGTCCTGCTGCGATAGTGGTGAGTGAGACCTGGAGCGGCGGCCGGTCGCCTCGTCGCCGCCTCGATCTCTCCTACAGTGTTTGAGAAAGTCTTCCACTTGTTGCGGATTTTGAAAGAAATGGTGCCTGCCCTGGTATGATACCTTCAATTTGGCTGGGTATAACATGGCGTATGGAATCTCCCGCGCCTGGAGTTTCTTATTAACCCCCGCAAATTTGCGCCTGGCCTCTTGGACTGAGGGGGTAAAATCTGGAAAGAAGGAGAGAGACGTGTTGCAATAGTTCACAGTGCCCAGCTCCCTCGAGCGCAAAACACCGCATCTCGGTCTCTGTAGTTCAGAAAGCGCGCGATGACAGAGCGAGGTGGGGCTCCGGTAGGCGGTCGGGCCGGCAGAGATCTATGGGCCCTTTCAATGATGAAGTGTGGAGAGAAGGATTCTTTCCCAAATAGTTCTATGAGGAGATTCTCCACAAAAGACTCCATTTTGCCTGTGTTGGTGGACTCCGCAAGGCCTAAAATACGGACATTATTGCGGCGGGACCTCGCTTCCAAGTCCTCGTTCTTGTCAGCTATGAGTTTGAGCAACCTGTCCATTTTGTGACCTGTTTACGCGTGGAGGTGGCACCATCCTCCAGAACAGAAATCCTGTCTTCAGACTCCTTGATGCGGGTGTCATGTTGCCCCAGCTTGGCCACTACGCTGTCCATGCGCATGTTCATAGTGTCTATATTGGCGTCTATTGTGGAGAGGCTTTGCTTCATGCCCAGCAATAAAGTTTTCCAGTCTTCCTCCTGAGGGGCGGAGGCCGCAGGGCTGCCCTCCGATTCCAGCGTCAGTTTGGAGGGCTTTTTGGATTCAAACGGAATCTTGGACTGCCGGGCATCACTGCGGCCCATGTCTCGACTGGGCGCTCGCGATGTAATAGGGGAAATGGACGCCAGCTCGCGGCAGTGACGGGGCGGAATAGGGGGGGGCCATTGGGGTGGACAATGATCGAGAGCAGCCTCAATCTTAGGCACCGAGTGGGTGAGGGCTCCCGGCAGAGTAGTCAGTGCGAGGTGCAGGCCCGAGGAGTGGAGATACTGCAGAGCGCCCTACAGCGCAGTGGCCCCTGGTGGTGTAGTCCTCTTGCTGTGTCGCGTCGTCAAAGCAACCCCAGGATAGCTCAGCGTGTGGAGGCCAGGGGATCGTTTGTCCTTCCTTTTTTATTTATTTTTATTTGGAGTCAAAATACAACACATAAGTAAAAATACATTATTAGATTCATCTAGACATAAGAGCAGCAATTGATCCACAGATTCAATAAATAAATACTTAAGACCAATAATTGAAAAAGTGCATAAAACCATCAAAAATCCGTTATAAAAAGCCTATTTCCAATATATATATCAAAATATCGTGCAAAGTAGCAATTCATTCAATTATTACATTAGGCTCCCTCCAATTAGTGACTGGAGCCCAAAACCTTCTTCCAAAGTCCCGTGCTTTCACCCCCTTACGCTCATATAAACAGGTCTCGATATTATGTATTCCAAGAAACCTGGATAACCACATTTGGAAGGACGGTGCAGCAGTATCCTTCCACCCTGCTGATATCAGAATCCTGAGGACAGCCACAGATATAAAGACCAGAGCTTCTTCTTCCTTGCCCAGATTTAAGTTAGAGCCTGTGCCCAAGATCATCAGGGTAGGGGATAGATCGATCTTGTGACCTAGCAGCCCCTCCCAAAATGTTTCGATCTCTTTCTTCACTGGGGTCAGGAGTCCGCAGATAAAAAACATATGCAGTAAATCTGCTTGTGCCCCCCCACATCTTGGGCAGTTATCATCTGCTCTAGCCCCCTATGCAAATAGTTTAGCTGGGGTATAGTATAGGTTAAATAGCGTTTTATAATGCTGAGCTCTTAAATTTGTGGCTCTAAATATCCTTTTATTCAGTGCCAAAGCCAGGTCAACGTCTACATTTGGGTTTCCTAGTTTATTGGACCATGCTACCTCAGTCTTGTCGACATCATCGTGAATCTCTAAAAGAAGGATGTTATATATAGACTTAATTTTATTGCATCCATTAATCAATGCGTCCAGGAGGGGACTGTTTCCTGGAGGAGGCGGTTTTGGTTTACTAGCTTTCAGGGAGCGATCCAATTGGGTATAAACAAACCAATATTTATCTGGGATTCCAAAGCCCTTTTTGTATGGCCTCAAAGCTTCCCCATCCATTAAATCCTGTAAGGTCCTAATACCCATCTCCCTCCAAATCTCTAAGGTCCTTTCTATCCCTAATCTTGAGAAGAGACTAGAATTGCAAATATGGATATATGCGTTAATTTTGGGTATATTGCACAGATTTCTACTGGATTTCCATACCCTCCAAACACTATCGATGATTTTGTATCTTGCTTTTTTATAAAATCTTCGATCTACCTCACATAACATAATACCAATCGCCTTTCTTCCTAGCAATAGCTCAAAGATAGTGGGGGGTTGGCATATTTCAGGACTAGCATTATTAATAGGGGCGTCTGATTGGAAGAGTATCGTCATTTGTGTTAAAAGACAGGTCCAATTGTATAGCCTTAAGTTAGGAAGAGCTAATCCCCCCCCTTTCCCTTGGGAGAGAGAGAAGGTTTGTTGATCGTCTAATTTTGCCATATTGCCAAATGAATTTAATAAACACAGATTCCATCTTCAACAATATTTTTTCCTCAATGAATAGTGGTATGGCCCTAAAGAGATATAATATCTTTGGGAACATTGACATCTTGACTGCGTTTATCCTTCCAATCAGTGAAAGGTGCAAACCATCCCATCTTCTCAAATCTGTCTCTATTGATTTAATGAGTTGTAAATAATTTCCTTCCACTATTTTCCCTACAGCAGCATTAATTGTTACCCCCAAGTATACTGCTGCATCCACATATCTGGAATCTGTCTTTACCATATTCTTTGTGCAAATTATCTGAGCCTTTGCTTCATTCAGTAGATATCCTGAATTAGCACCAAATTGTCTTGTCAGATCAACCAAAGTTACCATTGCCTGCTGGGGGTCGTGAGTAAATACAGCCAGATCGTCCGCATAAGCTAATATTTTATTTTCAAAGCCATTAATTATAACTGGCTTTAACCTGGGGCACCCCAATATAGCCTGAATGAGAGGGTCAATATATAGGGAGAAAAGAATTGGGGAGCATGGGCATCCTTGACGTGTTCCTCTTTTTATAGGAAAAATATTAGATTTTTCACTCATGACCGTGACTTTAGCTACAGGGTCATGATACATTGCTTTCAGTGCTCCGATAGTTTTTTGCCCAAAACCTCTTCCTAGCAGAATGTTCCAGAGATAGCTCCAAACCACGCGGTCGAAAGCCTTCTCCGCGTCGAGCAGGATCATGGCGACCTCCCCCCCCGCGGCAGCATGGGCGTCAAATATGGCTATTGCTCTACTTGTGTGATCCGTCGTGCCACGTTCAGGAACAAACCCATGCTGCCAAGGAGAGACAAGGCCGCCTATAATCCTGCCCAGTCTCGAGGCCCATATTTTGGAGTATAGCTTAGTATCAGAATTAATTAGAGAGATCGGTCTATACGACCCCGGATTCTCACTAGCTTTCCCTTTCTTATGAAAGACGATGATATTTGTCTCTTTCCAAGAATCCAGGGTCTCTCCCGTATACACTATCCCATTAAAAAGGTCTGCCAAGAGGCCTATGATTTCTAACTCAATGCATTTATAAACTTCCAGGGGGAAGCCATCCGGACCAGCGGCCTTGCCTGGGGCTAGCTCCTGGAGAGCGGTTTTAACTTCCAATTCGGTAATATCCCTATCTAATTCCTCTTGGAGAGAGCCTTCGAGGCGTGGGCGTGAATCCTCTAAATTTGTCTGTTGATCCCCATCCATTATTTCCTCATCATATAGAGTTTGATAAAAGTCTCTAAAAACACGCAAAATGTCTTTGGTTTCTGTGTATTCTCTGCCCCTTTCTACTATTTTCTTAATATTGTTTTTAGATCGCTCTTGCCGAAGTCGGAGGGCCAGGGCTCTACCAGCATTTTCGCCAGTTTCATATCGCTTAGATCTTGCAGCCTGGTATTCCCCCAACGCCTTCTGAGTTGACATTTGCTGAATATCTGCCTTAATAGTCATAAGTAGTTTATGACTGTTACTACCATCCCCGCCCGAGGCAATAACCTTAACATGCTCTTCTTCTATAGTTGCAAGTCTCTCTAGTAGTTTCAATTCAGCCTTTCTATCTTCATTCCTTAGTTTTGTCGAGTAGCTGATGGTTTTCCCTCTCAAAGTCGCTTTAAACGAGTCCCATACTATATTCCGGGAGGAGCTATATCTATTAGCAGAGAAGAAGTCATCGGACCAGCTCTTGATATGGACGATAAATCTAGCATCCTCCAATAGTCTCCTCTCAAAGGACCATGGGGGTCTAACTCTTCTACAATAGCTCCTCTGATATATCATTACGAAGGGATTGTGGTCCGAAAGCACTCTCGGTAATTTAGTTATAGTCACTCTATTAATCTCTGATGAGGAGATAAACAAATAGTCCAATTTAGAGTGCCTCTGAGCTGGGTTTGAAAAGTAGGTAAAACCAGAATTAAGAGGCTCCTTGGCACCCCAAATATCTACTAAGTCTATTGATTCCATCAAAGCTTTAATTGCCCTATAGACTCGTGGCTTCCGACCAATATAATTTATGTTATCCTCCCAGCTAGCAGAGATATTCAGGTCTCCACAGACTATTACAGGTGCCACCCAGCCAACCAGTTCAATCTCTAGGAAATCAAAGATCTCCGGGTCGTCGCCATTCGAGCAATAAATTACGCAAACGGTAAAGCCTAATTCCAGCTCTGCAATCACCCATCTACCGCAGCTAGCTGCTTTTACCTTTTTCACCCCTCCCAGAGATTTCCTTACCAGAATGGCAACCCCTCTAATCATTGAGGTTTGTAATGAGCAGGCAACCAAGTCAAACCCGTTCATTAACAAGAGGTTCCTTTTTGCCCACGGGAGGTGGGTCTCTTGGAGACATAGCACATCAATTTTATTAAAGTAGGCCAACCTTTGTCTCTTCCTCCAATCATTTAACCCCCCAACATTCACTGTACATATTTTAATGTCTGACATCTTTACTTTTAATTTGACCTACCATCCTGTTCTGTCACTTGATCCTGTTATTCATTCTCGGCTGCTTCCTATGTCTAGATATATTCAAAACCATAGTGATGCACTTTATACTCCATTTTTTCATTTTACCACCCCCCGCCCTCCCTTCCCTCCACCCAACCCCCCTGCTCGCCCACCCACACTGTGAGGCGCACAACACTTGTTTGTGCATGTGATGGACCCGCAGTTGCGATGAGGATATCAAACACCTTACTTAGTTGCAGAACACCCGGAAAAAAAAAACGAGAAAAAGAATAGTGAATACCAAACTTAAACAGCAACAATCCAAGCATTAGCACACATGAGGACTCTGTCCATTAGGCTGTGAAAAAGTAGATACTATACATAACTATTTATCCAGGCTGTCAAAATACTCCTTGGCCTTGATTTCAGATGAGAAATATAATGTTTTCCCCTCATTAATGATTTTTAGCTGGGCTGGATTTATTAGATACGCTTGGAGTTTCCTATCTTGAAAGGGCTTTATTAGCCCCCTTAGCCGCCAACGTCTTTCTACTGTCACATGGCAGAAGTCCGGGCGGACAAAGAAGGATACCCCATCACAGTTCTTTCTGGCATCAGGTCTAGCCCTTTCCGAGATTGCCTGACGAAGAATAAAATTGCCCAAAAATATCAGCACCGCCCTGGGTTTATCCCCCTCTTTAGCGTTTCTTCTTAGTTTGAAGGGGGTGCGATGCACTCTTTGTATCTCCTTTGACCAATCCCAGCCGGACAGTTCGGGGAAGGCCTGCTGGAAGAGTTTGACAATGTAGGCTCTGATATCTGACCCTTCTGTTCCCTCGGGAATTCCTAGGACTCTCAGGTTGTTTCTTCGGAGCCTATTCTCCATCTCCTCCAGCTTCCACTGCATATCTATCACTTGGGAGCTCTGGGCATCTACTTTGGGATCGTTTGTCCTTCCACTGAAGGAGGAGAGAAGTGCGTCAGACCAGTTCGCCACAGGTGGAAGGGCAAGATGGGAGGGGCCCAGTGTATTGCGGTGGTGGCCGGCGCTGCAGCGCGGACCCGCTATTGGGGCGGTCGAGCGGGTGCCAGGGGACCTTTAAAGCTCAGGGTCTGTCCCAAGAAGGAGAGTGGGCAGGCGTCTGGGTCGTAACCGCCGCGGTGGCCCTAGCAGCGGCAGGAGCAGGGGCAACGCAACTGCCGCAGGGAGAGAGGAGCTGCCTCACCTCGCAGCGTCTATCAGGAGGATGTGATGATGGGGGCTCCAGCCATGCAGCGGGTGGGTTAACATTAGCAGTGCCTGCAGGGCCGGTGGTCGCTGTCCCACTTCAGCAAGGCTGGGGCCGATAGCCAGGAGCGACGCGGTCCAGGCCGTGAAACAGGAGCCCCAAGATGGCGGATGGCGGGCAAAACTCTGGAGGCAGAGAGCACGGCAATGTGCGTTTCCAGCGCCGGGGGGACAGTGACGGGGTGAGGAGGCAAGCCGCGGGAAGCGCTCACCTGATGCTAGTAGCTGGGTGTCCCCCGATGCACGTTGAGTCCCTTCAGGCGGTCAGCAGCCAGGCCCTCTCCAGCGTTCAGGGCACCTCCGGCAGTGTCGGGAAGGCCGCGCAGCACCGGCCTTTCCTAGCAGTGCGAGCCGGTGCGCGAGGGACTCCAACGCAGCGGCGCAGCCCGCCCAGCTCTCCGCGGCCGCCGGCACCACTCCAGACCGGATCCGCAGGGCAATCGAGACACCGCCGTGATCAGCTCAATTATGCGGAGGTGAGGGAGCAATGATGGGGCCAATTTGACCGGTCAGGATCCCTGTAGCATAGGAAAGAGTGCTCGGTCGATCGGGAGCCTCACACCAGTGCGGCCATCTTGGTCCGGCGCCACCTAGCGCCCCCTTGGATAGCATTGTTGCCTATGAATGAAATGGACTACCCATTGTGATAATCATACTGTGCGTAAGGATGAGACTCAATATGTTAATGTGTTATATAAAAAAATAACAGTGAAGCATGTGCAGATTACATCAAGGAGGGGACAGAGTTACCTTGCTACGAAAGACTGAATCACGTTATATCATATTATTGGGAAGAAACAAGTGTATGGGGGAAACACGTAGTGGAGCTGAGAGTTCAACCTCGACTGAAATGTGTCCCCCTAGGCCAGAGTTATTCAATCTGTGGGGCGCACCCCCCCTGGGGGGGCGCGACACCATCCTAGGGGGGGCGCGCACTCCACCATAAAACCTGACCTTTGTTCATCTTACTTTCACGCCTTGCAAGTCTGCTCCGGTAACAGAGGGTTGGAGGAGGGAAGGAGGTATGTGCCCGTGCTTTTGTTATGTTAAGAGCAGACACATTAGCCGTCCCAGGAGGGGGTTAATTAGTATAGCTGAAATGCTTCAGCTGCAGTGGGAGGCAGCGAGTCTCTCTCCTCTGCTAAAACCAAAGCAAACGGACAGACAGTCTTGTTTTTTGAGTTCTGTTTCTTAGCAGATGAGACTCCTTGCCTTCCACTGCAGCTGAAGCATTTCAGCTCTATGAATTAATGTACAGTGCTTAATTTGTAAAATCAAAATGTTGCGGTGCTAAAGATTTCTCAGAAGAATGGTCGAGGTGGTGAATACAAATGCTCATGCCTCTAGCATTCACCACCAGAACTCCCTGCCCCTTTACTTCACACTTTCAAGTCCCTACAGAAATTACTTCAGCTTCTCACATGTGTGAGCTTCAGACACTTTCAGTGTAGCTACCCAACATCACTTTTTTTCCCTGACAAACTGGTGCTGAGGACTCGGGCGACTGTTTTGCCTAAAGTCATGACTCTTATGCACATTTGGCAAACATCACCCTGCCAGTGTATTTGCCCCCTCTCACTCTCATCGGTTGGACCCCAAAAAGACTTTAAGCTTTTTTTTTTTTTTACTTAGACCGTCATGTAGAAGATTAGCTCTTTGTGGAGTTCCCAGGGGTAAAAAAGGGAAGGCTGTGCATTAGAGGAGTCTGTCGAAGGGGATAGTCCTCCACATTAAGATCTGGTATGCACTAACCAAGAAGGAACTACATGAAGCTTTGAGAGCCCATTCTATTCGGGCTAAGGCTGCCACCACTGCACTGGTACGTGGTGTGCCTGTCCTTGATATCTGCTTGTTAGCTAAATGGGCGTCTGCAAATTTGTTCATAAAGCAGTACTGCCTTGACAGCCAGATCCGGAGGGAAGGCCATTACACCCACTTGGTCCTGCAAGACCTTTTGGTCTGAGCCTCCTCCACAAACCTACCACCGAGGAAGGTAGTGTTTTGATATCTATTCTAAGGTGAGGATCATGTGGTTAGAAGTATACATCAAACGAGTAAGTTACTTAACTTCAATAACAATGTTTCTAGAGGTTACTCTTTCTAAATATACATTTATCACCACTCTCCCACCCTCCAGTTCCAAGGAGTGGCCTATTTTTGCCTCTGAAAGTGGCACAGCACTGGCAGTAGCAATATATGAAACGAAGAGTATGTCACTTCCCAGCAGAACAGCAACTTTTCTTTCTTGTACTTTTGGGGGGCCGCTCTTAAGCACCTGGTGTATGTTTCTATCCTCATCTGTTTTTAACCCACACCAGTGCTTATTCATGTATAAATTAGTAGCGTAAATCAGGTGTCAAGTGTGAGGATCGCTGATGATGGCGAGCATGAGAGAGAAAGGGAAAGAGCAACTAAGTGGGATAAAACAGAAAAGAGAGGAACGGACTACAAGGCAGAGTGTGATAGAAATCAAATGAAGGAGAGAATTAAACAGAGAGATGGGTCTGTTTTCCTATGCAGCATGAAATGACAAAACGTGCTGTAGCAACCACTATGTAAAAGTGAAATAGCAACAATGCACTCTCTAATTTCATGCCCTGAAGGTACTGAAACCCTACGCTGCCGTCAATAACATGCTACGTTACTTCAAGTGTCTGGTAATACACCTTGCATTCAGACAACTCGCTCCTCATTCTCACACTTCACTTTCACACTCACCCTGAACTCACAGCGATCGCATTGCACTCACACTGATCCCCATGCACTCACACCATTCACCTGCTCACCCTGCACTCACAAGGATCACTCTGCACTCACAATGCACTTGCGCTGTTCACCCTGTACCTCACCCTGCAGTCATACAAGCACACTACTCAACCTGCACTCATGTGGTACTTCACTCAACTGTCCTCCTCACTGCTTAATCTGCAATGTTGCTCAAATAAGCCCATCACTAACCTTCCATTCATTCGTCCCACTCTGCACTTACATCCGGACCCAAATTCATATGGTCACCTCACTCACCCTGCAGTCACTCCTCTTACTCTCCACTCGAACCGTTGCATGGCTCACCGTGCACTCATATGGGCCCTTGTGCCACCCACACAGCGCAGAGGTTTAAAAAAGGTTGAACATTATTTGCCGGATATGGCCCAGGATATGCATGTGGCGGTCGATTATGTAGTGTACCAGATTACAGAAATTTCTGTCAGGTGTTGGGGGGCCCAACATCTAAAATAAATCAGCTGGGGGGGCACAACTTCCAAAAGTTTAAAGACCTCTGCCCTAGGCTCTTCTCAACAGATAATGAAGGGCGAAGAACTACTGGCAACGGGAATTTTCCAAGGAGGCAAACAAGTCGACCCCAGGAGTGGCCCGCTTGGTGAAGATGTCTAGGACTACCTCTGGCAAAAGACAGCATTTGTGATCGGAAAATATTGTCAGCTCAAGCTGAGATTCAGAGGCCCCACCAGGGTGTTGGCAGTCAACCAAATCATTTGACAGTGTGCCTAAAAGCCACAGCCACAACGCCTCTGAGGTGAGACCCTATGTCACCTTACTTGTTCATGTGCAATATTTTAGCCATATTGTCCATCAAGATCGGAACTGACCGACTATCCCGTACATTATCCTGAACGCCGTCCCTACCATCGGGTGGGGGACCAACACCTGAGTCGCTAGGTGCAATTCTGGCTTGATTGGCTGCTTCGGCGCCTGAATATCGTCGTCGGAAGAATTGGGGCCTGTGGTCTCGGGGACCGGGACCCCAAGTGTGGAGCCATCCGGGGTGCAGTGCGACAACATCGGCCTCCAGGAAAGGAAGTGGCCGGTCGGATCTTATTTTGTCGTATCCGGGTGGCGGCCGGGGTGTCCTGGGTCTCTCTACCCTGCTCTGAGGTCACCCATCGCAGGACCCGTACACACTCGACTGAGGAGTGGTGGATTTCTCCTGCTTTTGCGCTCGAGATGGCGTCGAGAGACCCTGAAAAGATTCTGCCGAAAACCTCGAAATCAATTCGGCAGGTCCAGTCTAATCGCATCGACAAGTATGCCGTCTGCAGGGGGTCCCCAGTTGATACGAAACGAACCCCGACCGGGGGTGTGGAAGGAGATCCGGTTGGTGAAGATCCCACCATGAAGGAACTAATGGCTGCTATCAATGGGGTTCAATCCTCCCTGGGCAAGATCGACACGAAACTGGACACTGTCACTATCGAGGTGGGTCTCATCATGGCTGACCTCACCAAAACTATTGAGAAGGTCAAAAACCTTGAGATTAAGACTGGGAGCCTCCTCGAGGATGTCTCGGAGCTCCAGAAGGAGGTGTGCGACCTCAAGGCGTCCCGACATCAATTTGATCGGAAACTTGATGAGTACGAGGGTCGGGCGCGCCGCAACAACGTCTGTATCCTGGGGGTTCCGGAACGATCCAAAGGAGCGACCCCGGACCTCTTTGTTGAGGAGCTCATCCTGCAACATCTCAAGCCCAAGGGCCTTAGTAATTTCTTTACTGTGGAGAGGGCACACAGGATCCCCGGCGGCCGCCCGAAGGTTGGGGCACCACCGCATCCCATCATTGCCCGAGTCCTGAATTTTCGGGACCGAGACGCTATCCTGCAAACGGCGAGGTCCACGGGCCCGTTGGCCTACACGAACGCTTCGCTACTGTTTTTTCTGGAATTCACCCAGCTGGTTCAAAGGCAACGGCAAGGGTTCACGTCCGTCAAGCGGCGACTAAGGGACCGGGACATAAAGTACTCAATGATGTATCCGGCTCGTTTGCGGATTGAACACAGCGGAAAGTCTTGGTTCTTTGACTCTCCTGAGGTAGCTGCGAACTGGCTGGATCGAATTGAGGGTTTGGACTCCGGGACCCAGGCCCGAACGGACAATGAGGAACAATGATCTGGTTTGAACTGTACGCCGCGCAAAGACTGCCACTGGCGCAGAGGGTTTGGTGGGGGTTGTTCGTTCTTCCCCCCCCCCCCCTCTGAACTATTTCTGTTTTTGACTCTTATTTGTGCTTTCACCGGCTGGGGGGATTGCGGTTGGTTTGGTGGTAGTGGGGGCGGGCGGCCTGTTGTAAGGTCCTCCTCCATTTTTCTACCTTTGGATATTTGTAGTTAGTTGGGGGCGACAGGCACACTGCGAGTTGGGGATGTCCATTTGCTACATGCAGGGGTGCAGGGTGGGGGGTATGGGAATTGGGTGTTGGGGGTCCTTGTGTGTTGGTTTGTTTGTTGTTTGTGACCGGGGATTGCTATGGGTGCCTTCGAATCTCCTGTTCTTCTTTGAAGTGATGCATGGCTTCTGTTAGACAGGGCCTGGGGTTCTCCATCCTTAGCTGGAATGTGAACGGATTGGGTGACAAGATAAAGCGCACTATGGTGACTCAGTTTATCAGGTGACATTTGCCAGACATTGTCCTTCTGCAGGAGACACATCTCATGGGAAAACGATGTTTGGTGCTACACAGGGGTGGGTACAAGCTTGTTGCGCACGCTGGTTTCACGTCTGGCTCTAGGGGAGTGGGCATCCTGGTGAAGAACTCCTTTCCCTTTACGATCCAATCGACCCGGTCCGATAACCGTGGCCGGTACGTGGGTGTATTGGGTCTCTGGGAGGGTAGGACTGTCACATTTGTGTCTTTTTATGTCCCCCCGGCGTTGCAGGTTGATAAGTTTTGCGATTTGGGCCGGATGTTCCTCACCCTACCCGTGGGCACTATGGTGCTCGGCGGGGACTTCAACGCAGTAATGGATGGTGAACTAGACAGGCGCCCCTCCCGTGTGTTGTTACCCTCTCGTAGGTGGCTGCCCGACTTTATTTCTACATCGGGGTTAGTAGGCGGTTGGCGTCTTAGACATCCGAGTGCTATTGAATACACGCATGCATCAGGGGCGCATCACTCCCTTTCAAGGATTGATTACGTGTTATTGCCAGCTGCCCAAGCAGCCATTGTTCGGGACGTAGCCCATTTGGCGCGGGAGGTCTCAGACCACTCGCCGATCTGGCTTCGATTGTGTATGGGACAGGGTGATGTTGGTAGAATTGCACCCATAAATGCGTGGCGTTTGAGAGACCCTGTGGTGCAAAAGGAGCTTGTGCAGGTTACGGATAGTTATTTTCGTGAAAATGAGGGATCGGTCACGTCGAGGTGCTCCCTTTGGGAGACGTACAAGACTGTTGCAAGAGGGGAGGTTCTCTCCCTCGTGTCTGGGCAGAAAAAGAGGAGGAGGGCGGAACTGGACAGAGTGGAGGCAGAGCTCTTGGCCTTAGAAACTGCTGTTTCCTCTGGGGGTGACCTTTGGGCGAGTCATCGCCTCGGGCTACTCCGGGATGAATACAAGACACTTACGCGTGACGGTGCTAGGGCGCAACACGCCACCATTCAGAGCAGGATTTATGAGCATGGCGACAAGGCGGGGAAGTTGATTGCTTGGTTGGAAAAGGGTGACTGGGGGTCTCGGCTGGTTCCGGAGCTGCATATTGCGGGTTCTGCGGCCACGTCGGACCCTCAGTTGATTGTTGATGAATTCGCTCGGTACTATGAGGAGGTGTATACGTCGGCTGGAACGTACACTGAGACAGACAACGCTGATATGATACGAGATATACCGATGCCTGCCTTGTCGGATGATCATAGGAAACTGTTGGACTCCGCCCTCACGAATGATGAGGTGGCAATGGCTATCAGGGGGGTCCATTCTGGCAGGGCTTCCGGCCCTAACGGTCTCCCTATTGAATTATTTAAACCCCATGCTAACCGATTGGCTCCGTATTTGAAAGACATGTACATGGAAAGTCTGGAGTGTGCGATGCTGCCCTACGAACATTGTAGTCATTCATAAGGAGGGTAAACCCAGACTCCACTGCTCTTCGTACCGCCCGATTTCCTTGTTGAATGTGGAACCCAAGGTACTGGCCAAACTGCTAGCCACTCGCTTGGTGAAGGTCATTTCGACCTTGATCCATCCGGATCAGTCCGGTTTCATGCCGAGGCGTAACACCGCACTTAACCTCCGTCGGTTGCATGGCGTGTTGGCGAGTGCGTCTCACATCCATGAGCCGACTGTATTGTTGTCTCTAGACGCCACCATGGCCTTTGACCAGGTGGAATGGCCCTATCTTTTTGCGGTTTTGACGAAGCTGGGATTTGGCCCCATATTTATTGGTTGGGTTCGTCTTCTATATGCGGCCCCCTTATCCCGAGTGATTGTGAATAATCACAGGTCCCGCAACTTTTCTCTTGGACGTGGATCTCGCCAGGGTTGCCCCCTCTCGCCTCTTTTGTTTGCCTTAGCCCTGGAGCCGCTCGCGGCCTGGGTGCGATGGGATCGCTCGATCAAGGGGTTGCTTTGGACTTCGGAGTGGGAGGACAAGATCTCGCTCTATGCTGACGATATTCTGTTGTATTTGACCTCCCCCCGGAGTTCTCTAATTGTTTTTATGGATGTCCTCGCCATCTTCGGGAGGTACTCAGGTTGTTCGATCAACTGGGCGAAGTCAGTCCTGTTTGCCCTGAGTGGAGATCCCCCTAGGGTGCCAGTGAATTGCCCCGTGAAATTGGAGTCAGTCAGTTTTCGCTACCTCGGGATCCAGATCTCTAAGGACCCCAAGGTGCGCTTCCGATCGAATTTGTTGCCCCCCTGGCCAGACTCCGAGCGGATGTTGCGCGGTGGAAGACGCTGACGCTTTCTTTGTTGGGCCGAGCTATCCTTTTCAAGATGATGGCTCTCCCGCGATTCCTGTATGCTCTACAGATTTCATATGACCCTGTGCCCCCGTCGTATTTCCGTGAGATCGAGTCTTTGCAGCGTGGCCTTCTGTGGGAGGGGAGGCCGCGCATTGCACTGTCAAAACTGATGCTGCCTTGGTACGATGGGGGCATCGGTTTGCCTAATATTCGGAAATATTACTGGGCGTCTCAGTTGGCCCCTATCAACCATGCCATCTACGGCTCCCCAGTTGACCCGGGAAACGCGATGGACCGTGGTCAGGTGCCGGGGGAGAGTATACCTGTGTCTTATACGCGAAGCGTGGTCGTTTTCCACTGAAGGGGCCCACCTTGAGCTCTACGAGAGGGTGGCATGAGGCCAAAGGGGACCTCAAATGGGCTGGGCGTCTGACACTGGCCACTCCGTTGTGGAGTTCTGAGAGGTTGGGGATGCTCTGGAAAATGAAGGGATTTGATCGTTGGGATTTGATCGGTATAACGCAGGTCCGTGATATATGGGGCAAGGGCAGGGTACTGACGTTTGAGGAGTTGCAGGCCAAGTATCAGCTGAAGGAGACCGAGCGGTTTAGCTACCTCCAGATTTGCCATGCCTTGAGTGCAGTTGTATCCAGAGACGAGGTGCTGCCGGTAGCCTCCCCGCTGGAAGACCGTTTGCTCGATAGCCTCATGCCCACTAAGGCGATTTTTTTAACGTATAGCAAGTTGGTCAACCACACTGAGGACCCCTTGGTGCGGTTGCGCGGCCAGTGGGTCGCCGATGGCTTTGTTCTTGACGATGAGGATTGGAGGGAGGTGGTGGCATCCCCTAAGGAAGTGGCGGTCCCCATGAGACTCCGATTAGTTCAACTTAGGATTTTGCATCGCTCTTACATCACGGGTCTGGGATTGCAGAGGATGGGTTTGGCTGGGTCTGCTGACTGACGACGAGGGTGTGGGCTGCCTGGGACGTTCATGCACATATTGTGGGAGTGTGAGAAGGTTCGTGATTTCTGGTCGAGAATACATTTGAAAATGAGTGAAGTATGGGTCGTAGGGGTCGAGATGGAGGCGAGGAGATGTCTGTTGAATGTGTGGGAGCCTACGGACCTGCCGAGTCAAGGCAAGGTTTGGGTGGCTCTCGCTTGTGTGGTTGCTAAGCGTAACATTGCACAGCTCTGGGGTGCTACACGGGCACCCAGGGTTGGAAAATGGATGGAAGATCTTGATTGGTGTATGTTTCGTGAGAAGTCAGTATATGTGTCCAGGGGGCGACCCCGCAAATGGGTCAAGATCTGGGGAACCTGGAATACCTATCGAGGCAACATCTGTGAACCACCGGAATTGGATCCAGCCAGTGTGGATTCGGAAGACTCCTAGGCCCGTTTTCTCTTTCTCTTTTTAATTGCTTGCAGTCATACTTGGAAGTCCGCATCTATAAGTGTATAACAGTGGTAACCCGATGCATTCCGGTCGATGTTTGTGTATGTATTGTTTTTTTTGGTTAATAAAAAAAATAAAAAAATAAAAAACCTGCTCCTTTGGAGACCTGAGACCCCTGATCTCTAGATCCTCCAGATGAGCACCCGCCTTAAAGTGGAGGCATCTTTTAATATTATGGCCATGGTTCACCTCATACCCACACCAGACCACTTCTGCTGCAGCGCTCATAGTGGTATTTGCCAGATCTCCACCATTTTGAAACTACTGCCTGCGGATACATCATGCTGCAATAACAAATGATGGATGGAACGCTGAATAAATCAAGCATTCACCCCAGTCAAGCGATCTGGGTTAAATCTATGGTTCTTTTGTGCACTACACCACCCAAGTTTGGACCCAGCCATATGCAAATCAGTCTAAACCTTGCTCCTGGTGGGAACATTTCAGCCCAAATTGCCATGCCAGGTTCTACCTGGACTGGAAACAAGCCCCATGGGACTGGTTTCAGGGTATTACACCTCATCAGCCAGGCTAGCTTGAATCCTGTGACACAGTGAGGGATAGTCCCACGTCTGTGCATACCCAACCCAGTTAGGGCGAAAAATGCTGCAGCAACATAAGATGGACATAAATCAAACATTCACCTCCAGTCAAGAGATCTGAGTTATATCCATTGCTCTTTTGCTCACTACGCCACCCCATGGCAGAGACCTAATATAAATAGGTGCGAGCATGACCATGAGGATACAAGAAGCTAGCAGGCGCAATACTCTCAGGACTAGTAATCTTCCCCCTACCATGAAGGATTGAGAGAATTTGACCACAGTATGTTATATACTACCTAATAATGGACCGGAAACAAGCATCCTGGGATCAGTTTCAAGGAAACACCCCTCATCAGCCAGGCTAGCTTGAATCCATTGGCAAAGTGAGCAAGGGACCCACGTCTGGGCATACTCTGCCAACTTAAGCCGAACAAACAAACACAAGAGATTATGGACGGAGCACCGAAACGTTTCAGACACTCACCTCCATTCACAGATCTGGGTTGAATCCATCATTGTTCTTTAGCTAACTTCGCCACCCTAGTTCAGATTCAGACCCTGCTATATGCAAATCAGTCCTGAGGTGAGCTAGAGGTGTCAAAGTGAGCTCAAGAGCGATGATGGATTCACCAAGATCTGTGAATGGGGGTGAGTGGCTGAAAAGTTTCAGTGCTCGGTCCATCTTCTCCTTGTGTTTGCTTTGAACAGCAGAGCTGCCTTTGATTGCAGATGGCACAACACCAACTCTGGCGACTAGGCCTTAAGCAGCCAGTAATCTAGGTATGGAAGAAAGCCATCAGCCTGGTGAAAATACTAGATGCCAATGTAAGACCAAATGGAAGTACTACTAATTGGTAATGGGTGAAACCCACCACAAAATTCATGAACTTGTGGTCTGCCGTCATAATCAGGATGTGAAGTATGCATCCTGCAAGCTGAGTGACACAATCTAGTTCCCCGTTTCCAATGCCAAAAGGACCTGAGGTAGGTTCACTATTTTGAACTTGTGCTTCATGAGGTAGACGTTTAGGACCCTGAGGTCTAGTATCAGATACAGACTGCCATCATTCTTTGGAACAAAGAAGAACTGTGAATAACAGCCTTGACCAATCTCCAGCTCTGGCACTATATCCATCACTTTTTCGAGAAAGAGCGTTGCCACTTCTTGCTGCAATAATTAAAGATGGTCTTTGGATATGGATGAGGCTGGAGGGTAGGAGGATTCTGAAGAAATGATAGGGTGTACCCCATTTCGATTATCTGAGGGACACACTGTTTCGAAGAAATTGCCTTCCACGCTGGTAGAAAGGAGAATGCCCGACCTCTCTCAGACTCCTGGTGTGTTGGAAGAAGGAAGCTAGTCCTGATTTTCTTGTGGTACCAAGGAGGAAGTGGAAGAGGAGGCTGGGTGGAAGTACCCGCAGCTTTTACCTCTGGATCTGCCTCTGTATTGTCTAATCAGCTGTTGTGCCTGTGTCTGGGCAGACTGAGACTGGTGAAAGCTGAACCACCAGCAGAAGCCTCAAAAGTAACAAAATTGCCTATAATTGTGCTGAGGTCGAGGGTGTTGGAGGTCAAAGGCTCTGACTATATCATTGCTAGCCACCAAAAAATAGTTCTAGAGAATCCCACATGCAAAGCCAAGCATGACACCAGACTGCTACTGAGATCCCATAGTGTGAGCCACCAAGTCTGTAGTATCAAGACCAGACAAAATGTAGCACAATGCATTTTGGCTATCTTTGATGACTCTAAAAAATGCATCTTGATAACCCCAGGGACCTTGGGAAAGACTAGTTGGATCATGCCCCATAGAACATGAGTGTACCTCAATGTGAGGCAAGTGGTGTTCAAAGATGTATTGCCATTCTTTCAACTGAGAAATATTCCTTGTCCCCCAGCCTCGACGTTTTGTTTCCCTGTATGCAGGGCCGGACTGGGAACCAAAACCGGCCCTGGCAAAGTGCTCGGCCGGCACCCGCCCCCCGGGCAGGAGGGGGGGGGAGCGCTTTGCCAGGGCCGCTTTTCAGCCGATTGTGTTACAGGGCCGATTTTGCAGCTATGCTGCAAAAACGGCTCTGCAACAAAAACGGCCCCCAGGGCCCAAAACCGGCCCCCACCCTTGCGGCCGACCGGGGGATTGCCCGGTGCCCAAAACGGCCAGTCCGGGCCTGCCTGTATGAAGGTGTCCTAGGAAAAATCCCTGACACCTGTTCCAAAGAACAAGAAGCTGAATAACAAAGCTCTCTGTGGATGGGTGAGGGGACAGATGGGGGATCACCTGGTGCTGGACTATTGTGCCCTGCCACTAGTCTGTTCACTGTCAGTGCTGAAGCAGGCGTCTCCCATGCCAGCAGGACTCATTCCAATAGCACAGTAGTAAAAGGGAGCAAGGACTCGGAAGTCTGTGTTGAAGTTAGGCGGACCTCTTTGTGGACATTAGTCTTGATGTCTATGGAGAAACGCTGTAAGTCTAGCACCTCTGCAACTTTCTTCACTACTGTATGGAAGGACACATCTTCTGGGGGAAGAAGCCTTGTAGTGAACTCCATTTCTAGTTGTGTGGGAGGTATCTAGACCACTGCCTAAGGAGATGCCAGCAAATGTGGACACTTCACCAGAGGTCTTCTCTTTCACCTATAAGGTAAGAGGGTCAGATTCTTAGCCTAAGAGCTTTTAGATAGTTTGTCCATAGGAAATGACATCACCATGGTATGCATCTTCCTCTAAAAATCTTTGGGCCTCTCTTCTGGATCTGTGCTGTAGTACAGGTTCTGCTATGGGCGATGCCGAAGAGGCGTTCCTGGGGCTGAGTGTGGCACCCTTGGTGCCAAGTGTGGAAGTGGTGGCAGAGGTGGGGGCGGCAGCATTGGTGGCCTCAAGAGCAGAGTCGGCAATGGCGCCAATGGCAGAGTTGGGGCTGCGTAGCTCTGTGCTGGAATCAGGAGGACCGATGGCTGGAGTCGTAGGTGTGGACCCAAGTGGCTCTGGGGCAACAGGCATGAACATAGGCATGCCATACGGCCCCATTGGACTGTGAGAAGATATTGAACATAGCATTGAGATACACTGCTGAATAAAACTCCAGTGCCATAAAATCTGAGTACTACCAATAGCGGGCCTGGTGGCTTAAAGCCGAACTTTGACTGCAGTGCCAGAGGGGGAGCCAGTTAGTGCATCTGATGGCTCCACCGGTACTAACCCCGACTGCGATGATTAAGATCTTGTGATAGTCAGAGAGCACCTAGGAGATTTACCTTTAATGTTTATTGTGCTTTTTATGTTTCCTCCTTCTACCAAAGGAGTGGAAGGAAGGTGACTTTGTGCAGGCACATAAGTGATGTCAGCCTCTTTCTTTGTTGTAGACTCAAGCCATGGAGAGTTTGGACTCCCTCTCCTATATTGCCTTTGTGTGCATGCTGAAGCAGAACTCACAGGATCTGGAGACATGGTCTGACCACAAACACCAATAACAAATAGAGTAAGGGTAAGTGATGGATATCAGGCCCTCACGATCCCTAAAAGGTTTGAAGAATTTTTCAGAAGAGACATAGCACTGCACTGGATCCAAGTGAAAGGTGCAGGAAAAAAGGAAACTGATGTTCTTGTACAAAGTGGGGACTATATGGTTACAGTGACATCATCTGATGTCACTTCCGCATTGATATGAAGCCAGCACATCCAAGGTTTCCATATCTAGTCTAAAGCCTGGGATTATTCACATGTGAGGAATCTGAAGGAAGAATTATCCATCCCGTTTCAGCATTTCTTTGCTCGAAATGGGAAAAATTGATTGGTAAAGGACCTGGGGTCTTATTTACAACCTTTTGACTTAGGGCAGCACCGCAAGCCTTCCTGCTGCGCTGCCCTACATCAAGAGAAAGGGACAAGAATGGCTGTATCTAGCAGATATGGCGCATTCCTGCACTTTCCACTGCACTGGTGCACAAATAGTTGCCATGCACCAACACAGGCAACCTTGCTCCATGCTACAAGGGTGTCTGCGTTGTAGGAGTGATTGTATTGTGTGCAGGAAGGGTCACTTTCTGGCACAAAAATAATCAATGGAGGACATTCCCTCTTTCCATGTGTGCTGAAAAATGCAGCACATGTAGAAAGTGGAAAGAATTAGGAGAATCTTTTTTTTATTTCTCCTTGTTATGCCTCCCCTACACCACCTCTGGAGGGGCGTAGGCTTTTGACGCATTCCCAGGTTTATGAAACCTCGTAAATCTGGGAATGTGTCAAATGTCATGAGTGCTATGTGGGAAAACCCACCGTAACGCCCATGTCATGCCTTCCTATTGCAAGGTGAGGCAACGCAGCGACTTTCACTGGGTTGCATCAGTCCATATCTACAAGACCATGGAAAGCCACGTAGGGTGTCTTTACGTGGCCTTGGAGATGTATGCCCTGCAGTGTGCGCTGCCAGACAATCACTAAAAGTGGCGTTCCAACGGCACAGGGGCCTTGTAAATGTGCCCCCTGGTATCCACGAGTCTGTGCAGGTATTCCAGAAGGGACTGCAAATGCTTCTGTAATAATGATACCGCAAGTGCATATGTAGCACCAATGATATTTCAAGAGGGTGTACCCTCATTTGCATGGAGGCGTGGTCCCATGCAAATGAGAGAATGACTTTATCTCTGGACCCATGCTGTATTACGGACGAGGGCACAGAGGCAAACATTCCTTTAGGAGGTGAAGTGGAAGTGTGCCACAAAAAGGTGGTGTACTTTTAGTGCACCTCCTAAAGCCAGCCCTCTAAAGGAGAGAATGGGGGACACATGGACCACCCACACATCCCCCTGCTGGTTGGTGCAGTCCCTCACTGCAACCTCTGCAAGGGGATCACTCTCCCCTCTTCAAGGTGCATGTGGGTTGCCGCCTGCACTGTGAAACAACGGGTGGCTTTTAAGCAGCTGCTCTGTATTTCACCTGCATGCACTACCCCAGGGCAGCGTGAGCTCGGAGGTACCATTCACCATAACAGATTGCAGTTTTTAAGGTGTGCCGGAGCGCAAACAGGGAATGTGTGCCCTTGTGGTAATACAGACCCAGGTGCAATCTTGTGAGCCACTTTCCGTGCTGAAGAAGCATGTGCAAGTATTCTTAAAAAAACCCAAGAACAATTAATCAAGTATTGAGTTAGTACCTGTGAAGTTAGTCATCAGTACATATATACTCCTGAAATACCTCTGCAGGGTACATCAGTTTCTAGGAAGTGAGGCAGGACTTAGTAATTGCAGTGGATCAGTCTCTCAGTCAGCTCAGCGTTTAATGATCCATGCCATAATGTCATTGCTAATTCATCCCATTTGCTTCAAAATCCTGCTATAACACCGCTGTGACACAGTACTGCAACGGTCCTTTGTGGGAAACTCCTGTAACACACATTCTAAAGAAACCATGGAGAGATGCTGTTGACTTTGGCAAATATTCCTCTTTCTTCTTCAGTGCCTGCTTTAGGTCCATCTTTTTCCTAGTTTCAGTGCCTCCTCTATGCCCTCGCTCTGCACTTTCAACTCATGGAGTAGCTCATGCTTACACAAAACGGCTGTGTCAATCTCCGCTTTATATAGGAAGTGTTAATTAATGACAGACTCCTTCGCTTTTTTAACTAATACTCTGAGCCAAACTTTAAGGTTTAACTGCAATAGACATGTTCCCCAGCATTTGCAGAATCTCGTTTTTGGAGTCTGCAATATTGATCCCATATATTATGATCGTGAGGTTATTGCTGATTTTGAACACGGTCTGATTTTATAGATATTTCCCTAGATATGAGGCCGGACACTATGGGCCAGATGTGGGTAAATCATAAATACAGATTTCTTAATAGCAAATTTTACCGATTCGCAATTAAGAAATCAGTATTTCTTATGTAGGTAAAGATTTGGTAAAAAATACTGAATCCTTAATATTCCCTATTACCGAATCGGTAATTGAGATTCGGTAATAAGGAATACCTACCCATTCCTTTCTATGGGTTTGGAGGCCCTTAGGAATGAATGTGAAGACAATCAGTATAAGCGATTCTGTATTACCGAATCGGTAATACCGAGAGGTATTTCAAGGGTGCCAGGGTGTCCAAAGGACACCGTTGCACCCCTGAAATTTGCATGTGTGCACATGTGGCGCACATACATGCCCTAAGGGCATGGATGTGTGCTACATGGCACATTTCAAAAAGCAAAAAAGTGCGTTTTGAAAGGAAATCGCTACTTACCACCAACTTGAAGTTGGTGGTAATTAGCGATTCCTTAAGGCTCAAAAGCACTCTTTAATGTGCTTCCTAAATTGCATTTAAAGAATATGTATTACCGATTCCTTAAATGCAAGAGCAATAAAGAATCGATATTAAGGAATCAGTATTTACCGATTCCTTATTAACCAATTCCTTACCTACATTAGGAATGGCTAAATACCGGTCGGTAACACTGAAATTTATCAAATTTCAGCGTTACCGACCGGTATTTAGCCACCTACATCTGGCCCTACTTCGCACCCTTAAGCTGGTGTGCTGCTCTTGATGAAGCAGCGGTCTTTCGGCAGCCTTTCAGTGGACAGAATAGTTGCCTGCTTCTAGTGCTTATCAAAAGTAACTAAATTAAAGCACTTTGATGCTTTGTCAAGGGTAGTGAGTGCTTTATTAATGCAATTACAATACAGTATATAACACTCCTGACCAACATTAATATTAAAATCATAAGACACAGCAGTTGGGCAGTCGGTTATAGTTCATGCAGGCTGCATAATAATTCCCTTATAGTGCCTGATATTCTTACCAAGCTGCTATGGGTCCTGTCCATCACCCTTCAGTGTACCAGTCCACAGCATTAAACCACCTATCAACAACTGAACAGGCATGGAATAACTGAAGAGATCGGCCTTATGCTGCTGGTCAACTGAGGACTTTAATTTAGTCCACTACTGCACTGCACGCCAAAGAGTTACACACTATGACCGCTTCTTGATACCTTACACTGAAAATCAGATACGGAATAATATTAACAGAGTCTATCGTAGCAGATCTCTCCATCATTTCTCTCTCCAGGCTATGGCTGCAGAGGACAAAAACTTTAAACATAACATCTTAGAAAGCACAACCCAGTGATGTAGCCATCTAAGTGGACTATGATCATGAGAAATACCTTAAAGGGACCTGCAGAGCTGCTAAAATCGGCCAGCCCACTGAAAACCATAAACTGCACTCCTCTCACACTTCAATCATCACACTAGTAAGTGCTTCATCCTATAACAAGATAACCGCACCCCGGTAGTCATTATACACTAAAAGGAAACAATACAAATGTAGAATCAAAACAAAGACAACAAACTTCTAACTACACACTGTAGGAGAGTAGGATCTGCTTCTTATAGTTACCCCCACTTTTTGCTGATGTTTCACTGTTTTTCGACTTTAGTCTTGCTGGAGCCCCTCTATCCAGGACCGCAGCCTAGCTACTTCCTCTCTAAAATGATTCCATGTACTTTAGGTACACTCCAGTTTGGTTACTGGCGTACCCTTATGAGTCCCTAGTATATGGTACACTAGGTACCAAGGGCATAGGTACCCCAGAGACCTACCAGGGGCTGCAGCATGTATTATGCCATCCATGGGCAGCCTTCCAAAATGACACCACAGGTCTGCTACAGTAGACTGTGTAAGGTGGTGTATGCACCCCTTACTTAGATATAGGTTCCTTATATCACTGCACATATAAACGTATCAGTCACTCCCATGGCATGCCTTATCAATCCTGAAGACAAGGTGCTGGGTTTTGTATGAGAGGGTGCCCATGCATGAGCAGGGCCCCTCTGCAGCCTTCGGAATCTTTTCTCCGGGGTTGTTCTGTGATGCAGCCAGACCATATACTTTTAAGTGCTTTATAACCTTGCGGTAAATGCTAACTTTGGAATGGCTGCAAGGAAACATGTCGTGTTTGGTGTCAAACACCTTTAAATCATACCTCCCCGCAAGTACTGGCGGCGGAGGTATGATTCCACCCAACTAGAGGGAGAAACATGGCCACTCCGGTACACCCGGTTCCAGCTTAACATAACCCTGGCATCACAAAATGGATGCTGCAGCCACAGACACAAGTCTGGCCTCCTGCAGCTGGACGAAATTCCAGTAGGGGAGGCCTGGACAATAGGTTTCCTGTCACAGGGAGGTTTAACCACCTCCCAGACAGGCTTTAGTGTATTGGGGTTGGGCAGGTGCACTCCAAGAGTACTTTGAAGTCTGCACTGGGGGCACATTTGGTGTCCCTGTGCATAGACCAGTTCAAACCGGTTGCAGGGGCTACCAGCCCCGGCTCTGGTGCGAAACTGGACAAAGGAAATGGGCATAGCCACCCCTCTTTCCAAACCCTCCCATAAGTGGGTCCTCCCAGAGTTTGTCCCACCCCTTCCTTGGGGACAAAGTAGGAACCCCTGACTAAAGAACTTTAGATTTACCTGGACGAAACTCTTATACTGAATCCTGGAACTTTGACAATCTACAAGGCGCTAGAAGGATCTCCCTTGGAGTAAAGGAGTTACTGCCCTGCGTGGCAGGCACCAAAGATGCATCGACCAGTTTGCATCTCCCAAGCTCCCACCGGACTCTGAACAATTTACAACACGGAGGTGGGTTCCCAGACTTCCCAGAGGCCGCCCTGAGTCCCCAGCAACGCTGAGACCCGTAGCCCTTGTGAGTACCGTGGAACCAGAACCCCTGGACACCGTGAACATTTGCAAGTGCATATGCTTCTCGAAGATTCTTGAGGCTGTTCATTGGGTAACTTGTAGCTCAGACCTCGAGCAGCAATTCCACCAAAGATTGCTGGCCTACACTCCACGAGTGTTCCGTGAGCCGGACCTTTGTATTTTCTCTCGAGGTACCTTCGCGATACCTGGTCTGTCAACCTGTGGGTCCCTGAGAAGGCAACTTTAACTTTCCTTGGGCTTCCCTGGTTGCTCCAGACATGCCCTGACTCTCCATTGCTTGTGGAGTTCCCTGGACCTTGCTGGTCCACACCGAAGCATTTTTTACCTTCCTGCGTGGGTTGCTGTTGCCAAGGCCTGTTGTGTTTAATCCGAGCACCGACGTCGCAGCACTCGACATCCTTCGAGGGACAGCTCAAATCCAGCTCCTGGTTGTCATCAACGGCTCCTGGATCTCGTGGCTGCAGAGTCAAGCATCACCTCTTCGCACCTGAAGCACCTGACATTTGTGGGCATTCGTCTACCGTGCCCCTGGTCACTGGCAAGTGACCCAGACTCTGTCCCCTCTGCTTTCAGGTTCTCCACATCTGTGATCCAGGGTTGGATCACACCGCACACTGTTCTTCTTCACGGCAGTAGCACTTTGCAGCAGATCGCCATTGAAATCAATGATGATTCCCGACACCATTTGACACCTATGCACCCGGCTTCCGTGGGTGAGGTAAATCGAGTACTCCGGTGCTCCCGTGGGTGTTGGCCCTAGAAACCCTTAAGTCTAAAGGGGTTTGCTGAAAATTCTCTCCTAAGTGTCCTTCAACTTTAAAATTCCACCCGCAACTTTCCCCTCAGAAGGTAACGGAATTCTCGGCTGTGTTCTCACACTGCACACGTCCCCCGTGGGTCCCCTGTGTCACTACCTTGGGGTCCCAACAATTCTACGTGCTTTAGGCACTGTGTCTAGTCAAATCGTGGTTTTAATACCACTTTCTTAATATATGGTTTGGTCCCCCCCTAGGGCTCAGTGTACATTGTGCTATTTACTGAAGTTCTATTGCGTTTAAATTGTGTACCTGGCTCTGTAATCTCTTAACCCCTTTTCTGCTAGTCCCCCCCTCCCCCTTGCTAAGCCTTTTTTTGGCTATTTTGGGTAGTGAGCGCTCAGGTATCCAAGCCAAATTTGCGTCCTCTTCTTCCAGCATCATGGGGATTCTAAAGGTACCAAGGGTTTGTGGATTCCCCAGAAGGGGTCCCAGAAATTGGCCAAAATACAGCAAAATTTTGTTTTTTCGGGGAAAGTGTGAAAAAAGTGTTACACATGAACGCGTCTGGATTGTTCCCTACAAATGGTACCAAAAAAGGGTTTGTGGGACTGTAATCACCATTCTCCCTGCTTTTAGAGAATGACAGACTTTTGTCAGAAAACCAACATTTTTTACACAGTTTTGGCATTTTCTGGGACATTAGCTATTTTTTCTATTTTGTGTGCTTTCAACCTCCTTCCAGTTAATGGTAAAAAATGGGTATGAAAGCAATAATGGATCCTGCAAATCTATAAATTTTAGAAATGTAGACAAAAGTTTGAATTCAGCAAGGTGTCATTTGTGTAGATCCATCAAGGTTTCTTTATAGAAAGTAACAGTTAAATATAGGAAAAATTAAAAATTAGTTGAAAAAAACAGCCTTTTGTGTCAACGTTTTCACGTGTAACTTTTTCTAAATATGACAACTCTTTAAAAGCAATATACCATTACATCCTCTGGACCTTACTGGTTGTGGGGATATATAGGACTTGTAGGTTCACCAAGAACCCGACGACCCCAGAGCCAATAACTGAGCAGCAATTTGCAATGGCTTTTTATTATGTACCGGGTATATAGCAATTATTGGGAAAATGTATACATGGAAAAATCGGTATGAAAGACATCTATGTATTTCTGAAATGGGAACAAAATATAGAATTAAGAAACAGTAGACATTTGCACAATTCCGAAATTGGGAATACTTATACTAGCATGAGAATTGTCGGTCATTTTTCAAAATGACTTCTTTTTAACGCAATGTCATTCATTTGGAAGGCTGAAATGCATCGAAAGTTAATAGGTAATAACAGTTGCTTTATAATTCTGAATTATCCTAAGTCTCCCGATAAAAATGGTACCTCACTTGTGTGGGTAGACATAGTGCCCACGACAAGAAACGGCTCAAAACCCAACGTGAACACACCACATTTTCACAATGAAAAATTACCCTTTTCTTGCAAAGTGCCTAGCCGTAGTTTTTGAACCACAGCTCTGCCTGCATCTAGGGAAACCTAGCAAACCTATATATTTTTCAAAACTAGACACCCAGGGAAATCCAGGATGGGGTGATTTCACTGCCTCTCACCAGGTTTTGTTACCCAGGATCCCTTGCAAACCTAACATTTTGTCAAAAAAACACATTTTCCTCACATTTCTGTGGTGGAAAGTTCTGGAATTTGCATGGGTCCACAAATTTCCACCCACCCCGCTTTCCCCAAAGTCTTCCAAGAAAAATGGTTCCTCACTTGCGTGGGTAGGCCTAGTGCCTCCGACAGGAAACGGCCAAAACGCAATGTGGACACACCCCAATTTCACAGTGAAAATTTACCCTTTTTTGGCTAAGTGCCTAGCTGTAGTTTTCGAACCCTAGCTCTGCAGGCACCTAGGGAAACCTAGAAAGCCTATACATTTTTTGAAACTAGACACCCAGAGAAATCCAGGATGAGGTGACTTGACTGGTTCCCACCAGGTTCTGTTACCCAGAATTCCTTGCAAATCTAAAGAATTGTCAAAAAACTAAATTTTCCTCACATTTCTGTGGGGGAAAGTTCTGGAATCTGCATCGATCCAAAAATTTCCACCCACCCTGCTTTTCCCAAAGTCTTCCGAGAAAAATGGTACCTCACTTGTGTGGGTAGAGATAGTATCCACGACAGGAAACGGAGAAAAATGCAACATGGACACACTCCAATTTCAGTTAAAAATGACCCTGTTTTGGCAAAGTGCCTAGCTGTAGTTTCTGAACCCTAGATCTGCCGGCACCTAGGGAAACCTAGCAAACCTATATATTTTTGAAAACTAGACACCCAGGGAAATCCAGGATGGGGTGACTCAACTGGTTCCCACGAGGTTCTATTACCCAGAATCCCTCGCAAACCTAAAATATTGTCAAAAAAGCACATTTCCATTAAATTTCTGTGGTGAAAAGTTCTGGAATCTGCATGAATCCACAAATTTCCACCCACCCCACATTCCCCAAAGTCTTCTGTAAAAAATGGTACCTCATTTCTGTGGGTAGACCTAGTGTCCATGGCAGGAAACGGCACAAAACGCAACATGGACCCCCTCCCCAATTTCACTGTGAAAAATGACAGTTTTTTGGCAAAGTACCTAGCCGTAGTTTTTGAACCCTAGCTCTGCCGGCACCTAGGGAAACGTAGCAAATCTATACATGTCTGAAAACTAGACACCCAGGGGAAACCAGGATGGGGTGACTTGACTGGTTCCCACCAGGTTCTGTCACCCAGAATCCCTTGCAAACCTACATAATTGTCCAAAAAAACACATCTTCCCCACATTTCTGTGGTGTAAAGTTCTGGAATCTGCGTGGATCCACAAATTCCCACCCACCCCCTGTTCCCCAAAGTGTTCCAAGAAAAATGATACCTCACTTGTGTGGGTTGGCCTAGTGCCTGCAACAGGAAACGGCACAAAACGCAACGTGGACACACCTCAATTTCGTAGTGAAAAATGACCCTTTTTTGGCAAAGTGCCTAGCTGTAGTTTTTGAACCATAGCTCTGCCGGCACCTGGGGAAACCTAGCAAACCTATACATTTTTAAAAACTAGACACCCAGGGGAATCCAGGATGGGGTGACTTGACTGGTTCGCACCAGGTTCTGTTACCCAGAACCCCTTGCAAACCTAAAAAAGTGTCCAAAAAACCAAAGTTTCCCCACATTTCTGTGGTGGAAAGTTCTCAAATCTGTGTGGATCCACACATTTTCACCCACCCACGTCCCCCAAAGTCTTCTGAGAAAAATTGTACTTTACTTGTGTGGGTCGGCTTAGTGCCCACGACACGAAATGGTGCAAAACCCAACATGGACACACCTCAATTTTGCAGTGAAAAAGTACTCTTTTTGGCAAAGTGCCTAGCTTTAGTTTTTTAACCCTAGATCTGCCGGCACCTAGGGAAACCTAGCAAACCTATACATTTTTTAAAACTAGACACCCAGGGAAATCCAGGATGGGGTGACTTTACTGGTTCCCACGAGGTTCTATTACCCAGAATCCCTCGCAAACCTAAAATATTGTCAAAAAAGCACATTTCCCTTACATTTCTGTGGTGAAAAGTACTGGTATCTGCATGAATCCACAAATTTCCACCCACCCCGCATTCCCCAAAGTCTTTGTAAAAAATGGTACCTCATTTCTGTGGGTAGACCTAGTGTCCATGGCAGGAAACGGCACAAAACGCAACGTGGACACCCCCCCCCCCCAATTTCACTGTGAAAAATGACAGTTTTTTGGCAAAGTACCTAGCCGTAGTTTTTGAACCCTAGCTCTGCCGGCACCTAGGGAAACGTAGCAAATCTATACATGTCTGAAAACTAGACACCCAGGGGAAACCAGGATGGGGTGACTTGACTGGTTCCCACCAGGTTCTGTCACCCAGAATCCCTTGCAAACCTAAAGAATTGTCCACAAAAACAAATTTTCACCAAATTTCTGTGGTGGAAAGTTCTGGAATCTGTGTGGATCCACAAATTTCCACCCACCCCATGTTCCTCTAAGTTTTCAGAGAAAAATGATACCTCACTTGTGTGGATCGGTCTAGTGCCCGTGACAGGAAACGGCGCAAACCGCAACATGGACACACCTCAAGTTTGTAGTGAAAAATGACCCTTTTTAGGCAAAGTGCTTAGCTGCAGTTTTTGAACCATAGCTCTGCAGGCACCTAGTGAAACCTAGCAAAGCTATACATTTTTTAAAACTAGACACTCAGGGGAATTCAGGATAGGGTGACTTGACTTGTTCCCACTGGGTTCTGTTACCCAGAATCCCTTGCAAACCTACATAATTGTCCAAAAAAACACATCTTCCCCACATTTCTGTGGTGTAAAGTTCTGGAATCTGCGTGGATCCACAAATTCCCACCCACCCCCTGTTCCCCAAAGTGTTCCAAGAAAAATTATACCTCACTTGTGTGGGTTGGCCTAGTGCCTGCAACAGGAAACGGCACAAAACGCAACGTGGACACACCTCAATTTCGTAGTGAAAAATGACCCTTTTTTGGCAAAGTGCCTAGCTGTAGTTTTTGAACCATAGCTCTGCCGGCACCTGGGGAAACCTAGCAAACCTATACATTTTTAAAAACTAGACACCCAGGGGAATCCAGGATGGGGTGACTTGCCTGGTTCGCACCAGGTTCTGTTACCCAGAATCCCTTGCAAACCTAAAAAAGTGTCCAAAAAAACAAAGTTTCCCCACATTTCTGTGGTGGAAAGTTCTCAAATCGGTGTGGATCCACAAATTTTCACCCACCCACGTCCCCCAAAGTCTTCTGAGAAAAATTGTACTTTACTTGTGTGGGTCGGCTTAGTGCCCACGACAGGAAATGGTGCAAAACCCAACATGGACACACCTCAATTTTGCAGTGAAAAAGTACTCTTTTTGGCAAAGTGCCTAGCTTTAGTTTTTTAACCCTAGCTCTGCCGGTACCTAGGGAAACCTAGCAAACCTATCCATTTTTAAAAGTAGACACGCAGGGAAATCAAGGATGGGGTGACTTGACAGCCTCTCACCAGGTTCTGTTACCCAGAATCCCTTGGAAACCTAAATAATTGTAAAAAAAAACACATTTTCTCCACATTTCTGTGGTGGAAAGTTCTGGAAACTGTGTGGATCCACAAATTTCCACCCACTCCGCATTCCCCAAAGTCTTCCGAGAAAAATGGTACCGCACTTGTGTGTGTCAGCCTAGTGCCCGTGACAGGAAACAGCCCAAAACGCAACGTGGGCACACCTCAATTTCGCAGTGACCCTTTTTTAGCAATGTGCCTAGCTGTAGTTTTTGAACCCCAGTTCCACCGGAACCTAGGGAAACATAGTATAACCAACAAGGTATGAAGTTCCTGATGAGACAAGCAGGTAGAGGTCAGATAAAAAGTTAGTGTACCCTAGTGTGTGGGGAAACATAAGGTCAGGAGATGGGATTACTCCTTTTCGGAAAAAAAAAAACCTAGGGAAACCTAGCAAACCTATACAATTTTGAAAAATAAACACCCAGGGGAATCCAGGATGGGGTGATTTGACGGCCTCTCACCAGGTTCTGTTACCCAGGTTCTCTTATGCGTATGGTACGTTCTAAAACAAGCAGGCACACACAGCTCAGGGTTAGAAGGACACTCGGGACAGTATATATGAGTCTCCTTCCGCATACCTCTTCGCCAGCAGACTCTACATCTCCTAGTGGGAAAGTCTTTTGAGGGTGTGGGAGGAATGTGTTCAGGAAAGTGGCGGTCTTTCAATCTAGCCACTAGAACAAGGCTGCCTTTTACAGACTCCTGAAACTTAGCAAAAGTCCTCTTTGACTCAGGACAAGAATCCCTGAACACAACAAAAACATTAAAGGTTAACTTCTTATACCAAATGTAAGCCTTACGAAGAGCAGCGTAAGGTTCCAACCTCTGATCTACTCTGTCAACACCACCCATGTGCCTCTTATAGTCTAAAATGCACACAGGTTTGCACACTTCAGCAATGTGACCCCAAACAGTCACAGGTACAGTGCTTTCATCATCGACGGTAGTCAGCATGTAGACATCTCTCCTGTCTGAAAACTTCACAGCTAGAAGCTCCTAGCAACGCAACGCACTGCACTGTCCCCGCACAAGCTTTTGACAAACAATTTCTTCTGGGAAACCTTTACGGTTAGAGCGGATTGTGCCACTAGCAACAGTGTCCACTTTGGCCAATTCCCTGAACAACCGCACACCAGTGTAGAAGTTATCTACATATAAATGGTGGCCTTTGTTAAAAAATCCTCTACCAAGTTCCGACACAATTTTCTCAGTCACTCCAAAAGTGGACGGACAACCAGGGGGGTTAATCCTGGATTCCTTACCAGTGTACTCCCTGAAATTAGAGACATATCCAGTCCTACTGTCACACAACATATACAGCTTAATTTCATAGCATTCCTCTTACTGGGAATGTATTGCCTAAATACCAAGCGGCCCTTGAACAACACCAAAGACTCATCCACTGCTACTTCTTTTCTTTTCCTGGAGCATAGATCTCAGAAAATTGATCAACAAAGTGATCAAGGACAGGCCGAATTTTAAAAAGACGGTCACAATCAGGGTGATCTTGTGCCAACGTTAAACCATTATTGACAAAATGCAGCATCTGAAGCAGAAGCAAATACCTATCACGACTCACGACTGCCCAAATATAGCCGTTGCCATCAAGGGACTAGTAGACCAATATGAAGACATTGATGGCTTCCTTAGCAAGCCCATCAAAAAAGTTAAACCCAAGAACTTCTTCATCTCTTCCAGATTTGTGGGAGTCCACCGGGTAGCTCTAGAGTGGGGCTTAAGGCTGGCACTGTTGTCCCTCAAACACTGTTCGGCATACAAATTAGTCTGCTCACCACCTCTGCCAAAAATACGTCGTCCATAAACGACTGAAAAAAATGTATCGGCAAAAAGTTTTCAGTATTCGCTCTACACCCTGGAACACCAATAAAGTCTGGCAATGCCGGCTGCACCATGCCTGGGGCAACCCAGAGGTCAGCCCTTTCAACAGGAAGCCTAGCAGCCCCAGGCTGCAGCCCAGATGCCTCTTGCCGCACTATCGGCACATCAATGTCCTCCTTGAACACAGGCACTTCATCCGCACTAAGAGTAGCTTCATCCGCACTGAGAGTATCTTCATCATCTGATGATTCCATGTGGAGAGAAAACTCACTGCCTGAATCTTCCCCTCCCACCTCTGCCTCAAAATCAGAGTCAAAGTCAGTCTATGAACCATGGTCATAGGAAGACTCAAAAAGCTTACCAACAACCTGCTGAGCAGTAATCCTGCGGCTAGCCATTATCCTTACCAAGAAAAGAGACTGCAAGTTAACAACAACCAACACTGTGCAAAATAAGTAACAAACAAAAGGGCCGATTATAATGGCGGACGGACTTGAGTCCGTCCGCCACCATAGAGTAGGAGGGACCGTCTGCAGGGGCAGCGGCGGTCCCTCCATACAGATTAGGATGTGACCGCCAGGGTGGCGGTCACATCCTCTATTTTTAACATTGCGGCGGGTGGAGCTTCAAGCTGCACCCGCCGCAATGTTAAAAGTGCATGCACAGCATTTGCGTGCACAAAGCGGCAGGCGCCGCGCGGTGCCTGCCGCTTTGTTCACGCAAATGCAGGGGGGTACCATAGGTACCCCCCATGAGCACCCCCCACCCCCCCTTCACCCAGGGGGCCCGCGAAGTGAAGGTCCGTATGCTTTTCCACAGCGGAAAAGCCGCCGTGGAAAAGCATACTTTTTACTCCATCCTAATATGGCTGGCGGTGTCTGATAGACACCGCCAGCCATGTTACGGCTTATCCGCCGCGGTTGTAAGTCAACCGCGGCGGAAAATCGGCGGACTGAAACCAGGACCCACCAGCCATCCTAATGTGGCGGTGGGTCTTTGGTGGGTCCGCCGAGGATTTTCCGCATCCTCCGGGCCGGCGGTGGCTTCCGCCGGCCCGGAGGATGCGGAAAATCCTCCATCATAATGAGCCCCAAAGTGTGGCTTTAGCACAAATATCTATATACTCAAAAACAATATAACTCTCTTACCAAAGATAGCTACACACACCAGCACCTACTCTGCAGAGACACAGCAAAAAGCAACGATATCCCACTAGAAAGAAAAAACCAAGCCAATTACTCTTAAGACAACAAAGTACACATCGCGCACTAATGCAAAAAGATTTTGACACTCTAAACACAGAAGCTAAACATACCGCTATTATTACACCATTTGCAAAAAACACATTTATGTAGGGAAATTAAAATAATTTAGAGTAAATAGTACAAAAAACATCTCTTACCAAGCACATGCAACTACACAAGCTGCAGAACCAGCAGTAACAAAACTGCAATCTGGAACAGTCTAAAGAGCAAAAGCCTTGAACTAGAATAAAACAGCGAAATACAAAAAATACTTTTACACTTCACAAACAATAATACAATTAAAATTATAACACAATGTCACTACTCAAAAGGTCAATCTGCCAGATGGGCCTTCAAATAGGGCTGATAAAAATGGGGATTAGATGAGGATTTCTACCAAGCCACTCTATCCCCCAGGTGGGACAGAAAACAGACAGATATTTGCCGCCCCTTGAAAAAAAATGAGCTCCCTGGTGCCTAGTAGAGCTTTTTGCCTTCCCCTCCCACATAGGACAGAAAGACCAAAAAAGGGGCAGATCTGTCATGGGCAGAAAATACACAAACATAAACATATTTTAACCCCCTTGGAAGCGACCCTTGGCCAAGTGGTCGCTTCCATTACCTAACAAAGAAAATTCCTGGTGTCCTGGGGTCTACTGGGGTTTTCTGCCCCACCCGGGGCAGTAAGGACAAAAAAAGGAACGACTGCCACCCGAGGGTGCGGGCAGAAAAAAAATCCACCAATTATAACCACTTTTAGTAGCTAACCTTGCCCAAGGGGTCACTTCCCACACTAAAAAACACAATCCCTAGGGCCTAGTGGGCCAGGGGGGGGGGCAGAAAGGCCAAAACAACGGGCAGTTCCGTCCCAGGGGCGGGGGGGGGTGGGTAGGCAGAAACAACAGCACAAATTCTGAGCCCCTTTGGAAGCGACCCTTGCCCAAGGAGTTGTTCCCTTTTAAATGAATTAATCCCTGGTGGCTAGTGGGGTTTTTTGCCCTCCTGGGGGCAGAAAGCCCCCAAAAATGGGCCAATCTGCCCCCGGGGGGGGGGGGCAGGAAAAACATCCAAACAATTTGCTCCACTTTGGAAGCAACCCTTGCCCAAGGGGTCGCTTCCATCTAAATGTAATGCCCCCAAAACAAACCCTGGGGGCTAGTGGTGTTTTCTGCCCCCCCGGGGCAAAACGGACAAAAAAACTGGCCGATTTGCCCCCGGGGGGGGGGGCAAAAAAACATCAAGACAAAAATGCACTCCTTTGGAAGCAACCCTTGCCCAAGGGGTCGCTTCCTTCTAATTTTAAATGGACACAAATCAAAACCCTGGTGTCTAGTGGCGTTTGCCCCCGGGGGCAAAATGGACAAAAAACAGGCCGATTAATCCCTGGTGGCTAGTAGGGTTTTCTGCCCTCCTGGGGGCAGAAAGCCCCAAAAAATGGGCCAATCTGCCCCAGGGGGCAGAAAAACATCCAAACAATTTGCTCCACTTTGGAAGCAACCCTTGCCCAAGGGGTCACTTCCATTTGCCCCCAGGGGGCAGAAAGGCCAAAAAACAGGCCAATCTGCCCCCAGGGGGGGGGAAGAAAAACATCCAGAAAAACATGCTCCCCCTTGGAAGTGACCCTTGTCCAAGGGGTCGCTTTCATCTAAATGTAATGCCCCCATAACAAACCCTGGTGGCTAGTGGTGTTTTCTGCCCCCGGGGGCAAACCTGCCCAAAAACCAGGCCGATTTGCCCCCGGGGGGCAAAAATAATCAAGACAAAAATGCACCTTTTTGGAAGCAACCCTTGGCCAAGGGGTCGCTTCCTTCTAATTTTAAATGCCCTCAAACCAAAACCCTGGTGTCTAGTGGCGAATGCCCCCCCCGCCCCCCCCGGGGGCAAAACGGACAAAAAACAGGCCGATTTGCCCCCAGGGGGCAGAAAACCATCAACAAAAAATGCTCCCCTTCGGAAGCTTCCCTTGCCTAAGGGGTCGCTTCATCTATATTTAAATCCCCCAAAAGGAAACCCTGGTGGCTAGTGGGATTTTCTGCCCACTCTGGGGGCAAAACGGCTGAAAAAATGGGCCGGTTTGCCCCCAGGGGGGTGCAGGAAAACATCACCAAACAAATGCGCATCCTTGGAAGCGACCCTTGCCCAAGGGGTCGCTTCCATTGAAAAAAAAAATCCCTGTTGCTAGTGGGGGCATTTCCGCTGCACGATCGCGACGCTGTGTGCGATAGTGAAGCAGAAATGCCCTGCAAAGAGACATCAGGGGAGAGGAAAATCTCTTTCCTCTCCCCCATGCCTCGATGCATTCCGCAAACCCCCCCAGGAACAAGGAAACCTAACTTGTTCTCTCTGACGCCTGGAAGCGAATGGCTTCCAGAGCATCTGGGACTTCCTGATGTAGGGGATTCCCATGGGGGGGTCGGGGTGGCAGCGGAAACTCTTCAGCTGCCATCCCCCTTTGTGGGGGCGAAATCGGACACCCGTGGGGGGAGCACCAGTGCTTCCCCATGGGTGGGTGCCATGACGGCCTGGCGCCGTCAAAAGCACATGCCCACTGTGCATCATGGCGGCTCCAGGCCGCCATGAGCACCAAAAGGGATAAAGAGATTACTAGAAAGTGTTTAGTAATAAATACATAGATTTTATATATACCTTGTGTGATTCTCCTTTCACTGAGACATTCAAGAGGTTATAATCTGGTAAACCAAGTTGCTTTACACTCCTTCAAGACTTAGCCTGAAGGCTGATCTCCATAGCTACCACTAGGATAGCTTTCAATAAAGGTTGTCTTTAAACCTATCATCAATAAGGGTTGTTTGGACTGGTGCAAGATGCCCACTAGAACTAGTGGACAGCTTATGCCAGGCCAACTTCTCACACACACCACACCCGGTGTTGTGCAATGCAATACAATCAGCCGCGGCCCGTAGAGGGAGTTACGGTGGGGCAGGGAGGCGGGGAGGGGGAGGGGCGGGGTGGAGGGTACTAAAAACCGGCATATGGATAATTGCAGGTAAGTAAACAATGTAATTAATAAAACGAATTTCGTAGCGCGCACTGCATCGCATTTTGCGATGCAAGGCGCACTACCAAATTCGTTTTATTAAATAAATTGTTTACTTACCTGCAATTATCCATATGCCGGTTTTTAGCACCCTCCACCCTGCCCCTCCCCCTCCCCGCCTCCCTGCCCCACCGTAACTCCCTCCACGGGCCGTGGCTGAATACAATACAATGGGTATTGGCTTTCGCAAAGGCCATTAACAGTGGTTTATCATCATCTGCTTGGTCATAAAAAGAGCTACCAAACAATGCTAATGTTCAGTACATTGTGTTGACTGTTCTTTTTACCTTTAGTTTTGACATATTACTGGTAGTTCTTAAAATCAGTCTTTAATGGTGCCACAAGGAGCTTTATATCCACTAATGCAGGTTTGGTACAAACCTCTAAAATCCGTAGAGCCAGATTGGGAGGTAGGAGTCTCTCCCATTGTGCAGCTTCCGTAGAACAAAATGCCAATTGTTATGAGGTTGCAGCCAAACAGATAGCTTTTTAGGATATCGCTTGAAACATAGCTGTTTCCTCACAAATAAGTAGTACGGCTAATAGAGCAGCCTTCTTCTCACACTCCTCAGCGCCAAGCTGCCATGCCAATCGAGCGCTTTATAAAACTATTTGATCTTTATAAATTAGTGGGTTTATAGTAGGATTCGTAGATGGACAGACATCTGTTCAGTAGACAGCCAGACTTGCACACAGACATAGATAGCTAGATGTATAGATAGATAAATAGATAGAGAGGTATATAGATAGGTAGGTAGGTAGGTAGGTAGGTAGGTAGGTAGGTAGGTAAACAGACAGACAGACAGACAGATAACTATGTGTTTTTCTAACTGTAATTCTGTTAGAGTTTGGTATACGTTTGGGCATGTTCGTGGACATGTATATACACACAGCGTTTTAAATAGCTAAACAGGAAATTGCTGGATCCTCTGTTTAATTTTACAGATAGATGGGCTGTATACACCAGACACTTAAAATGTCACTCTTTGTTTGGGCTGAGCCCCCGCCGCCCCCAGGAAAACCTTGTAAAAGAGAAAACGGTGTAGCGTGCACGTTCAAAACCACCTGTCATCCGGGGACACCCCTTGGGGAATGTGGGATGTGGGGCATTGTGGCATCCGTCAGCACAAGCAGGTCATTGGCAAAGGTCTTATTAATTACTGATAATCTTCAGTACTCATGTGAGGGAGGTGGACCCACCTCCCCAAGACATACCCTTTAAAGAATACTTACAAGATAGAAAACAAGCCTTCTACTGCATCTTGCTTTCTCTTTTCTACACAACCACTTCCCATTCTCCTCTATATGATCCCGCCTCCTTTCCATGTCCCACCTCCAAGTCCCAAGAAAATTTGATCTCAGGTGCCAAAGGGAATGAAGTTGAGAGGGAGAGAGGGATAAACACTGTGACAAGAAAGAGAGGACTCAAGATAATAAAGATTACTGGTAAGTGATAGGACCATTATCCCTTCACCTGTCATTCTCGTCCTAGTCCTTACCACATGAGAATGTAACAAAGCTAATATTTTCAGCAGGCACCTTGGACATACAAACTTTCAACCATGGTACACATAATTTTGTTTTTGCAACTTAATTCAAGGCAGCTTTTAATATCCCTGAACCACCTTGACAGTTTTTCCTACATCCAAATGATAAAGTAACCAAAGGTACAGTGACTAACCCATGCAGATAGTTCCTATCCCGCCAATACTTACCTGTGGCTTATCTGTGCCTGGACGTCCATCCATGCAAGGCCCTTTTCGGTTCCCGCTCCAGCACGTTGAGGCACCTCCTCACCTGGTGGCTCCCTCTCGCTCTCTCTTCTCCTCAGGTCTGCTCCACCTTTTGTATTTCGCCATTTCTCTTCTCTTTTATTTCACTTACTTCGGATAATGCTCCAGCGTGTTGAGACTCACACCTTGCATCTCCATGTCCACTCACTTGTCTCTTTCGCTCCTCCTGAGGACTGTTCAAACCTATGTGTTTTGTTATTTCTATTCTCTTTTATTTCGCCCTCCTGATCACAGAATCATGCTCAGCCCAACATCCTCACACATCCTATGCATCCTTCATCACACGGCCTATGGCATCCATTGTGTGGACCGCGCAATTAAGAAGGGAGGAGACCTTGGTGTCATACATACGTCGTCCTGGTCCTGCACCTTAGCCAAGCAAGTAACACTTAACTCCAGGGAGCGCCTGACATGCCATTTTCCACTCTCTGCAACTCAGGCCACCCCATTCCATCTCATTTACTGATCTCCAGGCAAAAACAAGGACTTCATTTATGAATTCTCAGAACACCTCACCACCTCGCCTACCCAACATGCTCACATCACCCTCTTGAGTGACTTCAACCTCCCAGAAAACACAAGCATAAGAAAAAAAAAAGAGACTCCATCCTCAACCTCTTTGAAAGACTCAACATGGTACAGCATGTCACACAACCAACAAACTACAACGACACATCCTAAATCTGGTCTTCTCCCTGCCTAAAGCAATATTAGGGGGTGGCCAAACCATCAGCACATTGACTGATATGTTAGGGATGAACCATGATGTTAAAAAAGTTTGTAATCAAATAAGGAACTCTATGACATGCCTTCTCCTGAATGTGTGTTCCTTGCTCAAAAATACATTTGAGTTTGGGGAATTGAAACACACAAACCTGAGATTGTCTTTCAAACAGAAACTTGGCTGCAAGACTCATCAAGGTCAATTTTAGTCACCGCAATCACAGAGGAATATTCTGTACTCAGACAGGACCTGGTGAATGAAGTTGGCAGTGGTATATTTAAAGACAACTGGAATCTCTTGACTGCGAGGCTGCTATGTTCTCATTCGAAATAAATGCAGTCAGCACTTTCACAGGGGTCCTGCCATACAGAATCCCAGAATCAGCTTTATTTATGGTTTTGGTTCTTTATTAGTACTTTTTCTCCAGAAGTCAAATCTAACTGTTTTAGTAGATTTACATTTTTACTTGGAGGGAGCTGGTAATGCTGACACTTGCTTTATCAAAGACACCAGGACCCAATTTAACAGCTGACACTTGGGTCAGTCTCCGCCAAGGCGATGGAGTAAATTACTCTCTGTCACCCTAGCAGATGTCCCGCTGACCACATTTTGAAATGTCCATTGGGCCGGCGGAGATTTCAGGCATTGACAGGAACCGGCATCAAGGCAGTTTGTGCCAATGTATTGTAACTTTGCGGTACTGCTGCATCTAACATGATGGAGTTGTACAGCAAAGTTAAAAAAATATAGGGGCATATTATCAAGGACCAGTGATACAATTATCGCTGTTTTATCGGCAGGAAACTGCCGATAAAACGGATATAATGGGCTTGATAATACGCCCTTGTTAATTCCCATGGAAGCCCATGTTAACACCATAACTTTATCACTGGTCCTTGATAATATGTCCCCTATAAAAACAAAATGCAAAAGCATGATTTTGAAAATTAAAAAACAATGCCTTCCTTGTCATGGGAATTATCTCGTATGGCGATGGTGGCATTTTACAGTTTTCACTAGCCCTCACAGACAGGATTTTCCTGGTTGGGACAGGCAGTAAAAAATGACCTGTATGTCCACCCATCTAAATTAGGCGGGCAGACATACAGGTGAACCTCCAAAAGCCCTTACTTCTTCGGGCCATCATAGTTGTGTAACATGGCAGAGACTGTGCAGTCTCCACCTTCATTAACTAAAGGTCCACTCGCATTTAAATTAAATGGGTGAACCATTATGTTGGCGGTAAGGATATTCTGTTACCGTTGCCATGGAGTAGCTTTTCCACCAACATATAAATCATGCCGCTTATGCTTTTGGTCTCCCACAGCTGCTGGATTTTTACACACATAGAGTTGGTCAAACTTTGGACGCTATTTCCGCTACCCATAACTTAATGTTCCCCACTTCTTGTGATATGATCAGATCATAATACTATCTCTATTAATTTTGTGCCGAATCAGGAGAGAAACATTAATGGTAAGTCTAAGTTATTAGAACGGTTGTGGAAATGGGGTAATGTAAATCAAGACGGCCCAACCACTGCCACAGAGAAACAGCTATTTGTTCTAAATGAGAATGTCGAATTCACAGCTATAGGATTCAATAGTTGGATAGTAGCTGTTGTAGATGAGACTGCTCCCTTATGACCAGTTAGACAAATATTAAAATACATCTCCCAACGCCCAGAGGCATACCTGTACCTTGAGACTCCTGAAACAAAAATATAGGAGGCTTGAAAGGATTTTGAGGAAGCACTACTTAGACTCTGATAAAGCAAAGCTATACTGGAAAATAAAGCTCTAATTTTTAAAGCAAAATTAGAGTATGTTACACATAAAAATGTAAGCTTGAAGAACTCAGGCAAGGTCTTGTTTGCACTGGTAAACAGTATTTACATCCCTATAGCGAATTCTACTGTGTCACCTTTAGAAGATACATGTAACTATTTAGCTAGTTTTTTCCACAAAAATATTAATGACATCTATTCAGAGTATTTCTTGGATTCTTTACCAGATTTAGAGCAAACATTAGCTGAAGGTAAGTTAGTTTCTAAAGATATGATGTTTCCGAAGATCACCCGCCTAGCTGAACCACACGTTCGAGACCTGCTTTTGGAGGTAAAATCAGGGTCCCCATCCAACCCTTGTCCACCCAGTATTTTTCACCTTGTTCCTAATATTATAACCAAATCCCTGATGTCCCTGCTTAATACGGCTATTTAAAGAGCTAATTTACCAAAATTTGGAAGGAAGCTACGAAAATTCCGCTTCAGAAAAAGCCAAATGCAGATGTCACAGTGTGGGAAAATTACAGACTAGTTTCTCTCCTGTCCTGGCCATCTAGGATCCTTAACAGGAAACTCTTGCTTGTGGTAGGTACCCATAATTTGCTGGAAATGTACTAGACTGGTTTCAGGAAAGAACCCAGCACGGAGTCTGTGCTAGTATATATCAAAGATGTTATGTTATGTTAATAGCTTTTATAAAGCGCAGCGGTTACCTAAGGGAGTACAAGAGCCATTCAAGATCATTATATTATTGGATCTGTCAGCCGCATTCAATACTGTGGCCGTCTTTTCTGACAAGAAGAACACAATTGGTGGCATATAATCCATTCAGGTGCTGCTGTTCGATCTTCCCTGTGATGTTTCAGAGGGCTCTTTTTTGTTGCTTAATCTATGTATAGCAGCTCCACTAGTTGAATTGGTTCGTTCGTACGGCATCATGGTATCCTACTATAAAGAGGATACACAGCTTCTTGTAATCAATATTTCCAGTGACAGCATTGAACGTTTCGGGACTGTATGAGAGGTTGACATTTGGGTGAGGACTAATTGCCTAAAACTGAACGGCCAGAAGGCAAAAGTTCTGATATTAGGCAATTCGAATAATATCTCGTCCCATGCATGGTGGCCTTCAGAGCTGGGAGCAGTACCACAGCCAGTTTATTCTGCACAGAATCTTGGAGTGATTTTAGTTAAAGCCAAAACCCAAATAAATCAAAGAATATACTGTCACAATATCAGATTGCTAAGGAAAATGGTTCTGTTTAACCCCTTGCGTGCTCATGACGGCTCCACACCGTCATGAGCCACGGGCGGCGTGTGCTCATGATGGCGTGGAGCTGTCATGCCGCCGCTGCTCCTCCCACGCGGCACTAATTCCCCGCCTGTGCGGGCGAATTAATGAGTGGGCGTGGTCATGATGGAACCATGCGAGCATGAGCACACGCCGCCCGTGACTCATGACGGCGTGAAGCCGTCATGAGCACCGAAGCTCCGCGCTCACCCCCTAGTCCCCCACGTCGCGCCAGAATTCGCGGTGAAGGGAAGGGGCTAATCCCCAATCAGCACAGAAAATGGTTGTTCAAGCTTTATTGCTTCCCATCTGGATAACTGTAACTCCCTTTATCTGATAGCCACGCAGGCAGTATGTTCAAGATTGCATGTCGCTGCAAGATTGGTATTAATGATACCCAAACATTATTCTCTGGCATAGGCACTGGAAGGCTTAAGTTGGATGCCAGATCTCTATAGGGATACTCTCTCAACTATAATCAATCAATCAATCAATCAATCAGAACATTTGTAAAGCGCACTACTTACCTGTGAGGGTCTCAAGGCGTGGGGTGGTGGGATACTGCTACTGCTTGAATAGCCAGGTCTTGAGGAGTCTCCTGAAGGTTAGCAGGTCCTGAGTCTGCCGTAGGAGGATGGGAAGGGTGTTCCAGGTCTTGGCAGTGAGGTGGGAGAACGATCTGCTGCCGGAGGTCGCTCTTCGGATGCAGGGGACTGTGGCGAGGGCAAGGTTGGTGGAGCGGAGCTGGCAGTTGGGGGTGTAGAAGCTGAGTCATCTATTGAGGTATTCCGGTTTGGTGTTGTGAAGTGCCTTGTGAGGAGCTTGAAGGTGATCCTCTTGTAGAAGGTGATCCTGTTAGCCAGTGCAGGTCTCTTAGGTGGGGTGTGATGTGGATGCGGTGAGAGTTGCCGAGGATCAGGCGTGCAAAGGTATTCTGGATGCGTTTAAGTCGTTTCAGGAGTTTAGCCGAGGCTCCTGCGTAGAGGGCCTTGCCGTAGTCCAACCAGCTGCTGACGAGGGCCTGGGAGACTGTTCTTCTTGTTTCGGTGGGGATCCACCTGTAGATCTTGCGGAGCATGCAGAGGGTGTTGAAGCAGGAGGACGTGACGTTGTTGACCTGCTTCGTCATGGAGAGAGTAGAGTCGAGGATGAACCCCAGGTTGCGTGCGTGGTCGGTGGGTGTTGGAGCTGTTCCCAGTGGGGTCGGCCACCAGGAGTCGTCCCAGGCCGAGGGGGTGGAGCCGAGGATGAGGACTTCCGTCTTGTCCGAGTTTAGCTTCAGTCGGTTGCTCTTCATCCACTCTGCGACTGCTTTCATTCCTTCGTGGAGGTTGATTTTGGCGGTGAGGGGGTCCTTGGTGAGAGAGAGGATCAGCTGGGTGTCGTCGGCATAGGAGATGATGTTGAGGTCGTGCAGTCGGGCGACGTGGGTGAGTGTTGCCATGTAGATGTTGAACAATGTCGGGCTGAGGGATGAGCCCTGGGGTACACCGCAGATGATCTTGGTGGCTTCGGAGCGGAAAGGTGGGAGGCGGACGCTCTGGGTTCTGCTGGAGAGGAAGTAGGTGGTACAGTCCGGAACCTTGTCTTGGATACCAGCGTCGTGGAGGTGTGTGCGTAGGGTGCGGTGGCAGACAGTGTCAAAGACAGCTGACAGGTCCAGGAGGATGAGGGCTGCGGTTTCTCCGTTGTCGATAAGGGTCCTGATGTCATCGTGGCAGCGATGACGGCAGTTTCGGTGCTGTGGTTGCTGCGGAACCCGGACTGGGTTGGGTCCAGGATGCTGTTCTCCTCGAAGTATTGGGTCAGTTGTCTGTTGACAGACTTCTCGATGACCTTCGCTGGGTATAGGAACAGGGAGATGGGCCGGAAGTTCTTGAGGTCCTTGGGGTCAGCCTTGGGTTTTTTGAGTAAGGCGTTGATCTCGGCGTGCTTCCAGCTCTCCGGGAAGGTCGCTGTATCAAAGGAGATGTTGATGGCTTTCCAGAGATGGGGTGCAATGGTGGTGCTGGCTTTGTTTAAGATGTGTTGTGGGCATGGGTCTGACGGAGAACCTCAGTGGATGGTGTTCATGATTTGGATGGTGGCGTCATCGTTTATGCTGGTCCAGGAGAGCAGGGAGTTTGTGTGGACAGTGGCCGTGAGGACAGAGATCTCAGCGGTTGTCGGTGCGGCCATGGCGTTGATGCTGTCGTGGATGTCTGCGATCTTGCGATGGAAGAAGGTGGCAAGGGAGTTGCACAGGACTTGTAAAGGTGAGATGTCGTTGGTGTTGGAGCTGGGGTTGGAGAGTTCCTTCACGTGGTTGAAGAGCTCTTTGCTATTGTGTGCATTGTTGTCTAGGCGGTCCTTGAAGGAGGCCCTTTTGGCAGATCTGCTAAGGGGATGGTGTGTGCGGGTGGCGTTCTTGTGGACTGCATGGCTGTCCAGTGTCTGTTCACGGTGCCATTTCTTCTCTAACTTTGGGCAGGTCTTCTTGGAGGCCTGGAGGTCTTCAGTGAACCAGCTGGCTTTCTTGCTGGTGTGTCTGTTGGATGGTTTCTTGATCGGGGTGAGGGTGTTGGCACCATTGCTAATGCCTGCCTCACTCAAGGAATCTTCCAAGAAGCTTTAAAGATGAGCAAAATCCTCCAACTCCTAAAAGATTTCTACACTAGACCCTGATGAACTTGTCAACTACCGGCACATCACTCACTTACCATTTGCAGGCAACATCATGGATAAAGCAGTGAATTTTCGACCTCAGGATCACATTAATGCTAACCATCTCATGCACGACTACACGTCGCATTTCAGCACAGAGACTACGACCTTAAACATCATAGGTGATGTTCTCCTGACAATAGATGAAGATGACCCCTGTCTCCTAATATTGCTGGACCACCTAGCTTCCTTTGTCAAAGTCAACCATCTCACCCTCATTCACACTCTGGAGTCTTGAATGGGATTCACCAGCATTTACTGGTTCTCTTCCTTACCTTTCTAGTTTACACTAGTTTGCTCACATAGGCACCTCCAGGTAGCACAATATCCCTATAATCTGCAGATTCCCCCAGGGTTTCATACTATCCTCTGTCATCTTCAACTTCTACATGGAGCCCCTTGGTGCTCTTCTCAAAGATAACAGCATCAAGACTTACCAATATGCTGATGATACACAACTCTACCTGGAAGTCTCCTTTGCTTCAGAAACACTGCCTGCACAGCATCCATACCGGGATCGTAACCACCTACCTGAAGCACAACCCAGCCAAGACAGATTTCCTGTTATTTGCCAAGAACAAAAAATAATAAACAGTACAAACCTGTATCAGTGACATGAACCTTGACGGTTTCTAACCCTAACTTTCACTGAATGCCAAGTCAATTGGGTTAACCCTTTAGAAACCAACCTCTCCCTAATAAACGCACTGCCAAAACGGCAAAGTCGGCCTGGCATCAGCTCTATCTTCTAAGGAAAGTGAAACCATTTCTTTCAGAAAGCTACTTCAGAACTGCTATTACAGCCCTCATACTCCTGAAGCTGGGTGGTGATAATGTCTTAATTTGCAGCCTTTCAGACTCCACACTGTTACCCCTTAAGGGCATCCTACATGCCACATCTTCTCTCATCCAGGACCTGAAGAAATATGATCACATCACCCTCATCCTGATGGAACTCCATTGGTGTCCAATGCTGGTTGGTGCCATCTTCAAAACTAGCTGCTTCATTTACAAAACCAGCACCCCTGCTGACCTTGCAGACAAACTCAAGAGGTCTGGTGTTTCTCTGTACACTCACAGACGGGACACCATCCGACTGCAGACTAGGAAATTTAAAAAAGGAAAAATCATACATCAGATATTTTCCAACTAAGCACCCATGATCTAGAACAATATTTCCATATCCATTAGGACAGTCCCAGTGCTGCTCCAATTTAGGAAACACTTGAAGGCACAACTCTTTAAAGAACACTACTCACAACGCATTAACAGGCCCCTAACAAGCTACCCCTCCTGTCACTCATTGACTTTATGGTGGACTTTAATTTGTACAGTGCTCCGCTGCCTTATGACTAGATTCATGCAACAGAAATGCCACATACATGCATACATACACATGAAACTGATACTGGCCTTTGGTATAAATGTAGGATCTGGATGTAATACAACCCTATCCCTGAAGAAATTACTATAAGGATAAGTAATAACCAAGCAGCTCAACTACCATAACCTTCTAGCAGAGGAGATTGCCACAAGAAATGCTACTTTTGCTGTACACCAGAAAAAAGAAGACTCTAAGAGTTCAAAAGGTGGACCTCGAAGGATTCCTGGAGCTGTGAGTAGATCCCAAATTGGAAGGGGATGAGGAACTATTCAAGCAAAAACATTTAAGCAATCCCACTGCTAGAGGGTCAACCTGTGAAATAGCTCCCCAAGATTGTCAAAAATCACAAATTACTTTTCATTGTGCAGATAGAGAAGGAGCCAAGAGGCAGCTGTACAAAGCATTTTTCAGGTTGCAAATAGACCAATTTAGAAAATTGGGCAATTTGCGCCCAGAAAAAGTATTTTTTTTAGACATAGAAAATGCAAAATAGGATTCAGTAACTTGCTATTGAATCACAATTTGCATTTGTGATTCAATATTTGGGAAGGGACGAGTTTTAGGCATTCCTTCAAATAACAAATCGGTATGTTGTGTATTACTATTTTGCAACCAATTTCTGGTCGTAAAACAATAAAACTTTACCACCATCGTAAAACTGGTAGTATACCAATTGCAAATGGAAAGGAGTCCCATTGGAACCCCTGCCCCTCAAAGAATGTTGGAAAAATCCCTCTTAAGAGCAGGCACCACTGTCTACTCCAAAAAAATGAAACTTAAACAGTTTCATTTTTTCTTTTTAATTGCATCTCATTTTTCTTTGAGGAAAATGGGGTGCATGAAAAAAAATATTGCTTTATTTAAAAGCAATCTCAGACACAGTGGTCTGCTGAACTCAGCAGGCCACCATCCTAGAGATGGCTGTGATTCCTCATGCGTACCAAATTTCTACCTACCTTATTAATATGCATGTTAGGTCTGTTTGCGACCTACTTGAAATCCCTAATGAAAATCACAAGAGTTAATAACAATTTGAAAATCGGTATTCCTTATGTTATTACACCTGGCCCCAAATCCTTAAAACTCAATCTCTTAAGAATTCTAAAATTTGGAAAAGGTCAAAAGCTATGGCTACTAAGTATCTATCCTTGCACCAACTATCAGCATTTTGCAGTGCATTGTATGGAATGCTAAAGTACAGGTTTTTTTGTGGCACTAGACTTCTCTATGACAAGGACAGGAACCTGAGAGAATATGGGACTATTGGAATGTAAACATGCCACTACTGCCAACTGCATCAGAGGCGAGAACCACTGCCTATGGGGCCAAAAATGAGCTATAAATATCACTATGACATTCTCTCTTTGAATTTTCAGGAACATCTGCAGGAGAAAGGGAACTGGAGGAAAAACATAAATAATTACTTTTGAGGCAGGCAGGTACTGAATGGAGAGGCAAACAGACCCCGCAATGGCTGACCAAAGAGTGTGATTATCTGTTGACACCTCTTAGATTAGAAGAAAATTCACTGAGGATGACAGTATGTGACTGCGACTGTCTGCATATACATTTTCCCTCTCTAGGATGTTCATTGTCTTCAGAGACAGCAATAATGTTTCTGCCCATGTGCAAAGGGAATGAGCTACGTGGGCTAGGGACTTGTTTTCGTACCACCCTGGCAATTTACATAACTGAGAGCCACCTGATTGTTATTTCGGACTATCACTACCTTTTCTTTCACCCGAAGGGAAAAAGGCTGAAGAAATTTTAGAATTGCCTAAAACTCCTTCCAATTGGATGATCTCTGGCTTTCTGATGGAGACCAAATTCCCTTCAACTCTAATCCTCACAAAGTTTCCCTCCACCCCCATTGACTTGCATCTATAGTCAATATGAGGAGAATTGGAGAGAGCACTGGATCCCCTTTCTGCACATTTTCCATAATCAGCCAGCACTGAAGCTCATTTGAGATTTCTTTACCCCACATAACCATTGTAACCTTGTGATTCCAGAGACCAGTGAGCTAGTAAGCAGTGGTAATTGGCATGCCCTTGGTAGCACCGCTTTTGTTGCTGTCTTTAGACCTTGACCTCTCAACCATGATCTGGCTGAAGTTTGGACTGATTAGGTGGTTTGTAAAGCAACTATTCTTGCATCTGGCAGGAATACATAGCCTTTATTCGTACAAAGAAGCTTGCTAATACGAGGGTGGATTTTTTTTAACTTGTTCACAAGTTAAAATTAATTAAGGCACATTCACTTTTGGAAAAGAAAAAGGTAAACAGTGGAAGCCTTAACCCTGCAATTGGGGGGGCGTAGCTTAGCCGACGACCGGAATGGCAGCGTTGGGCTAAAACTCTCCCGGTCCAGGTAATCCATCCGGCCACTAATGCGGCCCATACCTGAAGAACGGCTGGCGGAGCAGTGAGGCACCGGCTGGGTGAGCTGGGGACTGGCGTCCCACTCTGGTGGCGAAGATATTCCTGAAAGTGGAGCGGCGGCGCGAAGAGCCGTGCCCTGAATAGCGGGTGGTGCCCTGTGGCACCGCAACGTCATGGGACCTCCGGCGCGAGATCTGCTCCGACGGCCACCGCAAATCTCTGCAGCAGCGGGGGGTGGCCTTCACCCGAGCGCCCGCGAACGCTAGCTGCGCCGGAATCGTGGCATTTGGCGGCCGACTGCCCTGACGCTCCTGTCCTCTGAGGGCTGCTGTGGCGGGAGGCCGAGAGTGCGCCGGGCCTCTTCTCCCCCCTCCCTTCGAGCTTCACAATAACAGAGGAGCCCCCAGACTGTATTCCCCCTGCTGCGACCTCGGACTGCCCGCCTTGCGGGCTCAACAGAAGGCCCTCCGCCATTATGAAGCCCCTGCTAAGACCCTGGATCATTTCTTAGCTCTGGACCTCATAGAGGGCACTACACCTGCACCGCTAAGGGAACAATTTGGCGACGCGCTAGAGGATCATTACGAAACAGAACGAGTCTGCTACACACACAGACTCACTGTTGTGTGCTTATTTATACGCACTGTGCCTTCGCGGGCAGCGGCTGGCGGCGCGGCCTAGACCGCGCTGCAGCTACGCTTAGAATTACTGCACGGGTGCAATCACAGAAGGCTAAACCCCCACTGAGGGTGCTCCACTGAATCATTCCAAATAACACCTCTTATAAGGCCCTACAAGGCTCTCGCGGCATGGGGCGCAAGACTCTGAAACAGCGCCAACTCCCCTTTGAAAAAATTACGAACGCCAATCGAGACCTGCCTAGCGACATGGCGACTGGAGGGCAGACACCGCATGTACCGGCGGAAGACACCAACCAGCTGGGCCCCTTGCTCCTAGAGATGAGGGCAGGATTCAAGGTGCTAGACGTTCGCTTTGATACCCTGGACAAGCACATGGCAGACCTAGGGGCAAAGATCCAGGTGCATAACAGGCGCATGGACGTGGTGGAGTCCCGAACCTCCGATTTGGAGGACGGAATCACCCATTCCCTGAAAAGGATAGATCGTATGGAGCGCATACTGAAGGAAGTCGCAATAAAAAAACGAGGATTTGGAAGCAAGGAGTTGATGCAACAACATCCGCCTCGTGGGCGTTCCGGAATCCACAGCCACTGGGCGCATGGACACTCTAGTGGAAACTATCCTGACTGACCTTTTTGGTAAAGAGGCATTCACCCCAGGCTTTGTAGTAGAACGCGCACAGAGGTCACGAGGACCGAGACCCAACCCCGGCCTCCCACCCAGACCCATCATAGCCAGGATAATGAACTTTAGAGACAGAGACACTGCACTGCGACTGGCCCATAAAAAGAGCTCCCTCACATGGCATGGCTCCAAGCTGTCCTTATACCCCGACTTCACCGCTATGGTGCAAGACGCTATAAGAAAGTTCCAGGGAGCCAAGGCTACGCTCAAAAACTTGGGACTAAAATATGGCATGCTATATCCTGCCAGATTAAGGGTGGAAGTCAATGACCGCTCCCGAATATTTGAGAACCCAACGGAGGTGCAAGAATTCTGCCACACATACAAACCTAATAATAAGCGCAACTCCGACGCTGCAACCTCCTCCCCCCTCATAGTGGGTCAGATGCCAGCGCAGACCTGTTCTTAAGCTCGGGACATGGTTGATTGTTCAATTTGCATATATTGTCGCTACTTTGTTTTTTCATAATTAATATTGGGTCTTGTCTGAAAAAAAGAAAGCATTATCTGTCATTGGTTACTGGACCGTTGGATAGTGTACGTCCCCACCTTTGGTGTACACCTAAGATCATTTTTGGTTAAGACAACATGTACCCCATTAGACTGGTTTTCCAAATGTTTCAATGTTTACGGGTGCCATGCAATGTACCTGTAAAATGGGGTTTGCCTTTCCGAATGGGCGGAAAGGCTGGGTGGGGGGTGGTGGGAGGGGAATTGGAGTTCCAGCTTTGCACTGAGTTTATGTTACATTTAATTACAGACACTTTTGCAGGGTACAAACCTAGGTTATCCAGCAATATTGTACAAGACGTGCTATCATGGCACACTCAGGTCTAAACAACTCCAGCCCCTCAAGTGTGACTTTAGCCACATGGAATGTTCCTTTTAAATGACACCCGTAAAAGGAGGCAGGTGATACATTACTTGATCCGCCACAAGGTGGACGACGCCTTTCTTCAAGAGACACATCTCCCCCCTGGTGACCGGTCCCGCTTTGCATCTTCGTGGGGCCCAAGCTGTTACTTTGCTAATTATAGCAATTATGCTAGGGGCACAGCCATTCTCATTCATAAACGACATCCCTTCAAATGGCACTCAACCGTATATGATGATGCCGGCAGATTTGTGATTGTGGAGGGCACACTTTTCAACCACAAGATTGCAATGGGATGTATATATGGTCCCAACATTGACTCTCCTGATTTTTTTCATGCCCTCCACTCGAAACTGCTACAACTAGGCTCCACACCCTTTCTTTTTGGGGGGCGACTTTAACGTCACACTCAACCCGGTATCTGACAGCGTGACCACAGCCCCAGACCCTGAACTAAGAGCACGCAGAGCCCTGCACTCCATGTGTGATCACCTCACATTACTCGACTTGGGACGAATCCGCGACCCGTCCACACCACATATACACATTACACCAGCGTAAGGGACACTTGGACATGGCTTAATTATTGGTTGGCCTCCCCTGAAATTTCTAGATGGTTCCACAGGATACAGACATTGCCCAGGTCGTATTCTGATCACTCCCCAGTCTTTCTGGGAATACTGGTCCCTCGCCCCGAAGGGTTTGAAAGGCAGTGGAGATTCCCGAACCGTGCTCTAGACGACAAAGTGTTTAAACGAGAACTCTATGTAGCCATAGAGGAATACTTTGAATTGAACACTGATTCTGTGGCTTCTGAGGCGGTGTTGTGAGAGGGATTTAAGGCCTATATGAGGGGAATATGTATTTCAAAGAGCTCCGAGGTACTTCGCGACATACGTGGCACACTTTCCCGTTTAGAGAACGAACTGACTACATTGGACACTGCTCAGGCGGCAACTACCGACCGGGGCTACAAAATGAAGCGAGCAGCGCTGCTCTTAGAGTATAAAGTGGTAGCTGACAGGATAATACTCTACATGGGGAAATATCATAACGCTAAAGTTTATGGAGAGGGGGATCGCCCTGGATGTGTTCTAGCACAAATGCTCCGACCCCCTTACGCGAAAGCATACGTCACGGAACTCCACTCCACGTCAGGGACCACACTCACAGACCCACTGCTGATACAGAAGGAATTTGTAACTTATTTTAAGGCACTATACACTTCCAGACTAGGGCATGACCATGCCGGTCTCAAGAGTCGTACCTTTCCGAGATAGCATTGGTATATTTGGAGACATTTATGTAAGATTTTTTAGCAGAACCTATTACGGCGGACAGCATAAATGAATTCATTGCAGCCCTAAACCCACAGCCCCCGGGTTGGATGGATTTACAGGCGAATTCTACAAAACCTATAAAGGCCTTTTGACCCCCCGACTTTTAGATGTTTATGCTGAAGCTCTAGAATAGTAGCAGCTCCCTCCTACCCTACGAGAGGCAGTTATTATTCTGCTACCTAAACCCGGCAAGGATCCACTGCACTGTAGCTCCTATAGACCCCTATCACTGTTAAACTTAGACTATAAAATCCTTGCCATGGCGCTGGCATGCCGCCTCTCACTACTTATGGAGTCTATAATATCCCCTGTGCAATCAGGTTTCATTCCTCACCGATCCACCGCCTTCTAACTCCGCACCCTATTTAACACCTTACAAAGAATAAACCCGGAGGTACCCGCAGCAGCAATCCTACTTCACACCGAAAAAGCTTTCGACTCCTTGGAGTGGCTCTTTTTTCTTTCCATAATGCAACGCATGGGAATGCCCCAGGGATTCATTGCCACTACTGCTTTGTTATACACTCAACCTACAGCTCGGCTCCGACTAAACGGCACCCTATCAACCCCCCTCACACTATCACGTGGCACGCGGCAGGGCTGTCCCCTCTCCCCTTTATTGTTTATTCTAGCAATGGACCCACTGATAAGACACTTTCAGGAACAACATTTACACAGGGAACTGCAATTCAACACAGGCCTGCTATTGGTTTCCCTAAACGCTGATGACACCATCCTGTACGTTCGAGATCCTGAAACAAACCTGGACCCTCAACTCAGAGAGATTATCTGATTTGGCACTTTCTCAGGGCTGGGGATAAACTGGTATAAATCAGTTATATTTCCCCTCACGGCTAGCACAACCCGCTGAGTCCCGTAATTCCCTTTGGACTGGTGTGAGGACTCGGTAAAATACTTAGAGATACATATCCATCCTGACACAGACCAGATTATATGCTGTAATTACGGAGTGGCCATTTCCAAATTGGAAACGCAAATTGACTCCTGGCTTAAACTTCCCCTTTCCATGGCTGGACGAGTCGCACTGGTAAAAATGATTGTACTCCCAAAGTTTTTATATTTGTTTCACAATATACCAATCCCACTCACTAACAAATTCTTCAATACTCTGAGATCGCACCTGATTAGACTTGTATGGGGCGACAGGACACCCAGGGTAAAATGGCAGGTGATGACACTTCCCTGTGACCGAGGAGGTTATGGGGTCCCGGATCTTCAATTATACTTTCTGGCCGCTCAATGCAGTTTCGCACAGGCATGGTACCACCCAGACGCAAGGATTACATACCTACGCCCAGAATCTGACTTTGTGCTGCCTAACACACTTGCCACCATATTGCCCACTGGTATCCCTAGAGACCCCAAAGACATACAGCCAGTCTCCACCACCAGCTGGGCATGGCTTAAGCTGCCCCGTATCACTCGCACACAAACATTGTACTCCTCCTCTCTTCTGCTTCCTAATGCCACTTTCCTACCTATAACTAGCGAAAAGCTGTTACAAAGGACCTGCACTAAATTTAACATTGCCATGATTGGAGACCTCTATCCGGCTGGCCACGTTTTTGATCCAGAGGATATGTCTACCTTTTCAGATGCCACGTTCATAGACAGATTTATTTTGGCCAGATTACGTTCTGCCTTGCGAGCCCGTCTTCCTGAATACCCGCTAGAACCCCCCTCATTTTCCCCACTTACATTGGTGATAGCTAGCAGCAAAGGGTTCCAAATTATATCTCACTTGTGTAGGGCGTGCTCTGACCTGATCCCAGTGGACGATGACAGACTGCGAAGTGCATGGGAATTGGACTTGGGCAACCCAATCACTGATGAACAATGGGCGGGCTGCTGCAGAGTTACTAGAACAGTATCCCTTAACAGCAGACATAAACTGATACACTTTAAATTCTTACGTAGAATTTGTATTACACCTGCCCGAGTACACAGGATAGATCCCACCAGACTGCATTGTTGCCAGCGCTGTCCGGCCCCGCAGGCTGACTTCTCACATCTCGCATGGACCTGCCTGCGAATCCACACCTTTTGGGTAGCAGTACACAAACTTTTAAGTAAAATGATACAGATTCCTCTGGTGCCTTTGCCCGAGATAGCCCTCCTGGGATATGTAGTCCAGATCCCCCTGAAAGTGCACAGATTCGTTGCTATCTCCCTACTCCTAGCTAAAAGAGAATTCGCAATTTATTGGGGTAGCAAGAGGGCACCGACGACAACTGGTTGAATCCAAAGCCTTGCGACCTGCTCCATGAAGAGCGACCTGTATGCTGGCACTATCCCGCCTTCCTCCAGGCCGAAAGACAAATGGGGCCCCTTTCCGAGCTTTCCTTGCGATACAGCAGCAAGACCTCCCCTCGCAATGGGAGCAGGGTATTGTACCGACAGGGGTGGGTTAGTGGGGGTCTTGGAAGGGAGCCATTATATCGATACAATGATGAACCGCTTGATGGAGTTTCAATGTGTATCAAATATGATATTGTCACCACTTGATTGCCCTACCGTGCCTTAATTGACCTGTCGTGCTGATTGTGTTCAAAATGTACCCTATGTATACTGCAATTGAACTCTGTGCTCTGCTTTACTTTTCACAAAATGCTAAATAAAGTTTTAAAAATAAAAAACCTGCAATTGAAACAACACCATGGACAGTGGGGTATGCGGAGGGTTTCTATGACGCATTTGACCTGGATCAAGACAATTGTATGATGGCCAGTATTGATCTGGGGATGGATACTACAGAAGTAATTAGGAGGCTGAATGAAATAGGCCTACAAACTAACATAAGTAGTGGAACTGGCTTCAAACTCAAATCTAAGTGTGTTCTAAATGTCCCACATGATGACATCAATGTAATCTAGGAGAACATAATCAAACAGCTTAAACATATGAGGGGACAAACTTATAAAAATCAGAAGGAACTTTGGCGTACAACTTGGGTACGGTTTAAAACTAACGGAATTAGGGTCAAGGAATGATTTTGTCAATAAACCATCCAATAAGGGTGGGTGTTGGACTTGGCCCTTAGGGCAGGTTCACCCCTAATCTTTTTGCATTTATTTGTGACCCAGTGTTAGTGATTTTTGGGTCTCTGCGCACTTTTTCCCTGTGTCCCAGAGTAAAGTGCGTGCGTGTAGTATGGCTGGCCTGCCCTCCCATAGGAATGCATGGGGAATGTGTGTGTCCATGTTAGTTCCTGATGCGTGGGGAGTGCAGGCTCGAGTTTGGTATGTGTGAACTCGTGAGAATGAATGCTGCGCGATGGTATGTGCGGCTTGTATGTGTCTAGAAGGGAAGTGCTACTTCTGGACATTGATGTATGTGTGCAGTAAGGGTGCTGGAGCGTGATTGGCTGGAGCTGGCGGGCATGCCAGGCTCCAGGAAGTCTGGATGGGTCTGCCCGGTGGTGAGTGTGAGATTAGCATGAGTGATGTGTGGGAGGAGTGCACCTGTGTCCTGAATGGGGCTTGGTTTTTCCCCACACAATGCTGGCTCCGCCCCCCTGTGGTGTGTCTAACGACCCTAGCCTCCCCAGTGAATGAAAGGGGTGGTTGGGCCATCAAGGGTACTCCAAAGCCAGCTGCAACTGGTTTTCCCCCCACCCTGCACCCTGAAACAAAGGATTTCACAGTATAAGAAGGGGCTGTGTCCCCATGAATGTTGTTCTACTTTTGGATCCTGCCAGAGGGGGCTGCTGCTGCTGCTGGGCCAGAGGACCGCCACTTGGACTGTCTCCCTGCCTGGAGACCCAGTGTGCTGGCTCTGGGCCCAGCCTTGCCCCCCTGCCTGCCTCCAGACCTTGCTGGAGCTTTTCTTTTGCCCCTAGCGCTGAAGAGCGCTTCCTTTGTGCTGCCTAGCGCTGGGAGCGCTTTATCTTTACTGCTAGCGCTTTGAGCGCTTTATTTGCATTTCCAGCGCAGGGAGCGCTTTTCCCTTTGCTCATAGTGTTTGGGAGCGCTTTTTGTGCAGCCGGTGCCCACCCGGCATTTGGCCACCTGAATTGCCGATTTTTGACCGATCGAGTGCCCACCTCGCTTTATATTTTAATTGGAAGCCGGTGCCCACCCGGCATTGCCCCGTGTTATTTTAATTATTAAAAGCCGGTGCCCACCCGGCATTGCCTGTGATCACCGCCGCAGCCCAGGGGCATCGAAACCGTTGCCGGGCCGCTGTCTAGTGCGACCCAGAAGTGCTGGGCCGACCGGCCAATCGCAGCGCGGCCCCCAGGAAGGACCGGAAGTCCCGCCCTCGGTGCCACAACGCGAGCAGGAGTCCTTGCCAGCCGGCCGGTGCCTAGCGAGGCTCCCCCGAGGAAGAGGAGCCCCGCCCGCGGCCCCAGCAGTGCCGCAGCCCTGCAGAAGTCCCGGTGAGTGCGGGGGCCGTTTCTCTTTGTTTTCCGAGCGGCCCCAGTTGGCAGAGGGCCGCTCCGACGTCCATCCTGAGTCCACGAAGGACTCCAGCAGCCCCGCATTTTTTGATTAGGAGCCCCGAGGCTCCTGGGGGCAATTTGTATATTTCGAGCCCCGTGAGGCTCCACGCCACAGTGAATTTACGAGCCTGCAAGGCTCGAGGGGGCAGTTCTTTGTTCGTTGAGCCCTGAAGAGAGGCTTGGGTGCCAGTTCATTGTTTTAGAGCGCAGAAGCTCTATAGTGCCAGCATATTTGTTTTATGAGCCTAGAGAGGCTCGAGGGGACACGAGTGTGGTCAGAGCCCCGAGGCTCCCACGTAGTACTTGCCCTCACCCTTGTTCTTGAGCCCACGAGGCTCCAACGTTGATCATCTGTATTTACAACTGTCCAGCACTTAGTGGACAGTTGCCACGTTTAGGCTTTGTGTTCTTGGCTGCCTGCGCAGCCTCCCTGACATTGAGACTCAGGGCATTTCAGCCCTTGCGAGGCCAGTTGGCCCGAGGGACATTTCTAGTGTTGTGCCATGGGCACCCTGCGCAATTTATGATTTACTGCTTATTTGATTCCTGCGCAAATGTTCTACCTGAACCTCTGAATGTGTTTTAATACCTCATGTGCCATGTTCTTTATTTTTTATCCCCTTTGCTAAAAGTGACCTGCTTAGAGGATTGTTTATGTCATTACCTTTGCTAAAAGTGACCTGCTTAGGTGATTCCTTATGCTTTTATTCCCCTTTGCTAAAAGTGACCTGCTTAGAGGATTGTTGATGTTTTATTGCCTTTGCTAAATGTGACTTGCTTAGGTGATTATTTTAGGTTTCCTTCCCTTTGCTAAATGTGACTTGCTTAGGTGATGGTTTTCCTTCCATAGGTCCTGATATTAAGGTCCTAGCTCCCTGCGTGATTTTCCTACAGTTTTAGGGTTGCGTAGGAGGTATTTACCCTTTACCAGGAAGTCCTGGTTGTGTGCTACATGTAACTATTTTGTGTGCTACATTCATTATATGTTTATGTGCTAAGTGTTATACCTACAAGTATTATTTCTAAAAAGTGCATACCCCTGACAGTGGTCCAGGTGGCCCTGTCCTGTACATAATCCCTTGTAAATCTTGCCCGTGCCTGTTGGCACATTGTAAAGTGTGTGTCTTATCTAATGTGTTTTCATTATTATAATACAAAGACTATTTTTGATATAACCTTGTGTGGAGTTTCCTTTGTGGTGGGCTTAGGGTGTTGTCGCTGGGGTGCGCGCGCAAACGCTTTACACATCGCCTCCGAGATTAGCCTTGCTGCTCGCGTCACGTTACCTAGAGGGTGAGCAGGGGTTATCTTGGTGTGTAACTCCCTTGCCCTGACCTTAGAAATGGCGATCCCTGACTGACTTTGGCGTGAGCGTTGGCCGGCCGGGGGTCCCGTTTCTAACAATGGTGGCAAGCGGTGTGGATTGGACTTGCGTTTGCGCTGTACCACAGTGGCGACAGGCCACACTACAAAACTCTGCAATTTTATATAACCACATTTGGGGGATTATTGTTTTTTAGGGAAGATCAGTATTGCTTCTCCTGAAAGGTGTCATTTTGTGATTTGTGTCCAGTACCTTGTTCCCCGCCCTACTCCCACATTGGTACCTGTGTCGCTTTATGGTCAGGTTGAGAAATCAGGGGTGGTAGAAACTGCCTTACCAGGGGGCGAGTGTGTGAATGAGTGGTGTGTTACACTGGACAGAGGAGTGCAAGTTCTCTGAGATAGGAATCTTGCTGAATTTTTGTAATTGTGTACTCCTGTTAAGCTCAGACCCCCAGGTTCCCTGTGTCAAACTCTTCTTGAGAACGTCCGCCAAAATGGAGCCTGTTTTTGATCTCTGTGGTCTTTTTAGGTACAGTAGGTCAGAGCTGGTCAGATTCTGTGAAGAGGGAGGCATGGAGGTGAGTGAGTCGGATACTCAGTCCCAGCTTAGGGACAGCCTGATCCAATGGCAAAAGGGTCAGTGGGATCTTGAGCACAGTGAGAGAGATAGGGCCCGGGCCGCACGCCATGAGGGTGGTGAGTCTGTGGGGAGCCCTGAAGAATGTGAAGTGGATGAGAGTGACAGTGAATGGGCACCAGCAGATAGTGAGGACCCCATAGATAGGGAGTCCCTTGCTGGGTCCAGTGTCAGTACAAGCGCTCCATCCCTTGTCCTGTCCCCAGAGGAGTGGTTGGATAGGAGGGAAGAGCGGGAGCATCAGCTAGCGATGGAACAGCTCAGGTTGGAGCACGCCAAGCTAGAGGCTGAAAAGGCCTTGTTCAGGGAGAAGGTAACCCGAGAGGGTAGGTTATCCCCTGAGTACAGTTTTAATTTTCTGGATTCCCCAGGGAGGGTTGAGTCCAGTGGTGGCAGCTATTTAAATTTCATTGTAGAAAGTCCTACTCCCAGTTCCCCGAGAATGGTACCTGTTTCCCCAGAAGAGGAGTTTAGGGTGAAATTCAGGAACCTTAGGAAACCACCTCACCAGGAGTGGGGGTATTTTGTGGATGACTGTTCTGATGCAATGTGGGATTGGCTGAGGGCTAACTCGGACAATGAGGTGGACGGAATAGTCAATATGGTTCTCAAAGAGCAGTTGCTCAGTGTTGTTTGTCCAGAGTTGCGCCAGCACCTGCTGGAGTTGAAATGTTTTTGTCCTTGGGACCTTGCAGAGGAAGCAGAGCGCTGGGACAGTGCGAGAGGTTCTTTAGAGTCACTAGTGAGTGATTCCAACAATAGTGGGTCAGGTGTCCTCCAGCCCAGCGTGGTGGAGGAGGGTGAGAGTAGCCCAGCTAGGTCCCAGTATAGTGAGGAGGGTGTAGGGGCTTACTGCCTGTCTCAGTGGAGCGGGAGTGAGTGTGAGACCAAGAGTCCCCAGGCGCCCGAAGCCCTGCCTCAGAGCCTGGATGGTTTCTTTAGGGAACACCAGGATGGGAACCTAGGCTTGCCTGTTAGTTCACTTGAGGGAGATCTCCTAGTGTGTAGAGGACCTGGAGCATCTGTAAGCGGAGCTTCTATGGTTCTAGAGTCTGGCAGTACCGCTCCGTTAGGGAGGGTACAGGAGTCCAGCGAAAGGAGTGATTGGGGGATAGTATGTGAGTCCCGAGAAGTCCTGGAGTGCCAGGCAATTGTTCCACCGAAGGTTTTAGACCAGAGGTTGGAAGGCCAGGTTCAGGATCCGCCTGACCTGAAGGGTGGGACTACTGTAATCAGTGTCCTGACCAGTTCTTTTTCCAGAGGTACCGCCCTGGTTGGGAGGGAGCAGGACTCTGGAAGGGGGTGCAGAGGGTGGGAGAGCCCACCTCTGACCCCGGTGCAACCTGAGGGGTTAAACCCTAGGTTGGAAGAATGTTGTTTAGAGGAAACCCCTCGCAGGAGGAGGAGGAACCCTAGAAGAAGAGGTAAGGGGAGGAGAGCCTTCCCTGAGACTCCTGGTCCGCCTGAGGTTGTAGACCGTAGGCTGGGGAACCAGTGGCAGTCTAGCCCGGTCTTGCAGACAGGAAGGGTGGAAAATGGCTATTATGTGCCAGGGGTTACTACCCCCCACTTTGTGAGTAGGCAGGATCCAGTGGCACCTGGGTGGCCTAGGGCCTGGTCCTGGCCGACGGCAGCTGGAGAGTACCAGTGGGGTACCCCAGTTAGTCCCTACAGTAGTTTTAGAAGGAACCCCAGGGGTTCACCGTGGCGTAAAACAGGAGGGTGTCCCTGCAGTTACGGGCCCGCGTCCGTGTTTTATCGCCCCAAGCAGGGAAGTCCATCACGGTGGTGATTGGCCTGCCCTGCATTTTGTCTGGAAGGGGGTTGTGTTGGACTTGGCCCTTAGGGCAGGTTCACCCCTAATCTTTTTGCATTTATTTGTGACCCAGTGTTAGTGATTTTTGGGTCTCTGCGCACTTTTTCCCTGTGTCCCAGAGTAAAGTGCGTGCGTGTAGTATGGCTGGCCTACCCTCCCATAGGAATGCATGGGGAATGTGTGTGTCCATGTTAGTTCCTGATGCGTGGGGAGTGCAGGCTCAAGTTTGGTATGTGTGAACTCGTGAGAATGAATGCTGCACGATGGTATGTGTGGCTTGTATGTGTCTAGAAGGGAAGTGCTACTTCTGGACATTGATGTATGTGTGCAGTAAGGGTGCTGGAGCGTGATTGGCTGGAGCTGGCTGGCATGCCAGGCTCCAGGAAGTCTGGATGGGTCTGCCCAGTGGTGAGCGTGTGATTAGCATGAGTGATGTGTGGGAGGAGTGCACCTGTGTCCTGAATGGGGCTGGGTTTTTCCCCACACAATGCTGGCTCCGCCCCCCTGTGGTGTGTCTAACGACCCTAGCCTCCCCAGTGAATGAAAGGGGTGGTTGGGCCATCAAGGGTACTCCCAAGCCAGCTGCAACTGGTTTCCCCCCCACCCTGCACCCTGAAACAAAGGATTTCACAGTATAAGAAGGGGCTGTGTCCCCATGAATTTTGTTCTACTTTTGGATCCTGCCAGAGGGGGCTGCTGCTGCTGCTGGGCCAGAGGACCGCCACTTGGACTGTCTCCCTGCCTGGAGACCCAGTGTGCTGGCTCTGGGCCCAGCCTTGCCCCCCTGCCTGCCTCCAGACCTTGCTGGAGCTTTTCTTTTGCCCCTCGCGCTGAAGAGCACTTCCTTTGTGCTGCCTAGCGCTGGGAGCGCTTTATCTTTACTGCTAGCGCTTTGAGCGCTTTATTTGCATTTCCAGCGCTGGGAGCGCTTTTCCCTTTGCTCATAGCGTTTGGGAGCGCTTTTTGTGCAGCCGGTGCCCACCCGGCATTTGGCCGCCTGAATTGCCGATTTTTGACCGAGCGAGTGCCCACCTCGCTTTATATTTTAATTGGAAGCCGGTGCCCACCCGGCATTGCCCCGTGTTATTTTAATTATTTAAAAGCCGGTGCCCACCCGGCATTGCCCGTGATCACCGCCGCAGCCCAGGGGCATCGAAACCGTTGCCGGGCCGCTGCCTAGTGCGACCCGGAAGTGCTGGGCCGACCGGCCAATCACAGCGCGGCCCCCAGGAAGTCCCGCCCTCGGCGCCACAACGCGAGCAGGAGTCCTTGCCAGCCGGCCGGTGCCTAGCGAGGCTCCCCTGAGGAAGAGGAGCCCCGCCCGCGGCCCCAGCAGTGCCGCAGCCCTGCAGAAGTCCCGGTGAGTGCGGGGGCCGTTTCTCTTTGTTTTCCGAGCGGCCCCAGTTGGCAGAGGGCCGCTCCGACGTCCATCCTGAGTCCACGAAGGACTCCAGCAGCCCCGCATTTTTTGATTAGGAGCCCCGAGGCTCCTGGGGGCAATTTGTATATTTCGAGCCCCGTGAGGCTCCACGCCACAGTGAATTTACGAGCCTGCAAGGCTCGAGGGGGCAGTTCTTTGTTCGTTGAGCCCTGAAGAGAGGCTTGGGTGCCAGTTCATTGTTTTAGAGCGCTGAAGCTCTATAGTGCCAGCATATTTGTTTTATGAGCCTAGAGAGGCTCGAGGGGACACAAGTGTGGTCAGAGCCCCGAGGCTCCCACGTAGTACTTGCCCTCACCCTTGTTCTTGAGCCCACGAGGCTCCAACGTTGATCATCTGTATTTACAACTGTCCAGCACTTAGTGGACAGTTGCCACGTTTAGGCTTTGTGTTCTTGGCTGCCTGCGCAGCCTCCCTGACATTGAGACTCAGGGCATTTCAGCCCTTGCGAGGCCAGTTGGCCCGAGGGACATTTCTAGTGTTGTGCCATGGGCACCCTGCGCAATTTATGATTTACTGCTTATTTGATTCCTGCGCAAATGTTCTACCTGCACCTCTGAATGTGTTTTAATACCTCATGTGCCATGTTCTTTATGTTTTATACCCTTTGCTAAAAGTGACCTGCTTAGAGGATTGTTTATGTTATTACCTTTGCTAAAAGTGACCTGCTTAGGTGATTCCTTATGCTTTTATTCCCCTTTGCTAAAAGTGACCTGCTTAGAGGATTGTTGATGTTTTATTGCCTTTGCTAAATGTGACTTGCTTAGGTGATTATTTTAGGTTTCCTTCCCTTTGCTAAATGTGACTTGCTTAGGTGATGGTTTTCCTTCCATAGGTCCTGATATTAAGGTCCTAGCTCCCTGCGTGATTTTCCTACAGTTTTAGGGTTGCGTAGGAGGTATTTACCCTTTACCAGGAAGTCCTGGTTGTGTGCTACATGTAACTATTTTGTGTGCTACATTCATTATATGTTTATGTGCTAAGTGTTATACCTATAAGTATTATTTCTAAAAAGTGCATACCCCTGACAGTGGTCCAGGTGGCCCTGTCCTGTACATAATCCCTTGTAAATCTTGCCCGTGCCTGTTGGCACATTGTAAAGTGTGTGTCTTATCTAATGTGTTTCATTATTATAATACAAAGGCTATTTTTGATATAACCTTGTGTGGAGTTTCCTTTGTGGTGGGCCTAGGGTGTTGTCGCTGGGGTGCGCGCGCAAACGCTTTACACATCGCCTCCGAGATTAGCCTTGCTGCTCGCGTCACGTTACCTAGAGGGTGAGCAGGGGTTATCTTGGTGTGTAACTCCCTTGCCCTGACGTTAGAAATGGCGATCCCTGACTGACTTTGGCGTGAGCGTTGGCCCGCCGGGGGTCCCGTTTCTAACAGTGGGTAAATCATACTTTGGAGTAAAACACTATACACAGAAGTGACACAACAACAACCATGTTTTACACAATTGTGGAGAAAGGTTACCACAAGGATTTGACCACAAATAGCATGCTATGTAGTTATCTTGGAGAGATGATGGGATTCTAGAACATGGGGAGTAGCAGTTGCTTAAAAAAGAACACTCAGCTATCGCCACTTTTCTTTCATTGCCAAAAGTACATAGGAACAGAGAGAAACCACTGAGCCGGCCGATAGTGTCTGCAATTGGCAGTCTCCTGGAAAGAACATCTGTCTACATTAACCATTGTCTGTTTCAATTTGGTAAGAATTGACCCCATACTTACAAGATAGTACAGATTTTCTGGGAATCCATGGAAATCAACATATATACTTGTTACACTAGAAATACAATCTGTATATACCAGTATCAGATATCAAGATGGCCTGAGAAAAGTTGAACAATTTGGAAAATCAAGACCCTGAACACAGTACGAACATAGCAGAATGCTCATTGAGATGACCAAATTCTGCTTAGACGAAAATGTCTTCCTGTTTAATGATGTGATGTATAAGCATATGCAGGGGACTGCCATGGGCACCTGCTTCGCCCCCAGCTATGCCAATCTAGTGATGAGCTGGTGGAAGGAGCATATGTCTATGGGCCCCCAAATGCTGGAATTTATGTAGAAGGTTATAATTTGGCTCTGTTATATAGATGATGTATTTTTTATTTGGCAAGTGACTGTTGAAGTGATGTATGAGATCTGATATCATCTGAATGAGCACAGTCTCAATCTGGGTTTTATCATGGTGTGTAGGAAAACAAATATTGATTTTCTAGATATAAACATAGGGGTGGAGAAGGATGCCTTAACAGCATTTCTTTTTATAAACGAGACAGCAGGGAATACAGTACTACATTCCCTTAGATGCCATCCACAGTCAATCTGGGTTTTATCATGGTGTGTAGGAAAACATATATTGATTTTCTAGATATACACTTAGAGGTGGAGAAGGATGCCTTAACAACATTTATTTTTATAGATGAGACAGCAGGGAATACAGTACTACATTCCCTTAGCTGCCATCCACAGTATGTAAAATGTACATCCCTTCGGGGAGTTAGTAAGGTTAAAAAGAAACTGCAGTACTGATAGAAAGTTCCCAGTTAGATCCTATTACAAGATTTAGGGCTAGACGTTATCCCAACAAGGTTCTAACGAAGGCAGTGGAAAGAATAAATATAACTAACAGAGAGAGGCTGTTTTATGGGACACTTTTGGAAGATGTGAAGAAAACCCCGGGTAGAGTTACAATCATCACAACCTTTAATATGGAGTCAAAGAGGGTAGCTAGAACCTTAGCCAGTAATTGGGAGATACTGAAAAACTAGGAAACCATAAGGAAGTACATAGGAGAATCTCCCCACATATAGCAGGAGCACGAACATAAGGGACATGCTGATCCAGAGCTATTTCCAAATGGGAATCCAGGAAATGTATTTGGGGAGAACACAAAGGGTTCTATCCCTGTAACAGCTACAAAGCATATACATATAGTCCAAACAGAAAGACATATGATGTTCTATTCCATAAGAAACCCTATGAAAGCAAAAACTACTTTACTTGTAGGGCAGATCATGTGGTATATTGCATGGAGTGTCCCTTTACTCTTCGAGTCAAGAAACGTATCCTCTAACACATAAGGTCCATTAACAACAGGGACCCCAAAAATTCAGTGACCTGACATTTCCAAATGGAACACAGGAGGGGGACTGGACACACCTTACCTACTTTGGCCTTGATAAAGTAAGAAAACACCAAAGGGTTTGTATGAAACTTCACAGAATGGAATAACTATATATAATTAACCTGGAGACCATTGAACCAGGGGGCCTCAATATGAGTGAGGAACTGGTGGTACATCTTGATTAATAGAAAGTAAGCAACTGTTTATTTGATCCGTTGACCATTTACACTTAATGTCACCAAGAAAGGAAGTATATTGAGGGGCAGAGGTGCCCCTTTTTTAAGGAATATGAGGATTTGTGTTACTTTTTTACACCATCACCTTAATTTTTCTTGGAACTGAAGTAAAGCTCACCGGGTTAACAGGAAGAATAATGTTCAAACTACTCGATATTTGCCTTATATGGATATATAGTATGTAGGAAGTAGGAGGCTTTCCCATAAGAAGAGTTGAAATATTTGATGACATCTGTAAAAATAGAATATTCTGCCCAAAAGTGTCCCATAAAACAGCCTCTCTCTGTTAGTTATATTTAGTCTTTCCACTGCCTTCATTAGAACCTTGTTGGGATAACTTCTAGCCCTAAATCTTGTAATAGGATCTAACTAGGAACTTTCTATCAGTACTGCAATTTCTTTTTAACCTTACTAACTCCCCGAAGGGATGTACATTTTACATACTGTGGATGGCAGCTACGGGAATGTAGTACTGTATTCCCTGCTGTCTCATTTATAAAAAATAAATGTTGTTAAGGCATCCTTCTCCACCTCTAAGTGTATATCTAGAAAATCAATATCTGTTTTCCTACACACCATGATAATAACTAGTGAAATCATTCTTAGTATACCTACTTAAAACACACCAAAACTGCATATTGGCACACATTTTAAACATACACCCGTTTTGTATTTCAGTGTTGTACATTGCACATTTAACCTGACTGCTCAAGTAAGTGTAGCCTTGTTTTGAAGTTGCCATTGCCAAAAAAGAACTGCAGATTTAGTGGGCAGCTTTTATAGTACCCCTAGTGTATCTACTTCTCAACAGGGGTGGCTCCTCCGCTAAGGCAGAGGAGCGTCACCCCATTTCTCTCAGAGCAGGGAGAAGAAAAAAGAAAATAATAATAACGTTGTTATTATCATTTTTGTTTTGTAGGTTCGGGGTTAGGGCGGGGCTGGTGGCACAGGGGGAAGACTGATTTGTGCACACTAAGTGCGCATGACTGCTTGGCCGGACATCTGGGGCCGTTCAAACAGTCATAAGCACTTACGTTGTTCCCGACCAGGCTGTAATGCACAGCCTGGTGGAGAACAATGCCAGGCTCCCTGTCCCCGTCTGAGTGCCAAAACACAGCACTCAGACCAATCACAGCGCTGCATTTCAGCATTGTGTTGGCTTAGGGGAGCCTATGTGCTTCCTCCTTGTGGGTGAAGCAGCGGAGGTGAGATGGCGAACGGCGGTTGTGAGGAGGGAAGAGTTTTTATTTTTATATTTTTTCCCCCTGCCCGCCAGTCCTGCCCTGCCGCCACAACCCACCCCGCCTGCCACCCCCACCCACCACCCGTTACCTGCCAGCCACTACTGCTTCTCAGGGGCTTCTCACATTCTTCTCAGTTTAAGAAATTGTTATTAAGTTTTAACAAAAACACAAACAGAGCCATACAATAATGTAGATGAATATGATAAGTTAAAACATGAGGCAATAGAGTTAATGAAAAATCCAGAATAACCAATGAGGGGAAGAAAGAAAAGTAAAGAAAAGAAGGAGAGGAGAGAGCGAGAAAGAAAAAAGGCGGAGGTGGGGAAGGGGGGAAAAGACAGAGAATGAAGATGGAAGGGGAGAAAAAGAAGCCACATGAAATTAGGGAATATGCAAATATAAAACAGGTCATGAACTCATGTGGGATGGGTAGAAGAGAGGTAAGTAACAAAGGGGAGCCATAGGAGATCGGATTTAATTTTTAAAGGGACAGAAGAAGAAGAAGCAACAGAAATCCTATGCTCGTCACATATGAAATTCCACCAAGTTATAACAGAAATTTTGGAGTTATCTTTCCAACAAGATAAAATCACTTTAAATGCAATAGCAATGAACAGATCAAGTAATCTAGCATTAGATGAGACCATATCTATATAATCTGATAAAGAACCTAAAAATACATTTGCTAACGTGAATGGAGTAGAACATTGAAACATACGCATGCATATATCCCAGATAGATTTCCAAAATGAGAAGACAGAGGGGCAGTCAAACAGTTGATGCTTAAGTGTACCTGTTTTGGAAGAACAAGACCAGCATACAGAGGGCGAAGAAGGTGGAAACTTGGAAATACTTACAGGTGTAAAAACAACTCTATGATAAATGAAAAAAAGGGATTGAGTAATGCGTGCAGCAATAGAAACTTTAAATAATTTGGACCATAAACGATCCCAAACATCAACGGGTATCGAGACATTCAAATCAGCTTCCTAAGCAGTCTCAACAAAGGACTTGGGGCGATCAGAAACATTGGAAACCAATAATTTATATACAAGGGAAGCTTTTGGTTGGTGTAGGGTGAACAAAGGGTAAAGTGGGGATAAGGGGGAGAAGGAGGGTAAAACATCGGGCGGTGAAAGGAATGTTAAGTGAGAGCGAATAGCATTAGTTATGATGGTATACTCCTGTAAACACAAAATGGGCAGTTGATAAATATTTTGCAACTCATGAAAAGGGAGAATAGAATTATTGGAAAAGAATTGATGCACAAAAGAAATCCCCTTTTCTTTCCAGTATTTGTAATAGAAAGACTTGCCCTTATATTTGAGAAACTTATTATACCACACAATGGATGATAAGAAGCATTGAAGGGGAGATAGGTCTTTGGAAAAAGTGTCATGCAACAGCGACTGAGAATATTTCAGTACCGGATGTTTGGACAAAAAGGAACAATTGGACATAAAGACAGCATGTTGAAACGAAAAGTCTTTCAACAGGGAACGTTCAAACACCACCCATCTGGGAACCGGTGAAGTAAAAAAATCATATGCTAAAGAGAAGGATTGTTTTATCATAAAGTCAGAGTGATATAATTTGAAGTTGGGAAAACGGACACCTCCTTCATTTTTAGGACGGATGAGTGTTTGCAAAGCAAAGCGGGGGTGCTTATCATTCCACAAAAATTTGGAACATATAGAATTCAAACGGGCAAAATATGAGTAAGGGATTTTTATGGGGAGCATTGATATAGTATAAAGAATATGCGGTGTAATCATCATTTTAATAGTATTCAGTCTACCCCACCAGGACAAAAATAAGGGAGACCAGCTTTGGAGAAGGGACTGGAGTTTTTTGACAAGGGTATCAAAGGTGAACTTAAGTGTGTCAGCGAGAGAAGTGGAAAACCAAATACCAAGGTATTCTATTTTGGAAGGGCACCAAGCAAAGTCTGTAGAGTCAAACATGTATTGGTAACAAATGGAATTTAGGGGTAGGACTTCTGTTTTGGATAGGTTGAGTTTGTAACCTGAAATGGAAGAATATAAACAAACTTCATCCATGAAATGTGGTAAAGACGAGACCGGGTTAGCCACATAGACTAGGATATCATCTGCATATGCAGGGATTTTCGTTTCAACAGATGCTAGTTTGAAACCATGGACATTGGGGTTATTTCCAATACGTTCCAAAAAGGGCTCGAGACATAAAATAAATAGTAATGGGGAAAGAGGACAACCCTGTCTTGTGCCCCTAGACAAAGAAAAAAATCAAGAAAACTGGTTGTTAACAAAAATACTAGCACGGGAGAGGAGTAAAGGAGCTTAACTAAGGAAATAAAAAAGGGACCAAAGCCAAACCATTGCAGGGACCGAAACATAAATTGCCAGTTGATCCGAACAAAGGCTTTTTCTGCATCCAGGGACAGGGCTGCAAGGGGAGATTTAAAGGATTTACTGTGTGAAATAATGTTGGCAAACATACGGGCATTATCAGAGGCCAACCTACCTTTTACAAAGCCAACCTGGTCAGTTTTAATCAAAAGGGGGATGAGAGCATCTAGACGGGAAGCAAGAATTTTAGCGAACATTTTACAGTCATAATTAATCAGGGAGATTGGGCGATAATTCTTACATTGGGAGTGATCCTTGTCAGGTTTGGGAATTATGATAATTAGGGCTTCCAAGAAAGAGCCTGAGGCTTTGGCAGAGGAAATGAATGAATTAAAAAGTTGAAGTAATTTGGGTGCAAATATGGAATGGAATGCAGAATAAAACTCAATAGGCAAGCCGTCAGGACCCGGAGCTTTAGATTTTTTGAGGGAAGAGATGGCCTGAAGGACTTCTTGAAGGGAAATATCTTTCTCTAATTGGGCAAATTCATCAGGAAGAGAAGGAGGAGAGGGGAGACCTTCAAAAAAAGACGTTAGGTTAGGATCCGATGGGTAAGTGTCATCTGTATAAAGGTTATGATAATAATTATGAAAAACTTCCGCAATGTCCTCATCCGAGGAAACTAATTTATTAGTTTGATCATTAAAAATAGGACCAACCGATTTACGTTCAGATTTGATTTTGAGATAGTTTGCCAACATTTTACCCGCTTTGTTTTGGCCCCCATGATATTTGGACTTAATTTTTAAGAGGGTGTTACAAGCCTCGACTGTAGCAATTTTATTTAACTCAGACTTGGCTTTAATTAAACTCTGAAGAGCATCCTTTGATTTGGAGGAAAAATACGAGTGTTCAAGACTTTTAATATTCTTGAGTTGGTTGTCATAGTTGAGTCTGTTAGTTTTCTTCTTTCTTGTAACGTACGAAATAGTAAATGCTCTAAAAGCAGCTTTGAAAGCATCCCAATTATTAGGAATAGAGGTGTCCGAGGGGTAATTAATGAAAAAAATTCACTAATAAAAGCCGTAGCTTCCTTAACATAAACAGCATCAGACAATAAAAATGCATTGAATTTCCATCGACTGAATTTGGAAGAGGTGAAGGTAAGTTTAATGGCTGCATGCACAGGGGCATGGTCAGACAGAAAAATGGATCCAATATCAGATTTTTAAGGGAGGGAAGGAGGGATTTACTAACCATAATATAATCTATTCTATAACGGGTATGATTGACATTCGAGAAAAAGGTATATTCAAGGGTGTCAGGATTACATATTTTCCATACATCATAAAGAAGACGCGAGGCAATGGCAGATTGGAAACATTTATGAGTCTTATCAGATTGAAATTTGTGAGATGAGAGCCTATCCGAAAATGGATCTAACCATTGATTAAAGTCACCGGCTATTACAATATTTGGGCAGTCCATAGTAGAGATAAGGATTTTAATATCGTTCCAAAATTTTGGATCTGGTCGAACTGGACCATAAATGTTTAGTAGAACTAAAGTCGTATTTTGGATCATAACCTTTGCCATTACCCAGCGTCCCTCGTCATCATTTTGAGAGGATAACATTTGGGCTGATAACCCCTTATGAAACAAAATTGCAACACCCCCTTTTTTGTTAACCGCAGGGGAGAAAACCAACTGACCCACCCAATGCCTTTTTAATTTAGAAGATTCAACATCCGTACAATGAGTCTCTTGGAGAAAAACAACTTGAGAATTAATTTTAGATAGATGAGACAGTACCTTCTGACGCTTGACAGGATGACCAAGACCTCGAACATTCCACGTCACAAAATTGCACATGATGGAAGGGAAGGATGGGACAGTACACGTGGGGTTAACACACTGCAGGAAAACATCTACAAAAGAGGACATAGAAAAGAGAAACATTACACTGTGAGATAATACCCAATACATGTAGAGTAAACATATTCAATAAGACCAAAGTCACTGTGATTGAGACCAGAAACCAAAGAAGCCACAATACGAAAAACAAAGACAGGCTAGGGAGAAAAAAGTGAGGGAGTGCCCAAGTCAGAGGAAAAATGTAGAAAAAGAGACAGCAAGAAAGAAAGGAAAGAAAAAAGAAAGAAGCAACAGGAAAGAAACAAGAAGACAGATCAAGGCAGAAAAGCCAGTTCTGAGAGAACAGAAATAGCCAATACATCGGCGGCTAGGAAACGCCAAAGAGGACAGGGGTCCCATTGAGCAACGGAAGAGCAATAACAGGCATAAATAGGAAGAAGTCAAGAAACCTCAAGGAAGAGGATGACACATAAAAAGAACCATGGCAGAGCCAGGGGAAACAGATAACCACAACAAATTCAAGCTTGCAAGAGAGAGATCAAACATTAGTTTCCATTGCAGATGAGGAAACAGACTGTAGATAAGCATGGAGCTTCTGGGGATCATCGAAGGATCGGGTACGACCATTATGTGTGATCTTGCAGAAACACGGATGCAGGATACCATACTGAATATTCAGCTGCCGCATTTGAGGACGAAGATTCAAAAATTATTTTCGTCGGGCATTGGTAGCATTGGAAAGGTCCTGTGAAATAAAGATATTATGTCCCGACCATACAAGACGACGCTTGAGTCTGACAGATTTGAGCACAGTCATTAGTTCAGTAAACTAAAGAAATAATATAATAATACCACGAGGTTTAGAGGCATTGGAGGTGAGGCGTCCTAGGTGGCGAGCTCGCTGGATATTTAGAGGATGAGACGTAGGTTGGAGGTCCAGAAGATCATGCAGGAATTTTCGAACAAACGACACCATGTCCGATCCCTCAACATTCTCCGGAACACCATATACGCTCAGGTTATTCCTTCGATTGCGATTTTCAAGGTCCTCTGTGTGGAGCTTGATCATTTGAATTTCTTTTTCCAATTGGGGAATTTTAGAAGAAGAGTCCTGCATATCACTGACACGCTGTTCTAGGTTCAGGACTTTACCCTCCATAACGACCCATCTCTCCTCAATTTGTTTAAGCTTCTCATTAGTAGCAGACATGAAAGGCTGTAGACCCCGTACCTCCTCTAGAATGGAATCCAAAACAGGATTAGGAGACGCATAGATAGGCGAGGGGCGGTCATTTTTAGGTATTTTTGGTTTTGTGCCTGTGTGGGTAGATTTGGTACTGCTTGCGTCATGAGACATTGCGCCGGTTCGATAGCGCAGCAAAAGTCGAAGAAATAGTATGACAACTGAAGAAAAATGGCGGGAAAGACTCCAATAATACAGGTAGGGATCCGCAGAAGCACAAAGTTGAAGGCCACAACCACAGGGAAGCAATAAAGAAATGGCAACTGCAGCTCACACCTACACTGAATGCCCAGACTCCACAGTAATGTTAAAAAATACCCTCACATGAAGGACAAATGCTCTCTATTTCAGCGAATTTGCAATGGATCATGTTAAAAGATGGGAAAAAAACAAGGTGGACAGCATTCAGAGATGTAAAAACACAGTCTTATTCGTAGGTGGCGCAGAAAATAAAAGCCTGACAAGTCCAGCACTCAAAATGGCCGCCAAAACCATAAAAGTTGATTTTTGAGGAGATAATTAATTAGAAACGCTGGCAGAAAAATAAATGTTGTGCCATACCTTGTAAGTGAAAATTGAGAGGCATTTAGCATATGGCTGTCGTGTGGAGGCAGACTGCCATGAAAGCAGGGTGCAGCCGAGGAGCAGGAGAATGGACGCGGGCTTGGCGGGTCAAAATGGCGGCCGCCCGCGTCCTGACGATGAAGGAAATTGCCGAATGAAGCTGTAGTCGGAAAACGGCAAGAGAGACGTCGAATCCGTCTTTATTCGTTTCAGGGCATATTCCGACGTGAATATCTCCGCAAGTCAGGTGTAGTGTAGTTCCTATCTTCCCAATAGGCTCTGCGCATTGGAATAGTACCTACAGCAGTAAAGGCCTAGGCCAGACGTTAACTAGGTCTACTACTGTCGATACTAGACTTAATTTTTGGGTTTGCCAGCTAAGCTCAGAGTTCGCTAGAAACTTTCTCGAATGTTCAGGAAAGAATTACCTCCCCTGATTAGACAAGAAGGGATTTAGTTTCTGACAACCATAGAACATGACAACTTTGCTCTCCCCTAATCAAGAGTCAATCTCCAGAGTCGTGTGAGCACAAGGCAATTATTTTACTCAGTCAGTACGTGCATTCTTAGTCTCATCAGAATGTAGAGAAAAGGAAGAGACGGGCGTGTTCAATAAAAAGGTGTTATTTATTGATCAGTCTCTTTTCTCATACATGAGAAATGGATCGATATTATTGCAATACTTATAGTTAAGTAAAGTGCATACATTAAAAGCAATAGTATAAAATAATACTGTAAAAACATTGATATGGTTTCTGAGCCATATGATGTTTAAAATGATTAAGATATATTTACATACACATATACATTTGACTAAACGTACTCAACTGGTGTTTCTAAATACGCCTACCCCGTGTACCTGACCTAAGTCTAATGCGTGGGCGGGAATAGAAAGTTACAGTTTAAGTTAAGTTTGTTTTTGCCAAGTGAATAACTAAAGGAATTCTCTGTGAGGGGTTATTCAGTTCTGTACCTGGAAGTTAGGATGAATGAGGAATGGTATCTCTTTCTCTGCTCTCGATATTCCAGGCTGCCTGCGAGGGCTGCCCAGAAGCGCCGGTGCTGGGTCTCTCGGCTTGAGATAGCAGCGCGTCTCTCTGCGCGTCAGGAAGGCGGGGCTGCTGCCAGCGGGGTCTGCTTCTGCTCTCGGCTTCGGCAAGGGTGGCTGCTCCGTCTTGTCACCACGCGTGTCTTTGCATAGGGCAAGGTCGGCAATATTTATACCTTAAAGGTGCCGAGATTGACGTAAGGATGGACATAGGTACGTCAATAAAGATGTCATACGACTTGCTCGTTAGCACATTCTTTTGCAAAAGTTCTCTGTGAAATCAAAACAATGGCCGCACGGATTATCCAGGTTGTCATAGGTTTGATTTGTTATGAGAACGTCGTATGCCTTATCAGGGGCTGGAGGAATGTCGCTTGTCTAATTAGATCTCAAGCGTTATGACCTAATCAGATAACACGTTCCTGTGCCGTAGTGTGACTGCGTCAGATAACGGTATCTGCATCATGGGGGTTTTCATGCCTCATGGGCTGACTGTTAGTTAACTTGATAGTTAGTTTAACCAGAATAGGGTCAGGAATAGGGGGACTGATTCAGAACCTATAGAAATACACGACACCCACTCCACGCTAACTATGGTCATATCTACTAATCTATGCATAGTATAACATAGTACAACATACTATAGAGTATAGTGTATACCTTACCACCCCAAAATACATAAATGCATTTTGAAATTTTCAAATATACTGAAAAATTGCAGTCATATATATCGTATGCACTTAAGCTATGAATTAAATGCAAAAGTAAACACGCATTTTTATGCATTATTGCTTATTGGTATACGAGAAATACACATGAAATGGCTCTCAATATGGCTATACAGAAAGGAAGTTCGAGACCATTTCATCACATAATAAAATATATTTGTGAACATACCAGCGGGCAGCTAAAGTCTATAAAGTCTATAAAGTATCTAAAAATAGAAATCTTAGTTCTCTAGGAATAGTTTCTTACTTTAAGCAGAAGATCAGTGTCCCAGGAAAAAAATATATATAGAAAAATATTTTAGGGGCTTGCTGAAAAAATCGCTGTCCGTGAACTGGATTGTAATTGTTCATGTGACTTTATTTTTAAAGTTGAAGGCCGAATTCAGGAAACGCCGTGTGCGAGTTTACTCAAAAGTCTCTATTTCCGTTCCGGAGAGAACATCATATCATTCAGGCTTTCGAAAAAACTGTCAACAGCTTCATGGGAAAGTTCCACTAAGTCGGAAATAGGGGTAACCATGCATTCGTGCGCATGATTGTCTCCATTGACATTCTGATTTGCATTGCTGACAGAAGGTCGTACCTGTTCGATGCTGCTTTCATCTTGAACTTCACTACTCTTCAATCGTAGTGGTGAAGATTCCAGGAATGCCGTCATCAGGATTGGCAGCCTTTGAGGGCAGCACAAAGCGTGAACCTTGGTAGGAACCAACAGTGTATCTGCATCCACCGGCGCATCCGATTGTAGCGTCAGACAGGTGTCTAACACGCATTCTTCTCCGCATAGCAGACACCTTAGTACAGGTAAAACACACCTTTGCCACATTGGTCGAAATGATAGAAACCAAGTCATGTTTAGGTCTCTAAGCCGGGAGAGTCCCAGGATTTTTGATATCCGGTCCCGGTATCCAATGGCTAGGATCGTATCTTCCATTGTCGCGAGAGTTTGATCTGTGACATGGGTTGCCATAACGAAAAATAAGGACTAGGAATAGGATTCCTGCAGTTAGTCCCAGGATCAAGGGAAGTCCGCCAAAAATCGAATGGACGAAATCTGGAAAAATACCCAGTATGGCTTTGAATGGTGTTAATGCCATCGAAAATACTGTCTTAAATACCTTTGAGACCCCAGTGGTATCAGAAATATTTAAGATTTCGCTCAGGATTTCCGCGAAATGTACGGGGGAATTGGTTGATAATAATGTATGTATCTCTGCAGTCGTCCTTGCGACTTGTAGATCATACGTTTCTTTAGATGACGTGAGCCTTGTAGGCGTCTGAAGAAGCACTGTTTTCATTCTGCTTAAAGTGTCTATTCGAATAGAAGTAACTTTCAAATTGGGCCATGCCCTTGCCTCCCTGTCTGGAAAGGAGCTGGGGAACAAAGAACGTCCACAGCACTTGACCTTGGCCGTCGTAGTGACTAGATAAGGAGTCCCGGGCATAAGACTACAACATCTGCGGTCTACAATAAGAATGTAACTCCCATTATAGAGTCTTTGAAAGAATGGTTCTATTTCAGTTGCAGGTGCGCCTTGCTGGTGACATGAAAGGTTGTATGAATTCCCTTCACAGGCTCCATGCAAACTAATTCCGTTACACAGAAGCGTGCCGCTTAGTGACATAGCACAATTGTTGCCACTAAGAAACACTTTCTGTCCTTTATTACTGACACATGCATGTGAATAGGGCAGGTTCCAAGTTGTTTTAAGGTACCCCTTTCCCAATTTCTCGTACATGCCAGCCTGTATATAATTTTGGCAGTATTGAAACCTGAAGGTTGAGATTGGAATATTTATTATTCCGTGGATTATCCATTCACTGACAGGTCGTTCTGACATTGTCATTGGTAATCTTTCTAGTTTTTCAATGCTCAAGATTGTATAATCAGCACCCTTTTGCGCCATACCGATTTGTCTATCAGTAAGGTTAAAGATTTGGAATAGTGACGTTGTGTTGATTAAACGCCAAGGCACATAGCCTGAACGCAGATTTTGTAACGTCCAGCCAAGCTGTACAATGGAACGCAATTGTGACTGACCATGTTGTAATAACAGTAAGTCTTGCGATAATATGTCGATTGCTGAAGACACAATGCTGTCCAATGAAAACATTCTGGAGGACAGAGTCATTAACCCATTGTCCACTACAGAAAGTGATTTTTCCAAATTAATACGATCAATTTCACGTATTCTCTCTGCTGTTTCAATTTGAGTAACCTTCCAGGCCTCATTGTATGCTGCATATACAGAGGCTGCTATGAAACGCTTTTGACGCTGTTTGCGTGGTACCATTATGAAATCACGCAAGTCAGCACCATCAGTAAGTAAAGTTAGGTGTTGCTTAATTTCAGGCAGTGTGGAAGTCTGTAGCCATTGAAGGCATAATTTGCCCACACTGTAGGTTGTTATTATCCCTGGGTGATGTCTTTGAGGATATCTAGGGTCTGGCCTGGTCATTTTGAAACCCTGTGTTTTATTCAGGAATCTATCTTGACAGTTATTTGTATCTGTGGGCCAGATCAACCATTGTTTCCAATCAGGATGTGTTCTGTTTTGGTTAAGTATATGGTTTATGTCTATTTCTTCATCTGTATCAGAGTTATTGCTAAACATTGTTGGCTTTGGAATAGACAGGTTATTTAAATCTTTGATTTTGGCTAAGCCAAGACAGGTGGTTTGTTGAACAGTGTCATTTAAAAATATCATTTGTTCTGGGATCATGCAGGCTCTAAACAAAGCTTCTAAACCCTGTACTTGCCATTCTTTTGTACCCCAAACACTTTTCAAATCAACATTTTTGTCCCAATAATCAAATCCAAAAGTATTCATTTTTTCAAAGAATGAATCTGAATATATCAATTTTGTGTTGGTTATCATGGTTTTCATCCCTGTCTTGTTTGACAATTTGTAATAAAATGTTTCAGCATTACTTGTGTTAAAACCTTGAAAGTATGAATATTTGTCATAAACGGTTCTCGAACTCCCTTTTGGAGGTGTTGCACAATGTTCCCATTGATTATAATTTAAAACATTTCTAGGTTGTGCAGATTTATGCAAGAAATGGTTACCATAATGGTTATAGCAATACATACTATCATAATTTGTAGAACCTTGCAAATAATCATGTTTTGTAAATTTAGCAGACATTACTAAGTCAGACATCATGTTGTTAATACTTTCAAAGTCCCAATCATCAGCAAATGAGTTTGGTTTTGCAAAGTCACTCAAGGAGATCTTGATTTGGTGTGGATATTTCAGGATCTCTACCGGACCATAAATTTCATAGTCAGTGTTGTCCCAGGCTACCCCACCAGGTATCGGATTGGCTGTGAAGTTGGCTGAAGAAAGTTCTGGAGAAAGTTCTCTTTTCTCGACGTGTGAAGATGTGTGTGGTTTGAGGATCAAGTTGATGTTCTGACTTGCTGTGTCCATTTTAGCATATTTTCCCTCAATGAAGCGTCCCAAAGTAAATACCATGATGAGCCAAAGTATGAGGATAAATGCACCAAAACCCACCCAAAATTCAATCCATGGAGAAACCAGATATGTTTCTTTCAGTTGTTTCAAAAGTTCCTTAGCTTTGTCTTTAAAGGATTTTGATGATGGCTGTGTCTTTTGTTCGCTGAAACCTTCAGAGGAATCATCGAAGTTGATGAAGTAACCAGATGCAGTTCTGTCAATTGTTCCAATTGGTTCAGGATTTTTGTTTCTTGCATTTTCACTTGGTACTTCAGTATAGATTGGTGTGTCTCTGCTAAATGTCTTTATTTGGGTTTTCAGAGGTCTGAGTTCTATTGCATTGTTGCATAGTCCTTGTTGTTCTTCTGTAGGCGTTTCGAATGTGATGAGCCTCTTTGATAGGACCTCTGTACTGGTAGCAAACCTTGGTGTTCTGCTACTTATTGGGAGTCCACTTGGCCTACCGTTTGTTATCGGCCACATGTTGTGGTTTTACCAGGTCGATGGATACAACTCGGTTCTCCTTTTTTCCAGCAAGTGGCGGTAGTACAACTGATCTTGTCCCGTTGACAGACAAGACAGGAACTGCTTTTCTGTAAGAAGGCCCAAATTCCTTCTTTACCGCGATCTTCTCCCTGACTAGATCCCCGACTTTTGGAATCCAGACAGGTCTTGCTGGGACAGGTGGTGATTCTTCAGTGGTTGTTGGCTGTTGTTTCAACTGTATGTTGCTCAGGTCTTTTCTTGTTTTGTTTAAGTCCTGCAAAATAGCCAAACGGTCTTTGACATCAAAGGTTTTTTCTATTACCACTGAAGTCTGACTATCAAGGTCAGAGATCAACATCCTAGTTCCGAATAATAATTCGTACGGACTGAATCCCCTCAGAGAATTTCTTGGCAAGTTATTTAGACTACGTTGGACACTTATTAGATGTTTGACCCACCCAGCTCCCGAACCTAATATCCTTTCTATTATAGATTGCTTTCTGCCTTGGTTTTTTCTTTACACCATCCCATACCCTCAGGAAGGAAGTGAGAAGATTCCCGCTGGGCTGTGCTCATTTGGCCATGTTTCCCCCCCAGGCTGGATTGCCTGAGTGAAAACAATGGTCGAACGTAGCATGCTCTTAGCGTATATGCCATTTAGACTCGCAAATCTTGTATAATAGTCCGGACGTCAGCCGAGTGCTGTGGGTCTACATTATAAGTGGAAACTAGCCTGTATATGTTAATCGCAAGCCATTCTTTTTGCTGGTAATATTATCTGCCTTGATACGACGAGGTATTAAACTGCTTCTCTCCCCACTGCGATCTCTGTTGCAGTTTGGGCAGTTTTTTACAAACATGGTGTAGTGCAGGCTCATGCCTGTCCACCAGTACCGTGATTGTAATTCTTCCAGAGAATCTTTTAATTTAAGGTGTCTGAGACCCTCGCCCATGTGTGCGTCTGCGATTAACAAGTTTCTCCTGTCCATGTTTGGAATCACTCTATCCCCCACTCCAGGGATTCGAGCAAAAGGAACGGAGTTTGCATCTATGATGTATGTGTAATTGAGTGGATAGTTGATCGGTAACGCTGAGCAGTCGCCTTTTGATGACGTTTTCACCGCCAGCAATGTTTCACCGTCAATGTATTTTAATGTACGCTTTTTTCGATCTACGGGAGCCGGTTTAGTGGCTGCCGCTGCGGCTGCTTCAGCCAATGAATTCCCTACAACGTGAACGCCATCACGTTGATGACTCAGTGAGTGAGTCACGTGAGTCTTTGGTAGTTCTTTTTTCAAAAGAGCTACTTGTTCCCAGAGCAGTCTCTGCTTTATTGGTGCATCTGTGTCATCTTTGTAACCGTTCTGAATCCATGTCTGCAAATCGCTGTTATATGATTTGACGCAGTAATATGAATCTGACACTATAAGTGTCGGGAATTCGCGATCCGCATTATCTAGCGCCATTTTCAATGCGATTATTTCAGTTTGTTTTTCTGAATTAGTTTCTACTGAGTGTGATTTTGTTAATAGAGGTTTTAATTTACCTCCGCGCCACACTTCTTTTGTAATCTCACATGTGGGGTTGTATGCTTGTTCTCCCCAAACGGATGGTTGAGCATGTCCGTCTGTATAGATTACACAGGCGTAATGTCGTAGAGGCAGAATGTCGATTGGCAGAGGATACGTCTTTTCATATTTTAGATTTTTTAATTCTTCTAGTTCTGGGTCAAAGTAGTAGTATACTTTGTCCGTTGTGATTGAATTCACCCATTGTATCCATTCCGGATTCAATGTTGTTGTTGGTAAATTACACGGTGTTGTTAGTGCCTCAAAGGCTGATTCTGCTGTTCTGACTGTGATATGTCTACCGTCAGCTATGTCTTTTTCTCTAGCTATTGCGGTTTGAACTGCACGAATGATTTTTTCTGTATTACTGAATTTCTGTTCAGCTTCTGTGTACATGTGTGATTTGAATGCAATTGGTACCTTATCTCCCTCATTAGAGGTTAGGTATGTGAATCCGCATCTCCCTGGGATGACTCGGATCACAAGGTTGCGTGTATTATCACGTGTTTCTAATTTTGTTTTAATTAGCATGTCTGTTTGTAAGGATCTCAAAATTTCTGTGTGTGTTTGAGTCCAACTGGATCTTTTAAAGTCTGGCTTAATTAGATCATAAAGGGGTTTGACCCTTTCTGCGTAACTTGCAATGTATGTTCTTCCGAAATTTAGGAAGCCTAGAATTGACTGTAAGTTTTTTAGTGTTTTAGGAGCTTGGATAACGGCACATTTCTCTAGGAAATTGTCTGCCAGGCTTTTGCCTTCACTTGATAACTCATATCCTAAGAATAGGACTGTCAGATGGGCAATTCTGGATTTTTTGAAGTTGAATTTGTAACCCTCTGCAGCGAACCCAAGAATTATGGTGTTCACTCTTTTCAAGTGAGTCTCCAAGTCATCATCTGTTAAGTAAATGTCATCGACATAAGATAATGCTTCATCATCATATAGTTGTAGTAATTCTGTTACTCTCGCTGAGAATACCCCCGGGCTGTTCTTGTACCCCTGGGCTAACCGACAGAATTGTTTTTGAGTGCCATTTACTGAGAATGCAGTTAAATATCTGCTCTCTGGTGCTATGTTTTGACAAAAGAATCCATTGGAGATGTCCAAGGTTGTTTTGTATTTTTTGCGCACTATGTTATTCATTAGTGCAGCACTGTGTGAGTTTTGCACTGCAAAAGTTTTGCAACATGTGTTAAGGTGTCGGTAATCCAAAACTAGACGGTATGAATTGTCTGGTTTGGAGACCGGAAACAAAGGATTGTTCATTTGTGAGGTGCAAGTTTCAATGACCCCCTGGTATTCTAGCTGATCTAGTATTTCATTTACTTGTTTTTTAGCTTCTTGCTTAATTGGGTACTGCCTTTGTGCAGTTGGTTGTGATTTTAACTGGATTTTGTGAGGAGGAGAATCCTCATCCCATCCTACGTGATTTTTATATAAAGCAGGTGCTAAGGCCACTGCCCACTTTCTAGCAAGTGTATATTTTTTATGAATCGGGATATGATTCGAGAAGGCAGGCATAATTACTTCTTCGCCATGAGGGCACTCCCTGACAAACTCTGGTGGCCAGTCTTTTTCAGCTAGAAGGATGTCATAGCCTTTGGAGAGGTTATCCCAAAATAGTCCCCTTATTTTCCTAGTCTTATCTCCCTCTATACGTAATGTTATCTCGTATATCTTGTGGGGCTTGCTAACTCTGGTATCTGCAGTTTCCACTTGAAGGTATTCATTCGTGTCCACTGTCTCCAGATGATTCATAAGGACTTTGCGAGCTATGCTCACCTCTGCTGCGCTGTCTAGCATTGTCTGAGCCCATTCTCCGTTTTTCAGTTGTGTCCTCAGTATTCTCGGCATTGTTAACTACCTTGATACTGGCTACCTTCTTTTTTGGAAATTGTAATTTCTTTTTCAGTTGAGCAGGTTCCTTGTCTTTGGACTTGGCGTGCTCTTCTGATCGTCCTCTCCTTTCCGATTTCTGCGAGGAATTCTGAAAAGATTGAGAGGGACGCGTATCAATGTCTTGATATCTATCAGGTTTTTTAATATTATCCCTATTTCTAAGGTTATATCTATTCCCAGAGGGGTCACTCTGCGGTGACCTCTGTCTTTGGTTTGGAGATTTCTCTCTTCGCCTAGGAGACCTTCCTCTGGACTGGAATTTCTTTTCTTTGGGAATGGATTGTTTGTTTCCATCCCAGTTCTTTTTTGGTGAATTATTATTATTAAAAAATATTTTTTCTGGACTTGCAGTCAGTTGCGGTTTTACTGGTATTCCACCTAGACTATCTCTGCCTAGTTCCTCATAGGATTTTTCTATGATTCTGGCAATTTCAGCTGGTTGGTCTGCTATATCTGTCTCTTTTAACCTCTGGCGGATCGCCACGTTTGCTGCTTCACCTTTTATGTTGGCTAGTAATATAGCCGAGACCTGCTTGAAGTCTTTCAGTAATTTCATACCAAGAGTTAAAGCAGGTTCTGGACCGTATTCATCCTGAATTTGTTTTAGCACATCTGGTATTACCGAAATGGATGGAACACCGTGCGTTTTTGTGTAGATGGAAGCAAAGACTGTACCCCAAGTGTCACAGTCCTCAATATGTGGTGCGATTCCCATTGGGAGACATATAGTCAGAATCCTGTGTTTTTCTAATGGGGTGGTGTCAGGAAACACCGCCTCTATTTGGGTGATTTTCTGTGCCAACCAGAATGGTATTTGTTCCCGTTTAGCTGGAACTTTACCTAGGCAGGATTGGATGTTCTGTGGTGTAATTTTATTTGTGTTCCCCTGGTGAGGGGTCAGCTGTGGTAGTTTAATCGCTGGCTGAATTGTTGAAGTCCGCATTACATACTGAACTAATTGTCTATGAATTTTTAGTAATTGTTTCAGCTGTGTTAATAGTTCAGCTGCAGGCATCCTATCGATGTCTGGATGGGGTGTGTATCCGGCTAGGACCGGCCACGTTGCTCCTGGTCTACCTAAAGGACCGAGCCTTGTAATGTGATTGTTATGTTTTAGGGCGCCATCAAATAAGAGCAAATGCTCTTGGAATTTGAGTGGTACTTCCACCTCCTCGAAAGGAGTGTAAATGTCAGGTGGTACCTCAATTTTGTAATAGTGGAAGTACTTTGTTACAGCATTAGCTGCTGGAAAATGTATCCATGTATAGTATACCTCTGTCTGCCGATATTCGTGTGCCTCAATTACGAATATGACTGTACCACCTCTAGGTGTCAGTCCATTTTCTATAAGTTTTAAGGTTATAGATCTCCTTTTGGCGACCTGGATGAGTATTATATCCGGGTCTGCTTCGAGTGCTGTAGCATCAGCTGCTGCTATTTCAGCTGCTAATCTAACTGCCTCTCTTTCTTCATCACTGTCTCCCATTTTACTGACAGGATGGTATTATGTTTATTTGCAGATCAGGTTTCTTTATGGAAACAGAGATTAGATGCACAATATTTTGGAACACTGTTTATCCTTCAACGTTGACTAGACCAAGAACCATACATAGGAGTTCCCTCCTGCGAGGTTTTGGAGGATATAACCTTTCACCCACTCCAGACGTCTTTGGAGTATTTGGGAAAAGGGGTCTGAGTGAGAAAGCACGACTGAGTTACTCTAAATGTCTTACGTTAGTTTTATCGCCCTTTCCAAACGCGTTGGGCGCCATGTAGTGTAGTTCCTATCTTCCCAATAGGCTCTGCGCATTGGAATAGTACCTACAGCAGTAAAGGCCTAGGCCAGACGTTAACTAGGTCTACTACTGTCGATACTAGACTTAATTTTTGGGTTTGCCAGCTAAGCTCAGAGTTCGCTAGAAACTTTCTCGAATGTTCAGGAAAGAATTACCTCCCCTGATTAGACAAGAAGGGATTTAGTTTCTGACAACCATAGAACATGACAACTTTGCTCTCCCCTAATCAAGAGTCAATCTCCAGAGTCGTGTGAGCACAAGGCAATTATTTTACTCAGTCAGTACGTGCATTCTTAGTCTCATCAGAATGTAGAGAAAAGGAAGAGACGGGCGTGTTCAATAAAAAGGTGTTATTTATTGATCAGTCTCTTTTCTCATACATGAGAAATGGATCGATATTATTGCAATACTTATAGTTAAGTAAAGTGCATACATTAAAAGCAATAGTATAAAATAATACTGTAAAAACATTGATATGGTTTCTGAGCCTTATGATGTTTAAAATGATTAAGATATATTTACATACACATATACATTTGACTAAACGTACTCAACTGGTGTTTCTAAATACGCCTACCCCGTGTACCTGACCTAAGTCTAATGCGTGGGCGGGAATAGAAAGTTACAGTTTAAGTTAAGTTTGTTTTTGCCAAGTGAATAACTAAAGGAATTCTCTGTGAGGGGTTATTCAGTTCTGTACCTGGAAGTTAGGATGAATGAGGAATGGTATCTCTTTCTCTGCTCTCGATATTCCAGGCTGCCTGCGAGGGCTGCCCAGAAGCGCCGGTGCTGGGTCTCTCGGCTTGAGATAGCAGCGCGTCTCTCTGCGCGTCAGGAAGGCGGGGCTGCTGCCAGCGGGGTCTGCTTCTGCTCTCGGCTTCGGCAAGGGTGGCTGCTCCGTCTTGTCACCACGCGTGTCTTTGCATAGGGCAAGGTCGGCAATATTTATACCTTAAAGGTGCCGAGATTGACGTAAGGATGGACATAGGTACGTCAATAAAGATGTCATACGACTTGCTCGTTAGCACATTCTTTTGCAAAAGTTCTCTGTGAAATCAAAACAATGGCCGCACGGATTATCCAGGTTGTCATAGGTTTGATTTGTTATGAGAACGTCGTATGCCTTATCAGGGGCTGGAGGAATGTCGCTTGTCTAATTAGATCTCAAGCGTTATGACCTAATCAGATAACACGTTCCTGTGCCGTAGTGTGACTGCGTCAGATAACGGTATCTGCATCATGGGGGTTTTCATGCCTCATGGGCTGACTGTTAGTTAACTTGATAGTTAGTTTAACCAGAATATGGTCAGGAATAGGGGGACTGATTCAGAACCTATAGAAATACACGACACAGGCGTCCGCCGGATGATTAGAGGTATATAAATGCAGTACCTGCCCGTAGCTCAGCGGAGCTCACGGGAGAGCCGTCCGTCCCGAACGCGAGTAAGCCACGCCCCCTTCTCACATTCTTCTAACAAGAAGAGTTAGGCACTTGCTCCTTAGTATGTGTATTGAGTTTTGGTTTGATCATGTTTTTTTATCTGTTTACTGCGTTGAAGAAAATATATATAAGTTGTGAAAAAATGTATAGGATTTAGCATTATGTCCTCCAACTTCTCACTCGGCAAAGCACTGGTCCGCTGACATTGTAAACAAAACGTATTTTTAGGCTTGCTTGATATGTTTGCATTAAACATGTGCTAGATTTCTATGAGCTTTTACAAGTGTTTTCTTTTGCAGAACCTGGTGCATTGTGTGCTAGGAAGTGTCTCAAGAACTAATGGGGACAAGCACAGGACCAAACTCCATATGACGAACCCAGGAGCCACAGGTTAGTTTGCTGGACCTGGTGATTTTAGCGAAATGTGTAAGCACGTTGAACTAAATTAAGGTGAAGTCTGACCCATTTTGTTATTTGTTCCTTTGCTCCTTTTATGTACTGTTTTGTAATATGTGTGATATGTTAAAGTGCACACAATTGTCATATGTCGGAGACAATAGGATAAAGGTCCGATTGGGTAGGTAGGAAGGGGAAAATCCTATTGTCAAGACGGTGTGTAAGTAATCCAAGTATAGAGTGAGCAGGCTGACAGTGTGGGAGTAGGGAAGTTAGGCAGGAGTGCCAATACCCAAAGCACTGATCCTTCAAGGATAAATGTGTGTCAGAAAAATGCTATCTCATCCAGCCCCACTGTACTTTTGCTAGCCCCTCAGCGCATATAATTGAGGATCGGCTGAATGAATGTGTATCTTTAAGTGACAATACCATTCCTCACTGGCTCCACAATATCAGTTAGATATATAATTGAGGTAACCACTTTCCCTATTTTAAGTTTCCTTCCCAATTCCTCGTAATTGGGTGAGATATGTCTTAAGGACCAGAAGAAACCTTCTTGTTTTCGGTGTATGCATGAAAGAGACATTGTGGGGCAAAAAACATTTTGATTTCAAATGTAAGCAAAATAAAGAAGAATCACCAGCTAACCTGTTTAAGGGTGTTTTTGAAAGGTATTTTGGGCATTTCCAGGCCCGTAGCCAGAAGTATATTTTATGGGGGGATTGGCGCTCACCAAACATTAAAGCTGTGCACTACAGGGATATTCGTTCCCAAATACTGGTTGTCCTAATAAATATCGACCACCAGAACATTGTGACACAAGAAAATTGAGGACAGAATTTTGAAATATAAGTGCACATAGGGGAGTATAGATTTATTATTCCTAACTGTACATCTACATACCTTTAAGATACATATATCTATTAGAAGATATCTTTATTGTTCAACTAATTAAAATTGTTACAATATTCTATCAATAAAACAAAAGCTTGGTTAAGAATTCACACAATTATTTAAGAATAAAGTAATCATTTAAAAAAGATTTAAAATAATGAAAATGACTGTTATGATTATTTTCTTAACTGGCAGTAAAATACTATACATAGAATTTAAGAAAGAAAGTTTTTGTCATAGTCTCTCTTTCTCAATGGCCGACTAAGTCCTGTTATAGTTCAGTATGCAGTTTCAATTTGGCTCGGATGGCATCAGTGAATTTCCCTATTCGGGCCACAATTTGAGGTGTTTTAGTAGAGAAGCACAGGTCCGACACTTCACTGCAACTTTGTAGGCCAAGAAACCTACAAATATGGAGAATCAAGCGCTGCCTCTCACTGACTAATTTTGGGCAACAGCACAACAAATGGAGCCAGGATTCACGATGGTAATTACAGAGTTGACAAGCTACTGAGTTATCCTGCCGGGCCCAGGTTGAATTAAAATCCGTAATGGGCAAAGCGAGCAGTCTCATCTAAGATAATCTTCCCCGGGCCAGGACTGTCAAAGCTTGCTCTAGGTAGGGTTGCTGTGTTCCCATGGTATATGAGGAGTCCAGCGAGGAGAGATTCGATTGGTGATGCAGGCTTTCCAAGTCCCTTTCAAAGGATATTTTCTTGGCTTGTGTATTCACTGTTTTCCTCCAAGCTGTTAGCGGGATGTCTGGGTTATGCAGATTTTGGATGTTGATGTCCAATAATCTAATGCCTGCTGCCAAATGCACCTGCCATGGAGAGCCCTCCTCTTCAAAGAGCATTTTAATTTGTCTTTTTAATGACAATTCGGGTGCTTGCGTGGTCCTGATATAATATTTTATTAAATCACCTGAGCAAGTAATGTCCGGACTAGTGAGACCCAATTTCAGCCTTACTCTTGCTCTCCTGGCCTGTCTGGGGAGAGCTAGGACCTTTTTGTAAGCCACAATTTGATGGTTCGCGAGGAACTTATTGAAGGCACCGGGGAAAACTAAGTGGCCATAGTTAAGAGAGGGCACTAGCTTAGCCTTAAGAACTTTCAAAATAGGTTCAGCAGTTGGACTATGAAGTCGCTGATTAAGGCTTTTTAAAGAGAAAATGATGCCCGCCGCTTTCCTTCTCAGATGTTTCAGATGGGCTGTGGGTTTTGCCCCTTCCGATAGCCAAAAGCCCAAATAATTGTAGCTCATACTTGTTTTAATTTGCAGGGCCCCAAGTTGCCAATGCGTGGTCTTCTTACGCGGGTACTTCCCAAATATAAGTACCCTGGTCTTTTCCTGGTTCACCAGGAGTTTGTTCTGTTGGTTATATCCATGCAAGGCTTTTAGGGCCTTCTGTAAGCCAGTTCTCGTGTGGTCCATAATCACAATGTCATCCGCATACCGGAGTTTTTGAAGCCGCGTTTTTCCCAGTCTGGGGGGCAATAAACTTGCCCAGTGCTTTCCCCAGATCAGCTTTATACAGATTGAAAAGTATAGGGGTAAGTACGCACCCTTGTTTTAAGCCATTATTGGTTGGTACCTTCGCAGTGACTAATGTTTGGCTAATTTTAATGCGGACCCAAGTCCCCTGATATAGGGATATTATGGCTTTTAGCAGCTGTTGGGGGATTCCCCAAATGTGTAGTTTTTCCCACAGCTTACCGCGATCAACCCTATCAAAAGCTGCACTGTAATCAACAAAACAGCAAAAGAGTGGCAACTGAGATGTCTGGGTGGCACGATAGGACAGATGGCCCAGTACTAAGATGTTATCTGTGGTAGAGCTTTGGGCCCTGAATCCTGTTTGAAATAGGGGAAGAATGTTATTATCCGTTACCCAGGCTTCCAGTTCTTTCAGAAGTATTCTGGCGTATGCTTTGGCTTCAACGTCCAATAATGCAATGAGCCGGTAGTTTTCGGGTTTTGTGCTGTCCCCTTTTTTGTAAATTGGGGAAAGTATTGAACCTTTCCATGATGTTGGAACAGTAGAGGTGGCAAAGGTGTGCTTAAAGAGTGTTGTCAACTGCTCTGTCCAGTATCCCTGCGAGGCTTTATTTTTTTTGTAAAAACAATTTTTTATTGGCAGTCAAGTTCGAAATTATAACAGTACAAAGGAGAAAAACAATATGGTATTAGCCAATACGTCAGGATAACATTACAGTTCCGACAAGACACCTTTTATATATAACATTCCCCCTAACCAAGCCCTCCCCGTGTCCCTCCCCCCAGGTCAGTGTGCTGTAGTCCTCTCTCTCAGTCATCCCAGTGCCAACAGGGTCACTCCCTTGGCAAGAACCGTGGCAAAAGGTAAGAAGCGCATATCAATGGGGAATCCGATCTCTCAGAACCTCTATCATTGTTCGTGAATAGTGTGTGCCTCTCTGGAAGTGAGGTGCTCCCTAAGACAGTGTCCCTACTGTGTCGTCCCTCCCTCATCTTCACTCAGTTCGCTCTCAGGCTGCTGTAGCGCAACAACCAGGGCCTCCCACGCTCTAGCCACCTCCAATGCCTTGTCATTATCTAGGCTCCTGGCCTGTCGCAGCCGCAAAACGCTCTCCGCTTTCGCCCACCGCTCCAGAGTGGTCTTCCAACGCAAGTAGCTGGGTCCCTGGCTAGACTTCCAGTGCATGGTGATCTCTCGTTTGGCTAGTATCAGGCCCAAATCGTAAAATTTACTGGTAACGTGAGTGCGGGGGTGTGAGGGAACCATAACAATAGGCAGGCGCCCATTTCGGTTTCGATCCGCCGGTCCGTGACAGCATTCAGGCAAGACATCACCGCTTCCCAGTAACCAACCAGCGTACTGCAGGTCCAAAGCATGTGCGCGAAGTCCGCTTCCGTTGTCCTACATCTAGGACAGAGCGATGATGCACCCTCGAAATATTGCGAGATCTTAACCGGTGTTAAGTACGCTCGGTGTAGGGTGAAAAACTGGATCAGCTGGAATCTGGCGTTCCTAGTGCCCTTCCATGTCCGCCGCAATATCTGCGGCCATGTCGACTCAGGAATTGGACGCCCAATATCCCCTTCCCATTTGGCTCTCAGTCCATCCAGGGGCCGCAGGGCGACAGTCGACAACCTCCTGTAAAGGCAGGTGACGGCCTTGTAAGTGCCAGCAGCCATGACCACATATTGACAGCACTCCGAGGTCGGCGGTTCGGCGAGCCCACTCTTCCAGTGTCGGCAAATACCGGCCACTAACGAGGCATGCAGCAGGTAGTCACCTCTCGGGAGATCGTAAGTGTCCCGCAGCTCTTGGAACGTCAGCAGTGATCCGTCTTTGTAAAGATCGCCAATCATCTGCAAGCCAAGCTCCTCCCATGTCGCCAGTGCGGACCAGTCGCCACCGTGTGGAAAGGCCGTGCTCATCCCTAACGGGATCTCAGGGGCATAGGGGCGAGTGGCACCGGAGCGCCTGTGGCAACGAAGCCAGCAGCTACGCATCGTACGTTCCTCCATTGTGAGCTGGGCGAGGTCCAATTTCTGGCCCAGGATTATAAAAGAGAGGACGTGTCTCGGGAATAGTCTGCCCGCTACTCCCTCCGGACCTCGAAATTCCAAAGCCACTGCCTGGGCGAGCCACTGCAGCTGCGCCGCCAAATAGTACCATTCGAAGTCCGGGGCCGCAAGTCCCCCGTCTGCCCTGGGGCGCATCAGCGTCGCCAGTGCAACTCGTCGTCTGCCCGACCCCCAGATGAACCCAGAGGTTAGGGAACGGAGTCAGGTAAAAACCGACGCAGGGATCCAGATCGGCAGAGTGCGAAACAGGTATAGCAATCGGGGAAGTGCCACCATCTTCAATAACGCCACTTGTCCCGCGACCGAGAGCGGTAGCGTCCGCCAGAATCCCATGCAGCCCTGCAAGCTCCGAATTGCTCTGTTGATGTTACCCTCTAAGAGGGCCAACGGCGAGTGGTAGATGTGCGTACCCAGATAAGGGAGGCAATGGTATTCCCATCGTAGTTCACCCTCCGGTTGGGAGTCATCCGCCCCCGGCGCCAGCGGGAAGAGGCCAGACTTCCCCCAGTTGACTCTCAGTCCTGAGAGGCGGCCAAAATCCGACAGCAATCGCTCGGCCCCACGCAGGGAACCGCCCGTGTCCACCAGAAACAGCAAACAGTCGTCCGCATAGAGAGAGATGTAGTGGGTGTCGGCTCTTAGAGGAAGGCCTGCATACGCTCGACCCATGCGGGCGTGAGCTGCCAGTGGTTCGATAGCGAGCGCAAATAACAGGGGGGACAGGGAGCAACCCTGTCGGGTCCCCCGACCTACCGCATAAGGGGCAGAGATGGTGGCTCCCGACTTGACTCGGGCAGTAGCCGCGGCGTAGAGCAAGGCGGTCCACCTTACAAAGCGCTCGCCCAGGCCAAAGGCCTCCAGCACACGGAGCAGGTACGGCCACTCAACACTGTCAAATGCTTTCTCGATGTCAATCGAGAGGACAGCGGCACCTGGGCGAGCAGCGGTATCGCCCCCCATGATCCGTAGCAGCCGGCGCACACAGGTGGCGGTGGTGCGCTGGGGAATAAAGCCCGCCTGGTCGCAGTGAACCAAGGTGCGCATGTGGGCCAGAAGCCGCGTCGCAAGGATCTTGCTCAGGACCTTATAGTCCGTTGTGAGCATAGAGAGTGGGCGGTAGGCCGAACGGCAGCTCGCATCGCCGTCCCGCTTCAGTAAGGGTATCACCAACGCCTCACGAGTGGACGCTGGTAAGATCCCGGTGTCCCAGGCTTCCCGATAAACCGCCTGCAATCGCGGGATCAGTACATCCGCGTAGGCTGCATAAAGTTCTATCGGCAGCCCATCCGTGCCAGGGGTCTTGCAGCGGGCCATGTGTCTGATGGCCACTCTGATCTCTCCTTCAGAGATATCTCCGCCCAGGTGGTTTGCGTGTTCCGGGTCGAGCCGGGGCAGCTGAGCTGCTAACAGGAACTCCTCCAGCTCCACCGGGGTATCCAGCATCCTGCTCTTATATAAGTGCGCATAGTACGTGAGGAATTGATCGTTGATCTCCGACTGTGTATAAACCATGTGTCCCTCCGGGGCGGCCAGCGCCACAATCGGGGTGCCACGGGTCCCAGGACTGGCCAGTCACGCCAGCAGGGAGCCCACCTTGTAACGCTCAGCATGAGCTCGAACGAGAAACTCCTTATAATCGAAGCAGCGCAGCTTTTCCATTGCTGATGCCACTTCCTCCCGCGCGGCCGAAACTGCCCCGAGAGCCTCCGGAGTCGCGTGGCTGCGCCGTTCCTCTTCGCGCAAGTGGTGCTCGCTTCGCGCAACATCCTGCAGGAGGGTCTTACGGACTCCCGCGGTAGCCGAAATGCAGACGCCCCGAATTACCGCCTTAAAGGCGTCCCACTCCAGCGCCTTACTGGAAGCCGTGCCCGTATTAGCATCAAAATAGCCTTCCACCCCAACGCGTACATCAGCCTTAAACGCCGGGTCCTCCAGCGCCAATGGGTTTAACCGCCATGTCGGGATAGCTTGACGTCGCCTCATCCACTGGACCACCACTAAGCAAGGGTTATGGTCGGATATTGTCCTGGCCAAGTATTCGCTGTGGCGAACCAGGCTTTGAGCGTCCGGCGAGCAGAGAATGCTGTCAAGGCGAACATGCAGACCGTGTGGGGGGGAGTAAAAGGAGAAATCCCTCTCTGTGGGGTGTTGGGTCCGCCATGCATCAACCAGGCCCCAGCTACTTTGCCACTCTCTCCTACTCTTTGCTAGTCTGTGAGCTGCCGCCTGCGCCAGCGGTGGGTGAGATCTATCTAATTCCACGTCCAGTACAGAGTTAAAATCCCCCCCTAGTAGGACCGTGCCGGCCAGGACAGTCGCCAGTTTCCCAGACAAGCGCGCAAAGAAGGCAGGTTGTTCCACATTTGGGGCGTAGACGCTGCAAAGCGTCACGTCCCTCCCATCTAGGCGGCCATGGACAGCCACAGACCTCCCCTCAGGGTCGACCACTGTCACCAAAGGTTGAAAGGGAACCCCTGCCCGTACCCAAATCAAAACCCCCCTCGCAAAGGCCGAGAATATTGTGTAAAACAGTTGTCCCCGCCATCTGCGCTGCAGAGCCCGCCCTTCAGTCTGGTCAATGTGGGTTCCTGCAAGAAGGCAACCTGAATCCCCCTACGAACAAGATAGGCATGGACTTTAAGACGTTTCAGCATGGAATTCAGTCCCCTCACATTCCAGGTCACACACTTCAGCTCAGGTATGGTCCCCATTCACAGTAACAAGTACAGTTCCGAATAAAGAAAGAATCGTATGCACACTGACAACGCCCCAAAACCAGAACCCTGATACCACCCAACAGTCCCGCTTCCCACCCATCCCCAGAATAGGTCCCAAACAGTAGAAACCCATCCAAATGCCTAAATCCCAAAAGAACAGTCCCTGGTAACTACCAGAGTCTCACAATAGGTGTGAGATAGGGGGGGTGGCCTGTCGCTATTTCCAACCGACCGCAAGCAACACATACCTCCCAATCAGCTCTCCCCATCGTGCCCTGGGCGCCCCGCATCCCCACCCTATCTATGGCAGGAGCCACTGCGTAAGGTAGCCGCCCAACACCAGTTCCTCACCTACTCGGATGACATGTCTCCGCCCCAAACCCAAATCAGGGATACAGCAGCTCATACAATACCACTTCAGGGGGCATTAGGATCATTCGTCCAGCAAATCATCAGCAGTTCCAGGTGTGACATGGGGCAGCTCGGGCCACCCGACCCCGACTCCTCCGATGCCGCCTCGTCAGTGCCCCCTCGGGAGCCCGATTCCACTGCAGATGTCGAACCCACTGTCTTGGAAATGGTAAAGACCGCCCGGAGGGCATCCCTGCGCTCCAGCTCAGTCTGTGAGACAGAGGGTGTCCGAGCGTTCGGCGGTCGTCTCTTGGGCCTCCTGTTCCGTCTAGGTCTCGGTGTCGCCCTCCACTGTTCCCCAGACATCCGATGTGCATCCGCGCCGGTCCTGTACAACTCCAGCCAGTCCCACACTTCGTCGGGAGAATCGTAGAAGGAAGATTGACCATCCATCATGATCCGCATGCGGGCCGGGAATAAGAGAGAGTAGCGGATACCTTCCTCCCGAAGAGCCTTCTTGACCGCCAGAAAGGTGGATCGCTGCCTCTGAAAGTCCAAGGAATAGTCCGGATAAATGGAAACTTGAGCGTTGTCCACCTTATAGGGCCCCAGTGCTCGTGCCTTTTGCAGGATGAGATCGCGATCCCTGTAGTGCAACAAGCGTGCCACCACCGGTCGAGGAGGCCGACCCTCGGCTGGGGGCCGAGCCGGCACTCGGTGAGCACGTTCCAGTGTGTAGAACGGCGACAAACCCTCCGGTACCACCACGTCGCGTAGCCAGGTCTCCAGATAGCCCAGCATGTCTGTCCCTTCAATCTTTTCAGGCAGGCCCACCACGCGTACATTATTGCGGCGGTTGTGTCCTTCGGCATCCTCCGCCCTCTGTTCCAGCAGTTGCACCCTTTGCTGCAGCTCCCCCAGCATGACCTCCGTCGCTTTAGCCGTCGGTTCCAGGGCGTCCATCCGGGTCTCGGCCTGCTTGACCCGGTCAGCCAATTTGCCGTGGTCCGCTTGTAGAAGGCCCAGATTCGTGGATACCTGGCCGATGGCATGATGCAAGGCCTCCCTGGTGTCGGCGCTGGCCTACAAGATCTGCTCCAGTTGGCCCTGCGGTAGGCCCGTCGCCGATCCAGCGTCCGGAGTGGAGGCCTGGCTGTCCGCAGCTCCCCCAGCAGCACCCGGGGGAGGTTTTGGGCGCTTCCCCATGAAGGCGACCGGCCTCGCCTCTCCCCGATACCGGGAGTGGTGTTTTCCCCCAGGTAGGTCTGCCGAGGGTGCACGCTGCGCCGGTTGTCCAGCACACACAAGGCCGCAAGTCCAGGGGACACTCTTCACGCCACACACGTGCTGGCGCCGTGGGCCTCCAAGGCCAGCAGCCCTCCACCAGCGCTAGGCCAACGCGCTCCTTAGCCCAGGTCAACAGTCACGAGGAGCCCTCTCGGGTGAGCCGCCCCTCCAAGGACAGTAGCGATGTGCCCGGCAGTCGGCAGGCAACGCGGCCACTACAGCTCAGCCACGGTGGCAGGTAGTCGAGGTCCCAGCCACGAGGGGGCCGGGGAGCAGCACGCCCGGCGAGGGCCGTTCCTGGGGTGCGGGCCCCGCCACGCCCGTGGGCTCCCAGCTCAAGCCCCAGCTCCCCACGTCAGCTGTAGCCAGCAGGGCCCCAAAAGATCGGGCCGCCTCGGGGGTCCGCAGCGCCGGTCCGCCAAGCCTCCCGGCGGTGACAGGGCACCCCGGCCTCAGGCAGCAAGTGTCCAGTGCCGGCCGAGCACCCCTCGGGAAGGCAGCGCCGGATCGGGCCCTCCCCGGTCCCGCGTCCCTCGTCTAGTGCCCGGCAGGCCCTCGGGGCCTTAGGATGTTCTCAGCCCCCTCACCTCCAGGCCTCGCTGGATCGGCCCCTCCGGGGCACCGCCGTCAGACAGCCCAGGCTCCGCTGCTGCAGAAAGCCCGCAAATTCGGGGCTCCGTCCTTCTTGTCGGCCGGCGGCCGGCTGGCCCCCACTGCAGGCCGGCCTCCTGTGAAATCGAGGCCGGGGATGCGGCCGATCACTTAGGCCGCCGAAAATGGCCGGCGCTGCCTGCGAGGTCCCAGGCGCGGCGCGGCCCCACACGGGTGCAGGGTCGACCCCCCCACCGCCGTTCAGGCCACACTGTCTGCGGGAGGAGATGCGGGCAATCCCAGGGCCCCAGGGTCACCAGGATGAGCTTCAGCAGGATAAGTAGGGGAGGCCGCCTCGGAGCTCAGCGCTCACCCGTCCATTTTCATCGGCAGCAAAGCCACGCCCCTCCCTGCGAGGCTTTAAACACAGATGCCGGAACTCCGTTGGGTCCAGGAGCTCCATCTGACCTCATGTTTTTGATCAGGGTGATTACCTTGGCCACTGTGATTTTTTTTTTTTTTTTTTTTGAAGACGTTTATTATTGCAAAAGAAGAAGTGCAGTACATATAGCAGAGCCTACAACCCTGCGGGCCGGCTGCAAGAAATCCGTGAATTGTGGGGGTATAGAGTTACAGGGGAAGGCATTGTGCATCTTCTCACTCGTTGTCCGGCATGCTTCTTCACTGGCGGATTAAGTATACTCTTCACATTTCGCACACGGTCTGTTCTATAATTGACGTCTCATTTTACATTTTTCTATAATTCAACCAGTAACTTTACAACATAAAACAGGGATGATCATATCAGTATGTCCCAGTGTGTCTGTGTTGCCAGTGCCGTGCCACATATCATCTGTGCGCACGGCACCAACGTCCCATCAACTCGCTAGGCATGCGTCGGTGGCGCCTCAGTGAAATGTGGGGTCTATAGCTTGCGTGTATGCGTAGCTGCGAAGCTGGTGTGGAACAGGTCCGGTGAGCGGCGGCATCCCCCCGGCCGTCAGCTCAGTGTACGGTGTGCGTGGCAGACACATGCGCCGCCCCTGTTGCATTTTCGTGGGTGCCACCCGCTCCCGTGTTCCTTGCCGAGTGTCCAGTCAGTGGCGTTTGACCGCCGCTGTGTGACGGTGGGTGTTCACGCAACTGGTGAGAACAGGAGTGCGAGATCTTTAACTTGGGGTTACGTGGGGGGGGTCGGACATGAGGAGGGGGGGGAAAGTGTACTCGTGGGGGCTGGGTCAGGGCAAAGTTGCTAAGATCTGTGTTCGAGCTATTGTGTGGTGGAGGGTCCTCGTGTGTGCGGCCGATTGTTGGTCGTGGCTTGTGTGTCGGGGGGAGTCAGTGCTGCCCACAGTAAGGGGGGGGGGCCAACGCGGCGCGTGGTTTTGCCTACGGTGTCGCCGCTCGTGGGGCGTCTATCCTTCTCAGCTGTCTCTGTGTGAGCCCCCTGGCCTCGCCCTCCCCCCGCAGGGACCCCAGGATATCATTCCAAACATGTGCGATCGGGAACTGCCTCAAACCCGCAATCTCCTCACTTCGCAGTGCCGTGCCCTCTGCTCTGGCCCAGTTGAGAAAGGATGTGTACCAGTGTGCTGGGGTTGGCGGGTCTCTACTTTTCCAGTGCCTGGTGAGCAAGCGCTTGGCCGTGATAAGGCCTAGGTCCCAGAACCGGGCTAGTGGTTTATTTTGTTTAGTTCTCTTGTATAGCCCAAGAACGCATGCCTCCCACGTGTTTGGTAGCCCCGGGCCTGTGCTGTGCGTCAGGAGCGATGTCACCTCCCCCCAGTATGTGGACAGAGTCGGGCAGCTCCAAAGCATGTGCAGAATGTCGGCATCCAGCAGGTCGCACCTAGGACAGGCTGTGGTGTCTGTCGCGAAATACTTATTTATTCTATCTGGCGACAGATATGCCTGATGCAGTATATACAATTGAATAGTGCGGAAGCGGGAGTTACGTGGGATGTTCACAGGGCTGGTTAGGACCATTTTCCATTCTTTGTCTGTCCACCCCCTCCCCCGGTGGGTCGCCCACTTGTCCCTGATCGGTTGCGTGGACCTCTGAGTGTGCATGAGGAGCGCCTGTGCCAGCCAGTGAGTAATGTGTGCTCCTCTGCCCATAACATGCAGGTACTGGATCAAGTGATGAATTTGTGGCTCCTCCTGGATGTCCCCCCAGGACTCCGTGTACGCCCTCACCACTGACGCGTGGAGCAGGAATTGTCCCGCTGGCAGGCCAGTGCTTACTGATAGTTCCGCAAAAGGAAGCAGGCCCCCGTCCGCGTAGAGGTCTCCCATTGTCTCCACTCCGGCGGCCACCCAGGGCTCCATGTTGCGTGGCGACACCATCCCATTCCTCCGGGGGGTACCCAGCAGGGGAAGGGCGGGGGCATACGGCGTGACGGACTTCGTCAACTTCAGGCAGCGAAGGAAACATTTGCGGGCCACGGCCACGTGCAGGGGTAGGGGGCGAGGCCCTTTGGTCAGTGGGTGAAACAGGGCACACACCTGTGGGTGTGTCCATTGGTAATCCGCGGTGGCAGTGTCGTCGAGGTGTGAGTCGCTAAGCCAGTACGTGACCCACTGCAGCTGTGCTGCCAGGTAGTATAACTCCATATTGGGGACCGCCAGCCCCCCCTCCGCTGTCGGGGAGTACAACTTCGCCAGGGCTACTCGTGGGCGCCCTGTGTTCCAGATCAGGCCTCGGAGCATCACCTCCAGTTCGCGGAAGATCTTTGCGGGGACATATAGCGGGACGTTTGCAAAGTGGTAGAGCAGTCTCGGTAGCGCAATCATTTTAGACAGAGCGATCCGGCTAGGTACATTCAATGGCAGGGTCCTCCAGAAGTTCATCTGGGCCCTCAGTGAGGACATGGCGCGCCCCAGGTTGCCTTCCAGTATATTCTGCGGGTCCCTATAAATGTGGAGCCCGAGGTACTTGAACGTGGTCGGGTACCAGGTGAGCCGGGCGCCACCAAGGTGCAATTCGCATTCCTCTAGGTCCGGGCTGAAGGCGTATACTCCGGACTTAGCCCAATTGACTCTGAGGCCCGATACCCCCTCAAAGGTCCGGAATATGTCCGACAGTGTTGCAGGCACCGTCGTGAGGTCTCGCACATAGAGTAATAGGTCGTCCGCGTAGAGCGAGACCGTGTGTACCCCGTCCGCCAGTGGGATCCCCCATTCCACTCCCTTGTCCCTCAGTAGAGCCGCCAGGGGTTCGATCGCCAGGGAGAAGAGAAGGGGCGACAGGGGGCAGCCTTGTCTGGTACCCCTGCGCACCCGCACCGTCTCCGACACCAGCTTGCCCGTCCGTACCCGGACGTTCGGTCGCTGGTAAAGCAGTCCGACCATGTCCATAAAGGCGTCCCCGATGCCGAGTTTGTCGAGCACCGCTCCCAAGTACGGCCACTCCACCGAGTCGAAGGCCTTCTCCAGGTCTAATACGAGGCATCCTGACCTCGGCCAATGTAGTGTGGCCGCTTCCTGGACCCGAAAGAGACGTCGCAAATTACGGGAAGTGCTCCTCGCCGGCATGAACCCGTTTTGGTCTGCATGTACCAGTGCCGGGACCTCCAGGGTCAGGCGGCGGGCCAGCAGGGAGGTGAACACTTTGTAGTCCGTGTTCAGCATGGACTCAATCGCGTGTGTGTAGAGCTTGAGCATCTCCGGGACCAGTACGTCCGAGCAGGCCTTGAAGAACTCGGCAGGCAGGCCATCGGGGCCGGGGGACTTGCCGTTGGACATTGCGAAGATGGCTTCCCGCAATTCCTCTTGGGTGAATGGGCCCCCTAAGTCCTCCTGCTGTGCGTTCGTCAGAGAAGGCAGGTGGATGTCAGCAAGGAAACCCTCTATGGTGGCCGTTGAGACCCTCAGCTGTGACTTGTATAGGGCCTGGTAGGGCCCCACAAATGCCTGGTGTATCTTGCTTTGTGTGTACACGATTTCCCCTCCAGTTGTCCGAATGGCGGATACTGGTTCCGTGCGGGATTCCTGTTTGACCAGCCAAGCCAGCAACCTCCCCGGTTTGTCGCCATGTTGGTGTACCCGCGCTGAGTGGGCCGCGAAGTTGACGTGCTTCAGTCTCTCTAGTAGCGCAGCGTGTTCCTCACGGGCCTCCCGTAGCCGGTCACTCGCGCCGATCACTGCCTCCCGCTCCCAACGGAGCAGGTCCGCCTCCACCGTGCTTAGGTCCGCTTCCAACTTTTTCTGTATGCTCCCTTGTGTGCCCAAGCAATGACCCCCTACCACCACTTTGAAGGCGTCCCACTCCACACTAGTGGAGGACGCCGTGCCCGAGTTGTCATCGAAGTACTGCGCTACTCGGGCCTGTAGGGCGTCTCTGAAGGGTGCGTCGAGCAGCAGGGCGGGTTGTAGCCGCCACGTGGGTATGGGTGGGTGTGGGCGTTCCCATGTTATTGCCAGCGTGTGTGGATTGTGGTCTGAATGTGTCCGGCCGAGGTATTGCGACTCAGTAATGTGTGGTAGCATTTCCGTTGTCACCATGAATCTGTCCAGGCGGACATGTAGCGTGTGTGCCCCCGAGTAATATGAATATACTCTGGTGTCCGGGTTGTGCGCGCGCCATGCATCCCTGAGGTCCCACTGTGTCGCCCATCTTGCGAACGCCTGCGCAACCCCCAAAGAAGTAGCATCTGGCCTGGGCGGGTGTAGGAGAGTAGGGTCTGCTATCCTATGGTCACCCCAAATTTTTGCTTTTTGCTTCACTGGTTTTCGACTACTGAGGCTGTGGGCCTGCTGATCAGACCCCCAGCCTGCTGTTCTCTCACTAAATTCATGTGCTATAGGCACATACCAATTGGAAATGGCCTCCTTGTCAGCCCCTGTAGAATGCACTATAGGTGCACAGGGCACAGGAGCCACTAAGGCCTACCAGGGGCTGCAGCATATCTTTTGCCACCCCTGGCTGGTTCTTAAATTGACACAACTGGCTGATCACTCAGCTGGGGTAAGGTGGTGTACACACCCCTTGCTTAGATATAGTATACCTATGTCTAAACCTATATCTGGACACATGTAAACCTGTGAGCCACCCCTATAGTCAGGCCTCACCAATCCTGGAGGCTGGGTGCATGGTTTTATGTGAGATGGAGCTCTAGCATGAGCTGAGCCTGTCTGCAGCCGTCGGGAACAAATCCCTAAGCTGTTTCAGGATAATGCCATACCATATACTATTAAGTGCCTTATAATCCTCGCGGTTATTTAGCAACTTTGGTTTGGCTTTATCAAAACATGTCGTGTAAGGTGTCATACGCTTTGGAATACCATCCCCTCGCCAGTTCTGGCGACGGGGATGGCATTCCACCCCTCTAGAGGGGTAAGACATGTTACTTCACTTTAATGCGGTTGATTTCTCCAAAGGCCTTAAGATCCACAAAATGGATGCCTCTGCCACAGACAAATGTCTGGACCCCTGGAGCTGACCGAAACCCAGTCAAGGGGGTCCTGGACAAAGGGTTTCCTGTCACAGGAGGGTGTCACCGCCCTCCAGACAGGAGATAGTGTATTGTAGCAGGGAGGTTTGAAAGAAACCAGACACTGCCTGGGGCGCACAAGGCTGCCCCTTGCATAATCCGGCCAAACCGGTTCTGGGGCACTCCAGCCCTCGTGCCAGGGCGGCCTGGATCAAAGGAAGGGGGTGTATCCACCCACTTCCTGGGTCCCACCCATAGGAGGGGACCTAGCAGGTAATCACGCCCACCAGATTCGAATAAGAGTGGGAGCAGTGCCAATGCACATCAGATTTCCTGGAAGAAACATTTGAAACGATATTCTGGACCCTTCGCCCTCCATCTCAACGTGGAAGCCCGAAGAATCTCCCTTGTGGTCAAGGAGTGACCACCCTGCAGCAGCAGGCACCATCCAGCCCTCGACGTCTACTTAGTTGCAGTTCCCGCCGGAACTCGAGCGACTGAGATCGACGAGATCAAGCCTGCCCAGCTTCTAACAGCCCGATCCACAGTCCCTGCAAAGCTGAGACCCGTGGAGGCGACCGGAAGCGTGGGGCACGCCATCTTGAAGTGACCACGAGACGCTGACCGTGCAGCCCACGAGTGACCCTCGAAGCTGTACACCGGGGTTTGAGAAGCCCCCACCCTGAGCTACTCCTGAGCCGAAGTTCAGCCCTCCACACTCGACGAGTGCTGCGTGGGGCCCTTTGGCACGATTTGGCTCAACGCGTTGGCCCGGTCACTTGCCAGCTGGCTTGTGGTCCCTGTGCCGACGAACTACCTAAAAAGACTTGTGATTCTGGTTGCTCCAGATCCACACCAGCTCCCCTGAAAAGGAGCCCCGACTCTGACCTTCCTGGTCCGAGTGAGAAGCAATCTTCCGATCCTGCGTGGATTGCTCTTACCAAGGCTTGTTTGCTCCAAACTTGAAGCCGACTGCACCGACGGTGAGAGCCTGCGTGGGACAGATCGTGACCTGCTCCTGGACGTCGCAGATGCCCCAGAGCCCACGTGACAGCGGAGAGAAGCTCCTCGACGACCACCTGATTGCGCCCGACATTGCCTGGTTCCGTCCTGGTTCCACCCTGGTCACTGCTGAGTGACCCAGACTCTGTCCCCTCTGCTTTCAGGTACTCTACAACTTGAGTCCACCCTTGGACTCCACCGGACACTTCGTCTTCACCCTGCCTGCAGCCCTTTCAGCTTCAAGCACCAAGAGCCTGCGTGTCAAAACCCGACGCCACTTCGACCCTGTGCACCCACTTCCTGTGGGTGAGGTAACTTTGCTCCGCCGGTGTTCCCACACTGGTGCACACCTCTAGGGTCTGTGTGTTAAGTTTTGTTCCTCTAGGTTCAGCGGAAGTGTCCTTAAACTTTAACTCTTTGACTTTTACGCACCATTGGTTAACATTGGTGCATGCGTGCGCTTTCCGCACATTTCCCGAATCCCGAGGGCCATTCCCGACTTCAGCATTGCTTGTCCTGACTGCTCCCAGCGATTCCCTAGGCCCTAGGCCTAACCACTGCTCGAGTGGCCTTTCTTATACCACTTGTTTAGTATATGGTTTGAGTGGCCACCCGCCCTCATCCATAATTGTGCAACTTGTATGTTTAAACAGTGCTTTTGATTTAACGCTTGTGCCCCTTTATTCATAAAGAATACTGGGGATTGTTTTTAGTAATAAACACATATATTTTTATAATATATACTTGTGTGGTGTCCTTTCATTTGGTATTACAGGATTGTATGTGGTAAAACAGCTCGCTTAACACGACCTCTTAAGTTAAGCCTTTAGGCTGCTTAGTCCATGCTACCCCTAGGATAGCTTGTCTAATAAGGTTGACTTACAACCAGACACCATAAGGGGATTGTTTGGTCAGGTAGTAGGTGGTTCCAGAATTGGAAACATCCCCTACCAGGCCAACTTCTCACATTGGTGAGCAGCGGTGCGGATTTGAGCTTGCTGTTGTTTTACCATTGCAATCTTTATATCAAATTGAAAGATCACATCAAGTACCTCTAGGTACATATAAAATCAAAAGCTTAGCATATTAAGTTCTACTGAACTTAGTAGTTGTAGGTTGAAGGGAGTAGCACACCCCTGACTACAACTCACTAGCAAGGTCCAGTAGGAAAACACTTAGTGTAGGTAAGTGCACCACTTACACCTCACTAGTAACCATGTCTGACACAGGAAAGGCCTCAGGGTCTAGTCCTGTGACAGTTGACCCTACCCAGGCAACTTTTGGATATGACAAACTAACCCGCAGAGACTTGATTGCCTTGTGCAAAGCAAGAGGGTTAAAAAGGGGCAGAAGCCCCACCTGCCTAATCCTGGTAGAAATCCTAGAACAGGATGACTTAGAGAAGGCAAAAGCAGCTTCCCTAGATACAGGAACTGGAGGGAACCCCCCTGCAGTTGATCCCCTTGAAGAAGAGGATGATGATGACTTGGATGAGGACTCAGATGCTGAGGACTTAGGAGTACAGGATCAGGGTAGCCAGGTTCCAGTTGGTAGGCTTAGCCAGGCCAACTTGGACCTACTGGGGAATGGAGAGGGCCAGCACCTCCCCAGGACCCAACACATGATTCCCCCAGGCAACAGAAGAGTGAGATCTCCCTCAGGGGACTCTCATCTTTCTAGTGCCTCCAGGGAATCACAGAGAGGCATGAATGCTTCTCAAAAGTTAGAGCATAGGGCCAGAATGAGGGCTGTCAAACTCCAGATAGAGAGGGAGGAGGTAGCCTTGGCTCAAGCTAGACTTGCCTTGGCAAGAGAGCAGAAATTAAGTGGCTTAGATGTCACTGGTGGCAGCAATTTTCCAAGAGAAAAAGACAGGGCCTATGATAATAGAAACCTGACCAAAATTGTGCCCCCCTTTAAAGAAGGGGATGACATCCACAAATGGATGACTGCTCTTGAGAGAGCCTGCATGGTACAGCAGGTTCCTGAGAATCAGTGGGCTGCAATTTTGTGGTACTCCTTTTCTGAGAAAGGGAGGGACAGGCTCCTCACAGTTAGACCTGAGGATGCCAAAAACTACTCTGTTTTGAAGAGTGCTCTCATTGAAGGGTATGGCCTAACCACTGAGCAATACAGGTTGTTGTTCAGAGACACCCAGAAAGCACAGACTCAAGACTGGACTGATTTTGTGGAGTGTGCCACTAAGGCTTTGGAGGGTTGGTTACAGGGAAGTAAAGTTTCAGACTATACAGGATTGTACAATCTTATGATGAGAGAGCAGATCCTTAATAACTGTACAAACCAGCTGTTGCATCAATACCTTATTGACTCTGATCTGACCTCTCCCCAAGAATTGGGAAAGAAGGCAGACAAATGGGTCAGAACAAGGATTAAGCAGAAACCCCAGAACCAAGGTGGTGACCAGAAGAAAACAGACCAGAAGGGTGGTAATCAGAATAAGAAAGATAAAGAAAAAGACCAGAAGTCTTCAGGCCCCCAAACTAATAGTAAGGAGGGTGGTTCCCAAACTGGTAACAAGAAGAAGAAGAACAAAGGTCCAAAGACACCTTGGTGCAATACCTGCAAATCAGTTTCACACTGGGGCAGTGAGTGCACCAAGGCAAATCCAGTTCCCACCACTACAGCTCCTAAAGCAACTGCAACCCCAAGTACAGTAAGCAGTGGTGGAACACAGTCCAAGGGTGTAGCTGGGTTGACCCTGGGTATTGAAGTAGGATCTGGCCTAGTCAGAGTCCCTACACAGGCAGTTCTCCTGTATGATGTGGACATTGAGTTGCCCACTGCAGTAAGCCCCACTAACCTGGGCAAATACAGGCAGACTCCCTTAATAAATGAGAAACTGGCTCAAGCTTACAGGGACACATGTGCTAGTGTCACCATGGTGACCCCTGGCTTTGTGGACCCTGGGCAGATTGTACTAGGAGAGAGCTACCTAGTAACCAATGCAAGCAACTCCACTACCTCCCATAGTGTGGCAGTTGTGAACTTCTCCTGGGGAGGGGTTGATGGCCTAAAGAAAGTTGTGGTGAGTGCAGACCTACCAGTAGACTGTCTGTTAGGCAATGACCTTGAAAGCTCAGCATGGTCAGAAGTGGAGTACAGGACTCATGCAGAAATGCTAGGGATTTCAGAGCATGTCCTTGCCATGACAAGGGCTCAGGCTAAGAAGTGCCTTCCTGAACCAGTGGTGGATCTTGAGACAATAGACCAGCCACAACCCAAGAGAAGGAGCAAGAGAGGAAAGGCCTCGCCTTCCACCTTGCCCCAGGTTGAGGATCAGGTTTCAGAGGAAACTGATTCTGCAGTCCAAGAGGAGACTGTCTCTGAGGAGCTTGAACCTGACCAGGTTGAGTTTCTGGGGACAGGGGGACCCTCAAGGGCAGACCTGAGGCAGGCTCAATTAGATTGCCCTTCCCTTGAACCCCTCAGACAGCAGGCTGCTGCTGAGGCTGCTGGGGATGCCCAAGGTACCCATACTGTGTATTGGGATGAGGGACTCCTTTACTCAGAGGCTAGAGCCCCCAAGCCTGGCATGACCAGGAGGTTGGTGATACCTCTGCAGTTTAGGGGATTCCTCCTTACCTTGGCCCATGATATTCCCCTTGCAGGACACTTAGGCCAGAACAAGACGTGGGACAGGCTTGTTCCACACTTTCACTGGCCTCACATGTCAGAGGATGTCAAGGAGTTTTGTCGCTCCTGTGTCACTTGCCAAGCCAGTGGTAAGTCAGGTGGCACAACAAAGGCCCCCCTAATACCACTACCTGTGGTGGGGGTCCCCTTTGAGAGAGTTGGAATTGATATTGTGGGTCCAATGGACCCCCAAACAGCATCTGGGAACAGATTCATACTGGTGGTAGTGGATCATGCCACCAGGTACCCAGAGGCTATTCCCCTAAGGACCACCACAGCACCTGTGGTGGCAAAAGCCCTCATTGCAGTTTTCTCAAGAGTGGGCTTTCCTAAGGAGGTACTATCAGATAGAGGGACAAATTTTATGTCCAGCTATCTAAAAGCAATGTGGAAGGAATGTGGAGTAAACTATAAGTTTACCACCCCATATCATCCACAATGCAATGGGCTTGTGGAGAGATTTAACAAGACCCTTAAAGGCATGATAAAAGGATTACCAGAGAAGCTCAGGCGGAAATGGGACATTCTTTTACCCTGCCTGCTCTTTGCTTACAGAGAGGTCCCACAGAAGGGGGTTGGCTACAGCCCTTTTGAACTTTTGTTTGGCCACCCTGTGAGAGGTCCATTGTGTTTGGTGAAGGAAGGATGGGAGTTACCTCTCAAAAAGCCCAAACTAGACATAGTGGACTATGTACTTGGTCTCCGCTCCAGGATGGCTGAGTACATGGAAAGAGCATCCAAAAACCTGGAGGCCAGCCAAGAATTGCAGAAAGCTTGGCATGACCAAAAGGCTGTACTGGTAGAGTTCCAACCAGGACAGAAGGTATGGGTACTGGAGCCAGTGGCTCCAGCAGCACTCCAAGACAAATGGAGTGGACCCTATCCTATTATTGAGAAGAAAGGGGAAGTCACCTACTTGGTAGACTTTGGAACACCCAGGAGCCCTCACAGGGTAATCCATGTGAATCGCTTGAAAGCATTTGTAGACAGGGAGGACATGAGCTTGCTCATGGCCACAGATGGGGAACAGGAGGAAGAGAGTGACCCTCTCCCAGACCTGCTTTCCCAGAACCCTGATGATGGTTCAGTTGATGGAGTAGCCTTGGCAGGCAGCCTCACTGACCAGCAACAGAGGGACTGCAGACAAGTTTTGCAGGCTCACAGGCAAATGTTTTCACTCACACCCAGCCAAACTGACTGGTGTACCCATGTTGTGGACACTGGTGACAGTCTGCCTGTCAAGAATAAGATCTACAGGCAACCTGATCATGTCAGGGATTGCATCAAGGCTGAGGTGCAAAAGATGTTGGAGCTTGGAGTGATTGAGCCATCAGAGAGCCCATGGGCCAGCCCAGTAGTCCTGGTGCCAAAACCTCATACCCAAGATGGTAAGAGAGAAATGAGGTTTTGCGTGGATTACAGGGGTCTCAATGCTGTCACTAGGACAGATGCTCACCCCATTCCAAGAGCAGATGAGCTCATTGACAGATTGGCTTCTGCCAAGTTTCTGAGCACATTTGATCTGACAGCTGGCTACTGGCAAATCAGACTAGCTGAGGAGTCAAAGGCCAAGACAGCATTCTCTACCCCTAGTGGGCATTATCAGTTTGTGGTAATGCCCTTTGGTTTGAAGAATGCACCTGCCACTTTCCAAAGGTTGGTGAACCAAGTCCTTACTGGGTTGGATGACTTTTGTGCAGCTTATCTGGATGATATTGCTGTCTTTAGCTCCACCTGGGAGGATCACCTGATCCACCTGAAGAAAGTTTTGGAGGCCCTGCAAAAGGCAGGCCTAACTATCAAGGCCACAAAGTGCCAGATAGGGCAGAGTAAGGTTGTATACCTGGGCCACCTAGTAGGTGGAGGCCAGGTTCAGCCACTGGAAAGCAAAATCCAGGCCATACAGGACTGGGCTCCTCCAGTTACCCAGACACAAGTCAGAGCCGTCTTGGGCCTGACTGGGTATTACAGAAAGTTTGTGAAAAACTATGGGTCTATAGTGACACCATTAAATGACTTGACATCCAAGAAGATGCCAAAAAAGGTTCAGTGGACAGTTAGCTGTCAGAAGGCATTTGAAGACCTGAAGAAGGCCATGTGCTCTGCACCTATCCTAAAGAGTCCTGACTACTCCAAACAGTTCATTGTTCAGACAGATGCTTCTGAGTTGGGGGTGGGAGCTGTACTCTCACAACTTAATCAAGATGGTCAAGACCAGCCAATTGCTTTCATTAGCAGGAGGCTAACCCCAAGAGAAAAACGTTGGTCAGCCATTGAGAGGGAGGCCTTTGCTGTGGTTTGGGCATTAAAGAAGTTGAGGTCCTACTTGTTTGGAACTCACTTCCTGGTGCAAACAGACCATAAGCCCCTCTTATGGCTTAATCAGATGAAGGGTGAAAATCCCAAACTGCTCAGGTGGTCCATTTCCCTACAGGGGATGGACTTTACAGTGGAGCACCGCCCAGGGACTGACCATGGTAATGCAGATGGTCTCTCCAGGTACTTCCACTTAGAACATGAAGACTTATCTGGTCAAGGTTAGTTTAATGTCCCTGCGTTTGGGGGGGGGTTGTGTAGGAGAGTAGGGTCTGCTATCCTATGGTCACCCCAAATTTTTGCTTTTTGCTTCACTGGTTTTCGACTACTGAGGCTGTGGGCCTGCTGATCAGACCCCCAGCCTGCTGTTCTCTCACTAAATTCATGTGCTATAGGCACATACCAATTGGAAATGGCCTCCTTGTCAGCCCCTGTAGAATGCACTATAGGTGCACAGGGCACAGGAGCCACTAAGGCCTACCAGGGGCTGCAGCATATCTTTTGCCACCCCTGGCTGGTTCTTAAATTGACACAACTGGCTGATCACTCAGCTGGGGTAAGGTGGTGTACACACCCCTTGCTTAGATATAGTATACCTATGTCTAAACCTATATCTGGACACATGTAAACCTGTGAGCCACCCCTATAGTCAGGCCTCACCAATCCTGGAGGCTGGGTGCATGGTTTTATGTGAGATGGAGCTCTAGCATGAGCTGAGCCTGTCTGCAGCCGTCGGGAACAAATCCCTAAGCTGTTTCAGGATAATGCCATACCATATACTATTAAGTGCCTTATAATCCTCGCGGTTATTTAGCAACTTTGGTTTGGCTTTATCAAAACATGTCGTGTAAGGTGTCATACGCTTTGGAATACCATCCCCTCGCCAGTTCTGGCGACGGGGATGGCATTCCACCCCTCTAGAGGGGTAAGACATGTTACTTCACTTTAATGCGGTTGATTTCTCCAAAGGCCTTAAGATCCACAAAATGGATGCCTCTGCCACAGACAAATGTCTGGACCCCTGGAGCTGACCGAAACCCAGTCAAGGGGGTCCTGGACAAAGGGTTTCCTGTCACAGGAGGGTGTCACCGCCCTCCAGACAGGAGATAGTGTATTGTAGCAGGGAGGTTTGAAAGAAACCAGACACTGCCTGGGGCGCACAAGGCTGCCCCTTGCATAATCCGGCCAAACCGGTTCTGGGGCACTCCAGCCCTCGTGCCAGGGCGGCCTGGATCAAAGGAAGGGGGTGTATCCACCCACTTCCTGGGTCCCACCCATAGGAGGGGACCTAGCAGGTAATCACGCCCACCAGATTCGAATAAGAGTGGGAGCAGTGCCAATGCACATCAGATTTCCTGGAAGAAACATTTGAAACGATATTCTGGACCCTTCGCCCTCCATCTCAACGTGGAAGCCCGAAGAATCTCCCTTGTGGTCAAGGAGTGACCACCCTGCAGCAGCAGGCACCATCCAGCCCTCGACGTCTACTTAGTTGCAGTTCCCGCCGGAACTCGAGCGACTGAGATCGACGAGATCAAGCCTGCCCAGCTTCTAACAGCCCGATCCACAGTCCCTGCAAAGCTGAGACCCGTGGAGGCGACCGGAAGCGTGGGGCACGCCATCTTGAAGTGACCACGAGACGCTGACCGTGCAGCCCACGAGTGACCCTCGAAGCTGTACACCGGGGTTTGAGAAGCCCCCACCCTGAGCTACTCCTGAGCCGAAGTTCAGCCCTCCACACTCGACGAGTGCTGCGTGGGGCCCTTTGGCACGATTTGGCTCAACGCGTTGGCCCGGTCACTTGCCAGCTGGCTTGTGGTCCCTGTGCCGACGAACTACCTAAAAAGACTTGTGATTCTGGTTGCTCCAGATCCACACCAGCTCCCCTGAAAAGGAGCCCCGACTCTGACCTTCCTGGTCCGAGTGAGAAGCAATCTTCCGATCCTGCGTGGATTGCTCTTACCAAGGCTTGTTTGCTCCAAACTTGAAGCCGACTGCACCGACGGTGAGAGCCTGCGTGGGACAGATCGTGACCTGCTCCTGGACGTCGCAGATGCCCCAGAGCCCACGTGACAGCGGAGAGAAGCTCCTCGACGACCACCTGATTGCGCCCGACATTGCCTGGTTCCGTCCTGGTTCCACCCTGGTCACTGCTGAGTGACCCAGACTCTGTCCCCTCTGCTTTCAGGTACTCTACAACTTGAGTCCACCCTTGGACTCCACCGGACACTTCGTCTTCACCCTGCCTGCAGCCCTTTCAGCTTCAAGCACCAAGAGCCTGCGTGTCAAAACCCGACGCCACTTCGACCCTGTGCACCCACTTCCTGTGGGTGAGGTAACTTTGCTCCGCCGGTGTTCCCACACTGGTGCACACCTCTAGGGTCTGTGTGTTAAGTTTTGTTCCTCTAGGTTCAGCGGAAGTGTCCTTAAACTTTAACTCTTTGACTTTTACGCACCATTGGTTAACATTGGTGCATGCGTGCGCTTTCCGCACATCTCCCGAATCCCGAGGGCCATTCCCGACTTCAGCATTGCTTGTCCTGACTGCTCCCAGCGATTCCCTAGGCCCTAGGCCTAACCACTGCTCGAGTGGCCTTTCTTATACCACTTGTTTAGTATATGGTTTGAGTGGCCACCCGCCCTCATCCATAATTGTGCAACTTGTATGTTTAAACAGTGCTTTTGATTTAACGCTTGTGCCCCTTTATTCATAAAGAATACTGGGGATTGTTTTTAGTAATAAACACATATATTTTTATAATATATACTTGTGTGGTGTCCTTTCATTTGGTATTACAGGATTGTATGTGGTAAAACAGCTCGCTTAACACGACCTCTTAAGTTAAGCCTTTAGGCTGCTTAGTCCATGCTACCCCTAGGATAGCTTGTCTAATAAGGTTGACTTACAACCAGACACCATAAGGGGATTGTTTGGTCAGGTAGTAGGTGGTTCCAGAATTGGAAACATCCCCTACCAGGCCAACTTCTCACATTAACCAGTCAACCTTATGGGATTGTTTGGTCAGGTAGTAGGTGGTTCCAGAATTGGAAACATCCCCTACCAGGCCAACTTCTCACAGCGGGGTCGAGCGGTCCAGTGCAGGGTCTAGCACTGTGTTGTAATCACCTCCCAGTACCCAGGGGATTCCGTGCCAGGGCGCCAATTTTTCCGATAGGTGTGTCAGAAAGCTTCCCTGGTCTGTGTTTGGAGAGTAAACGGACGCCAGAACTACTGGCTGTCCGTCCATCCGACCCTTCACCAGTACATACCTCCCCCCCTGGTCTGTGAGCACTTCAGACATTGTGAAGGGGGTGCCCGGTCTCACCCACAGTAGCGCCCCACGTGCAAACGATGAGTATTCCGTGGCGTACAACTGACCCCTCCACCTGCGCCGCAGTGCAGCCACCTCCGCCCCACATAGGTGTGTCTCCTGCAGGAGTGCGATTTGTACATGGTGCCTTTTCAAATAGGAATATATCTGGTATCTTCGCGCAGGTGTGTGCATTCCCCTGATGTTCCAGGTGCATATCTTAATCGAAGTCATACTAGCGGTGCATACTCCTCCCCCTCCCTCGTACAAACAGCCGCTCCACTAGAGGCCCTCCCTTCGCCATCCTCAGCATGTCCATCTCCACCCCTCGTAGTACACTTTGCATTGATCAGGTAGACATTAGGTGGGGAAAAAACAATAACCAACATTAACCAACTGTGGGCAAGACCCACTGAAATACCAAAGGGACCGTGGCGAAACGGGCCACCGTCCAAAATCTCAATTGAGAGGGACAACAATTCCAGTCTAAGGGGCAGTGCGCATAAGCACAGTTGAGGCTAAGAGGAAGTTGAGTCAGTTAAAGGAGTTCCGGTTCCATCCCCGAGCCTCTAGGTGCAGGCCGTTTGCTGGCCACCGGCTGTGGACCGGCACACGATGTGACTCAGGTCCCAGGGAGCCCCTTTTGTGTGGACCCCGGCTATTTGGGGGGAAGGGTCGCAGTTCTGTGCGAGCTCTCGGCCCCAGTCAGGGAGGGCACCTCTCCCCCCCAGGCCACACCTGCAGCCAGCCAAGGATGAGCACGGGTCAAGGGGCAACCCCACCATCACCAATCCCATCAGTCTTCAACGCCATCGAGGCAGTACTCACTGTGTCTGTGGTCCGCAGTTCATTCGGCAGGCAGGTGGGGTGGAGGAGCGCACCCCCAGCTGCACCTGGCGCCAGTAGCGCTTCAGCGTCTCGTCGGTCATTGCCACGTCCCCCTCGCCTGGACGGTCCTGTTCCAGACTGCTTCTGTGGGGCTAGTGGATCAGGTCTGAGGTTTGCGGCGTGACCACCGGCAGTTCCACAGAGATCTGTGAGTTCGGGATCCCGTATATGGCTTCATCGTCGTCGCTGGGCGCTGTCTGCTGTCCGTCCTCGGGGTGTGATTCTTGGGAGGGTGGGTTGCTGAGCTGGGAAACTTTCCGCATCGCGTCGCGCTGTTCCTGGAGCATTTGATCCAACGGGGGACTTGGCCACTGTGATGTTAGACGTTTTAATGACTTAATCTTTTGTTGGAGATTGTAGATGGCAATAAGTTTGGGTACTGTCCTGTTGGGTTGAATACAGCTGAGTTGTATGTTTAACGCACTCCAAGGCAGCCCCTCCATTTTCTTTTATCTGGCTGGTGTTGGAGAGTTGCTTTATATATCTCCAAAGTTGTATGTGGCCCCTTTCTTTGAGGAAGGTAAAAATGTTCACCCATTCTGACTCAGTTTTCTTGGAGCGTATTTCCCATACTTACTTCCGGTGCACTGCGCGGAGAGCAATTATTTCCTGAGGTTTGATGTTTTTGGTGCCTTTCCTTCTTGCCTTCAAGGCTCTTGTAAGACTACGTTTTGTGTGGATTAGGTCTCTTGATTTGATGGTTATCGGGGGTCCTTGGGTGAGGGTATCCTGCACTTGGGAACCTCCAATTTGTACCCCTAGGGTTAGTTTCAGTTCTACTAGGAGTGCTTCCCGGTAGGCCTGGGGCAAGACTGGACTCGTGACTGTGGGATGTGATTCTTTGTGAGTTACCCATGCAGGATTTTAGGGCCAAGATTGTTTGTCCATTTTATTCTCCTCAGGATTTCATAGCGTTCTTACCCAGTTGAAACCCCTAGTACTTTCAATTGTGTTGCAGGTTCTCCACTTAGCTGCAGGGTCATCCTCAGTGGCCTGTGGTTACTCTCGTACCTATTGTCCACTTCAAAGTTGTTAAAAAATGGTTCTAGATAGTCCGAGATGAAAATGTAGTCCATTGTGGACTTGTCCCTAAAGGTGGGTAGAGGGAGCCAGAGAGGACCCACAGCTGTTTGGATAGTGTAAGCTGAGACCAAACTGTGATTTAAAAAGAGCTGCTGCAGTGAGGCGCAATCGATGTGTGATGGAATATGCGCTTTCCACTTCCCTAACTCCCGAGAATTCAAATCACCGGCGATAACTGGAAGGTGTGAGGCATATTTGTTTATGAGCTGGTCCATTTTTGTTGTCATTATTTTTACAACATGTTTTTTTAGCTGGGAGGCAGGGTTTACATAGCAATTGATTACAAAGAGACGGATTGAATTGTTGTTAGATTTCAGTCCGCTCACTAATACCGCTTGCATGTCAGGGATGTTAGTTGCAATAGGGGTAGTCTCTAGTCTGCGTGCTTGGTTAATGTAAATTGACAGCCCGCCAGAAGCTCTCCCGAAAATGTTGAGTTTTATAGCTGTGGTGTGTAATTCATGGAAACCATGAAGAATTGTTGGTGGCCCAGGTCTCTGGTAGGCACAAGATGTCATTTCCATGGAAATAGTTGCTCACTGAATTGTTATCAAGAAGTCTTTTTAAGTCAGCTACATTCCAGGAGATCATGGACAGCTGGATGTTATTTCCCGTGTTTTAAGCCAGCTACATTCCAGGAGATCATGGACAGCTGGATGTTAAAGATACATATATCACATTGGTGCATATATGCGGAGCAAGGTATAGAAAATCTATACTTACATGTCAATATTTTGGGTTCAATATTCCGTGCTCAATATTTAGTGCTATACCTATTCTAGGGTGCACAGTATGTGATTCTATGTGAAGGAATACATGTTTTTCTTTAAAATGCACATTAAAGCACACTCAGTCTACTTTCCGAAATTCAACTTTAAATCCTATCAATTCGATGGGATTTAAAGCAGAGGTGTGTAAAGTTGTAAGGTAGACTGGCTTGCAGCTTTGTGTATTTTCTAACTGTTCAAGCTTTGCTAAATGCAAAGCTTATAAAGTTCTTTTTTTTTAAAAATGAAGCTCGCATCATCTCACAGCCCTACCTCCAACACTTCTTACCTCAGGTGATGGATTTCCAGCCTCTGCACTTTTTGCTTGAGGTTATCCTAAAGAGACATTCTACATCAGGAAAATCATCACACCTGAAAGGTCCAAAAGGATAAACCTTACCTCACATAAAGTTGGGAAACTTTGTCTACTTCGTAAAATGTGGAGTTTCTTTATTCCTTCCTACTATACTCTGTCTTACTTTCACTGCCTAACTCTGGAATGCACTGCCCTCCAGTCTTCCGATGTTTACTTCTGAGACTATTTTCAAATGAAAACTTAAAAATATGCTCTTTCATCAGGTTTAAGTTATCCCACTCTTTTTTGACTAACAACATAGGTTCTCTTGCTGTTTAGCGCTTCTTCTGAAGCAGCGGTGCGCTATATAAGTATAATTTGTTGTTATTGTTGTAAATGAAGTTTTAATTTAATTTGCCACTAATTTAAAATAACCTTACAGAGAGCTTGGAGCATATCCATCAAGAACGTTTTGGGAAATCAGTGGTGACCAGTGTGTTTTAAAAGGTTTAGGCCTGCAAAAATGATGAAAAATGATGAAAATGTTAAAGTTGTAACAAAAGATGGATAGTTTAATTACATTTGACCCTTCATAGTTACAGGCAGGTAGTGTAAAAGGTGTTGTACAAAAGGAGATTTTCGGTAGACATCCACAAGCCAGTAGGTAAGCATGGTAAAGGGTAGGTGATTGAGCCTGGGTTGGGTCCATTTTTAGGTCTCGCCTGGCGTTGCAGCGTAAAGCGCTGTCGCCAGCAAGACTTATTGTGGTTGTGTTGCCTTCCAAGTGGTACAGACCGGTGCACAAGAAGATTCTGGTCTGTGAACGCGCTTCCCAGAAACTGTGAACAGCAAGTCAGCCTCTCGCCTCTCTCAATCGCGCGCGCACACCCACAGCCACACACGCACGCACACACACACATGCACACACACGCACACATGCAGGCATACACACGCAGGCACACACACACACATGCAGGCACACACACACACACACCCTACAACTAAGCCCCACCCGCCCCACTCACCGGGCTACAGGTTCCGCCACGCGGGGCTTCCCTCACTTGCATCGGCGGCCTCTGCTCCTCCTACGTGCCTACATCGTTTCACAGCCTCCCCTGAGGCAGGACTTCCGCCTTCTGCCCTTCTCGTCCACTCACTTTGTAGGCACGGGCTTCCCGCAGAAGGCGGAAGTCCCGCCCCAGGGGAGGCTGTGAAACGCTGTAGGAGGCATACGAGTGCTGAAGTCTCTGGGATAACAAATCAGGCGCTGCCGCTTTACATCCCCCATATGCCAAGTCCTCTTGTTTGTAATTAAGTAACCTTGTGCTGCTGCTACCTGCAGAGTACCTGTTGTTTCTTTGCTTGTTTAAATTTTCAACGCTTGCCGGAGCCCTTTTAATTTAGTACACAAGACACCTGCAGGACAGACAGAGATTTCATCAGTCTTGGACGTGTTCTGCAGCACATGTGTGTGTGTGCTGCTTCTCTCCTAATTAAGCTTGTCAAACGCCGAGCGATGAATAAACACAGATTTTGGCACTAGGGCAATATCTTTCATTCAATTTGATGAAGATTGCAGGTCCAGCTGCCCGTTTGGATTTACGTGCATAACAGTGATTAAAAAAAATCAATATTACCCCTCCTCCTCCGCATGAAGTCTTGTTCTTCAAAAACAGCACAAATATGTGTTTGCAAGCTGCATAAGGCTGTCTTTCATGGAGTAGTATGCAACTGTGTTATACGTGACTCTTTTCTAGTGGTGTGTGGTTAGCACGCTGCAGCGTGGCCTGGCACACGCCACGCATGGGTATTTGGCAGTTGAGCAGTTAACCTACAAATAACGGTGGCTGGTAAGGGCCTAGCGCGAGAACTCATGAATGCGCCCTTGTAACAATATTTAATTAAACATGATATCTCTCATATCAGCAGCAGGCGGCTCTTTGTAGGGCAGGGTGGGAGGGGAGGGAGTTGTTGCTACGGGTTGTAGCCTGCACAAAAAGCAACCTCATTTCAAGAATGGAAATATTTTCAAGAGGCTCGCTCTGCGCAGGTACTGGGGTGTTTACATGCTACGAATGTCAGGGGAATGCCTTTCTTGTCGCTCACCTTTTATCTTCAGTGCTTTATGTGCAGCTTTGCTAAGTCATGTTGACTTTCATAAATGTTGGAGCAGTGGCCCTAGGCTGTGCCAAAGCTCATTTTGGGGGTACAGGGAATTGTCATGCCTTTGGCAGCCTTGACCCTCGTTAGCCGAAACATCTGTACCAGTCAGTGACTGATTAAGAGGTAGCTCTCAGCGTGCTACCTGCCTTTTGGCATCTGATGCTGAAGTCCTGAATATTTCCATGCTCACCCCCACTTGTCTCATGGAAACAAGCTAACGCCATTGCGCTGTGTAAATAAGGATGTGCTAGTATTTCACTTAATTGAAATCATTTCCTCCAACCACCTCCTCTGTTAAAAGCTATTTTCATAAATGTATGATCCTGGGGGTGGCCTTTGAGGCCCTGGCATGCAGCTCTACATGGGGTCTTATTAGGTAAAGGGCTCTTATTTAACACTGCGTTAAATGGGGATTACAACCGGCAATGATTTAGGGCCCTTTATAGAAATGTTTCTGTAGTGCCTGGAGCATCCATTGATGCTGTGGGAGCCGGATACCTACAAATGTCTGACTTACAAAGTAGAGGTCTACACATATCTGTGTTCAGGTTAGCGCTGCTTCAACTCTGTAGCATGTCGTTGCAAAAAGTAGGTGGCATTTTCTTAATGTGATGCACAATAACAGCATTGTACGTCCGCTGCAGAAATGTTTGCTGTTGCGGCATGCAACATTAAGATTTGATGCATTGGGTCCATCACTGCTTAGCTTAATAAATATGATGGTGCAAGTCAAACTAAGATCCAGTAGAAAAACAGCTATGGAATTACAATGTATTTGGAAAGTATCTACAAAGCGATTAGTGTTTTTTCCCTTCATAGTTCACATATGGTCAGGGCCGCTAGAATTATGCAGCAGGGAGGACCAAATTAATAATTGAAGTTGGCTAAAGTATGTGTCAATAACTCCAAATTATGCGGCTTAATGTTGTACATATTGCAATAGTGTCTGTGAGGGGAGGGTGCGCTGTGCCCACGGCACTGAGGGGAGCTGTGGTGCTGTGCTCAACACAGGGATGGGAGTGGTGGTGAGCCGGCTGAGGAAGCCTGTGTCTGTGCGGGGAGGGGACGCTGTGCTGACCGCACTGAGGGGAGCTGTGAGGCTGTGCTCCCCACAGGGAGCCCCCCTCGTATAGCTCTTGCCATGTCCTGTCTGTGTGCCGTGTGTAAAGGGGAGAGGTGGGGCAAAATCTCCCATGTAGATCTCCTGTGTACCTTATTGCCAAATCCTGTCTGTTATCCATGGGTAAAAGATAGCAACAGAGATCCTGCGAGATTTTCTGCACCCCCTTGTCATGCCCTTTCTGTACTCCAAGGGTAAAAGAGAGGAGAGGCCTCACAGGATCTCCCGCACCCCCTTGCCATGCATAGAGCAGGTTACAGCTTTTCTTGGCACCTCTCTTCCACTCCTTCTCTTGCTAAGGGACTTGCCCCCTGACCACCGCGGCATATCCCACAGATCCCCTCTACCATCATGCCCTGTCTCAGCTGCCAGGACTGCTAGATACCGCCTGTACAATCCTGCCCTCTCTAAGCACTATAAGATAGGGCAGGCTGTTTCTCCCCTACATACCTCTTTTAACATTCTGCCCTGTGTGGCCCCCTTGCTAAAAAGAGTGCAGATTAATTCACTCTTAGAGACCTCCTCCCCTGTCTGGGCCCCATGGTAAAAGAGTGCAGACTGCTGCTCTGCTAGAGACCTCCTCTAACATCCTGCCATATTTATTATGTTACGCTAAAACTATTTGTATAGCGCTTTATCATGCCCCCTCGGGAGTAGCAGAGAGGCGCTCTGTGACGAGACTCATCTGTGTGGGTTCTCACAAGACACAGACGTAGGCACTCACTACCTCCGTCTGGATCCTCCTCCCACCTCAGCGCCGCGAGTCCGGGCTGCGGAGTGACGCGGCCGCGTGGACCATGCACTGAGCCACAGGAGATCCTGCCTACCGCCAGTGTAGAACGGCCACGGACAACGGCGAACGTGCGGCGCAGGAAGCAGAGATTATTTACAACAAGGGGTGGTGATGGACAGAGTCTCTGAATTAAGCAGAGTACTCTCACCCAGTCAAGAGATCAGGGCTAGATCCAACACCGTTTTTTAGCTCATTGCACCATCCCAGTTTCAGAACCTGGCTGTATGCAAATTAGTCTGTCCCTGGCCCAGTGCATCATGGGAACAGGGCAGACCAGACTACAAAAGCCAATTCTTACACTGGGAAGGAAACAAGCTTCCGGGGACCGGTTTCTGCCATTTCAGGCGTCTTCGGCCCGGCTTGCTTGAATCCTGATGGTGCAATGAGCAAGGGACTCACATCTGAGTATACCCTTCCACGCTTAGGGTGGACAAAATTATTTACAACAAGGGGTGGTGATGGACAGAGTCTCTGAATTAAGCAGAGTACTCTCACCCAGTCAAGAGATCAGGGCTAGATCCAACACCGTTTTTTAGCTCATTGCACCATCCCAGTTTCAGAACCTGGCTGTATGCAAATTAGTCTGTCCCTGGCCCAGTGCATCATGGGAACAGGGCAGACCAGACTACAAAAGCCAATTCTTACACTGGGAAGGAAACAAGCTTCCGGGGACCGGTTTCTGCCATTTCAGGCGTCTTCGGCCCAGCTTGCTTGAATCCTGATGGTGCAATGAGCAAGGGACTCACATCTGAGTATACCCTTCCACGCTTAGGGTGGACAAAATTATTTACAACAAGGGGTGGTGATGGACAGAGTCTCTGAATTAAGCAGAGTACTATCACCCAGTCAAGAGATCAGGGCTAGATCCAACACCGTTTTTTAGCTCATTGCACCATCCCAGTTTCAGAACCTGGCTGTATGCAAATTAGTCTGTCCCTGGCCCAGTGCATCATGGGAACAGGGCAGACCAGACTACAAAAGCCAATTCTTACACTGGGAAGGAAACAAGCTTCCGGGGACCGGTTTCTGCCATTTCAGGCGTCTTCGGCCCGGCTTGCTTGAATCCTGATGGTGCAATGAGCAAGGGACTCACATCTGAGTATACCCTTCCACGCTTAGGGTGGACAAAATTATTTACAACAAGGGGTGGTGATAGACAGAGTCTCTGAATTAAGCAGAGTACTCTCACCCAGTCAAGAGATCAGGGCTAGATCCAACACCGTTTTTTAGCTCATTGCACCATCCCAGTTTCAGAACCTGGCTGTATGCAAATTAGTCTGTCCCTGGCCCAGTGCATCATGGGAACAGGGCAGACCAGACTACAAAAGCCAATTCTTACACTGGGAAGGAAACAAGCTTCCGGGGACCGGTTTCTGCCATTTCAGGCGTCTTCGGCCCGGCTTGCTTGAATCCTGATGGTGCAATGAGCAAGGGACTCACATCTGAGTATACCCTTCCACGCTTAGGGTGGACAAAATTATTTACAACAAGGGGTGGTGATGGACAGAGTCTCTGAATTAAGCAGAGTACTCTCACCCAGTCAAGAGATCAGGGCTAGATCCAACACCGTTTTTTAGCTCATTGCACCATCCCAGTTTCAGAACCTGGCTGTATGCAAATTAGTCTGTCCCTGGCCCAGTGCATCATGGGAACAGGGCAGACCAGACTACAAAAGCCAATTCTTACACTGGGAAGGAAACAAGCTTCCGGGGACCGGTTTCTGCCATTTCAGGCGTCTTCGGCCCGGCTTGCTTGAATCCTGATGGTGCAATGAGCAAGGGACTCACATCTGAGTATACCCTTCCACGCTTAGGGTGGACAAAATTATTTACAACAAGGGGTGGTGATGGACAGAGTCTCTGAATTAAGCAGAGTACTCTCACCCAGTCAAGAGATCAGGGCTAGATTCAACACCGTTTTTTAGCTCATTGCACCATCCCAGTTTCAGAACCTGGCTGTATGCAAATTAGTCTGTCCCTGGCCCAGTGCATCATGGGAACAGGGCAGACCAGACTACAAAAGCCAATTCTTACACTGGGAAGGAAACAAGCTTCCGGGGACCGGTTTCTGCCATTTCAGGCGTCTTCGGCCCGGCTTGCTTGAATCCTGATGGTGCAATGAGCAAGGGACTCACATCTGAGTATACCCTTCCACGCTTAGGGTGGACAAAATTATTTACAACAAGGGGTGGTGATGGACAGAGTCTCTGAATTAAGCAGAGTACTCTCACCCAGTCAAGAGATCAGGGCTAGATCCAACACCGTTTTTTAGCTCATTGCACCATCCCAGTTTCAGAACCTGGCTGTATGCAAATTAGTCTGTCCCTGGCCCAGTGCATCATGGGAACAGGGCAGACCAGACTACAAAAGCCAATTCTTACACTGGGAAGGAAACAAGCTTCCGGGGACCGGTTTCTGCCATTTCAGGCGTCTTCGGCCCGGCTTGCTTGAATCCTGATGGTGCAATGAGCAAGGGACTCACATCTGAGTATACCCTTCCACGCTTAGGGTGGACAAAATTATTTACAACAAGGGGTGGTGATGGACAGAGTCTCTGAATTAAGCAGAGTACTCTCACCCTGTCAAGAGATCAGGGCTAGATCCAACACCGTTTTTTAGCTCATTGCACCATCCCAGTTTCAGAACCTGGCTGTATGCAAATTAGTCTGTCCCTGGCCCAGTGCATCATGGGAACAGGGCAGACCAGACTACAAAAGCCAATTCTTACACTGGGAAGGAAACAAGCTTCCGGGGACCGGTTTCTGCCATTTCAGGCGTCTTCGGCCCGGCTTGCTTGAATCCTGATGGTGCAATGAGCAAGGGACTCACATCTGAGTATACCCTTCCACGCTTAGGGTGGACAAAATTATTTACAACAAGGGGTGGTGATGGACAGAGTCTCTGAATTAAGCAGAGTACTATCACCCAGTCAAGAGATCAGGGCTAGATCCAACACCGTTTTTTAGCTCATTGCACCATCCCAGTTTCAGAACCTGGCTGTATGCAAATTAGTCTGTCCCTGGCCCAGTGCATCATGGGAACAGGGCAGACCAGACTACAAAAGCCAATTCTTACACTGGGAAGGAAACAAGCTTCCGGGGACCGGTTTCTGCCATTTCAGGCGTCTTCGGCCCGGCTTGCTTGAATCCTGATGGTGCAATGAGCAAGGGACTCACATCTGAGTATACCCTTCCACGCTTAGGGTGGACAAAATTATTTACAACAAGGGGTGGTGATGGACAGAGTCTCTGAATTAAGCAGAGTACTCTCACCCAGTCAAGAGATCAGGGCTAGATCCAACACCGTTTTTTAGCTCATTGCACCATCCCAGTTTCAGAACCTGGCTGTATGCAAATTAGTCTGTCCCTGGCCCAGTGCATCATGGGAACAGGGCAGACCAGACTACAAAAGCCAATTCTTACACTGGGAAGGAAACAAGCTTCCGGGGACCGGTTTCTGCCATTTCAGGCGTCTTCGGCCCGGCTTGCTTGAATCCTGATGGTGCAATGAGCAAGGGACTCACATCTGAGTATACCCTTCCACGCTTAGGGTGGACAAAATTATTTACAACAAGGGGTGGTGATGGACAGAGTCTCTGAATTAAGCAGAGTACTCTCACCCAGTCAAGAGATCAGGGCTAGATCCAACACCGTTTTTTAGCTCATTGCACCATCCCAGTTTCAGAACCTGGCTGTATGCAAATTAGTCTGTCCCTGGCCCAGTGCATCATGGGAACAGGGCAGACCAGACTACAAAAGCCAATTCTTACACTGGGAAGGAAACAAGCTTCCGGGGACCGGTTTCTGCCATTTCAGGCATCTTCGGCCCGGCTTGCTTGAATCCTGATGGTGCAATGAGCAAGGGACTCACATCTGAGTATACCATTCCACGCTTAGGGTGGACAAAATTATTTACAACAAGGGGTGGTGATGGACAGAGTCTCTGAATTAAGCAGAGTACTCTCACCCAGTCAAGAGATCAGGGCTAGATCCAACACCGTTTTTTAGCTCATTGCACCATCCCAGTTTCAGAACCTGGCTGTATGCAAATTAGTCTGTCCCTGGCCCAGTGCATCATGGGAACAGGGCAGACCAGACTACAAAAGCCAATTCTTACACTGGGAAGGAAACAAGCTTCCGGGGACCGGTTTCTGCCATTTCAGGCGTCTTCGGCCCGGCTTGCTTGAATCCTGATGGTGCACTGAGCAAGGGACTCACATCTGAGTATACCCTTCCACGCTTAGGGTGGACAAAATTATTTACAACAAGGGGTGGTGATGGACAGAGTCTCTGAATTAAGCAGAGTACTCTCACCCAGTCAAGAGATCAGGGCTAGATTCAACACCGTTTTTTAGCTCATTGCACCATCCCAGTTTCAGAACCTGGCTGTATGCAAATTAGTCTGTCCCTGGCCCAGTGCATCATGGGAACAGGGCAGACCAGACTACAAAAGCCAATTCTTACACTGGGAAGGAAACCAGCTTCCGGGGACAGGTTTCTGCCATTTCAGGCGTCTTCGGCCCGGCTTGCTTGAATCCTGATGGTGCAATGAGCAAGGGACTCACATCTGAGTATACCCTTCCACGCTTAGGGTGGACAAAATTATTTACAACAAGGGGTGGTGATGGACAGAGTCTCTGAATTAAGCAGAGTACTCTCACCCAGTCAAGAGATCAGGGCTAGATCCAACACCGTTTTTTAGCTCATTGCACCATCCCAGTTTCAGAACCTGGCTGTATGCAAATTAGTCTGTCCCTGGCCCAGTGCATCATGGGAACAGGGCAGACCAGACTACAAAAGCCAATTCTTACACTGGGAAGGAAACAAGCTTCCGGGGACCGGTTTCTGCCATTTCAGGCGTCTTCGGCCCGGCTTGCTTGAATCCTGATGGTGCAATGAGCAAGGGACTCACATCTGAGTATACCCTTCCACGCTTAGGGTGGACAAAATTATTTACAACAAGGGGTGGTGATGGACAGAGTCTCTGAATTAAGCAGAGTACTCTCACCCAGTCAAGAGATCAGGGCTAGATCCAACACCGTTTTTTAGCTCATTGCACCATCCCAGTTTCAGAACCTGGCTGTATGCAAATTAGTCTGTCCCTGGCCCAGTGCATCATGGGAACAGGGCAGACCAGACTACAAAAGCCAATTCTTACACTGGGAAGGAAACAAGCTTCCGGGGACCGGTTTCTGCCATTTCAGGCGTCTTCGGCCCGGCTTGCTTGAATCCTGATGGCGCAATGAGCAAGGGACTCACATCTGAGTATACCCTTCCACGCTTAGGGTGGACAAAATTATTTACAACAAGGGGTGGTGATGGACAGAGTCTCTGAATTAAGCAGAGTACTCTCACCCAGTCAAGAGATCAGGGCTAGATCCAACACCGTTTTTTAGCTCATTGCACCATCCCAGTTTCAGAACCTGGCTGTATGAAAATTAGTCTGTCCCTGGCCCAGTGCATCATGGGAACAGGGCAGACCAGACTACAAAAGCCAATTCTTACACTGGGAAGGAAACAAGCTTCCGGGGACCGGTTTCTGCCATTTCAGGCGTCTTCGGCCCGGCTTGCTTGAATCCTGATGGTGCAATGAGCAAGGGACTCACATCTGAGTATACCCTTCCACGCTTAGGGTGGACAAAATTATTTACAACAAGGGGTGGTGATGGACAGAGTCTCTGAATTAAGCAAAGTACTCTCACCCAGTCAAGAGATCAGGGCTAGATCCAACACCGTTTTTTAGCTCATTGCACCATCCCAGTTTCAGAACCTGGCTGTATGCAAATTAGTCTGTCCCTGGCCCAGTGCCTCATGGGAACAGGGCAGACCAGACTACAAAAGCTAATTCATACACTGGGAAGGAAACAAGCTTCCGGGGACCGGTTTCTGCCATTTCAGGCGTCTTCGGCCCGGCTTGCTTGAATCCTGATGGTGCAATGAGCAAGGGACTCACATCTGAGTATACCCTTCCACGCTTAGGGTGGACAAAATTATTTACAACAAGGGGTGGTGATGGACAGAGTCTCTGAATTAAGCAGAGTACTCTCACCCAGTCAAGAGATCAGGGCTAGATCCAACACCGTTTTTTAGCTCATTACACCATCCCAGTTTCAAAACCTGGCTGTATGCAAATTAGTCTGTCCCTGGCCCAGTGCATCATGGGAACAGGGCAGACCAGACTACAAAAGCCAATTCTTACACTGGGAAGGAAACAAGCTTCCGGGGACCGGTTTCTGCCATTTCAGGCGTCTTCGGCCTGGCTTGCTTGAATCCTGATGGTGCAATGAGCAAGGGACTCACATCTGAGTATACCCTTCCACGCTTAGGGTGGACAAAATTATTTACAACAAGGGGTGGTGATGGACAGAGTCTCTGAATTAAGCAGAGTACTCTCACCCAGTCAAGAGATCCCGGGGACCGGTTTCTGCCATTTCAGGCGTCTTCGGCCCGGCTTGCTTGAATCCTGATGGTGCAATGAGCAAGCCGGGCCGAAGAGGCTGAAATGCCAGAAACCGGTCCCCGGTAGCTTGTCTCCTTTCTGGTGAAGAATTGGCTTGGTAGTTTGGTCTGCCCTGTTCCCATGATGCACTGGGCCAGGGACAGACTAATTTGCATATAGCCAGGTTCTGAGCTGGGATGGGGCAGTGAGATAAATAACGGTGATGGATCAAGCCCTGATCTTTGGACTGGGTAAGAGTGGTCTGCTTAATTCAGACACTCTGTTCATCACCACCCCCTTTTCTGTATCGTTTTTGGCCACTATAGGTGTGGCAGGGTATACTCAGACATGAGTCCCTTTCTCACTGCTCCATCAGGATTCAAGCAAGCCGGGCCGAAGAGGCTGAAATGCCAGAAACCGGTCCCCGGTAGCTTGTCTCCTTTCTGGTGAAGAATTGGCTTGGTAGTTTGGTCTGCCCTGTTCCCATGATGCACTGGGCCAGGGACAGACTAATTTGCATATAGCCAGATTCTGAGCTGGGATGGGGCAGTGAGATAAATAACGGTGATGGATCAAGCCCTGATCTTTGGACTGGGTAAGAGTGGTCTGCTTAATTCAGACACTCTGTTCATCACCACCCCCTTTTCTGTATCGCAGGAAGCAGAGAAGCGGTGCAGCCTAGAGGGCAGATCAGATGCAACCGGGGCCTCGATTGGGTGGCAGAGACGTCTTTCATCCGATGCGGCCTGAGACACCTCGATTCCCTCACAAGTTGAGCGAGCCTGGAGAGGAGGCGTGAGACCCAGCGAGGCGGCGGCCTATGCGGGGGGGGGGGGGCCACCGGCTTGTCGGCGGTCAGATCGGACCGCGACACGGGCCCAGGTGACCTTCATTTTGGCGGGCCCCGGTGTTCCTACCCAGGCTACTGATATCGGAGGCAAAGGGACAGCGGGGGTGGCCACAGTACGGCTCGCCAGCCTCAGCCATAAGGAAACACTCCCCCCGCTTGATCCTCATGGAGGCAGGCCTTGCCTGACGCTAGATCGCTGGGAAAAGAGGCATTTCGTGGCCGCGGCACCATTTTGTATGTGCAGAGGGAGAGCGGTGAGGCGCAGCGGGTGCTGCTGGCTGACATTAACAGTACTGTACCGGAGCAGCGAGTCTTGTATGTGACTCGGACGGTGTAAACACAGCCACTTTTGGCGCCTGCGGGCAGAGCAATACTCCTAGGACGTGGTCCCCACCCAGAGCTACGGCAGGAGCAGAGTGATACACTCCATGGAGCCGGGGGGACGATATCAGACAGCGCTCAACCATGACCAGAGGAGGTAATAGTGGTGGGACTTAGAAACAAGGGCCCATGGACAAATTTACGGGTGGAAGATGCCGTAGCGACCCTAAAGAAAAAAGTGGCCAGCTTGGAGGGGATTCAAAAGGGCCTGGCGCTCCGGGCCGAAGATGCAGAAGGACGGGCTTGGCGCAATAACCTGTGTTTCGTTGGCTTCCCGGAGGGCTGCGAGAAGGACAACATGGAGGCCTTTCTGACCCAATGGCTAGAGGGGTGGATGCCGACGGACTCCCTTTCCCGCTGCTTCATAGTTGAGCCGGCACATAGAGCGCTCGTCAAGAAGCCACCAGTGGGCGCCCGCCCGAGACCTGTGATAGTTCGGCTGCTCAACTACCATGATCGAGACACTATCCTGCGACATGCACGAGTGGAAGATCCCCCCCTATTCGATAATCAGAAGATCCTCATATTTCCGGACTACACTAAACTGGTACAACAACAGCGGCAATCCTTCACAGCGGCCAAGGCACGGCTACGGGACTTGAAGATCCAATATGCCTTGCTCTACCCTGCCCGCTTACGGGTTGTGTTTCAGTCCCGTACCCTCTTCTTCAACACAGGGTACGGAGGAGGTGTTCACCTGGACCGACAAAACTGTTAGGGTTCGGGTCCACACCCCACCCGGACATGACTCGGACTCGTCCTCGGCGGCAGGGCCGCGGCAGTCTTCCCGGAGATCGCGGAGTGCGAGTAATTGGAGATCCCGGCCCGAAAAACGTTCTCCTTCTCGGGAGGTACTGGAAGAAGGACCCGACACCCCGGACACTCGGAAGCCAGATCCTTGAGAGCCTGGGCGGACCAGAGGTCATTTTGCATGCTCAATCGCGTGGGGTTAACACGTTATGTGGTGAGACTTCTATTGGGGACAAATGATGGACTAGAGGTTTATCACGGCTGCTGTTGAACTGTTTCTGAAATATTGAGATGGGATGGGGTGGGTACCGGGGGGGCAACGGCCTGATGAGCGGGCACGTTCCTCGGGTTCAAAGTAGTTTATTACCCCCAGGGGGTAAGTTGGGGATTGGGTGAATAGTTTATGGGGATCCATTGGTGTGGGTGGCTTCCGGCCCCCCGTTGGGGGCTGATGCACACCTACACCGCGACAGGTACTTCAACGTTGCTGAGGTATGGGGGAAAGAGGCTGGGAGTTGAGGAATAGTTGGGCTGGGGGCTGTTGGGGGGTGGGGAGGTGGGGGGCGGTAAGGGGTTGGGGTGGGGGGTAGTTCTCTGCAGCACGATGTTCAATCAAGTTCCGTCATGGCCATGTATACGCTTTCGATCCCTATCACCCGGGCACTTAGTTTTTCAGCCTATAGGTGGCGGTTAGAGGCCCCGAGCCAGGGTTCCCCAGGACGTCGCTGCGAATTGTAAGCTGGAATGTGAGGGGTATGCTGGACAAAATCAAGAGGGGCGCTGTTCTGCGACAGGGGAAGAAAGAGAAAGCAGACATCCTGCTTTTGCAGGAGACACACCTTCTGGGCACTAAAACCCTTAGCCTGCAGCGATATGGGTATCAACAGGTATACCATGCCGGTTTTGTTAGGGGCTCCCGGGGAGTGGCTGTTTGGATTCATCGCAGGGTGTCCTATGTCCACTTGACACAATGAGTAGACGCTTAGGGCAGGTACATATTTGTCAAAGGAATGATAGGGGACGAACCTGTGGTGTTCGAAAGTGTGTATGCCCCGCCCCCATTGCAGTGGTCGCTTGTTGAAAAATTGTTTACTGTATGGGCTGAGATCCCTGATGTAATGGCTGTGATTGGGGGTGACTGGAATGATGTTATGAACTGCAGGGTGGATCGCTACAGACCTGGGGGTGAGCAGGCGGCGGACGCTCCTACCAAACTAAACGACATGGTGAGAGGGATGGGCTGGATAGATAGATGGCGCTACCAACACACTCATAGCCGGGAGTACACATATGTCTCGGCGGTGCATAAATCCTTCTCAAGGTTGGATTACCTGTTTGTTCCTTACGCTCGGATTTGGAGGGTGGGCTCGACGGCCATACTGCCGCGGGGTCTCTCCGACCACTCCCCAATTACTCTTGACCTTCTCCTAGACAGGAGGCGGCAACCATTTAGATGGCGCCTCTCCACATGGCACTTGCAACAAGCCGACTATCAGTCGCATATGAGGGAGGCCATAGCCCACTATTGGGAAGACAACGATGAGTCAGAGACAGACGACGTGACCCTTTGGGAGGCCCTGAAGCCCACACTCCCAGGAGTGGACATTGCCTGTGTGCAGCGGCCCGTCGGGCAAGTGGGGAAGACCTGGAGAAGGCGGCAGATCGGGTCCGTAACTTAGAAGAGAGATGTACTGCGACCGGGGACGATGGTGACGTGCGATGGCTCCCACAGGCGCAGCAGGCCTCTGCGTCTTTACACCTTGAGGAGTCACGACAGATATGGCTCGCTACACAGAGTAGAATATACCAATGGGGCGATAAGTCCAGCACGATGCTGTATAGGCTTTGCCAGAGCACTTTCCAGTCGCAAATACTGCCGGGTCTACGAGATGAGTACGGCGCTTCCATGTCAGCCCCCGAGGACCTGGCAGATAGTTTCGCGCGCTACTATGCGGCCCAATATGCCCCCCCGGGAATCCCTCCCAGCAGAAGCAATTGATAAATTTCTTGCGGACCTTCCGCCACGGGCAATATCGGAGGAGGGGCAGGATCGCCTCGAGCTCCCATTGTTGGCTGAGGAACTGGGAACTGCCCTGGGGGAATTGAATGCTGGGAAAGCCCCCGGACCCAACGGGTTCCCATGCGAATTCTTTAGGAAATATCACCTTCAGTTGGGGGCACGTTATAAGAGAGCGCTGGAGGCGGCCAGGGAATGTGGCCGTTTACCGGCGGATTGGAGACAACCCGAAATTGTAGTCTTTTGTAAGCCCGGGAGGCCCCCTGAACGCCACGAATCGTATAGACCCATATCGGTCCTAAATATTGAAGCAAAGATTTTAGCCAAGGCCCTTGCCAATCGCCTCCTTCCGAATATCACCGACCTGGTCCACCCGGATCAGGCGGGCTTTATGCCACACAGAGCAACGAGACACAATATTAGGCGTGCTCAGGTGGCAGTTGAGATGATGCGGGCCACAGGGGCATAGGCGGCACTCCTGTTAGCTGATATAGATAGAGCCTTCGACTCGTTGAGTTGGGTTTACTTACATGCGCTCCTTGCTCGCCTGAACCTTGGGCCCCAACTTTTGTCATACTTGAAGCTGCTATATACCGATTTGACGGCCTCCGTGAGAGTGGCTGGAGCGGTGTTCGATGCCTTTCCTATTGGACGGGGCACTCGACAGGGGTGTCCCCTCTCGCCATACCTGTTCACCCTTGCCATGGAACCGTTAGCGGCGTGGGTACGAATAGACGCACAGATGCGTAGTTTTGAATGGGTGGTGGGACCATCGGACAGAATCGCGCTATACGCCGATGACGTTCTCTTCTTCCTCATGGACCTCAATAGGTCAGGGCCGAGGGTCCTTGAAATCATGCAGGTGTTCGGGGAGGTGTCGGGGCTCAGCCTCAACTTGAAGAAATCCACGCTGTGGATGCTGGGGGACCGTGTGGAATTGGGGTCCTAGGCGTCGGCATTGCAGGAGGCGACCGGGGGCCTTAAGTACCTGGGGGTGTTCCTGACGGACCTCCCTGGAGTTGCGTGGGAGCGCAATATTATCCCTGTCTGGGACCGGGTCCGGTCGGAGATGAAAACATGGTCTCGTATGCCCCTGAATCTCTATGGCCGTCCGGACATTTTCAAGATGGGTTTATTGTACAAATCTAGTTTAACAGACTCGCAGCTCCAGCTTTGTCACTACGACCACAATTTAATTAGGACTATCAGAAAATCACTTGCAAGTAGTTCATGTTGTCCATTTCTAATAGCTTACTGACGTGCCTGAAGGAAAAATAGACATCAGTGACTTTGAGGGTGTGTGCATCACAAACCACGACTCTTGCAACAAAACAAGAAAATTCTAAGCAAGGAATTCAAGGTGCACAAAAAATGCTAGCACATCAAAAGTGCAAAGTGGGAGAAATGAGGAAAACCAGGACATTTTGCACACTGCAGGAAGGCTAGAAATCAGGAACTATGTGAGACTGCACTTAAATAAAACTTTGCACAGCCCTAATCTATGTTTCGGTACAGCTTGAATGGCAGCCCAGCAGCACTAACTTTAGAAGCAATGCCTGAAAAAAACCGGTCTCTCGCATCGAGGGTTGACTTGTGCCATGCACTCAAGTTATGGAACTCCTTGCCCGAAACCTTGAAGCTAAACAAATCCTCAAGCGTCAGGCCTCCCTTCAGGGTGCATTTGTGCACATAGCATGCACGGGGGGGGGGCATGGAGGGGCGCTCCAGGGGGACAAGTGCCCCTACGAGCCCCCCCTGTGGATGCCCATGACTGTATGTGATGGAATGGCGGGTGGGGTAAGTTTGGAAGGAGGTGCATTGGAAAAGCAGCGTGTTGTCTCAGAGCTGCAGGTGCACTGGGGGAGCTGTATGTGATGAAATGGCTGGGGTGGTGAAGTTAGGAAGGAGCTTCTTTGAAAGAGCAGTGCCTTATCTCAAAGCTGCACTTTCAGATAACACGCTGGGGGAGCTTTATGTAACGGAATGTTGGGGTGGGGTAAGTTCAGAAGGAGGTGCATTGGAGGAGCAGCGTGCGGGGTCCGACTTGCAGGTAGACTGGGGGAGCTGTATGTGATCTGGGTGGAATGGAGGGGGTGATGTAAGTTAGAAGTGAGGTGAATTAGAAAAGCAGCATGTGGTCTCAGAGCTGCAGGTACACTGGGGAGCTGTATGTGATCTGGGTGGAATGGTGAGGGTGGTGTAAGTTAGGAAGGAGGTTCATTTGGAGAGCAGCGTGTGGTCTCAGAGCTGCAGGTACACTAAGAGAGTGTTATGTGATGGAACGGCAGGGGTGTTTGTTTGAAAGGAGTTGCATTAGAAAAGCAGTGTGTGGTCTCAGAGCTGGACTCAAATGGGGGGCTGTAATCCGCAAGTGAGATGCACTGGGAGAGCTGCATGTGGGTCTTTGTGGCATGGCAGAGGTGGTGCAGATCAGGATTAAGCCACACTGGTAGAGCTGTGAATTAGCCTCAGAAATACAATAGCAAGGCTCAGCATTGTTGGGCACTGTCATGGCAGACAGTGGATCTTCAGCACTTGGATAGTACGGTGTTCTTGTTTCAATACTGGAATGGTAGGAGTGTTGCAAGTGTGGACTGAGGTCCTCGTTCCAGTACGAGAATAATAGGGTAAGATCGAGGCGCACTGGCGGAGCTCTACGTGTCTCTCTCCGGCAGTGGTATTGAACTACTGGCATTGTAAATGACAAACCTTTTATCTATGTGTTGATTTTGAAAACAGATAAATAAAAGGCATTGCCATTTACAATGCCATTTACAATGCCAAGAGCTTAAAATTTCGCAAATGCGAGACCTATTGTATTGCAAATGCTTGTTGTGTCTGTCGCCTGGCTGAGGACACTAGTTCCATCTCCAGTTAGAGGAGCAGCAGATGGCCAGGCATCAGCACTGCTTTTAAGGCTCCGAGTGGTGATATCATGATTTGCATCTAGGACCCTGCTCCATGAGAACATCTTTCTATGATGCTTCTTACATGGTACCTCTCATTTGTATGCAACAGAGTGCTCCTCTTCTAGAATGATGGGCCTTCTCCACTCTTACACATGCAGTAGGGTCCTTACATAGACTCCTCCAGGTGTCACCCTCTATGTGGCTAACATTGCTGGGATGAGCATGCACTTCTCTGAGTGGTGAATCTATAAAGCATGGAAGACTGCCATGTGACCTTGAAATGGAAATTATTTACTTGCAGAGAGATTGCTTGGCATTACTACAGGTGCAGCTAAAAGTCAAGCTTCATGTTATGAAACTGTTAAGAGAATGCCATATTTAAATGTGCACCAAGAAATGCCAAATCACATCCTTTATAGAACCTACACTTCTCAGCAAATAGGTTGTCCTTTCTAGTGACTGTATCAGCAAATGTAGAAATGGCTGATGTGCATTAAAAGAGAATACAAGAGCATACAGTAGTAAATAACAAGGGGGTGCCATTGTTAAGCAATTTGCAAAAAGCAATGTGGATCAAGTAACAATGGTTAGACCTTATTAGGACTTTAAAAACCAGTATGCAAAGTGATTCTTGGATCTTACGCTAAACCCTTTTAGAAAATAAAATGCAAAATTGTGCATTGAAATCATTCTGGTCCAGGTATATTGGCCAAACCATAATAAGCTCTAAACTCCACTTAAAATCTCCAGTCACCTTTTCTCCACCTGGATCTAGCTCTTATTTTGATTCTTTGGTCTTTTGCTAACTTTCTCTATACTCTTCCCATCTCCTAATCTCTTATTTCACTGCCTCTCTCAACCTTTTGCCCACTACCCCTTTTTCTTGCTGCTGCAACTACCTTGTCATTCCATGCTCTCTTGCTTACTTTTTCAATTTACTCTCCTTTGCTACCCTCAATCTTCTCTCCTTTTCCAAAACCTCTTGTTCTTCTCGTCTATCTACTTTGTACTTTTCAGTATTTTTAATTTAATTTTTTATTTTATTTCTAGTCTTCTTTCCATAAACCATGTATGGCAACTGAAAATTTCTCTTGGATGTGCATCGCCATTAGCGGCACCTGCCTCCTTTCTTTTACCACTGTGCTTTACATGTTTCCCCAGTCCCGGAAGTCTACATTCCTGGGAGAACTCCTGTGCGATCATGGAACAGAGATGTTAGTTGAAACATGGCCGTCATATCCCTGCAGCTTGTTCTCAATTCGTGTTTGACAGGGCATAAGGATACATGGATTTTAAATGTTTTAGGACAGAGGAGCGACCCCTGACCCTGCTTGCAGGCCAGGTCGCTGACCACGCCGCACAACACCGCCTGTGTGTTCCGCACCTTTCCCCCTGCTGCCACATCTGCTGTGAGTTCGAGACTACCCTGCCTGTCTATGTGTTGGTAATCGCCGTATCGCCTTATTGTGCCTTCTACTCTTATTGTGCCTTTTGCCTTATTGTATTGTCCTTTCACTGTATTCTGCTTGCCCTCTCCTTTGCCCCCATTCTCAGTCCCCCCTGTTTTACCTTCTGTACCCCATCATCACCCTCGCCTCTTTCCCGCTCCCGCCACTGCTCCCCTGCCCCCAAGCAAGCCCATTCGCCACCCCGCTACCGCCTCCCAGCTGCTCCTCCCTCCCACCTTGCCTTAAATGGTGGCCGCTGCGCGGCAGTGAGAGTGACCCCTGACCCTGCTTGCAGGCCAGGTCACTCCCCACGCCGCACAGCACCGCCTGTGTGTTCCGCACCTTTCCCCCTGCTGCCACTTCTGCTGTGAGTTTGAGACTCCCCTGCCTGTCTCTGTGTTGGTAATCGCTGTATCGCCTTATTGTGCCTTCTACCCTTATTGTGCCTTTTGCTTTATTATATTGTCCTTTCACTGTATTCTGCTTGCCTGCTCCTTTGCCCCCGTTCTCAGCCCCCCTGTTTTTCCTTCTGTACCCCATCGTTGCCCTTGCCTCTTCCCCTGCTCCCCTGTGGCCCCGCCCCCAAGCGAGCCCATTCGCCGCCCCGTTCCCGCCTCCCAGCTGCTCCTCCCTCCCACCTCGCCTTAAATGGCGGCTGCTGCGCGACCGCGCGCAGCGGGTGCGCTGCTGGTGTGCCAGAGGCAAGCCCGTCTGCGCCCATCCGTGCCTGGACCGCGCCCAGCACCAGAACGCCTGGACCCCGCCACCACCTCAACGCCAGACTCCGATACGACACCAGCACTCTCCCCGCACTCCACACCGGACGAGACCACATCTGCATCCAGGCCGCCCCGAAACGCACCCACGGACCCTTCTCCTGCCGCACCTGCAGCTTTACCTGCGACAGAGCCACCAAACCTCCCAGGACCAGACCAAACCACCTTCACTGCATACTCCTCAACACCCGCTCCGCACGCAAACACGCCGTCGAGCTCTGGGACCTGCTCGACACCTCTGCCCCAGACATTGCCTTACTGACTGAGACCTCGTGGAGCGACTCCTCGGCGCCCGACATCGCCATAGGCATCCCAGACAGCTACAAGATCACCCGCAGGGACCGCGCCAACGGAATCGGAGGAGGAATAGCCATCGTCCACAAGTCCACCCTCCGGAAACCGCCGGATACCTGCACTTAAGGATCCACACCGACCCCAACACCACCCTCAGAGGAACACTCTTATACAGACGCCCCGGACCCCGGGCACAGTTCAGTGACTCCATCGCCGACCTCGCCAGCACCCACACACTCGCCTCCACAGGCTACATCCTCCTCGGGGACCTGAACTTCCACCTCAAGAACAACAACAATGCCAACTCTGATCGACAACCTCGCCAACCTCGGCCTCACACAAATCATCACCACACCCACCCACGCCGCTGGCCACACGCTGGACCCCATCTTCTCAGCAAGCACCCACATCACGTTCAACCACACCACCGAACTCCACTGGACCAACCACCGCTGCATCCATTTCACCTTCAAGAAACCAACTACGCACCAGCGCACCCAACGGCTGCCACGCCGCTGCTGGAGCAAAGTCACCGACGATCAAGTGACAACTACCCTCGCCCAGAACCCACCAACCGACCCCACCGACCCAGACGCCGCTGCCCGCAACCTCAGACAGTGGATCAATGCTGGCACCAACACCCTCGCCCCGCTCAAGAGACCCTCCAACAGCCAAGACAGCAAGAAAGCTACCTGGTTCACCGACGAGCTCCAGACCTCCAAACGCGCGTGCCGGAATCTGGAGAAGAAATGGCTCCGCGAACGCACACCAGACAGCCACACAGCCCTCAAGGACGTCACTCGCAGACATCACCACCTCATCAGATCAGCTAAGAGATCTTCCTTCAAAGACCGCCTGGACAACAACGCACACGACAGCAAAGAGCTCTTCAGCATCGTGAAGGAACTCTCCAACCCCAGCGCCAATGCCAATGACATCCCGCCCTCACAAGAACTGTGCAACTCACTGGCCACCTTTTTCCACCGCAAGATTGCTGACATTCACGACAGCATCAACACCACGACCACCCCGACTACGCCAGACTCCACCCCCCCTGCAAGCACCCCCGCACCAACTGCTTGACCTCCTGGTCCAACGGCAGCAACGACGAGACACGCAAGGTCATGAACTCCATCCACTCAGGATCTCCATCGGACCCGTGCCCACACCACGTATTCAACAGGGCAGATGCAACCATTGCACCCCAACTACGGAAGGTCATCAACATCTCCTTCGAAAATGCGACATTCGCAGAAAGCTGGAAGCACGCCGAAATCAACTCCCTCCTCAAGAAGCCCAAAGCGGACCCCAAGGACCTCAAGAACTTCCGGCCCATCTCCCTGCTCCCATTCCCAGCGAAGATCATCGTGAAAATCGTCAACATGGAATGGAATGGAATGGAATGGAAAGAGAGTTTATATAGCGCGATGGCTACCCAGGGGCGTCCCAGCGCTGCAGAAAAAAAAAATAGGATGAGCTGGAAAGGCTGGAATTAGTAGAGCTAAGGGAAGATTTAGGTAGAGGTTTTATTAAAAAGCCAGGTTTTAAGAAGCTTTCGGAAAGTGAGTAGATTGGATTCTGATCTGATTGGAAGGGGGAGAGAGTTCCAGGTCTTGGCAAGATTGTAGGAGAGTGATCGGCCTCCGCATCTGGCTCTTCTGATGCGAGGTACTGAGGTGAGGTGGGAGGTCGCGGATCTGAGGAGGCGGTTGGGGGATAGGCTTTTACCAAGGGGCGATTGATGGAGGGGCCTGTTCCCCAGTAAGAGCGATGTGCAATGCACATGCTCTTGAATTCGATTCTGGTTCTCACAGGGAGCCAGTGGAGATCCTTCAATTTGGCTTTGACAGAGATTCGGCGAGGGATGTCGAGAAGGATTCTTGTCGCGCAATTTTGGATAATTTGAAGTCTGTTAAGTGTGGATTGTGGGGCCCCAAGGTATAGGGCGTTGCCACAGTCGAGACGGGATAGGATTAGTCCTTGGACCATGATCCGTCTTGAGCGAAACGGGAGGAGAGAGAGAATTTTTCGAAGTAGCCTCATTAGCCCGAAGCAGGTGGCAGCGAGCTTGGTTGCTTGGTGGTTGAATGTAAGAGTATGGTCAAGCCATATGCCAAGACTCTTGATTTGTTCCTTGGGTTGTGGGGGGCTACCTAAACAGAGGGGCCAGATGGAATCAATGGATTTCATGATGTTATTTCCAAGGAGCATTACCTCTGTTTTATCCCCGTTTAGATTTAAACAGGAGCCTGACATCCAGGCAGCGACGGCTTCCAAGCATTTGTGTAGGCTATGGTGGGAATTGAGAGGAGGGTCCAGCGCTACCACTTGCTGTGTGTCGTCCGCATAGGTGACAATTTTCAAACCAAAAGGGCGGACGACATCAGCTAGAGGACTAAGATAAACATTAAAGAGGGTGGGACTCAGGGAGGAGCCCTGAGGCACTCCGCAATTAAGAGGTTTACTGGCGGAGGTGAAGTCCCTCTCAAATACTTGGAAGGATCTGTCTGTGAGAAAGGATCTCATCCAGGTGAGTGCTGTTCCTGAGATTCCTATCATGCCAAGGCGGAAGGCGACACTTAGGTCGAGTAGGACGATGGCCGTAGACCCGCCACCGTCCAGGATCCTTCTTGCCTCCTCCGTCACTGCTATCAGAGCAGTCTCCGTTCCATGACGAGGCCTAAAACCCGTCTGGGTGGGGTCCAGTATGTTGTTAGCTTCTAGGAAGTCGGTCAAAACAGAATTGACGTGTTTCTCCAGAAGTTTGCTGAGCCAGGGTAGAAGGGAAATAGGTCGGTCGTTAGAAGGATTGGTTTGATCGAGCCTGGGTTTCTTTAATAAAGCTTTGACCATAGCTCTTTTCCATAGAGGCGGGACAATGCCAGTATGGAGGGAGGAGTTGAGCAGGTCTTGGATGGTGGGTGAAATCTGCCTGGTTATTGGGATGAGAACCCTAGAGGGGGCTGGATCAATGGGTGAACCGGATTTGACCTGTCCCATAATCTTTTCTAGGTTGATTAGGTCTAGTGGCGGAATGCTATTGAGAGAGTTAGGTGGAACTGTTGTAGGGCCTATGTCGGTGATATCTCTGGGCGAGGTGACGGAGTGAGAGAAAGAGGAGTTGATGACTTCTATTTTATGGTGAAAGAACTCCGCTATCTCCTCACAATGGGTCTGAGTATTGTTGTAAACCTTTGAAGTCTCGGGGAGTTGTAGGAGAGATTTAGCTATCTGGTAAATCTCCTTGGGTTCTGCAACTGGCCCGCCACCTCGAAGACAACAACATCTTAGACCCGTCCCAGTCCGGATTCAGACGAAACCGCAGCACCGAGACAGCCCTCATCGCCGCCACAGACGACATCAGGCGCCAACTAGACAACGGCTAAACATCAGCCCTCATCCTCCTGGACCTGTCAGCCGGCTTCGACACGGTCTGCTACCGCACCCTAAAGTCACGCCTCCAAGAAGCAGGAATACAAGAGAAGGCCCTCGACTGGACCACGTCCTTCCTCTCCGGCAGAACCCAGAGCGTCAGCCTAACACCTTTCCGATCCGAACCCACCGACATCATCTGCGGCGTCCCCCAGGGCTCATCCCTCAGCCTGGCGCTGTTCAACGTCTACATGGCAGCCCTCGCACAAGTGGCCCGCCAGCACGACCTCAACATCATCTCCTACGCTGACGACACCCAGCTCATACTCTCCCTCACCAAGGACCCGCACACCGCCAAAAGCAGTCTTCACGAGGGAATGAAGGCCGTCACCGACTGGATGCGGAGCAGCTGTCTGAAACTGAACTCGGACAAGACGGAGGTTCTCATCCTCGGACCCACCCCATCAGCCTGGGACAACTCATGGTGGCTGACCACACTGGGAACAGCAACCTAGGATTCCTCCTTGACTTCTCCCTCACCATGACGAAACAGGCTAACGCCGTCTCCTCCTTCTGCTACAACACCCTCCGCATGCTTCGCAGGGTCTACATGTGGATCCCAACTGAAACAAGAAGAACAGTGACACAAGCCCTAGTCAGCAGCAGTCTGGACTACGGCAACGCACTCTATGCAGGAATCCCAGCCAAACACATGCGAAGACTACAACGCATCCAAAACACCTCCGCTCGACTGAACCTCAACATCCCCCGATGCAGCCACATCAACCCCCACCTGAGAGACCTACACTGGCTCCCCGTAGACAAGAGGATCACCTTCAAGCTCCTCACCCACGCACACAAGGCACTCCACAACACCAGACCAGTTTACCTGAACAGCAGACTCTGCCTCTACCCCCCCACCCGCCCGCTCTGCTCCGCCAGCCTCGCCCTCGCCGCTGTCCCCTGCAACCAAAGGAAGACCTCCGGCGGCAGATCGTACTCATACCTCACCGCTAAAACCTGGAACACCCTCCCCACCCACCTACGGCAGGCCCAAGACCTACTCACCTTCAGAAGACTCCTCAAGACCTAGCTCTTCGATCAGTAGCAGCACCCCTCCCCCTCCCCCCCCCTCAGCGCCTTGAGACCCTCACGGGTAAGTAGAGTGCTTTACAGGTTCTCTGATTGATTGATTGAGATGATGACTCGTTGATTTCCACCACACTACCTTCATGGTAAGCCTTTATATTATTGCACATTGACACATATTTTAAACATATAGCAAGTGTTGTACTTTGCATATCTAACCTGACTGTTCAAGTAAGCATAGCCTCATTTTGAAGTTGGTATAGCCCAGCGAGAACTGCAGCTTTCCCACCAAATGCGACAGTATCTTCTTCTCAAGACATTCTCCCAAAAGAAGAGCTAGACTTCTGCTCGTAACATCTATTATGTGTACTTATTGAACGTTATGGTGTTTTATTTTGAAATACAAATAAAATATTTTACAACAAAAAAAAATATTGCTTCTATGTGTAACTGAGGGGAGTAGACCATAAATCCAACAATTCGTAACATTGGACGTACCATGGGCTTGATGCAGCATTTGCAAAAATACATTATCTGCATATGTTTTGCGATGTTCCCTTTTGTGAGGGGCCAAAGTAGAAACATGTGTTCAGGGGGAATAGGCATTGTACCCACCAGAGAATGCACTGGATATTTCTTTTTTAAGAACTATGCTACTACAAGTACTATTACTAAAAATATCACAACAATCACTACAAAAAACATTTTACTCTTTATGGACCAACTAGACTCATTCCGTTCTGAATGCGTGGCTGCAAATGGCTGTTCTTCTTGAGCAATGGATTGACCAAACAGGTACATTGTGAAATCAAGGGAAAAGAATGCAAGCAAACTAGGGGCAAAAAGGGAAAGTTCCCAGCGTTCGCTAGAGCTTCACTGGCAGACTTCTATTGTTCATCAATGTGGGCGCTGTTGAGCACAGGCGGTGGAGCTATCGGACCAGCTCTTTAAGAAAATCCCAAGTCGTCCAGGATAAAGTACCCCCCCTCCAGGGGAGCACATTCTATCTTGTCCAACATCCGAACGATGCACCAATTGCGCTTTTCACTCAACTAACTCCGTTGGTACTGCAGGAAAGTACACCCTAACTAGTACAGTCCATCCCTAACTAGTATGGCTTCTCCTTTGGTGCACCATTCTTTCTTCGAGTGCGCAAGTTGTAACTAGTCACTCCAGGCTCAGAGGGGTCGGAAAAGAGGGCTAGGGGCTCATGGGACTCAGACACAGAGGGGCCAACGGACTGCGGCTCAGGCACAGATGGGCCAGCAGAACGGGACTCCTGGACAGCCCTGATCTCAGGTGGGACTGCCTCATTCAACACTGCCTCGTTCTCCTCCTCAGTTTGGGTCCAAGTTAGCTGGGCATCCGAGAAGGGGACGAAGCGGGACATGTGCCCCACCTCAAAATCCCTGATGCTTTCAAGGTCCCATTGGTCGTAATGCAGGGGTAGAGGTACCCGGCCACAGTGCTGTAGTTGAATCTAGTTCTTTCGGCCGGCGACCTTGACTGTACTACAGGTGGCAAAGAGTACTTGTTCTGGCCCCTTCCACCGTCGCTCCAAGGCTTTCTTGCGTTGAAAGAGTGAGGATGTAGTCGCCATGCTGAATATCGTGTTTGAGCCCCTCAGGTGCAGGCAGTAGGGTGTCCTGGATCTGTTGGTGAATAGAATGCAGACTTTTAGTTAATTCATACAGATAGTCCACCAACAGAGGGTATTCAATCTCAGAAAACTTCATAGGGTGACAGCCACGTTCTGGAGTGGGCAGTTGTTCTTTTTGACAAGAGGGCTAACGGTAAAGCATCTGGCCATTCCAACGCGGTCGCCTCGAATCTGGGGAACCGGGTTCGATTCTCGGCAATGACACTGACCATCCTGTGATTGTGGGCAAATCACTTAATCTACCCGTGCCGAACAAAAATGATGAATGCGTCCTCTTGTAACGCGACTGGTGCTATGTAAAGCACTCTGATACCCGATACTGGGTCAAGTTCGCGCTATATAAAACTCAGTAAAAAAAAAAAATTCTCAACCAGGCCTGCTGACTGGGGGTGGTCTGCAGCATAAAACTTTTATTTGATGTAGAATCCCTCGCAACTGTATCATTCTTGCGTTAAATCAAACGGGGCAAGCCGAAGCAAGGAAAGAACTCATTGAGGAGTACCTCTGCAGTCCCCATGGCTGTATTTTCTTTAGTGGGGTAAGCCTCGACCCATTTACTGAGTGGGCAAACAACCACCAACACATATTTCAAATATTTGATCCTGTCCATCTCAATACAATCTATTTGGAGAACTTCAAAAGGAAAAGCAGGAGGTGCAAAATTACCAGGTGGGGTAGGGGTACCCATCCCAGGATTGTGCATCATACACACCAAACAATATTTAACCAAATGGGCGGCTGTTTTTGGGATATTGTCATTATGCCACACGGGGTCAAATGACTTGCAAATGCCTTTCGCACTGATATGGGCTGGCCCGTGAGCCATGGTAACGACGGGAAGAACATATGCATCTGGTAACATCCATGTCTGCTTTCTTGACTTATCAGTACAACACTCATCCTCGTCCAAACGTGCTGTGCTTTCCTGCCATATTGCTAATTCCTCAATCATTGCCTTACTCTGAATGTCCTAGACATTTACCAACGTGCTCTCAAACATGGTAACCTCGGGCATCCACCTAGCGGGACCTGCTACAAACATCCTTTTTATTCTTGTTCGAGCTGTCTCCTTAGCTGTCTGATCTGCAAATGCATTCCCTCTACCCACATCATCCATTATTGCCTTGTGGGCACTACACTTCACTACTGCAGGGGGCCATGCTGGATCCTCATTCAATGGAAAGTGAGAAACCCTCTCTCCGCACTGAGCCGCCCGAAATTATGGGCAACTCCGAAGGCATACTGGCTGTCAGTATAGATGTTGACAGCCAGCCCTCACTCAACTCACAGGCTTAAATAGGGGTAACGAGCTCTGCAGCTTGGGCCGACCAATAGAAAACTCATGATGTCTCAACTACAGTGTTTAGTGTCGTTATTGCATACACAGCTGTTGTAGTGCCATCTGGTAACTTGAAACAAGAGCCATTGACATATAGTTCCCCTTGGGGGTCAGATAGGGGAACATCAGTTAGGTCTAACCGTCCCTTCGTCTTTTCCTCTGTCCCAAAAATACAATCATGTATGTCAATTTCCTCACTCTCAGAAGGGAGGGTTAGTAACGTGGCTGGTTTCAGAGTGGAACATCTTTTTATTGTGATATGCGGGGCAAAGAGAGTTAGCTCATAACCGGTCAGACGCGCACTGGTAAGGTGGTCAGTATCAAGTACAAGCCCAGTCGATTATCGTATCGAGACAGCCACAGCCACGGCCACTCTTATACAGCTCGGGAGGGCTCTGGCGACATGATCAAGCAAAGCCGAAAAAAAGCACAGCCATTGCTTACCCCCAAAGGCCTGTGTTAAGACAGAAAGCTCACAACCAGCCGTCTCGTGTACATAGAACACGAATAACTTTGCGTAATCAGGTGTGCCAAGCACAGGGGCAGAGCAAAGTGAGACTTTTAATTGCTCAAAAGACTGCTGACATTCATGCGTTCAAGTCAGGGGTTCATGAACATCTTTAGTGGTTAGTGCTAACAGGGGCTTTATTAACAACGAATATTTAGGAAGCCATTGCAGACAATAGGAAGTCATGCCAATTAAAGCGCGCACCTTGATCTGAGTTTTGGGGGTAGGCATTTTAACAATAGTACCAATGCGCTCTCAGGAGTCAATCTCCTACCCTCCTTCGACTGAAGGGGACCTAGATAGGTGACCTCCTATCGACAATATTGACATTTAGAAAATTACACTGTATGTCCATGATTTCCCAAATGCAATAACAATTTAACTGTGCTGTTTCTGCAACCTTCTTCAGTTTCAGAAGCAATGAGAAGGTCATCAACCTATTGGAGCCGAACATTACCTGAGGGAAGTGTGAGGGAATCTAATTGAGCTTTTAAAGCTTGACTATATATGCTAGAGCTCTTACGATAGCCCGAAGGAGCGCGACAGAAACTAAAGCTCCTGCCAGCCAGTGTAAAACCAAACAAATGTCTACTGTCTGGATGTATTAGAATACTGAAGAATACATTTTTTCTGATCAATGACAGAAAAGAATTTAGCAGAGGAAGGGCAGTAATGTCAGGGACCCCCGGAAACTGATGAACCACTATTTTATTAACTTAGTACAAGTCAATCACAAAACGATAAACATCTGGATGGTCATCAGAGGAACCCGAAGGGGCCCTCTTAAGGATGGGAAGAATATGGCTATTGCATACATTTGCAGGCACCTCCTCAACAACCCCTGCTTCAATCAAGTCCTGTATAATTCGCAACAAGGCTCGCTCCACGGCCTAGGGTATCTTGTACTGAGGAATACGGGGCAGGATGGCATTGTCTTTTATTTTGATGGAAACCGGGGGAGTCTGCAAGTCCTACATCCGTGTCACCCCTTGCCCACAGCGTGGGCAGGACATCTTTGAATTCAGCAGGGAGTGGCGCATCCTTGGACAGACACTGCTTAACGTTGACCACACTAGGACCCATTGCCATGTAAACACCTGCAGGGGAACAATACATTTTGAATGCAACTTCTTTAACAAATCTAAACTCATCAGATTTTCTCCGCATTTGGATGTCAACAAAAATGGAAAATCCACAGTAAAAGGACCCATAGTCAGAACAAGAGGTTTAGAAATGGGGCTTACAACCGGTACACCAGAAAAACCTACTGAAACATTATTTTGGCCAGACAGAGCTGTCCGGGGACCTGTGAACGAGAAATGGAGCTATTTATTGCACTTGTATCCACCAGAAATTCCTTGGCTGAGCCATGCAAATCCGCAGGTACATAAGGACATCGCTGATCTTCAGGTATCGGAACTGGTCCCTCACTCTGCCCTTGGCTGTCCTAACTGTGAGACATCCCTGTCACCTCATTCATGTCGTAATCAACATGAACATGATAATATTGTCCATCCCTAGTGTCATCAAAGTGGTGGAATGAGAGGTGCATATACGTAATAATTCAGCCAGGCAAAGCTAGTATCTCTGCCTTAGGCTTTTCCTTAGGTGTCCTCTCCTGATCCCATGCGTTAATCTGATCCCAGTTACCACCCACTTCGACAACGTGGTCCTGCGTGTGCACCTGTCTCCAAATATCAACAGGAATCAGCAGACCAAAGAACATTTCAATATCCGCAAGCGTCATCACCGTCGATGAAGCAGCCTCAGTCAATTCCTTATAATATGCAGTGGGATTTTTCCTGGGGTCATGTAACTGAGTCTTAAGGGGCAAAACCTCACTCATTTTCCACGGAGTGTAAACCCATTGTTCTTGGAAACGGGCCTCTACCCTCGGTCTAATAAGAGTATTCTGCTGATCCCGTAGCTTCGGAAATTCAGGGTGGTATATGGGACGAACTTCCCTCATCGGAAACTGGGATACTGTCTTCGGGCTCTTTTCAAGCAGCCTACTTCAATAAGCGACCAGTGTCGTGATATTACCAAAAACCTCACCAGGTGCCATACCAGCAGCATATACACGGTCCCTAATATCAATAAATAATTTAGGGCGCTACATCATTGAAACATTGTTCCCACAGTCCAATCAACGTTGTCGACATGTGCTTAAGGGCATGTTGCTGCACAAACGGCTTATAGTCTTTCATCACATCCCACACATCTTCCACACCATAAATGGGATTACGAGCCCATTGCCCAGCCTGATTAGCCACCACCATCTTCTCAGCTTCCCCTACATCAGACCGTATCAACGTCCGTCCCAGCCGGTTCTTGGATTTCGTCCAGGCCCTGTCCTCCGAGCCACGTACTGGTGTCTCAATATTCTGTAACATCAGTGAATAGGGGAAAACAGTAGGAGTGATAATAGACCTACCGGGCATTAACGTCGCTACTGACTGGGTGGTGGGCGTAAGAGCTGGTGAGAGGGACGCCGAAGCAATAGGTGTTGCCAGGATGCTAACAGTCAGAGTTGCTACAGATGGCAGAGACAGAGATAGGACAAGAGTAGTGTATGCATATTTAAATGCAGATACATCCCCTCACGAGGCACTCAGGAAGAAGTTCATAAAAGTTGTATTCACTTTTAGTGCTTTTATTAATTTAGTGGTATATCATCAGAGATATCACGATATTCAATTCATATCTGCAAAAGGTTTAACGAGGAATAGACGACATGAGTGACTCCAATGCATTTCGGGCGGAGCCCTTTGTCAAGGAGCGTGCTATTCCGTTGTAACGCGACGCGTTACTTCAAAGGTCAGGGTCTGTTTGAAGACGCTGCGGCGTCTTCAAACAGACCCTGACCTTTGAAGTAACGCGTCGCGTTACAACGGAATAGCACGCTCCTTGACAAAGGGCTCCGCCCGAAATGCATTGGAGTCACTCATGTCGTCTATTCCTCGTTAAACCTTTTGCAGATATGAATTGAATATCGTGATATCTCTGATGATATACCACTAAATTAATAAAAGCACTAAAAGTGAATACAACTTTTATGAACTTCTTCCTGAGTGCCTCGTGAGGGGATGTATCTGCATTTAAATATGCATACACTACTCTTGTCCTATTCGCCTGTGTTCTAGACGGGAACACAACCCCACGGGCGCACCCCAAACTTTATTTGGAACTTCATCCTTAACTACATTTAGTTCGCTGTGCACTACCCCACTTTCTTAGTTTAGAGACAGAGATAGGACAGGGGGTGCCGTGGCCAAGGCAGACAGAGCAACAGTAGCAGAGACAGAGACAACAGAAGCAGAGGAACCAGGTAACTGGGGCTGCGGGGGAAGTACAGGGTATACCCTCGCCGGGCATACGGAGGCGGAGGTCGAACATCCAGCAATTCTCCTACAAAAGCGTCATTTTCTTCTCGAGTGACATAAGACTTTTCACACTGCAATCTAAACTTCCTATCGGCACACTCTATTCCCTTTTCTATTTTCTCTCTATCATGCGCTATAGCTTTCTGAGTTAACGACGGCATTCTCCCCTTTCGGGCCTCTTTCTCTGCTTTCATTCGTCTCTGTTTAGTCTCCTTCTGCCACTTTCTGAGGGAATCAAACATTGATTGCCTAATCCTTCTCGCAAACAATATTTCCTGTAGGTAATTAATTTTCTGTTCATCAAAAGTGCCCTTCAACAGCCACTGTAACTCGGCATTGTCCCTCATATGTTTGTGCCATAGTGTACTAAACATAAAAAACGAGTTACTTACCTGTACACTATGGTTCTCCAGTATTATCTTTCATAGATTCACATGTTTGTATCTTCCCCGTCGTCATGGTGGAAGTCTCGCGGTAACAAGATGACCATAGCAGTATTAGAAAACTGCATAGACAAAATCCCATAGGGAATCATATTATTTGGCAACCAAACCTCATCATCATTTGGTCTAAAACTCGGCCAATTAGCTGCCAGCCCTGACATCACACTCCCCAGCAGAGCCATCATACCTCAGATTTCCAGCCCCAAGTGAGAGCCAAGGATATATCTAGAGTTAAAAAGGTCTACCTGGGCAATGAGGAGGTGGGCGGGCCGCATGTGAATTTATGAAAGATAATACTGGAGAACCATAGTGTACAGGTAAGTAACTCGTTTTTTCTCCAGTATTGAATCTTTCATAGATTCACATGCTTGTATCAGAATAGTGAGCAGTACTTGTGCCAAGTTGCGTTTCCAGGATAGAACCCCACATTTTCTGCGGATTCTGCTCCTATTTCTAGTATATTAACAATCTTAAAATGAATCTGATTGAAAAGATATGTAATAAAGAATGCTTATGTCAAGACAGTATTCAGATATTGCAAGAAAATAAGCATTTAGATCCATGTATATATCCGAAATTATGTATACAAGAACATATATATATATATATCTTGATAAATACCTTAATGACACAGATGGCGTAGAATTGCTTGTCCCACTGCTGCATCCTCTTTCCATGCTGTGTCTAGACAATAATGTCTAGTAAAAGTGTGCAAATTTTTCCAAGTCGCTGCCCTGCAAATGTCTGGCAGAGACACTCCTGCAAACAGGGCCGTAGAAGTTGCAATCTTTCTGGTGGAATGCGCGTGCACCCTGGTTTGTAGAGGTTTACCAGCTTTGTCATGACAAAATGCAATGGCTAAAGAAATTCATCTAGAAATGCTAGATCTGGACAGCGCCAAACCTTTTCGAGGTCCAGAAAAAGCTACAAAAAGTTTGTTTGTTTTCCTGAATGGCTTCGTTCTGTCAATGTAGAATTTTAAACATCGTTTGATGTCTAGGGAGTCTAGAGCTATTTCCGCAGATGAAGAAGGATCTCTAAAGAATGTAGGTAATACTATCGGCTTGTTGATATGAGAAATGGAGGGAACCTTAGGAATTAACTTTGGATTTGTTCTTAGGATAACCTTATCCGGACGGAATTAGAGAAAAGCTTCTGCAATTGAGAAGGCTTGAATTTCGCGGACTCTCCTTGATGATGTGAGCGCTAATAACAAGGCTGTCTTCCATGAAAGAAACTGCAAATCCGCTTTATGTACCGGTTCAAACAGTGGTTTAATGAGCTGTGTAAGAACCGTATTGAGCTTCCAAGAGGATATCGTACGTTGAACCGGAGGAAACACCCTAAAAAGTCCTTTGAGAAATTCATTTATTACTCTTCGAGACCAGAGAGATGGATGATTAGGAATCCTTCTATATCTTGAGACAGTTGCCAAATGCACTTTTAGAGAAGCATGTGAAAGGCCAGCTTCAGCCAAATGCAAAAGATATGGAAGAATTTGTTCTGAAGAAGCATTAAAGGGATGTAGTTTTGAGATGCGCACCATTGACAAAATCTCTTCCATTTTGCCGTATACGCCTTGTTCGTAGAAATTGCCAGAGAGAATATCTCGGCATTCCTGAGAAATATTTAAAGATTGGAATTCATGCTCGTGAAGTTCCATGCTGACAAATTGAGCGATTTCAAATTTGGGTGGAGAATTTGTCCTTTGTTCATGGAGATCAGGTCCTTTGAATCCTGAATCCTGGATGCCACTGATAACTTGAGGAGATCTGAGAACCAAGCTTGTCTCGGCCATGCTGGAGCTATGAGAATTAAGTGGCACGGTTCTGATTTCATTTTCCGTAACACTCTCAATATCAGAGGAAATGGAGGGAAAGCATACGCGAACATCCTTGTCCAGCACCACATTTGAAGCGCATTGCCCCACGATCCTTTCTGAGGGAACCTGCTTGCAAAGTGTTTGCATTTTGAGTTGTGAAGGTTCGTGAACAGATCCAGCGATGGGGTTCCCCACAAACGGAACACTCTGAGAAGTTGACTTTGAGCTAATTCTCATTCGTAAGAAACACTGGTTGATCTGCTCAGGATATCTGCCCTTGTGTTGTTCACACCTGAAACATGCTGAACTTGAAGCGAGATGTTGTGAAGAAGTAACCACCTCCAAATCTCTTGCCCTTGCTTTGATTGAAGTGTCAACTTCGTACCCCCTTGTTTCAATAGGTAAAACATCGTCGTTGTACTGTCTGTTCTGACCAGTACTGTGGAATCGTGGATTCTGGGTAGAAATGCCTGTAACCTAAGAACACTGCTTTTAGCTCCAACAGGTTGATCTGAAGTTGAGCTTTGTGGTCTGACCAATGACCCTGAATTTCGAGGTCTTGGAGATGTGCCCCCCAACCTTGCATCTGTCATCATAACATAACTGTGACGTTGAGGTTCAAAGAGCAGACCTTCTGTTAAATTTTTTCTGATTTTCCACCATGACAGGGCCTTTTTTATCTGAGGAGATATAGTCACTTGATCTTCGAAGGACTCTTGAGATTGAACCCATTGCTTGTCCAGAAGCTCTTGAATAGGTCTCATGTGTAGTCTGCAATTGGGAAGTAAGGGGATATAAGAAGACATCATCCCCAATAAGGACTTGTAGATTCTCACAGAAGTGTACTTTCTTGTCTGTAGATGCGACCCTAGGTTTATGATTTTTTTAATACTCTCCTCTGAAGGATAAGCTTTTGCTTCTTGTGTACGGAGCATGGCTCCTAGAAATTGATGAGACTGAGATGGGATGAGAGACGACTTTTCTAGGTTGACTCTTAGACCCAGATGACTGAAGACATCCATGCAGCATTGAAGTGAGTGCTGGGTTTCGTGGAACAAAGTGCTTTTTATGAGCCAATCGTCCAGATATGAGAAAATTTGGTGACCTTGAAGTCTCAAGTGTGCTGCCACTGGCGCCATACACTTTGTAAAAACTCTTGGTTCCGATTTCAGACCGAATGGTAAAACTTTGAATTGGAAGTGGCGCCCCGCCACCGTGACACCTAGAACTTTTCTTTGATTTATATGGATCGGAATATGAAAATAAGCATCTAAGAGGTCCAGGGATGCCATGTAGTCTCGTTTGCAGAGAAGAAGGAGTATTTCTTGCATGGATAGCATACAGAAAGATATCTTTTTGATGAATTTGTTCAAACTTCTCAGGTCCATTACCTGTCTCCATTTCGCAGTGTGTTTTTTTCTTTATTAGAAAGAAATGAGAATAAAAGCCTTTCCCTCGTTGATGACGCGGAACCTCTTCTATTGCCTCTTTTTACAAGAGAGATAACATTTCCGCCTTGGGGGCTGACAAGTGCTGTTGCTTTCTGCGAACAGGAGGTTGATCCGGAGGCTTCTGTATAAATTCTAGGGTATGGCCTTGCTGTATTATGTCCAGTACCCATCTGTCTGTTGTTATTGACAGCCATTCCCGATAAAAGAGAGAAAGGTAATGATCTTTGAGGTCTGAACAAGTGGGGAGCGCTTTGACAGAGTCACTGTCTTCTATTAGATTGCTGCGATTTACCTCTCGCAGTAGACTTGCCTTTGGACTGCTGATGATACGGGATGTTGGAGGATCGAAATTGTTGGTTGCTTGAAAACTGACGATACCCCTGCTGACTGTAAGGCTGATATCTGCCCGACTGGTACAAGGATCTTTGATTATATTGACCTCTAGTCCCTCTCCTTCGAAAGGAGTAAAATCTGCCCTGCTGTAAAGAGCCCAATGCTCATGCCGTGTCTGTGTCAGCTTTGATGCCTTGAAGGGCCTCATCAATGTGTTTTCCGAAGACATTTTCTCAGTCGAACGGCATGTCTATTATTTTAGCTTGACCTTCTGGCCTAAACGAAGTGGCTTTAAGCCATCCTTGTCTTTGTAGTGCTACTGCACCTGCCATTTGTCTGAATGCTATAAAAGACATATTCATCGCAATGTCTATAGATTTGGATGCCGCTCTAGATCCATCCTGTATTACGGCGGCAGCTTCTTCTTTTTTATCCTCAGGCAAATAGGCCAACAATGGTGCTATATCTGACCACATTTGTTGATTGTACCTAATGACGAGGGCTAAAGCATTTGTGGCTCTAATGGAAGCTGCTGCCATCACAGCAAAGCGCATCCCTGCACCATCCATTCGTCTTCCTTCTTTGTCAGGAGGAGATGCAGATGTTGAAACTGGATTTTTCGATTGTCGTTGTGCGGCTTGCATTACCACGGACTCTGGCCGCAGATGCCCAATTAAGCATCCTGGAGAGGATTCTGGTGCCCGATACTTTTTCTCTATCCTGGGCACCGAGGCTGTGACTGAGGCCGGGTTTTTCATAAGTTTTAATCCCTCTTCCCAAATGTACTCAATTATAAGGATTGATCTGATGGATTTTCTTGACTCCTCTTTAAAATCGTACAGAGAGCATTCTGCTTCCTGCACTGGAAGTGGAAGTTAAAATCTTTTTGAGGATTTTCCATAATAGCATGGAATCCTCCAATGTCCTGTGGAGGAGAGTTTGCTAGAGACGGCGATGGAGACGGTGTAGTAGGAAGAATATACTGATCCCATTCCATCCCAACTGGACTTTCCTGAAGAAGTTCTCCTTCTTCTGGTTGTTCTCCATCACTGTCCGCTAAATCATCTCTAATTGTCATAATTGGAGGAGATCGAATCTTTTGAACAGAAGGTGGAGGTGGAGGTTGAGCTACTTGAACTTAAGTAGGACTGGTTGAAGTCTTCGAGGCTGGGGCGTTAGTTTCCGGAAAACAACAGTAGTCGTTAATCATGTGACTTAAGTCAGTCACGAGAGAAATTGGCATTGAGACAGACTCTTCTCTCACTTCAGTCTGTTCTTCCTCCTCCTCCTCATAAACATATGATTGTTGAATTGATTCATATCTTTTTTATTTAGGCACTGGACGATCCTGGAATGAAAACACCTCTTGAACTTCCTGAAATTCCTCTTCATCAGTGTCCTGACTTTTTATTTGAAGCTGAGAAGGGCTATAAGCCACCCCGTTGTCTCCTCGTCCTCTGACTGCAATTCCAGCAGACTTTATGGGGGAAGCAGTGAAATTTTTGTCCAGCCTGTGAAATCTGTAGATTTCTTTGCCGTCGACGAGCCCGTTGATGGGGGAAGAGACTTCAAAGTTATTGATGACTTTCCCTTCAGGGACTTAAAAGACGTCGTCGACGGAGCTCCCGTCAACGGTGTTCCCGTAGAAGACGAAATACGAATTTTCGTCGATGAGGTCGTCGACGCTAACGGTGCCGTTGACGAAGATGTCATCCACGAAGTCGTCGTCGACGGAGTTGACGTCGATGCTGTTCTTCTCGTCGATGGAATCGACGACGAACCTTTCTTTGACGACATTGTTCTAGTCGTCAACGTCGACGCAGCTGTCGTTGTTGAGATCGTAGTCGTTGACGGAGTTGTCGTCGACGGTGTCGTCGACGTTTTCACAGGAATCAGTATAGGTGACACCACAACTTTCGTAGATGGCGCTGAAGACACCTCTCAGATGACTTTTTCAGAGGAGTGTGAGGATGAGAAGACGAAGAGGCTTCCTTGTCTTTGGTGTTTTGCTTTTTTGGTTCCACTTTCTCTACAGGAGTAGAAGACTTCCTCTTCTTGAAAGACTGAGTATCAACTTCTTCCTCAGAGTCAGAATCTGAAGTGGCCTTCTTCTTTTGAAGCCACAATAGTAAACGTGCCTCCCTGTCTCTCAAGGTTTTTGCCGAAAAGGTTCTACAGTGCTTGCAGTCTTTTGGCACATGTTTAAAGTGGAGGCAGTACAAACAGACCTTGTGTGGATCCTCAGAATACAGTCTAGGTTTCCCACAGGATCTGCAGGGCCTGAAAAGCCTCTTTTTAGAGCTTTCAGCCATAGTAAGTAAGTGAAGTAAAACAGTACCCTGAATCCAGCAGAAAAAACTTTCAGTTGAAAAGGTGAAAAGTTCACACAGGAACAAAACTGAGCAGAGCTCAGGGAGACTCCTTCTCACACAAAGGCGGTTGGAAATCTGAGGTATGATGGCTCTGCTGGGGAGTGTGATGTCAGGGCTGGCAGCTGATTGGCTGAGTTTTGGACCAAATAATGATTTTTATTTTTATTTATTTATTTAGTGTTTTCTATAGCGCAAACATGACCCTGTATAGGGTATCAGAGCGCTTTACAGAGGTATTTCAACATTAGAACCTTATAGATTACAAGTCACTAAATCTTTACAACATTAAAACTTCAGGAAAGCGCATAACATATATAACAGTCAACAGTTGCATTAATATCAAAGAGCTTAAAACACACAACCACAAGTAAAACATATATACAAGCCCATGTGTGGGATGCATGGAAACAGACATGAAAAGCTTGTAGCCATAGGTTCTGTTATATGGTCTTATGGGAGAAATTTCCTCAGATAAAACGGTTTCGCTTCTTTTTTTAATGCTGCGATGGATGGGATTCTTCTAATGCTCGGGGGGAGTGCGTTCCAAATTCTTGGTGCTGGTTTCAGTAGTAGATCAGCTTTGTTCCTGGAGAATTGGTGTCCTCCTGAAAGCGTGAGTTTCTGTGTAAACTGGTAAACTGGCGTTTTGTGGTGCAATGCTTTATGAGTGGTGAATGCTAATTTGAAATGAATTCTTGCTTCGAAGGGCAGCAAGTTGAGCACTTTCAAGTGAGGGGAGATATGGTTGAATTTTTTGGAACCCGATATAAGTCTTGTGGCTGCATTAAGACATGCTTTTAATGGGGCTGTTGTGATCTTGGGTAGCCCAGCCAATGTAGTGCAACCATATTCAATCCTAGATATGACCAGTGCCTGAACTGCTGTTTTAAGATCTATTTTATTTAGGAATGGTTTTAGTTTCCGCAAGTAGCTTAGATGGAAACGGGCGTTATTTGCCATTGTGTTGATATGTGCTACCATGTTCAGGTTTTTGTCCAGGGTAATTCCCAAAGATTTAGTAGAGTCGACAATCTTCGGGGTACATTTTATAGCAGTGATAAGGTTGGACCATTCTGCAATCTTAAATTTGCTTTTCTGTGGTGTAATCATAAACATAACATCTATTTGTAAATAAGGCCTGCATAGGAGTGGGGGGCATCTTGGGGCTATATAACAGACGTTTATTACTACCCAGCACAATAGTGCTTATTTGATTGGCCTCTGAAGGTGGGAAAGCTGAGTGGATCTGTCAGGATTCAAAACTGTGACTACAGGTCAAAGATCAGTGCCTGCAGTGGATCCATTAGTCGGGTAAGACTTCCGATCCTGCAGTATCCCATGACCTGTGCACTACATGAAGCACAAAAGAATGTTCATTGCTGTAACATTGAGCATGTACACTGCACAGCCAATCACTAAACTGACAGTCATGCTGTCATGCACAAGCAAAACTATGTACTGAGCCACACTGTTGTCCCAGAGGGCAAAACAGAGTGGTTACCAGAGATTACAATAGTCCACTGGATACACTCCAGGCAAGGGACTCTTGGTGGAGTTAATAGCAGATGAGTTCTCTTAACCTGTAGCTTACAGGGAGCCCACTCTTTATTCCTCCTGAATCAAGGTACATCCAATGTGCTGTAGTTCCAGATAATGCAAAAGGTGCAATCTGTCAGAATGCAGGGACCAATGGTGCAAATCTAGTTTACAACTTGGCGTCCCCTCTTTATCCCTCTTGAAGCAAGGTACATCCAATGTGCTGTAGTTCCAGATAATGCAGAAGGTGCAATCTGTCAGAATGCAGGGACCAACGGTGCAAATCTAGTTTCCAACTTGGCGTCCCCTCTTTATCCCTCTTGAAGCAAGGTACATCCAATGTGCTGTAGTTCCAGATAATGCAGAGGGTGCAGTCTAGATAATGCAGAGGGTGCAGTCTTTTCAGAGTGCAGGGACTGATGGTGCAAATCAGGTTTCCAGCTTGGCAACCCTTCTTCTCTCAGTTTCAAGCAGCAGAGCTGAGAGGCTCTGCCCATCTCAGATATTTATTCCAAGTTCTCAGGGCCAAGCAGGAGGGCACACCTGACCAATGAGGTGCAGGGCCACAACCCAGGGTATGACCACATCCTTCAAAGTGTGGCACTATCTTCTCCCAGAGAGCACCATTTCTCCAAAATACATCATGGCATATTTTCCAGCTGCGAGAGAAGAGCTAACTAACTATCTACAGGATGGCTCATGTACATATATTCTCTTACCTTGGCATCTGGAAATTCCGGCCTTAAGCCTGCCATCTGGCTGCGTATAGAATGTAGGGCTGTAACCAGTCCTGACTTACACTGTCTGCCCCCTCCTCTTTGAAGAAGATGTTTTACGACCCCTCCCCCTGCCATAGCATTCCTATATAGCAGAACTCAGTATCGCTCCCTGACCCCCAGGGCTACTTATCACCTTATCAAAGTAACCTGGCTAATCCACGTAACTTTGTCCAATCAGATCGGAGCACTAGAGGGCTGAATCGGGCTTACAGACAAGATAGGCATATAACTTCTTGTCTGTACATTTTAGGATAAATTCAACAATACCATATTGTTGGATTTATCAATACCATTTTAGGAAGTCCTTGAATTATATTTTATCACCACCTTGACGTTAGTTATTATTAAATAACTTCTTGCAATGTTAACCTATGAGACTGGGGATCTGCTATGGGTAAAATGAACTGGACAATTTCTCCAACGTCAGGGCTTATAAAACATCCTTTATACGGACCCTGGCTATATCTACAGGACCCTCCACCCCTTGAACACCTACAGGAGACTTTAGGAGTTCTCAATATGTATAAATATTGCATATCCTCACTCCACAGTGCTCCTAACACAACAGTCGATTCTGGGAAGCTCTTTACCACAATGTTGGGGGTGAAATGTGTTATTTCACTAAACCCAGGGCATATAAAACTTATTTTATTAGGGTCCTCCCTTTGAAATACCTGACACTCCACCCCGGGACACCTAGGGGAGACCCTGTACGTACCTCATATGTCCAAACATTGTAGTTTACCAATTTTAAGTGCCGCAAACACCTAAGTCGAGTTGGGACACAAACTGCAACACAGGGCTATTTTTAAACTGAACACAGGCTTCAGCAGTGCACACACACAAGTGCAGAAAAGTTGTTGGCCTTTAAGGCCTTATAGGGGAGGTCATGTCATTCATAGGGGTACCCTAACCCACGGTGAACCCTAGTGTATGCAGGTATTTTCACTGTATTCTAAGTGTATTTTTAAAATAGCACTGGTTAGGCAGAGCCCAGGGACAGCCAGAGTCAGTTACCACCAGTACCAGTCAGCAAAAGGTTGGTGGTGCAGAGGGCACTGGATGACTTTGCAACAGTATGTTACTGTACAAAGTCACACGTCACATAGTTGTGCATCAGGCATTGTTTTGAGTGTCTTAACTTGCAGCCAAAGATTGAACAACTCCAATAAGATGAAAAATGAACTGAATAAAGGATGACTGCCAATTGCACCAATAGTGACATTTTATACATACTTCTAGCTGTCTTTACATTGTGCATGCCAAAAAAGAGGTAGTTGTCATGACAGTGAGTACCAGTAAATAGCTACGTATATCACAGCACATGCCGTGCCATTATAAATATTTTCTACGGAGGTAGAAACATTGCACAACAAAATATTTAATATGACATCAGATACTGTTCCAACATGATCATTATGTTTGTGAAAATCATTTGTCAATTAAATAGAGGCTAGGCAGCAGTAATGTGTGCACTAGGATTGCCATTGTATGTAAGGCAACCGGTCTTAATTACTCACCATCTTGCTTCTGATCATGTTCCTGCTGCGGGGCATGAAGGTCAGCGTAAGCCATCACTATCACTCTCCACCGCGGTGAAGTGACGTTGGATCCAGTGCGCCTCTTCACTTGGAAGGACCTTCCAAGGATGTCAAACGCTTTTAGCCAAGACTAGCAGAGGTAATCTCAGTAATCCCCATTGCATGCACTTACTGGCGATGTCTTACCATGTCACCAACAATCCTGCACTTATCCACCAGACAGTTGGAGTCCTATCTGTACACATCTGGTCATACTGCAGCCTACAGACCGCAACGGTACAGGAGAATGGATGTGTAGGAGGATGGATGGATGCAGCTGATATTCATTGTCTAAAGGGTTGGAGAAGACTGGCAATTTTCGCACTTCTGCGTTGTTAATTTCCGGTTATGTGCAGTTTGTGCAATGTTATGCTGTGTAGGCATAGCAGCGTCCCATAGGACGTGAAGACTTTCATATTCTGCAAAAAATGGAACAAGTAGAAAGTTAAGACTCAATTATATATGGTAATGATTTATCTTCCATCGAACAAATAAGGAAAAGTAAGAAACTTGAAAACCCCCCAGAAAATATGGCATTCAGAATACTCCAATATGTGGATGCCCATACATATTACATCACATCAAAACACAAGATAGGGGAGGAGGAGCTTCGCGCGCAACCAAGATGGCCGCGTGAGCTTAGGGCTCCCGAGACCCTCGTAACCTCCCGCATCTATCCTGTCGTTTATCCTGTTCTTCATTGATGTTTTCATGAAGGCGAACCACGCGTGAGGCGAAAACTGCATTCAGACTTTGAATCAGACCACGGGAACCGGTGTTATAGTGCTTAGAAGATTGCGGCCTACATCTCTGTGATGCCTGGCTGTGGAGTTGGCATGGTGCCCGAGCTGTAGTTGAACAACATCGGCCTGAGGGGATTGGGACGACCGGTCCGGTTGCTTTCACTTTCGGTTTTGCTTCCAGAGAAGACCTGTGACTGGGAACAAGCCCACCCCCGTGCCTGAGGACAGCTGCCTAGTATCACCCGCGAGTGTGATTTTCATTGTCTTGCTGGTTCTGGAGGACATTTGGCCGGTGCCCTCTGGCTAGGGCTGCCTCCGCCCGAAGGGGCCAAGGGTCGCCATCTTCCTGCCTCATCTCATCGAGCCAAGACGATCTATATCCCGCAATGGCGGGGAAGCCGGAGGGCGACAAGCAGAAACTCAAGACCACTCGGCGGGGTGGCTATACCCAGACTAACATCATGGATCGATATGCCCAAGCTAAGGGATCTCCCGGTGGATCGGGTAGGTCGCAGGAGGACGTGTAAGATTCATCGACTTTGGCGACTGAGCTGACCTTGCAAGATGTCATGGCTGCAATTGACGGGATTAAATCCTCATTAGGGCAACAAATTGAGGCTCTCGCCCATAAGCTTGATACTGTGGCGATTGATGTCAACCTGCTCCGTGCGGACCTGGCGTAAACTAATGAGAAAGTCAAGTCTTTGGACATTAAGACTTCCAGTCTGACAGGTGATGTCGCTGACCTGCAGACGGAGGTCCGTCACTTGAAGACTAACAGTGATCTCATTACACGTCTTCTGAAGGATTATGAAGGAAGGGCTAGGAGGAACAATGTTCGTATCATAGGCGACCCGGAGAAAGTGGAAGATCCAGTAGCTGACCTCTTTGTTGAGGATCTTATTGTTCGCCACCTTGCACCTAAGGGACTGGGTACGTTTTTTACGGTTGAACGGGCTCACAGAGTTCCGGGCGGTAAACCGAAGTTGGGTGCCCCACCGCAGCCTATAATTGCGAGAATTTTCAATTTTCGTGATAGAGACGCTATCCTGCAGGCCTCACGGATGGGTGGACCTACAAAGTTTGAGACAACTTCTATCAGCTTCTTCCCGGACGTCACCCAATCGGTCCAGAGGCAAAGACTTAGTTTCCTGGTGGTGAAGAGACGACTGCGTGACATGGGCCTTAAATACGCCATGCTTTTTCCGGCCAAGCTGAGGATCGAACATGCGGAGCGGACTTATTTTTTCGATCGACCGGAGGTGGTGGCCAACTGGCTGGACACTGCCGAACCAACATCCATCGGAGGAGCAGTCTGGCGGGGTGGACGGCGGACCGACAGAACAGGAATAGGCGCCGGTTGCTTGGTATTCTGGGGTCTCTTGAAGGCTTTGAACTGTGGTTCGATAGTCCTGACAAGCGATTTGATGTACATTTGGGGGGTTGCGGTTCTAGGGGTGGGTCTTTTTCCTCCTCTGAGTTTCTTTTCGTAGCTTAGTTAGATGTTGGGGCGACAGGCACACTACAAGTTTGGGTGGCTTTTTAGTCTTATGCAGGGGTGCAGGGTGGGGGGTTTTGTAACGGGATGTCGGTGGGGGGGTTTGGGGGTTCGGTTGGGGTGTGTTTGTGTTTCTTTGCAAGGCAATGTGTCCATATTTTGTTTAATCGAAGTGCTGAATTCTTCCCGGGGCTGGATCCTCTTTCTTTTTCGGGATGGGGGGTAGAGGGCTGAAACTAATGAGTTGGAATGTGTATGGGCTGAGAGATGGGATAAAACGTGGGGTGGTGTTGCAACTGTTGAAGCGTCTCTCCCCTGATGTGGTCCTTCTTCAAGAGACGCACTTGATTGGCAATACCTGTCGTGCTATGAATAGGAAGGGGTATCGATTGGTTGCACATGCTCGGTTTACCTCTGGCTCTAGAGGGGTTGGTATCCTGATTAAGAATTCTCTCCCGCTGGAGATTGACTCCACGGTCCTCGATGATAGAGGGCGCTATGTCGCTCTCACGGGTAGGTGGGAGGGTCGAACCCTTTCCCTGGTTTCTGTATATGTCCCCCCTGGCCTACAGTCGACTACTTTCGCGGACTTGGGCGGATTATCCTCGCTCTCCCCGAGGGGTCATTGCTTTTAGGTGGTGATTTTAACGCGGTGGTTTCCGGTATTGTTGATCGGCACCCACCCAGGGATCTCAGAGGCGCACAGAACTGGCTTCATGATTTCCTTGACACTTTGGGTCTGGTAGATTGTTGGAGATTGTTACACCCTCCTCAGCGGCAGGATACGTTCCATTCGGGCGCTCACGGTAGCCTTTCTAGGATTGATTATGTTTTGGTACCAGCTGCACAGGCTCTTTCTATCACTGAGGTTAAGCATTTGGCTCGGGGAATTTCGGATCACTCTCCTTTATGGCTTCGGATGGAGTTGGATTTCGAGACCGAGGGACGGGTAGCCCCAATTAACCCGTGGTATCTCCGCAACCCTAAAACTCGTGCTGCCCTGGTAAAATCTCTTGACCTGTATTTTTTGGAAAACGAGGGTTCTGTTTCGTCGGCGGTATCGCTTTGGGAGGCTTTTAAGATCGTCCTCAGGGGTCAGGCCCTGTCGTTAATAGCGGGTGTTAAGAAGCGGAGGGATGAGGAGGTGGTTAAGATCGAGACAGAGATAGCGGACTTGGAGCTTGACCTGGAGTGGGGGGTCACCCGTGCCACGACACATGTACTACGACTAAAACAACTTGAGTACAGGGCATTGGTTACTGACGCGGCTAAGGCCATGAGTAGGGAACAGCAGGGACGTCTGTATGATGTGGGGGATAAGGCTGGTAAATTGATTGCGTGGTTGGATAAGAAGGATAGAGCTAGTCGGGTGGTGCCTGTGATCGAGACAGCTAGTGGTGCTCGGATCTCGGACCCTAAAGAGATCGTTCAGTGTTTCGCGGATCACTTCCAAGCAGTGTGCTCCTCTGTGTCGGATAGGCCGGAGGAGGACTCACATTTATTGTTGCGTGATATTGCTTTGCCACGTCTCTCTGATGTCGATAGTGAACAAATGGACGCTGCAAGAACAGCTGACGAGGTGGCTCTTGCGATTCATTCCCTGCGTTCGGGGAAAGCAATGGGTCGCAATGGCCTGCCTATTGAACTTTACAAGTTGAGGCCTGATAAGATGGCTCCCTATCTACGGGATATGTTTTTGGAGTCTCGGGAGTGTGGCTCTCTCCCCCGTGATCAGCGTTTAGCGACCATTTTGGTAATTCACAAGGAGGGGAAGCCGAGAGATAGGTGTGCGTTGTACTGATCCATATCTCTTTTAAATGCCGAACCTAAGATTCTTGCGAAGGTTCTGGCTAACCGCTTGATCACTATTATTAGCGAGTTGATACATCCGGATCAATCCGGTTTTATCCCGCATAGGAACACCGCCCTGAATCTTAGGCGTCTGCATGGTGTTCTCGCGAGAGCTTCGACGTTGCGTGAGCCGGCCATCTTGGCGTCGTTGGATGCCACGATGGATTTTGATACCGTGGAATGGCCATATTTATGGGCCGCGTTGGCTAAGTTTGGATTTGGACCCGGTTTTATTGGCTGGGTGAGGCTACTCTATGAGGACCCCCTCGCACAAATTGTTGTGAATGGCCGAGTCTCTGCTCCGTTTGGTCTTGGAAGGGGAACTCGTCAGGGTTACCCTTTGTCGCCGCTCCTGTTCGCCCTAGCCCTCGAGCCCCTTGCCGCGTGGATCCGGTGGGAGCCCTCGATGAAGGGTATTCGGTGGTCCTCTGAGTTTGAAGATCGCATCTCGCTTTATGCAGATGATATTTTACTGTATTTGACTTCGCCACGGAAGTCATTGATAGTATTGTGTGATGTCTTGAACTCATTTGGTAGGAAATCAGGCCTCATCATTAACTGGACAAAATCCTATTTATACGTTCTTTCAGGTGACGTCCCTCTTCTTCCAAATAATTGTCCCATCCAGATTGCACAAACGGGGGTTAAATACCTCGCTATCTATATTTCATTGGACCCCACAATTCGGTATGAACGGAATCTCCTCCCACCCTTGTCCAGATTGAAGCAAGATGTAGCGGGTTGGCGTAAGCTGCCGCTTTCGCCGCTTGGTCATGCGGCCCTCTTTAAAATGATGTTGCTACCTCGTTTTCTCTATGCTCTCCAAAACACTCTTGATATAGTTCCGGCTAGCTATTTCCGTGCAGTTGAGGGTCTTCAAAGGAAATTGATATGGGACGGTAGACCTCGTATTGCGCTCGCTAAACTGACGCTCCCGTGGTACGACAGGGGTATCGCTCTCCCTGATATCAAACGTTACTATTGGGCGTCTCAATTGGGAGCCATTAATCATGGAATGTATGGTCCCGAATTGAACCCCGCCTTTGCCATGGATAAATGGTTGTTACCTGTGGGCAACTACTATAGGGCGCTGTACTCTAAATCGGTGGTTAAGGCTTTGTCGGGACCTACCAAGACGGCAGTACGTCTGTGGCAGGACGCAACTAGTTCGATGGGATGGAAAGACCGCTTGACTCGAGCGACCCCGCTTTTCGGTTCTGATAAACTCGGCAAACTATGGAAGACCAAGGGGTTCGATAAATGGGACCTCATTGGAATAAGTAAGGTGGGAGACCTCTGGGTTAAGGGTCAGGTAAAATTGTTTGGGTTGTTACAGGAGGAGTTTGAATTAGGTGATTCAGAGTACTTCCGTTATGTCCAAGTTCGCCATGCTTTGAGGTCGGTTTTCCCAGTGGGGGAGGTAATTCCGGAGTCGTTCCCGCTCGAAGATAGATTGTTGGATGGCTATCTGCCTGATAGTACCATCTCCCTAGTCTACAAAAAATTAATAAATGATAGGTCAGACCTCCTTTTGCAGCTTCGAGACTTCTGGACCCGTGACGGCCTTGAGCTAGATGACGAGGACTGGCAATATGCGATCTCCTCTCCCAAGGAGGTCGCAATCCCAGCTCGACTCCGGCTGGTTCAACTGAAGATTCTTCATAGGATATACGTCACGGGCCCCCGTTTGGTTCGCATGGGATTTTCTGAGGAGGGTCTGTGTAAGCGAGGATGTGGGCAGATAGGGACATTTCTCCATATTATTTGGGAATGTCGTGAGGTTGCAGCCTTCTGGAGCAGGGTACATGATATAATGAAGGAAGTGACGGGGTTGCCCTCTTGCTGGAAGCTAGACGATGTTTGCTGAATGTTTGGGAACCTACGGATTATAATGTAGCTCAGACACAGTGGGCGACCCTGGGGGCCATGATTGCCAAGCGAGACATTGCTCAATTGTGGGGATCCCAAAGGCCACCTACAGTTGAAGTATGGAAGGAAAACATGGATTGGTGTATGTTCAGGGAAAAAACAGTGTACTTGGCCCGGGGCCGACCACGGAAGTGGTGTAGAGTGTGGGGACCTTGGAATGGCTACCGTGGAGATATATGTACACCGCCTATAGTAGACAACTTGGATGTCCCACTTTCCCCCTGACCCCGCATTCTGACGATTTTGTTGTATGTTCATTGATTTGGCCCCTGTCCTTCCCCCCTCCCCTCCCATACATTGACTGCTGATTTCATTGTGTTGTCTTTTCCTCCCCCGTTTGGACTTGGTACTATATTTAATGTATCTCTTTGCCTTGCTGTTTCTATATTTTTTAATAAAAAGAAATATAAAAAAAAAAAACACGAGATAGGCATAAATGTATACACACATCATGTACTGCGCATTAATGCTTTATTTATGTGGATATTGTTGATGATGTGGGCTAATGTCTGCGTGCCTATGCAGCGTCCATTAATGTGCAACACAAAACAAGCCAGGGTAATGTTGCATACCACCTCTAGGGAAAACAATAGCACACCCCGAGTGTGTCACAGAAATCTGAAGAAGGACTTCAGGAGGCTAGAAAAGCACCTTCGTGCTGACTCGCATCTGTGGATAAAATATTGGACTTCACTTGAAGTTCAGTGGTGAGGGGAGGAAAAAGAGTCAAGAGACGCGGGAAGAGGGCATTTGTAAAAGTACCAGTGTACAGGTGAGAAAGATGGTAAAGATAAGTCACTGTAAATAATATTAGAATGCCGGATAACATGTTGGCAGATTACTATTGTGACCCCACCTCTTTGCCACAGCCATTCCTCTCTCAGTTTCTAATGCTTATTTCAGCTTTCCAACTCCCTACAAAAAATTGCTGGTCGTTTCTAAAATGTTCAAAATTTGCAAACAAATAGACACAATTGCAAATAACTACGTGCAATCAAGAAATGTGTTTTCTAAGGAAAAGAGTGCGCAACAGATTTGGACTGTGTCTCAATATCAGCATTCTCCCTCCTTGTAGTGCAAGTGCAAGGAGCTATGATGCATGTTGCAAGGCATAGGCCAAACATGATGCCTGGAATACTGCCCCAAAATTCAGTCAAACCCATAACTAAATTTCTAACGCTAACCATTAATTTAATCCTAAATCCAACTGTAACCTTAATCCTAATCATTCTACTTTCTCTGAGATTAATCTTAATCCTATTCTTAACCCTAGGCCTTAGTGTAGCCCAATTTATTTCTGTAAAAGTATATTTTATTGTTTGGTTGCAATCCATCTCAACTGTTACACTAACTTAATAATTGACAATAACAATTTGCTTTATAGGTTTTTGACTATAATATGGGGTTGCTCTGTTACACAATCCTGACAGGTAGTAACATCAATAAAACAGAACTCTAGCTGCACAGATCAAAACTACAAAACTTCAAAATCCCTCCCTCTCTCTCCCATCTTCTCCAGGGTGGTTGTAGACTCATTTGTGTCTCAAACTACGATAAATGGACGGCTTTATCTTTAATCCAGAATTTAGCCGGTTATCTATTGCCATGAATTTATCTAAGGGCCTTTTCTCCATCAGTGTCGCCTTTTTGTTATTTGGTGTAGTGCCTAATGTCTCAGTTGATATGATTAAAATCTGTATATTTCCCCTACACCGAATTCCTTTTTACTGCTCTAAAATAGACGATCTGGTCTTCTTGACACAGGGCCACTAATACTGTATATTCCTCTGGTCTTGGCTTTAATTAAGTCAGTCCTATGTACCGAGGGGCAGATTTACAAGCCCCCTGCGGCCCCACTACGTCACTTTTCGTAACGTACTGGTGGAGCAGGGGGCTCCTCCATATTTACAAGGAGAGGAAAAGCCACCCTGCGTGACTTTTCCTCTCACATGCAGCACTGTGCGTGGAAGGGGCGTTCCATAGGTGTTGCTGTGGGTGATCCCACGCAACACCCATGGAACAAGCACATCTCCAGATTTACGGAAAATCGTAAATCTGGAGATGCGTGTGAATGCTACGCCACCCTACAGGTGGCGTAGCGAGGCGCAACAAGGAGAAATGTTTTCATTTCTCCTAGTTTTTTCCTCTTTCCATGCGTGCTGCATTCAACAGCACGCATTGAAAGAGGAAAAAGCCTCTTGTGATTGTTTTTGTGCAGGATTGTGTCCCTTCCTGCACAAAAGCAATCTCCCCACGACGCAGGCATCCTTGCACCATGGTGCAAGGGTGCCTGCTCTGGTGCATGGCTGCAGTTTGTGCGCCAGCGCAGGGGAAGCACAGAGATGCAACATATTCTTGTAAATATGTTGCATCTCTGTGCTTTCCAAACTAACGCAGCACGGCGCAGCAAAATGACTTGCTGCACCGTGCTACATTACTTTGTTGTAAATCTGCCTCCTAGTGTTTGCTGGAGTTTCGCATGCATGATTCACCAATTATTTGTGATTGTGCTGGCCTGTAACAGCTCTGTGTCTGGGAATCCCATCAGCTGTCTACCTCATGGGACCAGTAGAACGTCCTAGATTTCTGACTGGTATTCCTTGTCATCGCTAGTAATAATTTGAACACTTTAGTGATGTCTCTGTTCTGCTTGAGAGGCCCTGGGTACTTCCATACTTTTTATGGCTGTGATTTATCAGAGACAGGGAATCTACCGATGTCCACATTTGTCTAACTTCTTCTTGACATCTTCAACTAAGGGAGTAATGTTAACTTTGTGGAGTTCTGTGATGTTGAGTGTGATAGCTATCCCAAAATAACTCAGGGATAAATCGTTCATCCTGAAGGGTATCCAGTTCCTTGTTCATTTTTAGTTTGTGAATTAGCCGAAGACGCAGAAGTATTGATTTGCTAGTGTTCACCTTATACACCGATATTTGGCCAAAAGAGTCCAAGAACATCAATGGTTGAATAACGGAACCTTGCATGCATTTATCCGCATTCCTGTACAACGCAGTCACTATCACGACTGCGACATTACCACGTTACTTTACCATGCTAATCATTACAATGACTTGCTTTACACAGCGCTGGACTTTGGATTGTATAAATTACTATTCCAACTCAAGTCTAAACAACAGTAGAGAAGGTGTTAGACTTAGAAATCCAACACTAGTCCAACAACGTGCCCCTGAAGCAAGCCATTGTAACGACTTGCGGGTTAAAGTAATGCATAGTAACATTGCAGTCGGGGTAGTGACCGCATTGCAAAGGCAGGTCGGTGTTCTGACTGCGGGGTAAAGGACGTTTCCCATGTCAATAGGTGTGGCATTGACTCTTCTTGATTTGTTATGTAAAATAATATGCCATCCTCAAAGAATGAGCTCTTATGTTGGTTCTCCCAGAGTCTATCACCTCAAATCTTCTCTGAGTCTCATTACCATTGCTACAGGTTCTATCTCTAGTATCAAATGTAGAGGTGACATTGGGAACCCCTGTTTATCTTACATTCTTCCAACAATACCCCATGTTTGAATGTCCTAGCCCCTGGGCTCACACACCTTCCCATGACCATCTTTTTCCAGAGCTTCCCAATTAACAGTTTTCCATTACTTCCCTAGTGAATGACCAGCTTAATCTGCTGTGTGTTCTTAGTGTCTAATGCCAATAAGGTGAACCGTCCTCCTGATTTTACAAAAAATCTTCCAATTTACCATAGATCTAGATTGGTGTTTGTGTATATCAGGTAACACCTGGCTAAACCTGCGGCCAATAGCTTCATGCAAACTTTTTTATAAATATTTAATAATGTGATAGGCATGTATGATGTGCATTGTTGTAAGTTTTTGCCTGGCATGGGCAGTACCACTATGTCTGCCATATTCATTGGCTTGGTGACTTCAACTTTTCCTGCAATAGATTGTAACAACTTGGTCATAATAGGTACCAACTCAGCGGTATACATCTTATAAAGTTCACTGGCAACACTGTCAGGTCCGAGTGAATTATAAGATTGCAGGCCCTTAATTGTGTCTCGAACATCTTCATCAGTGAACTGGGTTATCAAGCATTCCCCTTTGTGGCTAATACTTCTATCTGGGCTGCAGCCTTTCAGCCTACTATTCTATGCAATTGTAGTTTGCATTGTCAGTGGTGGATACTAAAAGCAATTACTCCTGTGCCCCTCCCACTATTTCTGCTTTCATTGCACACAACATCCTTGTTTGTCATCACCTGAGTATCTTGTTTCAGTCTTTGAACCTTTCCAAAGATCTTTCCAACCTCCTTTGCCTATGTCTCTGCCACTTCTAATTCTCATGTCCTGATGCGGTTTTCAAAAAGGTATACTTGACTAGCCTAATCCCACTGTTGCCAAGCGTTTCTGAACTCTTACATTTTGGATTTTTTTCCCATTTTACATGAAAAACATGTCGCATCGAAATGCCTTACCAAATCTAATTCCTCATTTTATCAGTTTGTCTATTACTTTGCGCAAAGCCTTCCAAGCATCAGCGTAGATTGTGCTCCGTCCTGTAGTGGGAGCATTTTGTATCTTTGAAAGATCGTCGACAAGTTACTTAGCTTCAGTAACGGTTTAGCTGGTAGAGACTCTACCTAAACACAGAATCCTTACCTTAGAATTATGCCCAGAAGTCAGACTGGATCTTAAATTTGGAAGATGCTATCCAAGACAGTTGAGCTATCACTTGACCTGTGGCTGTAGCTGAGGCTAACAACAGGAAATGAATGAACAAAGTAGATTATAATTGAGTATCGCCAACGCTGGTAGTGTCAGCATGACCAAAGATAAACCTAGCCAAGATAGGTAAGCTGGGTGAAACTGGCGAATTATGCTGACTAATATAGTTGAGTGACTGATATAGTGAACACGGGATATGAGGCTAAGCAAAACAGGTAAGTAGCTTTTGCAGGCACTGCTAGTGCTCAAGCTAACCAAGACAAATGAGCAAGAATCTGGGCATGAGCAGAGCTTGGGTTATCCAAGGCAGGTAACTGGGTATCACAGACGCAGCTGTCACCATGTGCTGGCTTAACTAAGTTTGGTCAATGAATATGGCAGGCAGACTCATAGTCTTAAGCTTTGTCTATGTCTCTGCCACTTCTACTTCTCATGTCCTGATGCGGTTTTCAAAAAGGTATACTTGACTAGCCCAATCCCACTGTTGCCACGAGTTTCTGAACTCTTACGTTTTGGATTTTTTTCCCCGTTGACACAAAAAACATGTCACATCGAAACGCCTTGCAAAATCTAAATCCTTAATTTGTCAGTTTGTCTATTGCTTTCCGCAAAGCCTTCCAAGCATTAGCGTAGATTGTGCTCCATCCTGTAGCAGGAACATTTTGTATCTTTGAAAGATCGTTAACAAGTTGCTTAGCTTCAGTAACGGCTTATCCGATAGAGACTCTACCTAACCACAGATTCCTTACCTTAAAATTATGCCCAGGAGACAGACTGGAGCTTACATTTTTTTTAGCAAGCAGTACCCCAGCATGCCGGTAGGTGGCATCGTTCGACTCCGTGTGACATTGTCGGCATAGTCTCCACCAGAAGTGACATGCATGGTGCCTATGTAGGCGCGAGCCCAGCATGCTGATGCCAGTTTCATGACTTTCCACATCAGAAGCACAGAGCCACACACAGTACTGACCATTGGTATTTGAAAACTGGGGTCCTGAAAGGGAAAAAACCTTAAGTCTAGATCTGTTCACAGAGTTGGGGGATGGGTGGGTCGTTAATTAATCTGTGGCTAGATAGAGTCCCTACAAGATAAGGCGTTACTGAAGGTTAGTAGCTTGTTCATCTGATAGAGACTTCTGGACACATGTTCCGTACCTTAGAATAGATACCCAAGCAATACCTCCCCAGAGGAAGATCTGCAAAATGATTTCACTCCAAAAAGCCCTGCAGGCGCCGATCTGTGTATGATGGCAGCCTGGGTGCAGTGAACAACCGCTTGTATTACTGGGTGTCCCAGCTTGTGGTTATCAATGATTGGCCGACTGGTGGTTGTTGTGATCTGGCATACCAACTTGATTTGTCTTTTCTGGGTCTGGACGGGGTGATGCACTATTTCCATGGTAGACCTATTCACATCCATACTCCGGAAGTGACCAAAACTGTTTTCCTGGTATGGCGTGCGGCCAACAGACTCCTTGTTGTGACAGGAAACTGACCCAACATACGCCCCTCTGGAGGGGACAATGGCGTACCATACCGTATGACTGGAGGGATTCCAATGCTGGGATCGGATCGGGGTCATGGTCTTAGAGGAGGTGTAGCGGGACTCCCACATGCAATCCTTTGCAGATCAACAGACTCATTTCAACAATTCCATAAATATCTTCAATTGAAACATGAACTTGGCCATTACGAAGCTCACTTGATAAACTTGCCGGACATTAGCCCCCAGGAGACCAGACAATTGATAGGACGCCTTGGTCATGGTGGGATTTCTCTGTTTAGTGTTCCTTGATTTTAAAACACCCCTCAGACGCTGGGTTGGATCCAGCAGAGGTGACAGGGGTGGGTTGGAGAATTGAAAAGTATCAAGTGGTGGGAGGGTTGAATGGCCCCCAGGGTGTTGCTATTCCAGCACAACTCAGATTAGTTTAACTACGCTATTTGCATATCACTTGAATAACACCCCTAAAACATTTGTAAGTAGGCTTTCTCCCTGCACCTAAATGCACCCTCTACTTCTCTCCTGAGGCACACTTTTTTCATGTAAGGTGGCAGTGCCCTTTGACAACTATTGGAGGCTCATAGGTAGAGCCCTTTCTAGGATCCTGGATAGACCAGGTATGTTGACACTGAAAGTAGCCCTCTTGGGTCTTCTAGAAGACTTCAGGGGAGCACGGGCAATGCTGGTGAGTAAAAGAGACATAGTATGAAACTGGAAATTAACAAGACCATCTAGCCTGGTGCTGTTGAGATAATGTATGGATTGGTGGACCAAACAAGAAGAGTCGATCTATGTCGCTAGGGCTGTCCGTAGAAATTCCACAACATTTGGGGTAAATGATGGTAGTTTTATGGTCTGTCTTCTGCGATGGAGAGTGTGCTCACGAGCACTCTAGATTCCTCACAATTGCTGATGATTTGGGGTGGTTGGGAGGCAGACTGTGATTGGGAAGCAATTCTATTTTTACTTTTGTTGTGACTTTGACTGCAATGATGACCGATGCCTCTGCGACTGATCCTGGGACCTTCCACTCGACCGGGATTGAAACCATCACAGCCTGGCACTACGAGAAGCAAGCAGCTTGTGGGAACACTCCCTCAGGGCCTTGGGGTGTACGACGCGAGAATTGACAAAGGTATTGGCATCATTGTTGCGACCAAGACACCAGAGGCAGTAGAGGTACGGATCTGTCACTGACATTTGCCGGTGACAAGCGCCACAGGGCTTAAAACCAGCTTAGCGGGTGGACATCCCTGCCACACCAGGAGACAATGTATGTTCAAAAAAAGCTCAGACAAAAGGTCCAAAAAGGTCAGTCAAAAAGTGATCTGCAGTGACTTGTTCAGAAAGAAAAGAACTGATGTCAGCGCACTGGGGTGGCACCTATAGAGGCACGGTGCATGTCACTTCCAGTGCAGACAACGCAAAGCGGAGCGGAAAGACACCACCTACCGGTGTGCAGTGGTGCCCCTCAAAAATATTTCCAGATCCAGTCTGATGCCTAGGGATAATTCCAAGGGCAGGCATCTGCAGCTAGAAGACTCTATCAGATAAGCTTTTTTGCCTTATGGTAGCATTTATATAACGCTTCTTAGACCTATGTGGGGGGCCATTTTAAGACAGATAGCACAACACACAATGGGGGAGTGTGTATTGTTTGCAAAGGGTTGTAACTGTTGCGAGCCTTTGTGGGAAGTGATTTTGTGTTCCGAAAAAGTGGGCAGAGAAATGCTCCATTGAAGGGATTCGGGGAGGAAGCAAGATGGCGCGCTAAAGCCGCCACTGGGGAGTAGCAGCAAGGGATCTCTCCCCCCATCGGCATCGGGATGCTCTGATTAAATACCAGCTACAAGCCTACGTACTAGCAACTGCCGTAGCTAAATAAAGTAAAAAGATATCCCCCACCTTTGGAGGCATCTCGCCGCTTCGAAGGCTTCAGGGGTTTGCTTCCCTGCTGGGGCGGCTGGAGGTGGGCCGGAGTGGAGCTGTGAGCGGGAGCCGCGAGAGTCGCGAGCACCGTGAGGGCAGCAAGAGTTGTGTCCGCGGGTGAAGGAGACGGAGAGCGGCGGTGAGAGACTACGGACCCCCCGAGAACTCTGGAAAACTGGAGTGCTGCAGGTGACGTGAGGTTGGGAGCTGCTGAAGCCTCCGAGCGAGAGCGTGAGGTTTGGTGATTCATACAGCAGGGGTGTAATGCGAGGCAGTGAATACCCCCCCCTCCCTCATCGCGCTCTTTTTCAACTGCTGCCGTGCTGCAACTACATTCGTAAAAGGTGGGGCACAGGTTATTTTGGCTGCCAGACTATTTGTGATTGGGGAACATCACTTACAACGCAACTTTTACCACGCAGTGCCTTTACGACGCGACTTTTACAACGCAAACCATTACAACGAAATGCGCTGGGGGGGCGCTCTAGAATATGGAATGTGTTTAATGTACTATCCAACACCTTCCCTACTATCCACGGGGACTGGAGTTGGAATAGTAAATTAAACAATTCACTATCCAGCGCCTAAAAGCATTATGCGTTGTAATGGTATGCGTTGTAAAACTCGCGTTGTAAAAGCATGCGATGTAAAAGCATGCGTTGTAATGTCGTACATCCTTTGTGATTATAATAGCAACACCACCCCCTTTGCTACATCGTTTCTCTACACTGCCCTGCAGAATTGCTACATTGTTGCATCTGCTGACAGTCTCACTTGGCAACAAGCATGGACTTTGGAGTTTTTTTGGATAATTGACTACAATTGAGGAACTCCCTTTCTTCCCTGGATTGCTAACCGGGTTTTGGCTGTATTTGTGTATTGAGGGGATATAGAGACAAATATCCTGGGCTTGGATCAGGCTAAATGATGGTAGGTACAGGCTAAACTGAGGGGGAGAAAATAAGCGGATGCTCCGATTCAGAGGGACCCGTGTGTGGATAATTATGCTTTTGAAATACGGGTCTTTACCTAGAGACCCAGGCCGATTGGTGCGGAGGTCTATCTCTATTTTCACAGCCCAGACTCTGACCTTGACCCCGACCTCTGCAGAATGTATCACAGAGGTAAGGGGACAGTATTCTCAGCGTCCTCATCACTGGAAGATGGCACCTAAAAATCCGGCCAGAGCTACAAGTGCTGGCAAGATTATAGTAAACGAAGAGGTTAACAACCCCGGGAGTGAAGGGGGTGTAAATGAGTAGACTGCTTATGATAAAATAGGACTGTCCTTAATTAAGCCCCCGATACTTCAGCCTCCTAAAATTACTCTACCATTAGGCAGCAAAAATGGAGCCAAAACCGATAGTATTAGTAATGTTGTAACTCCAAAAAAGCAACCGGGTAATAATGAGATATTGGAGACATCTAAATGCCCACCTGACATCTGGGTGTCTGCTCTCTCTGCTCTTGCCCCTAATCAAACTTCTGCTAATGAAGCTACTAAAGAAGCTGCAGTGATAAGTGTGGAACCAGCTGCAAGTGCAGGTGGTGCAGATACAGGTGGTGCTATATCAGGCGATGATGCCTTACTTGATGATCAGGACTCTGTGCTACTACCCGCCGGCATTAATGGTGAACAATCCCCTCCCGACAATCTTAAAAAAAGCTCAGCGTCAAAGGCGAGGGAAGACATAGGGGTAGTTACAGCTATGGCTATAGATGGCACTATAATTGGTGATGATTCTGAAATTGACTCTGAACTCAACAATAATGAGTTCGAAGAAATAGAGGAGGATGTATCTATGAAAACTCAAAGCACAAATAAGGGCCCTGCTTTAAGAAAACCAGAGGAAAATCAAAAAGCAAAACTAAGAAATCTATGCCCGGTCAAAGTGGGATAAAAGCAAACCAATCGCTGATAACAGCCCCTTGAGAAAATGGGTACAAGCCAAAGGCGGTGTTAAGTCAATGGTATTAAGATTATCCGGAAACAGCCCAGGCGAGGGAGTCACCATTGAAAATCAGATAAAAAATGTCAGTGTATCTGACAATTACACATCAACTACGCCTGGGCCAAAATATGCCTCTGACTATACCCAGCACTCAGGCTATAACTGAAGCAATTCATAATTTGGAGGGTGAAAACCTGGGTTTGGGCATGAATCAAGCAAGTGCCCCACCGCAGATTGAGAATGGGGCGGAGAATGGTGCTAATAAAGAGGATGCATCACCTAACCTGATTGTTCAACATCTGTATAGACAGAGGCAGGAGTCCCAGCAACATTATACACAAATGCGTGAAGATAATGATAAAATGCAACGATCCCTAACCACTTTAGAAAATAAACTTGGTGGCCTTACGTCAGAGATGACAAAACTACAACAAAGGGTAGCGGATATAGAGGAACTATCTACACGCACAGAGGTATGTGTTAATAAACATGAGACTCAGATTGCAAAGCTGCAAACTAAAGTCGAGGATATGGAGAATCGACAAAGAAGACAAAACCTCTGTGTCTTTGGTATAACAAAAGGGGCTGAAGGAGGCGATCCGCGGGCGTTCATGGTTCAGCTTTTTCAGAAGGCATTCCCAGATTTATCGGATTGGGATTCACAGCTGCAAAGGGTGCATAGATTACCCCTAGCCCAACGGAACAAGAATAATCAGTATCCTAGACCATTCCTGATCTACTTGGGCAATTTTTTTATTAAGACAGGCGGTGTCATTAAAGGCTCAACCAAACAAACCAGTTAATATACAACCCATAACTTTCTTTGTAAGGTCGGATCTAAGTAAGATCACCATGGAGAAACGATGGAAGATGAATATATCGATACAATCAAGGCCCTGGGGGGCCAAGCTTTTTTACAAGAGCCGGCTCGTCTTAAAGTATTTAAGAACGGTCATACTATTCTTTTTTTTGATGACTAGGAAGTGGAGAAAATGTTGAATAAATGGCTGAGAGAATCCACAGAAAAATTAATAGAGTAATAGGACAGTGAACAATTATATAAAACGACTTTAAAATTGATATAGGTGATGTAGGTGGTGGTATTGGAACCTCCCCTATAAAGGGGGAGGGAAGCTGCTTTTTGATTTTGTGCTTTTTGTTTCTCTCTTAGCTCTCCCCTTTCTTTCTTGAACTTCTTTTTTCTCCTTCTTTCTCTTCTATTAGGCTAAATGAAGAAATGAAGAAATGAAAGAAATGAAGAAATTCTACCTACAGGACTAAGAAAGTAATGACTTACTGACCTATTATTTTTGTGCTTTTTATGGCGATGTCTGAGCTGCTGGTATCTGGGGTATCTGGTGGGGAGGGTCACTGCTGCGACTCTTCTGGCTGCCCAAACCAACGGCAGCTGGTCAAAGAGAGGAATCCTCCTCTAGGAAGAAGTGGGTGGGTGGTGTGGGTGGGGATGGCAAGGTTTGGGTTGGGTGGTGGGGTAAAGAGTTGGGGGGCTCTGAGGGGGGTAAAAACAATAAAATTGACATCAGGCAAGCTCTTAGAAAGACAATAATGTGCAAGGTTTTTTCTTTACGATCTTATTTTGTTTTATTTCCACGTAAGGAGCAAAGAAAAATGGGAAAGCAATTGTTATGGATAGAGTAAGATGTTTAGCATGGAATGTGGCAGGATTAAATAGTCTGAACAAACGGCGTTTAGTGTTTGAGTAAATAAGGATGTACAACCCGTATATAGTTTTTTTGACTGAGACACACATATGTTACAAGGACCAGAAAGCCCTTAAAGAATTAGGGTATAATGTTATTATAAGCTCAGATCTAAATGCATCAATCCGGGGGGGTCGCTATATTACAAAATACATTTTTTAAAGCAGAGGTGACCAAAACTTTCACAGATAAAAGCGGCAGATGGGCCATTGCCCAATTTAATATAGAAAGCAAGAAATATACGTTCTGTGTGGTTTACGGCCCAAATAACGATGACCCCACCATTATGGACAACATTAATATGGAACTTCTTGAGTGGGAAGGAGAGTGTTTGATATTTGGTGATTTCAACTGCATTATGAACTACGATCTCGATACTACCAGACGTGGGGCATTTAGGCGGATGCGCAAAATACGTGCTGCTATTAGGCAAATAGGGGGAATCCACAACATCAAGGATGCATGGAGGGTATTATACCCTGGTTTACTGGCTACACCTATTATTCGGCTGCACATAAATTATGCTCCCGTATAGATATGGCCTGGGCATCAGACATTATTTTGGAAACAAGCAACATGGAGATCTGCCCGCGGGTCACTTCAGATCACAACCCCATTATTCTCTCTTTCAAGACAATAACAAAGACATTGGATCACTGCTCCTTTTCATTTTCAAGATATTTATTTCTTAATGCAGACTTTATGATAAAACTGAAGATTCATATTAAAGTCTTTTTAGAATGTAATCTTGGATCAGCCATACATAACATGGTATGGGATTCTTGCAAAGCCAGTATTGGGGGCTTTACACAGCAGTATATTTTTACAGAAAATTCTGAGAATAAAAAGAAGACAGCTGATACCATAGTGAAAATACTACATGTAGAGGAGCAACTGGCCGGCCGCATTTTTACAAGGGTCCAGCTCAGCAGAAGAGCTGGGCTATACGCTAATGGATCTTAAGACTGCTTTAAAACAAACACTGAGAGAAAAAAGTTTAATTAAACTGCGTAAATATCACTTCTCTCAGTATGAGGGTGGGGAAACTATAGGGAAAGTGTTAGCTTATAAGGTAGCAGAAAATAGGGCTAAAACGCTGGTTAGGACTATTAAAGGCCATGATAACGCTATATATAACAGTCCTCCTCAAATTTTGATCAGTATGCTAGATACTATAAAAATGTATACAGCCCTGAATGCTGTCCAGAAACTGGTGATATCAACCTATATCTACAAACCAATGTAGTGAATCGTATTAGCGAGGATCACTGGATATGCTGAATAAAGACATCACTTTAGCAGAGATCAGACTGGCAGTCTCTTCTCTACCTTCTGGTAAAGCATCGGGGGAAGACTCGATTCCAGTCGAACTTTATAAACACTATATTGAGTAAATAGCCCCTATACTTACCCAGGTGATCGTATTAACGGGACAAGGGGGTAAGGCCCCAGAGTCTTGGACTATTACACAAATTATATTTTTTTTAAAGAAGGGCAAAGCGGAGGATAAGTGTGGGTCGTACCAACCAATTTCATTAATAAACACTGATGCAAAGATATTTGCTAAAATATTAGTAAATCGACTAGCCCCAATAATTTCTACTCTGGTATCCTCACAGCAGCACGGCTTTGTACCAGGTAGGGACACTACAACTTGGCATTAAGGGCCTATTTCTGCAATAGATAAGGGCTCTTTATGAAAATTCTTGAGCCAAAGTATGTTATGCAGGAGCACAATCGGATATATTCTCTGTCCTGCGTGGCACCCGTCAAGGGTGTCCACTATCACCTTTATAATTTGCTCTGGCTATTGAGCCTTTTGTAGTGGTATTACAAAACAATAGAAATATAATTCCTTTTTCATCTGGTTTAGATACTCTCAAGATGACGGTATACGCAGACGATATTGCGATTTATTCTACAAATATAGATGAGGCTATGACAGGGATTACTACGGAGGCTGGGAAGTTTGGTATAGTAATAAAACTCAAATAATAGTGAATTATAAACCAAAGTACTCTATCCAGGGGGTATGTAAAAATGCCATCTACCTGGGAGTTAAAATCTCTGCGTGTCCGGAAGAGTCAGCTACACTGAATTATGACTATTGCTAAAGGAAACAACCATTACTCTAAAAAAGTGGCATAAGGTTCTACTTAGTTTAATAGGCAAAATTAATTTAATTAAAATGAAGATTCTCCCCAAGTTTATTTATTTATTTCGGTCTATTCCATTGCGGATTAACAATCTTTTTTTTAAGCGTCTAGATGGTATACTAAGTAGCTTTATTTGGGGGTATAAAAAAGCACGGCGTGCAATAGAGTTACTTAAATTAAGATATGCAAATGGTAGCTTGGACTTTCCTGATTTTAAAACATACTTCTGGTCAGCATTTCTAGGGCATATCCGTAGTTTGATACACCCCGATAAAGAACCTTTTTTTTTATTATACATTTATGTTGGGAATAGAGTCTAAAATGTTCTTATATAGAATCAACGATCCAAACTATTTTAAGCGGGTCAAATTTAAGATCGCACGAGATATAGCATATATCTGAAAGGCTACTGTCAGTAAATTTCAAATGCCGATATATCACCCTAAACTACCATTATGGGATAATCCAATTCTCCCTGGAATTTTTGATGATAGGGCAGGGAGACAATAGGCACATTCTGGGATTAAAGACTTGGGGGATCTATATGATAACACGGGCTTCTCAACGTTTGTCAAACTTCAACATTCGTATAATGTCACGAGAACATGCGTTTTAAATATTATCAAATTAGAGATTACTTTCAATGTAATCTTAAACCTACTGAACCGACTGACTCTAGTATGTGGGAATGTATTTACTTAATAAAAGATAAATCATTGATCAGTTCTGTATATAAAAATGTAATTCTCAAAAGGAAGGTGACTGTGGAAAATTAGCTACACGCTGGAGTCAGAAGTTGGGGTCTACTATTTCTGCTAATTTAATACGTCTCGCATTTGATACTATTAAGAAAACAGTTCACTCCACTAGCTTAAGGTTACAATCATATAGAGCTATACGCTTTCTTTATTATACCCCTGCACGTATTTCAAAATGGGCAGTAACTAATTTAAATAACTCAGATAATAATAGGACTAGATGCCCGAAATGTGACCTATATGCAGCAGATTTAGAGCATATGTTTTATACATGCCCATCATTACTATCTTTTTGGGGTGGAATAGAAAGGATTATGTCTCAGAAACTTAAAATATACGGCTATAGACATTTTACTGGGGCCACAATTTTGTGACTATAATTCTAGAGAACTTATAAGTGTTATAGTGGCTTGTGCTAGGCTAACTATTGCTGGTGCATGGATTGCTAGAGATCCACCATCGACGGCAGAGTGGTGGGCTATAATTAAGGATACATATAATATGGAACACACCTTAGCTAAAACTCTGGGTGTAAAAGCACTACGTGAATTAGGAAAAATTTGGGGAGAACTTGTTTAGGTATCTGTATTAAAACCAGGCCAGGATGTTTATAGTAAGCTATATGTGTGAGTAATGGGTTTTTATTTTGTCATTGGAAATTAATTTTGCCCTTACTTTTTCAATTTGCATTTACCTTTATAGTTTGATATATGTGTTTCTAACCTTGCTGCTAATGTAATCTCATGTCTTTAATAAAAAAAAAATTAAAAAAAATAAAACGCATCCACCTTTCCATATGCATGTGTTTCTTTTCCATTTTAGAAAATCAGAAAATTGAAGCCTTGCTCTAGGGAACATTTATTTACTGAAATGTCTTTCTGTATTAAACATAAATGCTCTATCATCTCTCTCATTTACTACACGCACCTTTTTATTGATATGCAGCAAAGTAGTCATTTACTAAATGTATATTATTTAATTAACAGTGAATTTCAAAAGTGATTGGTTTGCATGAATGTATCTTTAATAATCAATCGCTATAAGCTCATGTCTCACCACACTGAGTGAGTGGCTGTCTTTGCATAAAACCTTGTAAAATGTAATGTTTTTGGGAGATGTACCAGACAGACGTTTGTTGCAAAGGCAAGACCTATTGGCTCTGCCAATTCTTGTTTTGTAACTGAGGCCCGAGTAGCTAAGCCTCTTAGGAGACAGTGCCCCTAAAAAGCCTCTAAGAATGGCCCACATGGTGGCAGACTGTCAGGGTGATGTTCTGAGGCAGTGATGAGATAAAAGTCACAGCAGACAACGAAAAGAATGGAGGGCTTCTGAGGGCAAAGACTCAAGCACAGCGCTGCACAAATACTACAGTGAGCATTCTTTCAAGAGACCGCCATGGAGGTTAGGAATTCAAGGGTGCGTTGTCTGTCCCCCCACTCTTTCAGCTGCTTAGTGCGTAGCATGTCACTTCATCTTTTAGAAATAAAACTACATTTTGAAACTTGTGAACCACCTCATTAAAATTGTGATATTTACATATTTTTGTTTGTGAATTTAGTTTTTTGATGAATGCTTGTATGGTCCAAAGTGAAGAACTGCTTTGACAGGGGTCCCCGACCTGATGATTTTGGGCATGTTCAGAGAAGTAAAAAAATCTGAACCCTGTTCTAAGGGAATGTGGTACTTTGAGAGGAGAGACTCATTGACTTCTTTGCAGGCTGTCAGCTCACCCTAGCAAGGGAGCTCTTTGAGGCACAGGGGGCTCCCCGAGAGCACCCCAGAAAGGATCTACCGGGGTAAAATGTTAAACCCAGGAATCCCGGACCCTCCCCTAGCGGGCAGTCAGCATGCACTGACGACACGTGTAACTCACAGACGGATGGGAAAGACCCCTCCTCAGACGGCTTGGATACCCCCCTCCCCAAACCCTGCCCACTGGTGCCTCCTCGACGTAAGACCTTTGCCTAGGAGGGGTGAGCAAGGCTCTGCATCACACCTAGACCCACAAGAACCGGAGGACATCAAACTACGGGGTGTCTTAAGTGAAGCAGCTGTTGTTTGAAGGGCTGTGTGGGTGGCGCGACCCCTGGGTGGGCCCAGGGGCCCATACTAGGGGGCATAAGCTGTACATTTGCAGACAAGGGGTCGCCTGTTCAAGAGATGGAGCGCTCATGTTCCCAGTTTATCTGAATGTGGGTGTGAGAGAACTACTGCACTCACCTCACCTGTAACCCCTGTGATCGGGGTCTGAAGCAAGCCATGTGGCAACGACATCCTGCTCCATTTCCTCCTGTAGATCAAGGCACTCTGCCTTCTCCAGGTTCCTTGGCTACCCAGGGTGCCTTTTCCAGGTGTCCACTCTTCGGTTTGGCTCGCACTTATTTACAGCAAGACACCCGACTCGACACAGACTCCTGCGTAATTTGTAAACCTGCCCCTTCCCAACTCGTTGCAGGATGTTAGTGATGTTTTCCGACCCCCCACATTGTGACCACAAGTAAACAAGTGGGGGTCATGTGTGAGGCAGCACAGATTGACATGCAGCCACCGGCACTACAGAGCTGATGCCCAAAGAGCCCGAGGCGGCTAAAAACAAGCACACACGGATTGCGCGGCAGCAGAGGGAGGGGAGAGAGGAGGGGGCCTGCGCGATTCCCTTGCAGGAGCGAGCAGCAAGGCAAGTTAATTGATAACATACGGCGCCAGCTGCTCGCTCCTGCAAGGGAATTGCCAAACGTGCACTTGTTGCCAATGAAGGCAATGGAACGCATGCACGTTTTTGTAGGGAAAGCTGTGCCGATTACTAAAGGTCTCTTTCCTAGGCAGCGCATGCGTGCTGCGTAGGCGTGACCTGAAAATGAATGTGTCCTTGTGTAATGTAACTGGTACTCATGTAAAGTTCTCAAATATCTATGGGTCAAGTTTGCACAATAAAAAACATAGAACGAGCATTGCCAATAGGTCTCACTTTTGGGACTTTATAAGTATTTAGTTATGCAGCACAATATACTTGCTTGGCTAAACACTTATATGATCCCAAAGGCGAGAGTCAGTGGCATAGAATGCGGTGACGTTAATTATATAATGGAGTGGCGCAAGGTTGATTCAGAGGCGTTGAATAGAATGGTGCAGAGTGGAATAAAATGGCCTAGAGTGCAGTGGCGTAGAATAGATGGTTTCAGAGTAGAGTGCAGTGTTGTAGAGTGCAGTGGTCTAGAGTACTTAAGTGTTTTTGGCGTACTGTGCATTGTTGTAGAGTGGTGCAAAGTGGTGTGCAGTGGCGGAGAGTACAATGTTGCAGAGGAAAATGGCGTAGACTGAAGTGCCATAGTGAGGAGTGATGCAGGGTAGAGTGCAGTAGCATAGAGTGGTCCACAGTAGAGCGCAATGGTGTAGAGTGGCATAGTGCTGTGTTGCAGAGTAGACTGATGTAGAGTCCAGTGGTGTATAGTAGAGTGGCATAGAGCACAGTGACGCAGAGTTGAATAGAGTGGCTTGGAGTACAATGGCATATAATGCAGTGTTGCTGAGTAGAGCATAGTGGCACAGAGTGCAGTGGTGCAGAGTGGAGTGGCGCAGAGTATATTGTTTCAGAGTAGAGTGGAGTGGTGCACGGCAGAGTATAGTGGCATAGAGTGGCGCGGAGTAGATAGGCAGAGTGCACTGGTGTGAAGTGGTACAGAGTACAATGCAGTATGGTGTGAGTGGCATAGTGTGGAGTGGTGGTGCAGAGTTAGTGAAGTGGCATGGGTAACTAATTCAGTAAGTGACGCTTGGGCAAGGGAAGGGACGAATTGGAGCTGAACAGCCAAAAACACATAGAGCCAACAAATTGAAAGGAAGCACATGCGAGTTATAAACCAAAAAGCCAATAGTAAGCAAAGGGCGGAATGCATTACCAGGAAAGCTTTCCTAATGACCACCCCTAGATATTGGTAGCAAATCACACACCTGTGTTGTCTGGTAGGCTACGACCTAATATAAGAGTGCCCGTTTCTGCTACCTGTATCTGCCAGCACAGATTAAATAAACACTAGAGGTAGGTTAATCTTTGGTTGAGACGTGAAACGCAGGCGCTGCCATTAGAGCAAAATATTTCGAGTATTTGTGCTTGGTGTACTCGTAGGTCAAAAGTCAGCCTCTTCAGTTCACAGCTTGACTGCGCGATTCTGGCCTGAAATCCGTCACCGTTGTGCAGGGGGTGTGTGCCTCGTCATGCCAGTGCGTCTCTACACTTCTCCATTCTCACGAGGCAGCTCTGGCACTTGTGGCTGTTTACATATTATGCAACTAGTGTTTCAAAGTACAGATAGCTATCTTCTGCCGCTGCGTAAAATGCGTTATCTGGGCACCCGCTGAGCTCTGCCTTAGTGTGCGTATATAAGGCTGGTGCAGAAAGTGAGCGCGTGTTTGCTGCACGTGCTACAGCGAAGCTCCGTGCAGGAGGGACGACTGACTGATCGATAGAACAGTACGTACCCGTTTCTTCTTGAGAGGGGCACAGAAATGTACTCACGCAAAATATACTCTTGCATTTTGAGCATCTGGTTGCTCGAGACGGGAGTGTTACTTTGGTTTTGTATGATGGGAGAAAAGCGTTTAAATCAAGATTACTAGATAAGCTCTTGTTTTCAGGACAGCCATCCCCAGTCCCGGATTTCGTTTGCGCAACCCAATGCATTCTGTGGATAGTGATTGTAGTTTTGTTAACCTCAATTCGAGTAAACTTCTTGATTGCGGTGGCTTGTAGCAGGAAAGACTGAACTCGAATAAGGTGTTCACAGGGATAAAAGGAATCCCGGAATTCCTAACCAAGCTTAACTTTCAAACATGTTTGATCAACGAATATTTGCATTTGCCCTTGAGCCAGTACCGGTTTTCAGCCGACTGTAGAGCGCACAGCGCCTTTCCACCTTTAAGCATATGGGCCTCAAAGTCTTAGCATGCTTAGTTCTGTTGGACTGATCTCCCCCAAAATTTGGTGTCTGTTGACATTGCTAAGTTTGCTCAGGAGCACCCCCGCATCGCCATGCCACCCAAGGCGGTAGATGTGTATCTCTGGGGTGGGCCTTTGGTGGAGGGGGCTCGTCTGTACTCCTGCAGTCTGACTGATGAGCGGCAGAAAGAAAATACTGCTTCTGTATGCATTTGTTTGCAACGGCTTGGCTTCCATGTTAATTTGTAGTGGGTAAGGCACTCGGAGCCCTGACTGGCTATATTGTGTGCACTGGGGTGGACCAGCGCCGGCTCCAAGTCTTTGCACTGGTGGGGATGCGCAGCTCCTTTGACTGGTTTTCGAAGCACTAGTTCCCAAGTGGGACTGTCGAACCTAATGTTTAGTATGTTACGCAGTTGGTGTGGCTGAAGGACGAGATTCCTCAAGAAGACCTGGACATATGGAGGCTAAGAAGTGACGCAAGAGACTGGATGTTTGGCAGTCCCATCAGCTAGATAACAGTCACAGCTCCTGGCCATAATACTTATATTTTCGCTTTTAATATTGTATGCTGCAATTTTTTTTACATACTAGAAAGTTGTCACTATTCAAGAATCTGAGGATGCAAATCGCGGGAACACTTTTCAAATGAATAAATACAAATATAAACAAGCAATTGCCGGGCTGCCGTAAAAGTGATACGGCGGCGTGGCGCGAAACTGAAACAAAAATGAAGAGCTGACGAGGAGGGAGTGGGAGACGGGAGAGGGTAGGGGAGGGCATTTACGCGATCATAAAAACCAAATGGCAGCTGTGCACATCGCGCGCGCTCTTGTGCACGTAATAGCAAGCTGGTGGCCGGCAAGGTAGCACTATTAAAAGCAGCTACTAAATGTCTCGACCTGACCAACGCATGCGCAGGATCAGGCGAGACCTAAAAAGGGATGGGATGTGGGCTAGCGTGAGGTCTGACAAATTTTGGCCTCGGCTCAACATTCTGTAATCCTGGGCAATTACTTAATCTCCCTATGTCTAAAAAGTGGGCAACATCTAGTTCTCTTGTAAGTGCACTGATTCCCTCAGGCAAGTACGTGCTACGGAAAACTGAATAAAATGGGCAACAATAGGAGCTGATGACATGAACAGTAGCCATGCACATTTTAAGGCAAGGATAATCCCCACTGCTACATCACTTAAACCGTTACATGCAGGTTCGCAATGTGAAGAGCATCTTGATTTTAAAGTACGCTTAATATTGCATATTTTTTACTTGAACATTCCCTTGGCACGCTATGACATCATTGCTCATAGATGCAGTCAAAATTGCTCATTTGAGAACTCGATAGAAAGATATTTTAGATGAATGTTGCGAAAATACCTTAAACTGGCATACATTTTGACAAAAATACAATCATGAAGAAAATTAAAAACCCATAGAGTTTTAAAGGCAAATAATGACAAAATTCACATAAAAACCACGTCCAAGATCACACAGTGGGTAAGCGACATATTAGTTCAGATGAAAGCATAGGAAATGGCGGTGACTCGCCCAAGAACAGACGGATGGTCAGAGCTGGAGGTGGGGGTCATCCCATGTCCTTAACTTGGGACTCGTGTATTCCTATGACTTATGCTGATGGGGAAAGGTGCTGGGGCGTGCACAGGTCAGTCAGTCCAGAGAGCTGCGAGCCTGCGACCAACACCGACATCACAGCAGCCTGACACACATCGCGCTCACAACACTGAATAAAGAACACGCAGCCTTTTAACCAACTGAATAAATATATGACGCGTGAGAATTTCCCCACAGCAGACGACCCGAGCCCGGAGGCCTCCTTGAGCAACACCGTGGCGCGTGTAACGGCCGCATCAGAGAGCTGGCAGGTCACCGCGCACCGGAAGAGCAACTCAGAGGGACTGTCTCTGGCACCCTCTGCATTCTCTCCTTCCTCACACATTCTTTCATTTTTTTACACAAACCAGGCGTGGCAAGTGACTGACTTACTCAGCCAGCAGGAAGAAAGTCCTCGTAGGCCAGTCATTTATGTGCTGTCGTCCACGTCATATGATATATTTCTACTGTTTTCCAGGGGTGCTGCATGAATTGCAAAAGCCTTATGTGAAGCGGCGTTTTACCCCCCTCACCTGCCCCCAAACCTCCCAGCAGAGAGGCTTAATGTTTGGCAACTGTGGTGGGAAGTGCCATGCTAGGTGTATGCCCAGGCTTGCTTCTCATGTAACACTTTTTATTTATTTATTTGCAAAGTTTTATATAGCGCTGGCCAGACCCGGAGGTATCAGAGCGCTTTACTTGAGGAACAGCGAGTTACAGGTTACATAATTACATCATTTACAGGGGCCAAGCGAGCACTAACCATTGGTATGAAGGGTTCCTCCAAAAATTTAAAAATATTTACTAAGCCATTGTTGAGAGACATTATATTGTTTAATATATGATTTAGTTGTGTTCACATGCACTATGTACATGTCGTTCTGTCTTTTTGTGGTGGGGCCTTTACTCTCGTGGAAGCTCCAAAATCTGAAGACCGTATAATCAATTAATAGAACTTAATAGTGATTATGTCCAAGTAAATACAAATAGAAGACCCACATCTGCAAGGAGGCTGTTTCCCTGTGCCTTTAATAGTACAAATGATAAGAGTGCTGGAACTTGGGGTGTTGGCAGTATGCAGCACCCTCAAAATAACCTTGCAGTAGTTAAGAAGGAGAATGATCAATAAAGAGGCCATGCAATTTATTTTTTATATTGTAAGATTTGATGTGAATTCAAAGACAGTGATTAAATTGTAGGCAATGTCTGCTGCCTATTCTTTTTTTATAAACAAAAGAAACGGTGAATTTGAAGGGCATCAATACTCCTTTTGGTCCAGTATAGCATAGGCCAATGCAACGGGGAAACAAACACACACAGCTTGTTATCAATTCACAAGTACTTAGGGGAAACTACATTTTGGAGGCAGGTTTTTGACGTTGTGCAATCCAATATGTGTAAGAGATATGCACGTGTTGTAAGAATGTCAGATGTATTGGCATGTATGTCAATTTACATGAATAACAATTTAAATAGCATTTACGCATTTTCTGCATTTAATACTTTTATAGCGCTACTCATCTCACAGTAGGGTGTCACATCACTGCACTTCACACGCACACATACAATGAAAATAATGCATTTAAGTGTGTAAATCAATGTACAGGATGCTGTATAGGACAAAGAGGGTTTGTTGGTGTTGGAGTGACACATCATCAGTGGCGGCTGGCACAGATCGGAGTGGTGAGACAGAGGGTGGAAAGGAGTGTTAAAAATATATATATAAAAAACTTACCTTATCTCCGCGTCTCTCCTCAATCTCGCTCCCGCTTCGAACGCGGGCCATAACAGGAAGCACCCAGGCTGCCCTAAGCCAATCACAATGCTGCAATGCAGCATTGTGATTGGCCTGAGCACTATGCTGCGGCGCTCAGACAGGGAATGGGAGCCTGGGCATTTTCTCCACCCAAGCTGTAATGCAGCCTGGGTGAAGAACATATAAAGTGTGTATGACTGTTTGGCCTGCCAGAGACAGCAGGCAAAAACACATGTGCAATGTGTGCCCACCATTCCTCCCTCTGTTCTGTGAGCAGAGCAGACCTGCCCCGCCCCGCAACGCTGCCACAGCAGGAGAAAATAAAATGATAACAACATGAAGTTATCATTTTATTTTTTATTCATGTCACTGCTGCACAGCAGTGGGGCGGCGCTCCTCCGCCTTAGCGGTGGAATGGCCACTCCACATCATCTTTATTGGTAGGGATCAATTCCAGCACTGTGTGCCATATATGCTTAGTATTAAAACTACATGCCTGATGCTAATTAAATGGTCATTTCAGGAGGCAATTTCAATGGAAAATGTGTTCTCTGTAAATTGCAGTAACCCACCTCTCCATACTTGGCCCATTTAGTTGGGACAATATGCTTCAAAACACACCTCTGGACACATACTACAATTCTGCAATTCTCACGCTTAATAGTCATGGTTCATTTGCTACACTTGATTTACCTGATACTGATGACTACAAAAAAAACAGTTGATGAACAGAACGCAGAACAATGTCAAACATTCACCCCCAGTACAGAGATCTAGGACTAAATCCATCGTTTGTGGGAAGGGTATGCCCAGACGTGGGTCCCTTGCTCATTGTGCCACTGGATTCAAGCTAACCTGGCAAACCAGTTCCAGGATGCGTGTTTCTGGTCCAGGGAGGACCTGGTTTGGTTGTTCGGGCTGGACTGCTCCCATGAGGGGCAGGGTCAAGACTGATTTGCATTTGGCTGGGCCAAACTGGGGTGGCGTGGTGAGCAGTAATACAATGGATTAAACACAGATCTTTGTGACTGGGGGTGAATGTTTGCATTGTTTTTGTTTTGCTTACATTCACCTCCAGTTTATTTGGCAGTGAATACTCATATAATTTATCACTCAACTACTGCAAACCAACTTGTGTTTTGCTAAAAAAGAACCGAATTGTCCGCATCCATCATGTTTATAAGAGGTTTTCCCCCCAACTTAGGGGGGGCAAGTTTACGAGCTATAAACTCACTAGAAAGATCAGAAATGAACATGTTGAACATCAGGGGTGTGAGCACGCAACCCCATTTCAAGCCAATGAAAATTGGAATACGGCGTGAAATCCTTATATGATACAAGCATCGGATTGCCTTAAGCAGCATTCTAGGAATGGCCCATAATTAAGGGGAGAGCACATACATTGGTGGTAGTTCTGGTGCCTTTATTAAAGTCGGTTTGGTACATGAGCACAATTTTCAATCTGTCCAATCCTCCAAATCTTCCAACAGAAGTGAAGTAAACATTTTGGCATTGTTATCTAGAAGGGTAATTAAATGATAATTGGCTGTTGATGACTAATCTCCTCCTTTATTGTGTTAGCAACAAGGACCCCCTGATACGGATAATTATCCTGGGACAGGGTAAACAATATATGTGGAGTAACAATCCCAGGCATATATCAAAACAGCAACCAATAGATTAAACAAAAACAAACTAGTGCAGTTTATAGAAAATATACATTTTTAATTTGATAAAAAAGGATTCAATAAAAAACAGTGCATTGATCAGAAGTGATAAAAGATTGTATAATAATACATATATATTCACAAAACAGTTTAATTAAAAAGGAGGTCAGGTGGCATCCGGTCGACGCGTTTCGACATAAAATATGCCTTCATCGGGACTTAAACCATCCAATTTCTAAATTTATATAAATATACAAGGATAATACTGTTCACCATTTAAATTGGCCTGCAGCACGGCTGTATAGATGCTCTCTCATCGGTTTCAAAATTTGGAGATTTATTTGTAGTTATCTTATATTTTTCTTTAAAGTATCATAGGAACTTTCGTTGTCTTGAGTGTTATTGGGATTACAATAGGAACGGATGGCACTATCCCTCAGGGGATTATGCTCTGTTCGTCATCTGGGGTCATTAAAAACGGCTAAATACCACCTCCAGGCCACCCGTGTGTGGAATAAAGTCCTAAAATCCTGAAATGATAATATTGCGTGGTACCGCTTCGTTCACGTACGTAGAGCTAACACTCTTGCAAGGCACCGGAATCCTACGTTCTTTTATATTTTACCAGGTCCTAATTTTGCACAATACGGTTTTCCCCACGTGATTCAAATAGGAATGTGTGTTGGTGACGTCTTGATACTGCGTCTTTTTCGGTATTTAAATCCCGTAGCTCCTGGAGTCTACGGCGGAGACGTCAACAATCCGTCTTTTTTTTAAAATTACCATCACACGCCACTCCTGAAGTTCACACGGGGGCACCGATAAGTCAAGATCTGCTGCCGATGGGTCAGATTTTTCAGAGAGAACAGCTAATCTCCTCCTTTATAAATAAGATGCCCAATTGCACCTTGTTAGGATTCCAGAAGTAAGCTGTTCTTGAGCACGTAATTACACAGCAGGGCAAGCTTCACAGACAAAATACTGGGTTAACCTTGAATAGTGTTTGCAGCAAGCCATTCATGCCAGGGTTGCCGTCCTTGCAGCCATGTAAAATTAAATCTATTAACTGATTTATTACCATATGCCTACATCGATGTTGGATCTCCAAAGTCGATTTATTATTCGATTTTAGCCTCTTATAATTCTCAGTATGTCAGCAACTCAGCATGAGTGAATACTGGGGGCCAATTTGATGCCACTAACAAAGGCATTGCATGAAATAGTTAAGTCATCTGCAGAAGGTGGTCACTTTCACATTGGGCAACTATCTGAAATCGCTTACATGGCTCCAGAGGTAAAGGCTAACTAAGGTATAGTCAATAATTGGTTTGGAAGCGGATGTGATACGTGTCCAGCCTGGGGGACTATCTTCCTTGAATCTACCATTGACTAATCTGAACCCTATGTTAATTAATTCAGCTGAAAGTTTTCTCTAGTCTTATCATGCGATTTACTGGAGGAGTTACTTGTAAAGGTATATTCCATAGAAGATCCTGCTCAGCTGTGTGTACATCTTTAAACAAATTCCTAAATTGATTCATATTGAAGTCTCCAAATATTATAAAGTGGGACTCGCTATGTACCAGTTTTAAATTTGTAATAAATGAGCTGATATGGGGAACTGCCTTTTGCTTCTCAGTCAGTGTCAGCTGTATATAGATGTTGATAATTATCAGTGAGAATGGGCGCCGTTGCCCCACAACACTATTTTAACAACAAGAGGCTATAGTACTTCTGATTTAATATATGAGCAAGAGAATTTAAATCAGAACTAATGTACGTTGCTAGTCCTCATCTATAGAGACCTTTTTCCTTGAATTTTGATGCTGACTTTAAACTTAATTAGTTGTGTGGGAGATTGAGCCTAGGTTTTTTGTAACATTAAGACTTGATGGCTTGCCAGGTAGTCTCTAACTTCCGGATCGTTTAATTTGCTTGATAAACCTCCGATATTTCAGGAGCAGAATCTCAATTTTTGTAACGCAGCAGGTTTGACAGTAATTGGACTCATTTAATATTGGTCTTGGGTGGTCAAAGTCCCTGAAAACCAAGCTTCAATCGTCTGTCAATTATGTTAATTTTCCAGATTTAGACCAATCTGGATTTAATGCATTATACACTGCAGTTATAGTCCGCCCAATTGGGTTGCGCTGAATTAAGTAGGTCATGTTAACTTGTGATTTCTGAAATAAGAAGTCTTGCATAACCTTGCAGAACTTCTGTACCAGAATATCCGGATAAGCACCGAAAAGAAACGTTTATCCCCATTCTTTAACGGTATCTTTTTCTGAGAGTACCAAGTTTGCTACTTCATTTGACGACTACGTAACTAAACTTAGTTTAAATTGTTGCTTACTTCGGGATGGTAATACCTGTATTGAAATGATTTCTGATGAGCTTAAATGATCTAATGACTATATGCTCTATAGGATCTTCAAAACATTACCATGATTGAGACTTGTTCATGGAATCCGTTTTATGGATCTCGTCTGCATCTATCGACCTATGAGTGGTTCATTGTGACAATTTGGTTTCTATGGCACTCCCAAACATCAATTTGGCAGGGCTGTCACCTGTAGTGGAATGAGAAGTTGATCTGAATACATAAATGGCTGAACATAGAGCTGATTTGAGATCACTTTCTTCTAGTGCAGCGCCCTGTGCTACTTTTTTTAAGGTTCCTATTAAGTGTTTGACAACGCCATTGGCCTGTGGCCAGAGAGGGGTACTTTTCTGATATTTGACATTCATGTAAGTGAGAAACTCTTTAAACTTTTGGCTTTTGAATGGTGGACCATTCTTGGACTTAAGAATAGAGGGGACACCCCGTGTTACAAAATGCTCATTTAATGTCCCAATGTTGTAGTCATATGTTGTTGATGACAGGTCTTCCACCAGGAGAAATCAAGAGTACTTATCAACAACTACGGTTAGATTATGTCCATTGTTAAGATCTCCAAAGAAACCAACTGTAATCCTCTCCCACACCTGCTTCGGGAGATTAGACATAACTAATGGATGCTGCATTGTTTTGGGAGACAGACAGTTTTACAAATAGCAGGCCTTTAATTCTCTTTCAACTCTTTCATCAAGGCATAATAACCACACTTGGTCTTGAAGAGCTCTCTTGGTGACGATAATGACACGATGACCCTCATTGGCTAGTTCAATGACTTGTTGTCACAGACTCTCTGGAATGACAATTCTAGAACCCCATATTATAATGCCTTCTTGTGTGACAGAGTTCCTCGCTCACATTTTTTAACTTTTAGTATTTAAAGCATTCTGTAAGAGATCGTGTGTGTATCTTCTAGGATTGCAGGGCAAATATGTCTTTGAGATCACACAGAACTCCACCTACATTTGTAGCAGCAAGAACTTGCTCCACTGAAAGAGCTGCAGGTATGCTTGACTTGACTATAAAGCTAACGTAGACCTCGGCTGCTTTAGACTTTGTACTCTGACACTGTACTCATTCGTGAAAAGTAGTCAGCTGTTTTTTTTATCTGTCCCTGGCCTATGCACAATAGTGTAATCATAGTCTTGCAATAACAATCCCCCACCTCTCGATGCGAGGTGGCATCTTAGCTTTTGGATACCCAAAAATAGTAAGTAAAGCTTGGTGGTCAGTGACAAGGGTGAAGTATTTTCCTTATAGAAACATGGAAGTGTTATGTTATGTTAAGGGGGTGCTTATAAAGCGCACTTTCACCGAGAGTTTCATGGCGCTGATTGGGTGCTGAGAGGAACAGAGGGACTTTAGCTAGATTGTGGGAAGAGCCAGGTTTTTAGTGATTTGCGGAATTGGATGAGAGTGTTAGAAATCCTAACTGGGAGAGGAAGGGAGTTCCAGAATTTGGGGCCAAGGTAGGCGAATCTCCGACCACCGGATCTACAGAGTTTAATGGAAGGGACAACCAAGAGGTGTAAGTGTGATGATCTGAGGTTACGTGAAGGACAATAGGGCCGAATGAGGGATTTCAGGAAAGCGGGGCAAGAGCCAGAAAGAGACTTAAAAATAAGGCAGCCAAGCTTGAAGGCAGCCCTTAGGCTGACAGGGAGCCAGTGCAATTTGATGAGGAGGTGTTTGGCAGACTGCCATTTCGGTATCCCGAGGGCCAATCTCGCCGCCTGGTTTTGAATGATTTGCAGCCTATAGATGGAACGTTTAGGTAGACCATGATAGATGGAATTCGAAAAATCCAGGCGGGAGAGGACGAGGGCCATGATAACTTGCAGCAGAGCATCGGGGGTGAGGAGGTAAGCCACCTTCCTAATCCTGCGCAGCTGGAACATGCAGGAGGAGACCACCGTCCCCACCTGCGGCCCGAGAGATAGCCCAGCGTCAATAGTGACCCCGAGACTTTTCACCGAGGCCACCGGGATAGGAGGGGAGCCAAGCTCTGCCGGCCAGAAATGTGGACCCCAATGGGCGGCGCTCTTACCAGGCAGGAGGAGCTCCGTCTTACCTGGGTTCAATTTGAGCTGGTTCTGACACATCCACTGAAGGATGTGGGACATAACTGCCTGGAAATTGGGAATAGCAGAGGGGGAGTTTAAAGAAAAGATGAGTTGCAGGTCGTCCGCGTAGTTAAAGACGGTGACGTCCCACTGCCTCAGAGAAAAAAGAAGAGGGCGAAGATAAAGATTAAAGAGAAGGGGGGATAGAGAGGAGCCCTGGGGGACCCCACAAGGCAAGTGCTCCCTGGGAGCCCAAATGTGCCTAGGCTGAGGGTCTGAGATCTCCCAGTGAGGAAGGATTTGACCCATGCCAGCGCCAGGCCCTGGATGCCGGCCTGTTCGACACGGTGGAGAAGGATGTTATGGTCCACCGTGTCGAAGGCGGCCGACAGATCTAATAATACCAAGGCCTGGGGGGTACCCTTGTCAGCTCCGTCTCTTAAGTTGTCCAGGACGGCCAGGATCACAGTCTCCGTAGAGGGACCAGGTCGAAAACCGGCCTGGTTGACTTCGAGAAAGTTAGAACTCTCGATAAACCTAGAGAGACAGGCAGTGACGTGGGCTTCCAAGATTTTAGAGAAGAAGGGTAGGAGAGAGATAGGGCGATAGTTCACCGGGACGGCGGGATCGGCTCCAGGCTTCTTCAACAGAGGCACCAGAACGGCCTCCTTGAAGGAGCTGGGTACCGTCCCGGAAAGGAGAGAAGAATTAAGCAAGGGAAGGATGCAGTCAGGTAAAGAATGGCAGATGTCCCGTAGTATAGAAGGCGGACAGCGGTCGTCCGGAGAACCAGACTTAATGCGAGCGGCCAGAATGGCTAGGGATGTAGGGTCTAAGGGGGTGAACTGAGTGATGGAAAGAGCATTGTGGGGGGGGAGTAACAGAATCAGCGCCCGGTGAGGTGACCGGAATAGTGTCCTTAATCAAAACAAAAAAAAAGTGCTGAGTGCATTACAGGATTCCTGTGTAGGGGCCTGAGTCGGGAGCGTTCTGGGATCGGAGGTGAATTCATCCAGGACTCTGAAGATCTCCTTCGACTTGCAGGGGGCTTGTAAGATTCTCTCTGAGGCATAGGCTTTTTTGGCTGCAGAGATGGCAGATTTATACTTATTACGGACTGCCACATAAGTATCTCTGCTTGACAGGCAGTAATCTCTTCTCCACCTACGTTCTGATTGGCGGAGTTCCAGCTGCATGGCCTTTAGATGGGGAGTAAACCATTTATGAGAATTGCTGTGTCGGGATCGAGGGAACTTGATTAAAGGGGCAAAGATGTTGCTAGCTGACACAAGCCAGTTGGAAACCTGGCCATCTAGCTCGTTGATGTCAATTTTGTTAAGGGTAGGGGGACGTGTGTGAGACAGATGAGATAACAATTTGGAGGAATCGACAGCCTTCCACTTACGAGCCATGCCACCCTTGCGCGGGGGAATCCTGATCTGGCCAGCCACCGAAATGGTGGTGTCAATAAGAAAATGATCAGACCACACACAAGGTGTGGTAAGCGGGCAGGAGGGCTTCACCCCATGGACCCAGATGTGGTCAAGTATGTGACCGCCACTGTGAGTGGGAGAGGTGACTAATTGGCTGAAGTTCAGGCTCGAGAGACCTTCGAACAATTCGGTGGCATGGGGACCGGCATCCTTATGCTGGAACCAGTAGTTAAAGTCCCCAACAATAGCTATACGTGGGGAGGAAGTAGCTAGACTGGCAAGCTGTTCAATGAAAGATGCAGGGAAGGAGGGCATGGGCTGGGGAGGGCGATAGAGTACCATAAGGGTAACTGCGCCTACCTCAGTCCCAAGGCTGAGAACCAGATTGTCCACTTCAGGAAGAATCATAGAAGTGGAGGCAATAACCTTGATGTTCTTACGTATTACCGCTGCAACCCCCCCCCCCGGGACGGCCCCCTTGGCGGTTGGTGTTAAGCAGAAAATAGTCTGGAGGTAACGCTGCCAGTATGTCTGGGAGGGAGTCGTCCGTGAGCCAGGTCTCAGAAAGTAGAAGGACGTCAGGCCTCTCAGTCGAAAGTAAGTGAAAAATGTCAGTTTGATGTCTGACAAAAGAACTAGTGTTTAAATAAAGTAAACGGATCTGTGACTCGGAGGTAATAGGAGAGGTGGAAGGAGTGACTGGACCCAAATGGGGGGGAAGGTCACCTGTGATTCCAAGTGAAGTGATCCGTGTCCAGATGTCCAGCGGTAGGGGACAAACGGTGGATTGAAGGTGCATGAGGACAGAAGGAGGGTAAGAAATAGTGCTAGCAGCGTCCCTGGCCCCTGGGCCCGTCCGGCTGCGGACGGGCGCAGACGGGCTTAACTCTGGCGCAACTCCGGCGTGCCGCCGGCGCGCCCGCTGCGCTCGTCCGCTGCGCGGCCGCATAGGGGACATTTAAATAGGCACGTGACGCAGGAGGTGGGAGGAGCCAACAGGGCGGGAGGAGTGATTTTTAAAATAGTGGATGGCGTCCAGCGCTTGCAATCAGCGGGACGAAGGGCTGCTCTTCAGTCAGCAGAAGAGGAAGGTATTTAAAAGCAAGTTGTAGCGCCCAGCGCGCGCGAGCCCTCTGCCACAGGGCTGCTCGTCTGTACACCAAAAGAAAAAGGGGCGTGGCCTAAATAGGCGCGTGACGCAGGAGGTGGGAGGAGCCAACAGGGCGGGAGGAGTGATTTTTAAAAAAGTGGATGGCGTCCAGCGCTTGCAATCAGCGGGACGAAGGGCTGCTCTTCAGTCAGCAGAAGAGGAAGGTATTTAAAAGCAAGTTGTAGCGCCCAGCGCGTGCGAGCCCTCTGCCACAGGGCTGCTCGTCTGTACACCAAAAGAAAAAGGGGCGTGGCCTAAATAGGCGCGTGACGCAGGAGGTGGGAGGAGCCAACAGGGCGGGAGGAGTGATTTTTTAAAAAGTGGATGGCGTCCAGCGCTTGCAATCAGCGGGACGAAGGGCTGCTCTTCAGTCAGCAGAAGAGGAAGGTATTTAAAAGCAAGTTGTAGCGCCCAGCGCGCGCGAGCCCTCTGCCACAGGGCTGCTCGTCTGTACACCAAAAGAAAAAGGGGCGTGGCCTAAATAGGCGCGTGACGCAGGAGGTGGGAGGAGCCAACAGGGCGGGAGGAGTGATTTTTAAAAAAGTGGATGGCGTCCAGCGCTTGCAATCAGCGGGACGAAGGGCTGCTCTTCAGTCAGCAGAAGAGGAAGGTATTTAAAAGCAAGTTGTAGCGCCCAGCGCACGCGAGCCCTCTGCCACAGGGCTGCTCGTCTGTACACCAAAAGGAAAAGGGGCGTGGCCTAAATAGGCGCGTGACGCAGGAGGTGGGAGGAGCCAACAGGGCGGGAGGAGTGATTTTTAAAAAAGTGGATGGCGTCCAGCGCTTGCAATCAGCGGGACGAAGGGCTGCTCTTCAGTCAGCAGAAGAGGAAGGTATTTAAAAGCAAGTTGTAGCGCCCAGCGCGCGCGAGCCCTCTGCCACAGGGCTGCTCGTCTGTACACCAAAAGAAAAAGGGGCGTGGCCTAAATAGGCGCGTGACGCAGGAGGTGGGAGGAGCCAACAGGGCGGGAGGAGTGATTTTTAAAAAAGTGGATGGCGTCCAGCACTTGCAATCAGCGGGACGAAGGGCTGCTCTTCAGTCAGCAGAAGAGGAAGGTATTTAAAAGCAAGTTGTAGCGCCCAGCGCGCGCGAGCCCTCTGCCACAGGGCTGCTCGTCTGTGTTCACACGCCCTCAACACATCTAGACTTTCTTTCTTAGTTTTGGAGTAAGCACGTTCGGTGCGGGACAGACTCCGGCTCCGATAAGCCACAATGTGCCTTTGTGTGTTGTTGTGTCCACTGTGCTGGGCAAGGATTGCACCCAACCCAACTGACGTTTTGGGTCAAAATAGGCCATTGGTCGACCTCAGGTGACCACTTGAACAACGAGTTCTTTTGTCAAGTCTCTCAATGGGGCACTGACTGTGGCAAAATCACAAATATAACTGGAACAGTAACTGGCCATGCCAAGGAAGGATCACAGCATGGTCACATCTTGTGGTGGAGTAGTGGACAATAAGGCTTGTACTTTAGCCAGATCTGGTTTCATCCCCATTTCAGAGAAAATATGCCAGAAGAATTTGAGTTTCGTTTTGTGAAACTCACACTTTTTCTGCGTTCAAAGTGAGACCGACATCAGCCAGCAAGCGGTATACTTGTGTAAGGTCTTTGTCATGTTCTTTTCGAGTGGCCCCAAATACTAGTATATCATCATTATAATTAAAAGCATGTATGACAGGCTTAATTATGTAGCGAATTACATAATGAAAAAGTTCTGCAGCTGATGACACTCCAAACAAACCAATCTGGGTCAAAAAGGTGGAAATGTACCTGTAGTTTTCCTCGAGTTTGAGTTGGTGATACCCCTTCTACAGATCACAACGACAAAAATCTTTGGCACCATTCAGCTGTGTAGTCATATCTGCAATGAGAGGACCGGGATGTCGTTATCTGTCAATTGCCATGTTATCTTGGCGCATGTCAACACAGATGTGCACGGCACCTTCACTGTTCTTTTTGGGCACTACCACTATGGGTGAAACCCATGGTGTCAGACCAGTAGAGTGTTCAATGATATAATGTTTTAATAGTGTTTCCAGGTTTTTCTCAACAGCTTCCTGCAAGTAAAAAGCAATGTGACGATGTCGTTGAGCAACAGAATAAATGTCCTCATTAACATGAAGTTGCACTTTAATGGTCTTAAGCTTTCCTACTCCATGAAACAATGACGGTAACAGATTTACTATGTCTGCATGTGCATTTATGTTATAGTTAATGGAAATCAAACCCATGTCTGCAGCAGTGCTGAATCTCAGTAAACATGCACTTTACGAAGTTCCTTTAAGAACATGAATAGGTGCCTGTACCTTTGTCTTCTTGTGTTGCATGATTGCTACAAATGATTCTTGACGGTGCAATGGCGTGGTTGCAGCCCCGTGTACATATTTGTCTTCGAAGGTGTGCGACGGGGCTCCGGTGACAGTTCATTGTACTTCTCTGCCGGCATGATGTTTACCGATGCACCACTATTTATGATAAAAGGTATGACCAACCATTCACCTTTAGTGTGATATTGGGGCAATTTCCAAAAGAGTGTGGTTGTTTCACATGGCAATCTCACTTGGGCTTGGATTCTACACGAAGTCAACCCCATGTGCTTACGTCATTTACCAGTTGACACCATCATCGCACAGCTATCTTCTTCACTATTGCTCTACAATGATGTTGAAGTGCCTTTGCAAGATGAATTTGATGAGGATTGGCCTTGTTTAGTTTCCACTTGCCTCAATTGATGTCGCCGCTTGGTCTTGTGAGCGTGGCTAGAAGACTTCCTGAAATTTCTGGCGGCCATTTTCTTTTCTCAACATGATGAAGTTGTTTCCTCTTTTGCTTTGCAATCCGTTACAAAATGGGTTTCTTTACTGCACCCTTTGCATGTTTGTCCAATGTTGGGACATATACCTTCATGTAAAAAGGAGAATCCGCTTCGGTAACATGATTTCTATTTTCTCTGTGACATCTCTTTATGGCCCTCAACCTTGTGTCTCAGCTTATTTTTCATGTTCAATGCTGATTCACTCTGGGCTACTCCTGCTTCTATATGAGAAGCTTGCTGATCTGCACATTGTTCTCCTCTCGCAGCCATGAACACTTTCATTGTCTGAACGAGTCGGAAAGGCAACTCTGAGAAGGATGGCTTTTTCATCCTTGAATTCATTAAAGTTCCAGAGCTTGATTACAGCTTCCAGTTTTTTAGCAAACTCATCCACAGTATCTCCAGCTTGCTGTCTGGCTTGGTTGAAGATGTACCTTTCATAGTCGACGTTCGGCATTGGATTGACCTCGGTTCCTAATGCCGTCTTAATCTGACGAGAAGATGTTTCATCAGTTAGGGGTATTTTCTTTATCCCTTCTTTCACTCCAACACAGGCGTAGTTCTTTAAGTATTTGATGATCTTTTTGCGTCCATCTGGCACCCATATTCTGTTTTTTGGCAGTATCGAATTGAAGCAGCAGTTTCAACAACATGATTGCATCGTAACCACCTGTAGAACTTCCTGCTGTCGAGAGCTGGGTTTGCTCTGGCGCTGCCAGCTGTCCGCTTGGACATGCTCTATTCATACCATCTCTAAGCCCACGCCGAAGGCTTGCATCAGTGTCATCGCGGCCGATCTGATGTCATACATCCTCTTTTTCATCTTTGACGGTGAGTGACTTCTTTTTCTCATGTGCATGGCCATCACCGTTCTAAACTTTAATCATCATACCTGGTTGTCTCTGCCTTTAGAGTTTTTTTACCACTGGATGCTTCTGCTTTTGGCATGCTTTTGCACCTGGCTATTACCGCCTTCAGTACCTGGTGGTCCCTGCCTTTTTGTGCTATCCTACTGTATGTATGCGGACTCTTTGTTGTGTTGCGGCACATTACCCCCTCTTTTAGCCTTACCAGCAGGTTCTGGGACAAATGTGTCTGAACTTTCCAAGGGGCCTTCACCTTCATAAAAAGCCTTGCACTGGCTGGAGTGGCACTTTGACTCCACATACGCCAACTGTCTACTGCTTCACCTCAACGGAGGCGCATGTGGCATGCACAAGCAGTTTGCTGGATCTCTGCAAACTTTCAAGGAGCGCACTCTTGTTACTTCGGTTTGTAGATTCCTTAACTTGTTGCCAGTTGTAGCGTTCTCCCCAGCCCAATAGCATGCTCTGTACTGCACATCTTTATTCTTCAGGGTGCAACCATTAACTAACGGTATGCATTGCATCACAAACTTTATAATCCACACCCAGACACAACCAAACGAATATGTCATTGTTAGACCTGGCATCCCTGGCGTAGTTTCCCTTGACTTGCTAAAGTGCATATGCTCTGTACTCTAAACATGGTAACATTGGCTTATCCACAGTTAGCATACTTAATTTACTTATAAGTCCCTAGTAAAGTGCACTGTGTATACTCAGGGCCTGAAAATGTAATGCTACTGGTGGGCCTGCAGCAATAATTGTGCCACCCGCTTCAGTAGCCCTTAAACACTCCTCAGGCCTGCCACTGCAGAGCCTGTAAGTGCAGTTTTAAACTGCCATTTCGACCTGGCAACTTAACCTCCTTGCCAGGCCCAACACTTCCCTTTTCTTACATATACGTCATCCTTAAGGTAGACTCTAGGCAGCCCTATGGGCAGGGTGCCGTGAATTTAAAAGGTAGGGGATGTACTTTTGAGTTTTACCTGTCCAGGTAGTGAAAAACGATTCAATTCATTTTTCACTAATGTAAAGCATATCTTTCCCATTGGTTAACATTAGGATTGTCTTAAAACATATTTTAAGTGTAATATCCAATTGGGAAAAGGTAGCAATTTAGAGTTTGGTGTCTCTGGACTCAAAATATAAATTCACAACTTATGGTGAAGTCAGATTTTATATTGTAAGTCTGAAAATGCCACTTTTAGAAAGTTGCCATTTTCTTACTTTAATCATTCTGTGCCTCTGAATACACCTCTGGGCTGGAGGACAGCATGACTTTGTACATTCCCTCTAGACAGTCACCCACAAAGGGAGCTGGGGTGTGACATTCACATCCTGATGGCCCATCACCAGACTGAAGGGCTTTCCTCAGGTAGATTGGGAGGCAAGAGCTGACACTGGCACCTGTATAGAACTGTGCCTGTCCTCACACAAAGAGCTGTATTCCTCGCAGTAGTGAGTCTTGGGCAAGGGCAGGAAAGGCAGGGACGTTGTGACCTTCAAATGACTCTTTGAAGACTTCCCCACTTCAAAGGCACAACTGGGTATACGTTTTGGACTCCTGACACCACCAAATCAGAACTTAGTTGCAAACAAGGCCATTCTGCCAGGATAAAGAGCTACTGTGCTGTAGGAGGGACAGCCACTCTGCTAATTGATTTGCTATGTTGGCCTTCTGCCTGTTAATTGCTGCGCTGATGGATGGACTGCCGCTTTGCTACCTGCTTTGGTGTGTTGGCCTGCCGCTTCTTGCCTGGGAGTGAGAAGGACTAGACCTGCTTTCTACATCCTTGAATCCACGTTTCTTCAAGGGCTTGCTGGCTTGAAGTGTCGGAGCAATCAAAGACTTCCTTATAATCTGCTTCAGCTGCTAAACTCCGCCAACAGTAAGTCCGGCCCTGCCAAGAGGTGCCAATCCAGTCCTGGGTCTTGAATGTGGGTTCTGCAGCTGTTTTCCTGCAAAAATCGAGGCAATTTCGACTTTGCATTGATCTGAATCAATGCAGTGCTCTTCAATATCAACGCAGTGCTGATCCAAAGACAGCACTTCACGGCTCGATGATGACGTGATACCTGATTGTGAGGTAAGACGACAACGCAGTGCTGAACCGAGTACCGACTGTGAGGCTTCACAACGACATGGGACCCGACTGCGAGATGCGACAACAACGCAACGCTGATCTGAGATCCCGACTGCAAGGCTCAACAATGATGCATTGTAAGGGTTCGATCACGACGCAGGACCCGACTTCCAGGCTCAACTTCAACACATCGACCTGACAGCGTGAAATGGAACTGATACATTGAGTCTTCAACACCGACGCTTGCTCCATCCAAAGTATTTTTTCAGTGGGCCCTGCGTGGATCATGTAGCCAGCCTTCCTTCCATCGCGGTCGGCCTGAACTTTGGATTTACCCCGGTTTAGTGCGACTGCAAGTAACCCCTGAGCGCTATTAACTTTAAAACACTATATTGCAGTTTATTTAAAAAAAATGTATGTCTCAAGTTCTACCTATTGGATGTTTGTCACTTTGGTCATCTCTTATTCAGATAAACATTTCCTATTTTTCTAAACCTGTGTGGAGTCTTCTTGTGATGTTTTTATTCAGTTACTGTAATTTAAGTGTTGCACAAATACTTTACACGTTTTCTCTTACGTTAACCTGACTGCTCTGTGCCTAGCTACCAAAGGGTGAGCACCAGTTAATTTAGGTTGTCTGACTTACCCTGACTAACATTGCGGTCCCTACTTGGACAGGGTGTAAACCTCTGGCAACTAGAGACCCAATTTCTAATAGTCACTCTTCTACAGAAGGTCCTGCTGTACATATATACAAGACACTACAGTATCAATTAGGTATAAGGGGTTGGTGAGGAGTTGAGGGAATGGCCATCAAACAGGGCCTAAGAAAAATCAGCTACCATGTTTTGCATCCCTCAGTTATGGGCATTTATTTTGGGGGGGAAATGTTTTTGTTGTAAAATTGTAAAATCAGTCTTTCTCTTTGTAAGTGACATTTTATGAGTTGAGGAAAATAAGCTTGGCTTAACGAGAATGAAGGTCTCAATGGGCAGTGATCGTTCTGTTGTTTTAACAGGGATGGAGCGAGGTGCAGAACAACATTTTGTTCAAACTCGCAAAGTTAAACTTCCATAATAAATAATTGCACTAATGAGTTTGTGAGTGAAAAATACTAATCAACCTAGATTAAAATGAATGTATGACGTCACAACGCATGCTTTTACCACGCATGCTGTTACAACGCAGGTTTTACTACGCATACCATTACAACGCATTACACTTGGGGGTGCTGGATAGTGAATAGTTTAATTTACTACTCCAACTCCAGTCCCTGTGGATAGTAGAGAAGGTGTTGGATAGTAAATTAAACTTATTCCCTATCCTAGAGCGCCCCCAGTGTAATGCGTTGTAATAGTATGCGTAGTAAAACCTGCGTTGTAACAGCACTGCGTGGTAAAAGTTTCGTTGTAATGGTTGTAAACCGATTAAAATGCATTACACAACATATGGGACTAATAAAATGTGCTTTTTGTTGCATTTGCATGTTCGGGGAAAAATAATAAACTACTCTTGTCTATTGTCTTTGTCAGTATTAAATGCGGCTGTTTAAATAATGGCATGTGCTTATTTTGTGTGCTTATGTTAAGTCTTTTGTCTTATATATGGCATGAGTTTGTAAACTCTATGTGCTTCAGCTTTTGCTAGGTAACTTTGATTAATGGGTTAATGATTAGCAAAGGGGGTGGGTAACAGAAGGGTTATCAATACTCTAATTAATTAATGTCTTGTGTTTCTTTGAATACTAGTTTCCATGAGAAAGGCCTAGCGTTTAAAAGATGGTGTTTTCGAGGTCCTGTCCAGAGAGAGCAAGAGTCCTGCTTGGAAAGTTTTATCACGTTGAAAATATTTGCAAGCTCAATTGAGAATTGTATTATACGTGCTCATGGAAGGACAGGAACCGGCAAAGTCTGCCAAGTTAAGGAAGTCACACAGCCTGTGAATGTAAAATGTTTCGATCTGAGGAAGCTGCGTGACTTGAAAATAAGGGACAATGGACTCTAAGAAAAAGTTTGATTTAGGCTTCAGGAAAGAGGATGACACCATATGAGCTGACGTTTCTCAGCCAATCCGAACTCTGGATGGTCAAGAAAAAGTATACTTTTAGTGAGATTAGCTAGTTAGAAAGGTATAAAAACCTAGCCCCAAAACGGGAGGGGGCTGCTCATTTCCCGAATCCAGAAGGGTGTGACGTGCTGACGGACTTTTGGTGCACGTAAGGATAATAGGCCTTAATGACTTTAACCTTTAGATGGAGTGAGTTTTTAGACAGGGAAAATAGAACTTAGGGTTTGAGAAACTGATTATTTTACTCTAACTCATGCTGATTAATGATTCTTTGAATTGACGGTCTAATATGCTTTTCCTCAATAAAATGCTGTTTAATTGCTAATAAAATAATGATTTATTAAAGAAGAAAGATGCTTTTCCTTTGAAGAATAAAATTAATAAATTAGATTTTGAAATGACAAGCTGGTCTTTTTTATTCATGGTCTAGTTACCATCAGATTGATCCATTTACCTAAGTGACTTAATTAATATGTTATTTGCATAAAAATCCATGGTAAGAGATGATAAACTGCAGATGTATATAAATGTGTAAATAGTTTTGAATAGGTTTTGATTAATTAGGTCACGTGATTCAGCTGCCCAAAATTTGTCTCTGTAGTTTATGGGCCTTGTGAGAGTATTATAAATGATGGTGAGTATTTTGATGAAGGGTAGTATTGTTGAGACAGATTTTCTTTAGGGGTGCTGCATCAATTTCTTGGTAGCAGAGTTACGGTTATTATGGTAACGGACATGCTACATGGTAGTTACATAGGATTGATGTTTAACATATGTTAAGTTTGTCAAGTTGCTATATGTAGTCGAAAGTTTTTTTCCAGCAGTGTGAAAATTCCTGGTTTTGTACCGGTACAAGAGTAGTGTAACAGGTGAAGTTGCACAGTGCATTTGTTCTGTTTCAAAATAGTGGTATTGACATATATCACTAGTGTTGTGGACGTACAGCACAAGTTTAGGGACTCTAGGTATGTTAGGTAGAATGCATAGTGAGGATTGTCTACGAAATCGTAGCTTTTGAGTATAGGGACTAGGAGCCTGTTTTAAAACTCACTGTGAAAAGAGTAGTAGAATTTATCCAAGCTTAAGTGAAGGGTAAGAAAGCGTCGTCTATCTTACTGGTGAGTGTAGGTTTTCTATGGTTGGTTAAAGTCCTACCAAGATTCATGTATGCATGATTAGGTTTTCTTTCGTTTGAAAGTGCGTAAATGATTTTGTAATTACGTTCGAGTTAAACTTTGGATGGTCACTTTATGTGTATTCAGAGAGAAGCGAGTTTGTTTTACCTGTTAGAAGGGTAGAGTAATCTTACTTTATCAACGAATGAATATTCTGTGAGAATAGCGTTGTCTATTCCACGCAAAGAATACTTGTATGATTGTAAAAACTATCACTTTATTTTAGTGAAACAGACAAATGATTTGTTTTCTGTAGTTATTAACTGAATTACATTGAAAAGTTTCATTTAAAATGGCGCTGTGAAAATATTTTGTGAAGGAGGGGTGAGCTCTAGGAGTGAGAGACGAGAAGCTGCAGCGGCTGTGTACGTCACAGGGTCCGCGCTGTGATTGACTAACATCCGTCACAGCAAGCACGCTGATTGGTTCACGTGACTAAGATGAGCTGATAGCTGATTGGCTTGTCCTGAAAGCAGTGTTTCTATTGGTTGAGCAAAGTGGTGACGTAGCTTAATTTGATTGGGTTGTTGGTGAGTTTCGCGCACGGATTGGTTGAATTAGCGGAACCACAAGTAAACATTTACGATCATTCAGAAATAAGTGAATTTGTTTAAAAACATGAGTTATTACTACAAGAAAGAGGAAGAGAAGCTTACTTGGCTTCAGAAAATGAAAAATGTATTTAAACCTGATAAGAAAATTGAAACGCGAGGTGGAAAGTTACAAAGTACAAAACACCTGCAGCCTATATGGAAGGTGAATATGGTTATCATACTTGTCTTTGGATGGATAATTGGATGGATTATACCAAAGATGATGGTGTTTTAGCATGGCCGGAAGATGGATCATTTAATATGAAGGTTTTGAAAAACTTGAGAGAAAAAATGATGGCTCTTGTGCCAAAGCCTAGACCAACTCAATTTGAAGCTTTAGTTGAATGGGAGGATGAGATGTTTGAACTTGCACGAGAAAACAGTGGTATAATCAGAGGCCCAAATTTAGATATTAAGAGGGAAACTCATGAAGATAGAATGCGTCGTTGGAGACAGGCAGACATGTGTGATGATTTGTACCCAGTAAGAGAGATGATTACTGAAATACCAGGTCAAAAGAATACCCAAAAGAGAAATAATATTGTTGAAGAAAGTGATTTAGAAGATCCAGTTTTAGAAGAGATTTATAATACAAAACCGAAAAAGCCTCCTTCTTATCAACCAGCTTGTACATGGTCTTCCCCGATGATTCCTCCAAGAACAAGAATTTCCCCAAGTGCACCTCCTAGAGAAATTATTAATGAGGCATCACCTAGATTATATACAAATAATGCAAAAACACTTGAAAGAGTAGAAACTAGGACTAATTCCTGTAATTCTGGTGAAAACAGAAATTATGATGAAACCCCAGTTCACAGAAATGAAATCCCAAGAAATGTAAGGAGAACAGAAGGATGTGAGGAAATGCCAAATACATCAGAATATCTTCGAGCAAAAGAAGATTTAATACAGCAGTTAACTAAAGGCATGGAAGCAGTAACGGTACCAGTAACAATTGGTCATGTTCAACCAGTATTTCATCAAAGAGAAATTAGACACTCAGCTTTGGCTATTCCATTAAATGCAGAAATTCAGAAGGTGGCTGAAAATTTTTATTCAGAATTATCAGAGATACACCGAGAAAAAACAATGCCTGACTTAACTTTTAATGAAGGTTCACCATGTAAAACTCCATTTGGAGCAGAATCAGATACTGAAACTCCAGAAAGAAGCATGAATAGAATAGATTTAACGCATACCCCAAAGACTCCGGAAAATAAATCACTAGATGTTACAAAACTAAAAGCAGATTTAGAGGAATTGATTATTGGCACAATTGGACCTGACAATTTAAAGCATTATCAGGATGAAGAATTATTGTTTATTTGTAAAAGCATTCAATGGAAAACTAAAAATAAGTATGAACAGTTAGAAGAATTGGCTACTGAATTGGAGATCGATTTGAGTAGGCAAAAGAATTTGGGAAAGCATTACAGGATAGATTTTACTGAAAAGGATATTGAAAATATGAATTCTAATGGTAGAATAGTGCATATTAAGGACTTGATTGTGTACCTAAAGAGATTGGGGGACTAAAGTAAATGGAGAGTTAAATGGGCAAAGAAAAGAGAGGAAGAAAGGAGAGAAAGAGGTGAAGTGGCAAATCAGTTCCCGATGAGAGACATAGCAGGAGGTGGGTATGTACATGTCCCTTGGACAAGACAGGACATTTTATTATTCACAAATGATTTTCCTAGACTGAGAGAAAAGCCTGTGGAATGGTATCGACAGGTGGACAGATTTATCAAAGTCTCAAAAGTTCTGTGGATCGATCTTGATGGATTCTTTGACATAGTTGTCCCATCGGATCTTTGGACAGAATGTAAGATTTCTATAAGTTGGCCAAAAGAAGAACCTACACGAGATAGTAGAACAGGTGCACCATCATCAGAAGTTATGGATCTGTATGATAAAGTGATTTATTGGTTGAAAAACAAGTTTCCCCGAAAGAAGTTGATTGGGTTAAAATAGATAGAACAAATCAGGAGCCAAAAGAATCAGTACATTCATTTTATGAAAGGTTACTGTTGGTCTTTAAACAGTACAGTGGCTATGAAAAATTAAGTGAAAAGGACATGAGTCACTTCATATACAGGTTTGTTTATGGTTTGAGACCTGAAATCGGTGATTAAATCACTTTCAGTCAATGACATTTTGAGAAAAGCAAAATACTGTAGTGATGAGATAGATGCCAAGCAAAAGAAGCTAAAAGAAAAAGCTATGTGGGCACAGGTAAAGGTAGCTGAACAGCAAATAGCAAGCCTCGATAATAAAAATGTCAATCAGAATCAAGGTAAATTTAAGGGTAATTATAACAAGCCGAAATTTAATGTGAATATTGAAGAACTCAAGCAGAAATTACCATGTTTTAATTGCGGCGAAATTGGACACTGGAAGCGCGAATGTAAAAATCCGCCCAGAAATTTAAAAAATGCATCATTGAATCCACAGATACAGAATGAGATAAATCTGCAGCAACAGCTACAGCGACAGCTACAGCAACAGCTTCAGCAACAGGTAGTGAATCACCAGAGTCAGGTCCCACAACCACCACTTCCAAATTGTGTGGATGTGCAGAGATACAATACAGAGACGGGATTCTGTGGTGGTGATCAGGTAAACAGGTCGCAAAGAGTGAATGTGCAAAATGTTTCCCAACAATATTTGTTGAATGATAATGGAGGGAGTGATTCTGAGGATTACTTATGACAGTGCCTGAGAGAGGAGGAAGAGTGTGTGCTTGGAGCCACTCTTGAGGTAGACCAATCTGGTCCATTTGAAAGTGGGAAAGTGAATAATGTAGAAATGACTTTTCTTGTGGACACAGGAGCTACCCGTTCCACTGTTAGATCAGTGGAAATAGAAAACCTGCCTCTCTCTGGGGAAACCATCCAAGTTGTTGGAGTGGCTAATCAACAAATCAAAACAGATTTAACAGAACCTGTCAAAGTTGAGATAGGTAAATTCAAAGACAAACATAGATTTGTGGTTTGTAACAGCAGTCCTGTAAACCTGCTAGGGAGGGATATATTGTGTAAGATGAATTGCAAAATATATTGCTCACCGGATGGTATAGAGCTTCAAACTCTTGAAGAAGATGGGTTGTACAAGTTAACTATGTTAATGGTTGAAGCAGAGGAAAATAAATTATTTCCTGTGTTTGAGAAGGATAATCTTCCAGAAGAATTAAAAGAAACAGTTAATGCTGAAAAATGTTGATCCAGTAAAAATTACAGTTAAACAAGGAGTAGATTTTCCAAACATTCCTCAGTATAAAATGAAGGCAGAAACTATTGAAGGTGTTATACCTGTAATTGATAAGTTCATAAAACAGGGTGTCCTAAAAGAAATTGAAAGCAGTCCATGTAATTCACCGATTATGGGGATTAAAAAGCCGAACAGAACTTTTAGGATTGTTCAAGACCTGAGAAAAGTTAATCAAATAGTTGTTCCATGTTGCCCAGTTGTTCCAAACCCTGCAGTAATTCTTTATCAGATTCCGCATGATGCAGAATGGTATACAGTCATAGACCTCTGCAATGCATTCTTTACTGTTCCATTACATCCAGACAGCCAGCAAATGTTTGCGTTTAGGTTCCAGGATCGCTTATTAGCATGGTGTCGTATCCCACAGGGGTATACAGATAGTCCATCTATCTTTAATCAGTTGTTAAAGAAATCACTGAAAGATCTAGATTTACCTGGAAAATCAACATTGGTTCAATACATTGATGACCTGCTAGTAGCAGCAAAAACACGAGATAACTGTGTGACAGATACCATTACACTTTTGAATCATCTGGCAGATGAGGGACATAAAGTATCCCCTGCAAAATTACAGTTTTGCAAGCAAGAAGTGAAATATCTTGGCCACAGGATTGCAAAAGGAATCAGGCAGGTGACAATTGAGAGAATTAAAATGACCCAGGGAATGCAACCTCCAAAAACACAGAGACAGGTGAGAATGTTTTTGGGAATGGTTGGTTATTGTCGCCATTGGATTAGTGGATTTTCAGTAATTGCAAGACCACTTCAGAGACTAACAAAATCAGACATAAAAGACCCGATTATTCTGACACAAACTGAGCTGGAAGCCTTTGAAAACCTTAAGAGAAGTCTGTGTGAAGCTCCAGCTCTGGGTATGCCAGACTATGAGAAGAGATTTGAGTTGTACTGCAGTGAAAGGGAAGGTTGTGCATTGTCAGTTTTAATTCAGAGACATGGAAAACTGAGAAAGCCAATTGCCTATTTCGCAGCAGTTCTTGATCCTGTTGCAAAGGCATTACCAGGCTGCTTAAAAGCAGTAGCTGCAACCAGTGTAAGTCTTGAGCAGAGTGAAGGAATCATAATGGGATTTCCTGTAAAAGTCTATGTACCTCATTCAGTTGAAATTCTCCTTACCAGAAGCAAAACACAGCACCTGACAAGTAACAGATTAACAAAATACGAGAAAACCATTCTGGGATCAGATAATGTCTCAATAGCGAGGTGTGTAAACTTAAATCCTTCCACATTGTTGCCTGATGGTATTGTAACAGAAATCAGAAATGAAAATGACATTGATCACGAGTGCTTGGATGTTTTGGAATATTGTACTAAACCTAGGCAGGACATTAAAGATGTTCCATTGTCAGAATCAGATTTTATTTACTTTGTTGATGGATCGTGTTTAAGAACAGAAGAAGGTGTTCTGAGACCAGCATATTCTGTCTGCACGGTTGCAAATGTGGTTGAAGCTTTCAGTCTCGAAGGAATTTGTTCAGTTCAAGTAGCAGAATTGATTGCTTTGATTCGTGCTTGTGAAAGAGCAAAAGGAAAAAGAATTACCATAGTGACTGATAGTCAGTATGGGTATGGCATAGTTCATGACTATGGCCAGCTCTGGTCACAAAGAGGTTATTTAACTTCTGCGGGATCAACAATAAGAAATGCAGAATTGATCAAAAGATTGATTGATGGCATTCAGTTACCAGAGAAAATTGCTGTTGTGAAATGTGTTGCACACAAAAAAGGAAATGATTATATAACGAAAGGAAATGCTTATGCAGATGAGATTGCCAAGCATTGTGCAACACACAATTATTCAATCAATCGGAAAAAAAATTATGAACATGTTTTGAATTCACTTATGCTAATATCTGTAGTTGAGACATGGCAAGGAGTTAAGGAATTGCAAGATGAGGCAGATGACGAGGAGAAAAATTCATGGTTAAAAGCAGGTTGCAGACAGCGAGAGGAAGATGAGATTTGGGTTTACAAAGATGACAGACCAGTTATGCCAAATAGCATGATTGCTGACATGGCTAGAATGTATCATGGTCCAGGACATATAGGAAGAGATTCTATGATCAGGTTGTTTAGGCAAACATGGTTTAACCCAAAATTCAGGATAATTGCTGAATCTTTTTGTCAGAGATGTTTAGTATGTCAACAAATGAACCCAAACAGAAAAACAGTTGTGAGCATGGGAACCATAGGACGGGAGGGTGGTCCTTTCACCAGGTCGCAAATGGATTTCATTGACATGCCACCAAATAGCAAGCTGAGGTATGTGCTTGTAATAGTCTGTTTGTTTTCAAGATGTGTGGAAGCGTTCCCAACACGTCACAATGATTTAGTTACAGTTGCAAAATTGCTTTTAAGGGAGATCATACCAAGGTACGGTTTTCCTGTGACTGTTGAAAGTGATCGTGGAACACATTTTGAAAACAAATTGTTAAAAATGATTTGTGAAGCATTGAACATAGAACAAAAATTGCATTGTGCCTACAGACCAGAAGCATCAGGTGTTGTTGAGCAAGTAACTGGTACTATCAAGAATGGAATAGCAAAAATGTGCTTAGCTACAGGAGTAAAGTGGACTGATGCACTTCCACTTGTTTTGATGTCTTTGAGAAGTACTCCTGATAAAAAGACAGGTCTAAGCCCTCATGATATTGTCATGGGTAGAGTCATGAGACAAGCATTTGTACCAGTTGGAAAATTGTTGAGCATAAATGATAGCGTCATTTTGGAATACTGTAAGAACCTTTCTGACGTCGTGACTTCTGTGTTCCATCAGGTGGGAACAGATGTAATTGCAAGAGACAAGGAAAAAGCTCATGATCTGATACCAGGTGACTGGGTAAGGACAAAAATACACCGGAGAAGAAATTGTCTAGTACCAAGGTGGCAGAAAGCAAGACAGGTGATTCTTGTTACAACAAATGCAGTAAAGTGCAGAGGATTGAAAAGGTGGATTCATGCAAGTCACACCATTCGTGTGCCAACACCTGAAAATCCTGACGAAGGTGACACTACAACTGATTCAGATTCTGAAGAAGAACCTGAAAGAAATCCAGATCCTGAAGATCGACAAGAAGGTCGACATCTGGAAAGCTCAATTGCGAATGAAGCATTAAATGAAAATAATGAAGAAATTGTAATACTTGACTCAGAAGATGAAGAAAATCTGCTAGAAAAAGAAGCAGAAGAGTCTGATCAAGTGGAAATTAAAAATCAGGAGAGTATTGAAAAGCAGATTGGAAGCTCTGAAGGCAGGAACGGTAATTCTGAAACTGGGAAGTTGGAAGTTATTGCAGAAGAAGAAGAAGATGAAATTCAGAGTACCAGCTATAAGGATGATGTTCCTAACAGAGTGAAGCTGCCGAGTAAAGAAGAGCCTAGATTAAGAATTGAAATATCGGAAACAGATTCAGATGAGAGTGATGAAGATTCTCAAATAAGAAATTTTAGAAAAAGAGCTTGGAGAGCAGAGTGTAACACATCTGAACCAAAGAAGAAATTGCCAAGAAAAGGTGATAACTGGCCTAATGAAAATGAGGGCCTAAAATTCAAATTTATAAACAGATCAAAGGAGCAGGTGAACGAAGTCACTAGTCAGAAAAGTGACTCTGATAAGAAAATTCAAACAGGAAAGAAAATAGAAGTGATTAATAATAGAGCCAAAAGATTTGTAAAGCCAAATCAGAAGTACAAGTCCCCTGAGTGGACATATATAATCATCCCACCTGTGGTGGAGGTGAATAGTAGTAGTCAGGAAGATTTAGATGACACTAGTGGTAATGATTGAAATGGTCTCTGTATAATTTTGAGAATTTATTTTGGCATAAGGCTGAAAAAATTGTGTTAGGTGACACAAGGTCGAAGAAATTGTGTTAGCTGAAAAATACATTTGATGTAAGACACAAGGTCGAAGAAAAGCTGTTAGTAAGTAGGGTTTTCTTTTAAAAAAACAAAAAAATCAAAAATAGGGGGGTGTATTTAGAAATATTTAGAATTTAGAATTTTTGGATTTGTGATTTTTTTGTTTTCTTTGTAAGGCTCTTATTCTGAGTAAAAGATGCCTTTTGTAAATAATAACTCAAGATGTTCTATTTTGAGAAAATGTTGCAAAATGTCTTTAATTTGTGTGGTTTTATTAATTCTGGTTTGGTTGGTTTTAGCTGTCATTTTCCCTTTTGGAATTGACAAGGAAATGTATAAAGCTAACATGACAAGCAAAGCTAAGGTTAAACAAGATAATCATGGTACAGCAGGCAAAACTAACAGAGTTATTGATCACAAGCCAGAGATCCACCAAGATAGATCTGTTGGTGATTTTTCTAGTAATACTTTCTCAAGACTTCTTTCAGAATATGTTAGAGTGATGGAAGTCAAAGATTGCTACATCTGTGTGAAATTGCCTGCTTCTGTTTCTGAGGGGGTGACGTATAATATGTTTCCCCTTACTTATGGCATTACTTGTAGTGTAATAGCTAGTCTGTTTTATCAAACAGGTCGTTTGGAGTACTATTATTCAAACTATGATGAGATTTTTGCAAATTTGAAAGTTGACAAAAGCTTGAATAAGCATAAACAAGCTAAGCAGATGAGGGAATTTTTTATAGTGACTAACGAACTCACCTATGAGTACGCTTTTAGAAACAATTTAACCTGTAAGTTGAGAACTGAAGAAAATTCTTGAATTTAGTTGAAGAGAGAAGAGCAATTCATAAAAGAAATGAAATGTTGAAACAAACCAAATCGAAGTTTTGGCAAGTTGAGGATGAAAAACGTAATGATAGATCATCAGAAAATGTTGCTATTCACATAGATAAACCAGTTAGTGGAAAGCTTTGCATTAGAAGAGACAATACGCTTTTTGATAATTATTTTGTGGGTGCTAGTCAATGTGAGGATACTTATCAAATTTTGGGTGGATGGGGATTCAAAGGTGGCAAAGATCCAATTTTTCCTGGAATTTATTTTGTATGTGGGGACAAGGCTTACTACAATCTCCCAGACCACTGGTATGGGACATGCTATGTGGGATTAGTTTTTCCAAAGATTTTTCATGTTGACAGAAATGCAGAGGGTTCATTTGAAATTAGCAATCATCTGGGTAGATTTAAAAGAGAAAGTTTCTCAGAAATTTTGGGAGATATTTTTGGTGCAGTAATACCATTTGTGGGTATAACCCTGAATGCAGTTAAAATCAGAAAATTATCTACAATCGTTGACAGACTGTCCACTGATACTGCTGGTGGTTTTCAGTTAGTGGATACTGAAATTATTGCCATGAGAACGACGGTTATGCAGAATCGTCTTGCTTTAGACATTCTGCTAGCAAAAGAGGGAGGAGTTTGTGGAATATTACATGTCCAGCATTGCTGCACATACATTCCTGACAAGAGTCAGAATTTAGAGATGTACATTAAAAATATAACTGAGTTGCATGCTGAAATTGTTCCCTTAGAAGATGAGGAACGCCTGAGCAAAAGATTTGCAGCAATCAAAACCTGGTTTCAAGAGATAGGTAGTTCAATTTTAGGCAAAATACTGACACCTTTATTAGCTATAGTCTTTGTGACACTTTTGTTGAAAATCAGTTGCATTTTTATTTTTTTTTTTGTTAAACAATTTTTATTGCAGGGTTAAGTACAGCATACATCGCCATGTGCAGTGTCTCCCAATACCGAGTCGTCGCTCTCCCATTGCTTTACAATTGAATCTTACACAGCCATTTAGCCCACATCCCGGAGGCAGGGCGGCGTTACTGTATCACACGACTCTCAGTTGGCTGAATTGTCCGCAGTAGTCAATATGTAGGGTCTTCCACCCACTGCTTTTATCTTTTCACTCCGCATCCTGCAACTGGTCTATAAAGTTCGTACTTGTCCTACTGCAGGAACCCCCTATAGTTCCTCCCCTCCCCTTCCCCCCCCCCGGGTCAGTGTCTGTGTTCGGTGCAAGTATGTGTGCTTATACTGTGGGAATCCAAAGCTTTGTGCAGTACTGTGTGTGTGTGTCCTATGGAGGTGCTGGGGGTGCGCTCCCCGCCGCTGTAGTCGCCGTGCTCTCCGGCTCTTCCTCGCCCTCCTCCTCTATTGCGCTATCCCTTAGTGCCTGTACTAGCATTTCCCACGCCATTGCAGACTCCTGTGCTTTGTCGTCCAGACTACGGCGGGCCAGTTGGAATCGTATCGTGCCTTCCGCCGTTGCCCACTTCAGAAACTCATTCATCCATCTCCTATGTGTCGGCCCCCTCTTCGACTTCCACCCCATGGTCAGCTCCCTTTTCGCTATGATTAGGCCCATGTCTATGAATTTACTTGTTAGTTTATTCTTGCGCGTATGAGGGAACCAGTGTAAAATGGTGACCGCGCTATCATATTGCAGTTCCCTGTCAGCCACTGTGTTCAGGGTGTCCCCTATTTCCCTCCAGTAGTCTTGTAAGCAGGGGCAGCTCCTTAGCATGTGTACTAAGTCCGCTCCCACGTAATTACATCTGGGGCATGCTGCGTCTTCTAAATGAAAGTATGCTGCTATTTTATTCGGGGTAAGGTAGGCCCTGTGGAGGATATAGAGGTGGATCAGCTGGAAACGTGCGTTTCTGGTGCCCTTTCTGGCTCTCCGCACTAGCTGGGACCTTGTAGTGTCTGGGATTTCTAGTTGTAGTTCTGCCTCCCATTTATATTTCAGCGGTGTCAATGGCTGTAGGGTTTCCGTAAGCATTCTGCGATAAAGGCATGTAACTGCTTTAAATGTTCCTGCAGCCATCATTGTGTATTGGCACACCAGTGTTGTCGCGGGTTCTATTAGGCCCTCCCCCCAGTGCACTTGTATAGCTCTCACCACCGCCGCGTGTAGTAGGTAGTCTCCTCTCGGAAGGCCATATCGCTCCTGCAAGGCTGGGTATGGTGATAATACCCCGTCCTCATACAAGTCCCCAACCATCTGCAGCCCTGCCTCTTCCCAGAAACGCAGTCCCGACCAGTCTCCTCCGTGTGGGAGCGCCGTCACCATGCCCAGCGGAATTTCAGGTGCATATGGGTGGCCGGGCCCAACTCATTTTTGTGAGCGGTTCCAACATAATCGAAGGGTCCGTTCCTCCTGGGAAAGCTCTCTTAGCAGTAACCTTTGTTGCAGGGTTATGTATGCCAGGACGTGGCGGGGGGTGCCCCTCTCCCTCTCCTGCTCTGGGCCTCGGTACACTCTCGCTACTTCTTGTGTGAAGAATTGCAATTGAGCTGCCAAGTAATAGAGTTCAAAATCCGGGACCGCTAGGCCACCCTCATCCTTAGGGCGGGTTAGCGTCGCTAGTGCAATCCTGCGTCTACCCGTTCCCCATAGAAAGGACACCAACATCGATCTCAGCTGTTTGAATAGCGCACCGGGGACCCAGATGGGGAGGGTCCGGAAGAAATATAAAAGGCGTGGCAGTGCTATCATTTTTAGAAGCGCAACCCGACCTGCCACTGAAAGGGGCAGGGTGGCCCAGAAGGAAATATTGCCCCGCAAAGCGCGAATGCAGCGACCTACATTACCGTCTAGGAGGTCTGCTGGTGCATGGTATATGTGCACCCCCAGGTAGCTCAGGCAGTGGGGTTCCCATCGAAGGTTCAGGTGGAGCGGAGGGCGCTCCTCCCCCCTCCGTAGAGGGAAGAGACAAGTTTTCGCCCAGTTCACATGCAGTCCTGAGATATCCCCAAAGCGCGCTAGCAGCCTCTCCGCGCCCTCCACCGCTTCCCCCGCATTGTCCAAGAAGAGGAGGAGGTCGTCTGCATATAAGGAGATGTAGTGGTGGGCCCCTCTGAAGGCTAATCCATTGTAATGGTCGCCCCTTCTAGCCATTGCTGCAAGAGGCTCCACCGCAAGCGCAAACAACAGGGGGGAAAGTGCACACCCCTGTCTGGTTCCCCGAGTTACCTCATACTGGTCCGATACTAGGGTCCCAACCTTCACTCTAGCTTTCGCTGAAGAGTAGAGTACCTTCGTCCATCTTACGTATCCTTCCCCCATGCCAAACCCCTGCATCACTCTATATAGGTAGTCCCATTCTAGGCTGTCGAAGGCTTTCTCTATGTCGACTGCCAAAACAAGAGGAGCTCCCGCATCCGGCGGCGGGTCACTCACCAGTCTGAGCAGTCTACGTATGTTGTGTGTCGTGTTTCTCGTGGGTATAAAGCCTGACTGGTCGGTATGGACTAGGTCTTGCATATGGGTTAACAGTCTGGTGGCCAGCACCGTGCTCAAGATTTTGTAGTCAGTCGTCAACATGGATAACGGCCTATAGGATGCAGGGTCTGTACCTTCCCTGCGTGGCTTTAATAAAGGGATCATTATGGCTTCTCGCATTGAACGGGGGAGGCTGCCTACTTCCCTGGCTTCATTGAAGATCACTTGGAGTCGCGGGGCCAGGTGATCTAGATATCTCCCGTAGAATTCAATGGGCAAACCATCCATCCCAGGTGTTTTGTTGCGTGCCATACGCTTTACTGCTCCTCTTATTTCTGCTAAAGCTATTGGGCCTCCCAGGGTGTCAGCCTGTTCTCGCTCTAGTTGTGGAAGCTGTAAATCGCTCAGGAAAGCGTCTATCGCCTCAGTCTGGTTTCCCAGCTTAGTGCTATATAACCTCTTGTAATAGGACCTAAAACAGTTCAATATGTCCGATTGTGAGGTATGGGTTTGGCCACCATTCCCCCGCAGGGTAAGTATTGGTTGGCTACCCCTATGCGGGTTTGCTAGCCAGGCCAATAGTGTACTCGTTTTGTCCCCTTCAGCAAGAGTCTTTGTCAAGTAAGTCTTGTAATCAAAGCTACGAAGGCGCTCCATTTCGACTGCTACTGCCTCCCGCGCCTTACTTACTTTCTCCTGTAATTCAGGGTGGTTAGGGCGTTCTAGTTCAGCTTCCCTCAATTTTCGCTCAGCTGTGTCTAGGTCGTCTACTAATGACTTGCGGGCTCCCGCAAACTTCCCTATGCAGTGTCCCCTTACTACTATCTTGAATGCGTCCCATTCTATGGCTTTGGAGGAGGCGGTACCCTCGTTCTCCTCAAAATATTGGGTGATCCGGTCCTCCAGCTCTACGCGGAAGGGCGGGTCATCCAGCGTGTCCGGCCGCAGCTGCCATGTTGGGATTTTCGAGGGCTCAGTCATCCAGTCTAGCGCCAGGAGCAGTGGATTATGGTCAGATATCGTGCGTGCTAAATATTCAGTCCGGGCCACTGCTGCTAGTATTGTTGGAGAACAAAGGAAGGTGTTAAGGCGAACATGTAGGTCATGCAGGCTAGAGTAGAATGAGTAATCCCGTGCCGTTGGGTGTTGTGCGCGCCAACTGTCCGCCAGATCCCATTTTCCCTGCCAATCAGTCCTGCATTTCGCTAACCTGTGTACCGGGGAAGAGTGCAGTGGTGGATGTGACCTATCTAACGTAGTGTCTACTATAGAGTTGAAGTCCCCTCCCATCAGTATAGGACCTGTAAGGTAGCTGGCTAGTACCCTCGAAAGCCTTGCGAAATATGTTGCTTGATCCACGTTTGGCGCATAGATACTGCTAAGCACGATGCGTCGGCCTCTAAGTAGTCCCTCGACCGCTACATACCTCCCATCCGGGTCTTCTATGTGCCTTATCACTTGGAGGGGGACACCCGCCCTCACCCAGATTAATACTCCTCTGGCAAAAGCAGAGTACGTGGTATAGAACAGGTGGCCCCTCCATCTGCGTTGGAGCGCTATTCCTTCTTTCCTGGTTAAATGGGTTTCTTGCAGGAATGCAATGTGTACACCTCTACGGACTAGGTAAGAGTGGATTTTGTGTCTCCTCGCCATCGTATTCAAGCCCCGCACATTCCAAGACACACATTTTATTGATCCAGTATTAGCCATTGTCCCATTGTTTTTGACGTAGATCTCCAGAAATTTGCAACCGGACCACAGACCTGAACCCAGCCCCTCCCATCCCCAACAGAGTCCCTTCCCTCCCTCCCCGAACTATGCTTAGAGTCTCCCCAACCACTCCAGGCCCCCCCTCCCCCAGAACAGGACCTAACTGCAAAAGAGTCGCTCCCATCCAAACTATCGAGCAAACGTGCTCTCAAACCTACTAATTCGTAGTTGGTACTACGAGGGCCCTATGGGCCTTGGGGTGTGTGTGCTAACCTCTGGAAACTTCAAATGCTGTCCCCGTACCCCCACCCCGCAATAGGCATTATGACTCACAGCTTGTCAGTCTCACAGCGGCCTGCTCCAAAGTACTCAGTAGTCGCTCTAGCCGCGGTCGCCTCTGTCCGGTATCATGGCGGTGACTCAACTCCCGATGATCTCCCCCGACGTCTGTGGTGTGACCCTCGGGCCCCTGGCCCCGCCCAGTTCCGACAATTCAGTGTCCGAGCCCGTTCCCTGGCCCTCCGAGCCCGATTCCCTCTCCAGCTGGGTCAGCTCAGACCCCGAGACATCTTTTCCTGCCTGCAGCGCTGCTCTGCGTTCGTCCGCTGTTTGAAAGCCCGTTGGCTTTCTGGTTCCCTGTCCGCGCCCTCGGTGTCTTCTCGATCGCCGGACTGTGTACTCCTGGCGTGTCTCTTCCGCCCTGAACCGAGCCCCGTCTGTGCCCGCCTTGTAAGTATCCCACCAGGTCCTAGCCTCCGCCGCCGTCGGGAAGAACAGGGTATTCTCGTCCACCACTACACGGAGACGGGCCGGGAACAGTAGCGAGTATTGGATGCCTTCCGTGCGCAGTTCTTTTTTGATAGAGAGGAAGGAGGCGCGTTGCTTTTGGGTCTCAAACGTGTAGTCCGGGAACAGCGTGACTTTGTTATTGTCCACTTGAAATGGGCCAGCTTCCCTGGCCCGCTGCAATAGCCAGTCCCTGTCCTTGTAGTGAAGTAGTTTGATGACCACTGGGCGAGGTGGTAGGCCCGGTTTCAGGGGCCTTGACGGCACTCGGTGCGCTCGCTCCAGGGTGAAGAAGGGAGAAAGGCCCTCAGGGGCCACCACCGATTTCAGCCAGTCGTGCAAGTAGCCCACCATGTCCGTGCCCTCCGTTTTTTCCGGAAGGCCCACAAGGCGCACGTTGTTCCGCCTGCTGCGGTTTTCAGCGTCCTCAGCTCTCCTTTCCAGGGTTTGGATACGGTCCAGCGCCTCCGCAAGTTTCCCGTCCATCGATTTCTGTGCTGGGACAACTTCCTTAAGGGTGGTCTCCGCCTCCTTGACCCTGTCCGACAATTTCGTGTGGTCGGCCCGCAGGAGCCCCAGCCCAGTCGACACCTGCGCAATGTCGTGGTGCAAGGCATCTTTCGTTGCCGCTATAGCCTCCAGGATCCTGTCTTGCATACGTTGCAACTCCGTTGTGGATTGCGTGGGGTCTTTAGGCGCCTCCGTGGCAGGGCTCCCGTCCCCCTTAACGCTTCTGGTCTTTCCCATCTTGCTTCTGAGTTGTGGAGCCGAACCCCCAGGGACGATCGGCGGCTCCTGCAATTGGCCGTCCCCTGAACACCAACCAGGGGTCCCCGGTTCCCTGTCGTCTGGCAGTGCCCACAAATCAATCAATCAATCAATCAATCAGGTCATTTATAGAGCGCACTACTCACCCGTAGGGTCTCAAGGCGCTGGGTTGGGGGGGGGGGGTGCCGTTACTGCTCGAACAGCCAGGTCTTGAGCTTCTTCCTGAAGGAGAGGTGGTCTTGGGTCAGGCGTAGGTCGGTCGGGAGTGAGTTCCAGGTCTTGGCGGCCAGGTGGGAGAAGGACCTTCCTCCTGTTGTCGCTCTTCGGATGCGGGGGACGGCGGCGAGGGTGTGGCTGGTTGATCTGAGGAGGCGCTTGGGAGTGTAGAAGTTGATCCAGTTGTTGAGGTAGCTCGGGCCTTGGTCGTGTAGGGCTTTGTGCGCGTGGGTGAGGAGACGGAAGGTGATTCTCTTGTTGACCGGGAGCAAATGCAGATCTCTCAGGTGTCCGGAGATGTGGCTGCGTCGGGGGATGTCGAGGATGAGTCTGGCCGAGGCGTTCTGGATCCGCTGGAGTCTCTTCTGGAGCTTGGCGGTGGTTCCGGCGTAAAGGGCGTTGCCGTAGTCCAGTCGGCTGGTGACGAGGGCCTGGGTGACCGTCTTCCTCGTCTCGGTGGGGATCCACCGGAAGATCTTGCGTAGCATGCGCAGGATGTTGAAGCAAGACGAGGAGACGGCGTTTACTTGTCTGGTCATGGAGAGGGAGGAGTCCAGGATGAAGCCCAGGTTACGTGCGTGGTCCGTCGGTTTGGGTGCGGTGCCCAGGGCGGGGGGCCACCAGGAGTCGTCCCAGGCGGAGGGCGAGGAGCCCAGGATGAGGACCTCCGTCTTGACCGAGTTCAGTTTCAGGCGGCTGGTCGTCATCCATTCGGCTACCTCTCTCATCCCTTCGTGCAGGTTGGCTCTGGCGGTGGCGGGGTCGTTGGTCAGGGAGAGGATCAGCTGGGTGTCGTCGGCGTAGGAGATTATGTTGAGGTTGTGTTGGCGTGCGATGGCCGCGAGGGGGCTCATGTAGACGTTGAAGAGGGTGGGGCTCAGTGAGGATCCCTGAGGGACGCCGCAGATGACTTTGGTGGCCTCTGACTTGTACGGTGGTAGGCGGACTCTCTGTGTTCTTCCGTCGAGGAAGGAGGTGATCCATTCCAGTGCCTTGTCCTGGATTCCGGTGTTGCCAAGGCGCTGTACTAGGGTGCGGTGGCAGACAGTGTCGAAGGCCGCGGAGAGGTCCAGGAGGATGAGGGCCGCTGTTTCTCCGTTGTCCATCAGAGTTCGTATGTCGTCGGTGGCAGCGATGAGGGCGGTCTCGGTGCTGTGGTTCGCTCGGAAGCCAGACTGTGAGGGGTCGAGGGATCCGTTCGTCTCGAGGAAGGCGGCCAGCTGTTTGTTGACGGTCTTCTCGATGACTTTGGCCGGGAACGGGAGGAGCGAGATGGGACGGTAGTTCTTGAGGTCGGTGGGGTCTGCTGTGGGTTTCTTGAGAAGAGCGCTGAGTTCGGCGTGCTTCCAGCTCTCAGGGAAGGTGGCGGTGTCGAAGGAGGTGTTGATGATGTCCCGCAGGTGGGGTGCGATGACAGCGTCGGCCTTGTTGAAGACGTGGTGAGGGCAGGGGTCAGTCGGAGATCCGGAATGGATGGAGTTCATTGTTTGGATGGTGTCTTCGGTGCTGATCGGAGTCCAGGTGCGGAGGGTGGTGGTGGGTGGCGTTGTTGCGGTTGTGGCTTGCGTTGGTTGGTTGCTGAAGCTGTTGTGTATGTCCGCGATTTTGTTGTGGAAGTAGGACGCGAGGGAGTTGCAGAGGTCTTGCGACGGGGTGATGTCATTGTTTCCGGCGTTGGGGTTGGAGAGCTCTTTCACGATGTTGAAGAGTTCCTTGCAGTTGTGTGCGTTGTTGTCCAGCCGGTCCTTGTAAGTATTTTTCTTGGTGGCGCGGATCAGTTGGTGGTGTTTACGGGTGGCGAGCTTGAGGGTGGTCATGTTGTCCATGGTTGGCTCCCTTCTCCAGACTTTCTCGAGGGCTCGACAGTTCTTCTTGGAGCTCTTGAGTTCGTCGGTGAACCATGGAGTTTTTCTGCTGCAGGGTCTGCTGGGTGGGGTTCTCAGAGGGGCGAGTTCTTCCGCGCAGTTGTTGATCCACTTCGTGAGGTTGTCGCCGGCCTGGCTGGGGTTCGCTGAGCTGGCGGGAGGGTGCTGGCTCAGGGAAGCGGTGAGCTGGTCGGCTGTGACCACAGTCCAACAGTGTATGTCGTTGCACCCACGGTATAACCAGTCCAGTGCAATGCGTCTATTCCGCAGTCCCCAATCTTAGCTCTGGGATCGCTGCAGCGGGACCAATCGTGAGCCCTGTCAAGAGCAAGGCACAGGCAGGCAGGTCCAGACCCCTCTTCAAGACGGCCTCCCCTCGGGGCACCTGTTAAAACTTAGATTGCGACGTAAACATTATCGGCGCCATCTTGTCCCCCTTTTTAGCTCAAATGTGCGCGCAAGTAGCAGCCATTTTGAACACCATGGCCTCTCTGCCCACTGCCGATAGCCCACACGTTTCTCTCTCTCTCTCTCTGACCCCGCCAGCATCCCCCGCGCGCTGACAGCCTACGTTCTCACATGCTTGGGCCATAAACCACCCCTTCAGCGCGGCCCTGCCTCGGAGCCACATTCCGTACCCGACTAACACCTCCCTCCATCCCTTTAATGATCACGCATCCTTTGATGAACCCCCTTCCTCTGTGCCCGATTGTCCCGCCCGATCCCAGGCCATCACCTAGCCCCGCGGATACAGTTTATTACCCCTTACAGTAGGAAGCTGTCCTTCTCCAAAGAATCTATGAATGATAAAGGCCCCCACCCCATGAGATCCGATCAGCCGCGCACATTCCGGGAGCCGGCGGATATCCAGCTGCGCGATAGTCATCACCTACTGAGATCAGGGTGGGACTTTTACTGTAAATATGTGTGGGAACGGGTTTGGAGCGGAGATTCCGAGGATGCCTTTCCGTACATCAAAGTATTAACAAGAATGTGTTTTATGTAATAAAGCAATAAACCTGTGTATAAGAGGCCAGGCCTCAAGGATGCGCTTAGAGCACCTCGAGAAGATACCCTGTTGTCTGATTTGACGTGTTCTGCTCCGTCGGAATAAACTCCTGTTTCCTGCCTTCTGTCTCCAGCGCCTGCCTCTTTGTTTGGTAATATCGAATGGTATGAGAGGCGGCTAACGCCTGGCAAATACTGAAGGGTTCTTGGTCAAATTCGGCCCTACCTTTCGACAATTGGCGTCCCAAACGTGGGGCCCATCAGCGACGCGTGGATCCAGTGGGAGAGGTCCCAACGACAGAGTGAACGACTGCAACGATCGGGAAGAGCTCCTGCCCGATAGACCCTCGTCTGGCAGCCGATCATCCGAACTTCACCGGTTCCGAGCAGACCTCTCTCGAGTGATCTACGGTCCTGACTGGGAACCATCAGGAGTGCCACAGCAATTACGGAGAACGGAGGACGATCAGGCGCTGGAAGCAGAAGACGAGAAACTGTCCATGCGGTCCGGGTAAGGTCGTGTAACACGACGAATTGCGAATTGATTGTTTGATTGTTTGAAAATACTAGTATTACTCATTTGATTGTTTCTGAGAGATTCTCTATCTGCAAACAAGCACAGAGTCGCAATACTCTGTTTAGTCTTTGCAGATAGTGAAGGGTAGGTAACGCAGGCCTTTGCCCCCGTTGTAACCCGTCGTGCCTACTTCCCTCTCCATTTGATTGATTGTTATCCAAGCATTTACTGTTTTGGAATCGGTTCTCTTTGGATCATTCTCTATTTACAAAAACGCACAGAGTCGCAATACTCTGTTTAGTCCTTGTGAATAGTGAAGGATAGGTAACGCAGGCTTTTGCCCCCGTTGTAATCCGTCGTGCCTATTTTTATCCCTCATTTGATTGATTGTTTATCCGAACATTGATCGTTCGGAATTGGTTCTCTTTGGGTTATTCTCTATTCACAAATAAGCACATGGTCGCAATACTCTGTTTAGTCTTTGCGGATAGTGAAGGATAGGTAGTGCAGACTTTTGTCCCCTTTGTAACCCGTCATGCCTGTCTTCGCCCTGTTTGTTGGTAGTTGGTTCAGCCCGGACCGCTTATTAGAGGTGAACCATCCAGCTCCACTGGAGGGCACCCCTAATAAGGACATGTTTACTAAATATGGACTAGTCACCGTGGCTTATAGTAATTGTAATTGAATCAAGCAAAAGTAAAATGACTTTTTTGGACATCACAGTAGGCGTTCACGATGATATCCTAACAACTACCTTACACAAAAAAGCCACAGATAGGAATACCATCCTTCATTTCAGAAGCTCGCATCCACGATTTTTGAAAGAAAACCTCCCGTTTGGGCAAATGCTTAGAATAAGGAGGAATTGCACAGATATGTCAGACTTTGAACAACATGCAACAAATTTTTGCGCAGAGATGGCTAAAAGGGGTTACCCCAAAAAACTTCTAAAGCATTCAAAAAAACGTGCCAGATTTACTCCAAGGGAGAATCTTCTTCAGAAAAAAGAAAAAAATGAATCGAATGAATTGGTGTGTGTCACGACTTTTGGATCACACACAAATCATTTTAAACGTATAATTCTGAAGAACTGGCATTTGTTGGAAGATTTGGAACATCCCCTAAAGAAACCCATTTTCGCCATGCGCAAAAATAAGAGCATTGGACAACATCTGATCAGAGCAGACAGCTATATTCCAAAACAAAAGAGCGACTTGATATCACAGTGGAACCTCAAACCAATAAGCGGGCACCACAAGTGTGGCAACTGTGTATCGTGTTCGACCACTTTGGAAGGAAATACATTTGACCATGATGGGGTCAGATGGAAGCATGAAATGTTTACAAATTGCAGGACCAAGAATGTCATCTACGCCGTGGTATGTCCCTGCAACAGAGTTTACATAGGAAAAACTAGTCAAGCAGTAAATGTACGGATCACACAACACCGATCCAGGTTAAAGAAAAAGGTAACATCTGCACCCATGGTCGAACATTTCATGAATAAAAACCATGGTGAAAATGATTTCAAATGGACAGTCCTCACATGGGTGGATCCTAAACATTGTTCGCAAGATATTGAGGCTGCACTTTTACGCAAAGAGGCGTACCTTATTATGAAGTTCAACAGCGTAAACAATGGGTTAAATGTATTGAGTGAAGTAACCAGAATATGATTGGTCCCATTATTCAAACGACATTCTTCCCTTCAAGAAAAACCACAAGTCCCATAATTCACAGTGGTATGACTCGTAGCCCTCACACCGCCCGATTGGTTGGTTGCTTCACGTGACCACTGGGTGGTTTTTTAGAATTGTATTCGCGGTAGCGTTCCGCCTTTCCTGTCCCTTGGCTTGGTATACACCGCGGCAAATTTAGCACTTACGGTGAGTCTCGCCTTTCCTGCTTGGCGCACACACACGCGCTGTCCTTCATGAAGGGTTCTATAGTAATGCTGTATCCGTCAAGTCGGCACACTGCACCAGTTTTGCCCTTCCTTAAAGCTGCATACATCGCCCGGAGGGTCCAAAATAATGGACTCCTGACGAAAATCATCCCCTTCAAATCGCGCACAAAGTAAGCTTTTCTATTTTCCACCTTGGGCACTTTAGATTGAGACAAAAGCGATCTCTTACTAAATACAGACATCCATTTTTGTTTGTAGAACATATAAAGGGACAGAATATTGGAACTGAAATCGTTTTACCTCGAGTCCTGAACACACCAGATTCGAAGGTAACCATTGTTTTAAATACAACCTATCTTCATGAAGTTGTGCAAGCCTTCAGCCACATGTCATTTACTGATTACAGCTACGTTGCTCCCTTGCAGGTTGACAACCACGTTGTTTGATGACTATTTTTGATATAATGATTGAGTGACCAACAACCACTGGTTGCATGAGGTATGTTGCACCCTCGGGTGCATTCATTGGGAATAAGCTTTTTACACTATTTATGTAAGGCTCAGCCTCCTAAATTCGCTTCCCCTTTCTTTTCTTTAAACAGTATCGGCGGATACATTTCCATGCCCTGATGAGAATCCGATGATTTACACATTGGAATTCGAAACGCGTCGGCAAAAAGTCATTTTTGACAACAAGTCATTTATTTTGTCCAAATTGAGTTTTGGTTCCCATTCCTGCGCTCACTTAAATGGTCTCTTGATGACTATATAGCGACAGGAATTTGGATTGTTAATGAATAAGATGCAACTTTTTCACGTATATTGTTTGGTATGACTTGATGATACTGTCACATTCATTACTTTGTAAATAGCTCCTCATCACTTGTAATTTGTTTGCACTAATTCACTTGTGTCAATTTATTGTTTGCATACAATGTTTTTCTTGCTTTTCCCTGGCAAAATTTATGTTTGCTCAATGTACAGTTGACTATGTATCTTTCTTTTGTTTTCTTAAAAATCTAAATTTATAAAAGTCCCTTTTCCCAACCTACCCTCTTTCCCACAGGGCCAAACCCCTCCTTTCCTCTTATAGTAAGCTGTGGCATAAATACACGAGAAAGGATCGGGGAAGTCAGTGGCCACTGATAGGGTCCTTCGATAACGACAAAATAAACGCGCTGGAAACAGCCCTTTATAACAATAAGACAACACCCACTATGCTCGATAGCTTCGGCATGTGGCGCAAAGAAACAGAACAGCGAAAGAAAAGAAATGAGGTCAGGCTAGAAAAGGAATTACGCAAGGCAGCTCACCTGGCCGCTAACAAATTAAAGGAAGAAATAAAAGAAATGGAGGAAACCAAGCTAAAACAAGATTCCGAATCATCAGGCCAGTGTCCCGTCAGGACACCCTCTACACTTTACCCCGAGCTACCTTCGAAACAGCGAACGAACGACGATTTACTACTAGGTCCCCCGATCATCTACATGCCCCCTCCATACGCCCCTTCTCAACCCTTAGCACAGCACCCGCAACCCCCAACGACAGGCGAGAGTAGTGCCGGAGCCTCGGTCCTCATGGCCTCTGCGCCGACCGAATCCCTTGCACTCAGCGCAGCACAAGCAGCAACTTCAGGTGATCCCGAAGCGGGGAGGAAAGACCCCGCGAGATCGAATAGATTAAGCAAGGACGAACGAGCTGGGATCGATAAGATCGTAAAGACACTGGTGGTGCGAAAGGAAAGAGAGGATTATATAACAGATATGTACCATACATATGCCAGTAGCCACAGGCGACACTTTGTCATACGCCTTTGTTACCATACCCTTAATGCCTACGAAGACCGCTACCAAGGAAAAGGCCCTGAAAACCTAACGACCCTGTATAGGAAAATTGATGTCGGAGATGGGGACGAGTGTGATGTGACGAACCTCTTCACGCGTACGCTTGAAGTTTTTCGCCACCTCACGGAACTGAAACCAGAAACCAACACCACGACTCCTGCAGTGACTGAAGCCAGAGTAGAACAAATTTACACTATGATGCCCATAAAGGAGGCCGCCCCCATTGGGTTCCCCCACGAGGACTGGGAACACACGACGATATTAATCACCAAGATGCGAGAGGGAGGGTAGTTTACAACTGGGTTTACCAACCATGGGATCGGCAAGACATCCTGACTTTCCGAAAGTCCTTGCCTGATCTGCGAAAGAACCCCACAGCCTTCTATACAGAATTAGCCACCGCTCTGGGTTCAACGATTATGACCCTAGCGGATATCGATTTGTTTTTCGGGTTATGTCTGCTGGCTGATGTGTGGAAGCAAATCCGGAAAGTCGACCACCTTGAGCTGTTCGGACATACCTGGGTACAACTCGGTGATGTAGACAAACAGCGAGAGCCGGGTCAGAAACCTATGAAAGCCATTCTACACCTACCAGATAAAATCGTGCAGAAATTAAAAACCTTAGTCCCAGAAAGGAAGGTGGACTGGTCAGTAGTAACGGCCTGTCGCCAGAAACCCCAGGAAGACGTATTGGAATACTTCTCCCGGTTTGAAACGGTGTTCTCCGATTACAGCGGCCAGGACATGACCACTGCAACCGGACATCACTTGTTTGTCCAGAACTATGCAAAAGGCCTGACACCAGAAGTCTCGCAGAAACTACAGACTAGCGAGAGTAGTTGGGCGGCCTCCAAGCCCGCAGCTATCCTTCAGATGGCTCAATACTATGAGCGACAAAAGAACGAGAACGATCAAGCGACTGAGAAAAAGAAAAAGGACTTGAAAGAGAGGGTAATGATTGCTCAGTTGCAAGGGGTGACTATAGGAAGGGAACAGTATAGAGGGAACTACCAGTCGAATGCTCCTAGAAATCTACCCCCTAGAGACCGCACACCCGCACCCGGCGCTCCGCGAACAGACCTCGATGAGAATCAGTGTGCGTTTTGCAAAGGATTTGGCCATTGGAAATCTCAATGTCCAGTTCTGCTAGAAGCACTCAGAAATAAAGACACGAGAGACGTAGCGGGTGGGCCGAGGAATAGAGGACAGGGACGAGGGCACCCAAACGACACCAACAATGACAGGCCTGGTAGACCGAACACATTTGACCGTCCCCGACAGAATCAGTGCCAACAGTCTGACTGCGACAATGCCCACGACTTTGCATAGGACTGCCAAGGGCAAGGAAGGGATCCAGTCAAGCTCTATGTTGACCAGCAAGGCTCTTATGTCACCGCTAAGGCCCTAGGTACGAAGTCTCCATTTCTGGTAGATACTGGTGCAACACGTAGTGCGTTGTCTAAACGATTGATTCCCAGGGCACCCTTGTCTGGCTCACATGTGACATCAATAGGTTTTGATGGAACGCCCTCCACTAACCCCTTGTCCACACCAATCTCTTTTAATTTGGACAATAACACCACTGACACGACGTTTTTGCTCTCCTCCAACACCCCCGACGCCATTATGGGACTTGACTTATTGAAACATTTTCGAGCTACTATTAGGTGTTCACAAGACGGAGTTCGAGTCATTCTGTACGACAACCCAACACTGCTCAGATCTTGCCGCACACAACGCATGTTTTCTATCACTGACACTGACTTGTCCTTGCTCGACACCCTACCTCTGTACCTATGGGCAAAGACTGACTCGGACGTAGGACGCATGATGATAGACCCTGTACACATAACTGTTCGACAGGACGCAGTACTCCCCAAACTCCCGCAGTATCGGATATCGCCCGAAGGCGAGAAGGCGTTGGTAAAAATCATCCAGTCCCTGGTAGATGCAGGAGTGGTATAAGAAGTAGTTAGCAATGTTTGTAACAGCTCTATCCTACCCATTGTGAAGAAGCAGGGTGAGGGAGATGAAAAAGCGTACCGCTTCATCATCGACCTACGAGAAGTCAACAAAGTGGTTGTACCCCAGTACCCTGTATTCTCAGACATCACCACCATTCTGACCCTGATTCCTTCCACTGCCACCACCTTCACGGTAATCGACCTCAAGAACGCATTCTTCTCTATCCCCATTCACGCGGACAGCCGCTACCTTTTCGGCTTCACTTTAAAATTCCGCTCATACAGATTTTGCAGAGCACCCCAGGGCTACACTGAAAGTCCCAGCATCTACAGCCAGGCCCTCAAGAGACAGCTGGACGCAGTCCAATTGCCGGATGGAGTGGTGTTGATACAGTACGTCGATGATATCCTTTTGGCGGCCGACACCACTCCACTTGCAGTCACAGCCACCATCCAACTCCTGCACTTCCTCGCGGAAAATGGCCACAAGGTCTCCAAGAAGAAATTGCAATTCTGCCAACCTCAAGTCACTTACCTAGGCCACCTCTTGTCCAAAGACGGGAGAAAGCTCACACCCGATCGAATACAGGCTATTCTAGAGACCCCTATCCCTAAAACCCCGAAGCAAGTCCGCTCTTTGGTGGGCCTCACCTCCTTCTGCCGACAATGGTTGCCAAATTTCAGCCTCATTGTGAAACCACTACTTTCCCTACTGGCTAAAGATGTCCCCATTCCGCTCCCTTGGACCCCTGAATGTCAATCCTCCTTCAAGGAACTGCGAGACGCCCTTTGTTCAGCACCCGTCCTAGGAACCCCTGATTATACAAAGCCCTTCTCTCTCTACACTCACAAAAGGGAGGGATGTGCTTTGTCTGTCCTGACTCAGTCCATTGGCCCCAAACAACGACCATGTGCCTATTTCTCTGCCACTCTTGACCCTGTAGCAAGAGCTTTGCCTGCCTGCCTTCGAGCAGTAGCCGCTGCTGCTGTCTCTATCCGACAGAGTGAGGGAATCGTACTCTCGAATTCCCTCATGGTACTAGTGCCTCATGCTGTTGACACCCTCCTAAACCAGACAAAGACCCAACACCTGACCAGCGCGCGACTGACTGGGTACGAACTGACACTGCTCGCACCTCACATCACGCTGAAACGATGCACCACGCTGAACCCAGCCACCTTGCTGCCTCTGCCTGAAAACGATCCCGATGTGCCCCCAATACATGACTGTGTGACCCTCACGGACGAACAGACTAGGAGTAGAGTTGACCTCCAAGACACTGCCTTCCCAAACCCTGACGGAGAGCTATGGGTAGACGGCTCTTGCATGAAACTCCCCGACGGCACCACCTCAGCTGCCTATGCAGTTACCACAGCCCGAACTGTAGTTGAAAACGCCCGCATCACGCAACGATCCGCCCAGGCGGCAGAACTGATTGCCCTCACACGAGCATGTATCTTAGCACAGGGGACGACAGCAAACATTTACACGGACAGCCAGTATGCCTTCGGGGTGGTTCATCATTTTGGGCTCTTATGGAAGGAGAGGGGATTTCTGACATGTCATGGTACACCCATCCTGCACGGAGATCTAGTCTCCGCTCTGACTGAAGCGGTTCTCCTCCCCAAACAACTTGCCGTAATCAAATGCCAGGCACACAAAAAGGTGACAAACATCATTGGACAGGGAAATGCACTGGCCGACATCACTGCCCGAACCACAGCTGAGAATAGGACGACGACTCGCATGTACGCGACTAGGTCACAAGCGGAAAAATGGACGGACGCTAGGGAAACTATTAGGGACATCCAAATGGCCAGCTCACCACAAGAATTGACTGAATGGGCACGGGTGGGATTAAAGGATGATGAAGGCTGCTGGCGGACAAAAGACACGAACAAATGGTTGCTGCCCAACTCGTACCTGATCCCCATACTGACGATGGCCCATTCCCCTGCACACATAGGATCTGCCCCTATGGCCAAACTTGTCTCCCGAGTTTGGCATAACGATAGAATTACAGACTCGGCCAAAAGATTAGTCCAACAATGTCTAGTCTGCCTGCAACACAACCCTGGGAAAGGAACTGTCGTACCCCGGGGAGGGTTTGGGGTCCCCAACCATCCATTTGAAGTCCTACAGATGGACTATATCCAGTTAGAGAGATGTCAAGGACTGAAGTATGTACTTGTTGTTGTGTGCGCCTTTAGCAAATGGGTGGAAGCCTACCCAACGCGTGACAACACTGCTATTGCCACTGCAAAAGTACTACTGAAAGAGTTCTTCCCTCGATACGGCCTTTGCCGTATTTTATGGAGTGACAATGGCCCCCATTTTGTAGCCGAGGTTATCCAGCTCATCCTAAAAGGACTGGGGGTACGACAGAAGTTCCACGCAGTTTTCCACCCCCAATCTGCTGGACTGGTCGAGCGGCACAATGCCACGTTGAAACTAAAACTGGCAAAAATAGTGGCTACCACAGGACTAAAATGGCCAGACGCTCTCCCCCTAGCATTGCTGTCAATGCGTTCCACCCCCACCAAACACCACTTGACCCCTTACGAGGTCGTTTTCGGCCGGCCCATGAGTATCTGGTCCGCACCCAAACCAACATCTATTCACGACGTCCCGGACGTCCTAATGTCTGACTACCTGTATAACTTAACTAAAACATTGTCTGTTATTCATCATCAGGTGCTGCAGGCCATCCCCGATGCTTCCAGGGGCCCCGGACATGCCATCCGGCCTGGAGATTTCATCCTGATTCGGAACTTCCAGCGGGAGAAGAGTCTGGAACCTCGCTGGACGGCCCCCGGCAAGTCTTGATCACCACCCGAACAGCTCTTCGAGTGGAGGGGAAGCGAAATTGGCTGCATGCACATCATTGCAAGAAAATCTCTCCGACCCTGACGTCGACCAAAGACGTGACCACCCAAGAAGAGCTCCTGAACAAAGACCGACCATCCCTTAGCTGCTACCCTGAGACAGAGACACTCGAATTGGTGAAATTCCCTGATCCCACTGTGCCATCCAGAGAGGGGTATAACCTGCGACGAAAGGAGGGAGCTTCGGCTAAGTAGACCACTGACTAAGTTATCATTCTCAGATTTGCGGCCTAACACAACAAAGGCTGCCAGGAGGGAAACCAAACGAAGTCTGTGGTTCTGCCCACTACCGAGCACCTTGAAGTTGATGGAAGCGCCCGATACGAAGATGATGGAAGCAACCGGACATCCGAAGACCCGCTACAGGAACCCGAAAACTGACAGTTTGCACAGCTCAAAGACTATTGCTCTTCTTATCACTCTTCTCTTTTGCCTCCTCCTCATGACTACCTTCTGGATCGTGGAAGAGAACGCGCCGGCTCATAAGACATTTCTAACGACTGCGCAGCCTACCACCATGAAAGAACACTACCTGGTCTCTCTTTCACCTCAAATCCAAGAAAGGCGTAAGGAGTTCTGGAACAACTCCTTCGTACAGTTGCTGCACCAACACAACCTTGCTGCAAATGCCACGAATTGCTGGATCTGTGGGTTGATACCACATGCCACCGGACATTCCATTCCCTTCATCCCTTCACCTTTCTCTGTTCATGGCTCCTGCCTTGCCTGGCTGATCCTCTTGCAAGAGAGCTACAGAGACAACGCCACTTCCAGCGAAACTATGTCACACTTTTATCATGGAGTCTGGCTGAACAAAACTGGGAGAGTTGCTGCTCCTTTTTGCCCTCTATCCTCCAATGCCTCTGTTCACATGGACATCCCCGACAAAGAAAGGATGGAGATGCAAATATTCAACAATCCAGCCAGACCCACCTTCTCCTACGTCCGGAAACGAACAGCTGCCACCCTGACTGTGGCCCTATCTGTCGTCAATGTCTCGGGCCTCGTATGCATCACAGGCCGTGGGACACAAATGGTGGGCCACAGCACTTGCCGCATCACCAGAACTTTGTACTCAACCGACCCGCCCTCTTTTGTCACCTCTCCAAACATGTACTTCGTCTGTGGTACAAAAGCCTACACCTGGCTCCCAAAGGGCTGGGGAGGTACCTGCTACATAGCCTTCATCCTTCCTCCAACCTATGTGGCTCCGGCAAACCATCACCGACAGAGACGAGCAAAGGACATCGAGCAGGCCGACTCCACTGGAGCACAATTCTTGGATGCAATGAAAGGACTCGTTCCACTTTGGGGTCTGATGGCGAACAGTCGTGCCATTCGACATTTATCCCAGGCAGTCGAGACAACGATGAACATTACAGCTGGTATCCTCACAAACAATACAGCCGAGCTTCAGGCAGTCCGTCTGGTGGCTCTTCAAAATCGTCTTGTTCTGGATGTGGTTCTGGCGGACCGTGGAGGAGCATGTCGTATCATCGGGTCCAGCTGTTGCACCTACATACCAGACAATTCACCCTCCGTATACAAGGCCATCGAACACCTCCACAGACTCTCCTCAGAAGTTCACCAGGAACAAGAAGGATGGTCGCTTGGGAATTGGTTCTGGAATACTGTAAAAGACTGGGGATGGAGGTTGCTCATGATTGCACTGATACCCATCGTTGTAATATGCGGACTCTGCCTGGGTATTCAATGCTTGCCACCTCTGTGTTCACTATTTGCTAACTGTGTGTGCCCTAAGACTCCGAACTTTGAAGCTGAACGCATGAAAGCTTTGTATGATGTATAAATCCGTAATATGATGGGGATAGACATAAATTGACAAGCTGGCTAGATATGTTGAAAAGGGAGGACTGTTAAAACTTAGATTGCGACGTAAACATTATCGGCGCCATCTTGTCCCCCTTTTTAGCTCAAATGTGCGCGCAAGTAGCAGCCATTTTGAACACCATGGCCTCTCTGCCCACTGCCGATAGCCCGCACGTTTCTCTCTCTCTCTGACCCCGCCAGCATCCCCCGCGCGCTGACAGCCTACGTTCTCACATGCTTGGGCCATAAACCACCCCTTCAGCGCGGCCCTGCCTCGGAGCCACATTCCGTACCCGACTAACACCTCCCTCCGTCCCTTTAATGATCACGCATCCTTTGATGAACCCCCTTCCTCTGTGCCGGATTGTCCCGCCCGATCCCAGGCCATCACCTAGCCCCGCGGATACAGTTTATTAATCCTTACTGTAGGAAGCTGTCCTTCTCGAAAGAATCTATGAATGATAAAGGCCCCCACCCCATGAGATCCGATCAGCCGCGCACATTCCGGGAGCCGGCGGATATCCAGCTGCGCGATAGACATCACCTACTGAGATCAGGGTGGGACTTTTACTGTAAATATGTGTGGGAACGGGTTTGGAGCGGAGATTCCGAGGATGCCTTTCCGTACATCAAAGTATTAACAAGAATGTGTTTTATGTAATAAAGCAATAAACCTGTGTATAAGAGGCCAGGCCTCAAGGATGCGTTTAGAGCACCTCGAGAAGATACCCTGTTGTCTGATTTGACGTGTTCTGCTCCGTCAGAATAAACTCCTGTTTCCTGCCTTCTGTCTCCAGCGCCTGCCTCTTTGTTTGGTAATCTCGAATGGTATGAGAGGCGGCTAACGCCGGGCAAATACTGAAGGGTTCTTGGTCAAATTCGGCCCTACCTTTCGACACACCCGATCGGGTAGGTTCGACGGGGCAGGCGGGACTCCGGCCGCCCCCGTGAAGGCCAGTCACGTCTTCGAGCCCTACCCTGCCACCCTCAAGTTGCGCTACGCAACAGGTGCAGGGCGCCTAGGTTCCGGAATCGCGCGCCGGGGGCACTAGTTCTCACCCGGAGCCAGAGTCAGCGGGATCCCGTCTCCCAGATAGGTAAATAAGGCCTCCAGTCGCCTCCAAATGCACTCAGGGGTGCCAGGCCCCAAAGCCAGGGAGTCAATCTCAGCTCACCTGCAGGGGAGGGGAGGGCCTTCGGAGGGGCGTCCCTCGTGCAGGGTGTCACGGCAGCCGCTCTGGGTCAGAGGGGTCGGCGGTGCTCCGGCCGGCCCCAGGACGTGCCTCGGTCTCTCCTGGCTCCGTTCACACCGGCGGTCCCACAACGGAGTCGGAGGCGGAGCTGCCGTCCCCAACCAGGTAAACTCACGAGCCCGGGCGCCGGTCACAGTTCTCCGTGGAGGCGGAGTGGCTCCCCTGCCGCCCGCCCACAGTGATGCTCATCCTCCCGCCCAGCAATCAGGCCAGTGGGTCGCCGTCAGCAGGCCTCCTCACGTCTCCCGGCCGCCTGCAGATTCTCCACACGCGGCTAGCCAGGCCTCGGAGCCGACGTTGCTCCCGCCGCTATAGCAGGCCCCCGAGCCGGGGAACAGATTTTCGGCTATCCCGGGTGGGGCGGAGCCATGCAGGGTCCCCTCCTCGTCAGCGCCCTTCTCCGGTTGCGCCATGGGCAGAGGCCAGCAGCGCGTCAGACGGGTCCGGTCTCCGCAGAGGTGATCCGCCGCTCCACTGTACTGTTGCAGTCAGGCGCCGGGGATGGGACCCTCGTTGCGACTAGGCGATCGCTTAGGTGGACGCCGCCATTGTGTGTCCCGGCGGCCTGGGCACTCCGCGGGGTTCAGAGCCCTCTACAGGAGAATCTCCGGCTTGAAACTTGAACCGGAGCAGGCTCAAGCGTTGCACTCGGGATTCGCCCGGTATACTCGGGGATCCCGGGTCTCAGGCAGGATAACTGGCGGATAACCGGGCGGAGGGTCGGGAGCCTCGCTAGGCTGCGACCGTCACCATCGGCTGCTAGCCACGCCCCTGAAAATCAGTTGCATGTTACACAGGAGAAAGAAATATCTAAGGGAAAAGAAGAGGATTTATAAACTCAGAAAGGAACAGGAGAGAGAGATTGAGATGGAAGAGTTTCGTAGAACTCAATATGAGAGTTGCAGACAAACAGCTGAGTCAAGACTTTAGAAATACTAATATTGTGATTCAAAACATGTTCGATAGTTGAACATTTTGCTGAAATTTTTGGGAATAGTTTGGTGATTTTGAAATCACCAGATGAGGGAGTTGATGGAGCGAGGTGCAGAACAAAATTTGTTCAAACTCGCAAAGTTAAACTTCCATAATAAATAATTGCACTAATGAGTTTGTGAGTGAAAAATACTAATCAACCTAGATTAAAATGCATTACACGACACATGGGACTAATAAAATGTGCTTTTTGTTGCATTTGCATGTTCGGGGAAAAATAATAAACTACTCTTGTCTATTGTCTTTGTCAGTATTAAATGCGGCTGTTTAAATAATGGCATGTGCTTATTTTGTGTGCTTATGTTAAGTCTTTTGTCTTATATATGGCATGAGTTTGTAAACTCTATGTGCTTCAGCTTTTGCTAGGTAACTTTGATTAATGGGTTAATGATTAGCAAAGGGGGTGGGTAACAGAAGGGTTATCAATACTCTAATTAATTAATGTCTTATGTTTCTTTGAATACTAGTTTCCATGAGAAAGGCCTAGCGTTTAAAAGATGGTGTTGTCGAGGTCCTGTCCAGAGAGAGCAAGAGTCCTGCGTGGAAAGTTTTATCACGTTGAAAATATTTGCGAGCTCAATTGAGAATTGTATTATACGTGCTCATGGAAGGACTAAATCCAAGGACAGGAACCTGCAAAGTCTGCCAAGTTAAGGAAGTCACAGCCTGTGAATGTAAAATGTTTCGATCTGAGGAAGCTGCGTGACTTGAAAATAAGGGAAAATGGACTCTAAGAAAAAGTTTGATTTAGGCTTCAGGAAAGAGGATGACACCATATGAGCTGACGTTTCTCAGCCGATCCGAACTCTGGATGGTCAAGAAAAAGTATACTTTTAGTGAGATTAGCTAGTTAGAAAGGTATAAAAACCTAGACCCAAAACGGGAGGGGGCTGCTCATTTCCCGAATCCAGAAGGGTGTGACATGCTGACGGACTTTTGGTGCACGTAAGGATAATAGGCCTTAATGACTTTAACCTTTAGATGGAGTGAGTTTTTAGACAGGGAAAATAGAACTTAGGGTTTGAGAAAATGATCATTTTACTCTAACTCATGCTGATTAATGATTCTTTGAACTGACGGTCTAATATGCTTTTCCTCAATAAAATGCTGTTTAATTGCTAATAAAATAATGATTTATTAAAGAAGATGCTTTTCCTTTGAAGAACAAAATTAATAAATTAGATTTTAAAACGACAAACTGGACTTGTATATTCACGGTCTAGTTACCATCAGATTGATCCATTTACCTAAGTGACTTAATTAATATGTTATTTGCATAAAAATCCATGGTAAGAGATGATAAACTGCAGATGTATATAAATGTGTAAATAGTTTTGAATAGGTTTTGATTAATTAGGTCACGTGATTCAGCTGCCCAAAATTTGTCTCGGTAGTTTATGGGCCTTGTGAGAGTATTATAAATGATGGTGAGTATTTTGATGAAGGGTAGTATTGTTGAGACAGATTTTCTTTAGGGGCGCTGCATCAATGGCAGTAAGCATTATATATTACAGTAACAGTGAAAATCAAATATTACAGAAAAGACTCAATGTCTGCATCTGCACTAGGATGCCAAGTAAGTCGTTTTGTATACGCAGAATAACATAACCACAACAAAAATGTGTGATCCGGGCCAAATCAATGTATTTTTTTTACCTACAATTGCACTGTGCAGTGTCCTATTCAGAATGACAGGCCTCCACTCTATCATATCTTGGTCCATGTAATCAGTCAGAAGGCACCTGTGTTTGTGCTCTAAGCTCCATGCAAAACATTGCTTGGGTCACAAACTCATCCCAAATGTGAGCTCCAGCACTTCCTAGGAAACAGTGCTTTATACAGCGCCCCTCCCCCCTCCATTAGAGCAGAGGAGTGTCACGCCCCTGCTGCCAGTGCAACTGAGGTCAAAAATAAAATGGTAATAAAATGAATTACCATTTTATTTTTCACTACTTCCAGCTCAAGCGGTGTTTGTGAGCGGGCCATTCCTGCTGACTGACAGCAGTGGAGTGCTGCTCACTCCACCAGTTTACACTGTGCAAGTCATTTGGCCGGCTATCTTACGATGGCCAGACTGACATGCGCAGTGTTACCCTCTTTTCCTAGCTGCTTTATAAAACTGGATGGAGAGCAGCCACAGGCACCCAGTGCCAGCAGGAGCATAGAGGTAGCCCGCTCAAACCAGTCCTTGCACTGCTCTCATTCTCCTCATCTGCAGCATGAGGGCAGCATCAGGGTTGGCTGAGGCTTCATGAGATATTCAAGAAGAAAACAGGAAGAGAAAGAATCGTAGATAAGTACATTTGTTATTTTCTTATCTCTTTGGCCCACTGACAGGCACACTGAAAAATCTTGCATTGCCTTGAGCCTCAATTTCAGAGCTCTCAGTCACGGCCCGTTTTAAACCTGTTAAGGAGCCATGATTGAGAGCTTTGGCCTTTGAGCCTAAAGGCATTGTGATTTACAACAACATATGTAATTGCGTTTGGCTCTCGGTCTGCTCCATGCCCCTCCACTGTTCAGGGTCACTAAACACCAATGGTCTCACCAGAACAGCCAGCCAGGTGACCTGGTGTGCTGTCAAAAGCACTGAAAGCTCATTCCATGCCACACTCAGAGTTGGACTGGAACAGAAAAAAGGCCAGGTCACCAAAATAAAAGTAGCCCCCATTAGCGAATCAGAAAGTGACCCACATTTGGAAATCGTAACAGTTTTGATCTTGCAATGACACGCTGTATAGCTGTTTTGTAAGGCATGGGAGGTGCATGACTTTAAGCTTGCTGCAGGCAATATTTGTTTTAGCATCAGAGAAATCAATAGTAAAAATTGGCACAGCAGACTATAAAACAGGCCCTCAAACTGCCCAGAAAAGTCCCACACACCGACCTTTCAGATCAGCCTGTCAGACACTGACTGACTGCAATATAACCAGTCCAACACCGGCCAGACTACACTAGTGCGAACAGAGCCAGCTTTAGAACTGGTGGTGCCTTGTGCGACAATGTTTTTTGGTGCCTACCCCGCCCCCCACCCATGACCTCCTGCTCGGATTCTCTCACTCCCACCCAGCAAAAGTGCCCCACATCGCTCCATAACCCCTCTCTCACATACATTTCATTTGTTTTAAAGGCTAGCTTTTCTGTTCCACTCAGCTATCCACATAAAATACAGATCTGTTTCTTGCAGCGGGCATATAGACCATTTGTGCTACTTTATGGTAGGTCAAAACAGTCATTAGACAAAACTCTGATATCTTGGTTTGGCAGGAATATTATTCACAAGAATTATTTTGACATTTGTATTACTTCCTGAACGCTGGATGCACAAGAGACTCTGCAGCAGGTGCTTATAAATCATAAGATATTGCTAAACACAGCGCACCCATTGAGGTTAGTGCCCCCCTTCAGATTCACCTCGCCTCAATATCCCACCATACAAGAATAAAACCATAGGTGTCACCTCCTTCTCTGTTCAAGTAGCCAAACTATGGTACTCTTTAACCCGAACGTAAGATCCACTTATCTTCAGAAGACTACTCAAGACTTGGCTCTTCCCTATATAACCACCATACTCAAACATGACTGTACAGCATATCCCTGTGTATTAAAGCATTTATTTGGAATATATATGTGTACCCAGATATGTGTATTCCTCTGTATAAATGTGTATAACAGTTCCACAGTGGCGTGCTTCTCGCCAAAAAGAGCTTCAACGCCTCATCAGTGGTAAAAAAGGGCTATATAAATGCAAACCCTTCCCTCTTCTATACCTCCCCTATCCTTTTTCAATCCAAATAACATACTCACTTGTCCACCACTCAAATTAATTTCATATTCACTAATACTAATTTAGCACTAATCCTTTTATGTTCCAGAGTAGCATGCTACTTGCCAAGAAGCACTTCAACCCCTCATCAGGAGTGAAGCAAGAGCTACATAAATGCAAACCCTTTCCACTTCTATCCCTCCACTATCATTTTTCAATCCAAATAACAAACTCACATGTCCACGCTCAAATTAATTTCATATTTCCCTTTACTAATTCACCATTAATCCTTTTTGAGTTGTAGAGTGGCACTTTGACACCTCATCAGGTGTAGTAGGCACTATATAAATGCAATGACAATTTACAACGAGTTTCGCATGTGTTATCCACCTCACACAGCCAGCAGACACTGTATACCAAATTATGTTTTGTTTTCCTGATGCTTCCTACACTGGTTGACTAGCTAACTGGGACAGTCATAGGTTTTTTCTCACTTTATAAAGGAAAAAGTGTTTCCTATTCTCCCACACTCTCACCCAGCCAGGGATGTTCAACATTAGGTTTGATTGCCTAATTCCTCTGGTTAGAAAGGGGGGTCTGCCTCCCTCTGTGTGTCCTTGATCTCTGCAGACAAGTTAAGCTCTTTCTTGTTTTCATTCCCAACCACAGGAATCTGCTAATTGGCCATCCTTTTCCTGGCTTGTTTTGCTGCTTAATATCACAGGGGGACAAGTGAGAACATCTAGGAATTTAACGGGGAGAGCACATGATCGTAACAAATTTACGACACTTCGGTTACAACCTGTTAAGCATCGTTTTTTTGACAGTTAAATAAAAATAACTCCCCTGTGTTTGAAAAAAAGTGAAGTACTGCAAGGGTTATAAATCTTATGGGGGTGCCATGTTATTTTCCGCTCCGTCCTAAAAACCATAATGCCTTGTACTTTACCACTTTTTATGCTCCTACCCACCGTAAAAACCCCATTTGTGTACTGCGCTCTATGACTTTGTTGTTATATTGTAGCTATATAAGAAGGGCCACGGGAAAACGTGATTGCGTAGCCAGAGCACTTTCTATCGATTTACTACACTAGCAACATATTTCACCCTCCGCTGAATAATTTGAGGATATCAACAAAACATTTTTGTTTGCAGCAGAAACGGATAAAATGTTGCTAAAAAAGTGCGTTGTAATCACTAACTCCAGTTCCTTTCCCCTCCAGAACCTCGTCTCTCCTCTGCCCTCCCCCCCCCAACTCCCCCCCATTCTATTAGAATGTTCACATGGATCCCTTAAGTGTGTTTCTAAAAGTAACATCTCTTAGTGTCAACTTGCACGTGGCCAGTATTGTTGGCCATGCATGGTAAGCTGTCAATATGTAAGTAGTTCTACTTCTCTACTTCACGAGGATTGTTATATGAATAGCATCATCAAAGTCATATGCATATGTACATAGATGAGAGTAATAACTGACCATTATTAGCCAGCTATGACGCCTGTTATTAGCTACTAGTGATCTGTAAAACTATGGGGGGCTGGTTTTTAGTTTAATAAAATATTCTACAGAAACTGCTTGCAGCTTCTATCCTATATCTGTCTGTAATATTTGTAGAAATATGTATAGTGTGCATAGGAAAATAGTGATTAAGGATAGCCAATGACTGGCAATTGTGGCCAATAAGAAGTCTCAGATTCCATTACAACACACAAAGCCAGGAAGAGGGAGCCATGGAAAGGCCTAGGTGACGGACGTTTCAAAGGACTGTTGAGCAGAGAGTCTGAGGAATGGCTGGGACGTCCCACCCTGCATAGATGTCGTGCAGAGCGTGCTGTCCAGATATGCTTTAGGGTAGCTTTTACGGAGGATTATCTTCCAGAGGGAAAGTGCATTCTGTCATTCGAAATTCCCAAAACACACAACACCCTCAACGGTCATCTCTCGTGGCTGTCTGAGATAGAATAATCGAGATTACAAGTTCCAAAGCACAAAAAGGGAAATACATTTGTGCAAAAAATGGAGGAAAATACTATGCACACAAATTGATCGAACTCTTCCTTTTTAGCTAGTTATGCTTAAACAATTAAAATACTGGAGAGCAGAACAGACCAGACCATGTAAAAACTAATCTTTGGTAAAATATGGCCAAACCGAATGACAATGGAGAATGGTACTCCGAAGACAGAGAACTTTGTGTGGAATTTCCATGGTTCAAATAAATCACCAGGCGAGACTTTCATGTCAATCAGAGAAAGAACATTTAATTCTATTTAAGCCACTGGAACAATGTGCTCCTACCAAGTAACCTCTTTTACTTCAAGACGTTTCTCTGAAAGGACCTACTAAGTCATTTCCAGAATGTCTCTTGCTACAGAGAAGGAACTTCCCACTTACCCAGATACCTCGCAGCCTGAATGGACCCGAGCCTTGGTGTTGTTGAGACTCAACTGCTGCATATTGCACCGACCAGAAGCCCTGAGAAACAAATCAAAAGCTGAGGTTGTAAAATCAAGCAGCCAGACTTTGCCTCATGTTAATGAGATCACTTCACATGTCTCAGGCACTCATAGCCATTCGGAGGCATTTGGGAGCACATACAGTACATTTCAAGATGCTCTTAATTGCCTTAGAAGAAGAAAAGGCCTTGGCTCGATTTGTCTATAGGTTATTTCTGCACATAGTACACTGAGTCAAAACCAGTGATCAAGCAAAGCAGCCCTGCTCGCAAACACTACGTTCGAACGGAAGAACCATGGAAGAAGATTCATTCAGGGTGCTGGGTGCTCAACTTGAACTTGTTACCCACGGATCTAAGGAATTTGTACCAGACCTGAAAAAAAACTGAAAAGGACTGTTCAAAGAGGCTTTTCCATCCCCACTTGATTTGTCTGGGATTACTCAGCTCTACTTAAGGGATGTGGCCCTCAAGAGGGTAAAGACATCACTGTGGAAGACTGAAAGTGATCAACCTGCAGATTACACTGACATGCCAGAGAAACGTTTTTTAGGTGGTGGGATTCATGTTTCTCAAGAGCATCCATTTCTCACTAGTCTGAAACTAACCCTGTCACAAGCCAACGCTCTTCAAAGAAATTAGAAAAATAAATATATAAACAAACAGCCACTGCCTAAAACCCAATCCCTCTTTGGCCAAACGAACTCCAAAAAGGTAAAGTCCCTAAATAGGCTCAACCCACACTGTCCCTTCCTGATGGTCATGCTTACTGCCCAGACGACCTTTGAGCAACATCAGGTACATTTAAATAGTTAAATAGTTTAAGACAGATTTCTGCCGATAAAGAAATCATTCTTTGCTACTAAGACTAGAAGTGTCACCAATATGTCTAAAGAGGTATTGACATTTTCTTTTAAACATTTTGCAGCTTCTGCTGTCAGCAGGTGCTTGATGTGTCCCTGTCAAGAACTTGCGGATATGATCTTGTGTTCATATTCTGATTGTACATCACCCTGCTATACAGCAGTTACAATCTACCACTCCGATTCATAATAAAGTAGTGCAGACATTTTCCTCATTCTTCTTTTGACTTTAGAGGACACAGCTGACCCGATGAACATTAGGAGTCGAACTGCTTTATCAAATAATATTTGCCGGTTAAAATTGTGAAACAAATTGCTCATACTGTTATCCCCTTGCTCAGGTATATCATTAATGAATCAATGTGCATGCTAGAACTAAGGGGCATATGTATCAAATACCGTTAATGAGATGCTCAAATAACGATTTTTAGAGAATCGCTATTTGAGATTCGCAAAACTGGATGTAATAAAAACTTTGCATATATTTTGCCATTCCTTGGCATTCCTTAATTGCGATTCGCAAATTGCGAATCGCAATTAAGGAATACCTTCCCATTCATTCCTATGGGCTAGGAGGCCCATAGGAATAGGAATGAATGGGAAGACATTCTCAATTTGCGATTCGCAATTAGAGAATCGTAAATTGAAAATGCAATTTCAAGGGTGCCAGTGTGTCAAAAGGACACCCTGTTGCACCCCTGAAATATGTATATGTGCACATGTGGCACTTTGGAAAATCCAAAAAAGTGCATTTTTCAAAGAAATCGCTAATTATCACCAACTTGAAGTTGGTGGTAATTTGCGATTCCTTATGGCCAAATTGCACTTTTTCTGTGCTTCATACATTCCATTTAAGGAATCGCAATTTGTGATTCCTTAAATGCAATCGCAAAATAGAGAATCACAAATTTTGCGATTCTCTAATTTGTGAAGCCTTCCCAAAAGGCCTTTTCCCGTTCGCAACCGGGCCGATTCTGAGAATCGGCCCGTTAGCGACCGGGAAAAGGGCTTGATACATAAGTCCCTTCCAGACCATGCCACAATGAATCCACTTTCGGAAAAACCATCCTGGAACCCCAATAAGCACAGTGATTTCAGGTTCATTCCCAACCTTCACTACCTGGCAATGTTGCTGGAAGGGGTAATCACCTTCCTAGTCTGCATTCAGGCTGGGTATGGAAGAGAGTCTGCACTACCAGCAGTAACTGTTGAAAATAGGCAGATAGTCAACAAAAAAAGGAGTCAATAATAAAGAGATCAGTGTCATCATTTTACATCCCTTGGCAGCATTGACATGGTTGGCTGTTAGATTATGCTTATACGTGTGATCGAGCTGGGGGTAAGGCGTCAGTCTTGGGTGAATATGGTCCTTTTCAGTCAGCAGTGCCTGTTGTCTCTTTCTCTTCAACAATCGTCTGGAAGCATAGGTATTGTTTATGAGATCTTGAGAGACACTCTGATCTTGTTGCTGAGATGTCGCACATTTGCAAGTGAGTATCATGTGGTGGAGAGTGGCATTTTTAAATATAATGAGCTAATCTAGTTGTACACATAAGTTAATTATCTTCACTCCACAGTGAATGTTAAACTTTCTTTTTCTGGAGGTCTCTGCTGAGTATCTTGTCTTGCTGAGCCTACTTTTTCCACATCTTGGCTAAGCTAACTTCCTTTTTACCTTCCCCTCCAGTGATTCATCGGAGTTCTACCCTTTTTGCAGAACCCACATTTATGCCGCTCATGTTTCTCTACCCCGAGTGGGCTGGGTATGCTCAGACGTGAGTCCCAGGCTCTCCACATCACTGGAGTCAAGCTATCCAGGCTGAAGAAGGCTGATAGCCAGAAACCGGTCCTTGGATGCTTGATTCCGGTCTAGGAAAGACATGGCTTGGTAGTTCGGGCTGGACTGTTCCCATGAGGCACAGGGTCAAGGCTGATTTGCATATAGCCATTGTCGGGTGTGGAGTGCAAAAAAACGATGGATTTAGGCCCAGATCTTTGTACTGGGGTGAATGTAAGACATTGTTCTACATTCTGCCCATCAACTGTGGTTTTTGCATGTTTCTCTACTCAGCATCTGGCTCCACTGGTAACAGTTGTGCAGGGTAGACAACACTTCATATAATCAAAGAGAGATGGATCACTTGTCCTGCATAACTAGGGTATGCAGGGTTCGTTCTTACTAGTCCCACTAAAAAAAAACCTCATGCACGTGTTTTAGATGGTAACTTGAGCGGTATATCTTGGTTCTCCGCTTTCCCTCACACGTGTGTGCATAATCATTGGGTTTGGTTGTTTTGCAGCCTCCACCAGAAGGTTTTACCCTTAGTTAAGAGCAGTAGTGACCAGTGATGTGCTTGTGGATTGGTGAAGTGAATGGGTTTAAAATTCTCTTCTTTCCAGGTTAGTATGCTTATTCGTTCTGGATTCAGAGACAATAAAATAAGATTAAGTGACTGAGAGTGATTATGACTCTCTCACATTGTGGTAAGTGATATAGGTCAAAATGAACTGATTTAAACAGAGAAGCACTCCTTGATTTTTTATCTTCCTTCTCTAAGATTTATCAATCTAATCACAAGCATGCTGCGGAGGTGGCACGTCTATCCACTCTCCGTGCCCCAAATTTGTACTTCCTAACTTGAATGGACTAGCCACTCAACCTCTGCGCACTGTTGCTATGTGTGAAACTAATCACAATCTCAATTTCTCTACTAAAAAACTCTACACAAAATGCTTTGAACTTGGTTTTAGACCTTATTCATCTTATACAAAACATATGCTATGTTTTTATTCTTCAAACATAGTTTTAATTTGATTTTAGTCATCAACTTTGAAAATCAATAACATATTTCAATGAATTCCACATTATATATAATACAACATTTCATTTCATGAAGGAGTAACGTGCTGATGATGCCCGATGCATTTCGAGTCCCAGTGGACTCTTCCTCAGGGGCCTGAAACTGAATATGTACAGTAGCATAAGTAAACCATGTTATAGGCACTTCACATAAATCCTTCAAAACATTCTAAATGTAGCAAGCAATACAAAAGTTCACTGTTATCTGGACCGGTGTAAAAAAGATTCCATCACCACACCATAATCTGTGAAAAACATAATCTGTAAAAAACAACTCTTAAATGTACTCACTCTCCAGATGAGGAATATATCCACCGTCTGTCAAAAACGCAAAAAAGTAACAATAAATGAGGCTCCGATCAACTTCAGCCTGAAATGGACACATGTACTCAGGGACGTCACTACATCTTACCTCGGTCTTTACTAAGTCTCAATCCGTCAGCCTCTGCCTCCGGGACAACTATCTTCCGACACCTTAAACAAACGGAACAGACTATTCAGCCTCTCATCCTCCTCATAGTTCCTCGTACACCCTGCCCCATAACACTCAAAAGTTACCTTAAATCCGCCAAGTTGATGCTCACTCGTTACTACCAAATTCTTAATAACTCCTCACATTGCTCCTCCAGCATCTCCCGGCTTTAAATGAACCCCACCTCTCGCAACTCTCGAGTGCTTCCGCTATCAACATAAAAAACGGACTTCTCAGCCTTCTCTCTAACCCCTCACGCCATCTTAGCCTGGTGTAAAAACCTATAGAGACTGTCTCTCAAACCGATCTAACAATACTCCTTCCGTAGAGCATGAATGTTATTGCAAAACACCTCTCCCTTTCAGACAACAACATGAACCTGCCACTAAAAACAAGAACAACAAATTTCACTGTTTATGGCCAAAAACCTCCCGACTTTACATGCGCCATCTTGGTGCAGTGTGGATCAATATCAGAACTCCAATGGTTTGAAACCGACCTCTGAAAACAACGGCTAAATAGATGACATAAAATAAAAATAATGGTGAATAATAAATAATAAATAATAATGTGTGCAACTGTAAACAAAAAGGTTTTTTTCGTGAACAATATTTTACATTACAGCAATACAACTGAATCTGTTACAATACATCAAAAGCTCTTATTGACAGTCAGAAACCTACAAATGCACTAGACTATGGGTGCACCCTCCTTTACAATTACAGGAAACACGAATAATCAATTTTCTCATTGAGCCCTTTTGGCTCCTGAGTCCCTAATCTTTTTATCCAGAATAATTCTCTTTGAAGGAGGGATCTGGTCAGATCCACACCTTCTACTGATTTAATTTTTTCCAGGACTGAAAACTGTATCTGGGAGATATTATGTTTGTTTTCCAGCCAATGTTTTGCGAGATTGCTTTTAATGTTGGCATTCCTAATGGTACTCTTATGTTCCGATATTCGGATTTTCAGTTTTCGTTCAGTTTTTCCAACATAAAGTTTACCACAAGGGCATTTGATGTAATAAATCAGATTATTGGAATTACAATCACAATATTAATGTAATGATAGGGTTTGCCCTGTGTGTGGATGATGTAAATTTGCCCCAGTGATGACATTGTGACAATGGACACAGTTCATACAACGTTTCATCCCTTTTTGAACTCGCTCTTGATTTATCAATGGTGTGTTTAGCAGTTCCTTCAAATTTTTTGATCTAGTGTACGCAAAAATGGGTCTTTGTGAAAAGATCCCTTCAAAGTCTGGTTCGTGCTGTAACAGTTTCCAATGTCGGGTGATGATGTTTTTAATCTTCATGGAACTGGTAGAGAATTTAGAGACAAACACATGCCTTTCTTGTACTTTCTTGGGTTTTTGTTTGAGAAGATTCTCTCTATCGTACGCTTTGATCCGATCCTTAGTTTTCTCCAAAACCCCTTGGGGGTACCCCTTTCCGTGTATTTTAAATGTTGTAGATTTAAATGTTTCTCCAAATCCTCAGGGTCTGAACAAATCCTTTTAATTCTCATGTATTGTGACATCGGTAGATTGTCTTTGAGATTTTGCGGATGAAAGCTCTGATACAAGAGTGAGTTATTCACATCTGTTTCTTTTTGAAATACTTCAGTGCAAATTCTTCCTTCCTTTAGAATGATTGCTATATCCAAAAATGAAATTTCACGATCACTGATGGTGTGAGTGAACTTAATTTGCTCAACATGTGTGTTTAGTAAATCAATTTTCTGTTCCAAGGTTTCTCTACTTCCTGACCATAACACAAAAATATCATCGATAAACCTTTGGTACAAAATGCTTTTATCTCGCCACTCTTCATCTGTGTAAATGAAATCTGATTCAAACTTTGCCATAAATGTATTGGCATATGCTGGTGCCCCAGCAAATCCCATCGACGTTCCATTCTGCTGCAAAAATAACTTAGAATCCCACTGGAAGTATCTGTGGTGCAAACAAAAATGTAGAAGTTCCAAAATAAATACTTTTTCAGCTCTCATGGTTGTTTGATTTAACAAGGCCCATTCCACAGCTTCCAGTCCTGATTGGTGCGGAATAGATGTATATAAAGATTTAACATCTATTGTACAGAGTAACAAATTTTGAGTGATAGGGATTCCTTTAAGTTTCAATAGAAAATGATTTGTATCTTTGATATACGAAGGCCAATTCTGGACAAACTGTTGCAAAAATGTATCAATGTATTGACCCAATGGCTCAAATATAGTTCCACATCCGGTGACGATGGTTCTCATTGGTGGATTGTGTTTATCCTTATGAACCTTAGGAAGCATGTAAAGGCGAGGACGCCTAGGATGTTGTACAGTGAGGAATTGTTTCGTGGATTTTGAAATATAACCCAACTCATGAGCTTGATCCAATATTGTTTTTAATGTTGTTTCCAAATCATTGGTGGGATCTTCATCTAATTTCAAATAAGTTGTTTCATCGGAGACATGTTCATTGACTTTTTGTAAATAGAATTCTTTATCCATCACGATAATAGCTCCTCCTTTATCTGCCTTTTGGATAAATAACTGTCATTGTTCTGTAGGCTTTTCAAAATGTTTCTGTCCGAAAGATTCTTAGTTTTAGATTTCCGAAAGCTCAATTTGTCTAGGTCATTTTGCACTGACTTTTCGAATGCATCCAGGATTTTATGTGATACTGGAGATTGGTATTTAGACTTCGGTTTGAACTCCATCAATTCCATTGGTTCCTTTTCTGGTTGTTTAGAGAACACATTCGTTAAAAAATGCCTTAATCTAAGAACTCTCATGAATTTGAAAAGAGCTACTTCACTTTCCAGAATGTTCGTGTCATAGGTTGGGACAAAGCCCAATCCTCGGTTTAAAACTCTTAATTCATCTGCTGTTACTTCTGTTTTGGATATGTTCATTACCAAATGTATTTGTTGCTCCGTGTTCGTGCTCCTTCTTTTACCTCTCCTTGTTTTGTTTTGGGTTTTCCTGGTGGTTGATTTAGCTCCCCGGCCTGGGGGAAAAGAAGACTTTGATGTTCCAGAAGCTGAAGCAGTTTCTATGGTTCCCACTCCTCCAGATGTTCCTGAAATCTGTGTTTGTGCTGGTGGTCTATTCGCACTGAGGTCGGTGTCTGACACTAGACTTTCTTCAGATGTTGTCCGTGCTTTCTTTTTTGGAAATACACTTCTTTGGGCATACACCTCTGCCCAAGTGTAGACTTCGTTTAGCTTGTAATCAAGCGTGTCTCTTTTAAATTTCCTTAGTTTCCCCTCTTGGATTTCCTTAGAGTATTTATCCAATTTAGTGTTAATGTCATTCAAAACTTTTAAAAAATGTGAAGTGCCTATAACATGGTTTACTTATGCTACTGTACATATTCAGTTTCAGGCCCCTGAGGAAGAGTCCACTTGTGGTATATAAATAAATAATACCGGATCTAGGTTTTACTGGACATAGCAATAACAGATAGCTCAATAAATAAGAGTCAAGATTCGAGGTAGTAGGAGTATGCAGGTTTAATACAGCATAAGGACAGGAACAGGACAACCTGCACAGGAATAGGATGACAGGGCCCGGCAGCTGCCGGGGCTGGATCTGGGATGAGCGCGCTAACTTTAATAACAATGTACAAGCATATATACTAAAACAGTTGCATTACAATGAATACAGTAGGCGGAGCAGTGGGTGTGGTCAATAGCAGTCGCGAAAGATAAGGGTGAAAGTGGGTGTAACAGGAGGCGTATACATAGACATGTGATGTAAACGTAACGGAATATGTCATAAATGGGGCGGAAACATGGAGGGGGCTACCTAAGGAGCCGGGACCTCTGACCTAATGGTGCGCGCAAACTGACAATGAAGTGTTACTAGGAGAAGCTGGGGGCTATGAACTCTGTGCTAGGAGTAGAGACTGAAGTCTGGAGAGTCAGGGCGACATGTACCTAAACCCTATCTAGTATCTAATGTTTAGAGGACATGTTGATATAAACTAAAAGTCAGGAGGGGAGAGGCTAACAGACTCTAAGACTGGTGTATGCATTATTCTACATGTAGTGCGTGATGAAGAATATTAAATGACCATAAATACAGTATTTCTCTTACATGGAGACGTAAAGGCTAGACTGTGACGGAAACTATTGATGCGATTCAGTAGCTTAGGAATGCAGAGAAGGAGGGCTGGACTGATAACTAGAATCATAACATACTCTTGGCAGACTCGTAGGCAGAGCCAGGCCGAGCCGGGCACTGTGAGGCAGGAAGTAGGTGAAGGGTCGAGAATACAGGTGGGGCTGTATCGCTCCTCAGCGAGGGCTCAGGAGACAGGAGCTGAATCTGGTGTCCAGGCCCTTTTGAGGCCTAGAAACGGGGACTTTTCAATGAAATAACGTGCACACTGAGAAACGTGGCAACGTAGCTTTACATAGGCCTAATATTCGTAGTATTCACGAGAACTGGAAACTGGCATACTAGAGATGGACACAACTGTAATTGCGTCTTTAGTCGAACATGGGGGATACATATGCATATTAATCATGCACATATAACATAAGATGGGGAACACGTAGGGGCACAGAACATGGCAAAATTTACTTTTCCACATTCCCTCCTTGTCACTACGTTTCCATCAGGAAACATCAATATTCATGATACCATCTATCATTTCATACAGTATCATTTGCTCGTCTCGAATTGTCTTGGAACGGGATTTAGAACGGGACTTGGGACTAGGAATACAAGAGGTAGCACAAATGCCACAAATCGCAGGGCCACATTGTATACAGAGGCAGCAACTGAATATGATCGCTACTGCAATACCTAGAAATGACAATACTTTCCATCCCCAGGCGGAAATTATATTCCAGAACCAACCGGACCATGTCCAGGTGCCTGGATCTTGGTGTAACATATGGGCAATTTTATGGAGTCTGGTTATAGCTGAATAAACAGACGGCGCGTTATTAGGAATGAAAATGCAGCAACTAGATCCGATGACTCTACATGCCCCGCCCCTATCGGCCAGTATGACGTCAAGGACGAGACGATTCTGGAGCACGACAATTCTCATAAAGGATTGCTCCTCGGTTAAGTTACCTAGAGCAGAAGTAGTCTCAATCACTACTGCTTCAAGGGTTCTCGTTAATCTACGTATCAGTTTACTATTCACAACAGTACCTAAATAGGGGAAGATACCTTTATTGATATCTATATATTGTTCTAGAGCAGTTTCAGTATAATCGACAATCGGGAGGTTTCTTTTGTGTCTAGTATGTACTAGGTGGGAATTCCTATGATAGTCAGGTGGGGCTAGAAAAACTGGTGGCAGTAGGAATGCAATGTAACAGGTTCCCTCCCAATCGAGGGGCAGACGAACATATGCGGTCTGACCACAAACAAAATAAGAATGACGTGAAGCTTTGAAAATAGATTTCCTACTGTCACTATACTTGACAATAGTAGTACAATCACTATGTCCTACATGTACGGAACCATTCTTTCGGACACATAATTCGCCTTTAACTGGTAATACTGACATAGCAGGTAAGTCTGGAGTAGTATCAGACTGAACATTCAGGACCATGAAATTCGAAGAATAATTACCTAAATTGTAAACTTCATTTTCTAGATCTAACCCTGTTCTGTGGGGAAGACCTTGCTTGTCTGGAAAACATGTACTGTTAAGAAAAGACATATCTGTTGAGGATGACGTTAACGTGGACCATGCTCCACATGAACCATTATGTGAAAATGGATAAGGAAAGAGTGGCAGAACTCCCTTCGGTGTCTGGAAAGGGGGGAGTCGACCACACACCCAACAATTAGTGGCATTGCTGGTCTGGTGTGAATAATGTAACATGCGGATAAAGGAATTATTACGCATAGCAAGACGATATGAGAGTTCATGAGAAGGCAGATCACTAAACGTGTGCTCTACTGTAGCATTAGAAGACTTATTTACATGAGAAACTGGAAAATACAAATAAAAAGCATAACTGGTGCAGGTAGTCATAAGGCTGAAAAACAATATGAAACTTAGAAAAACGATACATCGGATTGAGTTTTGACTAACTCTCTCACTATGGGGGTCTATTTTATACATGTCAGAAACCGGTCTAACCGTTTCACCTAGGGGAGGACTTAGACAATCAAACTGGCTGACTTATTTTACTAGACCTTAATTTTTGCTTATACTCCTGTTGCGGAGTTTTCTCTAACAGGGAGGGTTCAGTATCATTGTCTTTTGCGGGACAGTCCTTAAGAATAGTACTTTGGCAGTCTTTCAAATCCTGGGAAATGTTCTTAGAAACAGGCTTCAGTCCGTAAAATCTTTTCACATGAGACAGGTGGACCCAGCCCTTCCTGCCTTCCAGCTTGACGGCAGTACGGGTGGCCAGGAGGACCTGTCGGGGTTCCTTCCAGCGAGGCTCCAGCGGACTTGAACGATCAAAATTCCTCACGAGAACCATGCATCCGGGAACGATTTCATGCGGTGCCACCTCGGTATTGTCTGGAAATGCGGCGGCAACCTGTGAACGACAAGAGTGTAGGGCAGACATCAAGGAAGCTAGGTAATCTGTCAGCATATTACTTGAAACATCGGTGATACTTCGGGGTCTAGGTGTACCCCACATATTAGGGGGGCGGCCGAATACGACCTCATACGGGGACAGACCTGATCTGGAATGTGCGACCATGCGCATATAAAACAAGGCGACTGGCAGGGCAACTAACCAGTCTACACCTTTCTCTTTACAAATCTTGGCAATACGGATTTTCAGGGTCTGATTATGTCTCTCTACGAGACCAGCTGCTTCTGGATGGCGTACACAATGGAACTTCCACTGGTACCCTAACAACAGGGAAATGTGTTTCATGAGCTCAGATGAGAATGGCTGGCCGTTATCAGAATATACGACTCTAGGGAGTCCATAACGGGGGAAGAATTCACGAACTAACTGCTTGGCAGTGGTCGCGGCTGTGTAATCTGGGACTGGATATGCTTCTGTCCATCTGGACAAAGCGCATACAACTACAAGGACATACTTGAAACCTCGACATCGCTCCATCTGAATATAATCCATCTGGAGGACTTCAAAAGGGTGGTCAGGGGGCTGGAATCCACCTTGTTCCACCGGGACACTTTTACCTGGATTAAACTGGCAACATATCATACAGGTACGGACTTTCTGCTTGGCTGCAGCTCGTAAATGCTTGTTGAACCAAATGTTCTGGATACTGTCTAACATAGCTTTTTCTCCTAAATGTGCTGGACTATGTGCGGTATTGATAATGACTTAAACCATGGAGTCGGGGAGAAACCATGTGGCTCTACCCTTCGTTACCCATCCCTGATCTGTCTGGACCCCTCCTTGTTCGGACCATTTCTTGATTTCATCGGGAGTAGCATGTAACTGGATATCTATGACATCTTGAGTGGGGTCCTTAACTGTCATACATGTAGTCGGATCTGGAGTATGTGTCTGTATCGGATTAACTGACATGTCTGGAGTCTGTGCTGTAAGCTTGGCTGTGCGATCTGCTAGATCATTACCTTGAGAAATGGTGTCAGTAACTTTCGTATGTGCTTTGCACTTCATGATAGCAATAGATGTCGGTAAGTGTATGGCATCTAACAGAGCTTGAATAAGGAGACCATGCTGAATCTTGGTTCCATGAGAAGTCATGAAACCTCTCTCCTGCCAGAGCACTCCGAAGTCGTGTACAACTCCAAATGCGTAACGTGAATCTGTATAAACATTAACTTTCAGGTTCTTGGCGTGTATGCAGGCTTGTGTCAGAGCAACTAGCTCTGCTGCTTGAGCAGACAGAGTGTCAATACGGTGTGTTTCTATAACTTCAGTGTCAGTAGTCACTGCATACGCGGCTACTAGTTCTCCTGTACTTGTTCTCATACATGAACCATCCACATAAAGTGTCAGGTCGGGATCTGGTAATGGAATATCTGTCAGATCTTGTCTTGGCTTAGTCATAATATTAACTACTTCCACACAGTCGTGTGTGGCAGGATTTGAATTAACTGACGGTAACAGTGTAGCAGGATTTAGAACGTTGCAGCGTCTAATTTCTATGTGTGGCTGGAACAGTGTCAATTCATAACCTGTTAAACGTGCAATTGTCAAGTGCTGAGTCTGGGTTCGGTTTAAAAGAACTTCCACGGAGTGTGGGACTTGTACTGTCAAGGAATGTCCTAATACTATGGAATCACTTTGTCTGATAGCTAGTGCTGTGGCTGCAACTGACTTGAGGCACGCAGGCAGAGCCTGGGCTACAGGATCTAATGTGCTTGAGAAGTAAGCACAAGGCTTGTACTGTCCTGCTTGATCTTGTGTGAGAACAGATAATGCTGTACCTTCACGTTCAGTGACGAAAAGTGTAAAAGGCTTACTGTAGTTCGGTGTAGCTAGAACTGGAGCTTGGCATAAAGCTTTCTTTAACTCATTGAAACTAAGTGTATGTTCAGATGTCCAAGGGAGGACAGTCGATACGGCTGCCTCCTGTGTCGTTAACTGTATCAGTGGTTTAGCTAGAAATGCATACTGAGGAATCCATTGTCTGCAATAAGAAGTAAGGCCGATAAAAGCACGTACCTCCTTCTGTGTCTTGGGTTGAGGAAGACTCGCTATTAACTGGATACGGTCTGGTGTCAACTGCCTACCCCACTTGGACAGTAAGTGGCCTAAGTAGATCACTTGCTGTACACAGAATTGAAGCTTCGAAGGGGACACCTTGTGCCCCATCTCGGCTAGAAAATACAAGACTGTGAGTGATGCTCGCTCGCAAGCACGTTCAGAACGGGCTGTGATCAATAGATCATCGACATATTGGAGCAGGGCAGTGTCAGTTGGCATGTGAATGTTGTCTAGTTGTCTCTTAAGCGCTTGACTGTAAATACTAGGACTTTCTGTGAAACCTTGAGGAGCTCGTGTGAACATATAGCTCCTTCCATTTAAACAAAAACCGAAAAGAAACTGGCTGTCTGGATGAATGGGTACACTGAAAAATGCGTTCTTGAGGTCTATGACTGTGAAAAATGACGCTTCGGAATCAATGGCTGTCAGTAGGGAAGAAATATCTGGGACAACTGGGTACTGGGGATTAATACATTTATTGAGTTCTCGTAGGTCAATCACTAATCGATATACTGGGGGTGCATTTGGATCAGTACGTTTCATGACTGGAATGATCGGAGAATTACATACATTGGAGTCAGTTTCTACAACTACTCCTTGAGCCATGAGCTCGTCAATAATTTTGGATAAGGCTGCTACAGCCTCAGGTGGCAATCTGTACTGTCTGATTCGTGGTAACACTACACCTGGTTTGAGAGTCACACGATGGGGTGTGATTTGCATAAGACCTACATCAGTTGGACCTTGCGCCCATAGATGCTGCGGAACATTAGACAATCTTGGATCAAAATCTCGTAATACATAGTGACCCTTGAAGTCACGTAAAAACAGGCGTATTCCCTCTGGGGAGCAGCAAATAACTGCACCTAATTCTTTCAGTGTTTTAATGCCTAACAGATTTTCTGGACATGACTTCGTAAGTAACAGATCAGTAGTGCGGGACAATGGACCTACTTCTAGAGTAACTGGCTTAGATATCTCGTTTACAATAGGCTTTCCTGAAAATCCAAGGGAAACATTTCTAGAGCCTGAGAGCGGAGCCCCTGGAACTTCGGCGTGACTGATGGTCGTCCTACTTGCCCCTGTATCAATCAGAAACTTTCTGTCTTTCCCTAGTACTTGACTATGAACATAGGGACCTTCTTGATCTACAGGAATCTCGATGAGAGGCAAGCCTACCTCCCTCTCTAGGCTGTTTCATGAATATGGCTGATACTCTGGATACTCAGACTGTGCATACTGGTACATCTGCTGTGTAACATGCTGTGTTGCAGCAATAGGCTGCGGTGCTGGAACTGTCTGTTGTGCATTCTGTGACTGAGAAGTCTGTGAAACTTGTTCTTGTCTAGACGGACGTGGTCTTTCTTTAGTCTTACCGGTAGCTATATTGTGTTTCAGAACTGCACACTCGTTTATAAAATGACCTGGCTGTTTACAATAATTGCATGTCCCTTTAACGGGAGCTGCAGGATGACTGGCTTGATTCGGACCCCTCTTCTGACTGTCTTGAGGAACAGATTGTGCAACTAGTACTTTCATTTTCGTGTCTTTCATACGTTTTCTTTCATGATCTTGCTCTTCTCTGATTCTATTCTGGTGGTACTGGAGCATCTGTAACATCTGGGACGGGGTACTAGCTTGCCATGTACTTTCGACTTTCAAAACTCGATTCTTAACTTGTGGACTAGAATTCTCAACTAATTTAGTAACAAAAAGATGAGGGTATGACTCACTACTTGTCTTGAGGCCACTGTTTATGATAAAACATTTCTCAAATCTAGAATAAAAATCACTAGTGTCTTCGTCTTGTTTCTGTTTACAGGCTGAGATTGCATCCCAGTCTTCCTTTCTAGTTGCTAATAATCTGGGCAAAACTTGTATTAACAGTTCTGGTAATTCTTTACATTTCTCTCCAAGACCGGTACCTGGTACTCGTATCTTATCTTCAGCTTCTAGAACTGCCCAATCGATCTTTTTCTCTCCCACCTCCCAATCTTTTTCCTTGAGTTTCTCGTATACCCCTGCGGGCAACAGGACCTTTAGCATTTTAATAATATCTGGATACGTGTATTCTCCCATACGGAGCATGTCTTTTAATTCTCGGTGGAACCCTGCTGGATCTTTGTCATGACAGGGAATTAATTTCTTCATCTCTAAGAGTTCCATCTTTGTAATCGGGGTGTAAACAAACACTCGTTGCATTTCACCATCTGTTGTCCTGACTGGGTGTACTTCTCGTAACGGATTCTGTCTATCTATGTAAAACGGTTTACTTTCTGGAGGTGAGACATGAACAAAATGCGGGTTCAAGAACGTTCTATATTTGTGGCGCTGTTCTAGAATGATACTAATTAAATCGGTACCTAAACCTTTCCATCTATACTGGAGTAACTCGTTCAGGACATCGTGTAACGGACCTGGATCAGAATGTTGACCCTCATACAGAGTAATGAGGTGCTGGATCATATACATACCCACCAGTCGTTGCTCGGCTGGGGGCAGTTTCAGAAACATTTGTGCCACTATTTCATCTGGAAAAGTGGTTGAATCAGTAATCCATCGGACTGCTGATCGGGCTATTTCTTGTTCGTGCATAGTACTTAACTCACTGTAACCGATTCGTGATTTTAGAATGTGATCGGTAGCTTGAAATACTTGTTCTAGAGAACCTTGTTCTGGTGCTGGATGAGGAACAGTTTTCTTGTAGTCTAGACGTGAATGTCGGTCTGGAAATCTAGATTTTCCTACATACGCTATTCTGGCGGGATTCTCGTCCTCTACCTCTTCAGTAGAAGAGTCATTCTCTTTCTCGCTTACTTGTGCTGCTTTACGTTGTTCATGTAACTTTATTATTTCTTTACGAATTCTCTTGTACATACTCTCTATACTACTAATAGTTCTGTGTTTACCCTCGGCTATATTATCACTCCACCTTGTCAGGATTCTCATTTCGGCCGGATCTTTGGTCGGATAATCTTGTTCTCTTATTAAACAATTAATCAGAAACTTTAATAACATGAGCTGGATCTCAGCTTTCCTTTGAGACATGGCTTCGCCAATACTTTCTGGATCATCCCCTGTACGGATGAAACGATATATTCTGTCTAGATCTTCTTTCATATTCGGTAGGGTGTCCAAATACCCGGTCACCCGTCTTACACGGATGGAATATATAACTGTACTATCATCACCTGCAACTGGATCATAACGGCATTCAGTAAGAGCTCGTCGGATATCTGCAACGGACTTATATTTGGGCGTACGCTGTAACGCACATTCATGTAACTCGACTAATGTTAAACGTTGGTGTGGTGGCGGGGTACCAGGAGGACCTCCTCCTGCGGCCCCTATACCGGAATCATCGACTGATACTCTTCGTGCTGGCAGAGTGGGAAATTGTAATGTGGGCTGAACCGGGGGTACCGTGGCAGGTACTCCGGTGTCTGGAGGAGCAGGATTTACATTATTTACAGGAGCTGGCGGAACAGGATTTGTATATTCTGGGACTGTGTCGTCCAAGTAGGACAAAATAAAAATATCAGCTGCGGTCGGTTTGTGACGTAGCTTGGTCGGAACTAATGGTGGCGGAAAATTACTGGATGCCTCCGGGGTTGCTTTTGGCAAGCCCTCGGCAAGAAGAGGATACATACCCTTAATGAGGGCATTCCTCTGTCTGTCTGACTGTTCGGCTTTGACTCGTTCACCTATCTCGATTAATTCCCTTTCGTGGGCTCGTTCTAAGGATTCTCTACTTAGTTCTGACTTTCTGATTTCTTTTTCGGTTCGTTTATGAGATTCTTTGCGCCATAACTCGATGGCATCTTTCTGTGACTGTCTGGCTTTCTTTTTCCATAATGCTTCTTCTACTCGCATGATGCACTCGGCATCCCATGTACCCGATACGGGCCATCTATACTTTTCTTCTAACTGTTTGGTATACTCTACCCATAAATCTAGATACAATATGGCACTTATGCCATGCTTCTGATACATAAAATGACCTGGACTGTCCCTAGGCGGGACAGGAACTGCTTCTTCTAACAGACCTTTTCTAGTTCTTAACTGACGTAGTCTGGAAAATAACGGCATGACTGAACTGTAACCTAGACACAATACGTAATTACAATACACAATGAACACGATAATTACTCCACAGTCATACCACGACATTAAAATACATGAAGAACATTTAAAAATAACAGTTCGAACAGAATACATGAATTTTCTCGAGAACAGAACTGACTAGAACAGAAACTAGATGCACTGCTAAAACAGTACGAAACTCACCGGTCTCATAAAGAGACACGTCAGGACCCGCATCCACCGAAGTGGACACTTCGTTTTGGGATCTGTGTACCACCAAACCCCACGGACCAGAGACAATTAGATTGACCCTGTCTAGATACTACCCCAGCAACGGTACTCACCGGGCAGCAAGAGCGGAAGGCCTCGGACTGGACTGGACTGCTTCAACGCCGGACGGACGAACTTCGGACTTCAGTTACGGGTGGGCCTCCGGATACCTCGGACCTTGGACTCTCGGCTTGGGCTCTGGTCGGGACTCGCCGCGTTCCTCCACCGCCTCGTCTGGATGCTGGACCGCAACCTCCGTCTCCTCCGTGGGCCTGAGGGATACTTGAAGCAGAAATATCTGCCGGTGCGCAGAAGAGTTCCGTCACGGCTGCAGAGGGTCAGGGGGCATACGTGGCTTCACCGGCGCGTGGGGAAAGGGCAAGTCCCTATTCGGGCGCCATTATGTGGTATATAAATAAATAATACCGGATCTAGGTTTTACTGGACATAGCAATAACAGATAGCTCAATAAATAAGAGTCAAGATTCGAGGTAGTAGGAGTATGCAGGTTTAATACAGCATAAGGACAGGAACAGGACAACCTGCACAGGAATAGGATGACAGGGCCCGGCAGCTGCCGGGGCTGGATCTGGGATGAGCGCGCTAACTTTAATAACAATGTACAAGCATATATACTAAAACAGTTGCATTACAATGAATACAGTAGGCGGAGCAGTGGGTGTGGTCAATAGCAGTCGCGAAAGATAAGGGTGAAAGTGGGTGTAACAGGAGGCGTATACATAGACATGTGATGTAAACGTAACGGAATATGTCATAAATGGGGCGGAAACATGGAGGGGGCTACCTAAGGAGCCGGGACCTCTGACCTAATGGTGCGCGCAAACTGACAATGACGTGTTACTAGGAGAAGCTGGGGGCTATGAACTCTGTGCTAGGAGTAGAGACTGAAGTCTGGAGAGTCAGGGCGACATGTACCTAAACCCTATCTAGTATCTAATGTTTAGAGGACATGTTGATATAAACTAAAAGTCAGGAGGGGAGAGGCTAACAGACTCTAAGACTGGTGTATGCATTATTCTACATGTAGTGCGTGATGAAGAATATTAAATGACCATAAATACAGTATTTCTCTTACATGGAGACGTAAAGGCTAGACTGTGACGGAAACTATTGATGCGATTCAGTAGCTTAGGAATGCAGAGAAGGAGGGCTGGACTGATAACTAGAATCATAACATACTCTTGGCAGACTCGTAGGCAGAGCCAGGCCGAGCCGGGCACTGTGAGGCAGGAAGTAGGTGAAGGGTCGAGGATACAGGTGGGGCTGTATCGCTCCTCAGCGAGGGCTCAGGAGACAGGAGCTGAATCTGGTGTCCAGGCCCTTTTGAGGCCTAGAAACGGGGACTTTTCAATGAAATAACGTGCACACTGAGAAACGTGGCAACGTAGCTTTACATAGGCCTAATATTCGTAGTATTCACGAGAACTGGAAACTGGCATACTAGAGATGGACACAACTGTAATTGCGTCTTTAGTCGAACATGGGGGATACATATGCATATTAATCATGCACATATAACATAAGATGGGGAACACGTAGGGGCACAGAACATGGCAAAATTTACTTTTCCACACACTGGGACTCGAAATGCATCGGGCATCATCAGCACGTTACACCTTCATGAAATGAAGTGTTGTATTATATATAATGTGGAATTCATTGAAATATGTTATTGATTTTCAAAGTTGATGACTAAAATCAAATTAAAACTATGTTTGAAGAATAAAAACATAGCATATGTTTTTGTATAAGATGAATAAGGTCTAAAACCAAGTTCAAAGCATTTTGTGTAGAGTTTTTTAGTAGAGAAATTTAGATTTTTCACAGCCTGCTGGGCAGAAAATCTGGATTTTATTAAGGACACGGAGGCTAATATTATGCAAATCCCCTTTATTACCACAGCTCAGTAGCAACAATTGAAGAATACAGAACTTCAATGAACATTCTGAGTAAGAATAAAGTTCCTTAGAAACCATCTCTCATCCTTCTTTGTCCAAACTGCGAAGAAAGATGAACGTGAGATAAACTTGAAGATCAAAGGTTGAAGATCCAAATTTCATAACCAAAAATCCAGAACGAATTATTCTGAAAGAAAAAAGTAAATATCGTAAAAACAGTCAACTGGGAGGGTTTAAGAAAAAGAGGTGGGATAATATTAGCCTCCGTGTCCTTAATAAAATCCAGATTTTCTGCCCAGCAGGCTGTGAAAAATCTAAATTTTATGGCACGACACAGAGGCCATATTATGCAAGTTTGAAGTGCATTAAGAACATTTTCAATCACATTAGGTATTGGTTTGAAATAACATGCTCTAAACATACTATCATTTGACCAATCTGCAGCTCTAAGGATGTCTTGTAATCCTCCACCTAAACAGAAAGCTTTTGAGGCTGAAGCACCTCTTAAGGAATGAGCACCAAAGATGGAAATATCAACACCACTTTCATGCATATCGTTTTAACCCATCGAGCAAGGGTTGGGGAAGAGACCCCTTTATGAGGAGATCTATAAGAAATTAACAGTTGTGATTCATTCATTCTTAGATGTTTCGTTCTTTTTTCATACTCTTTTAAACATTTAACCACACAGAGTCTATCATTCGCAGAGAAAAAGGGATAGAAAATAGTAGAGGACAGAGTCTTCGTTCGTTTCTTCAGGTAAAAACAAACTCCTTCAGGTTGAAAAGCCCTACTTGAAATGTCTAAAGCCTTAACGTCTGAAGTTCTTCGAAAAGATACCAGACAAAGTAAAACAGTAATTTTAAAAGAAATGCGTTTAAGCGAGAGAGAAGATTTATCTCCCCACGATGGTAAAGTTCTAAGTACCAGAGTAATGTCCCACAGTGCGGTATATTTTGGACCAGGAGGGTTTAGAACCCTCATGCTTCTCATTATCTTTTTAGTTAGAAGATTTTGTCCAACTGATATTCCATTAACTAATGAATGACCGGCTGAGATCGCGGATCTATAAACATTAACGGTTCTGTAAGACAGACCTGACGTAAAAAGATCCGAAAGATAATTGATAACATTGACTAGATCAGTTGAAATGGGATCGTAACACCGTTGAATGCACCAGCGAACCTATTTGTTCCATGCCAGTCTATAAGCTTTCCTTGTGCCAGACGCCCAAGATTCTGAAATGAGTTTGAAAGCATTCGACGAAAGTCCAGGGACTCTCCATTGTCTCCTGAAATCTTCCATGCCATCAGAGTTAGAAGGCCCTGCTCTACAAGGGAATGTGTATGACCCTCTGGATCTAGAAGGATTTCTTTGAAAGAAGGAATTAAAATTGGAAAATCTATGCTAATTTCCAGAATAATCAGAAACCACGCTTGGGATCTCCAAAGGGGAGTTATCACGACCATGCTCTGGTTGTAACATCGGGCATGAAGGAGAAGGCGAGGGAGCATTGAGAAGGGGGGAAAAGCATAAGGTGCTAGGTTTGTCCAGTCTTGTAAAAAGGCATCCACTTTCGTGGCCTGAGGGTCTGGTCTCCAACTGAAGAAGTCTTTCAGATTGGTGTTTATACGGTCCGCAAACAGATCTGTTGTGAATGGGCCCCACATCGATTGGATGGATAGGAACACATCTCTGTTCAGTCTCCAGTTGCTGGAGTCCTTGAAATTCCTGGAGTACCAATCTGCAACTTCGTTCTTCACTGCGGGAATATGTTCCGCTACAACTGAAATACCTTTGTTCAAACAGTAGTTCCATAGGCCCTTCGCTAAGTCTGTCAAATCTTTGGAATGAGGACCGCCCAGTTTGCTGACATAGCGAACTGCTGACACATTGTCCATTCGTAAAGTTATACTGCATTTCATTGAATCTTGAGTGAAACAACGAACCGCAAAAGAACCTGCTAGTAACTCTAAGCAGTTGATATGCAATTCTTTTTCTTGTGGGGTCCAGAGACCCCCTGTTGAAGAGTTTCCACATCTTGCACCCCAGCCTTCTAAACTCGCATCTGATTCTATTATTAAATCTGGTGGTTCTCCGAAAATGGCTCTTCCATTCCTGAGCCACCAAAGTAGTTCGGTTTTTGATTCTTGGTCTAATTAAATTAGTTGGGAATATGATGTGTTGGATCTCAAGTGTCTTGATTTGAGTCTTTGAAGTGCCCGATAATGTAGGGGTCCTGGAAATATTGCTTGAATAGTGGAGGAAAGATGGCCCAGGATTTTCGCTAGATATCTCAGAGGAAAGACTTTCATAAGAAGTGTTTTCCTCAGTTCTTTTCTCACTTTCCTTACTTTGTCGCTGGGAAGACGGAGTTCTGTCTTCACGGTGTCTACCAAGAAGCCTAGGAATTGGGTTTGTTGAGAAGGAATTATACATGACTTTTTTAGATTTATAATAAAACCCAGGTGTCGTAAGAGGTGTATCGCAAGATCCGTATGGAATGAGACAGTCTTTTTTGACTGGGCCATTATAAGGATATCGTCCAGATAAATAATCATCCTCACTCCCCTTTGTCTCAACCAAGTTGCGACGGGTCGAAGTACCTTGGTGAAACACCAGGGGGAGGAAGAAAGGCCGAAAGGGAGGCTGCAAAACTGATACAGATGGCCTTCCCATGTAAATTGGAGAAACTTTTGATGGGGTTTCCAGATAGGAATCGTTAGGTATGCGTCCTTTAGATCAAGTCTTGTTAACAAGTCCCCTTTTCTTAGAACATCTCTTAGGAGGGGAATTCCCTCCATTTTGAAATGTTGGTAGACCACCCATTGGTTTAGTTCTTTTAAATTTATTACTGGTCTTTGTTCTTTGTTTTTCTTTTCCACCAGAAATATATTGCTGAGGAAACCCACAGAAAAGCTCTCGATTATTGCGCCTTTTTTTAAGAGTTCTTGGACTTCTTGAGAAACTAATGTCTTGTCCTTGCCAGAGAAGGTGATCTCTCTTGGGATTTTTCTTTGAAAGGGAGTGTCTATAAAATCTATTTTGTAACCCTTTACGGTGTTGAGTACCCAGGGGTCTTTGGTTACTAGGTTCCAGTTCCTAGCAAACTGGAGTAGTCTCCCTCCCACCTTTGGAGGGGTATCTGAAGGGTCTGGTAAGGTTCTTACCTGTAGAGAAGGAGCGTTGTCTTCTCTCGCCTCTGAAGTTTCTCCCACGGGGTCTTTGTCTTTGAGGGTAGAGTTGTCCAAAATTGTTGGAGTTGTTGGTGTTAAATCTGCCTCCTCCGCGAGACATGAAGGGTCTAGAGTTTGAATTTCCTCGGCCGGGAAAACGACCCCGCATTCTCCCGGCCCGTGTAAAAACACGATCTTGGAATACTCTTTTTATATCTTTCTGTGACTTTTGTATTGAGCTAAATGCTCCGACATAGCTTGCCATGTCTTTAATTAATTCTTCTCCAAAGAGAAAGCCTTGAGTATTTTGGCCCCCATCGTTTTTCGCCAATTCAATTAGTTTAGGGTCGATCTTGAATAAGATCCCTTTCCTTCTTTCAATAGATAGAGCGGTATTGGCATTACCAATTAGACATATAGCCCTTTGGACCCATTCCCTCAATTCTTTAGGGTCGACCTGTCGATCCTCCAAATATGCAGTTTCCGCCATTTCAAATATTTTTGTTATTGGGCTAATTGAGTCTAGTAGGCGGTCTTGGCAGGATCTAAGGCCTTTATCTAGTCCCTTTCTAGGATCTCGAGAGGTCTTTGAAATGAATGCTATCACCTTAGGGTCAAGTTCAGGTGTAGAGGTTATTTTATTAGGTAGGGAAGGTCTGGGACATTCAGATCTAAGTCTTGTCCTGACCTCTTGAGGGATCTCTTTTCGTAGCCAGAACGAGAGGTATTCTCCTACATGTTGGGAGGGAGCCCACTCAGGGGACAGAGGTTGTTTGATTAGGAGTGGGTCGAACATAGGATCTCCAAAAGGGTCTAGTAGGGCTATATTTTTAACTGGGACCTTAGATGTCCCATCAGAGCTCCCCGTTCCCCTTTTTTGCGCCTCATTCTCATCAGTATTAAATTCAGATGAATAAGATAGGTGTATTTCTTGATCTGAATTATCTTCGGAATCAATATCAATAGGGGGCTCTGGGCCTTCATCTTGCCTGAAAGGGGTGCCGGAGGCACCATTCTTGTCACCACCCCGAGGGCGTGAAGGGGCGGAGGTTGTTTTAGTTTTTTTTGGATCCTTGTGATCTGTTCCTCCAATTGTCCGTTTTTTGGGAGCTTTAACTGTTCTTGATTGATTTCCGCTAGTGGATGGGCATGGGAATGTCAAGGTTTCAAACCTTTTATTAATATTCTCATCTATAGAAACAAGGACCTTCTCAAAGGCCTTATTAATTCGTTTTTCTAATTGTCCCTCAACGTTAGGGATAGGGTACGACATATTTAAGGTCCTACCTTGAGTTGTTGATTAAGCTAGTATTATGTCCACTTTATAGATTTAGGAATAAAATCTTGAATAAATCTAAGATTATTTAATTAGAATTAATTTAAGGATTGTTAAAAGGCTCTCTGTATTGTAAAAAACGCTGTTGCTTCTTGAAATCCGATGTGTGTGTGGAAGCAAACTGTCATCCGATCGAGACAGCAAGTGATCCCATCAGCATAAATTGGCTGCTCAAAAGGATCCTATAAGTTCAAGTTCAAGTTCAGGCATTTATAAAGCGCACTACTCACCCAGAGGGTCTCAAGGCGCTAGAGGGAGGGGTTCACTGTTTATCAAATAGCCAAGTTTTCAGTTCTTTTCTGAAGGAGATGTGATTCTGAGTAAGGCGGAGGTGGGTGGGGAGTGAGTTCCAGGTCTTGGCAGCCAGGAAGGAGAAGGATCTGCCACCCATGGTGGTTTTTCGGATGCGCGGGACTGCGGCGAGGGCTTGATTGGATGATCTTAGTTGGCGGGTGGGATAGTAGAAGGACAGTCGGGTGTTGAGGCATTCGGGTCCTAGATTATAAAGGGCCTTGTGTGCGTGGGTAAGAAGGCGGAAAGTAATCCTTTTGTTGACGGGAAGCCAGTGGAGGTTTTTTAAGTGACCGGTGATGTGCTCTTGGCGCGGGATGTCTAATATGAGTCTCGCTGATGCGTTTTGGATGCGCTGGAGCTTTTTCTGCAATTTTGTTGTAATTCCGGCGTAGAGAGTGTTGCCATAGTCCAGTCGACTCGTGACCAGTGCATGGGTGACAGTCTTTCTTGTTTCGAGGGGGATCCAGCGGAAGATCTTTTTGAGAATGCGAAGGACGTTGAAGCAGGAGGACGATACGGCGTTGACTTGTCTGGACATTGAGAGAGAGGAGTCTAGAATGAAGCCAAGGTTACTTGCATGGTCAGTGGGTGTGGGCGCTGATCCCAAAGCGGAAGGCCACCAGGAGTCGTCCCAAGCTGAGGGGGAGGATCCAAGGATGAGCACCTCCGTTTTGTCTGAGTTGAGTTTTAAGCGGCTCTGTTTCATCCATTTGGCTACTTCTTTCATACCTTCGTGAAGGTTGTTTTTGGCGGTGTTGGGGTCTTTGGTGAGGGAAAGGATTAGCTGGGTGTCGTCGGCGTAGGAGATGATGTTGAGGTTGTGTTGACGTGCGATGGAGGCGAGGGGACTCATGTAGACGTTGAAGAGGGTGGGACTGAGTGAGGAGCCTTGAGGTACGCCGCAGATGACTTCGGTGGGCTCTGAGTAGAAAGGGGGGAGTCGGACTCTCTGTGTTCTCCCGGCTAGGAACGAGATGATCCAGTCCAAGGCTTTTCCATGTATGCCGATGTTGTTGAGGCGTTGTATGAGGGTGTTGTGACAGACAGTGTCGAAGGCGGCGGAGAGGTCGAGTAGAATGAGGGCCACTGTTTCACCGTTGTCCAGGAGTGCTCGGATGTCGTCGGTCGCCGCAATGAGGGCGGTCTCGGTGCTGTGTTTGGCTCGAAAGCCGTTCTGTGAGGGATCCAGGGAGTTGTTGGATTCAAGGAAGGCTGCGAGTTGGCTGTTGACGGCTTTCTCGATGACTTTGGCCGGGAAAGGGAGGAGGGAAATGGGTCGGTAGTTTTTCAGTTCTGAGGGGTCTGCTGTTGGTTTTTTCAGAAGGGCGCTGAGTTCGGCGTGTTTCCATATTTCTGGAAAGGTGGCGGAGTTGAAGGAGCAGTTGATGACATCGCGGAGTTGGGGAGCGATGATGGAGTCAGCTTTGTTGAAGATGTAGTGGGGACAGGGGTCAGAAGGTGAGCCAGAGTGGATTGAGTTCATGAGGCGAATGGTATCTTCAATGGTGATTGGGTTCCAGGAGTTGAGGTAGTTAGTTGGAGGGGTGGGATCAGAAGGGGGTGGGGTGAGTTGGTCATTGGAAGTATTCTTGAAGCTGTTGTGGATGTCGGCAATTTTGTTGTAGAAGAAGGAGGATAGCGCATTGCAGAGGTCTTGGGAGTTAGTGATGTCGTTGGATGCTGCGGGAGGGTAGGTGAATTCTTTGACGATATTGAAGAGTTCCTTGCTGTTATGAGAATTATTGTCGAGACGAACAAGTTACTTACCTTCGGTAACGATATATCTGTAAGAAACAGTAGTTAGTATTAGATTCCTTACCTTAGAATATCCCCAGGCGTCAGTCTGGATCCGGAAACTTTTGCGTAGCAGTACCCCTGCGCGTCGGTAGGCGTAGTCTGCAGGCGTCCCCTGCGGCTCCGCGTCGTCGGCGTCGTGCACCGTGATGACGTCGCTGGAGTATATAGACGCCGCCTCCGCGCGCTGACGTCAGTTCTTTGCACACAGCTTTTCCGCGCCAGAACACGCAGAGCCATGTGAGAACTAACACTGGTGCCATTTGAAACTAGGGCCCTGAAAGGGATGTCCTTAACCCTAGGTATCAGTTCGCAGAACGGGGAGGATGGGTGGGGCGGTAAGGAATCTAATACTAACTACTGTTTCTTACAGATATATCGTTACCGAAGGTAAGTAACTGAAAGAAACAGGTTAGTATTAGATTCCTTACCTTAGAATAGATACCCCAGCAATACCAACCCCGGTGGTGGGTCTGCGAACCAATACAACCTACACCAGAAAGTCCTGGAGGACCGAACGGCCAAAGAAGCCATCCCTCCAGACTTGACTGTCCAGGCAGTAGTGCCTCGCAAAGGTGTGCAGCGAGGCCCACGTGGCCGCCTGGCAAATGTCCTGCAAAGGGACTCCCCGGCCCAGGGCAGTAGTAGCCGCCGTGGCCCGAGTGGAATGGGCCCTCAGCCCAACAGGAGGCTCCTTCCGAGCCAAAGAGTAGCATGCTTTGATGCACAGGACGACCCACCGAGAGATGGTCCGCTTCTGTACCGCCCTTCCCTTCTTCTCACCCACGTAGCCAACAAACAGTTGGTCATCCACCCGGAACTGGCGTGTGCGATCCATGTAAAATGAAAGCGCACGTTTTGGGTCCAGACGATGGAGCCGCTCTTCATCCTTCGAAGGATGCGGAGGCGGGAAGAAGGAGGGCAAGGTGATGGACTGCCCAATGTGAAAAGCAGAGACTACCTTGGGCAGGAAAGAAGGTCTAGTCCGAAGAACCACCTTATCAGGATGAACAGACAAGAAAGGAGGTTTAACAGAAAGAGCCTGGAGCTCACTCACTCTCCTGGCAGAGGTGATAGCCACCAGGAAGGCCGTCTTTAAAGTGAGAAGACGGAGAGGACAGGAATGAAGAGGCTCAAAGGGAGCGCACATCAGGAAAGTCAGAACCAGGTTCAAGTCCCACTCAGGCATCACGAACGGAGTTGGGGGATACATGTGCGTGATGCCCTTCAAGAATCGTAACACAATAGGGGACTTGAATAAAGATGGCTGATCAGGTAGCCTCAAGAAGGCGGAAAGGGCAGGAAGATAGCCCTTGATAGTGCCCAGAGCAGAGCCCTGCTGGGCAAGGGAAAGGAGGAAGAGGAGAACCTCAGACAGAGGGGCAGAAAGGGGATCCACAGCCTTTGCTGTGCACCATGCCACAAATCTGTTCCACCGGCAGGCGTATACCGACTTTGTGGAGGGACGCCTGGCTGCCAGAATTACATCACAGACTTCAGGAGGCAAGTCAAATGGCCTCAACTGCCGCCGCTCAATCTCCAAGCATGGAGGTGGAGACTGGACAGGTTCGGGTGGAGGACCGTCCCCTGCTGCTGCGACAGAAGGTCCTCCTGAAGGGGCAGGCGGATCGAGGGACGGACTGTCATGCTGAGTAGCTCGGGATACCAGTATCTTCGAGCCCAGTCCGGGGCCACAAGGATAACTTGGGCCCGGTCGCGCCTGATCTTCTTCAGCACTCTGGGCAGAAGTGGTATAGGCGGAAAGGCGTACAACAGACCGCAACTCCACTCGCGCCGAAAGGCGTCGCCGAGCGAGTGCCGTCTTGGAAACTCCAACGCGCAGAACTGATGACATTGCGCGTTCTCTTCTGTGGCGAATAGATCTAACCAAGGCTCTCCCCATTGCTGAAAGAGGCCTCTCGCCACGTCCGAGTTCAGACGCCATTCGTGATCCACCGAGCACCGACGGCTGAGTTCGTCCGCCCTGGCGTTCAGAGAACCTGCCAGGTGTTGAACCGTCAGAGTCACGCCCTGACGTTCCAGCCATTGCCAGAGACGCAGAGCCTCCTGGCAAAGGGTCCACGACCCCACACCGCCCTGTTTGTTGCAGTACCACATGGCGGTGGTGTTGTCCGTGAACACCTGCACTACACTCCCGTTGACAAAGGGGAGGAATGCCTTCAGTGCTAGGCGAATCGCCCGCAGCTCCAACAGGTTGATATGGAGCCGGGACTCCGCCGGAGACCAGATGCCTCTGATCTCCGCCTCTCCCAAGTGGCCACCCCAGCCCTGGAGGGACGCGTCCGTCACAACCACGTGCTCCGGTTGGGGAAGGGAGAGGGATCTGCCTCTGACCCAATCGCGGTCCGTAAGCCACCACTGCAACTGTCTCGCAGTGCCCTCCGAGATCAGGACATGGTCGGATAGGTTGCCCTGATGCTGGGCCCACTGAAACTTCAGGTCCCACTGCAGAGCCCGCATCCGCCACCTGGCGTGATGCACCAGTAGGATGCAGGAGGCCATCAGCCCCAGAAGCCGCAGCGTCAACCTGACCGAAACCCGGAATGACGGCTGAAAGATGGGAATCAGAGCCTGAATATCCCGGACCCGCCGTTCCGGGGGATAAACCCGAAACTGCGCCGAGTCGAGAACCGCTCCGATGAAAAGGAGCTTTTGAGAGGGACACAGGTGTGATTTCGGCACATTGATGGAAAACCCCAGCTCGTGCAGGAGGTCTGCCGTCATCTGAAGGTGGTGGACGACTGTCTGGGGCGAGCCCGCCTTCAACAACCAGTCGTCGAGGTAGGGGAAGACTGAAACCCCTAACCGGCGCAGATGAGCTGCGACCACCGCCATCACTTTCGTGAACACCCGTGGGGCGCTGGTAAGGCCGAATGGCAGCACGATAAACTGAAAGTGCTCCTGGCCTACCGTGAACCGCAGGTAACGCCGGTGGGCCGGCAGGACGGGGATGTGAAAATACGCATCCTGCAAGTCCAACGCTACCATCCAGTCTTGAGGGTCTAGAGCAGCCAAGACCTGAGCCAAAGTCAACATCTTGAACTTCTCCTTCCGGAGGAAGCCGTTGACGTTCCGTAGGTCCAAGATAGGACGGAGGCCTCCTTTGTCCTTCTTGGGCACCAGAAAGTAGTGGGAGTAGCAACCACACCCTACTTCTGGCCCAGGAACGCGCTCGATGGCCCCCTTGGCCAAGAGGGCCGTAACTTCCTCCTGCAGAAGTGTCAAGTGGTCCCCCGACACACGGTGGTTCTGCGGTGGCATGGCTGGAGGAGTGGACTCGAAGGGGAGGGCGTAGCCCCTTCGAACGAGCTGCAGCACCCACCTGTCCGATGTTATCGCGCGCCAGCGGGAGTGGTGATGGCGAACCCTGCCACCCACTGGCGTCACGTGAGCCCGAAAGCTCGGACTAGGAAGGCTTGGATGCAGCAGCGGGGGGAGGCGTGGACTGACCTCGCCGCTGGCCTCTACCGCCACCACGGCGGAAACCACGGCCGCCACCGCGCTGGGGAGCGTTCTGCGGCGCGTGGCTGGCAGCACGTGTGGGACCGCCCCTCCCTTGGCCACGAAAGGGGCGAAACGAACCCGTCTGCTGGCGCTGGGTCGAAAGACCCAAGGACTTGGCCGTGACCCTGGAGTCCTTGAAGCGCTCCAGCGCGTGGTCCGCTTTGTCACCAAACAGGCGACTGCCATCAAATGGCATGTCCATGAGTGTATTTTGGACGTCTGGCGAGAAGTTGGCAGACCTCAGCCAAGCATGGCGACGAATCGCCACCGTCGTGGACATAGCCCGTCCCAGCGAGTCGGTCGTGTCCAGACCACAACGGATCGAGTACCGCGCCGCATCCCGGCCTTCAACCAAGGCCCGGGTGAGCTTGTCCCGCACTTCCTGGGGGCATTGCGGCAAACACTCCTCGACCGTATCCCACAGGGAGTGGGTGTAGCGGCCCAAGAGGCACGCGGTATTACAAGACCGCAGTCCAGCGCTCAAAGAGGAAAAGACCTTTTTACCAAATTGGTCATACCGCTTTGATTCCCGATCGGGCGGAGCCGACGGGAACGCGGACTGTGAAGTGGAGGCCTGGATCACCAGACTCTCCGGGGAAGGATGGGTGGATAGGAAGGCAGGGTCGTCCGAGCACGGACGGTGACGCCTGGCAACGTTCCGGTCAACCGGTGCACCGGAAGCGGGCCTGGACCAGGTGCCCAAAAGGACATCCGTCAGGGCCTCATTAAACGGCAGCAGAGGCTCCTGGGGGCATGACTGCGGTTTAAACACTTCGGTCAGAATGTTCGGCTTGACCTTCGCGACAGGGAGCTCAAGGCTCAAGGCCTTGGCAGCCCTCATCAGGACCACCGAATAGGCAGCACCTGCCTCAGACGCCACAGGGGTCGGGGAGACAAACCCAGGGTTGGGCGACTCGTCCAGACCACAGGCATCACCCAGATCACCTACCCAGTCCACATCATACTGGCAGGCACGGGATAAAGGGTCCTCAGACCCCTCCCAACCCTCTCCATACTCGTCCTCATCGCCGTATTCTGGATCGACGATATAGACCTCGGGGTCAATGGGCCCCATCGGCGCCGGATCCGGCGTCGGACGACGCCGGTCCGACTCCGCGTCAGGAGTCAGAGGGGGAATGGGGGTGGCGCCGCGTGGCGTCGGGCCGGGGACCCGACGCCGGCCGGAACCGACGGTGGAGTCGCTGCACCGCGCAGAGGCGGTACCACGGGTTGGCCCAAAGGAACCGACGCCGGAGAGGCCGGTAGACCAGCCGGCGACGAACCTGAGGGGCCCAGCGGCGCCGGGGCCGGAGCCACCGGCGGCGTCGAGGCAGGAGCACCCGAACCGCTCGGGCCCCCAGACGGGACCGACGGGCCCGCAGGCGCCGTAGGCCCCGCCGGAGGAGACCTCGCCCTCATAGCTATGAGGAAGGCCTCGATCTCCTCACGCGACGTGCCTTCCCCAGGGACCGACGGGTATGGGGCAGACGGCGTCGGCGACCCACGCGGGCCCGCGTGGGTGGGGCCACCCGAGCCCCCGGCCGCATCACGCGGGCGTCGGGGGGAGTCGGGGGTACGATGACGACGCCCCGACTTCTTACGCTTACCTGACGAACCGGAGGAATGGTGGCGACTCCCGGAGCGCTCATGGCGGCTCCGCGATCGTTCCTTCGACCGCTCCCTCGACCTCCGACCGGACCGGGACCGCTCTCGACGCGGGGCCGACACACGGAGCTCGAGAAGCTTGCGGGACCGCTCCCGCCTAGCTTTACCAGTCAAGGCCCGACAGTCGACGCAGGACTCCACGTCGTGGTCCGCGCCCAGACACCGGAGGCAGAGTCGATGGTGGTCGGTGACCGACATCAGGCGGTCGCACTCGTCGCAACCCTTGAAACCGGGCATCCTACCGGCACCGTAGAAGATTAAGTAGTTAACAAGAAACTTGGTCAAAAGACCGGAGTACTGCTCTTCGGATCTGCGCTAACTGGCGCGGAAAAAAGAAGAACTGACGTCAGCGCGCGGAGGCGGCGTCTATATACTCCAGCGACGTCATCACGGCGCACGACGCCGACGACGCGGAGCCGCAGGGGACGCCTGCAGACAACGCCTACCGACGCGCAGGGGTACTGCTACGCAAAAGTTTCCGGATCCAGACTGACGCCTGGGGATATTCTAAGGTAAGGAATCTAATACTAACCTGTTTCTTTCAGATGGTCCTTAAATGCTGATTTCTTGGCGGATCGAATCAGTTGGTGGTGTTTGCGGGTGGCTGTCTTGAGGGAGGCCATGTTGTCTGAGGTTGGTTCTTTTCTCCAATTCTTCTCCAGGGTGCGGCATGTCTTCTTGGATTTTTTAAGGTCATTATTGAACCAGGGAGCCTTTTTGCTGAATGATTTCAACTGATGTTTTTTCAGGGGTGCTAGTTCGTCCGCACTGTGTGTAATCCATTGCCTGAGGTTTGTGGCCGCTTGGTCTGGGTCCGTTGTTAGGGTGGGAGTGTTTTGGCTGAGGGATGCGAGGAGTTGGTCGGTGGTGATTTTGTTCCATTTTCTTCGGGGAATGGGTTGTGGACGGTTGTGGGTCAGGGTTGTTTTGTAGCTGAAGTGAACACAGCTGTGATCCGTCCAGTGGAGAGCTGTAGTGTGATCGAAGGAGATGTGCTTGCTGGAGGTCGAGCGTGTGTCCGGCTGTGTGAGTGGGGGTGTCAACAAGTTGTTTGAGTCCGAGATTGGACAGGTTGTCCAGAAGGGTGGTGGTGTTGTTGTCGAGAATGTTGTCAAGGTGGTAGTTGAGGTCTCCTAGAAGAATGTAGTTCTCGGAGGCGAGGGCGTGCGGGCTGACGAAGTCAGTGATGTCGTCGCTGAATTGAGATCGGGTGCCTGGGGGCCTGTAAATGAGGGTTCCTCTAAGGGTGGTCCTGGGGTCGGTGTGGATCTGAAAGTGGAGGTGTTCGGCGGTTGCAAGATTGACGTCAGAGCTGGTTGTAATTTTGATGGTGTTTCTATGGACGATGGCGATGCCTCCTCCAGTTTGATCGGTGCGGTCTTTTCGAATGATCTTGTAAGTGTCCGGTATGGCTATGGCGATGTCGGGGGCAGAAGATGCATTCATCCAAGTTTCAGTGAGGAAGGCGATGTCAGGTGACACAGTGTCGATTAGGTCCCAGAGTTCGGTTGCGTGTCTGTGGACCGAGCGGGTGTTCAGTAGGATGCATTTCAAGTCGTTGGGTTCGGAGCTGAGTGTGGAGGAAGTGTGTTTGGTGAGGGTCCTGAAGCAGTTGAACTTACAGGAGAGGCAGGAGAATGGGCCGTGGGTACGTCCTGGGGTAGCTACGCAGCATAGTGGGGTGCGTCCGGCGTTGAAGGCGAGGAGAGTAGCGGCATCATAAGTTACTCTGGGGGGTTGGGAGCGGCATAGGGCAGGGGGACGGGCGCTGGGCGCGGTCCAGGCGCGGACGGGCGTAGACGGGCTTACCTTTGGCGCACCTTCGGCGCGGCCGTAGCGCGTGGACGCTGCGCGTTGGGTCATTGGACATAAATGGAGAGTGGAGGGGGCGGAGCGTGGGAGGGTCAGCTGGGAGGCGGGGTCTGGGAGGAGTCACGGTAAAAGTAAAACAAACTGAAATGGCCGCCCGGTAAGAAATCGAAACTGGTGCACAGCCGGAGTTTCAGTCAATGAAACTTGATACAAAGTATACAGAGAGACGCTTCAGCAACAGTTACATCCGCCGCTATGCGCTTAATCACAGTGAAGTAATGTGAGCAGAAACGATACTAGGCGCACATCAGCTATGCATTTAATTAGAACAAATCAATGTGAGCAGAAACGATACTAGGCGCTCATCAGCTATGCATTTAAATAGAATTAATCAATGTGATCAAAAACGATACCGAAGCCGGCGATCATGGCGGACGCAGCTTGAGTGAGCTCCGTCCCGCCGATTCATTATCCTTGCTGAATCCTGCGTCGCCCTGACCAACCTGCACCCAGACTCGAGTGGCATAGGGCGGCTCCTGAGGGGATCCCTCGACAGCGATTTTGGCATTCTGGCGGCCCGGAATCGGTGACATACGGCGGCTGGAAGCCTGGCCGGAGGCGAGGCCTGCATCAGACACCGCAGCCGGGACCTCCATTGCGGTGTGGTCCGACCGGAAGTGGCGGAGAGCCGGGAGGCGCCGGCCGGAAGTGCTGCGGAGCGGCGGAGAAGACTGGACTGACCCTGCGGGCACTCGGACATCCGGGGCAGAGATAGACACGGCGGCTGGAGTGGAGAGCGGTCGGAGCCTGGACGGAGGTCGAGGTGGGGGTAAGGAGCAGCCTAACGGGGGAGGGGACGTGTCTGGCCCTTCCGGCGGCAGACTCGAGCCGCGGGGCACAGTCCTGCTACACCGGTGGGAGGGCGGCCGCTCTGCCGGCTCTCCTGCCTGTTCCCCCCCCCTCCCCTCATTTGAAGTGCGCCCTTACCGGGCACCGGCACCAGACTCTGCCGGCACCTGCCACGTGGAGTGCTCTCGGCGGTTGCTTCGGACCGCGGTGGGGGTCGAGGTGGGGGTAAGGAGCAGCCTAACGGGGGAGGGGACGTGTCTGGCCCTTCCGGCGGCAGACTCGAGCCGCGGGGCACAGTCCTGCTAAATCGGTGGGAGGGCGGCCGCTCTGCCGGCTCTCCTGCCTGTTTCCCCCCCCCTCCCCTCATTTGAAGTGCGCCCTTACCGGGCACCGGCACCAGACTCTGCCGGCACCTGCCACGTGGAGTGCTCTCGGCGGTTGCTTCGGACCGCGGTGAGGGGCGAGGGCTGCGAGGAACGCACCCCCCCCCCCACCCCCCAGACTATAATAGATCACCGGACCGGCCGGCGACCCCTTGGGACAGCTCAACTCTGACGCCGGAGAGCGCGGCGCGGGCCCCCGCATTGACCGCGTGGTCTAATAGTGTGGTGCAGCACCTCCCCGTCCCCTAGCGGGGTGGTGGCCAGCAGTTCCTTCGGGGGCGCGTCGCGCTCGGACGCAGACGGGGCCACGATATCCTTGGGCGGCCTCAGTGACACTCGCCGCCCGTGATCACCCATCCAGTCGGGGGAGCCCCTAGATCATCGATCCCCCACGATTGGGGTCACCACTACACCAGCGTCATGACGAGAGGGGGCAATAGTGGAAATGCCCCCAAACAGGGCCCGATGGACAAGTTTGCGGGGCCCAATGGGGGTGCTGGGGCATCTGGAGGCCCCCAAGGCGCCGGGCCGGACAATGCAGCATTGATGGCGGCGATCACACAATCGAGGGACATGCTCGACGCGAAGATCGGAGCGGTCGGAGCCGATGTGACCTTGCTCAGACAGGATCTGCGCAATGCGGTGGCGCGTATCACGGAAACGGAATCCCGAATCACTGAAGTCGAGGACGACGTGGTGAATCTTAAAAGGAGGGTTGCTGCCATGGAAGGGATTCAGAAGGGACTGGCGTTGCGGGTGGAGGATGCGGAAGGGAGGGCCAGAAGGAACAACCTGCGCTTCGTAGGCTTCCCGGAGGACTGCGAGAAAGGAAATATGGAGGCCTTCCTGACCCAATGGCTGGAGGGATGGCTCCCCCCGGACTCCCTGTCGCGCTGTTTTGTGGTAGAGAGGGCACATCGGGCGCTTCTCCCCAAACCGCCCACAGGGGCTCGCCCACGCTCGGTGATAGCCAAACTGCTCAACTATCATGATAGGGATGTTATCTTACGGCAGGCCCGCGCCCAGGACCCGTTGATGTTTGAGAATCATAAGATCCTTGTGTTTCCGGATTACACAAAATTGGTTCAGCAGCAGAGGCAGTCCTTCACCGCAGCAAAAGCACGGCTGCGTGAGCTCAAGATTCCTTATGCTCTACTATTCCCGGCTCGCCTGCGTGTGGTCTTCCAATCTCGCACTCAGTTTTTCAACTCCCCGGAAGAAGTGTTCGAGTGGACGGACGAGTCAGTACGAGTCAAGGTGAACACCCCCCCTCGGAGGGGCTCGGACTCGTCGACCGCCGAAAGACCCCCGAGACCGCCCAGACGATCTCGCAGCAAGAGCAACTGGAGGTCGCGCTCTCAGAAGCGCCCACCTCCAAGTGATGACACGGCGGAAACCCCAGAGGAAACAGAACCTTCTCCCTCGAAATCCTGAGACCCCCACGTTTACACTGGTGCTAGCTATGGTATTGATGGGTTGATGAAACGCCTTGCTGGTGAGAGCGGGCTGCTCCTCTTAGACATGCCACGTACTGTTTGACTCCATGATTCCTTATTCAGGGGTGGACGGTTGGTCGGGAGACGCTCGTGCGAGAGCGGGCCTACTCCCGGAGTTCATTCCCGCGAGTTGGGTGGGAAGTAGTTGGACACTTTGTGGGTAGTTGGGTGGGATCCATTGGTGCGGTGGGTCTTGGGCCTCCCGTTGGAGGGCTGAGATTGCCTGCACCGCGACAGGTACTTCAATGTTGCTGAGGTATGGGGTGGGGGGCTGGAGGGGGGGTTGTTGGTGTGGTTTGCGGTTGGGAAAGGGTTGCAGGGGAGGGGGCGGGGGTTTGGGGGTTCCGGGGATGGTGGGGAGGGCAGTTGGGGAGGGCTTTAGCACGGTGTACATGGGGACCTGGAGGCGATTGAGCATGTGTGTGTGGCCTCAGTGGTCTGATGATTTTGGAATCTGGACGATTGATGGCGGCTGAAGAACTGGGATCGAGCCCCCCGCTAGCCTCGTTGCGAATACTGAGCTGGAATGTGCGAGGGATGCTCGACAAAATTAAACGCAGTGCAGTTCTACGTCTGGGGAAGACTGAAAGGGCGGATGTATTGCTCCTTCAGGAGACACACCTCTTAGGTACCAAGGTTCTTAGTCTACGCAGATACGGGTATGATCAGGTGTTCCACGCTGGCTTTACAAGAGGGTCCAGGGGAGTTGCAATTCTTATACATCGTAGGGTCTCATACACACATGAAACACAATGGCTGGATGTGCATGGTCGATATGTCTTCGTTAAAGGAAGTCTGGGGAGTGAGCCAGTGGTTTTCGGTAGTGTGTATGCTCCACCCCCACTCCAAGATGCCCTGGTTGAACGGCTGTTTGATGTATGGACGAATGTTCCGCACGTACTGACAGTAGTGGGTGGTGATTGGAACGATGTGATGGATGGGAGATTGGACCGCTGTAAGCCTGGAGGCGGCCAATTGTCGGATGCCACCACGAGGTTGAGTAGGATGGTGCGGGGGATGGGATGGGTCGACACTTGGCGACATCAACATGCCTGCGACCGTGCATATACATTTGTCTCTGCGGTCCATAAATCCTTTTCACGCTTGGACTACCTGTTCGTCCCGCAACCCTGGCTAGGCAGAATTAACTCCACCTCCATACTTCCGAGGGGCCTGTCGGACCACTCCCCGATCGCACTGACGTTGAGCCTCGGTGTGAAGCGGCAACCGTTTCGCTGGCGCCTTTCTGTGTGGCACTTGCAGCGCGACGATTATCAATCACGCATGAGGGAGGCTATATCGCATTACTGGTCAGAGAACGAGGACCCGAGTATTGATGCCATGACCATGTGGGAGGCCCTCAAGCCTGTCCTTCGGGGCGTGGATATTGCGTGGTGCGCCGCGAATCGTAGGGCCCGCAAGCTAGGAGTGGAGGAGGCGGCAGATCGGGTGCGTAACCAGGAGGCCAGATGCCTGACGGGGGAGAATGGAGTGGCCGTGGACCAGCTCCTGCACCTTCAGCGGTCGTACACCTCGCTATTGTTGGACGAGGCCAGGCAGACTTGGCTCGCTACGCAGAGCAGGATCTATCAATGGGGGGACAAGTCTAGCACAATGCTATATAGGTTGTGTCAAAACACCTATCAAGCCCAGCCCCTGCCGGGTCTCCGGGATACCGCGGGCGGCCCTATTTCGGCCCCTGAGGTCCTGGCCCAGATGTTTGCCCAATATTATGAGACTCAGTATGCCCCCCGAGAATCCCTCCCAGCGGAAGAGATTGACAGATTTCTCGCGGATCTTCCACCCCGGGCGCTCTCGGATGAGGCGCGAGCTCGACTGGACCTCCCGCTGTCAGCAGAGGAGCTTGGAGAAGCTCTGGGTGGACTGAACTCGGGCAAGGCCCCCGGGCCCAATGGGTTCCCCTGCGAATTTATGAAGATGTTTCATCTCCAACTGGGGATGCGCTACAAGAAGGCCCTGGAGGCGGCTCGGGAGCTCGGCAGGCTACCGGCGGACTGGCGACACGCCGAGATTGTAGTCTTCTGCAAACCGGGAAGGCCCCAAGACAGCCCGGAATCTTATCGTCCAATCTCTTTACTGAACTTTGAAGCGAAAATACTGGCTAAGGCGTTGGTGAATCGTCTTCTTCCTTACATCACGGACCTGATCCATGCCGACCAGGCGGGCTTCATGCCTCACAGGGCGACAAGACACAATATACGACGCGCTCACCTAGTGGTGGAGGCGGCACGAGCGGCGGGCTTCCCCGCGGCCCTACTGCTGGCGGACATGGATCGGGCCTTCGACTCCCTGAGTTGGTCATACCTCCGAGCCCTTCTCCTTCGGCTCAATTTAGGCCCACGTTTTCTGTCGTACATTCATTTGTTATATACAGACCTGACGGCAACGGTCAGAATAGCGGGAGCCACCTCCAGTTCATTCCTCATCGGTCGTGGTACCCGGCAGGGATGCCCTCTCTCACCCTACCTGTTTGCCCTGGCGATGGAGCCGCTTGCGGCCTGGGTGAGGATGGATGCTCAATTGCGTGGTGTGGAGTGGATGGGGGGCCCGTCTGACAGAATCGCATTGTATGCGGATGACGTCCTGTTCTTCCTTACGGACCTCAATAAATCGGGGCCGAGGGTCCTTGAAATAATGCGCATTTTCGGTGAGGTGTCGGGCCTTCGGCTCAATACACAGAAGTCGAAATTGTGGGTCCTGGGTGACAGGGGGACGTTGGGTCCCTGGGCCTCAGTCCTTCAGGAGGCAGTGGGAGGCCTTAAGTACCTTGGTGTCTTTCTAACTGATGTGCAGGGAGTGTCGTGGTCCCGTAACATAGTGCCTGTTTGGGACAGGATCCGCTCGGATATGCAGATGTGGTCCAGGATGCCCCTAAATGTCTACGGCCGCTCCGCCATTTTTAAGATGGTGGCCCTGCCCCGGATCTTATACCAATTGCAGAATCACCCATACCCAGTTCCACAGCAGTGGTTTCGACAGGTGAACTCGGCTCTGGGTCGGTTCCTATGGGCCGGAGGAGCGGTACGGGTAGCGCTCCGCACCTGCTTCCTGTCAACCTACTGTGGAGGGCTGGCCACGTCTGATGTCCAATCCTACTATCAGGCATCACACCTACTTGTCCTTAACGAATGGTGGTACGGGGATCGCAGTGACCCGACCTATGCCCTAGAGAGGTACATGATGGACCCACACACGCTCCATACTATTTTATACTCGACGACTATCCGGAAGAGACTCCCGAGGGCCACCCAAGTAATCTTCAAAGTGTGGCGCGATGCGCTTCGCCGCATGGGATGGTGGAACAGGCTCACGGGCGAGACTCCTTTATGGCATAATGGGAGGCTGCCCGGATTGGCTGCACTCCGGGGCTTCGAGGGCTGGGATGCTATTGGCATTTCGGCGCTGGGCCACGTCCTGAAGGGCGCAGTCCTCAAGTCGTTTCAGACGTTGCAGGATGAATACAATATGCCCCGGTCCCAATTCTTCAGGTACTTACAGCTCCGACACGCCCTGGCCCCCGCAATAGCGGGCATGTCGTCCTTGCCGGAGTTTAGTCCCCTAGAAGCGAAAGTCTTTATGGGGGAATTGGAATCGAAGAAAATCTCAACCATATATCAAACATTAGTTACACATTGTTCCCCCTCTCTTGATAAGTTGCGGGCGGTCTGGGAGAGTGATCTGGGAGATCTGGAGGAGGAAGACTGGAGAGAAGCCCTGGAAGCACCTAGGGGAGCAGCGATTGCAGTGCGCCTGCGCTTTATCCAATTTAAGTACCTTCACAGAGCATATTACACGAGGGAACGATTGTGGAAGGCGGGGCTGATAGCCTCACCAGTTTGTTTGAGGTGTGGCAGTGCGGTAGGCTCCTTCTTGCACACAGTGTGGGGATGTATAAGGCTGCAGAGGTTTTGGACAGGTGTGTGGGAATGTTTGGAGGAAGTATTGGCATGGGAACTCCCTCGCACGCCGCAACTGGGCCTTCTTCACGTTATGGAACAGGTGGGGGGTAATCTGTATAAACGGCACTTGCTCCTACTGGGACTTACGATAGCCAAACGGGATATAGCCCAAGCCTGGAAGGCCCCCAAGGCCCCGTTGGTGGGGGTGTGGAAGCGGGGCATGGACTTCAGCATGGGGTTGGAACGCCCGATCTTTGAGGCCAGGGGCTGCCCCAAGAAACATTATAGAATTTGGAAGAAATGGGCTGATTATAGGGGCCTGTCGCTGGACCCTCCGGCGCCGCGAGACACTGTTATGGACCACGCCTGTGCTACCCCCAGGTGAACTGACCACAGGCTGCTACCGTGATGCTTCGGCTCCTGTTTCTGGACAATGTGTACACCGTGCAGGGAGGGGGGTGGGAACCGGGTGGGAGTGCGGGGAGGGGGGTGTTGGATAATGTTGATTGGAATTTTTGACCACTATTGCTCTTATATGCTCACTGTCTTTCTGCCATTTTGGAAGAAGTGTTCCTCTTGTATTCTGTCAACTGCCATAAAACTAATAAAATTTGTTCTGAAAAAAAAAAAAAACGATACCAAGCGCAGTGGAATGAGCTATGCGCTGTAATAGGGCGGCAGGCAGCAGGTAACAGGGCAGGCAAGGCAGGCAGCGAGTGGAAGGCTTCCGTAATGCGGGTGGAGTGCTGGGGGAGCGACCGTAATGGAGGGAATCCAGACGGTCACAGGGAAAGAGAGGACGGGGCGAGTGTAGTGTAACAGTGTGTGGGAGGGTCAGCTGGGAGGCGGGGTCTGGGAGGAGTCAAGGTAAAAGTAAAACAAACTGAAATGGCCGCCCGGTAAGAAATCGAAACTGGGGCACAGCCGGAGTTTCAGTCAATGAAACTTGATACAAAGTATACAGAGAGACGCTTCAGCAACAGTTACATCCGCCGCTATGCGCTTAATCACAGTGAAGTAATGTGAGCAGAAACGATACTAGGCGCACATCAGCTATGCATTTAATTAGAACAAATCAATGTGAGCAGAAACGATACTAGGCGCTCATCAGCTATGCATTTAAATAGAATTAATCAATGTGATCAAAAACGATACCAAGCGCAGTGGAATGAGCTATGCGCTGTAATAGGGCGGCAGGCAGCAGGTAACAGGGCAGGCAAGGCAGGCAGCGAGTGGAAGGCTTCCGTAATGCGGGTGGAGTGCTGGGGGAGCGACCGTAATGGAGGGAATCCAGACGGTCACAGGGAAAGAGAGGACGGGGCGAGTGTAGTGTAACAGTGTGTGGGAGGGTCAGCTGGGAGGCGGGGTCTGGGAGGAGTCACGGTAAAAGTAAAACAAACTGAAATGGCCGCCCGGTAAGAAATCGAAACTGGGGCACAGCCGGAGTTTCAGTCAATGAAACTTGATACAAAGTATACAGAGAGACGCTTCAGCAACAGTTACATCCGCCGCTATGCGCTTAATCACAGTGAAGTAATGTGAGCAGAAACGATACTAGGCGCACATCAGCTATGCATTTAATTAGAACAAATCAATGTGAGCAGAAACGATACTAGGCGCTCATCAGCTATGCATTTAAATAGAATTATTCAATGTGATCAAAAACGATACCAAGCGCAGTGGAATGAGCTATGCGCTGTAATAGGGCGGCAGGCAGCAGGTAACAGGGCAGGCAAGGCAGGCAGCGAGTGGAAGGCTTCCGTAATGCGGGTGGAGTGCTGGGGGAGCGACCGTAATGGAGGGAATCCAGAAATGCCCAATCGTCTAAAATGGCCGCTACGCACGCAATGTGCGTGCGTCGGCCGTTGCCAATGTCAATTTCTCTAATCCGGCCCCTCTCGAGTAATGTCGACTAGGGGCCGGAGAATTTTGGAGACATGCGGGACGCGAGGCACCAAAAGCCGAGTACAGCGTGTAGCCGACGAATGGAGGAAGAGATGTCTCAGCGTGTTTGGGAGGCGGGAGAACCCGCGAGGTGAGCGTTTCAAATCGCGATGTGTGCGCGAGCATTTAAATGGCAACAAGGAATGAAACCGGTCCGAAATAGAACCGGAAAGGGGGATTGTGAAGGCGTAAGGAAGCCGATCGAGGAAGGGTTAGAAGTGTTATAAACATACAGGTGAACAATGGTAGCATACAGGCATACTATGGTAACAAATTAGTTAAAACATAAAAGAAGAGAATAATGAATAATTCATGCAATAACACGACAAACACGACCTTCTACGATCTGTAGGGATAGGTCCCAGCTCAATAGTCTCCCTTAAAAGGCAATATACAATTAATAAGTAAAGTAAGTCAGAGAGTAGAGAGAGAGCCACTTATCTTTCTAAGCAGCAGCAACAAAGAAGGATGAGAGATGGTTTCTAAGGAACTTTATTCTTACTCAGAATGTTCATTGAAGTTCTGTATTCTTCAATTGTTGCTACTGAGCTGTGGTAATAAAGGAGATTTGCATAATATGGCCTCCGTGTCGTGCCATAAAATTAAGATTGTGATTAGTTTCACACATAGCAACAGTGCACAGAGGTTGAGTGGCTAGTCCATTCAAGTTAGGAAGTGATATAGGTCGACATGTTTCAGCCCTCAATTGCCAATAGGTCAAGCGGGCTTTCTTCAGGACCACGGTGTAAGATCTGAAGAGACCTAGGGCGTCTCTTTGTGTGATTAGCAATGTAGGTCTTTCCTAAAATGCAATTTTTTTCATAAGGAGGTGTCTGTCATTTAGGCTCCTTGAAGGTCGCTAGGAACCTGTATTCATGGGTATTTGTTACCTCATCGGGATCCCAGTGGGTCAGGGAGGCCTTCTGCGGTCTCACTCGGCACAACTTGTGCTGACTCTGCCACCTGGGCCCGGGACTAATAAGAACGAACCCTGCATACCCGAGTTATGCAGGACAAGTGATCCTTCTCTCTTTGATTATATGACATTAAACTTAAGGAAACTGAAAGGATCACGTATTCCTTCTCCCTCCACTTTGGGTAGACAACACTTGCCATGCTGTGTCCAGTAATCTGGATGCTTCCTGATTTCCATTTAAATGGGCTCGGATCCGGAGTATTGGCCTACTTTTCGAGACGGTTTCTCCTGTGCCTGGTTGTGTTTGGTTATAACAGTGTTGTTAGAAGGTGGTTCAGACCATCTGAGCCGCGCAGATTTTTTGCTTTTAGAACGCCTATTTGTTGAGCTTTTACTGTGGGAGAGCCTCGTACGTTGGGACTCAACCACCGTGAACTCATGTTGAAAGGGACTGCCTGTGTAATGTACCGGTGCTGCAGCCAGAGTAAAGGGCACCAGGCTGGTTACATGCAGACACGTATGTACATACGTGTGCACAAGTGTAAGGGCTGCGCAGGGGAGATTCCTGGCGTGCGCAGCCCAGGAGCAGCTACAAATTGAATGGTGTGGCAGGACTTATGCAGAACTGGGTGGTGACATGGAATAGGCTTTCTACAATGGGAAGACACATTTGAGGGAAAGTCAGTGTGCTTTACTGTTTTTATTCCATTATTCTCCTATGAGGATGGGGAGCACATGGGCTAGTTTTACTTTCCAAGGGCCTACAAATTCCAGACACGCATCAAAGTTCACTGTAACTTATGTGAGAAGAAGTATTGTGCAGAGTTCAAAGTCATATTTGTACTGCTTTTGGGTCATCCAAAATGGCATATTTTTCTGAGTCAGCTCACAACCAGGGCCTGGCTGTGGCTCACTCTGACAAGCTGAATTAATTACCTTCCTCCCCAAGCTGTAGCATCAGAGGCCCAGCCCTGAAGAACAAGCATTCCAAGGGCGAAGGCCTCCACTCCAAGAGGAGAAGATGGGTGGAGCTACAGGTTCATCCATTAGCAACTGTCACCTAGTGCCAGGCACCAAGCTGCTCAGGAGAGAAGGCAGGGAGGAGGGAAGGGGCTCTCACAGACCATGTGGCATGAGACCCCTAGACATCGCCATTTTGAACAAACCCAGAGGCCTGGGCAGAAAGGAGGGAGCAAGGGCAGAGAAGTGATGTGTCGCTGTGAGATAGGGCAAACAGAGACTTCCTGACAGCCCCCTCCCCAATTCTTTAAAAGAGTTTGCACAGGAAGAGGAGCTCTCTCTGGGGTGTGGTCTGCGGAGGACGACTGGTGCTGGAGCCTGGCACCATGGGCGGCTGGAAGGAAGAACCTCCAGACTGGCCCTGGACCCTGACTTGCGCCACAAGGGGGGATTAGGACAAGTGATCTGAAGCCTGGGCCTCAGCGCAAGGAGAAGAGAGGCCCAGGAATAGAGCAAGGCGAAGGCTGGTGCATGGAGCCAGTGAAGACAGCTCTCTGCTGAATGCACCCTCCGTGAGACCAGGAGGGTGAAGGAAAGTGCTCCCAGTGGCTGGGGAACGCCACCAGGAGCAAGAAGAGGTGAAAATGGTGCAGATCAGTACCCTGGGGCTGAGATATGCCCCCCAGAAGGTGGGCAACCTTTGACCTCTACTGGGACCGTCGACGAAGGGTGTGGGTCTCTGCCGCCGGTCTTAGCTGTGCCTCTGGGGTGGGTCCGGTCCCAGGGGCTGCCCCCAGAAGAAGTAAAGCCGGGAGCATTGTCGCGCTTCCTGTGAACGTGCCCTTAAGGGGTGCCAGGAGCCCACCCTGGCCCCCAGTGACAGCGGGGGAGGAGGAGCGCTGCCGCGCCCCCATCGAAGAAAAGCTTGGGGGTCCAGGACGCCGAACTCCAGACCCCGGTGATGGCGCTGATGGAGAGGGGGGCGCACCGTTGGGCAACCCCCAGCCCCCCACGGGTGAAGAAAAGCCGTGGAACTCCGTCACGCTCCACGTGAAGCTGGCCCAAGGGCCTGGGACCCGACCTGAAAGAGAAGGCGGGGGAGTGCCTTGACATTTCCCCAAGGTCCGGAAGGACAGGCCGGATTCCCCGCGTCTGCCCGGCAGAGCGGGCAGACCAGAAGAGAGGCGCTGGCTCCCACGGCAGCCCTGCTGGGCCCAAGAAGGCCTGCGAAAGAAAACGGCTTTTTGGTGGTGTGTGGTGGCCCCAGAAGGGAGGGGGTCACCGCCAAATGCATGAAAAGGTGCGGCGCTGCAGTAGTAACGCAGTCTCCCCCAGCACGAAGATGACAGTCCCCCCACTAAGTCTCTGGGGACTTAGAAAGAAAAACCCCTCAAGGTCTCAGCCAGCAATCCAAGCATTCTGAGGCTGGAACTTTTGTTCTGCAGCTTGAGGTGTGTTACGGACTGCACCATGGTATGAAGGTCTCAGTGGGGATGTCCGTAAAAAGGCATCCTCTGGAGGTGAAGAGGTGTAATTGCACAAGAAATGCATTTCCTAATGTTATTTCTTTTTAGATGGACTGAAAGTCACATGTGTTATGTGAAGTACCTGTGTAAAGTGAAGACATAAGCAAAGAGGGATTCTGTTGCCAGACAGTCCTGCTAGGGTGTCTGGCTGTAAATGCTTAATTCTGTGATTTTACCTGTGATGCCTTTTAGAGGCTGTGATTGCAATGCATTTCAACTGTTATCAGCTATGAAAAGTACCTCATTTAAAGTGATGCCCAAACATGTATTCTTGCTACTGTGTTAGGGGAAGAACAACCCAGACTGTTAGCCACTAAAATGTAGGTATGTTTACTGTATGGACAGTATGAGATGCTCAGTCAGGGTTATGTGTCTCTAGGGCAGGTGTATCTATTTGTAATGCTTGTTGAGATGATGGGGTGGGTCGCCACTGGGATAGTGCCAGTTGGCAAGGCCCTCACTTCAGGTTATGTCAACCCACTGCATTAGGGGGCAAGATGATGTGCATACGTGGGAGTGGTGGTACTAAACCCCAATCCCCCCCCCCCCACTGCAGGAGGGGTGGAGATGTTATGTAATGTCAAAAAGTAATTCCAACAGCTTATGTATATTTGTAAATTGGTGCATAGTATTGAGTAGCGTGTGTGTTTAATAAATCTACTCTTACTTTTATAAAGCAAAGTACAGACTGGATAATCAATTATTGAGTGTTATTTCTGCGTACTTGTAATGGCGATTACTAGCTCACACCACCTCCCTTGAGTAAGCCTTAGACAGACCCCCCAGGATATAGCGGCATAAATTAGTAAATTTAGCGGCACAAAAACATGAATTTAGCGGCACAAAAAGTGAAATTTTGTGGCATTTTAGCGGCAAATAATGCTTGTTTCTTTTTAAAAGCAAAAAAAATTTGACCCCAGTGCGCCCCCATTTTTTCTTTTAAAAAGAAAACATTTGTCCCCCTCTCTCTCTCTCCCTCCCTTCGTTCTGTCTCTAGCTCACTCTTCCTGACCTGCTGAAAACTGAGTTCAAGAAACTGCGCCTGCCCTCTTTTTTAACTTCATTGGTTCCCCTGTGAAATGGGTCCAAAAAGACAAAAGAAAACACATTGCTTTAAAATGTTATCTTTTTTGGAAAATTTCCCCTATAATGTGCAGCCTCGGTACATATAAAAAAAATGGACAGGGTAATATCTTGCTAAATCAACAGGTAAGCCCTGTAAGCCCCTTCTAACTCTTGCTCCTCTGAAGCTTTATTCGCACCAGTAGTATATAGTTTTTATCTTTTTTGGGCGGGGGCCGTGGGCTGGTACAGGGGTGGGCCACGCTTCTCTCCATAGCTCAAAGAGACCGAGCGGCAGGTTCAGCATTGGCAGACACCAGCAAGTTACAGGCTCCATGAGCAGACAACCACCCCGGGTTCCTGGAGCCAAGACCTCGATAAGGACGTGAGTATATGCCCTTTACGTTGTTGTACAACGTTTTTAGGCACATATATTGACGGGAACCTTTTGCTGTTTTATCTCAAGTTTGTATTTCTACCCTGAGACTCCGACCATAGCCCAGATTTCACTTTTGAAAAAAGCACGGCCTTTTTACAAAAGTGCAAATTTCGCGATTTTTTTGCAAATCGCGAAATCCTGGAGGGTCTGCTTAGACGGCTCTGCAACGCTACCCTTTGAGAGGCAGGTGCTACACTAGGGTGTTTGGTTCCCAGTGAAGGACAAATGGGACATATTATTTGTGCAGGCCTCACAGATACTGCCTCGTTTTCCAACAAGTGCATAATCCCTTGCTGTTTTGTGCTTATGTTTCTTCAGTTACAGGGCCCTGCACATGCTCGAGATGTCTGTGTCTCTCGAAGTCTGATAAGACATGAGGAGTTCCCATTGTATATTCTAGTTTTCCTACCTTCCTCCACAGCAGATATCTTGCAGAATGAATGACATGCGTTGCTTTATTTAATGTGCCATTAACAACTTATGTACAACAACATATACAATTTAATATGATGGCGCTTTTTTTAATAAAACACAGTCCCAACTACTCATTACCATAAACATACATATATGTTTGTATTCATTAACTCACGCACTAGCCGACATATCGATATTTCCAGATACACACAACATAACAACAGAGAGGCCCCTAGATAAGTGAAAATGACTGTGAAAGTATAAGTTTCTTACGATACTAAAAGGACTTTCGTTACTTGTAAACTATCGTTCAGTGTCGTCACCACAGGCAATTTCAGCTGCTGCCATGATTTGCTGCATTTACATGGTATGGCATTCAGTTAGGATGACTTACAACTGCCTGCACCACATGTTAATTAAGGTCACTTTGCAGCAATGTAATATTGCGAGGCAAGTAAAACGTTCTGTTCGTGGCGAAGACTGGTTTAGATAGCAGTTGAACCATGTCGAGATCCATCACATTTGCAGTGATAAAGCAATGGTTTGGGGACAATGTAGTTCACTGAGTACAACTGTAGTGCAGGAGATGGATAGGTCTTTTGCAGTTTGAGCCTCTTAAGTTGGAAGCCCCTTGTGGTATGGAGCCCACACTAAAAAGAGCCTCCTCATGTTCTGCAAGGATTTCATGACCCTATTTTTGCTCATTTTCTCTAGTCTCCTGACCCTTGTAATCCCATCGCTAATGCCGCTTCTCGGCTCCATGAAGTGACATTAGAGTTGCATATTAGCTGTGGGAAAACAAACCAACATAGCAGAACATAACATAAGATAAAATAGCAGAGTTTTCCTAAAGTCGCCATGAAATCTTTCCTGACTGTGCACTATGCAAAAAAACGTAACTTGGCATAACTGTATGCAACTATAGCATTTCTCATTTCTAGCGCCTGAAGTCCCATCAGCGCTTGCTGTAGCTGCGCATTTTTACGATGTGTAGATCTTCATGATGAATACATTGGGGAAACAGTTTTACTCATGATCATTACTGTACGTGTCTGTGAACTGCCGAGTCAGTACATGTCAGTGGATGACAGCGAGGAAGTCATTAACATTTTCACGGCCTCGCTGCTTATTCAGCTGAGAGCTTCCAGAATCTGGCAACCACAAAGACAAGAGCTTTGATGTCCCGAGTTGTACCCTGACCCCCCACGATCCTCCATTGTAGCTGGATTGGTTACTGTCACGTGGCCGTTTATTGTTTCCTAGAAAAGAGGAAATGTTTCGGTTATGTCCAAATGTACTCAGACACACAGACGTACACTCAGACGCAGGGTCGTGTGTATCTTTTGGCTGCTTCCCAGCTCTGTGATAACTGTGCATCCAGTAGCAATGCACGAAGGTCAGGCCTTTCTTTGCCCTGCGCCCCTCAGACAGGGCAGTAGTGCACAACAAGGCACACATACCGCCCATCTCTGTAATATTAGGCGAGAATTGGCACTGCGGCGCACATCACCGAACCAGGACACGGACGGAAGCCCCGAAGGGACAGCAGGCCTCTGTCTCTGCATTCACTCGCACAATAACCAGTCCACGCTGTTACCTTAGCGTAAAAGACCATTTATTAGGACAGGGTTGACAACCAATTCAATATAACACAATTAAACAATTAACAATCCCCCCTTCAATTCTCCACACATCATCCACTCTCATACTCCACTTACTCAAGTCCCAATTCACGCCCCAACCTCTTCATTTATATCATTCACTTCCACCCTGCTCATTCAACCTCCTCCAACATCTACCGTCATCACACTCCTACTTGCCACACCCCCATCCTGCACCTGTATCCCCCTCCCCGGAAGGGTGATTCTGCCCATCATGGACTCCCCACCCCCCAAGTACTGTCACACATCCCCTGCAACCCGTCCTAAACATGGCACGCTAAACCAAAAAACACACCCCCACACTCCTGAAACTGTAGGGTGGGAGGGTGGTCAAGCTTTTTTCCCTATCCTAACTCTGCTGGCGGTGGGACAGGAAGAGGAAGGACTTCCTCCCCTGTCCCCTTATATACTAGCCCTAGCCCCCACCCCTAATCCCCACCCCTACTCTGACCTACACCCTGTCCAAATATCGCGCAAACACCCCAGGGGAAGACTGGTCTGCCGACCTCACTTCTCCTGGGGGCCGCATCGCGCAATAAACAGTCCACGCTGTTACCTTAGCGTAAAAGGCCATTTATTAGGACAGGGTTGACAACCAATTCAATATAAAACAATTAAACAGTTAACAATCCCCCCTTCAATTCTCCACACATCATCCACTCTCATTCTCCACTTACTCAAGTCCCAATTCACGCCACAACCTCTTTACTTATATCATTCACTTCCACCCTGCTCATTCAACCTCCTCCAACATCTACCGTCATCACACTCCTGCCTGCCACACCCCCATCCTGCACCAGTATCCCCCTCCCCGGAAGGGTGATTCTGCCCGTCATGGACTCCCCACCCCCCCAAGTACTGCCAACCAGGGAACCCCCGGAGGGCGGTTACCTGCCCCACCAAAAACAGTGCACCTTTCGCGCTCAGTCAAGCCGACACCAGATAGACTCATTCCACAACTGACTGAGAGCATCCCACATTTCCATCAAATAATACGCGTTTCCCATGTGAGAAAGGTGCACTCCGTTGTCCCGAAAAAGAAGAGGTTCCTCCAGGCGCAGACCTGTGTGTGCAATCACTTTGATCCCTTTATCGGCACAATACAGTCTCATGGCCCTATTCAACTTACGCTGCGCCCTTTCAATGGCTGCCGGCTTCATAGTCCCCCTCCAAATTCGCAGAGGCACAAACTCTGTCCAAACAATACAGGCGCCAGCCAGATTGCTCATTGGCTTCCAAGTCCCGTTGCATCACATGCAGCAATGCCACTCCTGACTGCTTGACCAAGTCATTCTCCCCCAAATGTAGGACAATCATGTCTGGGCAACCCAACTGGTCCACCTTCCTTGTCAGCCAGGGCAGCAAGTCGCCCCAGCGCATGCCACTCTTACCCCACCACTGGACCTCATGATGGCTGCTCCTCAGTCCAAGGCTACGGCCGTATACCTGTCTGTCCGCATATTTTGAGGCCCAGTGAATGAAGGAATGCCCAACGATCCAGGTAACTGTCTTGGCCCCTGGCCCCCAGACGCAACATACGATGAGAAAGAGGTTAGCACCACAGTAAACGCAAAAAAACGCCAGCGCCGAAACCCCCCCAGCAACTTCCGCACATGCCTGCCCCGAATTCATTTGCGCACATAGCGTTCACAACAGCGAGACCGCCAGCGTCCGATCCTCCTAATGGCCTCCCAAGACCACCCCAAACGTGCCGCCGCCGTGGCTGCCCCGATCCGGAAGGAATGAGTCCCATACCGCGAAGGGTCCCTGTCCACACGCCTCAGCGCCATCCGCAACACTGCCAGCAACTGAAAAGAAGTCACCCTCCTCAATGAGGCTCTGCAAAATATCTTTGTCCCCTGCTGCAAAACATTCGCCACTCACGCACCAGGCACACCTCCACACAACCACTCTCCCCCAACCACACCCATTTGCCACGTCCAGCCTGGTCCGTCTTTGAATGACCCAACCAGATACCTACACGTGACCCATCCAAACGTACATCCTCAAAACGTCGCCCAGGCGCTCCCCTCGCACCCAACAACTCAGACACCCGAAATGCCCCAAAGAACATCCAAATCATGCACAGACGGAAAAAAACCCAGCTCCAGTACGTCATAACAACAATGTGGCAACTCCGCCAGAAGGCCCTCTAGCTACTCCAACGTGATGGCCTCCCGCGGCCCCTCCCCCTCTTCCCCAACCTTTCAGCATCCTAGTCAGTAAAGGAGCCCGATCAGGGCAAAACCCAAATAAACCATGCTGTAAAACGAAATCCCTGCCAGCTAGCCTGAAATAGTCGTCTGAGACAGCCCTTTATCAATACAATGCAACACAAAGGGAACCACACCTTGTTCACAGTCGCCCTCTGTCATACGCCAAGTGTTCTTGTTCCAGCCCAAAAATGCACCAAATTCAGCCCATGCCAATCTGTAAAAGCGCCGCGTGGATTCTGCGATGGAACTCTCAACCAGCCCCACAACTCTCACTCCCCCCAGGCCCAGATACCCTCCGGCACCTTGGTCTTGCAAGCTTCCGCTCCCGACGCCAGCCTCCTGAAACGCTGCCACTGCGAACGAGACAACGCATCCGCAATGTCATTGCTGGCACCTGGCACATGTTGCTCGCGAAACAGCACATCGAAACGCAAACACAGCAGCATGAAGCTTCGCAGCAGGCGCAGCACCCTCACATCCCTCGCTTCTCGTTGTTGACCAGGTCAACCACCGTCTTGTTATCCACATGAAACAACACTGACCTATTCTGGAATTCGGGCCCCCAAACCTGCAACGCCACCAACAAAGGAAAGAACTCCAAAAAGGCAATGCTCCATCCTTGCCTCAACCAATGACCCAGCCACTGCTCCGCACACCATCTTCCTTCCCAAAAAATGCCAAAACCTGCTGCCCCTGCCGCGTCAAAATAGAGCTGGACCTGCCAAACCATCTTATCATGACCGAAATCCATGGAAACGCCATTGAAATCCTCCAAAAAAGTCAGCCACACCCAGAGATCCGACCGGACCCCCAGCGTGACCCGGACCCTGTGGTGAGGGAGCACCGTCCCTGATATGGCCACGCCAAGGCGCCTACAAAACGTCCTCCCGGCCCTCACCACCCTGCAAGCAAAATTCAGCAAGCCCAAAAGTCGCTGCACTGACCGCAAATCAATCTTCCGCACCTCAACCACTTGCAACAGAAACACTCGAATCTCCGACTCCTTTTGTTCCGGCAGACGCGCCTGCCTGCCAATCCCGAGAATCCAGCTCAATTCCCAACCAGGTCAAACAGCAACTTGGCCCTGCCATCTTCTCCGGCGCCAAATTGGGCCAAACTCTGCAACTGTGCCAACGCCATCCCGCACTCACCCGTCTCACCGCGTCCCACAAACAGAAAATCATCCAGGTAGTGGGACACCAGCCGGTGCCCACTCCGGTCCACAAAGGCCCACAGCAGAAAAAGCTGAAGGTTTCAAACAGTGCACAAGAAATCGCACATCCCATCGGCAATACCCGGTCTACAAAGATGGCCCCCCCCCAAACTGCATTCCTAGCAAAAAGAAGTCCGCCGGGTGAATGGGAAGGAGGCAAAAGGCCGACTTGATGTCACATTTGGCCAATTCCGCCCCCCGACCACACCTCCGCACCAAACCAACAGCATCATCAACCGACGCGTACAACACCCTGGAGTCTTCTTCCGCAATGAAGTCATTCACTGAACTCCCCTCCGGCCACGACAGATGATGAATCAGCCTGAACTCCCCCTGCTCCTTCTTAGGGACCACACGCAAAGGTGCCTTCCAACACTTCCTTCCGCAACTTCTCCTCCACCACCTTCGGCAAGTCCTTTGCGGACCTCAGATTCTCCGCCCACCTTCTCTCCCGTGGTCCCTGATACCCTACCCGAAAACCTTCCAAAAACCCCCAATGCAATTTCAATGCCGCCTCTCTATCAGGGTACCGCGAGAGCCATGGACCCATGGCCCCCACGTCAACCGGTGTAGGGGCCCTTTGGCCCAGACTGTCCCCAGCCCTTTGTGATCCTCCACTACTCGGAAGGAGTGGCCAGCGTGAAACACTGTGTAACTGGGTGTTGCCCCCCACACCGCCCCCCACACTTGGAACACTCATGCTTGAATCTACATGGGTGTCGCGTGCAGAAGCCTTTATTAAAATTTCAGCACGCTCCAACAGTGGCTCCCCCAGACTTGGGCTGCTGACCAGCCGTCCCTGTGTAGGTAGCTTGACTTCCTGCTCCAATGGTAACTCCCTGACTACCCACGCCGGACTGGGCGGGACGCGACTGAAAAGACCGATAAGCGACCGGCAGGCCACTCGCCATATGAGTCGATGCCGCCGCCTGGGTAGACAACATCCATTGAACCCAAAGTGCCAAAGTCCCCCAAGTTTTGTCAGGGTTAACACTAATTTGGGCCCTAAACTCCTCATCATAACTGAGCCAGGCAAACCCCCCGAAATGCAACTGCGCCTTCCTAATGACGTCCATATACTTGAAAAGTGTGATCGCCCTACCGCCATGATTTTCGCAATAAATACTGGCATAAATCAAAAATGCCGACGTCCAATTTTCCATTCTGACTGGCACCCTCGGCCGCCTCGTCAACTCCCATTCCTCCTCCTTAGACCCCTCCTTCGCCTGGATCTCCCTATGTAACAATTTGAAAACGTCCACATACTCATGCTTCCATATCCTCGCCCTCGTTTTTTCTGACAGATGGGACCCAAGCGGCATCGCCAAGCTCATGTATGGAAGCTTCCTTTTATGTTTATCCGGTTCCTCAGGCTTATCAGTTTGCACACTGCCGACCACCAACTGCGCTTTCCCTTCACCAATACCTCCCCTGAACCCCCTTTAGTCTCCCCATCCCTGACTGACGCATCACCTACCGCCACCGACCTGCAAGCCTTCTTACGTCCCCCCTTTGCCCCATCGTCCCATCCCACCAAGCACACTCACCTGAGAGTTTGATGGGCACCTCCCGGTCCTTTCGCCTGGTCTCCGCCGTATTCAGTCCCGCCTGCGAGCCCCGACCGGTGTTGGTCTGTGTCCCCTGCAACACACAAACTTCTCCGTTGCCACTGCAGCCTTCCCCACGCATCCTTCATCACGCAGCTCCCCCTCTTCCAACTCATCCTCTTCCTCATCATAATCCAATTGCTCCACATCCTCAACTTCAACTACCTCACTCACCACTCTTTTGGCACCATTTCCACGAACAACAGGCACAAACTCACACTCCAGCACCGCTCCTGCCCGATCCAGCGATGGAGGGCAGGCCACCGCAGACCCCCCTGCAGCTTCGCCCCGGCGTTTGAAGGCCGTCTTGCGTCCCGCCAGCCCACCCTTGCCTCTGCCAGCCGCACTCGCTGGCCTAAGTCCCCCCCCGGTCGTCTGCGCCAGAGGGGGTCCCAGCGCCAACAGGTCTCGATGCCGTCACGGCATTCCCTTCCCCCTCTACCCAGACCCACTCACCACAGGCACGCCCAGGCCCCTTCTTCTGGCCCCTGCCTACCTCAGGAAATACCCCAGGCGCCGAGGGCCCCTTGCCCCGGGCGTGCAGCCCCAACCTAACTCCCTGGTGGCACATAACTCCTACCAACGCATCTCCGTCTCAGCAATGATGCGGCGCTGGTCGCAGACCCTCTCCTCCTCTGTCATGCGTTCCCACCTAGCTGCCCACGTTTCCTGCTCAACCTCTGCAACCCGGCCTCTGCCACGGGGAGGGGCCGGTGTGCCCCCCACCTGGGGGTTCTTGTGTGGCATGGCAGCTGGGGCCCTCAGGGGCCCTTTTCCCTTCGAACCCTGAGACCTAACCACCCCCTTCCTACCGCATGACAAGTCCACAGGCTGCTCTGGGGGATGTTTCCCCGTGTGGCTCCCTGCCTCTGAATCCCCCTCTGACAGGCACAAAATGAAATCCTCCCCAGCTGGCTCCTCTGTAGCACTCTTCCCCTCTTCACTACTATCCCCACTGAGTCTCCTGTCCAACCACTGGAACCCACCCCAGGCAGCACCATGACCTGGAGGTCCTGCGGTGCCCCTTGGCTCCTCTTGGCTACCCCACCTCCCTCTGGAAACTGGCCGATGTGCCCCCCAGCGTGCTGCTCCATCTGCGCATGCGCGGGGAGGCTCAGGCGCCTTCCTCCGCGCGGGCCCGTCTCCTGCTTTCTTCCGCCCCGCCCCCGCCCAGCTGTAGACGGTGACGGCTCATCAATACAAGCCGCCACCGCCGCGGCCACCCCCGCGGAGTCAGACCGAGGCGTCCGGGTCATTCCAACCCACGCCTGATCAAGGACGCCAGGCCTGGGGAGGTCGGCCCTCCCCGCCCGGCCCAAAACCAGCAGCGATGCGCGGATCGCAGCAGCGTCCAGTTCAGCCATGGCCCGCCCACACGCACACCCACCTACCAGCCGGTGCAGCCCTTCCGACGCCGGCAAACTACCGACGCTGTGTACGCCTCCGGGACACCGGAGTAACACCTGCCGCACTCCGTTCCACACTACCTCCGGAGCACCGCAATACCCTGTGACACCCGAAACCGCTATCAAGGGCAACCACCAAGGTAAGGCCTGACTAAGCTCAAGCTTTTTTCCCTATCCTAACTCTGCTCACGCTGGGACAGGAAGAGAAAGGAGTTCCTCCCCTGTCCCCTTATATACTAGCCCTAGCCCCCACCCCTAATCCCCACCCCTACTCTGACCTACACCCTGTCCAAGTATCGCGCAAACACCCCAGGGGAAGACTGGTCTGCCGACCTCACTTCCCCTGGGGGCCGCATTCCGCAACGAGACCTGGTGACCCTGTCCATAGAGGTTGAGGAGTCTCAATGCTATGAAACGTGGCACATTTCAAAAGGAGAATGGCACAAGCATGCAGAGGTCCAGGAGACTTGTGTCTGCACTTCCTGATGCTGGCAGCTACACGTGCACATTAAAAGCCATTCATCATGCCGAGCTTTTACTATGCAAACAATTAATAAATCTCAGACCAAATATATCATGCTTTTTACCTTTCGCAAACGTGCGGCTGGTAAAATGCATTTTGGTATGTATTCATTCCAATTTGCGATTCAGTAATTTGGAATTGCGAATACATACCGATTCAGTATTAGGAAGGGGCGTGTTTGGGGTGTCCCTTTCTGATAATGAATCGCAGCAGTATGTAAGAATGTTTTATGACCAAAATGAGGTCACAAAACATTAGCATTTTAGCACCTACTTCAAGAAGGTGCTAACCCATTCACAAATAGGGAGGGGTCCTGCAAGGACCCCTCCCCCTTTGTGAATGGTAGCTAACACGTTTTTTCAGAGCAGGCAGTGGTCCCACGGACCACTGCCTGCTCTTAGAAAATGAAAAGAGCATTACATTTTTCTAAAACGCATTTAAAAAAAAAAAAAAAATTATTTAAAAGCAGTCATGGATATGGTGGTCTGCTGACCCCAGCAGGCCACCATCCCCGTGATTTTAGCGATTCCCAATGGGTCACAAATTTCGACCTACCTCTTTAATATTCATGAGGTAGGTGATTTGCTACCCGCTCAGAATCGCTAAATAAAACTCATAGCATGTCATTCATTAGAAATAGAGATTACCCAATTGAGATTTGCAGAAAATCGCAATTAGGTAATTTCTATTTCCACTATTGTTACATGTGGCCCCTCGTCTGCAGTTCTCAAACCCTTCAGTTTCCTCACAAAGGTGGGATGCAACCCTAATGACCCCATTACTTAGGCTAGGACTTGTAATTTATTTGTAAAATTCAATATGGTACTTCTATACATTGCAATTTTGTTTAATTAAGTATACAGGTAAATGGGGGGCGTTAGAGAGCCGTCGGACAAGATGGCTGCACCTTAGGGAGGATCTGTCAGGCCGGGAGCAACATCCTGCATCATCCTGCGCCTACTGGGCGCCCACTCAATTTAAACTATGCAGTATTATCCGTGAACACGGCTAAAAAAGAACAAGCATTGGCATAGTCAATAGGTCTCACATTTGGGACCTTAAAAGTGTTTACCCATGCAACAGTTGGTGTTGTTGCACCAAGGATATTCTGCTGCATAACTAAATACTTATACGGTCCAAAAAGCGAGACCTATTGGCTATGCCAATTCTTGTTTATTTATTTCATTTATTTAATGCAATTTTATATAGCGCGAACATTGCCCAAAGGTGTCAGAGCGCTTTACGAAAGAACCAGTTGCGTAACATAAGAACTTATTATATGAGTTACATTAAAAAAAAGGTAAATGTACAAGTGGAGCGAAAGACGGGAACAATTTCAAATGTACAAGTTGTAATGTCACTCAAGGAAGAGAGTACATGAGTTACATAAAATATACACACAGAACAACTCTAAAATCACTAAAGAACAGGAGTCAGTACATACACCTACTACAGATACTAGAAGTTAGAGTTGCATATATACAAGTTGAAGATTAATAAGTAAATACGTCTACTACAGATTCTAGTGGTCCTTCATGAGAGTCCCGCAGCAACTTCCACGAAGGAGCCGTTGCCTGAAACACTCACACGAAGGCAATTTCTAGAGTGCAGATCATGGGCATATTACAAATAATAAGAAGAAGCAGATAAAACACACCATGAATACTTACAGTGAAGCACTACACAAAATAAATACTAAACACAAAATACTAACAATGTAGGCATAACACTCAACTGAGACAGTGGTATTTATTTTTTTCATGTGGGCCCTGCTGTAGTGATAAAGCAAAGAGAAAAATGCATATTCTTACAGCTCCAGACCTGTCACAGAATCCAAAACTTTCAAGCCCAAAGTAGTGATCACGCTTAACCAATCAGAGTGCAGAAGACATTTTAGGTCCGTCATTTTGTCCAATGAACGCGTTGTGCTAGTCAGTCTTGGGCTGCTACCTCCCTCGTCCAATAGGCAACAAATACAGACTATAAAACGTAGGCTATCGTCCGTAAACAGTGCAAACTAGGTCACATAGCTTTGAAGAAAAGAGTTTTCCTGAGAGCGAGGTTTGAGCCGCAGCTCTGAAGACCCGTTTGCCTGTATCCCAGTGATGTCATCGCCCAACAACTTTGCACATGGTGCAGCCCTTTGGCGGGAATGTCCTTCCTTCCCTAGACGACCGTGAGGAGGAGAGCCCCTACAACCCCATGCGTCACGGTATGTACAGCCCCTGTTACCCTGCGCTAATGTATGTGGTACATTTTGTGTGGATATCAGGCGAAAGAGACAGGTGACGCTACCCCTGGGCAGATGGGTGTGTACTGTCTTGAGTGGTTTCTACCCTTAAATTTAGTTTTGTCCGTAGACTTGAGGTGATAGCTCCGACCGCTGAAACCAGACTCCACGCCCCCTCCACTCCCAGCGCGAAGTAGCAGGTTCGGCTTTTGTCACTGCTGCAAATCTTGGGTGAGCAAGCCCATGGGATCTTATAACACGGAGGTAAAAAGTAGACCTGCCCATTCTTCTTGCTTGTGGTTTGCTTTTTCCAAGGCAGTGTGAAGACTGGCAAGTTTATCCTAGTGATGGGAGTGTTGGTGCAGGTGAGCCACCCCCCTCCCACCGGAACGCTGTCAGTGATGATGGTGAGGAAAGGGAGCGTTGATGTATGGGCTGATGTTCACAAATACCATTTAATTCTTTCGTGTGAGCGATTCGTTGCTCAGTCGGCCTGTATTGCCTGAAGTGATTGAAGTTCATCATTTGCAGGACGAGTTGTGCACAAGCGTGCGCGCAACCGGAGAAAGTGTTGTGCGTGTCGGGCACGCGTGTGCGCGTTCTAGCAAGCTGGTGGCCAGCAAGGTAGCGCTTTTTGAAGTCGCTACTGAATATCTCGCCAGAGCAGCGCATGCGCTGGCTCAGGCGAGACCTCAAAATCACCTTGTGACCTCCGTGATGCTGAGTATTGCTGATTCTACAGCCTGCTCCTACCCCGGCCTGGACCGCAAGACGGACTGCAAAATAGCGGCGCCCAGAAGCAGATGAAGAGCGGCCTGAAAGTCCGAACGGCTTTGCATTGCGGCAGTAAGCAATTAATAGAAGTCAGCCGTGTTCATCCAATACCGAAGCCCGCTGTGGGAGACTGCAGCAGCACCCCAGTGCATCTGTGATATCCCACTGTGGCCTGACGGGGACGCAGGCTTGAAAAAACCCTTTTTGGGTAGCTGTGCGCATTATAAAACTATTTTAACATAACATAACAATGACTAGTGGGGACCTCGCTGAGAGGTCTGTGACAACGGGGCTCTGCTTTCGGCGGCCTGACGTGTAAACAGGATCCTGCGACTGTGATGCCTCACTCCTGTGATGCCCCGCTCCTGTGTCTGAAGCTGCGGAGACAGGCGACCGGGGGCCAACACAGCAGCGGCGATTTGGCGATGAGGTGAGGGAACTCGTCAGCCTGTGGGGCGCTTTGAGATTCCAAGCGCTAGCTGTGTCTGCCCGCGAGTGAACTGAGGCGACGGTGCTCTGCTGTGCCGTTCCTAATTTGCAGCGTGAGCAGCTAGATAACTTATGCACTGGTAGAGGTGGCTGAAACGACCCTGGACCTGCAGTGGTGGATGGTTGTGAACGCCTGTGGAGTCCACAATACATAAACGATTGAACCTCCACCAGCCACATAGCTACCCTGAAGCTGGGCAGGGGGCCTAAAGTGCAAAGGAGTCACACTGGCCTTCTGCACACTACACTGAGGCACCCTAGGCCACACATGCGCCACAGTGAACGCTTTGCGACCCCAGGCCTAACAGGAGCCCCATGACTGAAAGAGGAGAGGGTTAGGGCAGCGTCACATAGACCCAGGTTCACGGAGCAGCCACAATCCTTTACAGCCCACCTGCGATTCCTTACAATCTTAAACTCGCTACTGCGGAGGGCGCTCTGTGTGTGCTATGCCAGATCCGGAACAAGCCAGCGGGAGAGAGGCGCAAAATGGGCCGCACCGAGGGAAAGCAGGCGAAGCTTCAATTCTCAGTGCGGAAGCAAGCCCCTAGTGAGGATGCAGAGTTGCAACAAGATGATGATCAACTGCCCCCGGGCCAAACGCAAGATGAGGACTTCAAAGCTATCCTCCTTATGATCCGTCAAAGTTTAACCTCCATCGAATCCAAGATGGATTCTATGAATTTAGGCATGGAATTCCTCGTGCAGAAACTGGACAAACACGATGGCTGCATCTTGGAAACTGAACAGCGTATATCCACTCTCAAAGATACCACTGAAGCAAGTAGCACCAAACTGCAAGTCAGGGAGAAACTTCTTCAGGTCATAGCGGCAAAAAACTAGGACCTGGAGGTGCACTCGTGCAGAAATAATTACCTCATCATGGGGGTCCCGGAGTCCACAGCTACTGGCGGCATGGAGGACTATGTCGAGAGACTGCTGCTGGGCCTCTTTGGTGCTGACGCATTCACCAAGGTTCTGATCTTCGAGCGGGCCCACAGATGAGCATGGCAAGAACGCCACTTGGTGCGCCGCCGCACCCCAACCTGGCACGTATCCTAAATTAAAGGATCGGGACACTGCACTTAGACTAGCACGAGAAAAGCAAGACCTGGTCTACGACGGAGTCAAATTGGCACTGTATCCAGACTTCACCACGGCAGTACAGGAGGCGCGGAAGAAATTCCTCCCAGCGGAGAAGAAGCTCCAGCAGGCTGGCATTCCCTATGCCATGCTCTTCCCGGCAAGACTGCGCTTCCAACACCGAGGGAAGATGCACATCTTTGCTAGCCCACAGCACATCCAGGACTTCTTGAAGACCTGCACAAGACGATCATCCACCCCACCGGCAGTGGAAACTGGCTTTGCCCACTCCTCGTCCGATCAAGAGGAGCTGTAGCGCTATATTAGGAGATCTTAAGACGCCCTACGAACTGGTAAGACTGTTCCTCTTAGTTTCACAAAAAAAGAGCGAGGGGAGTTAGATATTGTTCCAGGACATTTGACACTTTACTTGCACTGCCAAGCCTCTATGTTGAGTGACTTAGCCATGAGTCGCCTACTGAGACACTGTACTTCTGGGCTCCTTCGCCCTAGTGAGGTGCGCTGACGGCCTCTCTAGCATGTACCCCTAGAGGGAATTCCCCCTGCGAATGTTATGCACATTGTATGGGATATTACAATGTTTTTTTTATATGGCAAGAGCAGAGAGTTATAGCATATGCCCCCTTTAGACCTTGTACTCTACTTAATGCACAAGTTACTTACCTTCGGTAACAATATATCTGTAAGAAACATTAGTTAGTGTTAGATTCCTTACCTTAGAATATCCCCAGGCGTCAGACTGGATCCGGAAAGTTTTCGTCAGCAGTACCTCTGCGCGTCGGTAGGCGTCATCTGCGGCTCCGTGTCCGTCGCCGCCGTTGTGATCGCCGGGATGACGTCGTCGGAGTACTTAGACGCCGCCCTCACGCGCTGACATCAGTTCTGTACATAGCTTTCCGCGCCAGTAACGCAGAGCCATGATAGAAACCGACACTGGTGCCATGAAACTAGGGCCCTGAAAGGGATGTTCTTAACCCTAGATATTGGTTCGCAGAACGGGGAGGATGGGTGAGGCGGTAAGGAATCTAACACTAACTAATGTTTCTTACAGATATATCGTTGCCGAAGGTAAGCAACTTGTGCATCTGAAAGAAACAGGTTAGTGTTAGATACCTTACCTTAGAATAGATACCCCAGCAATACCAACCCTGGTGGTGGGTCTGCGAACCAAGATCACACCAGAAAGTCCTGGAGAACAAAACGTACGAAAAAGCCATCTCTCCGGACTTGGCTGTCCAGGCAGTCGTGCCTAGCAAACGTGTGCAGCGAGGCCCACGTAGCTGCTTGACAGATGTCCTGCAAGGGGACTCCCCGACCCAGGGCAGTAGTAGCCGCGGTGGCCCGAGGAGGCTCCTTTTTTGCCAAGGAGTAGCAAACCTTGATGCACAAGACGACCCCCCAAGAGATGGTCCGTTTGTGCACTGCCCGTCCCTTCTTAGTGCCCACGTAACCAACAAAGAGCTGGTCGTCCACCCGGAACTGGCGTGTGCGATCTAGATAGAAGGAGAGCGCACGTTTTGGGTCGAGACGGTGGAGCCTCACTTCCTCTTTCGAGCGATGCGGAAGTAGAAAGAAGGTGGGCAAGGTGATGGACTGGCCGATGTGAAAGGCCGTGACTACCTTGGGCAGGAAAGAAGGACGAGTCCTCAGAACAACCTTATCCAGATGGACAGAGAGGAAAGGAGGCTTAGAAGATAGAGCCTGGAGCTCACTCACTCTCCTGGCAGAGGTGATGGCAACCAGGAATGCAGTTTTAAGAGTCAGAAGACGAAGAGGACAGTTATGAAGTGGCTCAAAGGGAGCGCCCATCAGGTACGTCAGAATAAGATTCAAGTCTCAATTGCATCACAAAAGGAACAGGAGGAAACATGTGAGTGATGCCTTTCAAGCATCTATTTACAACAGGGGACTTGAAAAGAGAAGGCTGATCTGGAAGCCTTAAGAAGGCTGAAATGGCCGAGAGGTAGCCCATGATAGTGTCCAGAGCGGATCCCTACTGGGCAAGAGAAAGGAGGAAGAGGAGAACCTCTGAAAGGAGGGCAGAGAGTGGATCCACAGCCTTTCCTGTGCACCGTGCCACAAATTTGTTCCCCCTGCAGGCGTATACCGTTTTTGTGGAGGGACGCCTGGCTGCCAGAATCACATCACAGACTTCAAGAGGCAAGTCAAATGGCCTCAACTGCAGCTGCTCAATCTCCACGCATGTAGGTGGAGACTGGACAGGTTCGGGTGGAGGACCGTCCCCTGCTGCTACGACAGAAGGTCCTCCTGAAGAGGCAGACGAATCAGGGGATCGACTGACATGCTGAGTAGCTCGGGATACCAGTATCTTCGTGCCCAGTCCGGAGCCACAAGGATGACTTGGGCCCGGTCTCACCTGATCTTCTTCAGCACTCTGGGTAGAAATGGTGTAGGCGGAATGGCGTACAACAGACCACAGTTCCACTCGCGGCGAAAAGCGTCTCTGAGCGAGTGCCACCTTGGAAATTCCAACGCACAGAACTGATGACATTGCGCATTCTCTTCGGTGGCGAATAGATCTAACCAAGGCTCTCCCCACTGCTGAAAGAGACCTTGCACCACGTCCGAGTTCAGACGCCATTCGTGATCCATCATGCACCGGTGGCTGAGTATGTTCGTCCTGGCGTTCAGGAAACCTGCCAGGTGTTGAAACACCAGGGTGACACCCTGGTGTTCCAGCCATAGCCAGAGGCACAGAGCCTCCTGACAAAGGGTCCACGACCCCGCCCCGCCCTGTTTGTTGCAGTACCTCATGGCGGTGGTGTTGTTCGTGAACACCTGCACTACACTTCCCAGGACAGAGGGAAGGAATGCCTTCAGTGCAAGTCGGATCCACCGCAGCTCCAGAAGGTTGATATGGAGCCGGGACTCCGCCAGAGACCAGAGCCCTCTGATCTCCCTCTTTCCCATATGTGGCCCCCCCCCATCCCAGGAGGGACGCATCTGTCACCACTACGTACTCTGCTTGGGGTAGGGAGAGAGATCTGCCGCTGACCCAATCGCAGTTCGTGCCCTCCTAGATCAGGACGTGGTCAGACAGGTTGCCCTGATGCTGTGCCCACTGAAACTTCAGGTCCCACTGCAGAGCTCGCATCCGCCACCTGGCGTGATGCACCAGAAGGATGCAGGAGGCCATCAGCCCCAGGAGCCGCAGCGTCAACCTGACTGAGACTCAGGATAAGGGCTGAAAGATAGGAATCAGAGCCTGAATATCCCGAACCCGCTGTTCGGGGGGATACAGCCGAAACTGCGCCGAGTCCAGAACCGCTCCGATGAAATGGAGCTTCTGAGAGGGGCTCAGGTGTGACTTCGGCACGTTGATGGAGAACCCCAGCGAGTGCAGGAGGTCAGCCGTAGCCTGGAGGTGGGAGACAACTGTTTGGGTCGAGCTCACCTTCAACAACCAATCGTCGACATAGGGGAAGACTGAAACCCCTGATATGCGCAGATGAGCTGCGACCACCACCATCACTGGTAAGGCCGAAGGGGAGCACGGTAAACTGAAAGTGCTCGTGGCCTACTGTGAACCGCAGGTAGCGCCGGTGGGCCAGCAGGACGGGGATGTGGAAATACGCGTCCTGCAAGTCCAACGCTACCATCCAGCCTCCAGGGTCCAGGGCAGCTAGGACCTGAGCCAAATTCAGCATCTTGAACTTCTCCTTCCGGAGGAAGCCGTTGACGCTACGTAGGTCCAAGATAGGGCGTAGGCCTCCTTTGCCCTTCTTGGGTACCAGAAAGTGATGGGAATAGCAACCACGTCCTACTTCTGGCCCAGGAACGTGCTCGATGGCATCCTTGGCCAAGAGGGCCATAACTTCCTCCTGCAGAAGTTGCAAGTGATCCCCCAACATGCGGTGGTACTGCGGTGGCATGGCTGGAGGGGTCGCCTCGAAGGGGAGGTAGTAGCCCCTTCAGACGATTTGCAGCACCCACCTGTCCGACGTGATGGTATGCCATTGGATTGGTGAACGTGAACCCTGCCTCACACTGGCGTCGAATGGGCCTGAAATGCCGGACGAAGAAGGCTTAGATGCAGATGCTGCGGGGGCGGGTGTGGACTTACCCTGCCGGTGTCCCCTGGAACCGCCACGGCGGTAACCGTGACCGTGTTGAGACTGGATCTGCGGCCCATGGCTTGCTGGACGTGTGGGGGCACCCCTTCCTTGGCCACGAAAGGGGCGAAAAACAGAAGTTTGCTGGCGTTGGCCTAGGCCCAAGGACTTGGCCGTAGCCCTGGAGTCCTTAAAACGCTCCAGCGCACTATCCGCTTTGTCGCCAAAGAGGCGATGGTCATCGAAGGGCATGTCCATGAGCGCTGCCTGGACATCCCCCGAAAAGTTGGCGGACCTCAGCCAGGCGTGGCCGCGAACCGCCACTGTCATTGCAATCGCTCTACCCAGCGAGTCCGTGGTGTCTAGTCCACACTGGATCGAGTAGCGTGCTGCATCCTGCCCTTCCGCCAGGGCTTGGGCGAGTCATGTCTGGGTCTCCTCTGGGCACTGTGGCAGCACCTCCGCAACCGTATCCCACAGAGAGTGGGTGTAACGGCCCAAAAGGCAGGCCGTGTTGACAGACCCCAGCCCCAAACTCAGGGAGGAGAACAGTTTCTTCCCAAACTGATCATACCTTTTGAATTCCCGATCCGGAGGAGCGGTTGGGAATGCAGTCTGGGACGTAGAGGCCTGGATCACCAGGCTCTCGGGGCTTCGGGCGGTGGCGTCGGGCCACGTTCCGATACACAGGGAGGCCTGTGGAGGGCTTGGACCAGGTGCCCATCAGAATGTTGGTGAGGGCTTCGTTAAACGGCAGTAGAGGCTCCGAGGAGCTTGCCTGCGGTTTGAGCACCCCAGTGAGGAGGTTAGTCCACACAGCCGCGACGGAGCTCAAGAGCCAAGGTCTTGGCCACCCTGTTCAACACCACGCTGTAAGCAGCTCCCTCATCCGAAGCCACGGAGGGAGGAGAGACGAATCCAGTGTCGGGCGAAGTGTCCAGACCACTGGCCTCCCCCAACTCTTCCGCCCAGTCCTGGCTCAACTGGCACTGCTGTGCCAGAGGGTCCTCAGACCCCTCCCAGTCCTCCTCGTTATCCATCTCCTGATACACAGGCAAAAAGGATGGAGCCAGGTCGTAGGTGAAGGCCTCACCCATCGACGCCGGAGACAGTGCCGAGAGGCGCCGGTCCGATGCCGGACCGGGGCTGAAACTGGGGTCCGAAGACGGCGCCAGGAGCGACACCCTCGGGGTCGGTGCCAGTGGAGGAGTCATGAGGTCGACTGGCGACGACCCGGATCCAGGCCTGTATCCTGCGGGGCCCAGCGTGACCGGAGTCAATGACGGCGCCGGGGCCGAAGCACCCGCAGGGGCCGGAGCCGCTGGCCCGCTAGGGCTCCCAGTTGGACCCGCGGGGCCCGAAGGCGCCTCGGCAGGTTCCGACGGAGGGAAGTGCGACCTCATGGCCGTGAGGAAAGCACTTATCTCCTCCGGTGTCGCGTGCAGCCCAGGGACTGGCGGGTATGGAGCTGGACGCGGCACCTGTGGCTCCGGCAGAGCCGTGTGGGAGGTGTCCCCCGGGGCCGCGGCGCACGAGCGTCGGGGGGAGTCGGAAGAGCGATGACGCCTCTTCGACTTCTTTTTCGAATGCCTCAACTTACCGGAGGACTTGGAGCATGACGATTGGTGGTGGTTTGTCGAGGGGCGATGACTGCGGCTCCGCGACCGGTCCCTCGACTTCCTCCTCGACCGGGACATCGAGCTGCACGGAGCCGACTGCCGGAGCTCGAGCAGATTACGGGACCGCTCCCGACTAGACTTCGAGGTCAAGGTCTGGCAGTCGGGGCACGACTTGGCCATCATGGTCGGCCCGAGGCAGTAAAGGCATCGACGGTAGGGGTCATTCACCGACATCAGGCGGTGACAGGCCTCATAAGGTTTAAAACCAGGCATCCCTAATGGCACCGCGAGTCGAAGGTCGACTCGAAAAGTGATCAAAAAAGATCAAAAAAGTTAATACAAAAATTACTAGAGTACTGCTCTTCCCAGATCTGCGCTTGCTGGCGCAGAAAAAAGAAGAACTGTTGTCAGTGCGCGAGGGCGGCGTCTAAGTACTCCGACGTCGTCATCCCGGCGATCACGATGGCAACGACGGACGCGGAGCCACAGACGACGCCTACCGACGCGCAGGGGTACTGCTGACGAAAACTTTCCGGATCCAGTCTGACGCCTGGGGATATTCTAAGGAATCTAACACTAACCTGTTTCTTTCAGATATAGAAACTGTGATTTGGGGTGCGACCTCTACAGAATGTTCCACACAATGCCTAAGCTGTTGGGTTTTGCGGTTAGGGGAGGATGTCATTCCTTGCAGGATTGCGCCGCAGGTGTGGGTGGGGGAGGTGGCTGCTTAACTGTTTTGTTTTGCTTGGTATTATTTATTGCTCCACACGGTACAGTTTCATACATCAAACATGGTACAGATTTTCCTTGCAAATGATGACCTATACACACCACATCCTTAGTTGCCTAAAATTGCATAGCTAGTGCAATACCAACTTGTAAATCCACCATTAACTGCTTGACTTGGAATGTGGGGGGCCTCCGGGACCCTCGTAAGCGCATACAGGTCCTGCATTATCTTGACAAACATCATGTCCAGGTGGCAATGCTGCAGGAGACGCCCATGGCCCCGGGATACAGCCAACGTTTGGCAGGAAATGGGATGCACACCGCTGCTTCTCCACCTTCTCTACATATGCCAAAGGCACCGCCATTTTGGTTAAAAAAGGCTTGGGCTTCCGCCCACTGGGCTCCATACAAGATCCTCAAGGCAAATTCTGCATTATGTGGGGTAGATAAGCGGATTACATGATTACTTTAGTTAGCTGCTATGCACCCAACATTGATGATGTGCATTACTTTATCCACCTCTGAGAGCACATTTTGGAAATAGTCTCCGCATTCCTTATATGGGGAGGGAATTTTTAATCTGGTGATAGAGCCGAAGCTGGATCGTTCGCACCCGCATTTTACATCTCATCCACAGGCCACTAAACACCTCACAGCCATAATGGCCAATCATCGGCTGTTTGACGCATGGCTCTCTCTGCATCCAACGTGGAAGGAGGGTTCTCCTCATCTGCGCACGACAGCTGGTCCTGCATAGACAACTGGCTACTGTCGGCCCGGATCAGAGAGGTAACACACTTAGCCCGTACCAACTCGGACCACTCCCTGGTCCTGATGAAGCTGGAACCACCTGGGCAGGAATCTCCCTACTGCTCCTGGAGACTCTTACCCACAACCCTGCTAGATAGCGCCTTTAGAGAGGAATTGCACCAGGAGATAGTAGACTTTTTCCTATGCAATATTGACAGTGTTCCTACCCTTGCGTGCATCTGGGAGAGCTTTAAAGTCACTGTTAGAGGCCAATGCATAGCAAAGAGCAGAGGGGTTTTGCGGTCCATCGGGGGCATGCTGCACAAGTTGGAATTAGACATTAAAAGTACTGAGTCGCGAATCACACCCTCGCCTGAAGCTCTACTACGGGCTCGACTTAAAGAGCTCCTAATGCAATACTCGGAAGAAGCCGAACGCGAGGCCAAATTCTGATCGAAATATCACATTGCCAGATCCTAAGGTGAGGGTGAACGCCCTGGCAGAGCTCTGGTAGAGGTTAGCAGAGCCCCCAGGTTTGTCAACCAAATCCTGGAAATCACGGATGAGGAGCGGCATAGGCACTCATATTCCCTGGAAATACTCCATACCTTTACTGAATGCTACACCACGCTCTACCATACTGTTGGCTGAGCTCCCCCAGACATAGCCACATATTTTGAAGATACAGCTTTGGGATGGATCAGCGACTCCCGCAGGGAGTTCTTATCCGCTGACATTGAGGAAGATGAGATATGTGCTGCAATAATGGGTCTGGGCTCAAGCAAGGCTCCAGGTCCTGATGAGCTGCCAGACTAATTTTATAAATGCTACAGCAGACAATTGAATCCCATCCTCAAACAAGTATTCGAAGAGGCGCGAGACTCCGGGTATCTGCCTCTTTCCATGCGGCAAGTTCTGATTATATACCGGCTCAAACCGGGCAAATCTGCCGATAAGTGGGAGGCCTACAGACCATTATCTTTGAATAACTGCAACACAAAGATACTAGCATAGGTTATAGCCAATTGCCTGTCTTTGCTCATGGTGGGCTTGGTTCTGACAGACCAGGCAGGTCTTGTCCCGGGCAGGGCCACCTCTCACAATTTGCGTACCATTTTCACACTCCTTCATGACATCGATCTTGATTGCTCGATAGCCGGGATTTTTTACATGCCACAAAGGCATTTGATTCCCTGGAGTGGAATTACATGCGTGCCATCCTGGGGACAATGGGTCTTCCCCACCCGTTTTTAGCCTGGATTCATTTACTCTATTCTAAGCCAGAGGAGGTGGTCCAGATCAATGGACTGTATTCTGACCCAATTTCCATCAAGCGAGGCACTTGCCTTGGCCATTGAGCCCCTAGCAGCTAAAATCAGGCCACACCATAGAGAGTACGCCATAATTTACCCCTCCCAGAAAATCCTCATATCGCTTTATACAGACGATATTACCCTATAACTCTGAGATCCCAGTGCAAGTCTCAAACCCATCTTGAGGGAACTCATCAGGTTTGGTCACTTATCTGAGATAAAGCTGAATTGGAGCAAATCGCAGATTTTTCCACTCACTCCTAACACCCCTAGATTTACCCCAATTATCCGCTAAGCTGGTGCGAAAACGAAATCAAGTATCTGGGGGTCATCATTTCCAGGCACCCTGAGGAGACAATTCGATCCAACTATGGGGCTACAATAGACACGAACACCACATGGAATGAATGCTGGATTACGCTCCTGCTTTCCTTGGCAGGCAGAGTGGCCCTGATGAAAATGAATATCCTCCCTAAGCTACTCTATTTATTTCTTAACATACCCTACTATCTGGGGCACACTTTTTTTAACACTGTCTGATCACTGCTCATCAAGCTGGCCTGGGGTGGGAGGCAACCCCAGTTAAGCTGGCACCTCATGACACAGCCTTTCTCCAGGGGAGGGCTTGAGGCGCCAGACAGGGAACTGTACTATCTCAGTGCACAGGCTCACTACACCATCTATTGGCTCCACCCACCTCCCTTCTTGCCACATCCGGCCATTGAGCATGTGCTACATGTCACCTACACCCCTAATTTCCCTGCTCGGGGTGCAAGTCCTAGACGAGAAGGTATCGCATCACACTGTCTCCTGCACCAATAAGGCCTGGAAACACTTGACGAGGATAATGAACAAGCCCTTGCCCTATTTCCCCCTAGTGCCGTTGCCATACCTTCCATATGCACCAGTCCCACAGGAAGCAGTATGTTGTGACATGCTACGCAAGAGGGGTTTGCACACATGGGGTGATCTGTACCATGAGGGGAGATTCAAAGATCAAAGGAAGCTATTGGTCGGGGAGAGAATTACCCCCCTGGAAGTATTCCTTTATATAAGAATCAAGCGTGAAATACGGGCCAATATAGCATGCTTCCCACACAAGCCTGCATCGCTAGATGTTCTGCATACCACATTAAAGATGTCCGGCCCCTCGCACTCTGTGTCTCGCATCTATCGGGGGGCGCTGTTGGAAAGACCGCATGCACCACTGGGTGCCAGGTGTTTGTGGGTACAATACCTGGAATCCCCCTTGAGAGATGTGTAGTGGAAGTACTGCTGTGCTCAGACTGCAGAAATCACTGCTAGCAGCTGGCTGCGCATAATACACTTCAAGTTCTTGCATAGAACTTACTACACACCTACATTGCTACATAAATATAAGCTCCAAGAAGATGACAAATACATGAGCTGCCATCAAGAGGGGGCTGACTTTCTTGCATTTGGCGTGGTGCTGGGCCCAGGTCCAAGGTTACTGGTCGGGAGGTGGTGGAATAACTTTCGGAGTTGATTGCAATGCCTCTCCCAATTTCCGACCTACTTGTATTACTGGGGTACCCAGTGACATCCCTAAGGCGCACAGGAAGTTCACCGCTATGGGCCTGCTTCTGGCCAAGCGCAGGGTGGCCTGCAGATGGGGTAGGAGGAGGGCTCCCAAATTCAAAGACTGGCAACATGGCTTAATATATAGAAAGAACAACTAACAGCCTATGCAGAGCTGCTCCCCCCAGGGATATCCGTGAGCCACTGTTATCATACCTCCTGGAGCACAGTGAGGAAGGACAGGGAGCTCCACCGTTAGCTGCCCAGGAGGAGCCATCCGGGGCATAGCACAGCAACTTGTAGCATGGCCTGTACAAACTATGAGTATTGAGGATGGTTGGTCTACGTGCGGGTCATGTGGGCCCGGAGGGGAGGGTGGAGTACACCGCTGAACTTTGCAGCAATGTAAACGTCAAGCTGGTCAGCATTTGGGGATCTAAATGCATGCAAGTTCTATCTGATATACTCATGTACCATGCAAAGAATGTTTTAAGCTGATACTGTGGACTATTTTGTTGTTTGAACAATCCAACAACAAAAGAGTGATCAAAAGTGTGCTATATCAATTATTTATCAGTAGTGACTCCTCCAAGGGCTGAGCACACAAATTGATACCAAAATGGGAGGGAAGGTGGAGAAGGGTTAGTGAGGGGGGGAAAGGGGATATACCAGGTTAGTAAGAAGAACCCTCACTCACCGACCTGGTCGGTGACTTGCTTCATCATGGGGTTTACTCCGGGTAGGCCGAATGTCTGCTCGGTGTGCTTCAAGGCCTGTTGTTACAGCGGAGCTGGTTTCTTGTGATTTTGAGCGGTGCTAAAAAGGGGGGAGTGGTTGTGTGATGTTAAAAGAAAACAGTCAGTGTCTCGAAAAACGTTTTAATTTTAGACTAGACTGCGTTCGTTAAAAAACGGTGTAGCGGACGCCAAAGGGTTGTAAGTTTGAACCATTAGTGTCCTTGATGTGTGTAGAAAATGGTCGACATGTTTCTGCTCATTGTTGGCTTAGGTCTGCCGAGCTTTCATCAGGACCAGTGTGCACCCCTGGCGGTATACACACGCTAAGGTGTATCCTAACCTACGGGTGTGTAAAATCAGTGTACCAAAACTCACGGGTACCATGAACTGTCCTGGAATTTCCCAGCGTCCAAAAACCCCTGTGAAGATAACGTAGGGAAACAAAAAATAGACATACAGCAACATCTCAATCAGTTAATCCAATGCAATGATAGGAGCAAGTAGATATTTGCCTTAGGTAATTTGAATAGCTGCCGTGTCGATCTCCACCTTTACATACCATAGAGTGCATTATGATGTCTATAGTAAGGATCTCTGTGCCTAATTGCTAAGGTTTTTGCATCAGAAACATGTGGTGTGTCATGCACAGGTAACTCTTTGCGCATGCAAATCTCTAAAACACTTGGTTAAGTGACTGCTAAACTTGTATTCCTGAATACTATCTGGATACACAGTTGCATTAAGTGGTCTACGAAGTGAGGGCTCCTAACCACTCAAAAGAGTGCTTGCCGCACCCTTGCGGGGGTACAGCCCCCGTAGTATGGAGAAAAACGCAATTGTGAGGAATATGCTCTTTAAAATCTTACGTGTCAAAGCGTAAGTTCCGGCTTCCATTGACTCACGGCGGGGATATGTTTCTTCACGCCAAGTGAAGAGCTGTAGTAATATAGAAGGAAAGTCAATTAAAAACATGAAAAGGGCTAGTATGTATGTCTAATCGTTTTATTGGAGAGAAAGTATTCAGTCATATGCCTACACCCATAGTATGTCTAGTGTATCCGAAGTGGATGGACAATTGGGAGTAGAGGGGACTGCGTGCATATTCGCTCTATTAATTCAAGTGTCCCCTTATTGGCATATATCAATGCGGCTGCTCGAAAACATAGTGTGGTGGTGGTACGCTACGCAAAGTGTATTTAGAGGCAGCAGAATTCATTTAAATGAATATAAACAAACACCCTGGTAACAAGTGTTCCTTTACATGGAATTGTTAAAAACCACCGCGTGCATATTCGCTCTATTAATTTCAGTGTCCCCTTATTGGCGTATATTAATGCGGCTGCTCGAAAACATAGCGTGATGGTGGTACGCTACGCAAGTTGTATTTAGAGCCAGCAGAATTACTTTAAATGAATACAAACAAACACCCTGGTAACCAGTGTTAATTTACATGGAGGTGTTAAATATTTACGGGGGAAACTCGTCGCGTTATCTAATGCGACCGTGAGCGCAGGAACAAGGGGTACCACATACATGGTAAATTGATGGATTGGGTAGTCCCCTTTATTGAGTAGCGGCATGTATAAGTGCGGCTATACCATCAGTGGCGCGTTGGTAGTGCGCACGAACTATCATTATGTTAGAGACAAAACGGGGTACAATCGATCACTGGCATATTTAGGCAGCTGAATTCATTTAAATGACCTTAGACAAACACCCTGGTAACAAGTGTCCCTCTCCACGGAAGTGTAAAATATTATCAGAAGAATCTTGTCCCGTTACATAAGAGCGGCCGTAAACGAAGGAGGGTTGATAGATTAAAAAGTCCCTCTCGTGGGGTAGCGGCATATATAAATAAATGAATGCGACTATGTAAACAGTTGCGCGGTGGTAGTGCGCTCGAAGATGCAATGTGTTAGAGGCTATAAGGGTACAAACGATCCCTGACACCGCAAAACGTACTTCTTACTTGGCGGCTCCCCTCGTATCAACCTAACTCCGGCTGTATCCGTTGCCCGAATGTTGCCTGAGTCAGGGAACGCGGAAGTGATTAAGCTTTGCTGCGGTCATGTGACTAACGCGTCATTGTGTTGTCAGTCACACGTTCTTAAAGGTGTAGTGCCCTATTCAGTGCTATGATGCTTTATTGACACAGATTTGGGCGCAGTTTGCTTGACAAAAGTACCGGGTGTGTTAAAAGCTAGATTAAAGCCTGGAGATTGAACCAAACTTCAAGGATTTACATTGTTTGGAACTAGACTGCGAAATTGGGCAGTCGTAACAAAACAGGGAACAAATAAGTTGAGAATCTTTTGGGATAATGCTAAGCCTTGTTATTACATAATGGATTCCTAGGACTTATCTAGGAATGAACCAGTAGTAATACGTTCAGTGGTAAGGTGCAACAGGTGTATTGGTTTAACTCAGTGGAGGTGACAAAAGGGACACCATCTTGCTCCTTGACTGTATAGGGCCCAAGGTAGAAAGTGCTCAATGGAAGCATGACTGATGGTGCCGGTCATGGCCACTAGCCTCTTATCATTTCAGTGCTGAGCCCCATGGTATATTATCATTTAACCCTTCTTGATGTGTCCCCAGACGGTAAATCCACCGTTGTTCCTTTTCGAAGAGACGATCTTGTGTGTCTTCATTTTGTTGTTTGATCAAAAATGATAAATAAACTTATTAAAAAAAAGTATACAGGAAAATATATGTGCATATACATAACAGGAAAACACAGATTGTGTTTCTATAGGAAAAGCATTTTTTGGGCTGCTTATAACTCTGGAGCTGGTAAATATACACAAAACTTTCCCAAAACATGTTCTTCCAACTCAACTCCATCCTGGAAGGTTTTAGGGAGTTTTGTCAAAACAGGGGCTGAGAGGAAGGGGGATCCCAAAACACTTTTTCTCCATTCATTTTTTATAGGAGCTTTAGACACAACTACAGCCCAAACGCCTGAAATGATTTACACTAAATTAGGCAGAAAGCTATATCTGGGTCCAGAAAGAGTGCTTTTTTTTTTTGTGCAAATCCGTTTGGTAGTTTTGAGCAATTAGGAATACTAAAATTGTATAGTTCATGCTGCAGAGAATCCCTGGAGCAGACAGCTGCCACCACATCAACAGGGACACAGTCCCAAGTCCTACAAAAAAGGTTAAAAAACAACATAAGGGGCACTCTAGGGACACGTTGATCTCCCTAAACCATGTTAGGGAGAGAACAAAAACTTAAAAAAAAAATCTAATTGCCACAAATTCTTTGAGGATCTGCAAATCCACAGCAAACCTTTTGAAAACAAAACGTGGGCTCCCACGCTGCTATAAAAAATAAACCTGGGTGGGCCGGGTCTGGAGGGATCTGTGTGTGGGGGGGGACTTTGCATTATATTATCGAGATGGCCACGGGGACCCCATTTCCATGGCTGACATAAATAGTAAGGGAATGGGGGCTTGTGGTGCCTTTTCCAGAGCCTCAAAAGGCCCTAGAGACCTCATTCCCCAGGGTCAAATTCTAAAAAAAGGGAAGGGGGTGTGCGGCCCTCCTTACCCGAGCATCAATATGCCTCCAGGCCCAATCCAGGGTCCAATCTTAAATTTAGGGGGTGGCGGGCAGCCCCCATTTTCGAGTCTTAATAGGCCCCAGGGACCCGTCCCCCAGGGCTGATCTTTAATTGAAGGGGAGGTGGAAGCACAGTCCCCCTTACCGTACCTGTAAAGGCCCTCTGTGTCTCAATCCCTCAGGACTGGCTCAATTACTGTGTCCCTGGGAGCCCACCCCCAGGACACAATAATTTCCCTGCCCACAACAGCGTAGCAGGGAAATATATGTCTGCTCCCACCTGGAAGAATCATTTTTAAACTCCTGCTAGGTGGGAGCAGAGATGCCTTCCTTGCCTGCTTCCGCTCAGTGGGATCTTTAAAAATGCTTCTGCCTGGTGGGAGCACAACTTTATCCCCTTTTGGGCAGGTAAACTCACATTGCTCCTGCCCAACAGGGACAAACAAAAACATATTTTTCTGCCAGGTGGGAGCAATGCCGGCTCCTGCAGCAACGAGGATGGGTGCATGGGAGGAGCCAACCGGGGTCACGGGGGCCCAGGGGCCCCCACTGTGGCCCCCAAGAGACTGTTTTTGGGTGGCCCAGGTGGGCACTACGGCACCAATGTAGAAGCAACTCAGGCCTTTGGGGCTACTATAGGCCCAGAGAGGGGCTGCGTGCCCTTCTCCCCTTTATAAAAAAAAGAAGGCCCCAGGGGATTGGGTCTCAGTGGTCAATATTGGCTTGCAGAGGGGAGCTGACGTTCCCCTCCCCTTAAAGGCCCTGGGGATGGGATCCCTGGGGCCTATTAAGACTTGATTCCCTGAGGCCCCTTGTGGCTCAAGGAGGGGGGGCCCCATGGATGGGATTCGGTCCATGGAGCACGAAGGTGGTTGGTCAGTAGACCACTTTTATATAATTAGGAGCCACAATTGTCTCTTAAAAGATTGGTCCTGACGAAAGCCTCTAGAGATACCAGGAGGCTGAAACATGTCACCAGTGCGTAAGGCTAGTAACTAGGCCTGAAGACGCAAGTTCTTGTTTTTAGCTTCCTATACTAGTGATTAGCAGAATAAAACACGAGAGTCATGGTATAAGGAATTTTATTTCACACCCACCTGAGCAATAGCACACCCTCTTTTTATTTCTGGCCACTACTGTGAACCAGTTGGTCTTCCTCCTTGTGGAGGTCAGCATAAAATACTAAGGAAAAGGCCCAATGATAATGCTGTTGCGACACTGAATGACGGAGAACCAAGATATACCGCCTTACGCCTGTGTTCGCATATGAGGGTTTTTTACAACGATGGCCCGCTTCACGTTATCATAGACCCTGGAAACACAGGACAAGTGGTTCATTCTCCCTCATTGATTTTTTGCTCTAGCCTAAGGAAGCAGAATGGACTATAATTTCTTTTACTTCTTCATTGATTTTTGAATCTATAAGCAGCGCACAGCTGTGGGAAACTAATTACTCGAGCAGTACTCACTGCAACTCTCATACTCCTAAAAAAAGGACGTGGCAGAGACCTCTCCAAGAAAGCAGAGAATATAGGGAATCATGGCAGAGAACCAAGGCCTAAGCTAAACAGAGGAAGAAGTAAATGCAATACTGTCAGAATCATCGGTGCTACAAGATAAGGATCTAGCACAGACCCTGGTACAGACCAGGGAAGGGGATGACCTCACTGAAATGAAGAAAGAACTGGTAAGAACAGCCATACATGGCATTATCATGAAAGAATACCTGGGGGCCAATTCGGCCCCAAAAGCCTTATGGGTGCAGAATGCCCCACGTATCTTCTTGAAAGACCTTGCATTCAGAAAAGACTAGTCATCCATATCATGGAAATGCACCAGGGATTATCTGGTGTTGATAATTAAGACAGCCACACGTCTAGTAGAAGCCCTCACAATTAAGATCCAAGTGAGTGAAGCCAAACTGAAGACAACGGTTCACATCTCAGTCTACAAGAAGAAACTGGAGGAAATCAATAAAGAGATGAATGAAACAAAAGAATATATCACACAGAAAAAGATCCAGAAACTAAACAAAGACCTCAAGAAATTTTCAATGGAGAAAATGCACCCCTATTCGAGAGAGGACTATGTACCTCAGGACTACAGAGAAGATGAAGATTCCTCCGCAGCCAGGTCTAACAACAACTCCGACTGGAGTAGCGATGACGGCACCACCCCTAGGAGAGGTAGAGGCTAAAATAGACGCAACCAACGTCGAAGAATGAACTCCTGGCAGACCGCGAGATACTTCAATTACCCACCACAGAATTAACAACCACCAATGCCTAACTTCCCTGGTTGGTACGGCCCTTACTTCCAGGGCCCCCCACCAATGGGCCATATGATGACCACTCAACCACCACCTCCTTTTTTAAGAAGAGGCCCAGGACAACAGAGAGGGAGAAGAAAAGGGGTAACCTGGAACGAACAAGAAAACCGGATGTCCACAAGGAGCATGACCAAGGAACAACCAGGAACCAGTTCGATGAATCACTGGTAGTCAACCGTACAGAAATCTCACTGACAGTGGAACATGAAAAAGTCTTACGTAAAGGACTAGGCTTTGTTCCGACCACTCCCCTCGACATCTTTAAACTGAGATGCGAGTTTTGTAGGAAAATAAAGCTCAAAGCTTTTTTTGAAGGCAAAGAAAAAGAAGCAACAATGAATGACACCAATCTGAGGCCAAAATCGACTTTTTGTCCACCCAACCACCTGGTGCCGATAGAGATACAAGCCTTCGAACAAGTGATCATGCAAGAAGTTGAAGATCTGAGGAATACTGCAAAGAAACCCTTCATCAAAATGACTAAACTTGAAAAAAGAGCAATGGATGAACTCCGTAATAATGAAAACCTGATCATAAAACCGGCAGACAAAGGAGGAGCAATTGTCCTCCTCAAAAAAGAAGGATACAACGAACAATGCACCACACTCTTGTCTGACCAAAAATTATATAAGAAACTAACCACTGATCCTACCACCAGACTACAGAGAACCATCGAACTAATGGTAGGAGAAGTAGAAATCAATCAATGGATCTCGAAACAGGAGGCAGACTTTCTGGGAACAAAATCTCCAAGAATACCATACTTCTACTCCTTACCGAAAACACACAAGAACAAACATCCACTCCCAGGATGCCCAATAGTGTCTGGCATTGGGTCGGTCCTAGAACCACTGTCACAGTTCGCAGATCAATTCCTGAGACCATTAGTGCAAAGAACACCGGCATATCTCAAGGACACACGTGACCTCCTGAACCTACTAGATGGACAACTATATAACGAAGACACTATGGGGCATATTACCAAGGCGGGCAATATGTGATTATCGCCGCTATTAGCAAGCTGTCGCTAACAGCAGTTGGCGACAGCTTGTAGGCGATAGCGAGCAATTTGGGGCCCACTTTGCATGTCAGCGATATTTATCGCTAATGACATGCAAAGTGGGCGTACCCAACCTGTTAGTGACTGAAAGCAGTCGCTACGTCGCTACCGCATATTAGCAAGGCAGGCGTAGTGATGGAAATATTCGCGCTAAGCGCTAATTTCTCCAAAAACTAACGCCTGCTCAGACCAGTTCTTAGCCATTGTATCCAATGGGAGTTGGATATTATGGCTAAGTCCTCATTAGCGCTAATGCGTGAATATCGCTGGATTACCAGCGATATTCATGCATTTCGCCACTAACGCTGGATATTTGATCGCTTTAGAGATAAACGTTGCTAACAGCACTTTATCTCTGCGATAATATCCGGCGATGTTTGGCGTTAAAAAAATACGCGCAAAGCCCATTTAGCGATAAATATCGCGAGTTGTTGGTAATATGCCCCCATGTTCCTAGTAGGACTAGACGTAGAGAGCGTGTATACAAGCCTCCCCCAGCAGAAGACTCTAGACACCTTGGAGGACATTCTCTTCTCAGACACTTGGGAACACAGAACACCTAGACATTTTGTATTAGAATGCTGTAAAATGGCCCTCACTGAGAACTATTTCGAATATGAGGGGACCATATTCGGAAAATGCCTTGGTACATCTATGGGCAGCACATTTGGTCCAAGCGTGGCAGGATTGTATGTGAGTGCCTTTGAACAAGAACACATACACACCCCAGACAATCCATACCAAGATGGCATCATACTGTGGCAACGCTACATTGATGACGTCATTATGATCTGGAACAACACTCTGGAAGCCCTCACTAATTTTATGACGTGGATCAACATGAGGGATGAATGTTTGAAATTTACTTACACTGCCAATAAGAATAATTTAGATTTTCTTGACATCACCATCTTTGTACAAGAAGGCTGTTTACATACCAAAACCTTCTACAAGCCCACAGCCCGTAACAGCATACTTTCATATAACAGCTTTTACCCTTGACCACTGAGGGACAACTTACCTTACAGCCAGTTTCTGCGAATAAAACGAAACTGTAGCAACCTCAGAGACTATAAACAACAGCGCTGAGCCTGGAAGACAGACTAGTGAAAAGAGACTACCCTACCAAAACTGTAAAGAGATGTCAAAAAAGAGCACGGAACCAACCGAGAGAGAACCTGCTACAAACAACGACTTGAGAGGATCCAGGCGATCTACTCACCTGCGTAACCACGTACAATACTGTATCCAACACGGTGAAAAAAACGTCAATAAGAATTGGAGAATCCTCACCTCACATACCCTAAAATGGCCAAAACTAAGGTTTGCGCATAGGAGAACTAAAAACCTAAAAGACATGCTTGTACATACGAGACCCCATACAACAAAGAAGACCAATACCATTCTAACAATATGGAACCTGAACCCAAAAAAAGGACACTATCCCTGCGGAGGTTGCTCAGTATGTAAACTTACACATGTGACCAAGAGTCTCCAACTCCTCCCAAACTTAGGGGTCGATTAGGATGGCGGTTTTTCCGCATCCTCCGGGCCGGCGGAAGTGTCCGCCGGCCTGGAGGATGCGGAAAAACCGCGGCGGAGACTCCAAAGACCCACCGCCAAATTAGGATGGCTGGTGGGTCTGATAATCTGTCCGCCGCTTTTCCGCCGCGGTCGGAAGGCGACCGCGGCGGAAAAGCACTAACATGTCTGGCGGTGTCTATCAGACACCGCCAGGCATATTAGGATGTCTGAAAATATATGCTTTTCCGCGGCGACTTTACCGCCGTGGAAAAGCATACGGACCTTCACTTCGGGGGCCCGTTGCGGGCCCCCTGGGTGAAGGTGGGGTGGGGGGTGCACATGGGGGGTACCTATGGTACCCCCCTGCATTTGCGTGCACAATGCAGCAGGCACCGCGCGGTGCCTGCCGCTTTGTGCACGCAAATGCTGTGCATGGATTTTTTACATTGCGGCGGATGCAGCTTGAAGCTGCACCCGCCGCAATGTTAGAGATGGAGGATGTGACCGCCACACTGGCGGTCACATCCTAATTTGATCGGAGGGAACGCCGCAGCCCATGCGGACGTTCCCTCCTCCTCAGGGGTCGCGGACGGACTCAAGTCCGTCCGCGATCCTAATCGACCCCTTAAATTGGGAATTACGCAACCACACGAACTGTAACCCAACACATGTGGTGTATATGATCATTTGCCCCTGTAATCTAAAATATATAGTGATGACCTGCCGCAAGGTTAAACAACGCATCAACGAGCACAGGAGCAATATCTCATGCAAGAAAGCCACCACAAAGATGAGCAGACATTTCATAGAGGTCAATCACTCCCCTGAAGACATTAACGGGGTAGTTTTAGAGACCCTTACTAACAAAGATCACAACGCTGAACGGGTCTTATAGGAAAAAGAACAGCGCTGGGTCCATTGTTTAAAAACAGATAAAGAAGGCATGAACGATAACATCTCTTGGCACTCCCTTGCATAACGTTACCCCTAAATAATAGTGACCATGACACATATGATCAATTATGTTCCAATGATTGTTTGAAAAATTATGAGCCAAATACATAGAACAAAAATCGTTCCTTTATCTGTTCCACGTCGCAAAAAAAGGGGGGCCAATCGGCCCCCACGCATGCATGGCGGGGCCCGGCCCCTCCCATATCCCGGTCCCTTCGTGGTGGCTTGCCCCCCTGCCCTCGCCCCGGAAGTAGTTGTGCACTTCCGGGGCGAGGGGGCGGGGCCGCGACTGCGAAGGGGTTAAGAGCCTGGGGAGCGCGGAAAGCGGCATCTTTGTGCCCGCGCTCCCAGGCTCGCTCCTCGCCCCACCGTGGGGCTGTGTAATTTTCTCTTGTTTTTCTTACAGGTTGCCTGGTACTTGCTGCGGTCGTGTTGGGAGCTTCAGGCATCGAGGAGCGTAGCGGGAGAATCTGCGTGACCGGAGATCGGGAATCCAGCGAGCGCACCTGCCGAGAAGCTGCGGTCGTTTTTGGGGAGCTGCAAGCATCGAGGAGCGGAGCGGGAGAATCTGCGGGACCGGAGATCGGGAATCCAGCGAGCTCACCTGCTGAGAGCTGCGGTCGTTTTTTGGGAGCTTCAGGCATCGAGGAGCGGAGCGGGAGGATCTGCGGCAGATACCGGTCTCGTGCACTGTGGGACGGCCCTTTTTAGCTTTGGAAACGAGGTATTTTGCGGGGCGGGCGGGGGCTCGGCTGCGGCGCAGCAGACACGGCACAACGAGCGTAAGCTGCTTCTTGATGAAAGGCGGTTGCATGTGAGCCGTTTGTGCGCTGCCTTTGTGGGGGACGTTCTTTGAGCATTTGGCGTTTTTGCACAAGAGTCGGGTGTGCGCTACCTTTGTGCGGGACGTTTAGGTTTCAGTTGTCTGCATTATATTGATTTCGGGGCGGGCTCGGCTCGGGCTTCTTTTGTAGCTGCCAGCAATTCAATGATAAAAGTTAAGCAAGGACAGCTAGGGCACAGTGCGGATGGGAGACCAGGAAGGTTTCTTGCAGTGAAAACGTTCGAATTTAGCAAAGTACTGAGGTGGAACGAAAGCAGTGAATGTGGCTTCATATAATGCAACTGGTGATATGTAAAGTGCTCTGATTACATTTAAAGTATATGATCTGTGGTGTGTCCTATAAAAGTGATTGATTTGGTCAAGGCACACAAGGTTTAAATAATTTGGATTTACGTGAAAGTGGTTTGACTTATTTACGAATTAAATAAGTATATGTTCTGTTTTGTGTCTTACAGAGGTGGTTGCCTTAGTTTCAAGGCACTCTGGGAATTATAATTCTGTTTTATTAAATAGGGAATTGCCCTATTTACAATTTAACACAAGTATATATATATATTGTTGTGTGTCTTTACAAAGGTGCGGATATCTATCTGCCCTCATAGAACTTCAACAGTGCGGGGACAATCCAGTCGATAGGTTCAGTCACAGCGGGGAAGACAAGTTTCCCATGTATTAAATAGCCACAATTGGATTTTCTAACGTATTTTCTATTTCAGGGGAAACTTCAACTGGGTCAGGTACACGAGACTAGGATCTTGTTCCGCGTATTCCAGCTCAGGCGCCTTCAACTGGGTCAGGTACGGAGCACGGTGTGCTAGCTCATAAGTATGTCTGCAAGAAGGGGGCACGGGAATGCTAACGTGGGTTTAATGTTTCAAAAAATGATGCGCAGAATGTCTGCAATGGATAAGCGGCTGGGCAAGTTTGACAAACTAGGCAAGACCGTAGCGGAATTGGGAGCGAAGGTAGATGCTCAGGCCGGTCCATCTGGTAGACCTAAGCGGACAATAGTACCGCCCAAACCAAGGGGCGTATTTGAGACACCACCCAAGCGGGCAAGAACTAAGAGGGTGGGGGATCATCAGTATCAGTCGGCTCGGGCAGTGTGCCTGTAAAAGGACTCCCCTGCGCAGCGAGCGTCTGATGCATTAATATAGCATAGCAGAGCGCACTTGCAGATATTTGGGTGCTAGGGACACTTTCAAAATAATTCCCCCCCTTCTCAGACCTGCCTGGAAATCCTTTTTGGTCATTGTACATTGGTCGCATATGCAGTGTGCCTGTAAAAGGATTCCCCTGCGCAGCGAGCGCCTGATGCATTAATATAGCATAGCAGAGCGCACGTGCAAATTTTTGGTGCTAGGGACACTTCCAAAATAATTCCCCCCCTTCTCAGACCCTGCCTCGAAATCCTTTTTGTTCATTGTAAATTGGTTGCATATGTATAATTCTGCTTGGCGGGGAGTACATCATGTGCGTGCTGGGTTTGAAATGGTGTTCATTTCGCATGCGTTGTGTGATTATCTGGCCTGCTATCGTTCGCCAGGAAGTTCGTTAGTCATCAACATTGGTTAGATTTGTTGACCTTGCTTGGGCAGTCGGTTCATGCTACATTTTGTTTGCTCTATTCCTGCAACAGTTTACTCATGTAACGAGTCCTATGTTACAGTGCTCTGACACCTTCGGGTAAAATCAGCGCTTTATAAAAATGCATTGAATAAAATAAGATAGAATTAGTCGTACATCTGTAGGTATTCAGACACATTGCGCTGGATTTACTGACTTGTCTGCGTATGTAGCGTACACCTACGGAGGATGTGCGTGCAGAAGGAGTGCCATTGAATTCAGAGCTGTCTACAAGGACGTACAAAAAATGTAGGGATCTGCACTATCACATGGGTGAATTCGGTACACACGCTCAAATACAGTGACACGTTTGGTGTAAACAGAGCATAGATGCACATGCGTAGGGGGCACACACGGACTGTGACAGTCCAGAGTTGGGAATAGTGCACGGTAATGGTTGTAGTTTACCTTTGTAGACCAAGCCGCTGCACGCACCGGCCAGGAGTTTCAGTGCAAAGCAATGAGCGAGGCCGCATAGGGCCCAGCTCGGTCATATCTCACGACCAGAATCCACTCGGGGGACGGGGCCCATGTTTTTCTCCCACCACTGTCCCTGTGCTTTGCAATACTTGACTGCAGTCTTCATAAATTGCTTCTCGTCGAGATGCAAATGTAAGGTTTCCCTATTTAGCTCGGTGCAGAACTACACATTATACCTTTTCCTACAACAAGTTCACGCTGATTGACGCGGCTGACATACATTTGAATGATCCTGTCATATTTCAGTTCTGCAGGTTGTAAAATGCAGCCTGATCTTGCCCGTCTACTAGATGGGACGGGCCCAGAGCGCAGGATGGCTCTTGTATTGATAGTCGAATGTTGCTCAATCCTAGGGGGGGTGCGCCATATGGTTATCTCATGAACATCCAACTCTTCTCTTCTGAACTTTATGCATTACTGAATGCAACGAATCTTAGGTGACTATGACTTCCAGGGCTTGGCCACTGGGACCTAAAAGGGAGTCCTCAAGTGGATTTCTTATTGAAACCTGAGTGAGAATCTGAGGTGTTGCCACCCTTGTTGTCTGCATTGCTTACGTTTTGTTTGTAGTGTTCCCCCTTTCTCCTTGAGATGATTTGTAGGTGGTTCAGAAGGCCTTAAACATTGATCTAGCCAGATCAGGGAGCCAAATTATGTGAGCATAGTGTGAGAGGGTTGCCTGACATATGCTGCCCAGTATTCTAGGGGGCACACTGCACCAGTCTAAAACGACCCTTATTGATGGTTGGTTAAAGGCAACCTTATTAGAAAGCTATCCTAGTGGTAGCTGTGGAGAGCAGACGTCAGGCTAAGGCTTGTAGGGAGGTAAAGCAGCTTGTTTTACCAATCAAAATCTCACGAGTGAGGAAATGAAAGTTGAACCACACCAGGTGGATATAAATATAGGTATTTATTCTAAACACATCCCTCTGGTCCCTTTAGGAGGCTATGAGGCAAAGAATTACAGTCAGTAAATTTATTCAACACACAGTAACTTAGCACAGTATACGTTGTGCCCTAGGGGCGTACCGAACCATATATCAAGAAAGTGGTATACGGACCACGGCAGGCATGCTGACGAGGCTGTCACACCTTAAAAGGTGTCCAGGAGCCTAGTTGCGGCATCTTACAGCCTGGCATAGTTAGGGCTGTGCTAATCCTTTTGGGTAAAGACTTCGATGCTGCACTGTTGAACAGACTGTCCTTTTTTCACACATAGATCCTATGCATCAAGACATGGGTAGAAAACCAGGATTAAGAGGCGATGTCCTCGCCTGCAGCACAATTTTCTTGTAGTAACAAGGAATGTAAAAATAGGAAGCCAATTTTACAGCCTAGCATGGTTAGGGCGGGGCAGATCCTATGCTTAACGACTTAGATGCTGCACTGGCAAACAGACTGTCCCTTTCAAACCTAGATCCTATGGCCTAAAGAGGTGGGTAGAAAACCAGGAATAGGAGGTGATGTCCTGGTCTGCAGCAGAATTTTTAGTAGCCATGAATGTGCCGTGGCACCGCACTTCACACTGTGTATCGTCCTTAAGGAGTCATGAGGGCGCGATTGTATCACGGTGGACCCCACGCACTGGGTCACTGTACTGCACACTGGATATTATTCTTTAATGAAGGTCATTCTACAGGGCACTCTCCGTAACGCTAATCCAATCACACTACATGGGACACAAACGGAGGCTATGCTTAACACTTACAGTCGGAAGTGTCAATTAGTATGCAGCTGGCGCTAATACTATCTAAAACTTAGCAAGTGATGGCAATGTAAGACTAGCACGTGTACAGCAGTTATCGACAGAAACACTAATGGTTTGTGTTTATCTTTTCCACTTATGTATGGCCGGGTCCATGGTGGATATCTGGAGTGCTCCACGTCACAACAGCTGCAACAGGTGGACAGCCCAAGGGATGCTTACGTCAGGTAGAGGATGGCAAGCAGCAACGCAAGTGTGATGGGCGTGCGATCAAAGACGCAGGAGGTGCCAGCACAGGGTTGATTGTTTTTGGTGTGTAAACCCTAGATTGGGCTGGCCGCAGTAATGTAGCGGGATGTGGCGTCACATAAAATGGCGGTATTTTTCCTTAACAGGAAATTGTATTTCTACAGTAACGGCGCCTGCGCTCGCAGGGCCACCAGTGTCAGCATGGTATATGCATAAGGTTACCAATTGGTAGGGCCAACGATAGGGATGGGGCAGTGCACAAGGGTGTGCATTGCTAGCCTTGGCAACCCCAGGAATAAATAGGCCTATGCAACGCCTCATCACTCCTGGTCGGGAAGTGGGGACTTCCATAGTAAAGTAGTAGACATACACCCAACATTTCCCAGAGCGTAGTGGCCAGGTGTAGGGGGGTTAGCAGACCTCGCGATACGCCAGTGGGAGGGTACACTGATAGTACCAGGATACCCCCGGTTCACAGCAACTACAGGGACACCAAAGATGGGGTCTGTCCGTCCAGAGTGGGGAAGGAGAGGTACCCGATAGGCACGCCCCCCACCCTCAGTCATTATCTGACATGCGGGTAACAACGAATGGGGGGTTTTAATTGGGCAAAGGGGGTTCTGGTGGAAGGGATAATCGCACTAGCAAGCTAGTTAGCAAATTATAAAACACAGACTGCACCATAGGGGGGCCCAGTCGTTTCCCAGATTGCAGGAAAAGGGGGGGTGGACTTGGTGAGTGCGCAGAGTCACTCGGTGAAGAATCACTCGGTAAAGAGGATCAACACTTGGATTGAGAAATTATTTCAGACATCTCAATTGCAGTATATCCCACAGGGGTGCATCTGAGAGGGACTACCTGGGGGACGGGGTCCATTTAACAGAGGCAGGGAATGCCCCTTTTTTTATAAGGAATATCTTGGCATGGGTTGAGGTCTTGGCAGGGATGTTATGACCTTTCTACAGGATGGTTTGGGGGGGGGCCAGGTAGTCGGTCAACTACACTGGCCTGTGGCGGTAAGGTCATAATCGGTGAGCAGCATTTTAAGGTCCTTAGGGGGGGGCGGGCCCATTCACGAAAGGGGCCGCCCATCGGGAGGGGCCATTGGTCTCTCCCAGAACTTCAGGGGCAGGATATGATATCCATTACTTAGAAGGGTGCGGGGGAGGGAGTCTACGCTCTCCTCAGGCTGGTAGCCACCCCTCACAGACACTATGACGTCATCAAGGTGCGCGAGGGTACGGGCCCTCCTGTTATGGTTAAATGGAGTTCAGGGAGCGCATATGGGTGAAACGTGCCCTGGTTGCGCATGCGCATCTCGAACGTGAGAGCGTAGCTGTAAAAGGATCTGACACCGGTTAGCGACCTTGCCGTCCGACTTAATTATTAGAATGCATTTTAATTTTCAGGATGTTAGATTCGGTTAGGAAACACGCTGTACTAGATATTTGTTAAGGTTAGCCCATCATACCATGTCAAAAATGGAAGATAATCTAATGTTCTGAAATGTGCATTTAATAATTGTCTAAATGTTTATTTTATTAAAATTTTAATTTTGTTTTCATATTTTAATAAATACGGCCAGGGGGGGCCCTGACCCCCTGACTTCCAAAGACCCAGGTGTTGAATGGTTGAATTAAGTAATGCAGTCGGTGTATTAAGGAGGGGGGTGGCCGGTAGTCCCAGACCATGCTATAATAGCAACGTTTATTTCCCAAAATAAACAATACCGATACTAATATTATGCGAATAACTGTAATAATATCTTAACTTTCATATTCCCCTATGCCAACCAACAATGCCAACCATTAATTAGGCATAGTCTCTCTTTACTGTTGACTCGCAGCTGCTCAAAACCAGTCTGACACGGGTGTGCGTCACCCAAAGAACCAGAGCCAGCACAAGCTCCAGTTATGGCAGCACCGGTAAGACATGCAATGACTGTCCGCCCTCAGCACCAACTGTAAGTAACGCTGCCCAATTGACTGTTTGATGTTTGTTTGTTTGAACACCAGTAACAGGTCTGCAGAGCTGGCTGTGTTCCTCGATGGAGCCGAGAGTCTAATGATTTAAGGTAATAACGGCGGCGAACAATGTCAGCGCCCTCATTAATATGTAAGCGCCCCCCTTTCAGTCCGATTGATGGCCTTTTTGGAAAAACACAAACTTAACATTGTCCTAATGAAATAAGTTCCGATACCACGGATTGTAGAATCTTGGCACTTGCGATACTACCTCTAACCGACCACGGAGATCAATGGCGTCTCATGTCTTTATATATGTATATATTTGCATACTATGATTTCACTTAGATAGTGCAAATTTGCGAACATCCATAGTTCAGAAAGACAGTGTGCGATGGTTTTATTTAGAATGTATAAATGACTGCCTTTAAGATAGCCACTACCAATCGCTTATATATGACGATGCATTTGCCATGAGTATTTCTTCTTTACCACTGACTCAAGCCCGAGTCCGATTACTTAACATCATGCGGCCAGCATGAACGCGCTATATTTGAATTTCACCGCACAGAGAGCATGACATCTATAATGTAAGCCGACATCCTTTACACAGCTTTTACATTTATCCACAACTTGTCTCTAGAAGCATGAGCTCGTATCTATACTAAACAAACATCAGTATTAAGGCGCGCAAACACTCTAATACAAACACCTCATACACACGGCTCTCAGTAACCCAATGGTGTGTTAATTGATTTATTGATTCACTATACATACCTCTTAGAGAACATTACTCGACATCATCAAGCCTTTTACAGCTTCTCACTCTGCCTTATGAATATTACAGCTATACACTATTTTCTCTCCCCCTTGCAGCTAAGCAGCGTAAAAACACACGCCATGTTCGCAGAATGAACAAATGTGACTTTAAATCAGTACGAATGAAACTGCCACAGCTATAGTAATGCATGTTGACTTAACTGCATATTCTCCTTTTCCTTTTAGGTACAGATATAATTTATCTCCGTACAAACTCTAAAGGTGGTGAGTAGACCACTTTTATATAATTAGGAGCCACAATTGGCTCTTAAAAGATTGGTCCTGACGAAAGCCTCTAGAGATACCAGGAGGCTGAAACATGTTGACCACATTCACCAGTGCGTAAGGCTAGTAACAAGGCACATTCTTGTTTTTAACACGAGAGTCGTCGTATAAGGAATTTTATTTCACACCCACCTGAGCACTAGTACACCCTCTTTTTATTTGTGGCCACTACTGTCAAAAAAGTTGGTCTTCCTCCTTGTGGAGGTCAGCATAACATACTAAAGAAAAAACCCAATGATAATGCTGTTGCGACACTGAATGGCGGAGAACCAAGATATACCGCCTTACGCTTGTGTTCGCATATGAGGGTTTTTTACAACGATGGCCCGCTTCTCGTTATCATAGACCCTGGAAACACAGGACAAGTGGTTCATTCTCCCTCATTGATTTTTTGCTCTAGCCTAAGGAAGCAGAATGGACTATAATTTATTTTCCCTCTTCACTGATTTTTGAGTAACTCATTATAATAGGCATTTTTAATCATTGATTTTATATTAGAAGGTATGCCATCAGTATTTTCAAAATAATTTCATAGGCCAATCTTGCTTAAAGCATTTTTAACATAACAAAGCCAAGTAATGGATGATACATTTCCAAATTTAAACAATCACTTATAATCGCTATGGTAAATGATAATTCTTCCGATGACCACACTTTCCCCCATATAATCAGGGGCACAATTTTAACTCTATCTACAACAAAATCCAATCCCAGCTCAGAGTGACAACATTTTGTAGGAGAGCTAATGGGAACCATCAGCAATCTTTTTATGAATTTGTTTTCCAAAATTTGTAATTGACTGTTTTTTTGGCTACTCCATACTCCTGCCCCATAAGTTGTAACTGACCAGCATTTTGATTTATATAAGGTAAGAATTTCTGCCACTGGCTTATGTCCCAATTTGCACGCAAAGGGAAACAGGCCCTCTATAATTCTACTGGTCTGTAGGGCCCTAGTCGCAATCGAGTTGTCCCAGTTCAATTTGTTGTTAAAAACATTCCCTAAATATGTAAAAGAAGGGACCTTTTCAATGGTTCTACCGTTTACTACAAATTTTCTCGTTTTTGTATTTTTAAGGCCACAGACCATAATAAAAGGCTTATTAAATTGACCTTAAGATCCAAATCCATTATAAAATCAGTAAAAGCAATCAGGACTTTTTGAAGACTATTGGCCGTTAATGTCAGCAGTATGGTGTCATCCGCGTATGATAACAAAGGAACCGATTTACATCCTACAGTTGGGTAGTCCAAGTGCTGCTCTCAGGAATTTCTCTACCCCATTTGTATATAAAAGAAATAAAAGAAATAAAAAAGGGGCCAAAATGCATCCCTGTCATATGCCCTCTGTGGATGCGATCGACCTAGATTTTTCTCCTCCTGGTCCATAGCGTATAGAAACAGAGGTAGATGAGTGCATCCTACTTAACAGGGTAATAAGTGCCTCCTCAAAGCCCATCTTTTCCATGAGTAGCCACAGCTTCCCCCTATTAACTATGTCAAATGCGCCGGATAAGTCCATGAAAGCCAAGTGGAAAGATCCTCTCTTGGCCTTCTTGTACTTGCCCATGACTAAGGACAAATTGAGGCATTGTTCGTTCATACCCATACCCTTTCTAAAGCCGTATTGTGAGTGGGGTATCAGGCCGGACTCATTAGCCCAGAGCTTAAGACAGGCAATATTTACCCTTCCCAAGACTTTGCATATTGCGTCGATTAGGGAAATAGGCCTATAACAAATAGGATCATTCCTACTCCCCTTCTTATAAATTGGGACCACAATGGCTCCTTTCCATGCGTCTGGGATACGGCCCACTATTACTGATTTAAAAACATTGCCAACAGCAGTGCCCATAGTAGGGAATTACCTTTGAAAATATCTAGAGGGACACAGTCAGGCCCTGGGGCTTTTGCAGACATGCCCTTCAGCAATGCATTTTCAACATCACCAATCGTAATGGACATACTCAGTTGATTCGCATTAATTAATGGCTATGTCTTCTTTTTGATCTTGCAATGACACACCCTTGGGATTAAATATTTTTGAAAAACTGACTACCCATGCATCTTCAGTTATTGAAGACTCCATGTTCCTAACATCATTTGTAAAGAGGGGGCGATTTATAACTTCCCAGAAACTATATACTGTTATCAAATGTTTTTTAACTTTTAGCCTTTTATACCATGTTCATTTTTCATGTTTCATGTTGCCAGTGCCCAGTGGTGAACTCTGTTTTGCATTTGAGTCTGTTTACTGTGTTCATCTCCATTCAGGTGACAGCCTATCACATGATGGTCTGGGTGGGTTCAAATACTTGTTGGTAACAATTCACTAGCGTTGTTGTGAACAAGGCGACTGGGATCGCCGAAACGAGTCATTTGAAAATATAAAATAAATATCACCTGCAACTTTCAGCACATCTAAGTGTCCGTTTTCTCCGTGGTTGCCTGTGAAGCAGTTTGGAGCTTAACGTGATATATATATTTTCTCTAAAGCCCTGAAAAGCTTGAGCGTTATATATATATATATATATATATATATATATATATATATATATATATATATATATATATATATATATATATATATATATATATATATACAAGTAACGCTCCCCAGAGCACCGAGCAAACAGCACTGCCAGGCAGAGAAACGGACACCACTCCGGTAGTTTCTGCAGCAAAATTCTTTTTATTTTATCATATTAAGTGTAGTGCCAAGGGTGCCGCGATCCGACGCGTTTCGGCGATCCTGTCGCCTTGCTCACCAGATGAAAGCGTTTAATTAGTGCAAACAATTTAAATGTCCCACCACCAATCACCATACTTTTTTGTTAGGTCACATGGTCATTGTACATAGTAGTAGATATGGAAAACAGACTCATTGAAAGTTCCTATATATCCAAAGAGTCAGCATAGTAAATTTTGGGATAGTGACTGTTCAAATACACATGATATATGTATATATATCCTACATTTGATTTGTAACGGATAATAAGATTGCAACGTACTTTGAATTAATGTTTTAAAAAATTCAAAAAGTAAATGTTTAAAACCATAAATATTATGCTATATAATAAAAACATAACATTCCCTTGCAATCATAGTGTATATATATATATGTATAGTACCTACTGGCGGTCGCCAGTAGGTAGTTATAGGTAGGACCTGCTTTCCATAGGAAATCCACAACATTCTATTTGGAATAACTTTGGCGCTGGTGGACGAATCTTCGCGAATTTCTCCAACAAAATGGCCTGCTCCGCTCCGCTCCTTCCCTGAAAGTTTGGGGGTGATTCATCAAGTGGGGGCCGAGAAAAAAGGGGGGTTCTAAAACATGTTTTCCCAATGCAATTTTCCATAGGGACCTTAAGCCAGGGCTACAGCCCGAACGGCTGAACGGAATTACACCAAATATGGCAGAGAGGTAGAGTTCGGTTCGCAGATTGTGCTTTTTGTTAAATGGTGTAAATCCGTTCAGTAGTTCCTGAAAAAATCAAAAGTAAAATCATAGTGATATCTAAAGACGAAGTACTACATGCGTACGGAAATTCGTACAATTACGAGCACGAGCTGTATGCTGATTGGCTGTCAACTGTCTGTCAACACTCCAAACCAGGAAGTGTTGGAACCGAGTCACAAGAAAACAGGGAAACAAAGGTGAAAACGAAGAAAAGGGGGCAGGGTAAAAACACCCTGGCCCCCTAGGCCTGCTCAGGGGGTCCCACAAGAACCCCCAAGGCCCCCAAAAATTATTTTTTGGGGAAAGAATCGTGGGATATGAGCATGGTACACGTACACTGCCGATCCTAAAAAAAAACTTAAGGCACCACACTGAAAACGCGCCCCCTGGCGCGTTTGCAGATTGGGAACTAATTCCCCTTGAATACTGGGGGTCCCTGGGGGCCAAGTAGCCCACCAATAAACTCCAGTATGTGCCGGGGGCTGCCTTGTAGACATGTGTAAAGAGGCCACGCCCCTTTTTACACCTCTGTGCAACGCAGCCCCCTGGCGCATACTGGAGGTTCCTGGTGGGCTAGTTGGCCCCCAGGAACCCCCAGTATTCAAGGGGAATTAGTTCCCCCTCTGCAAACGCACCAGGGGGCTGCCTTGCAGAGACGTGTAAAGAGGCCACGCCCCTTTTTACACCTCTCTGCAAGGCAGCCCCCTGGCGCATACTGAAGGTCCCTGGTGGTCTACTTGGTCCCCAGGGACCCCCAGTATTGAAGGGGAATTAGTTCCCCCTCTGCAAAAAAAATGTTTGAAAAAATACCGGGATACGCGCAGGGTACGCGTACCCTGCCGATCCCCCCAAAAAAATTAAGGCACCACTCTGCAAATGCGCCCCCTGGTATAGTTATACCAGATATAGTTAGCCAATCTAACTATAACGGTGGAATTTCTCTGATTTTGGATGAGTGAAATGTACAACTAACTATAACGTCCCTGAAACCTATGGTTTTCTCAGCGACTATATATATATATATATATATATATATATATATATATATATATATATATATATACATATACAGTGGCAGCTCGCATAGGGCGTGCTGCGGGGCGGTGTGGAGGGGTCGGAGAAGAGCAGGGTGAGGTGTAGTAAACTCGGACATATGACGGAACGGAGGAAAGTAATTACTATGTTCTTCCATTCCGTCATATGTCCGAGTTTACCACCCCCACCCTGCCCCTCCCCCACCTCACTGCCCCACAGCAAGCCCTATGCGAGCCGCCACTGTATATAATATATATATATATATATATATATATATATATATATATATATATATATATATATATATATATATGTATATATTTTCCACCCAGAGAAGGTTAGCCCTATTAAGAAACGCCTACACAGTTGAAAATTGCTTCCTTATTTATTGCGGATGCAGGTACAGCGTGCATTCTTCCCCCACCTCAGGCGCCAAATGCATTTCGGGCTCCATGCCCTTGTTCACTGGTTAACACGCAAGTCCTGGCAGCTGTAGGGACTTGCAATCTACTGCCCCGCCCCTGTGGGACTTAATGAATGCTGGGACAGGTAGTCCATATTTTATCCAAAGTGGGCTGCTCACAGGAATTCACCACTGTATATATATATAAATATATATATATATATATATATATATATATATATATAAATAAAATGATGAGGCTAACAGCGCACTACGAGAACCAACATGCTTTGAGAGACATCCAGCCTACTGAGGTGACCACTAGAGGGCAAACATCTTAAAAGGAGCAACTATGGTTGGTATACTGTTTAGCCTTCGAGATGCCGTGGCTCCCTCCTTTGAAAAAGGTCAATGGTGACCGAAATGCACCAGGAAATGCCAGCGCTGCAAAATGAAATAAAATGCTTTTAACTTACCGAAATGTGTGAGGCTTATCCCCTTTCTATAGCAGAGAGGTTCCTTGTGTGTATATTTTATATCCCATAAAGCGCTCCTTCTGACCTCCTGTAGCCACGAGGGAATTGGCGTACACCGCCGGCGTGATCAAGGCTTCAGGGAAGCCGAAACATGTTGTTTTTTGGATTAAAAACCCCTGGAATTTGAGCTGGTGTGTGGACTTTTCACTGAGAGCGTACTGAACTTTGGAAACTTACATATATATATATATATATATATATATATATATATATATATATATTACAAAATATATATTACAAAATATATATATTACCTACTGGCGGTCGCCAGTAGGTATATATAGTTAGGATTTTTTCTCTATGGGATTTTTGAAAATTCTATGTCTAATAACTTTGGCGTTTGTGGACGGAATTGGCTGAAATTTTCTGGAAAATGGAACATTTTGTTTCTGAGCAGCCCCTGGAAATTTGGGGGGGGTTCGTCAAGGGGGGGCTGAGAAAAAAGGGGGGTCCCAAAACATGTTTTTAACATTGAGTTTTCCATAGGGCGGTTGGCCTCACTTTTAGCCCGAACGGCTGAATGGATTTGCACGAAACTTGGCAAAATTGTAGGGACTGGTAGCCCGATGTGCCTTTTGTAGGTCCCAATATATGTGCTTCAGTGGATTTTGAGAAATTAATGTTCAAAAAAAGATATATATCTGTAACAGCGGACCGGGAAGCGCTCCGGTTCGCGGACTTTTCGCGCAACGGAGCTTTGTGAAGCGAAGCTGATTGGTTCTCCGGCGTCTGTAAACATTCCAAACAGTCCGTAGCGGCCGCCATCTTGTCTCTCGGTAGGATCGAGAGACAAGAGGAGGCCAAAGCGAAGGGGCAAATGACCATAAGGGGGCATAGTAGATCCTCGCTGACCCCCTAGGTTTGATGTGGAGGTTTTAAAAGGGCCCCGCGGGGCAAAAAAAAAAAATAATAATAATAATCGAACGGCTGAATGGATTTGCACGAAACTTGGGAAAATATTAGGGACTGGTAGCCCGATGTGCCTTTGCTAGGTCTCAATATATGTGCTCCAGTGGATTTTGAGAAATTAACGTTCAAAAAAAGATATATATCTGTAACAGCGCTCCGCTTCGCGTAACGGAGGTTTGCGAAGCTGATTGGTCATTCTGTCACTGGGCTATAGTTGGGCTACATCTGGCTGATATTTGGGCTACATTTGTTTTTTTTGTCTCTGGCGGCCATCTTTGGGCTACATTGGGCTACATTGGGCTTCATTGGGCTTCATTGGGCTACATTGGGCTACATTTGGGCTCCAACATATATATAGGCCAATGTAGCCCAATATATATTTTTCAAAGTTAATTTTCGTAAAAACCACTGGAGCATATATCTTGAGACATAGCAAAGGCACATCGGGCTACCAGTCCCTACAATTTTGCCAAGTTTCGTGGAAATCCATTCAGCCGTTCGAGCTAAAAGTGAGTCCAACCGCCCTATGGAAATGAAGGAAATGAATGGGTAATTTGTAATTAGCAAATAGCTCATCGCAAACTAGGAATGGTAAAGAATCGCTATTTATTCCTTAAAGTTCGCTATTTAGGAAATGCAAAAAACTTTGATGATACATATGGCGGTTCATCTCGAACAAGATAAGAAGCATAGGGATAGATTTATGATGACTGGCGCATCACCAGGGATGTGTTAGTCATTCTGTGCCGCTGTTCCGTCACCTATGGTGTGCTGCATTTACAATGCGGCGCATCATGGGGCAAAAACAGCACAGATGCGTGATGTATCTGTGCCGTAAAGGTGGCGCATTGCTGGAGTTGTATCGCAAGTGTGATGAAGCTCCAGCAAGGGTCGGGGGTGCCCCTGTCGCAGGGTTTCTGTTCTCACACAGAACTGTGGACAGAGGATTGGAACCTCGGCGAATTAGGGTGCCCCAAAACTCGCGTTAGTAATCAAAAACCCTTTAGCAAGCTAGGTACAGTGTCACATTGGATATAACAAACTCTCAATGTTTAGACAATCCAGAATATGAACTTATAGTACCTCAGGATACGTGGAACTCATGAACAGTCGGTCGTTATATATTTCTTAGAAACCAGAACATGGAGTTAAGAAGAACACATGTGTATTTGAAATGTTTATTTACTAATGCCGTCTTCTCAGGCGTAGTATCTTAGATAATACAAGTACACATATTATCAGTAGCAAAATTACCAGCATAGTTACTAGTACATAAAAAGCGAATGGTGACAGTATGTTAACATGCTGTAAATGAATAAGAGTTATCAACACTTATAAGCAGCCACGGGCCGTGGAGGGAGTTACGGTGGGGCAGGGAGGCGGGGAGGGGGAGGGGCAGGGTGGAGAGGGCTCCACCCTGCCCCTCCCCCTCCCCGCCTCCCTGCCCCACCGTAACTCCCTCCACGGCCCGCGGCTGCTTATATCTCACCCTCCCTAATACACATATTATATTATTTGCTAAGAAGGTCTGTTTGTGTTGGTTTAGGGCGTGCCCATACTTTAGTGTCTTAGATTTGAAGGAATCACATCAGCATACACCAGCTCTCTCTTCATGTGAACCGCATCAACTGTTGTGTATGTGTGTTCGGCAAAGCAATATAAAACCCGCCTCATGCCCAGAATTGGCAGAAGCTGCACTTATGTTATGAGTATGAAGTCGTGCAGATCAGACCTCATAACAATTCTGTATCGTGTTGTTCTTGAAACTTCAGCACTCGCTGTACAGATATAGTTTAACAAGCAAAGCAGATAGTAGAGCAATAACATATTATTCTCATGTAAACCACGATGAACTACTAGGTTGAAAGCTAAAGCAACAACTAAGTGTCGTGTGCAGAAGTTGCAAAAAAGGAAAAATGGCGTTTAAACCGGTAATGAGCCCATGCTAACTTAACACGGTGTAAAGATATCCAGGACCTAGATGACACCTCCCCATGATCCGGAAACGAACTGAATAAGATAATAGAAGTGCCATCTCATGAGAGCAGATTGCAACTTTATATGTGGACGGTCCGCAAGGTAAAACATTAAAAACTAGGAAAATGTAATGCTAAAGAAAAATAAAACAGCCAAGTACTTTATCGAGTCTTAAGCCAATAGGCAAGCTAAATAATAAAAACTTGACAAATAAGTCAATGAATTGTCAATGAAATGCTAGTACTCAGCATATCAAACATGAAAAAGGTCTATGACATAACTGTGTATGCAAAATAAGCTGCAACAGCCTCCAATAGGAAGTCACCGTCTTCATCCGAAAAGAGTTCAGCCATCCAATTTAAAAGCGGAAAAGAACATACGTGCTCTCCCAGCACCGGATCCTCTATCACCATCAGAGGACAGCTCGGTGGGTTTTCAAGAAAGCTCTGTTCCAAGAAAGACTGTGTTGCCGCCAGTAAATTCCAGGGACCAATTAGTCCATGCATCAATGCCACAGCCATAATCCTTTCGCCAGGACAAACCAACTCGTGAGTAATGATAGGAGTCATCAGCTGATTAAAGTCGACGTCAGGAGAAACCGGTCCGCAGAGACACAAATCAATGGCCCAATCGAAATCACAGGTCAGGCAGTGAAATACAGGCTGGACACAGGTGAAGTAGGAGAATCGAAAAGATAATCCATATGCCGTGCTTAATATCGCCAACGGCATTGTGCCATAATATTCTAGCATGCGATTGCAGAACAGTGTCAGCAGCTGCAGGGCGGGAGCTTGCACAGGAGGGACATCCATATTTAAAAATGTAAAAAAGCACAAGAGCGTCCGCTGGTAATGCAAGTAAAAATGGCAATCCACGAAGCACAGTGGAAAAAATAGAATGAAAGAAAGCAGGGATGACTCCAAAGATTTTCTCAAATGAAGTCACGAGACCACTGGTAACAACTTTAAAAAAGTGCGCCAGGGCCTTTGTGGAGGACGCGTTAAAGATAGTCCGAACCATCTTGCTGAAATGGAAAGGCGAATCACTATTGAAAAGGGTCTGCACCTCTGTACGGGTGTTCGCTATGTGAAGCACGAAAGTTTCACGGGCCGAACTCAAGGCCACCTCTCTCTGAGACAAAAGAGCTCTTATTCTTGCCATGCCGTTGAAATGTGCTCCCAAGGTTGGTATTTGTGGCCAGATTGAAAACTCCCCATGTTCATGTGTGGGAGGAAATAGAACATTTCTGCAGCAAATAACCCGTTCACTTACTGTTACGATAAAAGGAATACTTTTAATTAACCCAGAACAATCTTCATTATTGAGCATCAAATAACTACCATTTTCCAACAACTTGAACGTGGGGATGATAGCAGGAACTGGCGTGCCTTGCAACACGCAAGCCATATTTGGTCGGTGTTTGTTGCATGAACCGTGTAACTGTATGTGCCTACACATTAGTGAATGATCTGGCGTCTCAGTGCATTCCTCTCCATTCAGATAAACTTCTTGATCATCTTTGAAACATCTGTATGTGTATGGAAGCGACCAGACCTCATGAAGAAAAGCACTACCTAAAGGTTCATAACGACCTATTGGTATATATTTCATACAATTTGAAAACTTATATAAAGCAAAAGGCAGCGTTATTAAACCGTGGATAAGGCACGTTGCCAAAAAACCCGCAATCCTCTGCTGATGATGTCACTGAGCATGTCATGAATGATGTAATATGTGACATCATCAGCAGTGGATTACGGGTAATAGTATCCAGTGGATTACGGGTAATAGTATCTCTAGTTTACTCCCCTATAGCTGTCTTTCTTTTAACATAAGTGTCTGTTTCCTTCCCTTATACTTACTGTTTTTGGTTCGCTTCCGGTTCGCGTACCGGCGAGCGAACTGGGAAGCGTACTACGAGAAATAGAGGTTGGCACAGTTCGGGGAGGTAGTTCTGAAAATAACGTATTTTTTTATTGTTTTTGTTGTTTTATATTTTTTTTATTATTTTTCTGAACATTTTTTTACTTTTTTTGAATTTTTCTGAACAGTTTTATATTTTTTTGGGTTTTTCTTGCAGGGGGCAATGAAAACGATTCATTGTAAAGGGCTCAACAGGAGCAACAAAACAAAAAAAAAGTATTTAATATTTGGGGCGTTTCGTACAAACTTGCATATGATAGTCAATAGCTCTGTTGATCAGAGTGATGCTTCTTTCTCCGTAGCAAATGAATCCATTGCAATGTACGCAGACGTGTTTTACTTCATGAAATCTCGTTTGAATATTTGGCACCATCTCCCTGCCCTCTGGTCCCGTTACTTCCGGTACAACAGATCTTCTGGCCATAATAGGGAGATTATCTAGGTCGTTACGAAACTGTGCAGCACTGTAGTTGTTAGGATGCCACCTAGTCATATGGCGATGCATTGTGTAGTTTCCGAAACTGTATTTTTTGTCGGTCCCTCTGGACAGTCTATCTTGACATATAAGGCAAGTTACGTATCTTGCATTTACTTTTTTCTGACCTTTGGGAATTTAAAAAAATTGCCAAATGAAGTTTTCTTTCCGGTGAGACGTCCTGGGCTCCTCAGGCAAAAAGTGCCTCTCTTCGTGCTCGTCGTCCTGTTCTTCTTCTTCCTCTTCTTGCTGAATTATAACTTGAGCAGGTGGTCCACTCTTCCTTGGATGTGGTGGAGGTGGTGGGGAAGCACCAGCTGAAGCTACTAAAGAAGCCATTGCTCACTGGTAACAAAGGGTCTTTCTCTCACAAAGATGAAAGTCAGAGTGAGGAAAGAAGGAGGGGTTTTCATCATTTGGGAAAAACAATAGTTCTCAACCAATGAAAAGTGTTCATTTTAGATTATATGACCTAGTCTTACATCATTAGAAAACCAAAAGCGAAATGAACCAATGAAAAGTGTTATTACCAAGTCACATGACCTGCTGTGTTTACGTTAAGCGCTTTGCAGGGCCTCCAGGTTTTCTTCCAGAAACCTGTGCTTTGCGACTCGGTAAGCGTACCAGTTCGCTAACGTAGCACGTCATATGACGTATCACGCGACAACGCGAAACGTCATGCGGACGGGAGGCGTCACGATGTTGTTTTCTAACGCGGCAGTTGCGGTAAAGAAACGTTTACCGGCTCGCGGTCTATTTCGCGGCATCAAGGTCAGCTAACGGGAAGCTTCCCGATTCGCGAAGTGGGAACGAAGAAAAAAAAATATTTAAAAAAAAAATTATTAATAAACATATAAAATATATTTTTGGATTTAAAGAAGAATACATTTTACAGCTACAGATATTAGCTGTTAAAAAACCAATGAAATTCACTGAAAAAACCATAGGTTATAGACCATATATAGTTAGGAATTAGCATTTACAAAACCTTGAAAATTCACTGAAAAAACCATAGGTTATAGACCATATATAGTTAGGAATTAGCATTTAGAAAACCTTATTTTACTCACACAAAACCATTGAAATTCCATATATAGTTAGTTGCACTAACTATATATCGCGCACCCGCAATCCACTGCTGATGATGTCACATATTACATCATTCATGACATGGTCAGTGACATCACTGATGACATCACTGATGACATCTCAAATGACATCACTGATGACATCACTGATGACATCTCAAATGACATCACTGATGACATCATGACACACCAATACCAGTTACTACATACGCACTCACTGATTCCTACGTCTACACACACATTCACTCATTCACCCATACAATCACTCATACATACAGTCACTCATTATTACAACACTATCATATGCACTCATACACCTATGCAGACAGTCACACACTGCCACCTATCCATGGAGTTACTCACACACCAAGTCAGTCCTGTAAAGAATCAATCACACTTCCATTTCTTCATCTATACAGTTAAACACAGAACACCATACTTCAGTGACATCACTGATGACATCACTAATGACATCTGAAATGACATCACTGATGACATCTCAAATGACATCACTGATGACATCATGACACACCAATACCAGTTACTACATACGCACTCACTGATTCGTACGTCTACACACACATTCACTCATTCACCCATACAATTACTCATACATACAGTCAGTTATTATTAGAACACTATCATATGCACTCCTACACCTAGTCAGTCCTGTGAAGAATCAATCACACTTCGATTTCCTCATCTATAGTTAAACACAGAACACCATACTTTTCACACATATACTAACACATACTTACTCTCTTATACAATCACTGATACAAGTACACATTGATATGCACAGCGTCACACACCTCCCAGCCAGCCACACACACACTCAGTCTTCCATCCATCCAGTCATTCTTCAATATGTAAAACGTATTTAAACTTTACAAAAACACACAGACACTAGATGATGTCATCAGTGATGTCATCAGTGATGTCACTGACCATGTCATGAATGATGTAATATGTGACATCATCAGCAGTGGATTGCGGGTGCGCGATATATAGTTAGTGCAACTAACTATATATGGAATTTCAATGGTTTTGTGTGAGTAAAATAAGGTTTTCTAAATGCTAATTCCTAACTATATATGGTCTATAACCTATGGTTTTTTCAGTGAATTTTCAAGGTTTTGTAAATGCTAATTCCTAACTATATATGGTCTATAACCTATGGTTTTTTCAGTGAATATATATATATATATATATATAGCCATATCCATATATATCCATACATCAGGTTGGCTTGAGTTGGTATTCACTAATTCAAAGCTGTAATATTGTGCCTGGAGTGATAAATGGCTTTTGTAATTTTACAGCTCGGCAAGGACAGCACTGTACTAGTCCTATGCTTAAAACCTTTGCTGTACAAATTGCGAAAGACTTTGTCATTTTCTATCTCGGCGTGGATAGCACTGTGCTAATCCTATGCTTAAAATCTTTGATAGAAAAACAGACATTTGAGGTGAACAGATCTAGAGTGTCGCTGGTGTTGAGAGTGCTCTTACAGGGGCTGCTTTCCACCTAAACTTGAGAACTACCCAGAGTTCTCTCCTTCTTTTTTGCATAATTTATGCGTCACTCTATGCCTGAAAGGGTTTTGTTTTGATATATATATATATATATATATATTACAAAATATATATATTACAATATATATATATATATATATATATATATTCACTGAAAAAACCATAGGTTATAGACCATATATAGTTAGGAATTAGCATTTAAAAAACCTTATTTTACTCACACAAAACCATTGAAATTCCATATATAGTTAGTTGCACTAACTATATATCGCGCACCCGCAATCCACTGCTGATCATGTCACATATTACATCATTCATGACATGGTCAGTGACATCACTGATGACATCACTGATGACATCTCAAATGACATCACTGATGACATCACTGATGACAACATCCAGTGACTGTATGTTTCTGTAAAGTTAAAATATGTCTTACATATTGAAGAATGAGTGGATGTATAAGTGTCTGGATGAAGGATTTAGTAGGTGCGTGACTGACTATGAGTGAGTGATTAAATATGTCTCACTGAATGCATGGGTTAGTGACTAAACTGTCTTAATTTGTGCATCATTATGTCTGTTGTGATGTAAACGGCTGCATGTGTTGATCATTAGCTATACGAGAGGCTATATGTGTTATTAATTGGTTGCCCAAGTATTTCTATGGGAGATTGAGTTTGTGTGGGGGTGGCTGTAAGGTGTGTGACTCTGTGCATAGATGTGTGAGCAGTTTATTCACTAGGTGTATGAGTTCAAGAGTGCATGTGGAAACAGCTACATGGGCAGTTGACTGTGTGCATGAGTGTATTGATGAGTGAATGGATATCTCAATGCTACATGTCATACTAAATACATATGTAAAACACAGTACATGTGAGAGTTGGCATATATAAATAACTGTGCATGAGAGCCACTGAATGAGTGAGTGGTTGTATCGATCATTGTGAACTTGTATCAGGGATTGTATAAGAGAGTAAATATGTGTTAGTATATGTTTCAATAAGTAAGGTGTGTTTAACTGTATAGTTGAAGAAATGGAGGTGAGATTGTTTCTTTGCATGACTGACTGGGTGTGTGAGTAACTCCATGGATGAGTGGCAGTGTGTGAGTGTCTGTATACACTGAGTGTATCTAAGGTTATATTAGAGTCTGAAGAGGTTTATCGTATTAGCACAAGAATGATGTCAAATGAGATGTCATCAGTGATGTCATCAGTGATGTCATTTGAGATGTCATCAGTGATGTCATCAGTGATGTCACTGACCATGTCATGAATGATGTAATATGTGACATGATCAGCAGTGGATTGCGGGTGCGCGATATATAGTTAGTGCAACTAACTATATATGGAATTTCAATGGTTTTGTGTGAGTAAAATAAGGTTTTTTAAATGCTAATTCCTAACTATATATGGTCTATAACCTATGGTTTTTTTCAGTGAATTTAAATGGTTTTTTAATAGCAAATATCATAAGCTGTCGAATGTCAAGTACGTGGTAAGTAAAAACATTTTCGTGTTTATGCACACTGATCTGCTTTGAATGCTGCCCCCCACCCCTCATTTCTATTAGGAGTACTCTCTCTTTGCAGATAGTGAAGGGTAGTTAACGCAGGCCTTTGCCCCCGTTGTAATCCGTCGTGCCTGCTTCTCTCTCCATTTGATTGATTGTTCTCTTTGGTTCATTCTCTATTTACAAACAAGCACAGAGTCGCAATACTCTGTTTAGTCTTTGCAGATAGCGAAAAATCGTGTAAAAAAACAAAAGGAATCGAGCAAAATCAGTAGGCCACTAATGGGATCTCTTTTTGACCTCCCTAAAATAGAAACATTAGGAACAACCTGTTGATAATACCAATGTGTATGTACATAAGCGGCGTTCATTTGTGTTCACAGTACCCCTTCTTGATTGTTTGAATCGAGCATTGAATTGTTCGAAGTTGGTTCTCTTAAGAATCTTCTCTGCCTGCAAACGAGGAAGAATAGGAATATTCTCTCTCCCTTTGCAGATAGTGAAGGGTAGGTAACGCAAACCTTTAACACGTCGTGCCTATTTCGTTCCTCATTGATTGATTGTTTCCCCAAACATTGACTGTTTGGGAATTGGTTCTTTTTGGAGGTATTCCCTGTTTGCAAATATACGTAGGAAAATCTTTGCAAATAGTGAAAGGGTACGTAATGCGGACCTTTCTCCCCCGTTGTAATCTGTCATGCCTATCTACTCCCCACTGATTGATGCACCTGTTTCACCCGGACCATTAACTAGAGATACGTCATCTGGCCCGACCAGAGAGCACCCCTAGTGAAAAGGACATATGCAATAATAACGAAGTGATCACTGTATCCTGTTAACAGAAACTTTAGCATGAAACAACCTGGAAAGAAAAGAATAGGAAAACGAAAATCAGTAGGCCAATGATGAACATGAACTTTTATTAAACAACCAACAAAGAAACGATAACATAACGTAATGATAAAACCTATTAATGTCCTAGAAACAAGAAAACGTTAGAAATATGCCAGTGGTGAGAGACCAGAAAAACAGTAAGAGAAACCAAATCACCCCTCGCTGTCCCACCGCCTGCCACGCCCAAAAAATCGATAGACTAGGGAAAATGCAAGTCAGTAGAACATCCGCCCCCACTCTGGAAACTTCCAAGATGGGGCAGGGTTGCGGCTACGCCCAGCCGGGAGCAGCCCATATAAGGCGGATCCTGCTGCCACGCCTCGGCCAGGAGATCCTAACGTAGGGTGTAGCCAGAGGAGAGGCCGAGGCCAGCGGGACCCGGCCAGGGGATTGCCTTTACAACGCTGAAGAGTTTCAGGGGGGGGGAATGTCTCCTCGACCCTCCCCTCTCTCTCCCAGTCCGGCGGCGGTGGCCCTTGAGAGTTGCAGGTAGTCCCGCCACATGCTCTTCCGGTCCGGCCACCAACGGTCGGGGGGCCGAGGCCGACGGGATCCGGCTGCAGCCGATAACCCAAGAAACCCGTTCATGGGGCCAGAGCCAGGGGCGTCCGGCCGACATCCACCGGAAGCCCGGCCCGAAGACGGACGGGACACTTCTTCTCTCTTGAATAATGGCTGCGACAACACTGGGGGGGGATGTCTTGCACATGCCTCCGACCCCCCCCCCCTTGTCCTCATCGCCTGGTCCGGCCATAACAAATCTCAAGCGAGACGCCGTGGGGTGCACTGGGAGGGAGAGACGATGCGAACAGGCCTCTCCCGCCTCCCCAGTGGAGGCTTCCCACCTGCACCCTCAGCGCTCCAAGCGCCCAGAAAAGGGTTCTTCCACTGTGGCGATGCTGCAACGTCTCGCCCGGCAGGGTGGAGCCCGTCCGCTCATTTGACCCCGCGATCGCCAGTAGCTACCGAACTCTCAAAATGGCGGTCGACCTGGCAAGAGCGGGCCCAGCATAAAGAAATGGCCCGGTCACTGGTTGACTCCACCACCGTAGTCCTCCACGACCTTGAAGATTCTACAGGAGCCGCGGGAGTCTCCGACCCCCGCAGACACCCCCGATGGGGAATGACTGCCATGATCGCCCGTGGAGTGACGAAACTGTATCCGCGGGACATCGGCGCTCCCATGCTGGCGCCAGCCTCACTTTGAATTACTAGAATCCTGCAGACCTCAGTTCCGGTGAAAGCACAGTGTGACCCGGTAGGAAAAATTGTTGCACCCCCTCCCCTTTTTGACTGATAGTTCACACCACCAATCCTTTCCTTTGCCCTTTTAACGGAACTTTGGACTGCCTCCCCCTCTTTTACATTTTCTAGAGAAAACAAAACATTAACCACTACATTAGCATAGCAATTGACACCAGAACTGTTTTCAAATTGAAAACCAACAACATCTTCAACAGAATCCTTTTTGTTTCTGCTGTGACCCTGCTACAGCACAGGCATTGTCCCCAGCAGTAATTCTGCAATGCCGGTAAGAATAGCTGTGGTGCCTACTGGACTCACTCACCCTCGCGGCGCCCCACGCCGATATTTGCTGGGCGGCAACTTACTAGACATCACCTTCGTGACATCCAGATTTCAGCGCTTTCTGCTGCCTTGGAACTATTCGCACAACAGACCGCTACTGACAATCCACCCCCCGCGGCGCCCCACGCCGTTATTTGCTGGGCGGCAACTTACTAGACATCACTTTCGTGCCATCTAGATTTCAGCGCGTTCTGCTGCCTTGGAACTATTCGCACAACAGACTGCTACTGACGACCCACCCCCAGGCAACATCTTCTGAATTTTCATAATTTGAAAGAACTAGTACCATGTCCTCATCAGGAATTCAAAAGAAATTGCCACGGTCTCTTCGTTGTTTAAATGTTTTTACTGTTTTTGTTTTGTTGTATATATTTATATGTTATTAAAGTTTTATATTCCTACTACTTTGTTGGAGTGCTATATATTTTTAATGTGACACATAATTGTAAAAACTTTGATGTACAAAGAGTCATTCCTGGAATCTTCCGCTTCAGGCTCAGTCCCCTCCCCAATCACAATACAGGATGGTTTTCAGATAGTAGGAACACGTGTGGTGTGACGGATCTCATCGGGTGTGGGCCTTGATCTACTATAACTCCTTTGAAGAGGGGTGATTCTTTACAGCTGGAGCCATAAACTACATCTGCAGGGCTAGCTGATAGCCTGGACAATCGGACACAGAGGAAGAGGAGTGTCAGAGGGTGCGGTAGTGAATAGGGCGAAAGGGAGGTGTCGGGCGGGCACAGAGTGTGATTCTCAGGGAAGAGCAGCGCAGATGGGGGGAAGTTTATTGCCCATGCATAAGACAGAGAGCGGGGTTGACCAGTGCCTGGGGAAGATGCTTGCGAGGGTGGGGAGCCATGCTACGAATCGACAGCGTGCAGAGAGTGGGTCTGGTCAAGGCATCTAAAATGGCTGCCGTGCACGACAAAAGTGTGCCATTTCAAAAAAGGCAAGATGGCGCAAACAATGTTTTTCAACACTTCCTCATTTCCTTCGAATCGAACGTTAACAGACGTTGGTGCATATTACCAAAGTTAAGCGATATTTATCGCTAACGATGCTTACCAACGAATTTTTTACCGCTAAGCAACGTCAGAAATTATCGAAGATAAACCTTGCTATTATCAAGGTTTATCGCAAATGCGATAAAAAACGGCCGCAATGCATGAATATCGCTAAAAAGTCAGCGATATTCATGCATTACCGAGCTAATGCTCTTAGCCATGTTATCCACCTCCCATTGGATAACATGGCTAAGAACTGCTCAGGGCAGGTATAACTTTTTGGAGATATTCGCGCTTAGCGCGAATATCTCCAAAAGTTGGTAATAGGAGATAGATATCTTGCATGTTGTAATGCAAATTATTGTGGTACATGGAACTCATACCATAATCTCTCAGGAAAGCAGAAACTGATCCTTTTGGGACCGCCTGAAAAGGCCTAGGGGGTGAGGGGTACTCTACTTTGCCCCCTTTTCACGTTCCGAACTATTTTATTTTACTCTCTTCTGTAATTACACAAAATAGCAGCGATAAGATGCATCGGAGACACACAGTGAGAGAAAGGAGGCCGGAGATGAAGAAGAGATGTCAAATACACATTGGAGATAATATAGTGGCAGAAGGGAAGTAAATATGAGTAAACTTACCATGTAACATAAAAATGTTGCACTCTATACTATAAGTCTCATTTTATACTACAATCACTTCGCTACAACCTCATAAATTAAAAATAAAAATGAATAATGTCTCAAACAATTTTTGATTTCTAAATATACATTTATTCTTCAGAATTTTCTAAATTTGAAAGAACTAGTAACATGTCCTCATCAGCAATTTCCTCATGAAAAGTCTGCAATGATGATTCTTGTAACTCTATGGTCTCCAAACATTCGATAAATTCGCCATCAACAGATTGATCCAAAAAATCATTCAAGTCATCTCCTCCTTGTGACAATATTTCATTATTGGTGCTGTCAATTTCAATCAATGTAGTGGAATCATTCAAGTCATCTCCTCCTTGTGACAATATTTCATTATTGGTGCTGTCAATTTCAATCAATGTAGTGGAATCATTCAAGTCATCTCCTCGTGACAATATTTCATTATTGGTGCTCTCAATTTCAATCAATGTAGTGGAATCATTCAAGTCATCTCCTCCTTGTGACAATATTTCATTATTGGTGCTGTCCATTTCAATCAATCTAATGGAATCATACAAGTCATCTCCTCCTTGTGACAATATTTCATTATTGGTGCTCTCAATTTCAATCAATGTAGTGGAATCATTCAAGTCATCTCCTCCTTGTGACAATATTTCATTATTGGTGCTGTCCATTTCAATCAATCTAATGGAATCATACAAGTCATCTCCTCCTTGTGACAATATTTCATTATTGGTGCTCTCAATTTCAATCAATGTAGTGGACAATTCAAAAGAAATTGCCACGGTCTCTTCATTGTGAGCCATTTTATTTTGAAATTGCTTGCTGTAAATTGCAGAAAAAAATAATCACTTTCATTTATCGTTTTTAGTAATACATAATATAAAACTAACTTTATCAAGTATTTAGTATAACAGAAGGACTGCAAATAAATAACAGAAAACATTTTTCAAATGATCTTAAAGTGTACAACATAGTTCCCCTTACAAATTAACAACTCACCTTTTTAAAAGTAGGAGAAGTGTTAGTACTGTGTAAATCAAACACCAGAAATTCACCACCAAAAATTCCTCACAAATGTACCTCAGACAGTAGTATCACAAAATGGCTGTGGTTTCCTCTCATTTAACATATATACATAACCAATTAACTTTCATCACACACAAATACAAAACCAAAGTAACATTTTAATTGGTTCTAAATTTCAACACTTTCAAATGTGTTTTCCCCATGCAATTTTCCATAGGACATTTACATACGTCTACAGCCTGAATGGCTGAACGGAATTACACCAAACTTGGCAAAATGGTACATCAAACCTAAGAGGTCAGGAAGGATCTACTATGCCCCCTTATGGTCATTTCCCCCTTCGCTTTGGCCTCCTCTTGTCTCTCGATCCTACCGAGAGACAAGATGGCGGCCGCTACGGACTGTTTGAAATGTTGACAGACGCCGGAGAACCAATCAGCTTCGCAAAGCTCCGTAACGTGAAAAGTACGCGAAGCGGAGCGCTGTTACAGATATATATCTTTTTTTGAACGTTAATTTCTCAAAATCCACTGGAGCACATATATTGAGACCTAGCAAAGGCACATCGGGCTACCAGTCCCTAATATTTTGCCAAGTTTCGTGCAAATCCATTCAGCCGTTCGATTATTGACATTTAGATACGTCTACAGCCTGAATGGCTGAACGGAATTACACCAAACTTGGCAAAATGGTACATCAAACCTAAGAGGTCAGGGAGGATCTACTATGCCCCCTTATCGTCATTTGCCCCTTCCCTTTCGCCTCCTCTTGTCTCTCGATCCTACCGAGAGACAAGATGGCGGCCGCTACGGACTGTTTGGAATGTTGACAGACGCCGGAGAACCAATCAGCTTCGCTTCACAAAGCTCCGTTGCGCGAAAAGTACGCGAACTGGAGCGCTGCCCGGTCCGCTGTTACAGATATATATCTTTTTTTAAACGTTAATTTCTCAAAATCCACTGGAGCACATATATTGAGACCTACAAAAGGCACATCGGGCTACCAGTCCCTACAATTTTGCCAAGTTTCGTGCAAATCCATTCAGCCGTTCGGGCTAAAAGTGAGGCCAACCGCCCTATGGAAAACTCAATGTTAAAAACACGTTTTGGGACCCCCCTTTTTTCTCGACCCCCCCTGGACGAACCCCCCCCCCAATTTTCAGGGGCTGCTCAGAAACAAAATGTGCCATTTTCCTGAAAATTTCAGCCAATTCCGTCCACAAACGCCAAAGTTATTAGACATAGAATTTTCAAAAAACCCATAGAGAAAAAATCCTAACTATATATACCTACTGGCGACCGCCAGTAGGTAATATATATATATATATATATATATTACAATATATATATATATATATATATATATATATATATATATATATATATATATCCAAAACACACAGGAACCCCTTTGAAACCACGGTTATGCTGCCACGTGTTGAACGAAGGGGAACTTGTGCCCGTGCAGGGGGAAGCCAGTTCCAAGCTCCGGTTGAAAGCACATAAAGCGGGGCGGATCCCGCCACGGACTGATGCATTTTAGAAGGCTGTGATTGAAAGATGGTGTAAGGCGCGCCCACTGGGGTAGATTGGAAGAACACTACATCACCCACAAGGCCGTGCAAGAGGCCACGCCTATTGGGCAGGTGATGCAATTATCCTGTGGCAACTGAAGAAAGGAGGTTCTGGCGTCTCCAATTTGAATAAAGCTGTGTCCCTGATGGTTCCTGCTGGCAGGCTGCCTTCCTAATAAACGTGGGCTTTTACTTACCTTCGTGTGACTCAATTTTCAAAAGGGTTCCTGTGTGTTTTATATATATATATATATATATATGTATATATATATATATATATATATATATATATATATATATATATTGCAACACATTCAACTATAAAGTCGAAGAAATGGCAAGCACACTGGAATCCGATTTAAGTAATTTTAATGCAAACCCCCCTTCACCCCTGACAGACGCGTTTCGCTATTCCAGCTTCGTCAGTGTCAGTTTGTTTGTGTAAAAAGGCGCCATTTTAAACTTTTCGGCCATAGCTGAAATCATTGACATCGATGATGTTACAATTTGTCAACGTGGCGGCCATCTTTAAATGTATATCTGTCCTCTACTTACAGTGTGAAAAATGGCACAAGAAATAAAGTGCATAGTGCTCACAACAAACAGTTCTTAATTCATGTACATACATTACATTTTGATACCTTCCGAGATATATAATGGCAAACATGTGGTCCTGATATAACAATGTATTTTCTCAGTCTATTACCTTCTAGGGGTGTATCCCCCAATGAAAACCTCTTATAAATACCTAAGACCTCAATGTTTTCGCCTATTCATCTCTTTTGTTTTGTAGCCCTGTATGGGCAAGAATATCTTGTTTTATTATTCGATATATAGTAATGTCGGATAAGGGACATAAGTGAGTTAGCAGGGAGTTTTTTCTATTTTTCAGTTGTTGTTTGGACATTACAGTTAATAATACACATGATCCCATGTGTATATTTATAGGTGGACCCACAATTCCTCATCATTGTTAAGGCCCCATGGTGTCATGGTCTTGAGGTCAATGATATACCTTGATTCCAAGACCCTGAGTGCCTTCTCTCTGTCCCCCCCCCCACGTTCTAGACGGTTCACTTGGTCAATACAGTAGAAGCTTAAAAGGTCTCTATCGCTGTGATGGCATTCAGCGAAGTGTCGAGCAACCGGATATGATTTATCTTTATTAGCGATTGCTCGCATATGTTCGGGTATCCTAAGCTTCGTGGGGTTAATGGTGCTCCCTATGTATCTTCTTTTACACGGGCACTCTAGACAGTAGATGGTGAAATCAGAATTGCAATTTAACAGTTTCTTTATTTTTCTGTTGGGTCTTTCCTCAACTGTTCTGCCCGAATATTCTAAGATTTTTCTGCTCCCTTTACAGGCTTTACAGCGCAAACAGGGGAAAAACCCTTTTAGGTTAGACCGGTTAGTGGGCTGTGGCTCTGGGGAAAAATGGCTGTGCACAAGATGATCTGAAAGTGATTGACAGCGCCAATACGTTATTAATGGCTGCTTAGAAAGATGCCTCTTCAAAATGCTGTCAGTGGTCAGGATGTGCCAATTTTTCTTAAAGGAGTGGACTAGGTCACCTGATTTGGTGTTGAATTTGGTGATCATTCTCACCTCCTCTTCCACCTTTGGCACTATTTTTGGCACCAGGAGATCCCTCCTGTTGACTATAGATGCCTTATTTGAGGCCTGTTGTAGTATGCTTTTGGAGTATCCCCTATTTAGGAACCTATCATTAGCCTCATCGTTGGCTCGTTGAAAATCGGTTTCCACTGAGCAGTTTCTTGTTAGGCTTAAAAATTCGCAATAGGGGACATTTTTTGTCAGACTCTTAGGGTGGTAACTCGCCCCGTGCAAGACGGTGTTACCCGCCGTTGGTTTCCTGTAGAGTCTTGTTTGGAGAGTGTTGTCATTTATGTAGACCTCCAAATCCAAATAGCAGATACTAGTCGCACTTATTGTGCTGGTAAATTTCAGGTTCATGGTATTACTATTAAGCTTGGCGATGTAATCCTCAGCCGAGGTACGATCCCCACGCCAAATAATAAAAAGGTTGTCTATGTACCTAGTCCACATTAAAATTGTATCAGTCCAACATGTCTCCCCCATGTTGGACTGACATGTTAGAGACTTTTAGACAGGCACAGGTAGGCAGATCGATACCACACTCATGGGCAGGTGCGGACATTATAGTGATCTTAAAAAAAGACAAGCCAGTATTAGAGCCAGGGTCCTACAGACCAATTACTCTTTTAAATGCAGATACGAATTTTTTTTCAAAATCATTAGCTCAAAGATTAAGCAAAATTATTGAAGGGCTAGTTAGTACTTCTCAGCATGGTTTCATCCCTGGGAAAGGTACGACCCAACACACTAGACAAATGATAACTATTCTGGATGCCGCGGAGGTGGCACGAGACCCTGCCGCAGCCATATTTCTTGATGCTGAAAAGGCCTTCTTTATGAAGTGATTTGGGATAGGCGAGGGCTACATCAAGGCAATTCAGGCTCTATACGAAGTACCAACAGCAAGGATAAGAATAAACAGAAGCTACACAAAGGTAGTCCAGATTAAACAAGGGACTAGACAGGGCTGCCCAGCTTCGCCCCTGCTGTTTGCTCTATATCTAGATCAATTTTTAAGAAAATTAGATAGCAATAGTAACATCTACCCGGTTACACTGCATGGGAGGGATTATAAGCTATTCGCCTATGCAGATGATGTGGCTATTATAACACCAAACCCAGGGAGAGCGATAGCTGTAATAGAGCAGGAGGCTTTGAAGTTTGGAATGATTGCAGGATATTCAATTAATAAAGGCAAAACCCAGATTGTGCAGAATAAATACACAATACATCAAGATAATAGAATTGTTCCTGAAGCCACATATTTAGGGATAAAGGTGACCACCGACTTAGATAAGTTAGTAGAACTTAATATGAATCCACTACTAGGCAAAGTAAAAAGAAACACCCAAAGGATTCATAACTTACATTTGAAGTTAATGGTGAGGATAAACATTATTAAGATGATCACTTTCCCAAAATTCTTATATCTATTTAGAGCGATCCCATTGTTCTTTGAACAATCATGGTTTAAGAAACTGGAATTAATTCTTAATAGACTAATCTGGGCCCAAGGGAAGACTAGAAGAGCGTATCGATACATGGTACTTCCGAGGGAGAAGGGGGGATGGGGGCCCCCGGATTTTAGACTTTATTACTGGGCGGCAGTTTTGCAGTATACACAGGGGTTATTAGGTGGAGGGGGAAACGAGAATCAGGACACGAATGTATATAGAGCACTAGTTGGGGAGGAAGCCGAGAGTGGCCTGCTGAAAACAGTCGACTACAAATATTTTAAACACACTAAGTTTAAGACTCTACAAGCAGCATATAATGTTTGGAGGGTGGTGGCAAAAAAGCTTGGTATCGGCCGATACAATTACTATACACGATTATATAATAATCACTCACTGCCAGGAGATATATTCAGGGACACAATTATGAAGGATTGGGACAATAAGGGGGTTAAAAAGATAGGGGATCTACTGGACACGGAGGGGATAATTAGACAATTTCAGGACTTACAAACGAAATATGGTATAATGGGAAATATTTTTTTTTAATACTTACAGCTAAGAAGGTATCTAGCAGATAAAAGAGGCGGAATAATAGGGTTTGAACATAGTAGGATTATGGAATATTTAGAGAAGACGAACCGTTGCACAATTAGACAGCTTTATGCAGAATTGTATTCACTAAAAATCGATGATAGAGATAAATTTGCTACTAAATGGGTTGAAAAAGTGGGTGCCTCCCTGGAGGATTTTCAGACATCCTTGGATTTAGGGCATACAACTTTATGTTCTGCGACATTACAATCGCAACATTACAAAACAATATATTCCCTATATTATACGCCAGCCAGAATTGCACAGTGGGGTGGGGTCACTGGAATCACATGCCCACGCTGCGACTCAAGAGAGGCGGATATTGTTCATATGTTCGCTCAATGTCCACAACTACATACACTAAAAGGGGCAATCGAAAACTTTTTGGTAAACTCATTGGGAATTAAAAGAAAATTGACAGATGATATAATAATCCTTGGAGTCTCGGGAGGAACAGAGGACCACCACATAGAATTTCTGTTTATGGTAACGGCGGTGTATCGAATTGAAATTGCAAGAACATGGCTTGATAGGGTCCCCCCTACATTTGAACTTTGGATAGCAAGGTTGATCTCTACCTATAACATGGAGAAAGCTATCTATGAAAGAAAGGGCAGGAGGGCGAGAGCATTGGGTGAAAGAATTTGGCAACCTCTAGCTCGTTGGAAGAATAGTAAGAATTAAGGAAGGGCATTCAAGGCTGGAGTGAGTAGAAAGGAGTAGAAAGTTAGAAAGTAATGTTATTGGTATGATTTTATCAAGTTTGTTAACGGTATGTCGAAAATACTAATGTGAATAGGAATATGATTCTTTTTTTTGTTCTTTTGTGTATTGAATGCTTTATGTGCTATATTGGAAATCATTGTAAAAAATGGGATAACATTTTTTATTAAAAAAATAGAAAAAAAAATAAAAATTTATCAGTCCATGTCTCATTGCTCTCAGCCCAGGCTACGTGCTTCTCCCACCAGCCCACGAACAAGTTCGCGTAACTGGGGGAGAAGCACGAGCCCATAGATATACCCCTGGTCTGTTTATACATTTGGTTTGAAAAAAGGAAAATGTTATGATATAAACAAAAACATATGATGCTAAGTAACATATTGCTGTGTGACCTGTATCTTTCTGGTTTTTTATCTAAAAACCACTTGATCGCCATTAAGCCATTCTCATGGGCTATACAGGTATATAGATTCACCACATCCAATGTGATTAAAAGCATGTTTTCATCCCAGGCAATACTATCCATAATACGGAGAAAGTCTTGTGTATCTCTCACGTATGACGGTAAGTCCTTTACAATGGGGGCAAGATAAGAGTCTATGAAGCGGGATGTATTCTCCAAAAGACTCCCAATCGAAGACACGATTGGGCGCCCTGGTGGTCTTTTGGCATGTTTGTGGATCTTGGGGAGATGGTAAAAAGTGGGTAGAATAGGTGATTCACATTGTAGAAATAGGAACTCTTCACCATTGAGCATGCCATCCTCCTTCCATTTGATCAGCATCCCTTGAAATTCTGTTATGCTTTTTACATACTCCGTTCTTTGTATGGTGATATAGCACTCTTTATCTTTTAGTTGTCTTAGTGCTTCTTGTTCGTAATGTTCCTTATTAAAAATCACGATATTTCCCACCTTGTCTGAGGGCTTTATTTCAATAGTTTTATCCTCTTTCAGGGACCTTATCGCTTCCCACTCTCTCCTCGTAATATTGGACGATTTCATGGCCATTTTGTCCCTTGATATCCTGTCCAAGTCCGCAAGTACCGCTTCATTAAAGACGTCTATTGCATCATGAGGCGCAACGGGCAGTTTTTTTAATTTCTTTTTCATATTGCTTGGGTCTTGTAGTATAGATACATCATCACCCTGTGTATTTGCCGATCCACTTTCTAAGATCTCGTGAGTTGGAGTCAGTAATATGTTCGCCAAAGTATTAGGGTGTTCTTCTATAGATTTTTCTATCCCATTGTCAGTATGCGTTCCCACCGCCACCTTTTTAGGGTGAAGAAGAAAGATTTTTTTAAACTTAAGTTTTCTGATGTAGCTAAACAAATCAATTCTTGTATCCACCAGATTGAATTCGCTTGCAGGTCAGAAACTCAGCCCTTTTCTAAGGACCCTTGACTCATCCTCTGTCAGTTCTCTTTTCGACAGGTTGATGACATTATTCTCTTCTGCTGTTACTGTTTTCTCCTGCGATTTGAGGCACTTCGGGTCACCCTCGGTGAGGCAATTGATTGCGTGCCTCCTCTTACCCCTCTTGCCCCGCCTTGTCCTCCTCTTTGGCTTGGTTGTGAGGGGGAGTGATTCCTTTGTTGTGGCCTCAGGCGCGTTTCCTTTATGACTTGATATTCGTCGAAAAAAGGTGTTGCGCTTGTATTTTCCTTTGTTGCAGGAGCTGTGGGCTGTTCACCCTCATACACTTCTGACTCCTCTGTGTCTGTGTTGTTTGTACTCACAGCTCCTTGTGCAAGTCGTTTTCTGGTGGCATCAAACTTACAGGCGAAAGTCAATATTCTGCCAGACAAATAATCCTGCTCATCCCTCTGGAATTTTGTTTGTTTGCGCTTTCGAATACCCAATTCATAGTCCTTAACTCTTTTGTTCATAGCGCTTCTCAGATCTTCGCTAGCCTTTGAGTCTTTTTCTTTTGAGATTAGATCCTCCACAACTGCGATTTCTTTTATGCATTTATCACAATCACTCCATGCATATTTAATTAGCAGACGTACCATCCCTTTTGAGGATTCGGCTGTATACTCTGCCCAGTTCTTTAATAGTGCAGGATCGTGATTTTCATACGACGGAACCGTGAAAACCCGAAGACTCCTGGGTACCCTGTCACATTCTATGTAAAGAGGTAGCTTCCCACCATTTGCGGACCTCTCTCTCTAGTAGTTTTTCCAATTTTAGAAAGAGTGTTTTTTAATTGTTACACGCTGTCGATATTGTTGCGGTGGTATCCGCTCTCGGTGGTCGATCTGTGGCAGACCTAAACATTACATTTGCGGCAGACTCTCTCTCTCCCGTTATGTCCTCAGTGCCCGACATCACTGTTTGCTATAGTATGTACTTGTTAGTAATATTTATGCGGGGCGGTGACTTCTCACTTCGTTTAGGGGTTTGCACTTTTACTACGGTTCCTTCGGGACAGAGGCTGAGCACAAAATGTAAAACACAATGCGGAAAGCAGTTTACTCACCGTGCTCGGTGCAGGTGTTTGGTCACCGTCAGCCGACTTCTTCCTCACACTCGCCCTCGTAGCGTAATGGTAAGCAGCTTGTTTCCTTGATTGATAATCTTCTCAGAACACGTTGTCCGCAGCTCTAATGCACATATTGCTCAAAAATGCCTCGGGGCTAACGGCCATATTGATTTGTAGCACCGGTTCCTTCACCGCCGTCGCTCCTCCAACTCCCGGGTGCTTCCAAGCCAGCGCTGGTGAGGCGCTTAGAAACTGCAACACATTCAACTATAAAGTCGAAGAAATGGCAAGCACACTGGAATCCGATTTAAGTAATTTTAATGCAAACCCCCCTTCACCCCTGACAGACGCGTTTCGCTATTCCAGCTTCGTCAGTGTCAGTTTGTTTGTGTAAAAAGGGGCCATTTTAAACTTTTCGGCCACAGCTGAAATCATTGACATCGATGATGTTACAATTTGTCAACGTGGCGGCCATCTTTGAATGTATATCTGTCCTCTACTTACAGTGTGAAAAATGTCGCAAGAAATAAAGTGCATAGTGCTCATTTAAAAACATTGCAACAACAAACAGTTCTTAATTCATGTACATACATTAAATTTTGATACCTTCCGAGATACATAATGGCAAACATGTGGTCCTGATATAACAATGTATTTTCTCAGTCTATTACCTTCTAGGGGTGTATCCCCCAATGGAAAAAAAAAAAAATATATATAAATATATGGGCTGGAGCGGTAAGGGGACATAAGGAGGCATTTGGTTTACATCACGAACAAGACCTGGGATTCCACTCATGCCACCCTGCTTCGCGCCTCACCATTTGGGTGTTATTCCAACGCACTACCTACCTGGAAGCAAACAGGTGCATTCTGGGAGTTGCAGTTCCTGATGATGCCCGGAACTGCAATAGGTTGGCCTACAACATCGGAGGCGGGCCTAAGTCACTTGGCAATTAAAGGCAGCAGGACACTACTGGGGCGTGATTGGTAGTTTTCCTGGGACACTTGTGGCGCTGAGGAAGGCTAAGATATAGCCGAAATGCATTCGCCTTGTTGGTGTGATTAAAGGCTTCCACACTGTCCCCTGCTGTGGCTTCTACTTTCTTCTAGGCGAAGGAGGTTCGTTTGATATATATATATATATATATATATATTACCTACTGGATGTCGCCAGTAGGTATATATAGTTAGGATTTTTTCTCTATGGGATTTTTGAAAATTCTATGTCTAATAACTTTGGCGTTTGTGGACGGAATTGGCTGAAATTTTCAGGAAAATGGAACATTTTGTTTCTGAGCAGCCACTGGAAATTTGGGGGGTGTTTGTCAAGGGGGGCCGAGAAAAAAGGGGGGTCCCAAAACGCGTTTTTCCCATGTTAATTTCCATAGGGCGGTTGGCCTCACTTTTAGGCCGAACGGCTGAATGGATTTGCACGAAACTTGGCAAAATTGTAGGGACTGTTAGCCCGATGTGCCTTTGCTAGGTCTCAATATATGTGCTCCAGTGGATTTTGAGAAATTAACGTTCAAAAAAAGATATATATATGTAAGCGCGCTCTGGGCAGCGCTCCGGTTCGCGTACTTGACGCGTAACGGAACTTCACGAAGCGAAGCTGATTGGCTCTCCGGTGTCTGTCAACATTCTAAACAGTCCGGAGCGGCCGCCATCTTGTCTCTCGGTAGGATCGAGAGACAAGAGGAGGCCAAAACAAAGGGGGAAATGACCATAAGGGGGCATAGTAGATCCTCCCTGACCCCCTAGGTTTGATGTGGAGGCTTTAAAAGGGCCCCGCAGGGCAAAAAAAAAAACATTATTTTTTTTTTTTTGCGTGGGGAGCGCCCGGTCCGCGAACCGGGAAGCGTTCTGGGGAGCGTACTATAAGGAAAAAAGAATGATAGACTTTTCAAATACTGTATGTTAATTGATTGTTGGTTTTGTTGATTATTTTTTAATTTCTTTATTTTTTAAGCAATTATTTATTATTGTGATTGTGTTTCAAAATTTAATAAACTTTCTAACATTTCACTGTCTGAAATGTCGTTATTTTCATTGAACATAGCTTGTAATCTCTGAGTGTGTAAAATGTCCTCATTTTGAAGGAGGTCATCTACTGCTTGCACACATTGCAGTAGTTCTTGGTCCCAAGTTTCATCCATAAATTCTATATAATTTGGATCAATTATTTCTTGGCTGCTCTCTTGCAGGACAATTTGAAATGAAACTTTGTGTTCGCCTTCCATTTGGCCTGAAATTTGGATAAAAAAAATATATATTAGTAGAGATAGGGCACTGTTGGGATTAATTTTAGATAGGCAGTTTTTATCAGTGAATTTATCTTTGGGCAGTGTATAGTATCAGAGTGGAAGTAGGAATATAAAAAAGTGTATGTGATTTAATGTAAGTAAATTCATAATTATACAAGAGAAACCTAACTCCATCCATAACTATAACAAAGAAGTCTATCTAAATCTATAACTACTACAGAGGGATAGTATATAACTATCAGAAAAAGTTTACCATATTAACTTATAGTGCACAATATACTTCAGTTTTAAAAATAACAACTTACCTTTACAAAGAAGTTGAAGTGATTAGTGAAAATCCTATTGAAATGTACAACAAGAAGTAGTAGTCAAAATGGCTGTGTTTCCTTCTCTTCCTTTATATATATTCAGGTATATAACCAATCAAATGTCAGGTAAAAAAAGTAGAAAATTAAAGTAACATTTTCATTGGTTGTCAATTCCAACACTTCAGATGTGTTTTGTGAAGTAATTTACCTCACGGTATTTAGAGAGGTCTACAGGCTAAATGGCTAAATGGAATTTCAATCAAATTTGTGAAAATGATAGGGATTGGTATGTAGTATGAGCTAATCTATATTTGGTGAAAGTGTCTCCAGTCGTTTTTCTGTAAATTACTTTCCCACCTTTTTTTGATTGAGCGCTTCCCGGGGAACGCCCCGGTACGCGAACTGGCGAGCGCCCCGGTACGCGAACCTGAAGCGTTACGGGAGTCCACCATTTTGTGTTTCGGTTGAATTAAGATACAAGATGGAGGGCAAATAATGTTCAGAATGGGTAGAAGGGGGCACGGTAGACTTATCTTGACCCCCTAGGTTTTCTGAGGGTGGCTGAGGAGGCCCATATGTGCGAAAAAAAAACATTTTTTTTTTAAATTTCGCGAGGTTAGCTTCCGGTTCGCGTACCGGGTAGCGCCCCGGGGAGCGTACTTTGTTGAAAATTAGTGAAAAAAGTTAGAGTAAAATAATAATTGTGAGTGATCAGATGTAGGGTAGCTCTGAGAAGAGCTTTTGGGTTTATGGTACATTTAGGTACTTATAAGTAGGTACCAATGCACAGTCTTAAATTCAGAATGAAAATTCTGTTGCCCTCATCTGAGAAGTGAACTCCATCTCCTCTGTATATATCTTGCATGTAGTAACGCAAGTTATTGTTGTACATGGAGCCCATTCCATGGTCTCTCATGTAAGCTGAAACAGATTTGTTTACATGCTTCCTCGACTTCTCAATTTGTGGACAAAATTGGTTCGACCACCTCCATTTCTGTCTTTGGCATATATTTGAATATACCAAGGCAGTTTGAGGAAAAAGTGCCATCAATTGCTCAAAGGTGTCCTTTAAAAGCATTTCCAGACCTACCCCAGTCAAAGTGCCCAAATCATTACCTCCACAGTGCACAATTAACAGGTCAGGTTTTGGCAAATGCATAAAGGTTTTCACCAATGGTATCAATTGGTGACATTTTAATCCTCTGTGGCCAAACCACTTAATTTCCACATCTTGTAAATTGAGGTTAGGTAAATTTCTGTTCTCAGCATACCTCTGAGCCCAATAGATGTAACTATGTCCAACAATCCAGACAGAAAACATGGTGAGAGAAGGTGCTGCTGCAGTCAGATGAAGTGTGGCAATGAAATGGCAGTTGAAAAAATAAGAGTTTAAAATGAAAAAAACTGTGGAGTTTCTGTGTTAATGAAGCAGTAACAGTGATTGGTGGATTTTGATTGCTGAAAACAGAAAGTTAGGGTGCATGGATGAGTTCTTTGAAAGATGTATTTTGAATGGTCAAGAAAAAATCATTAAATGAAAGATTGCACTGGATATGCAGGTGCACTGAGAGTTCAGAGTTCAATTGAAACATTGTTGTGTGAACTTGCAAACACCAGAGGTCTTCCAAGAGGTGGTTGCTATGCAAAAAAGGCAGAGAGGGCAGAGGGGGGAAGGGTTTTGATTTGAAAAAAGTGAGGGAAGAGTTTTGATTGGGTGACATGAGAGATATGTGTGATGAATTACAGCATTTCTGTGCCATTGTTGGTTCCAGCCTCTGGTGTGCATACCTTTTGCTCTGCTAAAGACAAATTGGTGTGTTTCTGAGACTGTTTTGAAACTCATAAAGTATTTGCTAAGGTGAGAAAAGATTTATTTAATTTAAACAGAGAATAGTGTGCTTTAAGGAGAAAATTATGAAGAAAGTTGTGTTTTTAAAATGTTGCTTTGTCTCAAGTGTTTTACAAATAGATTTTGTTTCTTTGAGAAATTGTAATTGGAGAAAATGTGAAGTATTAGTACTGACAGGGTGTTATTGTGCATAGGAGCTGTGCAGTGTTTTCAAATTATGACTTGAAAATCGTTTTTGAGGAAAAGGAATGCTTTTAAAATTTATGACAAGGACATAATGGTGTCTGCTTCTTTATAAGGCATTTGAGTGTCTCTGATATTATTTTTCCCATTTTAATTTAAGACCTTTCCCCGTGGTGCAAATTCCTTGTAAATATGCTCGCACCTGTGCTTGGAAAATTTAGATTTTGATTGTTTGAGTTACATAGCCATGTTAAAAGTGACCCAAAAATGCTGCAAAGGCAATCAAAAAACGCTTTCATGTGTCGTAAGGACATTTTCAATCATTTCCCCAAGTGCAGTGTTTTCAAATTATGACTTGAAAATCGTTTTTGAGGTAAAGGAATGCTTTTAAAATTTATGACAAGGACATAATGGTGTCTGCTTCTTTATAAGGCATTTGAGTGTCTCTGATGTTATTTTTCCCATTTTAAATTAAAAGACCTTTCCCCGTGGTGCAAATTCCTTGTAAATATGCTCCCACCTGTGCTTGGCAAATTTAGATTTTGATTGTTTGAGTTACATAGCCATGTTAAAAGTGACCCAAAAATGCTGCAAAGACTTTAAAAAAACGCTTTCATGTGTCTTAAGGACATTTTAAGTCATTTCCCCATGTGCAGTGTTTTCAAATTATGACTTGAAAATCGTTTTTGAGGTAAAGGAATGCTTTTAAAATTTATGACAAGGACATAATGGTGTCTGCTTCTTTATAAGGCATTTGAGTGTCTCTGATGTTATTTTTCCCATTTTAATGTAAGACCTTTCCCCGTGGTGCAAATTCCTTGTAAATATGCTCCCACCTGTGCTTGGCAAATTTAGATTTTGATTGTTTGAGTTACATAGCCATGTTAAAAGTGACCCAAAAATGCTGCAAAGGCAATCAAAAAACGCTTTCATGTGTCTTAAGGACATTTTAAGTCATTTCCCCATGTGCAGTGTTTTCAAATTAAGACTTGAAAATCGTTTTTGAGGAAAAGGAATGCTTTTAAAATTTATGACAAGGACATAATGGTGTATGCTTCTTTATAAGGCATTTGAGTGTCTCTGATGTTATTTTTCCCATTTTAATGTAAGACCTTTCCCCGTGGTGCAAATTCCTTGTAAATATGCTCGCACCTGTGCTTGGAAAATTTAGATTTTGATTGTTTGAGTTACATAGCCATGTTAAAAGTGACCCAAAAATGCTGCAAAGGCAATCAAAAAACGCTTTCATGTGTCTTAAGGACATTTTCAGTCATTTCCCCATGTGCAGTGTTTTCAAATTAAGACTTGAAAATCGTTTTTGAGGAAAAGGAATGCTTTTAAAATTTATGACAAGGACATAATGGTGTATGCTTCTTTATAAGGCATTTGAGTGTCTCTGATGTTATTTTTCCCATTTTAATGTAAGACCTTTCCCCGTGGTGCAAATTCCTTGTAAATATGCTCGCACCTGTGCTTGGAAAATTTAGATTTTGATTGTTTGAGTTACATAGCCATGTTAAAAGTGACCCAAAAATGCTGCAAAGGCAATCAAAAAACGCTTTCATGTGTCTTAAGGACATTTTCAGTCATTTCCCCATGTGCAGTGTTTTCAAATTATGACTTGAAAATCGTTTTTGAGGTAAAGGAATGCTTTTAAAATTTATGACAAGGACATAATGGTGTCTGCTTCTTTATAAGGCATTTGAGTGTCTCTGATGTTATTTTTCCCATTTTAAATTAAAAGACCTTTCCCCGTGGTGCAAATTCCTTGTAACTATGCTCCCACCTGTGCTTGGCAAATTCAGATTTTGATTGTTTGAGTTACATAGCCATGTTAAAAGTGACCCAAAAATGCTGCAAAGGCTTTAAAAAAACGCTTTCATGTGTCTTAAGGACATTTTAAGTCATTTCCCCATGAATGTAGGTAGACCTCACTTTAAACAAACCTCTGGATAGGCCACACCTTACCGTCATCCTGAATTAATCATTTAAAATGCTAGGGACAGATTTATGATAGGTGTATGCCTCTTTTGCGCCACTGTGCGTCACTTTTGTGACGCAGTGGCGGTGCAAAAGATTTGCTATGTGGCGACAAAATTACAAATTGATGCATCTAGGCAGATGTGTCATGCTGTAAAAAAACCGTGCCACATGAAACCGATGCAGCAGTGATGCAAAAGATGCACCATGTTGCAAGACAGGCTTCACTTCATCTCCAACAAGATAAGAAGCTTAGGGATAGATTTATGATGACTGGTGCATCCCCAGGGATGTGCCAGTCATCCTGCGCCGCTGTTCCGCCACCCATGGTGCGCTGCATTTACAATGCGGCGCACCATGGGGCAAAAACGGCACAGATGCGTGACGCATCTGTGCCGTAAAGGTGGCGCATTGCTGGAGCTGCATCGCAAGTGCGATGCAGCTCCAGCAAGGCTCAGGGGTGCCCCATCTCCATTTAATCTGCAACCCTGAGTAGGCCTCACCTTAAACAAACCTCTGGATAGGCCACACCTTATCGTCATCCTGAATCAATCATTTAACATGTTAGGGACAGATTTATGATAGCCGTGTGCCTCTTTTGTGCCGCTGTGCGTCACTTTTGTGACGCAGCGGCGGTGCAAAAGATTTGCTATGTGGCGACATATTTAAAAATTGATGCATCTAGGCAGATGTGTCATGCTGTAAAGTCCTGTGCCACATGAAACCTGCGTCAGTTTTCATATAGGTGTTTTGTTGCAAGGTATGCATTAATTTGCAAGAAAGCCCTGTAAAACTAACACAGTGAAATTTAGAAGATTTCACTGACTCAGCTTTATAGCATTGCTGAATCAAATCATTACGCCTGTTTGAAACAGGCATAAGGAGTGATGCACCATGCAATGTGTGGCTTGCTCCTGTGCATTGCAGTAGACATGTTGCGCTTACGACGTGATTCCTGCAATGTGCTGCTTTTGCGGCACAGATGCGTGACGCATCTGTGCTGTTTTCACTCAATGGTGCTCCACATTGTAAATGCGGCACACCATGGGTGGCAGAGCAGCGGTGCACATTAACTGGTGCATCCCTGGGAATGCGTCAGTTAACATAAATCTGCCCCTTTACATTTAAGTATGAGCAGGGGACACAGAGTTGGTGAGGCTTATCCAAGGTTAAGAAGAGATGAGTCCTGTTCACTGAAAACTTGGACATAGGCCTTACCTCCTCAGCATCGCTGGTCATGGCTAAATAATAGCTGCAAAATGTTACTCTTGTTAAACAATTTTACTATTATAATCTCTGAGATTTGTCTCTTACTCTGCAACATCTCATTGTTGTTCTCTTTCTTTAAAGATAACAACAACATCAACCATGAGTGACAATCAGCAATCAGTTGATTATGACATTATCATTGAACTTGTAATTGAAACGTCAGTGGAAGTAGATCCATTGGATGATTTAAATTCTCAGGATGATGAAGAACATGATGAGGATGCCGATTTGTCAGAATTGTATGACATAGGTTGGGAAGCTGATGTGCTTGAGCCTATGGAACTATAAACATTTATTTTTAAAATTTAAAATAAATGAAAAGTAAAAATGTAAACCGTTTGATTTATAATTAAAAACACCTTCAAAAACAGGTTATGTCTAGTGTCTTCAAAATAATATTAAAATATGCTCATAAAATTAGATCAGAATCACATATAAAATAGTAGAGGTAAAATGAAGAAGAATTCTATTTCTTTTCTGCTATTTGTGTATTATAAATTTGCCAAAGCACTAAAAAATGTTCTATGTAAAAATGTCAAGTAGTGTGTTAAGTTTTTGATGACTGTTATTGATTTACTGTTTGGTCATAGTGGTTAATAACATTTTTTATTATATTTTACCACAGATTCAACTGCAGATCATTTCAAGATTTGAGCATGCCAACCAAAGAAAGACTTAGAAAGGCTGCAAAACGTCAAAGACAGCAGGTACATGAAATAATGCAGCAGTCCTCTAACAAAAAAACTTGTCAAGTCACCAAGAAAGCACCGGGTAAGAGCACAAAAACATTTATAAGAAATATTTGTAGTAAAAAAAATATTACTACAGAAAATGTTTCAGTCCAGAAAAAGAGAAGCATTTTAAACGGAAAGGAAAGGCCAATCAAAAATGTTACTGCTAGAGCAAGAGATAACTCTGTGCATGATAGTAGAAGGAAACAACAGTTTAGGGACATTCGTAAACGAATGTTCCGCAACAGGATAATTGGCAATTTGTTAAAAAATATTAAGAAAGGTCAACAGAATTTGGTTTTTTATAAGAGAAAAAAAAAAGTTGAGAAAGTTATTGATCAGGCATTTGAAATTAAACGTAAGTTATTTATTTTGATAATCAATAGAATTAGGAAGCTAAACAAGGAAATGTATGATTTCAAAAGAAATAGTAGATGGAAGAGAATAGTTAATCGTAGTAATTTTTGTGAAGTTTTTTCCGGAGAATGGATGCATAGTTCAAGTTGTGAGGCATTTTTTAATGAGGAGAGTTATTTCCAGGATAATGATTTGGTGCATGCAGTTGACACCAGTGGTCGAGCTTATGAAGTGAAAGATGGTTGTCCAGTTGAAAAAGAAAAACTTGTGACAACAGAGACAGAAGAGGTGTTAGGTAATGAGGTTTTAGGAAGACGTCCTAAGGGTCCTGTGTACACCTGGAAGTGTAGTAGTATTTGCAGTGTGCGACAGGATTCCATCAATTTGCTTTGTGATTTTGTACGGACATTTAATAAGAAAAGTTTGAAGCAGAAAATGAAGTTGTTGCAAGAATTAGATCCTTGCAGAGTGAGAGAAGTGACAGGTTTGCATGGTCATTCACTGGCTTGTCTTTCCAGGAGAGTATGCCAGAGTGTTTTTCATCATTTCAGGATGCTAGCAGTGCATCATAATAAAGTGAGGAAATTAGTTAGAATGTTGTATTATGCTAAGAGTCCAGCAATTATGCTTAAACAATTATGCGCTGCTCTTTTGCATGGTTCAGAAGTAGATGTGAAGAATATTTGTGCAGAAATTGAGTTTTGTTACTTTGGAAGTAAAGAGGAGAATGTTGAAATTGACCAAGAAGAAGAGGGTAATGTGGAAGATAGTGTACAGGTTTCCAGTACAGATAATTTTCAGAGGGAAATTGCGACGTTTCAGGTGAAATCAAGTGAGACGCCTAATTTCACTTGTGTGTGTTGTCGACGCACTTATTATAAGAATCAGACTAAGTTAGTGGATTTATATGCACAAAGTGAAAGGGAAAATAATAGTGAATGGAAGGATTTCACAACATACTTGATGGTAGAAAATTGTTTTGATTTGGGATCGGATCAACGTGTGTGTACTTATTGTTGTAGCAAATTAAATCAAAACCAGATGCCTGCTAGAGCAGTTCATAATAATCTGGAATTGGTTGAGATTCCTTCTGAATTGAAGGATTTAAATACTTATGAATCTATTTTGATTCAAAGTATCCATCCCTTTCAGGCTATTGTAAGAATGGAGCCAAAGACAGGGAAATTGCCTCCATCAGATTTACAGAGAGGATTAAAGGGAAGAGTTGTTTATTTGCCTCTAGATTTGAAGAAAAACATTAACACAATTGGAGTAGAAAAAGTGGAAGAGGAACCTCTGGTTATCTTAGTTAATGGGGTTCCGACAAAGAATAAGAAAATATGGCGAGATTTAGTGGATGTTAGGAAAGTCAAAAAGGCAACATTGTATTTGAAAAAAAATAATAAGTACTATAAGAATGTTTATGTTGCAGAAGAGGAAGTAAGTGAGGAAGAGGATAGCGATTTGTGTGCTGGTCAAATTGAGAAAGTAGAACCCTCTACTAGTGAAGAAATATATGAACATTATAGTGTTCATCCTTTGCATTCCAAGGAAGTCATGGGGAATGCTATTGAGTTGTTTCAAATGAAACAAGCCAAAGGGAGTACCATTAGTGTTTGGGAGGAAAGTTTGGAAGCTCGTTGTTTCCCACAGCTTTTTCCAACAGGTCAGGGAGGAAGATATGATGAGCGACCTCATAAAATTCCTGCTTCTGAATACCGGACTTTGCGATTGTATGCAGGAGATGCTAGGTTTCGACAATGTATTCCCTATTTGTTTCATCTCCTGTTTGAAAGCGATCTGTCTGGACTGTCATATGCAGTGAACCACATCTTGAAAAGTGGTATACACATGCAAAACATCTTGGCAAGTGACTTTATGGATAAAGTCAATGTCCAAGACAGTATTTTAGATTCTCACCTGATTAATCTCATGGCGTGTCAGCGTGGTACTAATGAGTACTGGTACCGTTGTCATGGTGATTTAAAATGTATGCTGAGGAACTTAGGAACTCCCACATGGTTCCTCACTCTGAGCTGTGCCGAGTATGGCTGGGAAGACTTACTTGAATTTCTACGAGAGGCAAATGGAAACATTGAAAACATCGAATTCAAGACACCCGGAGAACTGTGCTCTTTGGATCCAGTCAATGTATGCAGGTACTTCAATCATAGATTTGAAGCTATGATGTCTTTCATCATGAATAAGAAGAATCTACCTCTTGGAGAGGTGTTGGATTTCTTCTGGAGAAAGGAGTACCAAGCAAGAGGTGCTCCTCATATACATATGCTGCTATGGATCAAGGATGCACCTAAATTTGGAACGGATCCAGAAGAGTCAGTGATGAGTTTCATACAACAGTATTCTACGTGTGCTGTTCCAAACGCAAAGGAGAAGAAAAGCCTAAGAGAAAAAGTTCTACACCAAATGTCGTTTCGGCTTTCCATGACCGGTGATTTCTGAAGGAAGAGTAAACAGTTTGATGTCTTCGCTGCGACATAATGTGATGAAGAAATCACCTAAAAACACATACAATTTGAAGAGGAACGAAGAGTCCAAGTACATCAACGACTACAACCCAGTGATTTTGTCCATGTGGAATGCTAACATGGATATACAGTTTGTGGCTGATAACTGTATGGCTGTGGCTCGGTATGTGACATCTTACATCACCAAAAAAGAGAAGACAGAATTGAAGGATATGTGGGAGGACATTTCCCATGAAAAGAGCCTCAGTAAGAAGTTGTACAGTTTCAGTCTGAATATGTTGTCGCATCGAGAAATCGGAGCTTACGAATGTTCTGACCGGTTGTCTTCAGCAAGTCTCTATGCCAAATCTAGGAGTATCGTTTGGGCGAGTCTTGGTCTTGCTGCAACGCGTAATCGAGTTCTGAAACCTGTGCGGGAAATTGAGTATTTGGCGGAAAAGGAGCCAAACAGTACCGACATTTTGAAGACCAACATGTTGGATACATATTATCCAAATCGAAGCAGTCACCTCGAGAATGTTTGTCTGTATGAGGTTCTTCAAAATTACATATTCAAGAGGAACATCAAAGAAGATACTGAGAAAGGAGTGTATGCTGTAATTGGAAGTGAGGGATGTCTGGTCAAGCAAAGAAAATGCCACTTGGTAAACCATCGAAAATTGAGTGGCGAATCTCCTGAAAATAAGGAGTTTTTCTATTTAGCACTTTTGCAACTTTTCAAGCCTTGGCGTGCAGAAGAGGAACTGCTTGGAGATTTCCTCTGTTACGAAGACTCTTTCACTGCCGCCAAGGAGACCATAGAATGTCCTGCTTTTCCCAAATATGTAGAAATGTTGAATGCGGAAATCGAGCAGGAAGCAACGATTGCAGCCGAGATTGCCAGAGACAGTTCTCAGGACAGTCAGAGTTCTGCTTCATTGAGTCAGGATCCACTAGGAGGACCTGTTATCGAAAATGAAGCTGCCACTGCCATGAATGAAGTGGAAAGAGCCATGGCACATGCTCAGGAGGATGCGGTTAACTTAGAAGACTTGGAAAGACAACTCAACGTTGAGCAGAGGAAAATATATGACGAAGTTACCATGCAAATTGATCATGGATTAAGTCATGAGAAGAAAGAGTGCTCATGTACGTCGTTGAAGCCTGTCCGACTGTACGTGAGTGGAGAAGCGGGAACTGGAAAAAGTTTCCTCATTAAAGCAATTTCATGTTATTTGCAGGAAAGGACTGAGTCATCGCTGTCTTGTGTTGTCACCGCTCCAACTGGACTGGCAGCACATAACATTAAAGGGATTACTTTACATCGTTTACTGATGCTGCCAGTGGAGCATGACAACAAATTACAATATCACAAGCTATCTGGAGATGCTTGTTGTGAAGTTTCAAGAATCTTGAGGAAAATGAAACTTCTTATCATTGACGAAGTAAGCATGGTTTCCAATGTCATGCTTGCCTTTGTGCATTTGAGAATGCAAGAAGTTCTCAAAACAGAGTTCGATGTGTTATTTGGTGGCAAACACATCATTGTTTTCGGAGATCTTCTGCAGCTGACACCAGTGAGGGCAACCTGTGTTCAAAATGCTCACGCATGAAGATACCAGGAAGTGCCTAGGGAGCATTGGCAACGTCAATATATGGTTAAACTTCAATTATGCTGAACTGCATGAAAATATGCGTCAGGCGAAGGATGAAGTTTACAAGAATATTCTACAAGATGTTAGAATTGGAAAAGTGACCGAGCATGGGAAAGAAGCTTTACATGCACGATTACTGTCAAATTTATATCCAGAACAACATGTTGTGCCTGAGAATATTTTTCTGAAAATTACTGAGAAGAAATCTGGAATATGTTTGATGCCAACTCTTGCAGAATGTGCCATCTTCAACAACAAAATATTGCATTTAGAAAAGCAAGAGATTGTGAAACTGGAAGCTATTGACAGAGTAGAGCATATGGGATCAACAATTATTTTGTCTGAGAATTTGAAATCCAAATTGGGTTCATTAGAGAAGACTATATCTAAAACTGCAGGTTTTGAAAAGACTCTGAATGTGTGCTTAAACTGCCGTATAATTTTAAGAAGGAATTTACATGTTGAAAGAGGTCTGGTAAATGGATCAATGGGTAATGTTGTTGATTTTGTGAAATACAGAAATAGAGATTGAATTGAATTTTTAAAAATTAAATTTGATGGCATTGAGGAAGTACAGCTAATTGGTCGTTGTTCTGCTAGATTTTTGCTTGTAAAAGACTTATATGTTCGCCGTAAGCAGTTTCCTGTTTGCTTGGCATATGCGGTGACAATCCATAAATCGCAAGGTTTAAGTGTAGACAGTGCATTGGTGAATATTGGCAGTTCTGTGTTCAAGGAGGGTATGGCATATGTGGCATTGTCAAGAGTTAGGACTTTATCGGGATTGTACTTGATTGAGTGTGATGTCACAAACATTTGTGCGGATCTAGATTGTGTTAAGGAATACAATAGGTTGAGAAGAGAGTATGCGCCACATTTGCCTCAATATCCTTTGTTTGAGAAACGTGTGGTAGGCCGGAAACGAAGAAATGTGACCAATACTAGGGAGGTTGTAGCAAAAAGACGAAAAGTCGATGAACCTGAAATTATAAGCAGAAACAAAAAGGATTCTGTTGAAGATGTTGTTGGTTTTCAATTTGAAAACAGTTCTGGTGTCAACTGCTATGCTAATGTAGTGGTTAATGTTTTGTTTTCTCTAGAAAATGTAAAAGAAGAGATTGTGGTCAATTCTGATCAAAGATTTTGCAGTTTGTTCAATTCTGTGTTAGAGAAATGTAGCACTGATAGAACAAAAATAGAAAGTGTGTCTGAAATTCGAAATCTGTTAGACAGATGTTCAGGCCAAACACAATTCTCTCAAAATATTCAGCAAGATTGTCAGGAGTTTTTAATGTATATGCTTGATGTATTGCATGCTGAAGGTGTAGATGTAGATCACCTGTTTGGGCTTTCTTATCAATGGCAGCATGACTGCGAGAACTGTAGGGTATCAAGTACTACTAGTGTACACTCAGAAAGATTTATATATTTAACTTTGCCAGACAGTAAATCAGTCTCCTTTAATAAGCTAGTAAAAGCAGCTGATCACAACATGGAATGTAGCCAATGTAAATCTGAAATGATGTCAACATTATTTATACGAACATATGGCCAGTATGTCATTTTAATGTTCCAACGATGTAGGCCTGATGGAACAAAATTGACAACTTTAATAAAAAAAATTGTGGCTTCACAGTTGTCAATATCAGGAAGGACTTTTGTAACTGCAGCAATTATATATCATGACGGTCCTTCAATAACATCAGGACATTACACAGCTTATTTAAAGTCTAGAAATGGCTGGTCATTCTGTAACGATTCTGTTTTAATTTTCAAAAAAAAATTGCCGTATGACCTTAAAAATTCTTACCTGGTGTTTTTAAAACCAAAATTTTAGGGAAAGAATCTCGGGATGTGCTCTGAGGAATTTCAAGAGGTTCTAATGGCTCCTACACGATTTGGCCTTGAGGATAAGTGTAGTACAGAGACATAACTTCTTACCATAACACTTGACGTCATGGAAAAATAACTGCACTTTGAATGAGTTCAGAAAAACTGTTTCTTTTTATAAGCTAATTGAAGCAGCCAATCAAAACATGGAGTAGAGGGAATGTAAGTCTGCAATGCTGTCTACTGTTTTATATTGCTTTGTGATTAAAAGTGATGTAGAGAATTAAATAATTGTAGTAGTCATAGAGGTAGTGTAAGTCTGCTTCATAGTAAGCAGTATCAGTGTCATAGGAAATGTAGAACATGAGTGAGGAAGAAGGGGAAGATATTACTAGTCCAGGATTGTGAAAATGATCTTCAACATTTTAATTCTGAAAGTTGCGGAAATGCAAAATGATGGGATTGGCTTACAAGAAATCCAAGAGTTATAAATGGCTCTGACATGATTTGGCCTTGTGGAAACGTGTGGTAGAGAGAGAGAAGTCATTTATTGTATGTAACATATTTTTCAAAACGATGGAGGTTTTCTTTCAGAAAGTGGCGGGCTGAAAGTAATAACAGCACAACAGAGTGTAAGCTGTTCATAGGACATCCTTCGACGTCATGGAAAGTAAGTTAACTTTAAGGAGTTCTGAATTCTGATTTGTTATGTTGTATGGGTTTTTAAACACAATCATTTTGATTGTGTTTTTTTTTCCCCGCTGTTATATGATGAATACCTTCAAGTCACTGTTTTTAGTGAAATTTGATACATTCTGAGAACAGCAAAAATAAACCATTTAACATGTATAATTAATTCTGTACTGTTTGCATTTATGATGTACATTTAGAACTGTGTAGGAGGCATGGAGAAGGAGAGGCTTCTGTAAGTGTCAAAGTTGTTGCATACAGTGCTCACATTCTACGTAGTCTTTCATATGATAGACTACATTCCCACAATGAGATACTTAAGCAAAGGAAACACAGGTGATATGATTGTGGAATGAGCAAAAAAAATTGCACGTTTTTCAATTGTATTACCTGTGTTTCCAAACATTACACATCACATTGTGTAGATGAGGTTTAGGCCTGTTCCAGGAGACAGAGGAGGTCTGACATTTGTTCAAGAGTGCAGTGGACATGACTCACTTCGTTGGTAGGTCTGCACATGTATTATCTCCTCTGTATTCTTCAACAAACCTAAATTTCATCTGCAACCCTGAGTAGGACTTACCTGAAACAAATCTGTGGATAGGTTACACCTTACCGGCATCTTGAAAGAATCATTTAAAATGTTAGGGTCAGATTTATGATGGCCGTGCGCCTCTTTTGCGCCGCTGTGGGTCACTTTTGTGTAAAAGATGCACCATGTTGCAAGATAGGTTTCAGTTAATCTCCAGCAAGATACCATCAGTTTGAAATGTATATAATTAGCACTGTGTAGGGGGCATGCAGAAGCTGAAGCTTTTGTAAGTGTCAAAGTTGTTGCATGCAGTGTGCATTTCTGGGTACTGTTTCATATGCTGGACTACATCTGCACTATGAGATACCTAAGCAAAGGCAACACAGGTGATGTGATTGTGAAATGAGGAAAAGAAACTCCACTTTTTTTAAATTACATCACCTGTGTTTCATAAGTTTACGAATGACATTGTGCAGATGAAGTTTAGGTCTGTCCATGGACACAGAAGAGGTCTGGCCTTTGTTCAAGAGTGAAGTGGACATGACTTACTTCCTTGGTAGGCTTTCACATGTATTATGTCCTTTGTATTCTTCAACAAGCGTAAATTTGATCTGCAACCCTGAGTAGGCCTCACCTTAAACAAACCTCTGGAGAGGCCACACCTTATCGTCATCCTGAAGTAATCATTTAAAATGTTAGGGACAGATTTATGATAGGTGTATGCCTCTTTTGCGCCACTGTGCGTCACTTTTGTGACGCATTGGCGGTGGAAAAGATTTGCTATGAGGCGACAAAATTACAAATTGATGCATCTAGGCAGATGTGTCATGCTGTAAAAAACCCGTGCCACATGAAACCGATGCAGCAGTGATGCAAAAGATGCAGCATGTTGCAAGACAGGCCTCACTTCATCTCCAACAAGATAAGAAGCTGAGTCTTCTGTAAATGTCAAAATTGTTGTATACACTGCTCAACTTTTGTGTACTCTTTGATATGCTAGACTCCATCTGCACTATGAGATACCTAAGCAAAGGAAACACAGGTGATGTGATTGTGAAATGAGGAAAAGAAACTCCACATTTTTCAATTACATCACCTGTGTTTCCTAAGTTTACGAATGACATTGTGCAGATGAACTTTAGGTCTGTCCACGGACACAGAAGAGGTCTGGCGTTTGTTCAAGAGTGAAGTGGACATGATTTACTTCATTGGTAGACCTTCACATGTATTATGTCCTCTGTTCTCTTCAACAACTCGAAATTTCATTTCGAACCCTGAGTAGGCCTCACCTCAAACAAACCTCTGGATAGGCCACATCTTATTGGCATCTTGAAACAATCATTTGAAATGTTAGTGTCTTGCGACACTTTTGTGAGACAACAGCAGTGCAAAAAATGCACCATGTTCTAAGATAGGCCTCACTTCATCTGCATCAAGATACTGTTAGTTTAAAATGTATATATTTAGGACTGTGTAGGGGGCCTGGTGAAGCAGAAGCTTCTGTAAGTGTCAAAGTTGTTGAAAAACTGTTTCTCCTTCAATCTTTTCCCTTGTCTTTTCTAATTTTTAAATACATGTTTTAATATTTTTCAAATGTTTGTTCTCTCTTTCACAGATTGAAAGTATAAAAATAAAAAGTGAGTAATTTAACGACAATTATGAGGTAAATGTTTTGTAGTCTTTTCGTTACATTTCTATCACATTCACCTACTATTAGTTCCACAGCTTCATTTCTTTAACCCTCAGTTTCCTGCCTTTGCTACTTCCCTCATTCCTTTCTCTATTACCTACTTACTCTACTCCTTCCACTCCTTTTCTCAGTCCCTCTCTTCTCATAGTTCCTCACTCTTGTTCGCTCACTCCGTCTCTATTACTTTTAGTGTCTTTGACTGATCACTCTTTCACTACTTGTTCATTATGCTTTTTCTGTGTAGTTGAAGCACACTAAGGGGCATATTATGAACACAGCCAATAAAATTATTGCTGTTTTTATCGGCAGAAAACTGCTGCAAAAGTGGTTTTAGCGGCAGTTTTCTGCCGCAAAAGCGGCTTAAGCGACACATTTCTGCCGATAAAAGCTGCAAAACTTTTATTGCCAATGTTGATAATATGGCCCTATGTTATTTACATTTCTTTGCTGTTTCAATTATTCTTTTTCTGTTACTTCTTCTTTTCTGCTTTCTGTTTTTTCTCTCTGTTATTCCACATGTTTTAATCTTATTTTGAACATTCACTCATATTTTCTAAGAAACTCTTCTTTGTTATTCTTCTACTGTCCTTTTTTTCTTTCACTTCCTTATCTATTTTGTTTTTCACAATTATATCCTCTTCCCTCTTTTCTTCGGTAAATAAATCTATTAAACAGTATCTCTGGTTTAGACCCTATAGCTGTCTTTGTTTTAACATTACTCTCTGTTTACTTCCCTTATACTTACTCTTCTTTTTTTTTTTTTGTTTTTTTTTTGGTTCGCTCCCGGTTCGCGTACCGGGAAGCGAACGGGGAAGCGAACCAAAAGAAATAGAGGTTGCCAGAGTGCTAAACATTCTAGCAATTTTTTTTTTAAAGGGGAGGTAGTTCTGAAAAGAACTTTTTTTTAATGTTTTTGTTGTTTTATATTTTTTTTTATTTTTCTGAACATTTTTAGTTTTTTTTGTATTTTTTGAACAGTTTTATGTTTTTTTTGTTTTTTTGGGAGGGGAAACAACAAAAAACAGGCATTGGAAAGGGCTCAACAGGAGCAAAAAAAAATTTACTGTCTGGGGCGTTTAGAGCACTTGTGATTTTCATAAGCTCGGTTGATTAAGGTAATGCTCATATTGGCACATGACAGTAATTCACCGCAATACAAACAGGTAATCCTCATATGGATAAAGTTGTCCTGAATGTTTGGCACGGTTTCCCGTGCCTCTGGTCCTGTCAAAAATACCTGTCTTGATGTCGTGGCCACAGGAGTTGGTGGGTTGTCCTGCAGGTCACGCATCTCTGCCCGGCTGTAGTTTAATGGATGCCACCTGCTCATGTGACGATGCATGGTGTAGTTGCCGAAGCTATACTTTTTTAAGGTGCCTCTAGATAACTCCTCCTTACATATGAGACACGTGACATATCTAGCATTAACTTTCTTCTGCCCTTCAGGGATTGAAAAAAACTGCCAAATAAAACTGGTTTTACGATGAGAAACCCGGGGCTCCTCTTGTAAAAACTGTGGTCCTTCTGTCTCCTCTTCCTCTTGTTCATCCTCTTCCTCCTCTGTGTTGCTGATGAACTGTGGAGGTGGTCCTCTCTTCCCATGAGGAGGTGGTGGTGGTGGTGGGGGTCCACCAGCTGAAGCTACCAATGAAGCCATTGCTCAAATATCAAAAAAGGTCTTCCTCTCACAAAGATGAAAGTCAGAGTGAGGAAAGAAGGAGGGGTTTTCATCATTTGGGAAAAACAATAGTTCTAAACCAATGAAAAGTGTTATTTTTAGGTCACCTGACCTAGCCTTACATCATTATGAAACTAAAAGTGAAATGAACCAATGAAAAGTTTTATTAACAAGTCACATGACCTGTTACGCTTATGTTACGCGCTGCGGAACGCGCCCCGGATCGCTTCCGGGTCGCTGCGCTTCGCGCCTCGGTTCGCGCTCCGGAGCACTTCCGGGTGCGCTAACGCGGCGCGTCATAAGACGCATTACGCGGCAACGCGTTACGTCGCGCTTTCGCGACGCGCCCCGGATCGCTTCCGGGGAGCTGCGCTTCGCGTCTCAGTTCGCGTACCGGAGCACTTCCGGGTGCGCTAACGCGGCGCGTCATAAGACGCATTACGCGACAACGTGATACGTCGCGCTTCCGCGACGCGTCACGATGTTGATTTGTAACGCGGCAGTTGTGCAAACGGAACGTTTACCGGTTCGCGGACCGGGTCGCGGCATTAAATTGAGCTAACGGGAAGCTTCCCGGTTCGCGAACCGGGAGCGAACAAAAAAAAAATTTTAAAAAAAATTATTAATAAACATATAAAATATATTTTTGGATTTAAAGAAGAATACGTTTTACAGCTACAGATATTAGCTTTTAAAAAACCAATGAAATTCACTGAAAAAACCATAGGTTATAGACCATATATAGTTAGGAATTAGCATTTACAAAACCTTGAAAATTCACTGAAAAAACCATAAGTTATAGACCATATATAGTTAGGAATTAGCATTTAAAAAACCTTATTTTACTCACACAAAACCATTGAAATTCCATATATAGTTAGTTGTACTAACTATATATCGCGCACCCGCAATCCACTGCTGATCATGTCACATATTACATCATTCATGACATGGTCAGTGACATCACTGATGACATCACTGATGACATCTCAAATGACATCACTGATGACATCTCAAATGACATCACTAATGACATCACTGATGACATCACTGATGACATCTCAAATGGCATCTCAAATGACTTCACTGATGACATCATTCATGTGATATTATGATGAACCTCTTCAGACTCTTATATAACCTTAGATACACTCAGTGTAAACATACACTCACAGACTGTCACTCATCCATGGAGTTACTCACACACCTAGTCAGTCATGCAAAGAATCAATCACACCTCCATTTCCTCAACTATACAGTTATACACACCTTACTTATTCAAACATATACTAAAACATATTTACTCACTTATACAATCCTGGATACAAGTTCACAATGATCCATACAGCCACTCACACATTCACTGGCTCTTATGCACAGTTATTTATATATGTCAACTCTCACATGTACTGTATTTTACATATGTACTTACTTTGACATGTAGCACTGAGATATCCATTCACTCACCAATACACTCATGCACACAGTCAACCGCCCATACAGCTGTTTCCACATGCACTTTTGAACCCATACATCTAGTGAATCAACTGCTCACACATCTAGGCACAGAGTCATACACCTCCCAGCCACCCACACACACACTCAGTCTCCCATACAAATGCTTGGGCAACCAATCAATAACCCATATAGTTACTCATATAGCTACTGATCAACACATGCAGCAGTTTACAGAACAACAGACATAATGATGCACAAATTAAGACAGTTTAGTCACTAACCCATGCACTCAGTGAGACACATTTAATCACTCACTCATACAGTCAGTCATGCCCCTACTAAATCCTTCATCCAGACACTTATACATCCACTCATTCTTCAATATGTAAGACATATTTTAACTTTACAGAAAATCAGTGATGTCATCAGTGATGTCATTTGAGATGTCATCAGTGATGTCATCAGTGATGTCACTGACCATGTCATGAATGATGTAATATGTGACATGATCAGCAGTGGATTGCGGGTGCGCGATATATAGTTAGTACAACTAACTATATATGGAATTTCAATGGTTTTGTGTGAGTAAAATAAGGTTTTTTAAATGCTAATTCCTAACTATATATGGTCTATAACTTATGGTTTTTTCAGTGAATATATATATATATATATGAAGAAAATCCTGACCGCTATCAGCGCGGACACAAGCAGACGCGGACCACCTCTCCCTTGAAGTTATTTCAAACGATGTTTAAAGAAACGCCATCACACCGTCAATCGTGTTAGCAGTGATGATTTATTTAATAGCAATCACAGAGCAAGTGCTCTCCTCGACGCGTTTCGCTCCGCAGGCGGAGCTTGATCACATGACGCGTCAGGAGTAGGTGTTGCATTTTAAAGTGTGTTAAAAGCCCTAACACACATAAAAAAGCGGATGAAAGGCATCAATAAGCGTAACGGCACAGTAGCATTTGTAAAATGAGCTTGACAGGTTATATAATTCATTTGATTAATAGATTTAAAACAACAATGCGAGCATAGTGCTCCTATCTTGGTCTTACATCAGTGACAAAAGGCAAAATTGTACATGGTGACCATAAATGGCAAAGGCCAGATTACCCATGAAAAATTAATAGCGTTGTACACAAATATTCAGTGGAATAAAGTGCAAAGGCGAAATTTCATTAAAATATGTACACAAAATACCTCAAAACACAAAATAGATGTTGAAATGAAGTGCAAGTGCAAAATACATTAGAATATATACACAAATTACGCTAGGAATTATGTTCAAAACAAGGTAAAGTACAAGTGCATTCACTTTGGCCGCAAATTCTTAATGTCACTGGTTTTTCAATAAAGTGTTAATGGCAGTCTGCTACGGGCCTAGTTCACTAAAGCGCTGGTGCCTAAAGGGTGAAAAGAATCTCTATTAAAAAAGAGTGTGACTATGGTGGTTGCGCCCCATGTTAAGCAACCTGTCAATTCTTTACATCTTATGTATCTAGATCTCAACGTAATAAAGAAAATCTATTTACAACAGCAACTTAACTAAAGGAAGTTTCACCACAGAGACAAAATAGAATGAATACAGTTCTACAATGATATCTTATTTACAAATAATTGTGCAGTTCATCAATTACATTTAATCCATTTGGAGCTCGTGAATCTAACAGTAAAATAAAATATGTCTCTTTTTGCCTGAGGAGTTTTTCACGATCACCTCCCCGTCCGGGGTTGGGGACCGGGCCTAAAAGTGTGTAATGCAGGTCTTTAAGTTTATTCTCATGGATAGCTTTAAAGTGGCGAGCCACTGGATAATTGCTATCCGAATTAACTATGGCTCGCACGTGTTGCAAAATGCGTTGGTTTGCTGGCAACTTCGTGCTGCCAATGTAAGATAAATTGCAAGTGCAGGTTAATTGGTAAATGACAAACTCACTGCGACAAGTCAGATGTTCATTCATAGCAATGGGTTTGTCACAAAATGCAGATTTATAATGCGTTCCATTTTTCGCAAAGGAACATGCACGGCATGATGTGCACTTGTAAAAACCTGTTTTGGCTAGCCAGTTGGATTTGGGGGTTAACTCAGGCTGAGACTTATCCAGTGCATCCTTCATGGAGCGAGCCCTCCTAAAGGTTATAGCAGGTAGCTTGGGCAAAATCGGGCCTAAGATAACATCTGTTAGAACAATAGGCCATTCAGAATTGATAATTCGTCTAAGCTTACGTTCTTGTGCACAGTAATTAGTAATGAGACGGACTGAAAAAATAGAATTAGATTCAGATATGGCCAAGTTGCTAGGAGTCAGTAGTTCATCTCTCGAGCGTAATGACGCTCTCGAGAGCGCACGGTTTAAAAGATCTAACTTGTAGCCGCGCTGCAAGAACCTCTGCACTGAGTCTGCTAAGCATTGGTTGGATGTGTCAAGGTCACTGCAGATTCTCCTAATATGAATAAATTCGCCAAAGGGAATACTGTTTACTGTGTGGGACGGATGGGCACTGCGGGCGTGGAGAATAGAGTTCCCCGCCGTGGTTTTCCTATGTAACTTTTTTTTTTGTCCTCATACATGCCACCAGCAGATATGACCTCAAAGTGGGAGCTCTCCGTGCCACTTGCACACTTAAATTACTTGGATTCCGCCCTCGATGGAATGTGCAGAGCATACAGGGATCTCCCAGAGGCAGGCTATTTCTTAGTCCAACTCCCCGTTCGACACGTTGCCTGGGAGGACCAGGCCAATAGCCACTGGCAAAATCATTGGACTTTGGTTAACTTTCGGCCCACGTTCTTAAAGCTGACCACACTTTGCTAGCGCATTCGTCACCACACAGCAAGTCAGACTGACTTATCATCATGACATTCCTCAGACAATTAGCAAATTTAGGAGGTGCCACCGACTTCCACTCTCTACAAATTTCTCTGCTTGCGATTAAAATTACATAGAAGATAAATTGAGTGGCAGGGTTGTTTAACACATATCCTGGGGGGAGCCCAAAAAAAATAATCTGGGACAACATGAAATTGATGTTGACAAAACCTCTTCTAAAAAACCACACACCTGTCTCCAATAACTGCTGATTTGCGGGCACCCAAAAAACATATGTAGGTCATCAGCTGCACCCAGCTTACACTTTGGACAGCAATAACTCTCTGCTGATAACCTGGAGAGCCTGGCCGGAGTCCAGTACACCCTGTAAGTTGTGAATAGGTGGTTCCTTCTGAGATTAGCTGGTTTAATTGTTTTCTGTGATATGACGAATGCATCAGACCAAATTTTCCTTATCTCCTCAGGATTACCGGCTATATCCCTCCTCCAAAGGTTTGATATCTCGGACGTTAACGTGTCATTTGCCCCAATCAGGATGTTATACCAGAAGGCAACCTCGCGTTTCCAGACCCCACCTCTGTTTATGAGATCTAAGAATTGAGGCTCCTCCGGCAACCCCCAATCTTGTCTCCCCCACCATGAGGACAACTGATAGAACTTAAATCTTGTTAACGACCCCCCCGTTAAGTTAACTAATGAGTCCCAGTCCAGCAGTTGGAAGTTGGTACTAAGGTCTGCCCACTTTGCTACACCTGCCTCTCTCAAAGGGGTTGCCAATTGTCTAGGAGACAATCCGGGGTACCGGGTGAGTCCCAGATTGGAGCATGCATGTTATAATAGGGGATTTGCGAGACTTTCCGGAGATACAGCCAGGTTCTTAATGCAGCCTGCAGAATTTTCAGACGGACCTTTTTGTAAAATTTTTGATGTCCAAATTTATAAAGAAAAAAGTCTGGGCTAAATGACTGGTCAGATAACATTGCCTGAAAAAGGCGACCATGCGAGGAAGAGTCGAGTCTGTTCGCCAAGATTCTAAAATTCTTAAGCTGGAAGGCATAGCAAATCAAGAGATCTGGTAGTGCGAGACAGCCCAGCTTCAACCCCCTTCTCAATTTCCTCCAAGAGATTCTGGGAGATTTTGTAGCCCAGATAAATGAGCCAATTTTACCTTGTAGCTTGGCAATGTCTTTAAAGTCAAAAGATAATGGAATGTTGTTAAAGAGGAAGGTTATTTTAGGGAGAATGATCATTTTTATGAGGTTCACTCTTCCATAGATATTCAAAGGGAGAGTCACCCATCTTGATAGTGACTTACTAACTTCCTTTACTATGCTCTGCCAGCTGGTTTTGGCGGCATCTGCTAATTTCTGAGTAAGCTGTATCCCTAAATACCTCATTTTTTGTTTAGCGCCCTGCACTGGGGGGGAACTGTTCCAGCTCATGATTTCGGTCTTCTCCTTGTTTATTTTGTAACCCGACACCCTCCCAAATTCTTCAGACAGTTTAAATAATAAGGGGATCGATTCTGTAGGGTTAGTGGTGTAAAGGAGAAGATCATCTGCATATAATGCAGTTTTAAATTCAACCTCCCCCATTTTTAAGGGCAGAATGTTAGGATCAGATCTCAGGGAACATACGAAGGGCTCGATGTAAACATCGATTAATAGGGGAGACAAGGGACATCCCTGCCTTGTGCCTCGGGTGATATTAAACCAGTCCGTCAAGCCCCCATTAATCAATACTCTGGCGCGAGGTTCATTGTAAAGAGACTTGATTCCCTCGATGAACATGGATGGGAACCCTAGCTTAGCCATTGTTTCCCAGAGAAAAACCCAGTTTACCTGGTCAAACGCCTTAGCGGCGTCTATTGCTACAATTGTTAAAGGGAGACGCCTTTCTTCTGCGAAATCTATAGCCCCCAATACCTGAAAGGTAAGTTCATTCAGCTGTCGACCTGGTATGAAGCCTCTCTGGTCATGATGGATTATTGACTTTATGACTTTTGCTAGCCTGGAGGCTAGTAACCCGGAGAAGATTTTCAAGTCAGAGTTTAAAAGAGAGATCGGCCTGTAGGATTCTATCCTCTGGGGGTCCTTATTTGGTTTAGCTATTAATACAATCGTAGCTTTCAGCCAAGAGGTAGGTGTATTTTCCCCTTGGAGGAGAATTCTGTTAAAAAGTGATACTAGGATGGGCAGGATTACTTCTAAGTTGTCTTCGTACACCTCTGATGGTAGGCCATCTGGGCCTGCCGCTTTCCCCCGACTCATCTTCTTTATTTGCGCCCTCACTTCTCCCTCTGTGATCTCACTGGTAAGTAGACTCTTAGCCTCATCAGGTAGTTGGGGCAGTTCTATCCGGCCCAGCCAGGAATCCACCGCCTCTAGTTCAATGCCACTGGCCTCTTGGTAAAGGTCTTTGAAGAAACCACTCGCTTCCTCCCTGATCAGATCATCTCCTGTTAGCTTATTCCCAGATACTCGATGGATGAGCAAGTCTATGGTATTCCTACTCATCTCTGCCCTTGCTTTCCGGGCAAGAAGGGCTCCACATTTCTCCCCATACTCAAAGTTCTTCATTTTGCTAACCTCCCATCTGTCCTTGATAGCTTTATCGCTTCTTGCCTGGAATTGGGATTGAAGATCCAGGAGTTCTTTTTCTAACCTTGGTATACAATCCCTGTCCGTCCGGACTGCTGATTGCAGCTCCAGTTCCTTCTTTTTGATTCCTTCGAGGTCTTGAGTTTCTCTTGTCTTTAATGATTTTCTTTTAAAAGACATCATGGAGCTCAAAATACCCCTCAAGTACGCCTTGAAGGAATCCCAGAAGAGTTGTTCTGTACCAGAACCTATATTGAAAAGGAAGAACTCAGTTATACTCTCTGTAATCTTGGACAAAGTCTGATTCTCCAACATGAGGGTTCTGTCCAGGGTCCATCTGCCCACAATGGGCTTAATCCTGAAGTTCAATATAAGTTCTATCACTGAATGATCAGAAATACCCAGTGGTGTATGGATTACTGACACTAAGTCGGGGATTAAAGAGCGGTCTAAAAGGAAATAATCAATTCTTGAGTAGTGTTTATATTTTTTACTATAGAAGGTATACTCTTTAAGAGCACCATACTTTACTCTCCAAGCATCTAAGATGTTAAAATCTTTCATAATGTTTTTTAATACACGGAGGGAGTTTTTCGGGGTAGAATATTTTGCTCTGGACGTGCGATCCAACATGCTATCCAAAACCAAGTTAAAGTCCCCTCCTAATATTACTGGTGCATTATATTGTAATAGACTTCCCTCCAGCTTCAGAAGGAAGTTGGAATTATCCTCGTTAGGGCCATAATACACCGCACAGGTATATGGGGCATTATCTATTAACAGAGCCGCCACTAACCATCTTCCTGACTGGTCCGTGTCCCATTTCTGTACCTTTATACCCTTATTGGCTCTTATTATTATGGCTACCCCTCTTGTTACCCCCGTTTGCCCTGAACAGAGTACCTCTTCAACCCAACCTAGCTTACTAAAAACTTGTTTACAAAGCTTTGCCTCTAAATGTGTTTCCTGTAGTAAACAGACTGAGGCCTCTGAATTTTTTAGACATTCACACACCCTTGCTTGTTTTTTCACGCTCCCAACTCCATTGAGGTTCCAGGAGAGATTTTTTTTACTACTCAGCCTACTAGCAGCCATGGCAGTCTATACAAACAAGTGACACTCCCACCTTCCAATGTGCTGACTGACTTGCTGGTTTTACATTATATGAGGACTTTTTATTTTTACCCTTCCCCCTAAACCCATCCCTAAACCTCCCACAGGGAACCCCCCATTGAAATAGGCGCTGATCTCGCCTATGGGGAACCCCCAACTCCTGCGGTACTGCAGACTAACAAAAAGCTGGTGCAGGATTATCGCGTGAGTAAAACATTTATTGATTTTTTTTTTTTATTATCTCCCTAGACCAAGTTTTTTTTTTTTTTTTTTTAATTAATTTTGATACCCGTGCTCTTTTTTTTTTTTTTTTTACAAAATTTGCTTACTTGAAGGAGGAGAATCTTTACTTTAGAATTATTTTAGAACAAACACTGATGAATAAGCCCCTTATTTTTTTTTTCCCCTCCCCTTAACATATCTACCATCTACTTATTTGGCACTCTATATTAACTGATTCCTTATACATATTGACTTTATTATTGACTGGCCACAGCTTCTCGATTTAATTCACTGCTATAACTGCTCCGCAATCGGCTAATTAATTAATACCTTATGCCAGGCTATTTTCTCATTTTTAATAAGAGATCATCTACCTCCTCTGGGTGGTTGCAGTTATACATTTTGTTGTTCCACATAACCTTTAACAGTGCGGGAAACTTCATCTGAACATGTGCTCCAAAAGACCTAAGTTCTGGCATCCTGGAGCCTAATTCCCACTGTCTCTGGGCGGTACGACCTCCTATATCTGAGCGAATTAAGTATGGATTGGCTCGATGATGTAAGGAAGATCTGGAAAGGCACCTATTTAGAATCAATTCTTTAATAGTGTAAGTTTGAAAGTTAACCAATATTTTCCTTGGGTTCTTCCGGTCAGGATGTAACCTGAAAGGGTCTCTGTGCACTCTCTGGATCTCTGATTCCAAATCTATGTCTGGCCGATCTTTCAAGACTCCTTCTCGTAAGAGTCTGCACACAAAGCCCTTGATGTCCTCAACTTCCTCTCCTTCAGGGATTTTCAAAATTCGGAGGTTATTTCTGCGTGTGTGCATTTCCAGTTTCTCTATATCCATCATTAATGATCGATTTTGTACCTTTAAAGAGCTTATATCTTTAGCGTTGCCCAGCGTGGAGTCGGATAGTAGAGAGACCTTAGATTCTAACACATTTGTTCGTACAGAAATGTCCTCTAATTTTGCCTCAAGGTGATCGAATCTTTCATGGAGGCTCCTCTGATTGCTTTCTGAGACCTCAAATTTCCTCAAGAGGTCCTTCCTGAGAGATTTGAATAGAGAGCCGATCAATTCTCCTTCAGACTGAGTCGTTATTGAACCCTCATGTAGTTGGGGGGCCATGGGGGCCATGGAGTCTTGAGCGGGCCCCGCTGAATCCTGTGTGAATGAGGGTGACAGCCCGGTTGGTTGCGAAGATGATTGATTTACTACAGGCACTGGAGAGCCCGCACTACCGGTTGTTACTAAAGTCTCTAGTTCCACTTCCTCTTGTACATTTTCAAGAGGCGTGTACCGATTTTCCAACCTTATTACTGCTGACTCAGGTTCACATTCAGGCTGAGGCTGGGACTGAGGCAGGGGCTGGGATGGAGGCTGACACTGAGACAGTGTACCCTCACTCTCCTTTCCTATGTAACTTAGTGTGTAGCTGGTCCTGTTCAACATAAATCTGTACATCTAAAAACTCAGCCGAGTTTGATGTAATCGTGGCAGTGAATCTTAGATTACGAGTGTTGATATTGATCTCAATCACAAACATTTGGGCCTGATCCTGTGAGCCTCTCCAGATGACAAATATGTCATCTATGAAGCGCCAGTAGTCGGCTAGATGTGGAAGCCACAGACGGTGGGCTTTGTGTATCACCAGCCAACATGTAAACATGAATAGCTGGGGGAGAAGCACGAGCCCATGGCCACACCTCTTTCTTGATGGTAAATATCTTTCTCAAACTGGAAATGGTTGTTAGTAAGACAGATTTTTATCATTTCCAGCAGCATGGCATTGTGCTCTCGCAGGACTGCATCTCGTGTATCTAAATAATACTTAGTGGCCTCCAAACCATGAGAGTGATGAATGCTCGTATATAATGATTCAATATCCATCACCAAAAAACTGAAATCAGAGCACCAATTAACATTTTAGATTTTAACTAAAAAGTCTGTGGTGTCTTTAAGGTAAGAAGGGAGTGAGGTCATGTGGGGTTGGACGAAAAAATCAACATATTTCGATAAATTTTCATTAATACTCCCACGTGCCGAAATTATAGGACGTCCAGGAACAGGGGTGATAAGTTTGTGAATTTTGGGAAGAAGATAAAAGACTGGGGTGCTTTGATGTGGAACGCTTAGGAATTTAACCTCTTCTTTTGTGAGGAGTCCCTTTCTTTGCCATTGATAAATACTTTTTCGTATTGATTCGTTGGTCTTCAACATGGCAAACTTGGTGTTTTTAGTATAACACGTGGGATCCCCCAATTGTCGTGCGGCTTCTTGTAGATAATCAGTTTTAGCCCACAGAACCGTGTTTCCACCCTTATCAGCATTTTTAACAATCACAGATGGATTATCTTGTATTTTCTTTATTAGTGTCATGTACTGTTTGTTGTTGTAGTCTTGTTGTTTTTGTCTTCCCAAGGTAACCCTGTTTAGATTCTTTAGTTCAGTGACAAGTCTGTCACTGAAGACATCCACTGCGTCCTTGGGCATTAGGGGTAAAAAAGTTGATTTGCCTCGAAAAGGACTGGACGCTGGTTTATTTACTGTGATGACTTGACTCACTGTAGGTGTCTCTTGTGAGCTGTCCTCATGTACTAATGAAAGAAGAGATTGAAGGCCCCCAAGATTCTTTACTTGTAGCGAAGCAGCTCCTGAAGCTCCTTCAGGATTGGCACTATCTTTGTTTTCCTGCATAGGATGGAGTTGAAAATATTTCATGAGTTTAATTTTTCTAAAAAACTTGAAAACGCCGATGCGTGCCTGAGTGTAACAAAAGTTATTAGGTGGACAGTATGACAAACCTAATGATAAAAGCTGCTCCTCTGCCTTTGATAGAACAAGGTCTGTCAAGTTAATCACAGTGTTTTCCTGTTTCCCTGTCACTTGTTCCAATTCCTGCGCGTGTTGCCTCTCATTGCGCCTCCCTTTGGTATTGCGCCTCCTGTTGCGGCGCTTTTGGCTGCTGCTCTGCCTTGTGTTAGTTGAGGATTGCTGGGGCGCAGGGAGTACCTCCGGTCCTCGCTGACAAAATTCAGTTCATCAATGACAGAGAAATTTGTTAACTCAATTGGGTCCACGGAAGCTCCTAACCGGCTATCGTCTGACCCGCTGTAGGAAGCCAAAGACACATTGTCAGAATCAGTGGGATAAACATTGGTGTTTGTAGACGGCCCAGCCACTGGTCCTGATTTTTGTTGGACGGACATGGCTTTTCATTTGTAAGAGTCATACTTCCTCGCGAAAGTGAAAATGCGACCTGTAGCGTAGTCGCGTTGATCGCGCGCACATTTTTGTATCTTACGTTCCTGAATTGACTTCTCATATTTCACCAAACAAATTTCTATTTCCTTCCTGGTTTTATTAATTAGGTCAGTTTCACCGGTGGCTTCTAACAGTCCATTAACCCGATCTATTTCAATCAGCAAAGCGTCTCTATCAGATTGGGCATACTTTATTAAGATGTGTAACATATTTTTAGAGGCTTGTAAGTTGTTGTCAGCCCACCCTTGTAGCATCTTGGGATCCGGGTTCTCATATGTGGGAACAATTAGAACCCGGAGACCTCTTGGAACACGGTTGGCGTCACGATACTTCTCTAGAGACTTTTTCTCCCACCATTTAGACAACTCATTACGGAGTAGTTTCTCCAAATGTTTTAATAAATCCCTGGCATTGCTGCTGGTTGATGCTGTCGATTGACAGAAGGCGGTACATCGTTAACCGCCGGTAGCTTCTCATAAAGGGCATCAGCCGCCGTCTCTCTACTCCTGAGCGCGTCGCTGGAAATCATGTTAGCACTGATGTTAAATTGCACGGCTTTCTCAAAAATAAATGCAGTTTCACTGCTTGATGGCAAAGAATGTCGAATGTAAAATACTGGGGGAGATATCCCAAAACCCGCTGTAAATATCACAAGTTCACAGTTAGTAAGGGAGTTTACACCGGGTGCCTTACCGGTCACGGAGTTCAGGGCTCGGGTAGGTCAGCCGACCTCGCAGATTCCACAAACACCTCGCCGTGCAGGGAGCCCGATGTACTCGTTACTGAACAAATCTCAGATAAGCGGGAGGCACAGCAAACGAAAACTCTTCCAAGTTGAAGTCAAAATGCGCCAAAACGCAGCTGGCTGAAGAAACGCTGTGCCTCTTGGGTTGGGAGGGTCTACGAGACCGGAAACAGCCAAAGTCCGGCAGTAGATATGAAGAAAATCCTGACCGCTATCAGCGCGGACACAAGCAGACGCGGACCACCTCTCCCGTGAAGTTATTTCAAACAATGTTTAAAGAAACCGCCTCGTGTGCGACTGCTTCAGTGGGGCAACTCTCTTTGATGCATATATATATATATATATATATATATATATATATATATATATATATATATATATATATATATAATCTACTGGCACTCGCCAGTAGATAGTTATAGTTAGGACCTAGTTTCCATGGGAAAAGCGTTTTTTCTTTTCCCAATACGTTGGCGCCGGTTGACGAATCTTTGCGAAATTTTCAAAACTAGTGGGCACTCGGGTCAGCTCCTGTCCTCAATGTTTCGGGATGATTCGCCAAGCGGGGCCCGAGAAAAAAGGGGGGTCCCAAAACTAGTGAAATGTCCAACTAACTATAATGACCCTGAAACCTATGGTCTTTTCAGTGAATATATATATATATATATATATATGAATATATATATATATATATATATATATATATATATATATATATATATATATATATATATATATATATATATATATATATATATATATATTCACTGAAAAAACCATAGGTTATAAACCATATATAGTTAGGAATTAGCATTTAAAAAACCTTACTTTACTCACACAAAACCATTGAAATTCCATATATAGTTAGTTGTACTAACTATATATCGCGCACCCGCAATCCACTGCTGATCATGTCACATATTACATCATTCATGACATGGTCAGTGACATCACTGATGACATCACTGATGACATCTCAAATGACATCACTGATGACATCACTGATGACATCTCAAATGACATCACTGATGACATCACTGATGACATCATTCATGTGATAATACGATGAACCTCTTCAGACTCTAATATAACCTTAGATACACTCAGTGTAAACACAGACTCACAGATTGTCACTCATCCATGAAGTTACACACACACCTAGTCAGTCATGCAAACAATCAATCACACCTCCATTTCCTTAACTATACAGTTAAACACACCTTACTTATTCAAACATATACTAAAACATATTTACTCACTTATACAATCCTGGATACAAGTTCACAATGATCCATACAGCCACTCACACATTCACTGGCTCTTATGCACAGTTATTTATATATGTCAACTCTCACATGTACTGTATTTTACATATGTACTTACTTTGACATGTAGCACTGAGATATCTATTCACTCACCAATACAGTCATGCACACAGTCAACCGCCCATACAGCTGTTTCCACATGCACTTTTGAACCCATACATCTATGCAGAGAGTCATACACCTCCCAGCCACCCATACACACTCTCAGTCTCCCATACAAATACTTGGGCAACCAATCAATAACCCATATAGTTAATCATATAGCTACTGATCAACACATGCAGCAGTTTACAGAACAACAGACATAATGATGCACAAATTAAGACAGTTTAGTCACTAACCCATGCACTCAGTGAGACACATTTAATCACTCACTCATACAGTCAGTCATGCACCTACTAAATCCTTTGTTCAGACACTTCTACATCCACTCATTCTTCAATATGTAAGACATATTTTAACTTTACAGAAACATACAGTCACTGGATGTTGTCATCAGTGATGTCATCAGTGATGTCATTTGAGATGTCATCAGTGATGTCATCAGTGATGTCATTTGAGATGTCATCAGTGATGTCATCAGTGATGTCACTGACCATGTCATGAATGATGTAATATGTGACATGATCAGCAGTGGATTGCGGGTGCGCGATATATAGTTAGTACAACTAACTATATATGGAATTTCAATGGTTTTGTGTGAGTAAAGTAAGGTTTTTTAAATGCTAATTCCTAACTATATATGGTTTATAACCTATGGTTTTTTCAGTGAATTTTCAAGGTTTTGTAAATGCTAATTCCTAACTATATATGGTCTATAACCTATGGTTTTTTCAGTGAATATATATATATATATATATATATATATATATATTATATATATATATATATATATATAACATTTCTATGGCAAAATGAAACCCCTTATTTTGTTCCTTTTCAAATTAAATGTATTAAGTGTTACCACTTTATTCCAATCAAGATGACTTCAGGTGTGCCATACTTTTGTCATAAGTAAGACTGTTAGCGTTCTAGTTGTTCTTTAAAACACTCTGGGACATTCTGTCACTGGGCTATAGTTGGGCTACATCTGGCTGATATTTGGGCTACATTTGTTTTTTTTGTCTCTGGCGGCCATCTTTGGGCTACATTGGGCTTCATTGGGCTTCATTGGGCTACATTGGGCTACATTTGGGCTCCAACATATATATAGCCCAATGTAGCCCAATATATATTTTTCAAAGTTAATTTTCGTAAAAACCACTGGAGCATATATCTTGAGACATAGCAAAGGCACATCGGGCTACCAGTCCCTACAATTTTGCCAAGTTTCGTGGAAATCCATTCAGCCGTTCGAGCTAAAAGTGAGTCCAACCGCCCTATGGAAAACTCAATGTTAAAAACACGTTTTGGGACCCCCCTTTTTTCTCGGCCCCCGCTTGACGAAACCCCCCCAAATTTTCAGGGGCTGCTCAGAAACAAAATGTTCCATTTTCCAGAAAATTTCAGCCAATTCCGTCCTCAAACACCAAAGTTATTCAACATAGAATTTTCAAAAATCCCATAGGAAAAAAATCCTAACTATATATACCTACTGGCGACCGCCAGTAGGTAATATATATAATATATATATATATGTGGAAAGAAAAGGAGACCCTCGATTGAGACGCACTCGCAGGAGGATTTTAAAGCCAGGGTAGATCTATTGGTTGCCGCATCACCTGACGCGTTTCGGGCTCCGCCCTTTTTCAAAGGTATGCTTCCACAACCAACCAGAACGAACAAATTCCAGTTTATTCCCTCCTCTTTATTTAACAGGATTATACACAGGTAAGTGTCATCCCTCAGCATTCTGGGACTGGAAGTCCTGCATCATACCCATGTGGGCTGCTGGTGAGTCGATTTAGCATAGTTCTTAAAAACACGGCATCCAGTCATGCAGTCTCCCCCTCGTTGCCTCCTGCTCCTTAGGCCACAGTTTGTACTGCAGCGGATCCGTTTCATCACGGTGGTGCCTCTCACGACCTGGGTTTGGCCGTATTATTTGGAAAGAAAAGGAGATCCTCGATTGAGACGCACTCGCAGGAGGTTTTAAAAGCCAGGGAAGATCTATTGGTTGCCGCGTCACCTGACGCATTTTGGGCTCTGCCCTTTTTCAAAGGTATGCTTCCACAACCAACCAGCACGAACAAATTCCAATACACAGCGGCAGGAGCGCTGTGTTGCTACCGCCTGTGGCAGCTGTGTAGTCTACCGCCTCGTGTGCGACTGCTTCAGTGGGGCAACTCTCTTTGATGCGTATATATATATATATATATATATATATATATGTAGTGAGCAAGGCGGACTCATCCGCCGAAACACGTCTGGGTTTCATTGAATGGAATAATACATTTTCTTTGAATCACCGCATCCCAAGGAGTCAGTTCCTGAATGATGTAATATGTGACGTCATCAGCAGTGCATTGCCGGGGAGCGAGTTATAGTTAGCTGAACTGACTATAACAGGGGAATTTCTATCGTTTTGTATGAGTGAAATGTCCAACTAACTATAACGTCCCTGAAACCTATTTTTTTTCAGTGAATTTCTAAGGTTTTTTAAATGCTAATTCCTAACTATAACGTCTGTAAAAACCTATGGTTTTTTCAGTGAATTTCAAAGGTTTTTTTTAAATGTTAATTTCATATTTTAATATTTATAAAACCTATATTTTTTCTAATTTTTTTAACAATATTTTGGAACTCTATTATCCTTTTTTAACTTTTAAAATTATGTAACATTTTATATCTTCCCCAAAAAATATGTATATATTTTTTTCTTTTTTTCTGAGAAAACTAAAGTCTTGTACCTTTAGTTTACCAAGCTCCATCAGCACGTGAATCCTATCCACCATATTGAAATGATGCGCATTTCGTATCCGAGGGATTGTGGCAGCGCGTCCCGCGTAACAACATATACATACGAGGTCGCACCAGCTGCTACTTTGGTATGCGACGGGTACGCAGTACCAAGCCGTGCATTATGTCATGTACGTATGGGGTCACGCCCACTGTGATTTGCGTATGCACACTGCTGGCCCTGTCCTATGTCATAGACGTATGGTGTCGCGCCGTGTACGCCATTCCCTCATTTTTTTTTATGTCTCAAAAGTATATGTAAATAACTTTAAAGTGTATATGAGAGCAAGCGATAATCTAAAATATTTTAAACATTTATATATTTCTAACTGTAATAAACTTATATTATAGTAAATATATTGTCTCAAAATCGCGTCGGGTACGGTCTCCTTGCGCGCTGAGTCCGCAATTGCCATGTGACCGTAAAAAACAAAAGCATTTGATTAGTTCATAACATTTCCCATTGTAGAAGTTGGAGAATGCCACCCATTTTAGTCATTCTCTCTACAGCATTTGATGAGACACACCTCTTCTGCTTAGAGAATTTTTTGACACTTTTTGCTATGTACACATATCTTACACTACACACAACATGCAACCATCATCTTCATCAATATTCATGGTCTGTAGAGTAGCCTTCCACCTGTGATAGCCATACACCTAAAAGCTACATAACCAAAGTTTTCCCCACTAGCAGAGGTAACATGGTTGCATACGCTGTCCACAGCACAATGTAATGTAGTACGGCCCAGGGGCAGTATCATGCATAGATAATGAACACACGGACACATGCGCTCCACACCTTTTTATTACCAGGGTCACATATCCAGTGACGTCTGTGGTGGATGCGTGTGGAGTGAGTGTAAACCAGCCACTCAGGGAATGGTTGCTGCTATCATCAACTACAACAGTAATCATTGGATCACACACAAACATTCAATAATAAAAGAATCATTAGTTTGTGCTACAGTAGATTTGAAATAATACCGAAAAATATTCTATCGTAAAAGAACCACAACTTGTGGTATACTGAGACACAATCAATAGATCTGAAATAATACACAAAAAGATTGTATCAAAAAGGGTCCATCAGTTCTAGTGCACTCAGATAGCCACATCAAAAGCATTCAGCATGTGCACAACCAGCGATGATGCATGCTGCAGGCGGGTCGTACTAGGAGCAATATCTGTTGCCTTCAACACTGCATCATCTGCAATAGCGACTCAGTCTGAATTGTGAACACTGCTGTCTACAGTGGAGGCTAGAGAGAGCAGTCATCAAGGGCCCACAGCAATGTAACGTGGACTTGAGCTGCCCAGTTTGTCATACGCGAAGCAACAAAAAGCGTGTGTGGAGCCTGCGATGATGCCTATGCGTGGTGCGGACAGAGTGCACTGCAGCAATGTCTTTTCCTACAGGACTACCTCATCTACAATACCGACTCAATCTGAATTGTGAACACTGCTGTCTGCAGTGTTACTTGAAGGCAGTACTCACACAGACATCCATAAATACTTTTTCTCACTTCCTCTTCACAAAATACAACAACATAAATTACAGAAAACTCTGCAATAAATAAATCAAAACAATTTGAATTGCGATTTCTGCTGTCCACAATGTAGACTATTCAGTGTTCCTTTGCACTTGTAAAATAAATTTGGTCATTGTAGTAAACTTATAAGCCATCTAAAAAAATGTCTTCAAACAAGTATACTAAAAGGATATTGTGTATATTTCATTAGACGTTCTAGTTACTTGACTACTGGATTCTGTAATTAAACAATCACCACTCGATCTGAATTGCGAACACTTCTGTCTGCAGTGTAGGCCAGAGAGAGCGGTCAGCAAGGGCCCACAGCTACGTAACTTGGACATGAGCTGCCCAGTTTGTCATAAGCGAAGCAAAAAAAAGCGTGTGTGCAGCCTGTAATGATACGTATGCATGGTGCAGACAGTGCGCACTGGAGCAATGTCTTTTCCTACAGGACTGCGTCATCTACAATAGCGACTCGATCTGAATTGTGAACACTGCTGTCTGCAGTGTTAATGGAAAGCAGTACTCACACAGACAACCATAAATACTTTTTCTCACTTCCTCTCCAAAAAATACAACATAAATTACAGAAAAGTCTGCAATAAATAAAGCAAAACAATTCGAATTGCGATTTCTGCTTTCCACAGTGTAGACTATTCAGTGTTCCTTTGGACTTGCAAGATGAATTTGATCATTGTAGTAAACCTATAAGTCATCTAAAAAAAATTCTTCAAGCAAGTATACTAAAAGGATATTGTGTATATTTCAATAGACGTTCTAGTTACTTGACTACTGGATTCTGTAATTAAACAATCATCACTCGATCTGAATTGTGAGCCCCGCTGACCGCAGTGTAGGCCAGAGGCAGTATTCATTAACGCCTCACAGCAAAGTACCGTTGAATTTGAAAGCATGGAGTTGGTTGCACCAGATCGGAGGGGGTACACAGAAATAATCACAGACTTTAACTTCTGACATCCTCAATCATAGAATCAAGACCCTGTTTCACTGTTCGGACCTGCTGTACCGCAGTGTACCGTGGTGTACTCCACCGACTGGTGTCAACCAAGCACAATACTCCTGTGCAACAGTTAGCTACGCAAGCACAGAGTCTAATGCACCTCAACGGAGGGATTTCTATGAAAACCAAGCAGCAAGTCATATCGGACATCTTCCACTGTGGAATCAAGACACCGTTCCACTGTTGGGACCTAGAATTAGTTGCACCTGATCGGAGGTGGTACACAGAAATCATCACAGACTTTAACTTCTGAAATCCTCAATCATAGAATCAAGACCCCGTTTCACTGTTTGGACCTACTGTACCGCGGTGTACTCCACTGACTGGTGTCAACCAAGCACAATAATCCTGTACAGCAGTTAGCTACGGAAGCACAGAGTGTGATGCACCTCAACGGAGGGAGTTCTGTGAAAAGCAAGCAGCAGGTAATATCGGACATCGTCCATTGTGGGATCAAGACACCGTTCCACTGTTGGGACTTAGAGTTAAGTGCACCAGGTCAGAGGGGGTACACAGAAATCATCACAGACTTTAACTTCTGACATCCTCAATCATAGAATCAAGAATCCATTTCACTGTTTGGACCTGCTGTACCGCGGTGTAGTCCAGCGAGTACCGTCAACCAAGCCCAATAATCCTGTACAGTAGTTAGCTTCGAAGCACAGAGTCTGATGCACCTCAACGGAGGGAGTTCTGTGAAAAGCAAGCAGCAGGTAATATCGAACATCCTCAATTGTGGGATCAAGACACCATTCCACAGTTGGGACCTAGAGTTGGCTGCACCTGGTCGGAGGGGGTACAAAGAACTCATCACAGACTTTAAATTCTAGCATACTCAATCATAGAATCAAGACCCTGTTTCCCTGTTGGGACTTGCTGTACCGCGGTGTAGTCCAGCGAGTACCGTAAACCAAGCCCAATAATCATGTACAGCAGTTAGCTACGGAAGCACAGAGTCTGATGCACCTCAACAGAGTAAGTTCTGTGAAAACAAAGCAACAGGTAATATCGGACATCATCCATTGTGGGATCAAGACACTGTTCCACTGTTGGGACCTAGAGTTGGTTGCACCTGGTCGAAGGGAGTACCTTCATCTCCACTCTCAGATGCAGTTCTAACATCGTCCCTTGTGGGATCAAGACACCGTTCCACTGTTAGTACCTGTTCGACTACTGTGTTAGTAGTATATATACTACTCCATGCTGCTGGGCCTCAGGCTGGGCGCTGTGTGCCTATGTCGCGGTAGCCAGTGTTGATCTCAGGAGCCTTCCGAGCTCACAGACCTCGGCCTACGAGCTTCCGCCGCAACGTGGTGAGCCCTCTTTCACATACAGCGGTGTCGAAAGGTGAACTGTGCGGCATATATGCGTCGCAGCATCCATGACCGTTTCCGAGTACCAGCACGCTGAGAGCATCATTCACGCAGCCACCTTCGCTCACGTGGGCAACCTCGTGGCGGTGTAAGCTGCGCAGACCTGGCAGACACGTTCGCCATTTTGTAAGGGAACCACACCCTGTGAAACATACCTTTTATTCATAGCCCTACGCTAGGCTTGCGTACGCTGAGCCAGCTCACTACGCTAAAGATTTGGGGGGGGGGCACGTAAATGCTACGTGTTCGTAATCTTCCCTACTGACTGTACTCTCATGATAGCGTCCACTATCCACTTCATTCAATACACCGTCAGTGTATGTTGACATGTACATGTCTGTGCTCTGCATCCTCAAGTCTCTCCAGACATCCCATCAACACTTTGCATTGTATACTTTTATAACCGAGAATCACTTGCCACCTTTGCACATACTTTGCTCCCATCTCTCCCCGCATTCTGCATTGTGTAACAGAGGTGCCATGTCATGTTTGGTTTGTGTACATGGCTAGCCACGGTTCCCATAGTACGTAGTGTCGTTTTGTCTGCTAGGTGTACATGTTGTTTGTCATGTTGCATGTGATTATACAAAGCAGCACGTTTATACACGAGCAGTGGTTTCTCCCATTTACATCTCGCTGTCTTAAAGATCATACAGAAGTTTTTTCTCACAGGTGAAAACTGCGCCCACAATGGCAGTCACTGATTACTATCCAAGAATGTCCAACTGCATGACGCTTCTAAGCTTACAGCCCCCAATCTTGCGTGCTTTCTTAAAAGCACGCCAACTCCCACAATTAGACCAACATTTACACAGCTTTCCAATGGCAGTTATCTGCTTCTCAATAACATGCTCTCTTACGGAATGTGAGCTGGCATACTGTATGTCCTTACTCTTTCAAACCGAGTAACTTCCTGTGGCAATGTCTATTCCCACCCACAAAGTAACTCTCAAACTTCAACTTGGCCTTCAATCCCTACTTTGAAAACAGATTTCATAAAACGTACCAAACTGAAAGGGCTTTTGTTCAGAACAGAAGTGTCCCTCACGTCTGCAAAACAAATTTATCGATTGCAGATCGATATATATATGTATATATTTCAGGTCCCCCAGTGGCTTATGGGAGAGGTAGTCCCACAAAACAGTATTTACGGGCAGTGCATCCCAAAGAGATATCTAACAATTCCGAAAATGACCGAGGAGTGGGTGGAAGAACGGGAAGAGGCGGCTTTGGCATCTTCAGCGATGCTGATTCAACGGCATCCTCCGCGCTAAAACTGTGAGCCTGAGTGCAGAGCCGGCGCTGAGAAGACATTAAGAAACTGACACATGAACTAGAGAAATTACGCAAGAATGAGGTGTCAAAGTGGTGGGAGTGTAAATCGCTTAAACGCTATCTTGATGTGGGTCGGATCCCGAGGGGACTTAGAATCCTCGTGGCTCCGCCATATGAGAACACGCACCCCGCAATGCGCCAGGACTGGACAGATAATAGCGCTCAGCCTTCCCAAAACATGCTAAACATCCTAATAAAGTATGCCACGAGTGTTAGAGAAAGAATCTTGGAAAGAATCTCTGAAATTTGTAAAGAACTTGAGTCACGTGAAAACCAGGAAGAGATACAAAAAATCATGAAAGAAATACAAATAAGGCTAAAAAATATGAACAAGGCATCAAGGAAAGAAAAGCGATAACATTTCAAAAAAACAGGAATGACTACCTGAACAGTAGGATTTACACGTTTTCCCAAAAATTTGAGAACATAAGACATCAATAGCTGTCTGCAACCACAGGCAATTCAAACAAAACGACAGAACAAAGTGTATCTGAATGGAGCTCAGAGATAGAGTCTGACATGGAAGGCAATCCCCGCGGAAACTCAATGCGCAAAGCCCCAACACCTGTACAGGAGTTTGCTTTTTTACGCATGGAGCGTATGATGAGCCTACACCCTTGGCCACCACGTCATGAATGATGAAAAGGCAAACAACAGAACCAAAAGCAAAAAGACGGCGCAGAAAGGACTGACGCTGGAGAAAACATTGCACAAAAAACGGCAAAAACACAGTACAGACGCAACAGACGCAGATAATGCAAAATATGGACATTGACAACACAGTGAAAAATCTAACCACCATGTATTTAAACACTAAAGAAAGGGAAATTTTATCGCTAGGGCTCACGTACTGTACAGAGACTAATTTTGATCATGCCCAAACAAGAATAGATGTGTTCCAATGTGTAGGCAAGTTAAAATTACAAAAACACTTCATCTACTTGCACAAAAATACCATTGAACAACAACAGAAGCCACACAACCTGGCTATCTCACTGTGGCAGACATGACTTTACTCAAAGACCTTACAGCACTAGAACACGAGGAAGCACTCAGCTAAATATCTCCCATGGAGGCAGCTGCAAGATCAGAGCTAGATGAACAAGTTACTTACCTTCGGTAACGATATATCTGTAAGAAACAGTAGTTAGTATTAGATTCCTTACCTTAGAATAACCCCAGGCGTCAGTCTGGATCCGGAAACTTTTGCGTAGCAGTACCCCAGCGCGTCGGTAGGCGTCGTCTGCAGGCGTCCCCTGCGGCTCCGCGTCCGTCGTCGGCGTCGTGCGCCGTGATGACGTCGCTGGAGTATATAGACGCCGCCTCCGCGCGCTGACGTCAGTTCTTTGCACACAGCTTTTCCGCGCCAGAACACGCAGAGCCATGTGAGAACCAACACTGGTGCCATTTGAAACTAGGGCCCTGAAAGGGATGTCCTTAACCCTAGGTATCAGTTCGCAGAACGGGGAGGATGGGTGGGGCGGTAAGGAATCTAATACTAACTACTGTTTCTTACAGATATATCGTTACCGAAGGTAAGTAACTTGTTCATCTGAAAGAAACAGGTTAGTATTAGATTCCTTACCTTAGAATAGATACCCCAGCAATACCAACCCCGGTGGTGGGTCTGCGAACAAATACAATCCTACACCAGAAAGTCCTGGAGGACCGAACGGCCAAAGAAGCCATCCCTCCGGACTTGACTGTCCAGGCAGTAGTGCCTCGCAAAGGTGTGCAGCGAGGCCCACGTAGCCGCCTGGCAAATGTCCTGCAAGGGGACTCCCCGGCCCAGGGCAGTAGTAGCCGCCGTGGCCCGAGTGGAATGGGCTCGCAGCCCAACAGGAGGCTCCTTCCGAGCCAAAGAGTAGCACGCTTTGATGCACAGGACAACCCACCGAGAGATGGTTCATTTCTGTACCGCCCTTCCCTTCTTCTCACCCACGTAGCCAACAAACAGTTGGTCATCCACCCGGAACTGGCGTGTGCGATCCATATAAAATGAAAGCGCACGTTTTGGGTCCAGACGATGGAGCCGCTCTTCATCTTTTGAAGGATGCGGAGGCGGGAAGAAGGAGGGTAAGGTGATGGACTGCCCGATGTGAAAAGCAGAAACTACTTTGGGCAGGAAAGAAGGTCTAGTTCTCAGAACCACCTTGTCTGGATGAATGGACATGAAAGGAGGTTTGACAGAAAGAGCCTGGAGCTCACTCACTCTCCTGGCAGAGGTGATGGCAACCAGGAAGGCCGTCTTCAAAGTCAGGAGACGGAGAGGACAGGAATGAAGCGGCTCAAAGGGAGCGCACATCAAGAAAGTCAGAACCAGGTTCAAGTCCCACTGAGGCATCACGAACGGAACAGGTGGATACATGTGCGTGATGCCCTTCAAGAATCTCGTTACAATAGTGGACTTGAACAAAGATGCTGATCAGGTAGCCTTAAGAAGGCGGAAAGGGCAGAAAGGTAGCCCTTGATAGTGCCCAGAGCAGAGCCCTGCTGGGCAAGAGAGAGAAGAAAGAGGAGAACCTCGGAGAGAGGGGCAGAAAGGGGATCCACAGCCTTTGCTGTGCACCATGCCACAAATCTGTTCCACCGGCAGGCGTATACCGACTTTGTGGAGGGACGCCTGGCTGCCAGAATCACATCACAGACTTCAGGAGGCAAGTCAAATGGCCTCAACTGTCGCCGCTCAATCTCCACGCATGGAGGTGGAGACTGGACAGGTTCAGGTGGAGGACCGTCCCCTGCTGCTGCGACAGAAGGTCCTCCTGAAGGGGCAGGCGGATCGAGGGACCGACTGACATGCTGAGTAGCTCGGGATACCAGTACCTTCGAGCCCAGTCCGGAGCCACAAGGATAACTTGGGCCCGGTCGCGCCTGATCTTCTTCAGCACTCTGGGCAGAAGTGGTATAGGCGGAAAGGCGTACAACAGACCGCAACTCCACTCGTGCCGAAAGGCATCGCCGTGCGAGTGCCGTCTTGGAAACTCCAACGCGCAGAACTGATGACATTGCGCGTTCTCTTCTGTGGCGAATAGATCTAACCAAGGCTCTCCCCATTGCAGAAAGAGGCCTTTCGCCACGTCCGAGTTCAGACGCCATTCGTGATCCACCGAGCACCGACGGCTGAGTTCGTCCGCCCTGGCGTTCAGAGAACCTGCCAGGTGTTGAACCGTCAGAGTCACGCCCTGACGTTCCAGCCATTGCCAGAGACGCAAGGCTTCCTGGCAAAGAGTCCACGACCCCACTCCGCCCTGCTTGTTGCAGTACCACATGGCGGTGGTGTTGTCTGTGAACACCTGCACTACACTCCCGTTGACAAAGGGGAGGAATGCCTTCAGTGCTAGGCGAATCGCCCGCAGCTCCAACATGTTGATATGGAGCCGGGACTCCGCCGGAGACCAGATGCCTCTGATCTCCGCCTCTCCCAAGTGGCCTCCCCAGCCCTGGAGGGACGCATCCGTCACAACTACGTGCTCCGGTTGGGGAAGGGAGAGGGATCTGCCTCTGACCCAATCGCGGTCCGTAAGCCACCACTGCAACTGTCTCGCAGTGCCCTCCGAGATCAGGACATGGTCGGATAGGTTGCCTTGATGCTGGGCCCACTGAAACTTCAGGTCCCACTGCAGAGCCCGCATCCGCCACCGGGCGTGATGCACCAGAAGGATGCAGGAAGCCATCAGCCCCAGCAGCCGCAGCGTCAACCTGACCGAAACCCGGGATAACGGCTGAAAGATGGGAATCAAAGCCTGTATATCCCGGACCCGCCGTTCCGGAGGATAAACCCGAAACTGCGCCGAGTCGAGAACCGCTCCGATGAAAAGGAGCTTTTGAGAGGGACACAGGTGTCATTTCGGCACATTGATGGAAAACCCCAGCTCGTGCAGGAGGTCTGCCGTCATCTGAAGGTGGTGGACGACTGTCTGGGGCGAGCCCGCCTTCAACAACCAGACCAAACGTCGAGGTAGGGGAAGACTGAAACCCCTAACCGGCGCAGATGAGCTGCGACCACCGCCATCACTTTCGTGAACACCCGTGGGGCGCTGGTAAGGCCGAATGGGAGCACGATAAACTGAAAGTGCTCGTGGCCTACCGTGAACCGCAGGTAACGCCGGTGGGCCGGCAGGACGGGGATGTGAAAATACGCATCCTGCAAGTCCAACGCCACCATCCAGTCTTGCGGGTCTAGAGCAGCCAAGACCTGAGCCAAAGTCAACATCTTGAACTTCTCCTTCCGGAGGAAGCCGTTGACGTTCCGTAGATCCAAGATAGGACGCAGGCCCCCCTTGTCCTTCTTGGGTACCAGAAAGTAGTGGGAATAGCAACCACACCCTACTTCTGGCCCAGGAACGCGCTCGATGGCCCCCTTGGCCAAGAGGGCCGTAACTTCCTCCTGCAGAAGTGTCAAGTGGTCCCCCGAAACACGGTGGTTCTGCGGTGGCATGGCTGGAGGAGTGGTCTTGAAGGGGAGGGAGTAGCCCCTTCGGACGAGCTGCAGCACCCACCTGTCCGATGTGATAGTGCGCCAGCGGGAGTGGTGATGGCGAACCCTGCCACCCACTGGCGTCACATGGGCCTGAAAGCTCGGACTAGGAGGATTTGGAGGCTGATGCTGCGGGGGGAGGTGTGGCCTGACCCCGCCGTTGTCCCCGACCGCCTCCACGGCGGAATCCACGGCCGCCACCGCGTTGAGAAGTGTTCTGCGGTGCGTGGCTGGCAGCACGTATGGGACCGCCCCTTCCTTGGCCACGAAAGGAGCGAAACGAACCCGTTTGCTGGCGCTGGGTCGAGAGACCCAAGGACTTGGCCGTGACCCTGGAGTCCTTGAACCGCTCAAGCGCGTGGTCCGCTTTGTCGCCAAACAGGCGACTGCCATCGAACGGCATGTCCATCAAAGTATTTTGGACATCCGTCGAAAAGTTGGCGGATCTCAGCCAGGCGTGGCGACGAATCGCCACCGTCGTGGACATCGCTCTGCCCAGCGAGTCGGTCGTATCAAGACCACACCTGATGGAATATCTCGCCGCGTCTCGGCCTTCAATCATAGCCTGGCCGAGCTTGTCCCGTACCTCCTGCGGGCATTGCGGCAGACACTCCGCGACCGTATCCCACAGAGAGTGGGTGTAGCGGCCCAAGAGGCATGCGGTGTTGCAAGACCGCAGTCCCAGACTCAGGGACGAGAAGACCTTCTTTCCATACTGGTCGTACCTCTTTGATTCCCGGTCGGGCGGGGCCGACGGGAATGCGGTTTGGGAAGTTGAGGCCTGGATCACCAGACTCTCAGGGGTGGGATGGGTGGACAGGAACTTAGGGTCGTCCGGACACGGACGGTGGCGTCTGGCCACGTTCCTATCAACAGGCGAACCTGAAGCGGGCCTGGACCACGTGCCCAAAAGAACGTCTGTCAAGGCTTCATTGAACGGCAGCAGAGGCTCCTGTGGGCATGACTGCGGTTTGAAGACCTCGGTGAGGATGTTAGGCCTCACTTTAGCGACGGGGAGCTCAAGGCGTAAAGCCTTGGCAGCCCTCATCAACACCACTGAATAAGCAGCCCCAGCCTCCGAAGCCACAGTAGGAGGCGAGACAAAACCAGGGTTAGGAGAATCGTCCAGACCACTGGCCTCACCCAAGTCACCTGTCCAGTCCACGTCGTACTGACACTCGCGTGACAGAGGGTCCTCAGACCCCTCCCAACCCTCTCCATAATCTTCATCCTCACCATATTCTGAGTCAACGATGTAGACCGGCTCCTCGGGGCCAATGGGCCCCATCGGCGCCGGACTCGGCGTCGGGCGACGCCGGTCCGACTCCGCGTCCGGAGTAGGAGAGGGAATGGGGGTATCACCGCCCCGGAGCCAGCGACGGAGTCGCGGCGCCGCGCGGAGGCGGCACCATGGGTTGCCCCGATGGAATCGGCGCCGGAGAGGCCGGCGGACCAGCCGGCGTCGACCCTGAAGGACCCAGCGGCGCCGTGGCAGGAGCCGTCGGCGGCGTTGGGGCCGGAGCACCCGACGGCGTCGGAGCAGGAGCACCCGAACCGCTCGGGCCCCCGGACGGGACCACTGGGCCCGCAAGCGCCGTAGGCCCCGCCGGAGGAGACAGCGCCCTCATGGCCATGAGGAACTCCTCTATCTCCTCGTGCGACGCGCCTTGCCCAGGGACCGACGGGTATGGAGCAGGCAGCGTCGGCGACCCACGCGGGGCCGCGGGGGTGGGGCTACCCGAACCCCAGGCCGCATCGCGCGAGCATCGAGGGGAGTCGGGGGTGCGATGACGACGCCCCGACTTCTTGTGTTTCTTACCTGAGGAACCGGAGGAATGGTGACGACTTCCGGAGCGCTCGTGGCGGCTCCGCGACCGCTCTCTCGACCGCTCCCTCGACCTCCGGCCGGACCGGGACCGCTCTCGACGCAGGGCCGACACCCGGAGCTCGAGTAGCTTGCGGGACCGCTCCCGTCTACCCTTACTCGTCAAGGCCCGGCAGTCGACGCAGGACTCCACGTCGTGGTCCGCGCCCAGGCACCGGAGGCAGAGTCGATGGTGGTCGGTGACCGACATCGTGCGATCACACCCGTCACAGTTCTTAAAACCGGGCATCCTACCGGCACCTTAAGAGTTAGAGTTATCAAAAAACTTTGGTCAAAAGACCGGAGTACTGTTCTTCGGATCTGCGCTAACTGGCGCGGAAAAAAGAAGAACTGACGTCAGCGCGCGGAGGCGGCGTCTATATACTCCAGCGACGTCATCACGGCGCACGACGCCGACGACGGACGCGGAGCCGCAGGGGACGCCTGCAGACGACGCCTACCGACGCGCAGGGGTACTGCTACGCAAAAGTTTCCGGATCCAGACTGACGCCTGGGGTTATTCTAAGGTAAGGAATCTAATACTAACCTGTTTCTTTCAGATATATACCAATCATCACGCACTTCATTCAGGCCGAAATCAGTCTTCATGCCATTATTACCGAAAGATGGTCTCGACATGTTCACTGACAAAGTCATTAAAGCTATAAAAAACCTGTCACTTCTTAGCACCAAGGAATTCACCACTAAAAACTATAACAAAAGAATGGAGTACAACAACGTAATCAAGAAAATCCAAGCAAGACCAGAAAATGTCGTGAGATGGTCGGACAAAGGAGGAAACATAGTCCTGTGGCCACTAACGATGTACAACGAGGAAACACTCCGACAACTGCAGGACCATGAGTGGTATAATCGGATAAGTCCAACGAACATTATGGGGATTAAAGAGAAATACCATAACGAACTATACAGATGGAGAGGAACTGGTCTCATAACAAAATCCGAATTTGACTTTCTGAAGAATGATTACCCCATAACACCACAGCTATACCTCATACCAAACGTGCACAAGAATGCACAACAGCCCCCTGGTAGACCTATTGTCTCTGCCATTGGAAGCCTTTTTGAAAACACCAGCATATTTGATTTCTTCCTGTAACCATATGTTCGTGAATAACCTACATTTATCAAAGACACTGGAGATTTTTTAACTAAAATATATGATTGTGATTGGAACGTAAACTATGTGTTTATGATGCTTGATGTTCAAACATTATATATAAGTATCAGACACACTGATTGACTGAGGGCCCTACAACACTATTTAGGCAAGAGATCAATAACACTGCACCAACACACATGCATGCTTCTAGAGATGGCAGAATGGTGTCTTAAGAACAACACTTTCATTTTTGATAGACTACACTACAAACAAATACAGGGCTCGGCCATGGGTACTTGCTTCTCTTCCAGTTATGCTAATTTGCATATGGGATGGTGGGAGGAGCAAGTACTCATGGTCACTCAACAACAAGCCATGACAGAAAACGTGATGATATACAAGAGATTCATAGACGACATTTTCATCCTATTGCGAGGCTCAGAGGAGATTGCTATTACGTTTGCCTCTGAAATCAATAACAATAACTTAAACCTCGCATTCACATGCACAACCAGCACATCAGCTATCCAGTTCTTAGATCTAGAACTATTTGTGGCCAACAACAAAATACAAACCCGCACATAAAGAAAGCCCACAGCGGGTAACGCAATTTTACATGCCCACAGCTTCCACCCAACTAAACTTAAAGAAAGTATACCTTATGCAGAATGTCTTAGGATGACACGGAACTGCAGTAGGGGAGTGGACCTCAAGGAATCTAAAGAGGATCTCTTTATGAGACTCCAAAACAGGGGATACAGCAACCAAACACTATCTAATGCAGACATGAAAAGTGCCAAAAGGAACGGGAGGGATCTCCTATTCCCAACAAAGAACACCCCCAGACTGACAAGCAAAGAAGTCTCAAATAACACCCCTAGACTGATTACAGGATATAACACATATCATGCTAACCTTCGCAAGATTCTTAATAGGCACTGGCCTCTAGTACGAAACGATCCTAGTCTGGGTCCTGCATGTAGCAAGACTGTCCCAGCTACTTTTAGGAAAGCTAAATCTATGAGGAACAAATTAGTGTGCAATGCCCCCACCAGCAGAAAAGGAACCACTTGGCTCCAGCCCCAGAAAGGATTCCGTAAGTGTTTCAAATGCAAGGCCTGTAAACACGGAACTAACACAACCACAGTTCATCTCCCTTTCAGACACACTCCCTATATCATCAGAGGGAGCTATACGTGTAAGACAGACTTTGCTGTCTACGTTCTCCAATGCACATGTGGCAAGAGGTACGTAGGCAGCACCATACATCAAGCACACATAAGGATACTGCAACACCTCAGGGCAATCGCCAACGACGACCAGGCATACCCTGTGGCGAGACATATCAATACACACCACGCAGGCAAAGCACAAGATCTGGCCTTTTTTGTAATTGACAGCGTACACAAAAACATCAGGGGTGGAAATAGACAACTGGCCCTTAGAAGGCTGGAGTCGAGATACATAATCCTTCTAGACGCTAAAATCCCCAATGGGATGAACGCAGATGAGGCTTTAAATGTGCACCTCTAATCCTCAGCCGCTTGTCCTGTTAGACTTTAAACCCCTCTGTAATAGTACCTCACCTGCTCATAGTTTTCAAGTAATTTTAGTTGACATAGTTTTATTGTAACAACAACCTAACACTTTTTTTCAATCTTATCACACACCATGAGCATGAATGTTCCATGAACCAGTGTTCGATAACACCAATGCCTGGGGCTTTCAGCACATACAGAACGATAGGTTACCAACCCACTTGGGCTCTATTCGGTGGCCTCCGTTCTTACACACACCAGTAACCCCCTTCACAGGCTAGCCTGTGTAGCTTCCCTCCCCTTTCTCTATCTGATATGGAGAGGCTACTTGGCAGGATCAAGTCGGGTTCCCTGTTAGACCCCTGCCCTCTTAAGCTCCTAAAGCAATGTAAGGAGACTCTGCTGCCGCCACTCTTGGAGATTATGAACAAGGCCATGAGGGAAGGTGTTTTTCCATCGCAGTGGAAGAGGGCAGTAGTGAAACCACTGCTGAAAAAACCTACGCTGGATCCTGGGGTGTTAAAAAACTTTCGCCCCATCTCCCTGCTCCCAGCCCCTGCGAAGATGCTGGAATTACATCTGAACCAGCATCTTTCAGCTTTTCTGGAACACTCCGACTTTTTAGATCACTCGCAGCATGGTTTCAGGAGGGGGCACAGTACAGAGTCGGCCCTCACCACTGTGCTTGACATCCGCACTAGGGTGGATAGGGGCCAGACTACCCTGCTTGTCCTCCTGGATCTTACAGCTGCGTTTGATACCCTCTCTCCCTCGGTATTAACATCTCGACTGAGGGAGATAGGGGTGGAGGGGTCTGCACTTGGTTTGCTGACTTCATTCCTAGATCGGAGAGAACAGAGAGTCAAGCTGGGAGAGTTTCTATCTCCATCCCTTCCTGTGCATTGTGGGGTTCCTCAGGGGTCGGCACTAAGCCCGACCCTTTTTAACATCTATGTAACCCCACTAGACAGGCTTATTAGATCTTTTGGGATGGAGGTAGTCTCCTATGCCGACGACACCCAGATCCTGGTGTCTCTCGCACAATCTGTCACCTTGACTGCCTCCAATTTTAGATCTTGTATGGAGGCAGTCGCCCAATGGATGATTAACAACTCATTGAGGCTTAATGGCGAGAAGACGGAGATTCTGGTGTTCGGAGGTAAGGAGGAGATATGGTCGGCAGAATGGTGGCCCGTCCTGTTGGGAGCCTGTCCAGCACCCACGGGCCTAGCTAAGAATCTGGGTGTCCTGATTGACCCTCTGCTTAGTATGCAGCAGCAGGCAAATAGAACAATTGCTACCTGCTGGGGGGTGATTCACATTTTAAGGAAGATCAAACACTACCTGTCTCCGCAAGCGAGAAAACAAGTAGTGGTAGCTCTCATAGGGTCAAGACTGGACTATTGTACTACGCTGTATGCAGGGATCAATAAGGGCCTGCTGCAGCGCTTACAAACGGTTCAGAATGCAGCAGCGAGGTTTGTTTTAGACCTGCCCAGACGTTCCTCAGCCACTGCCGCCAGGAAACTCCTTTATTGGCTTCCGATGGAGGATAGGATCCTTTTCAAAATTCTTTGCCTGACATATGGAGCCTTGGCGACAAATAGGTCAGGAGGAATTGCTGACCTTCTGGTCCCTTATAGCCCATCCAGAAACGTACGCTCTGCCAAGAAGTCTCTACTACGTACGCCTCGCATTAGGAGAGCTAAGTGGGGGGGCAGAGCTTTCTCGACTTTAGCACCGAAATGGTGGAACACCTTACCGGATGAAATTAAGTCTCTGCCTACCCTGCACGCCTTTAGAAAGGCTTTGAAGTGTCGCCTTTTTGCCAAAGCCTACCCATAGTTTTTGTCTCTGCCTTTTTTGAGGACTCTGGTCTGTTAGGCGCCTTGATGCCTTCAGGTCTTAGTTGCGCATTATAAGTTGTTTTTCATTTCATTTCATTTCATTTCTGAAGCTTTCTAATTGAAACCCCATTACAGTGAACAGTACAGCATTTGCAGTATCTGGCTGGCATAACTGAACCATACAACAAATATGTGATTCAAAGTCTATGTTTTCTGTGGGGGATTAAGCCAAAGATGGATAACTTAATAAACAAGTCCATCTCAAACTGTGTACACAAGTACCATGATCACCGATTTAGGGAACTCACACATACGGCAAGCATCGGTCTGCAGCCGGCTGACTATCACAATGTTAATAAAATGCCATGAGGGTAGCACAGATCATATAATGACGTGTGTGACACTTTTTTTTTTTCACAGCACCTTGTATTTATAAATTGTAAACACGGGTATCCACACAATTATACACATTATTAGTTTGTATTGTATAATTGTGAATGTAACAATTGCCAATACACTGCCGAAGAGAGGGGGTAGTAACAGAATCTATGTCACAAGCCAACATAATTGTCATACCCAAAGAAGGCAAAGACTCACAATGGCCCAAAAACTACCGCCCCATCTAACTAATAAACTTAGATTGCAAGTTATACGCCAAAATCCTAGCAACAGGACTAAACAAAGTGCTCCCTCAGTTGATTGGTAATACACAGGTAGGCTACCTCAAAACACGCATGTCTCATGACAACACAAGACTCCTCTGCCAGGTTATAGAGCACTCCTCTAAATCATATAACTCGACGGTAGCAATTACGCTAGACGCAGAAAAGGCCTTTGGCAGAGTATCCTGGCCTTTCCTAGAGGAGAGCATGCAAGCATAAAGCCTAGGAGATAGCTTCACGAAGAAAGTCATGGCACAGTACAAAAGCCACAAAGCACAGATAGCTATTAATGGAGCATCATCGGCCCAATTTAATCTCAAAAGGGGGACGAGACAAGGATGCCCGTTATCCCCGCTGCTGTTCCTACTAGCACTTGAACCCCTGATTAGGAACATCCTAGCAAACAGAAACATAGCGGGCGTAACCATCAACAACACCACAGCCAAACTTGCAGCCTACGCGGATGACTTACTCATAATAACGGACGACCCCGTTCACTCCATACCAGCACTCATGCACACCATTGAAACGTACGCAAAACACTCGGGATACAAACTCAACAGAGACGCTTCGGAATGCATGCCCCTCAACATACACACAACCAGAGAGGTAATAGAAACCTCAGGGCTGGCCTGGCAATCTGGGTTTGTCAAATATCTAGGTATCCAATTCGGAAAAAGCCTAAGAATCACTCAAGAACAAAATGAGAAAACTACCCTAGAAAAGATCAAAGGGCTACTGGAAAACTGGTCGCCCAAGTTCATCACCTGGTGGGGCAGAATAGACACCGTAAAGATGATGATCTCTCCCATAGTAAACTACCTAGCAGGAATGCTTCCCCTGGCTCTTACGGATAAATTCCACAAAAAGATAGACCAAATGTTAAACAAATTTATATGTAGAGATGAGAAACCTAGAACAGACCTCCCAAAACTAAGACTAGAGAAAAAGCTAGGAGGTCTCAACGTGGCGGACCTGAGAACCTTCCAGTCAGCCTTCATAGCCAGGCAAGGAATGCACTGGGCACTTCCGAAACAGCTATACACACCACCCTGGCTCTCTATAGAGAAAGCCATCCTAAATAACGTGGACCCTTTAACTCTCCTCACCGCCAACAAGCAGGAACAAAAGAACAACCCGATCTTTAAGATCACTAGGCAAGTGCTGCTCAAAGTAGACCAGAAGCTCGAGTATAGCATCCAAAACCCGTACTGGGAAACACTCTGGGCAAACCCCAAGATTAAATACAGGGGGAACCCCCTCGACATAGAGTCATGGAGAAAGCTAGGATTCTCTTACCCAGCTCAGTTGGAAGCTGAGGGGTTACCCCACACCTTCAACAGCCTGAAAACATGACACGACCTCCCTGACGTAGAACTATACAATTTCCTAGTAATCAAAACAGCCTTAACAAAATCAAAATTAACCAAGCACAAACCCTCAATCTTTCAGTACATGGAAAACATAAACAAGGCAGGCCACCAGGTCTCACACTTGTACAAACTCCTCCGCCCTGTCTCCTCCAAACTCAACGCCAAGAACACCACCTACTGGGAAACTCAGCTAGGCTCCAATCTCACTGAACAAGAACTACAAGCCTTTTGGGGGGCCCCATCAAAAAAATGATATCCCCAGTGCTAGCACAGACGAAATTCTGGCTATTACACCAAGCATATTGGACACCTGCTCGTCTAGCATCGATAGGCCTGAGAGACGACAGCTGCTGGAATTGCAGCACAGAAAAGTGAGACCTCGCACACCTCATCTTCCACTGTAGTAAGGTCAGCAAATTCTGGGGGAAGGTGTTCAGCTTCATCAACAAAGCCCTAGGCTGTACTCTAGAACAAACATTTGCCACAACTACCACAGTTCACATCACAGCAGATATAGCCACACAACAGGACAGAAACCTCCTGGACTTCCTCCTGACGACAGCAGTCAAAACACTGCTAGCCAAATGGAAGGACACCACCAAAGCCACATTTAAGGGGAGGCTGAACTGGGTGACATTTCTCAGAGGGGCGGACAACACAACACTAAGACACACACCATGGAGGAACCCCAACCGAGAGATGTGGTCAACACAAGACAACTTCCTTAATCCATACAAACCCCCATAAACAACAGAATACGCCATACCAGCTAAACACAACCCCAAGAGGATCCGGCGGTCTATCGCGAAACAACCGCCCATCACTTCTATGTTCTGTATTTACGTTTTATGTACCTACTTGTTACGCGTCCAATCGCAATAACCTATATGCTATCCTATATGTGCGCAAGACTGTGGGACAGACAAGCGAAGACTGTATGACCAATCATTCAGTCACAATCGAACACAGACACCACCGCATGCCGAAGATCCCTATGTGTATGCCCGAGAAACTTGATATTTGTTATATGTGACATCGTATTCTGTAATGTGTAAATACCAATAAAAATATTAGGAAAAAAAAAAGAAATTCCCCCGTAATAGTAAGTTCAGCTAACTATATAACTCGCGCCACCGCAATGCACTGCTGATGACGTCACATATTAAATCATTCATGACATGGTCAGTGACATCACTGATGACATCATAGATGACATCATCCACATCAAAATCTGATGCACTTCCTCACACTCTAATATAATCTTTGATACACCCACTGTAAAATACAGACTACCATTTTCGAAACCATCGACACACCAATACCAGTTACTACATACGCACTCACTGATTCCTAGGTCTACACATATCCACTCATTCACCCATACAATGACTCATACATACAGTCACTCATTAAACCAACACTATCATATGCACTCATACACCTATACAGACACTCACACATCACCACTCATCCATGGAGTTACTCACACACCTAGTCAGTCATGCAAAGAATCAATCACACTCCCATTTCCTCACCTATATAGTTATACACACACCACCTCACTTATTCAAACATATACTAACACATACTTACTCTCTTATACAATTACTGATACAAGTGCACACTCATCCATACTGCCACTCTCACATACACTGCCTTTTATATATGTAGTTACTTGGACATGTACCACTGAGACATCCAATCGCTCACCAACACACCCATACAGACACTCACCCACCCATACAGCTGCTTCCACATGCACGTTTGAACCCATACACCCAGTGAATCAACCACTCACAAAACTATGCATAGAGTCACACACCTCCCACCCACCCACACACATACTCTGTCTCCCATACAAATACTCAGGCAACCAATCAATAACCCATATAGACACTCATGTAGCTATTGACCAACACATGCAGCAGCTTACACAACAACAGACATACTGATACACACATTCAGATAGTTTAGTAACTAACCCATGCATTCAGTAAGATACATTTATTCACTCACTTATACAGTCAGTCACGCAACTACTAAATCCTTCATCCAGACACTTATACACCCACTCATTCTTCAATACACCTTGACATATATAGAAAACATATTTAAACTTTACAGAAACACACAGTCACTGGATGATGTCATCAGTGATGTCATTCGAGATGTCAACAGTGATGTCATCAGTAATGTCACTGACTATGTCATGAATGATGTAATATGTGACATCATCAGCAGTGCATTGCGGGGGCGCGAGTTATAGTTAGCTGAACTAACTATAACGGGGGAATTTCTATGGTTTTGTACAAGTGAAATGTCCAACTATAACGTCCCTGAAACCTATGGTTTTTTCAGTGAATATGTATGTATATAGATATATAAACATATGATATGCACCACTCCAAAGCATTTTGAAAGGAAGCATGAAAGATGAATAACAAGACTGATGTCTTTACAAAGGTGCCAGTGATAAATAATAAAATATAAAGCCTAATAAGAATAGTGTCGTGGAGAGGATGATATAGCCATACAGCAAGAGGGGCCGACTTTGAAGCTGGGGAAGTGGTTTCGAGTTGCAACAAGGGACGTTCAACATCCTGTGATTCTGGGCAAATCATTTATTGTTCTGATGCGTAGTTAAAAAAAAAAAAATGGTCCCGTATGTAACGCAACTGATGTGAAGTTGTATATATGTACACAGGAACTAATATATATTTTTTTTTGACATTAGACCCTTAGGATTCGTGCTGTTGTTTTGTATGATTGTAGATGGATGAATGGTTGGCCAGTATGAAAGTTTGGATGTATTGTAAACTTTGTAAATTGTTTTGTATATTATGAATCATTTATAAATATTTAATTGCATTTTTTTGTTCTGGTAGTATATACACTAAAATCAAGTTGGGTATTCATGAAAATAAATCTTGTTCCACTAGTGTTAAAATAAATAAATAAACTAGTGACGTAAATTTAAAAACGGACCTTTATGCTTTTTTTCATATAGGTTATTATTAAAATAGTGAAGTAATATCCAGGGCCTCATTTATGAAGGCCTTGCGCCACTAGTGCGTCACTTTTTCCCATTTTAAAAGTGACGCAGCGGCGGCGCAAGACCTTCATAAATAAGGCCCCCGTATTGGCAGGTGTGTTGTTGTTTAGCAGAATCACACAACAGCAGAACAGGGCACGTGCTCGAGTGATGGGAGTTAAAAGTCGAATGGCACGTGGTTTGCAGTCAGGGCCTCTATCAGAAGCAGTGACCTGACATGGTTCCTGTAAAACAACCAATAAACTTGTTCGAAGTCTAAATCGATGCTCCCTCTTGGGCGGTGACACTCGCAACAATCCGCCGGAATTTAGAGTTTCCACACGTGAATGTAAAGCAACTGAATGAGTAACACTGGGCCTAACTCACAAATCTACCTACCTGCACACGAAGTGAAACCCTGGTGGTGAGAAATACCAGCATATATGAGGTAACAATGCGAGCCCATTCACAGGACAGTAATTGTGAGATTATGACTACACAAACTGATTTACTCCCGCTTAAAATGACACCAGCAAGGCAGCTTTTAATTAGGAGTAAATAGTCTCAGAGGGGTGGTTTGTTTGTAGGCGCTGGGTCATAGTGACGCATGCAAAAGGTGGCGAAAAACCCCAAACTTGCAAGTTTTTGTGCATTCACAAAACGCGTGCAGGTAGTAAACCACCACGGAAAAGATGCAGGTTTACTGCTGTTGAAGGGACAGGAGAAATATTCCTGCATGGATGTCTAAACAAAAACCTCAGCAAATTGAAGTTTGCTTTCGTCCTGCATTTCCATATGCAGAAATGCATTCTATGCAGGGCTATAAACGTTCATGTTAGTACACGCAATACTCCTGGCCACCAGCGACTGTCGCGGATTCTATAAACATACACCAAAAAGTCTTTAAGACTTTCATGGAAGTCAAAAATGTACCCAAATCATGGGAGTAAACCTACAATCATGCATTTCTTAACTGGGACGTTTGTCCTCCGTAGTTTCGCACTTGAATATTTCGTCTAAGGGGATAGAGAAAGGGGCAGCATTTTTCGTTATTTAACATTAGTTAACAAAACAACTTCTTGTTTTTAAGTTCCATTTCATATCACAGATGTGTCATCTCTAAAGGCCACGAATTGTTCAACCTCATGAAAAAGAAGGACTGGGTGGCATTTCAGGAATCGAACTCGTGACCTAAAGTTCACACCTTTCTCAGGAACCGGCTTGTGTATCTGATATAGCGCGAATTTAGATCTACAGAGCAGCTGGGCGCTTTACACCCAACCTTTTCAAGGCAGTACGTGCGTCTTACCCTTAAAATTGGTGAGGACATGGTACTGTTTTACTTTACACAGGCTCACAATTTAAGACTCAGAGTGATTTGTCATATGTCCAGGATCACACAATTTTTGGCCAAGCGACTATACACTACTTTCTCCACATCCACAGACATGACGTTCTTGCATTTGCAATAAATTGTGGACCTCAAATTTAGGGGGTCATTATGATGGCGGATTTCCCGCATACTCCGGGCCGGCGGAAGCCACCGCCGGCCCGGAGTATGCGGGAAATCCGCCGAGGAGGCCTGAAAGACCCACCGCCAAATCAGGATGGCTGGTGTGTCTCACAATCTGTCTGCCGCTTTTCCGCCGCGGTCGGAAGGCGACCACGGCGGAAAAGCACTAACATGGCTGGCGGTGTCTATCAGACACCGCCAGCCATATTAGGATGCAGGGAAAGTAATGCTTTTCCGCGGCGGGTTTTCCGCCGTGGAAAAGCATACGGACAATCACTTTGGGGGCCCGTTGCGGGCCCCCTGGGTGAAGGTTGCGTGGGGGGTGCACATGGGGGGTACCTATGGTACCCCCCTGCCTTTGCGTGCACGAAGCGGCAGGCACCGCGCGGTGCCTGCCGCTTTGTGCATGCAAATGCACAGCTTTCGTTTTTTACATTGCGGCGGGTGCTGCTTCAAGCAGCAGCCGCCGCAATGTAAAACATACAGGATGTGACCGCCAGGGTGGCGGTCACATCCTAATTGCCATGGAGGGACCGCCGCTGCCCCTGCAGACGGTCCCTCCTACTCAGGGGTGGCGGACGGACGCAAGTCCGTCCGCCATCCTAATCGGCCCCTTAGTATGCACTGATTTTTTTAAAATAACCAATAAATATTGTAATGTTTTCTTCTGAACTGGGTACACAGTAAAGTATATGATAATATTTTTGGTAGGTCTGTCTCGAACAAAAGTCTGCAACTCCTACCAATGGCTGCTGAGCTCGTGCTCCATGAAACCCGCAGGCATTATGCAAGTGCTTAATGAATGAATGAATGAAATACATCTCTGAGACAGATCTGCCCGTGAAGTTGCTGGGGGGGAGGGAGGGCAGCTTGGTGTGCGTGCCTGTCTTGCAGCTCTAAGCCATCCCCACTACCCTCCCAAGCGTCGCGAGGCGTGCTTGAAGCACGCAATTAGCGAGCGGTGAGAAAGGAGCGCTCCTTCCCATGAAGTGCTTCTAAGTGCAGCTTTTAAGCCTCCTTAAGGGTTAATGTTTGGCTGTCGGATGTCAACCATTTCATAATGGGTCTTGGGTGAGGATTCCACTGCGCGGGAGGTGTCGGGAATGTCTCCATGCCCACCAGCAACCCCACACCTGCGGGCCCCAGCGCTCCCCCGAGGGATACTTGACATTCCTCCCTCTGTGGCCAAGGTGTGCAGATGCAAACACAAAACTGGGGGCCTTGGAGGCCCCCCCACACATTTAAAAATTAGCCCCAGGGGTGGCAGTCCCAGGGGCTGCGTTGCCCCTTCCCCCCCCCCTCCATCCCCGCAGCTCCTAAATCAAGCCCCGGGGAGGTGGCGGTCCCTGGGGCAGTGTGGGGGGATTGGGGCCCCCCACAAATTTTTTTCAGTGCCCCCGGGAACTGGCCCACCCGGGGGCTTCAATACAACGAAGCGCAGGAGTCCGTACTTTGTCTTTTTTAATTTTCTCAGCCAGATTCGCGCACCCAGCGCGAATTCGGTTGATTTTAAATTTGGAAAAAAAATGCTATTTTGGGCTCTGGGGGTCCTTGTGGGACCCCCTGAGCAGGCCTAGGGGGTCAGGGTGTTTCTACCCTGCCCCCTTTTCTTGTTTTACGCGTTTGTTTTTCTGTTTTCTTGTGACTCTGTTCTACCGAGTAACAAGATGGCTGCCAACACTTCCTGATTTGGAGTGTTGACAGCCAGTTAGAATAAAGCTCGTGGTAGGGAGGGTCCGCGGATCTACCGCGCCTCTAGATATCGAAAATTTTATTTTCTCAGCAACTACTGAACGGATTTACACCATTTAAAAGAAAGGACGCTTTCTGAACCAAGCACTACCGTTTTTGGCAAATTTGATGTAAATCCATTGAGCAGTTCGAGCTGTAGCAGTGTCTAAAATTTGCTATTGGAAATTGATTTTCCGACCTCAGGGAGCCCGCGCTTCCTTTTTTAAAATTTTCTCGGCCGGAATCGCGCACCCAGCGCGAATTCGGCCGATTTTATATTTTAAAAAAATGCTATTTTGGGCCCTGGGGGTTCTTGTGGGACCCCCTGAGCAGGCCTAGGGGGTTAGGATGTTTCTACCTTGCCTCCTTTTCTTGTTTTATGCGTTTTATTTTTCTGTTTTCTTGTGACTCGGTTCTACCGAGTCACAAGATGGCTGCCAACACTTCCTGGGCACAAGAAATCAGTGAAACTAAGGCGCAAAACTCAAAAAGGGGGCAGGGTAGAAACACCCTCACCCCCTAGGCCTGCTTAGAGGGTCCCACAAGGACCCTAGGGCCAAATAATGTGTTTTTTTGTTTTAAAATCAGCAAAATCCACGGATCCTGCTGAAAAAAAAAAAGAAGCGCAAGCAGGACCAAGTTCCGGGGGCAATATTTATATGTAATGGGGAGCCTAGAGGGGCCCCAGCCCCGGGGACCGCCACCCCCTGGGGCTTTAATATAATATGTGTGGGGGGCTCACAGCCCCCCCAGCCCAGGGTACCGCCACCCCCCGGGGCTTCAACAAAATAAGGGTGGGGAGGTCAAAGGCCCCCCCAAGCCCCGCGAACCGCTACCCCTGGGGCTTTAAGAATATATTTGTGGGGGGCTCATGGCGACCCCACAGCTCCCCATGTGGAAAAGCAATGCCGGCTCCCGAGGGACGCGGGGAGCCGGCGGGACCGCGGGGGTATTGAGGACCATCCCCATGGTCCACAACGGAGAGGGCCATCCCCGGGGGATGGGATCCCCGGGAATACAAGTGGCCCGGGAGGGGGGCCAAACAGCCCCCCTCCCCAAAATGTTAATTAAAAAAATAAATAAAAAACAAAGGCCGTCCCCGGGGGATGGGGTCCCCGGGGCCATAAGTGGCCTGAGGAGGGGGCAACGCAGCCCCCCTCCAAAAATATTAAAATAAAAAAAGGCCATGCCCCGGGGGATGGAATCCCCGGGGCGATTAAGGCCTCGTGAGTGGAGCCACGTGGCCCCCTTCCAAATAAAAAAAAAATAATAATAATAAAAATTAGGGGGTAGGCCCTGGGTTATGGGGACCCCAGGGCCAATAAATTAGTAAAAGCAGGGAGGTCACACAGCCCCCCATTGTTAAAAAAAAAAGACTTGCACTTGCATCACGCCGGAGGCCATGCCCCCTCCAAGCAGCACTCTGCAAACGCCCCCCCTGGCGCGTTTGCAGGTGAGGAACTTATTCCCCTTGAATACTGGGGGTCCCTGGGGGCCAACTAGCCCACCAGGAACCTCCAGTATGCGCCAGGGGGTCGCATTGCAGAGAGGTGTTCTGAGGCCATGCCCCTTTTTACACCTCTCTGCAACGCAGCTCTGTGGCGCTTAATGGAGGTAGCTGCGGGGCTAGTTGCACCCCAGGGACCCTCAGGATTCAAGAGGAATTAATCCCCCAAATAAAATGCGCCACAGGCGCGTTTGCACAGTGGTGAAGGGAGGGGGCGGGGGCCTGAGGTGACATGTGTGCAAACACGCCCTGTGGTGCTTTTTAGGTTGAGGAATTAATACCTCTTCAATCCTGAGGGTCCCTGGGTGCCTACTAGACCACCAGGCACCTCCAGTAAGCTCCACATAGTGGAGGTACCTGGTGGGCTAGTTGGCCCCCATGGACCCTCAGGATTGAGGAGGAATTCATTCTCCAACTTAAAACGTGCCATATGGCGTGTTTGCAGACATGTCACCTCAGGCCACGCCCCCTTCCTTCACTATTGTGCAAACGCGCAGCGTGGCGAGTTGTAAGTTGGGGGATTAATCCTCTTTCAATACTGAGGGTCCCTGAGGGCCAACTAGCCCAACAGGTATCTCCAGTATGCGCCAGGGAGCTTTGTTGCAGTGAGGTGTTCATAGGCCACGCCCCTTTTTACACCTCTCTGCATCCCAGCTCTGTGGCGCTTACTGGAGATACCTAGTGGGCTAGTTTGAGCCTAGGGACCCTTAGGATTCAAGGAGACTAAATCTCTTACACAGTGGTGAGGAGAGGGGACGGGGCCTGAGGTGACATGTGCAAACACGCCCTGTGGCGCGTTTTAAGTTGGGGAAATAATTCCCCTTCAATCCTGAGGAACCCTGGGGCCCAACTATCCCACCAGGTGCTACCAGTAAGCGCCACTGCGCTGCGTTGCAGAGAGGTGGTGCAGGCCGTGCCCCTTTTACACCTCTCTGCAATGGCGCTTACTGGAGGTACTTAGTGGGCTAATTTGCCCCTAGGGACCCTCAGGATTCAAGGGGACTTAATCTCCCAATTTAAAACGACCACAGGGCGTGTTTACACAGTGGGGAAGGGGCCTACGGTGACTGTGCAAACACGCCCTATGACGCGTTTTAAGTTGGGGAAATAATTCCCCTTCAATCCTGAGGGCCCCTGGGTGCTAACTAGTTCACCAGTTGCTTCCAGTAAGTGCCACTGCGCTGCATTGCAGAGAGGTGGTCCAGGCCGTGCCACTTTTTACACATCTCTGCAACGCGGCTCTGTGGCGCTTACTGGAGGTACTTAGTGGGCTAGTTGTTCCCTAGGGACCCTCAGGATTCAAATGAACTTAATATCCCAACTTAAAACGGCCACAGTACGTGTTTACACAGTGGTGAAGGGAGGGGACAGGGCATGATGTGACGTGTGATAACATGCCCTGTGACGCGTTTCAAGTTGGTGAAATAATTCGCCTTTAATACTGAGGGCCCATGGGGGCCAACTAGACCACCAGGTGCTTCCAGTAAGCGCCACTGCGCTGCGTTGCAGAGAGGTGGTCCAGGCCGGGCCCATTTTTACACCTCTCTGCAAGGCAGCTCCGTGGCGCTAATTGGAGATACCTGGTGGGCTAATTGTACCCAAGGGACACTCAGGATTCAAGGGTACTTTATCTACCAAATTAAAACGGCAACAGGGCGTGTTTGCACACGTCAGCTCAGCCCCCCCTCCCTTCACCAGTGTGCAAACGCACCATGTGGCGCATTCTAAGAGGTAGTTTTAATCCCTCTGCCCATTTATATACTAGGGGCTTACAGAGGAGGTCATGCTATTAACAGGGCTACAACAACGCATAGTGTTCCCTAGTGTATGTAGGTGTTTTAACTGTATTCTAAGTGTCTTTTAGTATAGCACTGGCTCTAGGACTGGTTAGTCAGAGTCAGTTACCACAAGTACCCATCTGAAAAAGGTGAGGGTACAGGATGATTTTGCAACAAGGACTCTTTCCGCTCCTCTGTTCTTTCTGCATGTCTTCCTTCTTCCTGCACTTTTCTTCGTGTTTGAGGACACCTGTTGCTTCTTTCTGCATTTCTTTTTTTTCTTTCTGTGGGTTTTTTCTTCTTTCTTCACATGTCCTACCTCTGTTAACATAGTTAGAAACTAGCATTTAAAAAACCTTTTAAATTCACTTAAAAAAACCATAGGTTTCAGTCACGTTAAAGTTAGAAATTAGCGTTTAAAAAACCATTGAAAATCACAAAAAAAAACATAGGTTTCAGGCATGTTATTAGTGAGGAATTAGCATTTAAAAAACCTTAGAAATTCACTGAAAAAACCATAGTGATGTCACTGACCATGTCATGAGTGATGTAATATGTGACGTCATCAGCAGTGCATTGCAAGCGCGCGAGTTATAGTTAGCTGAACTAACTATAACGGGGGAATTTCAATGGTTTTGTACGAGTTAAATGTCCAGCTAACTATACGCCCCTGAAACCTATGTTTTTTTCCCGGTGAATATATATATATATATATGCACAAAAGTCCTTCCCAAATTGAAAAGGCGGAGACCAGCACGGGGACAGGTGGGAAGCCTTTATTTAATCAAAATTCCACCAAGGCGAATGCATTTCGGCGTCTTTAGCCTTCGTCAGCGCCGTGGAAATAATGGGAAGAAGGAAGTGAGTCTGCACCTTTAGATGTCCTGCCGCAGCTGGGTTGGCTGCCGTTGCTCCTCCCCCTTGAATGGCTCCACCGCAGGTAGTTCGTACTGTCGGTACTCGAACTACAGGGCCCAGAATGCAAAGTTTTACCTCAGGGTCACGCGGCGTGGATGATACCAGGATATGCCATTAAACAGGGTGGTGCGCCCTCATTGTCCAGTGTTTCCCATCATGGCAAAGAAAGAGCCTCCTTCCGTCCCCACCGCACAACCACATTGCCCAGATGTCTCTTTCGCGGGGCCTGCGGCGCGTGCAGCTAGCCCAATGCAAGGAACAATGTCCTTGACACCGCGTCCATTTCACCTGGTTGTTGTGGTGGGCCCGACCGTGTCATCCCATGACCTAGTCAAAAAGCCGAAGCGTTGCCAGCAGCTCATCGGGCCTCTTGCTGTGCGGGGGTCTCCCAACACGCCACTGGCAGGCGTGTAATTTGATGCACAAAAGTCCTTCCCAAATTGAAAAGGCGGAGACCAGCACGGGGACAGGTAGGAAGCCTTTATTTAATCAAAATTCCACCAAGGCGAATGCATTGCGTCTTTAGCCTTCGTCAGCGCCGTGGAAATAATGGGAAGAAGGAAGTGAGTCTGCACCTTTAGATGTCCTGCCGCAGCTGGGTTGGCTCCCCCTTGAAGGGCTCCACCGCAGGTAGTTGGTACTGTCGGTACTCGAACTACAGGGCCCAGAATGCAAAGTTTTACCTCGGGGTCCCGCGGCGTGGATGATATATATATATATATATATATATATATATATATATATATATACATACATATACGCACAAACACACACATATATATATATATATATATATATATATATATATATATATATATATATATATATATATATATATATATATATATATATATATACCAGCATTCTAGGCACAGATTCTTGGGTCCATGTCTGCTTACTGCTCGGAGAACGAAGGAGGCGGTGAATATATATATATATATATATATATATATATCAAAGATAACCGCTTTTTACCGCCTCCTTCGTTCTCCGAGCAGTAAGTAGAGACAGACCCAAGAATCAGTGCTTAGAATGCTGGTTTATTTTCCACCATTACGCGTTTCGGGCCCCAAAGGACCTTGATCACAAGACAACGCCAGTAAGGTGAATAGACCAATTATACTATAGCACTTATGCACGCGACAGTGAACATGGAAAAAATATTTAACTTAGTCAATAGTAGATGGAACACATGTATATATATATATACTGTATAAACAGGTGTACAAATCTTCGGTGTTGTTAAGACCTCCAGGGGTCTTACTGTCCATATTTAAAATGTATCGGGTTTCTAGTTTTCGCAGAAGGTATTCTCTGTCACCATATATATATATATATATATGTATATATATATATGTATATATATATATATATGAGAGTCAGTCATGCACTCTTTATGCATTGCCATACTCTTGTAGACACTTTCACAAATATTTATGGCCTGATTTCAAGTTGGTAAAAGAATATGCCCCATTTTCTGAATGGCATGCTGAATACATATAAGATGACAATCGAAAATTTCCTTCACCACAGTCATTGTCAAGTGGAAGTAATTAAGCCAGTTAATTCTTTCCAGCACTGAACATTTACTTAAGCATTTGTCTTTTTTCTTTGGAGTTCTGCTTCTGCCACTTAAATTTGGTATTTTGACTCAAATAGAGTAAAAATGTGTTTTCAAAGTCCTCGGTGAAGACTGTGGCTGCAGCCATTTTTAAAGACAGCTCTTCAAAAAGAATAGGGCTCACTTTGCTTACCTATTGTCTTTGCCAAAACTTTTATCCTTTGCTTTGCAACATTGGCAAAATACAAAATTCTGTGCAACATTGGCAAAAAAATGACAGCTGCCAGGCCTTCCAAAAAATAAAAACGAGGGGAAAGTATATACCATTGACTGCAAGGGATGCAGGAGCAAAGGATGAGTGAATGAAGGGCAGGTGGCAGGGAAGCAACGAGGGTGAGGCCGGAGTGGGTGGTAAGCATCACACAAGTGGGAGAGAAAGAAAATGTAGGCACTCTTTTGGAATGCTTAAAAAAAGAAAACCAGAAGGCGCCGCCGGAACGCCACATTTTGTGACGTTCCATGACGCCGGAGCCTGCTCCATTTTAACGAGGCAGTGATATGCCACTCTTTTTGGCTTAATGCTGCCTCGTAAATATCGTTCCCTTTAATGCACTTTTCTGCGTTAAAGGGGCATGCAATGGGTATTGCTGGGGGCGTGTCCAGCAACATCCATGGCTTTTTGACACTGCCCCAGATTTACTAGGAATCATAAATCTGAGGCAGCGCCAAATGTAAATGTAAATGTACAGGAATTTATATAGCGCAAATCACCAAGCGGTTTCTAAGCGCTTGCTTAGGGAACCCGTCCTGGTATTCCCCTGTGAGATAACCCCGGCAGGGTATCCGCAAGGTGAAAGCCAGGCATCCCGCCGCGAGGGGCCGTTGTGGAGATTAAGCAAGCTTTTGCCCAGAGTCGCAGAGTGTGAACCTGTGAATCGAATAGGCACCGGAGCGAGAATTGTCGAGTCCATGGACATTTTAGGACTCAAGACCCCGCCGAGCCGGGAATTGAACCTTGGTCCCGGGCTGACCTCTGCTTCCTGGTCTGCCTCCTCTAACCAGTGAGCCACACTTCTCCGCCAAAAACCTATGCCTCATCAGGGGACGCGTAAAGGAGGCACACCAAGCCGGCTCCTCCTCTAGGGCGGAGCAGCATCGCCCCACTGCTTTCTCGCAGTGTGAGAAGCTGAAACATAAAATAGTAATAACTACCATTTTATATTTCTGCTTCTCGCACTGCGAGAAGGCAGAAGGGTTTGATTGCGGGCGTGCAGGTGGGTGGGGCTGCTCTGCGAGCAGTACTGGGCATGGGAGGAGTGGTGTGCCCACTCCTGAGTGCACATGACTGGTTTGGTCGGCCCGTTGGGACCGAACAAACCAGTAATGCACACTCTGCCCTTCTCCATGCAGGCTGCAATGCAGCCTACATGGAGAACATGGCCGGGCCATTAACCCCTGGCTGGGAGGCGTCCCGACCAATCACAACACTGCTTGAAGGGTTGTGATTGGCTTTGGGGTGGGACTGGGAGCTTGGCTGTCTGCTTTCTGTTCCTGCCGGAGGCAGAAGAGCAGGAGAGGAGCAGAGATAACGCGGAGCCAGGCCGGTGGGGAGGTAAGTTTAATTTTGTTTAAAATTAAATTAAACACCCCTGCGCGCGACCCCCCTCCCCGCATGACTTCTGCTCCTCACCAGCAAGTCATGCTGGCCGTGACTGGAGGCAGAACAAGGAGAAATAACTTTATTTTACCTTATTCTGTTTGCTGCATTCTGTAGCAAACATATAAAGTGCAGAAAGGTTTGCCTTCCTGCACAAAAATAATCTTCCCCTTAATACAAGGACCCTTGCACCATGGTGCAAAGGTACCTGAGTTGGCGCACAGCAGTCTACTGTGCACCGGTGCAGAGGAAAAGGACAGGAATACGCCGTATCTGGTATAAATGGCGCATTACTGCCATTTTCATTTGCGATAGGGCAGCGCAGCAGGAAGTCCTGTGGCGTTGCACTATGGAAAAACCTCATAAATTAGGCCCATAGCTCTATAAATGTGCTCAGTGGTAGGATACAAGTAAGCCAATCCAAACATAGCCAAATAGGCTATGTTTCAGGGCAGGGACAAACACAGGAAGAGGAAGGTAAGTCAGACGCAAGAACAATAGAGTAGCATTAAAGATGACCAATGGTAAGCAATGGGTGGGCTCTAAGCCCATTGTACGTTTTTGGGATGGTCCATAAGAGGTCTTTCACAAACAAGTAAAAGCTGCCTGGTAGGCGAGACCTTATGAAGTTTTAGAGCATTCCAAGTAAAATGGGCACATCTTTCCCTCTACAGTACCATCTAAAAAGATGTTGGCAACTGCAGAGAAGAGGAAAATCACTTTAACATCCTATAATCTCAAAAACAAAGGAAAAGGCTCCTGAGAGGTAACTGTCTCCACCCTCAAATTATTGTTTCCAGAAAATCCCTTTCTCTCTTAACCTGCACAGCTTTGCTTCCACTCGGACTATGCTTTCAATCATCCCAACAAATTAATTTATATTGAGTTCCCACTGCTCTGTATTTTGCAACCAACTCTGAATTGAACACTTTCACTTTCTCTATATCTGCTCCATGTTACGGGCATTTGTCTGCTATCACTAGGACACAGTGATAGGGGAACATGACTCAGTCACCGCGGCCACGTAATATCAGCGCCCACAGGCCCAAAGTAGTAACACTGGGCTCAACTCGGCGCACAAACATAGCCCTTTATGCCTGCTGGGAAGGGGCCCAGGAAGACATCACCGAGGTAGACAAGATATTGCCTGCATTGTTTACAGGGAACAAACAGCACCAAAGCTGAGATCATCCCTCGTGACCAGCCGGGTTGGAGGCAGCTGGAAGTTCTGGCAAAGAGACTGGGCGCTGAGCCCACGGAAGACATAATAATATCAGACAAGACGCTTTCAATTTGAGAAGGAACACGAGGGAGCCATAGAAGAGGAATCGAAACAGCCTCAGACAGGCAAGATGAGCTAGCTTAGTAAGAGCAGGCCAGGTACATCACAAGCGACAGGTGAAGAATGCATCCGAATAATTTTCAGTATAGACTTTCACGTAAGTGCCGTCCATCCTATTTATTGTCCTTCACAACTGCTTTTACGATACACAATTGGGAACAAGAGGTATAGAGTAAGGCAGGCACCAGAGTTCCTGCATTAGACCCCAGTGCTAGTAGGTGGACATAGCTCATCAAAAAGAAATCAAAGAGCACAGGCATTGTTTTTCAGAAATATGAGTGTATGAAGAAAACGTTTTCATATAAATCTGTTTAATCAAGTTCATGATTATTTGGAGTTTGGCAGAGTGTATACTTCAAAACATGGCGGATATCCCTTCAGTTGCAGTGTCATAGGCTATAATGCACTTGAATTATGGAGGATGTAACATCCCGCCCCGTTTGTGATGGAGTATTCCATCAGCCAAAATCTGCGTACGATGAATAGTCCATTAGTCTCTGTGAGAGCTGAGGAGGTGGGATAATTCTAAAGCTTGACTCCCTCAGGCCTCACTTGCACCTCCGTCAGGGTTTCCTGTTCATCTACTTGGTGAGTTATGGCCATGGTGGAGGAAGGGTCCAGGTTGTCTTCTGTACAGCCAGAAACATCAGAGCGTTCATAATGTTTCCATCTCTCGTATCACTGGGGAGCCTGGCGGTGATGATGATAGAGAGATGAAAAACACAGGGGCATATTATCAAGAAAGGGCGTTACATTATCGCCGCTTTTATCGGCAGGAAACTGTTGATAAAGCGGCGATAATGTGCTTGATAATATGCTCTATGGAATTCCAATTGAAGGCCATGTTAGATGTCTTCACATCTAACATGGACTTCGATTGGAATTCATAGAGCATATTATCAAGCACATTATCGCCTCTTTATCGGCAGTTTCCTGCCGATAAAAGCGGCGATAATGTAACGCCCTTTCTTAATAAAATGCCCCACAGTACTTTGCAGCTAGTATTTTAGTGAAACGTGAATGAAACATTCTTTGTCACCTGTTCATGTTCTATTTCTATAGTTTCCACTGTCCATTTTCTTACAATCCCAGTCAATGGGGATCTTTCATAAAGAAGACAACATTTCCCACTTTGGTGGTGATACCTGACCAGTACGAAATATGCTCTAATTGGGGAAGGTCGAACTCATTACTTGGTACTGAAGTGCATTGTTCTGGTGCCAGAAAGATTCACTGTCTTCTGCTGTCGAAGTGATTTGGAGACCTAATACATTTTGGTATGATGTCTTTCACTGATGACGCAAAAAAGCACAGTTGTGGGGTGCAACTGGTAGTGCAATATGGGATGTTTCTTTAGGTGCCTATGAAGTTGCTTATGGTCCATAGTGTTTGCAATTGCTCAGCGAAATACGCATAACCTTTTTGAGGTGTTTAGGTCTCGTCTGGAATTAGCATCCGAAGGATGCGTCCAGGCTGGAGACTTAATGTTGCCTGTCTCGGGGGAATGAGGGACAAAAGGGTGTTACGAGCTTTTCTCCAGGATTTGGGTGCGCGAACGCGCACGTCGGCTCCGTCCACGCGTGCGCACACAGCCAGCCACCACACAGACTGAAACATACGCGTGCTGGTTACTTTCACTTTCCATCCCCCCACCAGTCATCGGCTCTTTTTACACACGCACGCATGCATGCATGCATACATACACACACACAGACACACGTGCACACACAGGCACAAACACACACACACAGACACAGACACACTCGCACACACACATGCGCGCACACATCCCCCCCCTCACACACCACTCACCGAGTTCTTTTCGTGTGTCCCTCTCTCCCTCGGCAGGCAGCGGGTAATCCTCAGCAGCAGGCGGGGCTCTCCACGAGCACGGGAGCCCCGCTAGCTGACACGCAAATCTTCCGGCTGACGGGCACAGGAGCGCTACAACACAGGAGCGCGGGGTAGGCTCCCGTCTGCTTCCTGTCTTTTTGCTGCCCCGCCCCTGCCCCAACACAGGTTGCCTGGCTTCCTGTTCAAGCCGGGCTGCGGATCTTGTTGGTACTTTTTATGAGCAGGCGCATTACTTATAGGCGCCCCATATCTTTATTAGTGTGCTTTTGAGCACACAACTTAAAATATATTTCCACTTTATCCCCTATGCACATGCAAAGAGAAGAGGCGAACCTTTCCTATTTCATTCTGTCTACTGTCCCAATGTCTACCTCAGCTCTGCGCAACCCTTTAATATGTATGTATAAATTAAGGTGACACTTTGGATCCTTCTTGGTAAAAGTTCTACACTGACGCCCAAACTGAAATTAAATAATTCTCAGTGTAGTAGGGGGCGAGGGTACAAGCCGGCAGCGCCTCGCTCATTTAGTTGCACTCACATGAGACCTTCTATCCGTGTGAAGATAAGAACACGTTTGTGCTTTGACACTTGTGTCAGGTGAATGCAAGCATGGACAGGGTTGTTTTTCACACTTGTAAACGTGTGCCTGTTATACAGACATAAATATGTCAGTGTTTCTTTTCACACTTGTTGACGTGCGTCGCGTGCCATGGGCACCTGTCAGCATCGTAGCACTTGTATAGCGCCTCGTTCCCCTGACGAGGCGCTTCTGTGTGATTAAGAAATAGAATATACCGTTTGTGGTGCACCAGAGCGTGGTATTATGGTGTGGACTATGTAGCGACTTCCAGGGTTTAGCCGCCGGCACATAAAAAAGTACCACCGAGGTGGGCGTTTTCACACTTCTGTCGCCTACGGGTGTGCAGATATGAATATTTTATTGTATTCAGCGCGTGCATATCCACTTTGCCCCTTTATTTGTTCGTTTCCTCGCTTGTTTTTTCCCTGAAGGCCGGAGGATGGGGATGTGGCCTTACAGGGGCGCCCAGTGTGGAACAGTTTTTTGCACCCCTCTCCCTGCACCCCTAGCAGCCGTTTTTCTTTTCCAACACTACAAAGCTGCAGCTTTTCAGAAGTTTTTTTTATTTATAGCTCTCAAGTGCTGGTGAATGTGAAAGGGAGAAAGTCCCCGCCAGGCTCCTTTCATGTGGAAATCAGGCGGGCCTGGGAGCAGTGGGGTCAGCGTGGGCTGGTCCACACTCTTCATTACTCAGGGAGAGCAGCGGGGGGCTTTCACGGGGTCTCCGAGGCCGGGGACCGGCCCAGAGCGCGCCAGAACCCCACGAGACAGGCAAGGCCTCGCAGCTCCAGCGCCTGCTGGCCACGTCCAGGGACCCTCAGTGGAGAGCAGGGCGCCCAGCGACCCCCAGTGATCCCCCCCCAGTGGAGAGCAGGGCGCACAGCGACCCCAGTGACCCAGTGGAGAGCAGGGCCCCCAGCGACCCCCAGTGGAGAGCAGGCCGCCCAGTGGCCCCCAGCGGAGAGCAGGGCCCCCAGCAACCCCCAGCGGAGAGCAGGGCGCACAGCGACCCCAGTGGAGAGCAGGGTGCACAGCGACCCCCAGCTGAGAGTAGGGGGCCCAGTGACCCCTAGTGGAGAGCAGGTACACCAGTGGCTCCCAGTGGAGAGCAGGACGCCACGTGCTGGAGGTCTTATGAACCTTGTAGATGGATCTGGAAGTCTGCACAGAGATGGACCATTGACAAAGGTGAGTGTTGGTTGCATTATCATAACTCCAATATTGACGGCTCTGGCTTGTCTAGCGATATTTGTGCATGAGTCCATTGGAGTCACAATGGGAGGGGGGCAGGCGCATCATCCAAATAAGGGGAGTTAGCGTGATGAACCCACTGTTGAGAAGGTACAGGTTTATGAATAATTAGTGTTTCACCTATAATCATTATTGCTATACTCATGTGAAGGGCATATGTGCACGTGCCCAAGGGATTCCCTCATCATCCTAAGAAAAGCTTAAGAAAGTTACAGATGTATTTCTATTGTAAATGCCTAAAATTTAATCACAGGACCTCTTTGGTTAAATTAAAACACAATATAAGAAAGAGGCAAAAACACACACTCTCTCTCTCTCCCTCTCTCTCTCTCTCTCTCTCTCTCTCTCTCTCTCTCCTCCCCTCCCTCTCTCTCTCTCTCTCCTCCCCTCCCTCTCTCTCTCTCTCTCTCCTCCCCTCCCCCCAGCCCGGAATACAGTACCACTGTGATCACAAAATTCTTAAGCACCCTGCAACACTGGGGATTTACAGGAATCCAAACACCAGCGTAAAGTACTCGAACAACAATGACATCTGTCTTATAAATGTCACAAAAAAATGTTAATATTTCACTTCTGTTCTTGGATTTTCGTGAAAATACAACTATTGGCATTGTAAATGACAAAGCTAAGCATTTAGCTATTTTCAAAACCAACACATAAATAAAAAATATGTCATTTACAATACCAATAGCTCAAACTTTCCTAATGCGAGACCTATTGCATTGCAAATGCTTGTTCATGAACCGTTCGACTTCTCTATTGATCTGGAGCCATTTTTCAGTGTTTTATGGTTAGACCCTATATGTAATACTAAAACGTGTCCCATGAAAGGGAATGCCATTATCAGTTTAAACCTTAATTGGTAGTGCCCATGTGGCAAATATCTCTAGTATTGTTTTGCATCACATTTTCAAATGAGGGGGGCGTGGCCAGCAGCTGACTGGAATGGCTGCACTCTGAGCACTGCTGCCCTTGGCGTTTTTCCATCGACTATCCGACTCTAATGCAGCGAATACCCCCTCACTCTTGGGGGTGCGGGTCCCCCTTAGAATTATTCCCAGGCGTCAGACTGGATACAGAATTTTGTTAGTGAGCAGTACCCCTGCGTGCTGGTTGGTGGTGTCATTAGGCTCCGTGAGGCATCATCGTGCCACCCCCTCACAATGTAGTTTTTATTTCATGACTTTCCACGGCAGGAGCGTGGAGCCATGAAGAATGCCGACCACTGGTGTTGAAAGCTAGATCCCTGAAAGGGGAACTCCTTGACCCTAGAAATCTGTTTGCAGAGTGCAGAGGATGGGTGTGTCGATCAGAAATCTGCAGCTAGATAGAGTGTCTACTATATAAGGCTTTATCAAAGGTAACTTGTGCATCTGAGAGAGATTTCTATCCACAGAATCCTTACCTTAGACTAGATACTCAAGCAATACCTCCCTGGAGGTGGGGCTGTGAAGCAATTTCATACTAAAAAGTTCTGCAGGACCGAATGGGCAAAGAGCCCATCCCTACGAACCTTACTGTCCAGGCAGTAGTGCTTGGAGGCAGAAGTGCTTGGTAAACATGTGCAGAGATGACCCTTTTGCTGCCTGGCAGATGTCCAGGACTGGATTTCCACTTGCTAGAGCAGTTATCGCATTCTTGTCTCTGGTGGGAAGAGCATGCACGTCCTCAGGGGGTTGCTTCTTTACCAGTGTGTAGAAGATTTTAATGTAGAGCATGTTCCATTGGGAGATGGTCTATTTCTGCACAGCCTTCCCCTTCTTGACTCCGACATACCCCACGAAGAGTTGGTCACCCACCCAGAAATGTTCCTTGCGGTCCAGGTAGAATGACAACACTCTTTTTGGGTCAAGCCGGTGTGGTCGTGTCCTCTTTCTTAGAGGGGTGCAGCAGAGCATGAAGGTAGGCAGGGTGATTAACTTGCCTACATGAAAGTGACAACTTTTGGTAGAAAGGAAGCTCTAGTATGAAGAACCAGCTTGTCTCAGAAGATGGTTAGGTATGGAGGCTTAGATGACAAGGCCTGGAGCTCACTGACCCTTTAGGCAGATGTTATTGCTACTAGGAAAGCCATCTTGATGTTAAAAAGCCTGAGGGGACAGTTATGCAGGTGCTCAAAGGGAGCACATATTAGTAATGCAAGTACAAGATTGAGGTTCCACAGAGGCATGATAAAGGGTGAAGGTGAAAACATGTTTTGGAGACCTTTCAAAAACCTATTCACAACAGGAGATTTGAAGAGGGATGGCTAATCTGGCAACTATAGGAAGGCTGAGATGGCAGAAAGATAGCCTTTAAGATGCCCAATGCAGAGCACTGCTGGGCAAGAGAAGGAGTAAACAGAAGAACCTGAGAAAGAGGAGCAGAAAGCGTGTAAACTTGCTTTTCTGCACACCATACCACAAACTTCCTCCTACGGCAGGCGCATATTGTCTTGGTGGAGGGACGCTTGGCTGCCAAGATACATTGCAGACTTCGGGTGGAAGGTCAAAAATCTGTTCACCTGTAACTGCTCAATCTCCATGCATGAAGGTGGAGTGTTAACAGGTTCGGTTGGAGAACCCTCCCCTGCTGCTGCAGCTAAAACCAAAGGGGCAGCCTGATCTACGGACTGATGGCCATGCTCAACAGCTCAGGATACCAAACTCTCTGAGCCCAGTATGGAGCCACACGGATGACTTGAGCCCGGTCGTTCCTGATATTCTTGAGAACTCTGGGCAGGAGCGGTATCGGCAAAAAGGGATATAAGAGGCCTGAGCTTCACTCGGGAGGAAAGGAGTTTCTGAGTGAGAGCTGCCTTGGAAACTACAGCATGCAGAAGTGCTGACATTGCACATTCTCAGCGGTGGTGAACAGATCTACCAAGGCTTTCTCCACTACTGAAAGAGAACTTACACCATCTCTAGATGGAGACACCATTTGTGATTGGCTAGGCATCTTTGGCAGAGTTCGACCACCCTGGTGTTCAGAGAGCCAGCCAGGTGTTGAACCACCAGGATAATGCCCTGATTTTTCAGCCGTGGCCAGAGATGCAAGGCATCTTCACAAAGGGTCCACAAACCCACCTTGCCCTGTTTGTTGCTGTACCACATGGAGGTGGGGTTGTCTGTGGACACCTGTACTAGCCTTTCCTTGATGGTAGGTGGAAAGGCCGTCAATACCAGTTGGAGCTCCAGTAGGTTGATGTGGAGTTCAGATTCCGCCACTGACTAGAGGCCTCTGATCTCCACCTGTCCTAGGAGTGATGCATCTATCACCACTATCAAATCTGGTCGGAAAATGTAGAGGGGTCTGCCGCTGATCGCGATTCTTGAACCACCACTGCAGATCTTTTGCAGTTCCCTCTGAGATCTGTACCATGTCATATAGATTCACCTGATGCAGTGCCCACTGGAAATTTAGGTCCCACTGCTGAGCCCGCATATGCTGAATGGCATGTGTCACAAGCTTAATGCAGGAGGCCCTGAGGCACCAGCAGCCTCAGAGTCAGTCTCACGAAACCCAGAATAGAGGCTGAAACACCGGTATAATAGCCTGAATATCCTGGACTCAGGATTTGGGAGGATAAGCCTGAACCTGCACTGAGTCAGGTGTGACTTCGGCAAGTTGATAGTGAACCCCAGTGAGTGCATGAGGTCTGCAATAGTCTCGAGGTAGGAGATGATTGCCTGGGGAGAGCCCTCCTTCAATAGTCAGTTGTAGCGATAGGGCAAGACGGGACCCCTGATCGCCACAGATGAGCTGCAAACACCGCCATCACCTTGGTGAACATCCGTGGGGTGCTGGTAAGGCCAAAGAGGAGCATAGCGCACTGAAAGTGCTCATGGGCCACTATGAACCGCAGGTAATGTCTTTGAGCAAGCAAGACGGGAATGTGGAAATATGCATCAAGTAAGTCCAATGCCGTAAATCCGGTATCCCTGGTTCAAGGGCCGACAGGACCTGAACGTGCATGAACAATTTGAATTCCTCCTTTCTGAGGAAGCAGGTGAGAGGGCACAGGTCTAGGATAGGATGAAGGTCTCTGTTCTTTTTGGGCACCAGAAAATAGTGGGAATAACAACCACAACTTTTTTCTGGCATTGGCATCCTGTCTATACTTCCCTTGGCCAGGAGAGCCACCACTTCCTTGTGGAGTAAGGATAGATGGCCCTCCATCAGCCTGTCACAATGTGGTTGGCATGGGAGAAGGGGTAGTCAGGAAGGGGAGGAAGTAGCCCCTTTGGACAATATGAAGAACCCAGCAGTCTGATGTTATCGACCTCCAGTGGTGCAAGTTATGGTGTACCATGCCTCCCACTGGTTGCCCATGATGGTTGGAGGGCAAACTAAAAAGGGTTTGAGGCTGTGGCTGCCTGGGGGCGGTGGAATAGCTTGACCACTGGCTGCCAGACCCAGAGGGTCTGAGATGCACAACGTCTGTGGGCAGACAGGGGCTGTGGATCTTGGGTGCCATGGTGGCTGGGTGGGTAAGGACGCGGATGGAAGCTCCTTATGTGAAAAAAGTGAAAGGCGGACTGAGGTTGGCGGGGGTCATGGAAAGGCCCAAGAACCTGGCCCTAGCTCTGCTTTCCTGAAGTGCTCCAATGCTGAGTCTGCCTTGTCTCCGAAAAGACGGGAGCCATCAAAGGGCATGTCCATAAGCAAGGCTTAGACATTCATTGAAAACCCAATTGTTCTCAGCCAGGCGTGGCGCCGTAAGGCAACCGCTGAAGAAATCACTCTGCCTAGAGAGTCAGTCGTATCCAGCCCACATCGGATAGTGAACTTGAGTTCATTTCTCCTATCTGCCATACCCAGGCCTCCATGGAAAGTACCTGCACAACCAAATCCCGCAGAGCACGGGAGTAACGGCAATAAAGGCATGCAGTGTTTACAACCACAGTACCAGGCTGGTGAAAGAAAACCTTTTCTTGTCAATGGTGTCCAGCCTCTTAGATTCTCTATCCAGTGGAGTAGTAGGGAATGCGCCAGGATTTATGCAGGAAGTGGAGGCTTGAACCACCATTCTCTCCAGGGCAGGTTGCATGAGGAAATTAGGGTATCCTGGGGTGGGACAATGGCGGTGGGCAATTGTACCCTTTACAGGAGCCCCTTTGCTGGGCTTGGACGAGGTCTCATGCAGGACTTCTATAAGGGCTTCTTTAAAAGAGAGAAGGGGTTCCCAGGGGGTCAATCCCGCTTGAAGCACCTCTGTCAATATGTTAGTCTTGACTGTCACTGAGGGCAGGCTAAGGTTCAGGACCTCAACCACCCTTCTCACCACCAAAACAAAAGAAGCTCTGTCCTCTGTAGCCGCAGTACAAGGAGAGACCATGCCAGCATCTGGAGAGATGTCCAGGCCACTGGCGTCTGATACTTCCACACACCAGTCCATTCTGGGGTCTATTGACTGGTATTCCTCTGGGTCCAGTGGCTCCTCCCATTCCTCTCCAAGTCCTACACTGTAAGAATAAGGCTCAGACTCCAGTCTGGAAGTCAAGACCCCATTCGGCTCCAGAGTCGACCTCTTACGATGCCCCTTCATCTCTATGTCAGAGCCGGGAGGAGAATGGGACGGGTCCACCGAGCGCATCGACATCTGGACCGGTGTTGGGGAAGGTCGAGATGCTATGACTGCCGACGGTCCGGATCCATCTGAGGATCCAAGGGGCTTGACTGGTGACAGGGGCACAACCGCTGTCAGGGAACCAGTAAGTTCCCTTCTGAACCCGGGGGCCTGAAGGGACTCCAGCAGGGACTAGGCACCCAAATATGAAGTGAATGGCCTCAAAAGATTTGCGTAGTTGGGCGGGTGTTGCTTGCTCCGGCTCCCGAAAATTCGGGGTAGCACAAGCTCAACCGCAGAGCCAGTCCTTGAATGACGACTCTCCTTTGTCCCGTCGGATTACTCCGACGGACAGGGTGAAGTCAAAGACCTCCTTCGACTTCTTACTTTTGTTCTTTTTGTGGGACTTACCCGAACGCCCAGTCAACTTCGACTGCAACAAAGTTCGATGGCTCCGCAACTGATCCCAGGACCTTCCTCTTGACTAGGATCGAGACCGTCATGTTGTTGCATGTCGTGCAGCAAGGAGTTTGAGATAACGCTCCCTCATGGCCTTGAGGTGCATGGCACAGCAGTCAACACAGGTCTTCGCGTTGTGGTCAGGAGCCAGAGGCAAACAAATTGCAGGTCTATAATCACACGCAGCGGAACGCGCCAGGGGCGGGTGGAAGGTGCACCAAAGGCAAGCCCATCTGCGCCCACACGCGCCAGACAGCCACCAGGCGCTAGGGTTTCTGCCCATTTACATTCAGACCCAGGTACGCGCCATATTTGTAGATACTCAAAGACAGAGCTTTTGCTTATGAGGGAAAACTACCGCCACTCATTCCACCACTGTCATAATGATAGAACACAACACTTCAAAAGCTTAAGAGGGTTTCTTCTCCTGCCTATATTGCAACACAAATTCAGCCTCAGCAAATATGTGGCCAAATTACCCCAAAATGCCTATCTCCAATACTGACCAACTAAAAACTATGAAAGCAGTAGACCCAGAGCTGAACCCCAAGTATAAACATACATCCTCCCAGGCAAAGCTGGAAAGGCTTCCTGGAAAATGTGAGATCCCTCCCCAAACATGCTATTGAGATATGGGACCTGCTACACTCTAACACACCCGATGTCAGCTTTATAACTGAGACATGGCTAAAACCGACTAGCAACCCTGCAATTGCCATCGCAATACCAGAAGGGTATACAATTCTAAGACTCGACAGGCAGACCAAAATTGGAGGAGGGATCACCATCATTCATAATGATAGAGCAAAAATTAAAATTTTAGAACAGCGTAGTAATCAGCAGATCGAAATCCAGATCTTCAGGATGGATCTCTCACCACAAAACAACTGGAAAGGGGCTTTGGTACACCGCCCATAGGGCCCCTTGGCTGAATTCTCTCTCCAACTCATGGAGTTGATAGCCCCTTATGTGATCTCTTCTAACAACTTTATGCTGCTGGGAGACTTCAATATCCACAGCGAATGTCTAGATAAAGCTGCAACTTCAGCCTTCATGGCAGACCTAGCCACAATAAATCTTTTAAAAAATCAATGATGGTCCCATTCACACAGCAGGACACTCTTCAGACATGTCTTCTTTAACTCAGCTCTTCTCATATGTGAAGCCCCAAAGTGAGTAAACTGGTTGGACCATGCACTTATCGACTTTCAATTACAGGGACGTATAGAACCACAGAGGCCCACCCCACGTAATCAATCTCCTTACAGACAATGGTATAAAATCAACCCAGAAACCTTCTCAACGGCCTTCACAACCCCCATAGACTTACCCTACAGTAATATAGAAGAGAGCTTAGCCCACTTCAATAAATCAGCCTTAGCTGCTATTGAACTGATAGCCCCACTGAAAACAGGCTCAAACAAACCCAAACAAACCCAGGCAGCGTGGTTCTTCCCAGAACTTCACAAAGAAAAAAGCTGCTGCAAAAACCTTGAAAGAAGATGGCGCCGTACCCACCTCAAAGATGATAAGTAAAAGTACAGGTCTGCTCTCTCCTTCTGGATGTATGTCGTTACTACGCATGCTTTTACAACGCATGCCTTTACCATGCAGGTTTTACGACGCAAGTTGTTACAACGACTTGCGTTGGGGGGCGCTGGATAGTGAGTAGTTTAATTTACTATTCCAACTCCAGTCCCCGTGGATAGTAGGGAAGGTTTTGGATAGTAAATTAAACTATTCCCTATCCTACAGCGCCCCCAGCGCAAGTCGTCTTAACGACTTGCGTTGTAAAAGTTGCGTGGTAAAGGTACTGCGTGGTAAAAGTTGCGTTGTAAACGCTGTTCCCCTCTCCTTCTATCACAAAAGCATAAACCGTACTCGGAAAACCCACATTGCCTTACCACTTAGCCGAGCCGAAAATACCCGTAAAGGCCTGTACCAAATTTTGAAAACTTTCACCAGTTCTAAAGCCTGAGAATTGAAAGAAAGTTTTTCTCAATCTCTTTGTGACAAAATAAGTGCTTTCTTTATTTCGAAAATAGACACCATCTATAAAAAGATCGCCACGAAGACCAGCTGTCTTCAACAACAGGCATCATAGAAGTACCTCCTCCTAGCCCTAGGCCAAAAACATTGCTGAATTTTCCCCTTTTCATGCAAGAAGAGACCGAAATACTAATGAACAAGGTACAATCTGGCTCCCCTCTTGATGTTCTACCTGCAAGACGTTCTACCCCTCTTGCTAAATCACTATCAAATCCCATCTGTTCTTTATTAAACCAATCCCTGATGGAAGGCCACCTAAGCCCATCATGGAAGGCGGCCCAGATCATTCCAATTCGGAAAAACGCCAAAGTTTCCATGGAAGACATCTCAAACATCCTCCCCATATCTGAAGAAAAGTTCTGGAAAAGCATGTTAATAAACACCTATCTGACCATATCGAATCGGCTGGCTATCTGGATCCTACTCAATCGGGTTTGCGGCCTAAGCATAGCATGGAAACCGCCCTGGTAGCCTATACTGACAACATCAGGATTGCACTAGATCAGAGCCAACCAACCCTCCTTGTGTTGTTAGATCTTTCCGCCGCATTTGATACGGTCGACCAAAAGATTTTGCTCATGAGATTAAGGGAAGCCGGGATAGGGGAACTGGCACTGCAATGGATGAATAGTTTCCTCCCCACTCGTACCCAGACTATTAACTCTGGCCCATATTGGTCCAATTACCAAGAATTAACCAAGGGAGTACCTCAGGGCTCATGCCTAAGCCCAATCATGTTCAACATCTATATAGCCCCCTTGGCGGCTCTATTGAGGAACTATGGGATCGGCCCAATATCCTATGTAGACGATACCCAACTTACCTTCTCCATCAACAAGACATCCCAGACAGCCCAATCCACTTTCTCTTCCGGCATGCAGGCCATCTCGCAATGGATGAGAAGCAACTTCTTACAGCTGAATGCAGTACAAACTGAAGTTATGCTCTTCGGAGAAGCCCCACTACTATGGGCTCCAGATTGGTGGCCTAAGGAACTGGAAACCGCCCGTCTCCTAAAACAATGGCAAGGAACTTAGGGGTGTGTCTCGAACAGGCCCTAACAATGAAAGAGCATGTAATGCACACAGTAGGTTCATGCTTCCTTGTGTTGGGCATGTTGAGAAGAGTTTTTCCCTATCTTCCCGATCCCTTGTGAAAGACCCGGATCCAAACCCTGGTGCTGAGTAAATTTGATTATTGTAACGCCATACTGATCGAGGCCAACAAGGCCTCTCTAAACCTCCTTCAGATGGTACAAAATACTGCTGCACGTCTAGTATTAAATGCCCCCCGCAGATCAGCTTCAATCCCCATTCTACACCAGCTTCACTGGTTACCTGTGTGAACGTGTGAAGTTCAAGATCTGCTGCCTGACACAAGGCAATCTGGGGAAATGGACCCTCCTATTAAGCGGAGAGGCTTCATCAGTATACCCCCCAAAGGGACTTGGGATCAAGCTCAAAATTCTTGCTCAAAATCCCCAGGATCAAAAAAGCACGCTCAGGAGGTAAAACTTTCTCATATCAGGCACCTATCTCATGGAACCAACTTCCAATGGCATTAAGACAATGTCCAGACCATTAGAAATTCAGAAAGGCCCTGAAAACAGCACTCTTTTAGATCCACGCTCAGCAACTACTTCTTCTGCAAATCCATGAACGACGAGATGACCTTCTTGGGTGATTCATGCACTATATAAGCCTATAAACTAAACACATGTCGGTAAAAGGAGCCACAGGGTTTGAAGCCAGTTTTTCTTGTGGACATACCTGCCACACCAGGAGAAAGATCTCAAAAGACTTCGACAAAAGTAAATAAAAAAAAGGTCAGTCAAAAAATGACGGTGGGTACCTCTCTCCAGATCTGCATTGACCGGTGCGGAAAGAACAGAACTGATGTCAGCACACTGGGGTGCCGCCTATATAGGCACTGTGCACATCACTTCCAGCGCTGAAGACGCAACGCGGAGCCAAACAATGACGCCACCTACCGGCACGCAGGCGTACTGCTCACAAAAAAGTTTCAGATCCCATCTGACACCTGGGGGTAATGCTAAGGTAAGGAATCTGCGGCTAGAAGTCTCTATGAGAATGTACATAGATACGATTCGCTGGCTGACATTCTAGCGTGCTCAGTCACATTTACTATTATGTTTATTAAATCATTGTTGTGGGAGTAAAGAGAAAAGACTGTACACTGTTGGAAATGTCTAACTGTATAATGTGATAAGTCATGCAGTCGCAAATAAAGAGTTAAAAAATGTTTTTTTTTTATTAAATCACTTTGCATTCTCCAGCGGGTAGAGTGGAAGCCTTACATCGTAAGGGTGGACGCTGTAGCGAGGAGTACAGTAATTGTTACTAGAAGCGGGCTGTCATGTGGACGAGCTGTTTATCCAGCGTGAAAGCATGGGGCATGAGTGGCTCGACAATCGTGTAGCAGGAGGATGGGATGTAGTTGTGACCCTCTGTAGAAGTAGGTGAGTGCTTGCGAAAGCATGGGGCATGAACGATTCGATGATTGTGTGACAAGAGGATTTGATGTGGTGTTAACCCTCGGTAGAAGTAGGGGAGCGCTTGCGAGGGGGGTGTGGGAAAGGGCAATAATGGGACCGGTACGGTCATCACGATATTGAGTTAGTGTGTTTCTTTTATATTTGCCACCTTGTTTATCAATTATGCAAATGGCCGGACAAAGATGTTATATATATATATATATATATATATATATATATATTACCTACTGGCGGTCGCCAGTAGGTATATATAGTTAGGATTTTTTCTCTATGGGATTTTTGAAAATTCTATGTCTAATAACTTTGGCGTTTGTGGACGGAATTGGCTGAAATTTTCAGGAAAATGGAACATTTTGTTTCTGAGCAGCCCCTGAAAATTTGGGGGGGGGGGGTTCGTCAAGGGGGGGCCGAGAAAAAAGGGGGGTCCCAAAACGCGTTTTTCCCATGTTAATTTCCATAGGGCGGTTGGCCTCACTTTTAGCCCGAACGGCTGAATGGATTTGCACGAAACTTGGCAAAATTGTAGGGACTGGTAGCCCGATGTGCCTTTGCTAGGTCTCAATATTTGTGCTACAGTGGATTTTGAGAAATTAACGTTCAAAAAAAGATATATATCTGTGACAGCGTCCCGGGTAGCGCTCTGTTTCGCGTACTTTTCGCGTTACGGAGCTTTGCGAAGCGAAGCTGATTGGCTCTCCGGTGTCTGTAAACATTCCAAACAGTCCGTAGCGGCCGCCATCTTGTCTCTCGGTAGGATCGAGAGACAAGAGGAGGCCAAAGCGAAGGGGCAAATGACCATAAGGGGGCATAGTAGATCCTCCCTGACCCCCTAGGTTTGATGTGGAGGCTTTAAAAGGGCCCCGCGGGGCAAAAAATAAAAATTTTAAAAAATCATTTTTTTTCGTGGGGTGCGCCCGGTTCGCGAACCGGGAAGCGGTCTGGGGAGCGTACTACAAGGAAACAAGAATGATTGACTTTTAACTTATTGTATGTTTATAGACTTTTTTTCATTTTTTTTTTTTTTCTGCCGAGTGACGTCTCGGCCTATCTCCACGGGATGCAGTCCCTACCATCTCGGCGTTTAAGCCCAGGGGGACCGGTAGTGTGGGAGAGATAACGTCTGTTAACGTTCGATTCGAAGGAAATCAGGGAGTGTTGATAAACATTGTCTGCGCCATCTTGCCTTTTTTCAAATGCCACACTTTTGTCGTGCACGGCAGCCATTTTAGATGCCTTGACCAGACCCACTCTCTGCACGCTGTCGATCCTTAGCATGGCTCCCCACCCTCGCAAGCATCTCCCCCAGGCACTGGTCACCCCCGCTCTCTGTCTTATGCATGGGCAATAAACCTCCCCCCATCTGCGCTGTTCTTCCCTGGGAATCACACCCAGTGCCCGCTCGACACCTCCCTTTCGCCCTATTCACTACCGCACCCTCTGACACTCCTCTTCCTATGTGTCCGATTGTCCAGGCCGGTCCCAGGCTATCACCTAGCCCTGCAGATGTAGTTAATGGCTCCAGCTGTAAAGAATCACCCCTCTTCAAAGGAGTTACAGTAGATCAAGGCCCCCACCCGATGAGATCCGTCACACCACACGCGTTCCTACTATTTGAAAACCATCCTGTATTGTGATTGGGGAGGGGACCCAGCCTGAAGCGGAAGATTCCAGGGATGCCTCTATCTACATCAAAGTTTTTACAATTATGTGTCACATTAAAAATATATAGCACTCCAACAAAGTAGTAGGATTATAAAACTTTAATAACTTATAAATATATACAACGCAACAAAAACAGTAAATACATTTAAACATTTTATGGAAAAAAGAAGCAACAATGGTCAGTAGCTGTGTTTTGTGCGAATAGTCCCAAGGCAGCACAACGTGCTGAGTTCTGGACGGCACCCAGGTGATGTTACCTGGGTGCCGCACTGGTTTTGAGTATCCTACAATGCAGCTCCGAAAAACGGCGTGGGGCGTCCCGGGGGGTGCGGAGGGAGGCCTCGTCAGTAGCGGTCTGTTGTGCGAATAGTCCCAAGGCAGCAGAACGCGCTGAGATGTGGATGGCACCCAGGTGATGTCCAGTAAGTTGCCGCACTGGTTTTGGTATCGTACAATGCAGCTCCGAAAAACGGCGTGGGGCGTCGTGAACGGGCCTCCCCAGGTGGAGGCTCGTCTGCTGTAGTGGGGCGCCCCTTTACCGTTTCAGTTGCCATTCCGCCCCCTTTTGGTACACTGTGCCAAAATCCGCCATTCAGCTGAGTTGCGCCCACTCTTGCGGTGCAGCGATAAGCGGCTGCCACAGGACTCTCAAAATGGCGGCAGGCTCTTTCCTTTTTGGTCCTGGTCCACTGAAATGGCCCTGGGACACCTTGGAACTCGGACGCTTGTCTGCTAGGTCTTGGACCCCATTCTCGAAAGCGTCCCCTCAGCCTTGAAGATTCTACAAAAGTCTTGGGGGCCCCCGACTCCTGCAGGTTTCCGGTGGGGAGCGGCTGCCATGATTGCTCGCGGAATGACCACGACGGAGCCACGAGATGGTGGTGCTTTCATGCTGACGCCAGCTTCAGTCTGAAACATCCAGAAACAAGGTGGGGCTTTCATCGTTTGGGAAAAAAAAATTTTTTAATCCAATGAAAAGTGTTATTTTAGGTCATATGATCAAGCCTTCCTCATTAGGAAACCAAAAGTAAAATGAACCAATGAAAAGTTTTATAAACAAGTCACATGACCTGTTATGCGGCATAGGGTTATAAAAAGCGTAGAAAATCCGTTGGCATGTGAGGCGGCGTCAGTGGCGGACCGATGTGCGAATAGGCCGAAGGCAGCACAACGCGCCAAGATCCGGATGGCACCGAGGTGGTGTCCAGCAAGTTGCCGCACTGGTGTGGCCATCCTACAATGCTGCGCCGAAAGTCGGCGTGGGGTACCACGTTGGCCTGTGAGGTGGCGTCAGTAGCGGACCGATGTGCGAATAGGGCCAAAGGCAGCACAACGCGCCAAGATCCGGATGGCACCGAGGTGGTGTCCAGCAAGTTGCCGCACTGGTGTGGCCATCCTACAATGCTGCGCCGAAAGTCGGCGTGGGGTACCACGTTGGCCTGTGAGGTGGCGTCAGTAGCGGACCGATGTGCGAATAGGGCCAAAGGCAGCACAACGCGCCAAGATCCGGATGGCACGGAGGTGGTGTCCAGCAAGTTGCCGCACTGGTGTGGCCATCCTACAATGCTGCGCCGAAAGTCGGCGTGGGGCGCCCCGTTGGCCTGTGAGGTGGCGTCAGTAGCGGACCGATGTCTGAATAGGCCGGAACCAGCACAAGGCGCTAAGATCCGGATGGCACCGAGGTGGTGTCATAGTTGAGAGTTCTGAGAAGCGGGGGGGAGGCGGCGCAAACGAGTCTCTCCCTCCATGTGGAGGCACTTCATCTGCAGTGGGGCGCCGAGATCCGGATGGCACCGAGGTGGTGTCTAGCAAGTTGCCGCACTGGTGTGGCCATCCTACAATGCTGCGCCGAAAGACGGCGTGGGGTGCCCCGTTGGCCTGTGAGGTGGCGTCAGTAGCGGACCGATGTGCGAATAGGCCGAAGGCAGCACAAGGCGCAAAGATCCGGATGGCACCGAGGTGGTGTCATAGTTGAGAGTTCCGAGCAGCGCTTGTAACACTGTCTGAAGCTTATTTGCACCTGCTGCAGCTTCACTATTGCCCTGGTGTGGCCTAAGATCGCCCATGACATAGGCGGCCGCCTCTCGGGGTCCGGTGGAACTTTTTTCCTTTTCCTTTGTGCATCTTGTCCCACAATCCGTTTGACCTGAAGACACGACCAGGTCCATGAATGTGTGCAGGGGGACGCTATTGAATGAATCAAAATGGCGGCTTCACACAAAGCTGACTCAAGCGTTGCTGCTGATGCTATACAGACAAAAACTGGTTTTCAGTTTGTACATTCTTTAGGATTTTTCCATCCAAGGCTGGTTGAGAGTTTGTAGAACAATGGCTTCAGATTTTCAACATACTACTCTTCAACATTCTTCCTAAATGTAACAATGTGAGACTCACTAGGAGAACGGTGTAGTGAGGGCCACAAACGGCTGTTTATCTTTCCTTTTAAAATGCTGCCAACAATATTTTCGGAATGGAAGACACCACAAGGCGCTGAGATTCGGTTGGCACCGAGGTGGTGTCCAGCAAGTTGCCGCACTGGTGTGGCCATCCCACAATGCTGCGCCGAAAGTCGGCGTGGGGTGCCCGAAGGGGGGGGGGGAGGCGGCGCAAACGAGCCTCTCCCGCTTCTCCATGTGGAGGCACTTCATCTGCAGTGGGGCGCCGAGATCCGGATGGCACCGAGGTGGTGTCTAGCAAGTTGCCACACTGGTGTGGCCATCCTAAAATGCTGCGCCGAAAGACGGCGTGGGGTGCCCGAAGGGGGGGGGGAGGCGGCGCAAACGAGCCTCTCCCGCCTCTCCAGGTTGACGCACTTCATCTGCAGTGGAGCGCCGTCTAGCTGAGTTTCGCCCGCTCTTGCTGCTACAGCGACAGGCGGCTGCAACAGGACTCTCAAAATGGCGGCCTGTTCTTTGGATTTGGGCCTGGTCCACTAAAATGGCCCTGGGACACCTTAGAACTCGGACGCTCGAATTTTTTTTCCTTTCCTCTACATGCAAAAAAGGTAAATGCCCAGTACGTTACCTGCCTCATATGCCACGATGTACTCTCCAGAGGAACCGAAAAAAAATATAGTTATGGTAATTATACCATGCATCGTCATATGGAGAGGTGGCACCGATTAATTATAGTGGTGCACAAAAGAGAGATTTGGAGGACAACCCCCGACCTGCCAGTACATTCACAAAAGAAGTGGCACTGACAGCATCAGAGGCAAGGGAAACGGTCCCAAATATTCAGAAGAACTTTGGAAAGATTAAAATGACATGTTTAGATTGTGGCAAATTAATTTCATGTGGATAGATGAGTGTTACTCTAATAAATACAGCATATGAACATCATCATAGTCGATGGTTGGTGGAGACATTTTGACTATATCCTGGACCTGCCCGTCCTCGCCCAAAATGGCGCCGGAATAATTAGGACTCGTAACTCCTTGTTGTGTACTGGTTGCACAACCTTGATATCACGAGATATGTATGCAGTTTTGAAGCACATGGCGGGCGGGGACGAGAATTGATTGAATATTTCGACATCCCTATTGATATTAAGTTTTGATGTGTTATTGATTACTGTACTATTGAAAGTTCGAATTAACGTCACCCATGGTACTTGCCCGCAAATGTATATCTAGATAATTTTATTGTAACTGGCCCTGTCGTATTTTAATTATAAAATGTACGTCCACCGATTCCGCAACTGTTAGACACGTTAGTTCTTGCAACCTAATGGCCCGCCCGTTACGTTCCTCTAAAGTGTAAATGTCTCCTCATCATATACGATTACAGTTTGCTCCGTGGCCGACCCACGTGGTTATAGGCCCGTATTTGTATACTGACATTTTCACAATAAAGGTTTTTAAAAGAAAACATGGTAGTAGTATTTACATTGGTAAAGTTTTTAATAATAGTCACTGTTTTCGAATCAGTAAAAGGCAAGTGAAATAAAGCAGTCCAATTACATGAAGGGTAAAAGGTATAATACGCAGGAACGCAGTAAAGATAAATGGTCAAGGGCTGTTGTGTTTTCTACTCCTGCAACATAAAGTGATCGATAAGAATCTGATATTCAGGCGTATCGGCGACTAAGACAGCAGGCGGAGCCTCTTTTGCTCAACGGCTCCGTCATGGGACGAAGAAACGCCCTTTTTCTCGAAAAAGGAATATATTTTACTTGCAGGACAGTTGTAAATTTTCCGGGAAAGTACATTAGCCTGGAACATTATAACATATATGTTTAAGAAAAAATAATGTTCGAAAGTAATAAAAAGTGTAATTTTTAGGTCATATGACCAAGCCTTTCATCATTAGAATAAGAAAGGTAAAATGAACCAATGAAAAGTTTTATTAACAAGTCACATGACCTGTTATGCTTACGTTACGCGCTGCGCGCCGCGCCCCGGATCGCTTCCGGGAAGCTGCGCTTCGCGCATCGGAGCACTTCCGGATGCGCTAACGCGGCGCGTCATATGACGCATTACGCGACAACGCAGGTCCAGAATATAGTCAAAATGTCTCCACCAACCAGCGGTCGGAACACAACCCCTTTCAGCAGGCTAAATAGTTCTGTTAAATGACAACAGAACGGACAGGCAACAAGAACCATCAGTCAAAGAGGGGAGGGCAAGTTCTTCTCTATCGGGTCACGTTGGGGGACTACCGGAACTGATCGAATTGGTAGTCTACAGTGTTTCTGGATGTTTCAGACTGAAGCTGGCACCACCATCTCGTAGCTCCGTCGTGGCCATTCCACGAGCAATCATGAGGGGTTGTTCCTAATGTTTCTATTTTAGCGAGGTCAAAAAGAGATCCCATTAGTGGCCTACTGATTTTGTTCGATTCCTTTTGTTTTTTTACACGATTTTTCACTATCTGCAAAGACTAAACAGAGTATTGCGACTCTGTGCTTGTTTGTAAATAGAGAATGAACCAAAGAGAACCAATTCTAAAACAGTAAATGCTTGGATAACAATGAATCAAATGGAGAGAGAAGCAGGCACGACGGATTACAACGGGGGCAAAGGCCTGCGTTAACTACCCTTCACTATCTGCAAAGAGAGAGTACTCGTAATAGAAATGAGGGGGGGGGGCAGCATTCAAAGCAGATCAGTGTGCATAAACACGAAAATGTTTTTACTTACCACGTACTTGACATTTGACAGCTTATGATATTTGCTATTAAAAAACCATTGAAATTCACTGAAAAAACCATAGGTTAGAGACCATATATAGTTAGGAATTAGCATTTAAAAAACCTTGAAAATTCACTGAAAAAACCATAGGTTATAGACCATATATAGTTAGGAATTAGCATTTAAAAAACCTTATTTTACTCACACAAAACCATTGAAATTCCATATATAGTTAGTTGCACTAACTATATATCGCGCACCCGCAATCCACTGCTGATGATGTCACATATTACATCATTCATGACATGGTCAGTGACATCACTGATGACATCACTGATGACATCTCAAATGACATCACTGATGACATCACTGATGACATCTCATTTGACATCATTCTTGTGCTAATACGATAAACCTCTTCAGACTCTAATATAACCTTAGATACACTCAGTGTATACAGACACTCACACACTGTCACTCATCCATGGAGTTACTCACACACCTAGTCAGTCATGCAAAGAAACAATCTCACCTCCATTTCCTCAAATATACAGTTATACACACCTTACTTATTCAAACATATACTAACACATATTTACTCTCTTATACAATCCCTGATACAACTTCACAATGATCCATACAGCTACTCACACATTCAGTGGCTCTCATGCACAGTTATTTATATATGCCAACTCTCACATGTACTGTGTTTTACATATGTACTTACTATGACATGTAGCATTGAGATATCCATTCACTCATCAATACACTCATGCACACAGTCAACCGCCCATGTAGTTTTTTCCACATGCACTCTTGAACTCATACACCTAGTGAATCAACTGCTCACACATCTATGCACAGAGTCACACACCTCCCAGCCACCCCCACTCAAACTCAATCTCCCATACAAATACTTGGGCAACCAATCAATAACACATATAGCCTCTCGTATAGCTAATGATCAACACATGCAGCAGTTTACATCACAACAGACATACTGATGCACACATTCAGACAGTTTAGTCACTAACCCATGCATTTAGTACGACACATTTATTCACTCACTCATACAGTCAGTCACGCACTTACTAAATCCTTCATCCAGACACTTATACATCCACTCATTCTTCAATATATCAAACATATTTAAACTTTACAGAAACACACAGTCACTGGATGATGTCATCAGTGATGTCATCAGTGATGTCATTTGAGATGTCATCAGTGATGTCATCAGTGATGTCACTGACCATGTCATGAATGATGTAATATGTGACATCATCAGCAGTGGATTGCGGGTGCGCGATATATAGTTAGTGCAACTAACTATATATGGAATTTCAATGGTTTTGTGTGAGTAAAATAAGGTTTTTTAAATGCTAATTCCTAACTATATATGGTCTATAACCTATGGTTTTTTCAGTGAATATATATATATATATATATACAGGGACTTGGTTTATTTGGCACGGCGACAAGCAAGCATGCTAGCATGGCGCATGGAGAATGTCGTTGGGAAGGAGTGCGATCATTTCATAGAGAAGGGGTGCTTTGAGAGGCACGGCAGAGAATGTTAATGGCATGGGGGGGGGGGGCATGGTAGCCCTAGGGTGCTCAGCCAGTAGGTATGCTGAGCATCTCACGGGGAGGACAAATAATCAAACTATACGGGCATGAGGCATGGTGCAAGACGACGCTGGAGTAGTGAGTATCTCTAGTGCTCCACCACAGGAGGCTCAGCATGTTTGTGCATGACGCATGGTGTACGGATACACTAGGGCAGTAAGTATCTCTAGTACCCGATCCAAGGAGGCGTGGCATGTGCATAGGGATGGACGCGCGTTGGTGCAAGGCCTGTAAGAAGGGCACGCAATGCTGGGCCAGTCCTTAATTCTCCTTTATAGTCTTAGTAGGCAGGATGAAGCCAAAGTGGACAATGGACAAGGTGGCAAGGAGGCAAGGTGGCAAGGAGGCCCCGGCGTCAGTAGAGGATTTTCATTCCTTGGCAGCATTATGGGAGGTCGCCAAGAAAGGAGGCATTGATTGGGCACTGAAGACTCTGTCTCAGGATGCCGGAACAATCTTGCAGCAGGAGTCTTCCTTGCCAAAACGCATACGGCAGATGCCTAATTGCTTCAGAGACATGCAGCAGGAGAAGGTCAAGCGTGTCCCGGAATCGCAAACGAACCTTCCAGGTGAGGCGATGGCGGTGGGCCAGCCTCTGGTAGGCACTGAAAATATGCAGGTGGCTAGTGTTGTGGCGCCAGCTGCAGTGCCAGTGGGCAGGGCTAGTAGTCAAGCAAATTCGGCTATGCAGGGGGAGGTGGGGGCTGTGTCGAGTGCTACAGCGCAGGTCACGATGGAAACCAAACCGGCCCCGGTGCCAGTAGTTGTGACACAAGGTGGTGGGGTGGCTCAAGTGTGGGTCCAGTCAGCAGGAGTACTGCAATTGCCTATGGTGGTGGCTACAATGGCTCAAGGGCCAGGGGGTAATGCATGGTCTTCAGGGGTTGGGCTAGTTAAAGTGACGCCGTCAGGCTCACTGGCAACAGTGGTGTCGGCTCATACCCCCCTCTTACACAGCCCGGTGTTGTATGGCTCCACATCATTGGCAGTATCACCATCAGCAAGCATAACTTGGCACGTGCCAGCGGAGACCAGGGAGAAGATCTTTAAGGGGGATTATGTGGACGTGTATGATTTGATTAATGCAGGCGTGGTCCCCGGGAAAAGCAGAGCGGGCAAAGATGGTGAACTGAAACAGAAGAAGGTGTGGGTGGAATGGTCGTTAAAGAACTGGGTGACAGGTTTTGCTATTTATGCAGCAATTACGGTAAAGCGGTTTCCTACTTTGGCGGCCCAGTTGATAAGCTACATGTCATTGATTCACGGGGCAGCTTCTGAATTTCAGGGGACAGCCTGGCTGCAATATGATACAAAATTCAGGCAGATGAAAGCGGTGAGGCCAGAAGTGGCGTGGGACCAGATGGAGATTAATATATGGCATGGGGAGTTTTACTCTGCCACGCCAGTCAGCAAGCCTACGCATTCCTTTCGGGGAGACAGGGGAGCGGGGGACAAGAAGCAAGCCTGTTGGCAGTTCAACAAGAACGAATGTAATAGAGGAACAGCATGTAAGTTCAAGCACATTTGTTCCTTCTGTGGGATGCTTCGGCACCCAGAGATTAAGTGTTACAAAAAAGTGGGAAAACCCAAGGAGCAGAGCCCCCTGGTTAATTCTCAACTAAAGGGACGCCATACACAATCATCTTAGAAGCTTGCCTACCTATACACCTGCATGTATTATCCCGCCTGCTTGTCAGATATGAGAGGCGGGCAGAAGCTCAGTTTTTGTATCAAGGGTTTAAATCTGGCTTTCATATCTCGTCAACCGCCCTGCCCACTGCAGTTCCCCCACACAATCAGCTCTTGCTGCTAAGAAACCCAGGGGTCACCCGGGAAAATATTAAGAAGGAGATAGCCATGGGGAGGGTGGCGGGGCCAGTCCAACAGTTGCCGAGGCAGGATTTGGTCTGTTCACCACTGGGCCTGGTACCAAAGAAGGAAGTGGGGAAATACCGCCTTATACATAATTTATCCAGTCCACCGGGCATGTCAGTCAATGAGGGGTTAGATCCAGAATTGTGCACGGTGCGCTATACCACTTTTGACTCGGCGATTCAAAAGCTACAGAGGCTAGGTGGGGCGCGCTGGTGTCTAAGTCGGATATTGAGTCCACTTTTCGCCTCTTGCCGGTCCACCCGGATGACACTAGGTTGCTAGGTTTCACTTTTGAGGGCAATTTCTTTATGGACCTATGTATGCCTATGGGTTGTTCCATTGCATGTGCGGTATTTGAAACAGTTAGTTGTTTTTTTAAATGGACAGTGCGGGATGTGGTGGGAACGCAGGAGGTGGTGCACTATTTGGACGATTGTCTGTTTCTGGGGCCACCTGGCTCGCCAGCTTGTCAGGAAGCATTGGAGGGTTTACAGCTTATTGCGCAGGCATTGGGGGTGCCCTTGGTAGAGGAGAAGACTGAGGGCCCAACGACCCGCTTAACTTTCTTGGGTATTGAGATAGACACTGTAGAAGGAGTGTGCAGACTACCACAGGACAAAATAAGAGCTTTTCAAAATTCTTTGGAGGAGTGCTTGAAGACATGCAAGGTTACCTTACACCAATTGCAGGTATTGGTGGGTCAACTTAATTTTGCATTTCGGGTGATACCCAGGGGCAGGGTCTTCTTGAGGAATATAGCCAGGGCAATGTCAGGTTTGAGGGTGAAACACCACCACACTAAGCTATCAGTGGAAGTGAAGGAGGATTTGATCACATGGAGAGATTTCTTGGAGCTTTTCAATGGATCGGTGATATGGCAATAGCCGGCACAGGCCAACGGTGAGCTAGAGCTTTACACTGATGCAGCGGGCAGTGTCAGCTTCGGAGCAGTACTAGGATCAAGGTGGTGTATGCAGCATTGGCCAGTGGATTGGGTCAGGACGGGGTTGGTCCGTAATATCACATTCCTAGAGTTATTTCCCATAATTGTGTCTCTTCTTTAGATATGGGGTGCATTGCTAGAAAACAAACGAATTGTGTTTTGGTTGGACAGTATGTCGGTGGTTCTGGCGGTGAACAGCCAAAGGACAAAATGTCCGTGGGTACTCCGTTTGCTGAAAGAGTTGGTGCGGGTTGCCTCAGGCGTAATGTGCATTTTACTGCCAAACATGTACCAGGTGTGGAAAACAAAGTAGCTGACGCCCGGTCTCGTTTTAAGTTGACAATTCAGAGCGCGATGGCCACAAGCAGACGTTCAGATGACGGCCTGCCCTGAAAGCCTGTGGAAGCTTGGTGCCCCATTGCTTTCGACCTCATAGCGGCTTCTGTTGCGCCCAAGACTAACAGTATTTACGAGAAGGCATGGCAGGTATACCTAGCAGTCCTGCAGAGTGAAGGGGGTGCAGAGGAATTTACACCACATGGAGTGCTGTTGTTCATAGTTCGCCAGAGAGAGAATGGAAGGTCCCTGTCTTTGGTCCGCAGGCAGTTGTCTGCAATTGACTTCTTTGCAGGAATAAAAGGGGTAGCCGACCCCACTAAAGATCTCAGAGTGAGAAGGGCGATAAAAGGTTGGGAACGGCTGGCTCCAAGGGTGAGGGATAACAGGAGACCTATAGACTCCAGTAGGTTGATGATAATTTTGGGGGTGTTAAAGCAGGTGTGTAGGTCGCCTTATGAGGTGCAATTGCTGAGATTCGCATATTCTTTAGCCTTTTTCGAGGCATTCCGGATATCGGAGTGGTACCAAGCTCTAAGGTGGACAGACAAGGGGGAATAGCCTTGGGGAATGTAGTGGTGGCCGCTGAATTACTGCAGGTGAGAGTGAGGAGGTCAAAAATTGACCCGCTGGGTAAAGGCGTGTGGGTACAGCTAAGAGCTGTTCATGGGGCATGTTATTGCCCGGTGGTACTGATGGAGAAGTTCCTGCGGATGAGACCTGGATGCGGAGACGATAGGCTTCTGCTACATGCAGATGGAACGCCTCTGACGAGATTTCAGTTCCCGCGATTATGTAAGCGCGCACTGGAACTGTTGGGCGAGGAGACTGCTCATTTCACATCGCATTCATTTCGTATTGGGGCGGCCACTACAGCAGCTCATTTGGGACTCTCATCGGAAGCAATCAAAAAGGTGGGCAGGTGGAATTCATCGTGTTTTTAGCGCTATGTAAGACCGCAGCTGGTGTAGGTAGGGGTCTGGACTTTGGCGATTTGGTAATTATGCACCTCTTTCTCTTTCTATTTCTTTTTTTGGTTTAGCTGGCAGTGCTGGCAAGTCTGTGGAGGCAAGTATGCTGGTGCGGAGGTGTGGTTATACTCAGAGCAGGGCAATAGTTCAGTGAGTCCGGAGAGGAGAGGACACAAAGGGACATGGAAGTCGTTCATAGTTGCATAGGGATTGATGGGCAACTTGTGGAGGATATCACAGCCCATTTGCAGAGTGCGCTCAACAAAGGTTTGCCCGGATGTGCTGGTGATTCACTCGGGGGCCGAAAGCATGATCGCAGGAGGGGACTAAAAGAGGCTACGTTCTCTACATTCACATGGATCAGGAGGGTCTTACCAGACACTACTATATTTTGGTCGGAGGGACTCACTCGTAGGGTTTGGGGCGGTGACACTCCATCAGCCGCGGTGAATACTTCAGTGAGGAAGATGAATCGTGAGATAGAAAAATTGTTGAGGGTTGAGGGGGTCGCAGATTTGTTTTATCAGGCATAACTTGCTGCAGGGCAGGGCTGGAAGTGTTCGTCCAAACCATTCTGGGGGCCATTGCGTTACCGTTAGAAAGTGTAGCGGGGCCTTAGTGAGGAAGCAGTTGTTGGGGGAGGGCAAGAGCACCAGTTGGCTTCTTGCCCTGTGGTGGGGTCCTGGACAAGAGAAAAAGGCTGGGGACTCTTTTTGGGCAGAAACTGGGTGACCCTGCAGCAGGGAGGCAGTCATTGGGGCTCTGGGCTTGCAGGAGAGGGGGCCGTCCTGCTGGTGGTCCTGGACTCTCTGGCCCTACCCTAGTAGCCGGTGCTTGGAGGCTCTGTTGGGTGCGTCAAAAGGTTAGACGACAGATTGTTACCTCAAATGGAACTAGTGGAAAAAGGGGTTGTGTTATGTCCTGCTGGTACAAGACTCCTCAAGAGATGCTGAATTGTAATTATATGGTAACCTGTGGCGCATATGTATGAAGCGCATCATTATGTGTGGATTTAATAAAATGGTCAATGATGAAGGTTTATCAATAAATAAAAGATGGTGTTTTGGACAAGTAATAAAAGCTACGCAGTGGACACCATTCACTTGTGAAGTGTCTTTTGTGGGGGAGGGGTGGTCAATTGTTGAAGACAAATGGCAGGTGATATCCCCACTGTAAACAGCAGTTTACAGTGACCAGTTACGTTGCAGTAAGTGAATAACACAACAACACTGCACGCTGTGAGCTGACACTTGTTAAGAAGTTTTAATCTGAGCTATACAAAATATTTTGATTGAAATCTGCAAAATATATAGCAGATAATGGATAATGCCATGGGTGTGGCATGTTCGTATTTATGTGAAAAATATTGCGCAATCACATTTTTCCAAAGGCCCGGCAGATAGCCAACACCCCTTTATTCTGTTGAACATCCTACATTTACGTCTTCACCCCGCCATCTTCAGACTGGGTCTTTGCTCCATTTTTCAAAAATGGGGTGAATTGTGTGTCAGTGTGCAGGGATGAGGCATTCTGACAAAACACATCAGAGCCTCTACGTTAGTGTCGCAAAGAACAATCATATGGCTTTGTACCAATCTGCAATCGTTGTAGCCCTGTCCTTAAGCTATAAAAACCTTTTCAGGACGTTGTTCTAAGACAAACTGACTCTGTGAATTTAGGAATAGCCCCTCTTCTAGTACCCGAGGTTTGCGGGAAAAGTTACAGTGTATGGTTTACGCTTTGTGGATGATATTGCACACTAGGGAGAGTCAAGCTTACGAAAAGGTTAAAATATAATATGGGCCGGACCCGAAATCACACCAAACCTGTCTTATCCCGAAAGAATGTTCCTACAGGAATTCGTGGGACAAGTACTTACAGCCCCCATCCAACACATCTGGAATCATTCACACTGACCCCTGCAGGTAGAAGCCAAGATTACAGTGGTTCAAATCAAGAGTAAGAGTTCCTGAAAACTTTATCTTAAGTGCTTGCTGTGTAAGGAAATTAACCACATGTTCTCTTTTTTCTTTGAGTGGAAAAACAAGTAAAGCAGAGAGTGAATGCACCGCACAGCCACGGCCGCTGTGTGAATAGCCCTAGTGTGTGTGCTTCTATTTCACTGGACCATAAACCACCTTTCCATAGTAACTCCAGCAAGTTAAAGCAAACACTCCATCAGAAATTCCTCTCACTGGAGGACGGGCAGCGGCAGAAGAGGAAGGGAGAGGAGATCAGAGAGAGGAGGCTAGAGAGGGGGCAGGAGAGAGAAGAGGCATGAGGGAGGGATAGGAAGAGAGTGGAGGAGATCCGAGAGAGGAGGCTAGAGAGGGGGCAGAAGAGAGAGAGAGAAAGAAAGCGAAAGAGAGAAGAGGCACGAGAGGGGTATAGGAAGAAAGTGACAGAGGAGGCAAGAGAGAGGGAGTGTAGAGAGAGAAGGCCGCAGAGGGGACGGAAGGGGAGATGGAGAGAAGAGGCCAGAGAGAGGGGGTGCTGAAGAAGAGTGAGGAGGTCAAAGAGAGTGTTTGCAAAAAGAGGAGGCTAGAGAGTAGACGAGAGGGCGAGAAAAGGCCAGAGAGAGGGGAGGTGTGGAATCAGGAGGCTAGAAAAAGAGGTGAGTGAAGAGAGGGCGGAGAGGGGAGGCAAGAGAGAAGGCTGCAGAGAGAGGACGCTAGAGACAGGGAGAGAAGAGACCAGCCAGAGGGGGCTGAAAAAGGGAGAGAGAGGAGACCAGAGAGAGAGATGCGGAAAGATGTGGAGAGAAGACCAGAGAGTGGGGAAGGGCTATAGAGAGTAGTGTGGAGAAAGGGAGAAAAGAGGCCAGATAGAGAGGTCCAAAGAGGGGAGACTAGAAAGGGATGGGAGGGAAAGAAGAGGCCAGAGAGATAGTTGCCGAGAGCGGAGATCAGAAAGAAAGGTGTGGAGAAAAGAGAGGTCTGAAGAAGGAGATGTTTAAGGGACGAGGGTCAGAGAGAGATGCATGGAGGAGAGGACAGGAAAAGGAGCAATAAGAGGTAGGGAGGACAACCCAAATATACACAGGAGGGGGAGAGAAGTGAAATTGAGAGCCACCAGGAAGAGGAAATGAGAGTGGAGAGAAACAAGAAAAGATAGGAGGAAGAGGTAAACTAGAGAACGAGAGAGGGAAGAGAAAGAGAACAAGTATTGGCAAAGCCAATAGGTCTTGCCTATGCAGGAACTATTCGAATTGACAGTCTGTTTTAGCCATGTTATACACTAGCGTGGCTGGTGTTCAGAATGGCTAAAAGTTAGTGGCGTTCAGGAGAGTGGCATGGAGTGGAATTGAATAGCATAGAGTTGAGAAGAGTGTTATTGATTGGAGTGTCGTGGAGTGGAGTGGAGAGTTGTGGAAAGGCATAGAGTGGAAAGGTGTGGTGTACAGTGTCATAGAGTGTAGTGTCATGAAGTAAAGTGGAGTGGAGTGTGGCAGAGTGGAGTGTTATGGAGCAGAATGGTGTGTAGTTAAAATAGAGTGGAGTGTCATGAACTAGAGTGAAGTGTCGTGGTGCAGAGTGGTGTAGAGTGGTGCAAAGTAGAGTAGAGTGGAGTGGTGTAAAGTGGAGTGGTGTAGAGTGGTTTAGGGTGGAGGGGCAGAGTATGGAGTAGAGTGTCATAGACTCGCAGCCATCGCACGCCAACACAACCTCAACATCATCTCCTACGCCGACGACACCCAGCTGATCCTCTCCCTCACCAGAGACCCCGACACCGCCAGAACCAACCTCCACGAAGGGATAAAAGACGTCGCCGAGTGGATGAAGAACAGCCGCTTGAAACTGAACTCAGACAAGACGGAAGTCCTCATCCTTGGACCATCACCCTCCGCCTGGGACGACTCCTGGTGGCCCCCAGCCCTGGGCACCGCCCCAAAGCCGACAGACCACGCACGCAACCTGGGCTTCATCCTGGACTCCTCCCTCTCGATGACCAGACAAGTCAACGCCGTCTCCTCTTCATGCTTTCACACCCTCTGCATGCTCCGCAAGATCTTCCGATGGATCCCGATCGAAACCAGGAAGACGGTCACCCAGGCCCTCGTCACCAGCCGGCTGGACTACGGAAACACCCTCTACGCCGGAACCACAGCCAAGCTACAGAAAAGACTACAACGCATCCAGAACGACTCCGCCCGACTCATCCTGGACATCCCTCGACGCAGCCACATCTCCGGCCACCTGAGGAACCTGCACTGGCTCCCCGTCAACAAGAGGATCACGTTCAGGTTCCTCACCCACGCACACAAATCTCTCCACAACCTGGGCCCCAAGTACCTCAACGACCGCCTGACCTTCCACACACCCACCCGCCAGCTACGGTCCGCCAGCCTCGCCCTCGCCGCCGTACCACGCATCCGAAGAGCCACCCCCGGAGGCAGATCCTTCTCCTACCTGGCTGCCAAGACATGGAACTCCCTCCCCATCCACCTTCGGCTGACCCAGGACCACCTCGCCTTCAGGAGACAACTCAAGACCTGGCTGTTCGAGCAGTAGCGGCCCCCCTCCCCCAAGCGCCTTGAGACCCTTCCGGGTGAGTAGCGCGCTATACAAGTGTTTTGATTGATTGATTGATTGATAGACTCAAGTTGCATAAAGTGACGGAGAGTGGAGTGGAGGAGTATGTTGTAGAGTGGAGTGGATTAGAGTAGAGTAGGGTAGATTGGAGTAAAGTGGCATAGAGAGGAGTGGCATAGAGTGTCGTAGAATGGAGAGATGTAGAGTGAAGTAGAATGTTGAAGAGTGGAGTGGCGTAGAATGTCGTAGAGTGCAGTGTCATGGTGCAGAGTAATGTGTGTCATAGAGTGGAGTGTAATAAAGTGAAGGGTCGTGGAGTGGAGGGTTGTAGAGTGTCATGGAGTAGAGTGGAGTAGAGTGGAATTGAGTGGGCTAGAGTAGGGTGGCGTAGAATGGAGTTGAGTGGTATAGAGTAGAGTGGAGTAGAGTGGAGGGTCATAGAGTGGAGGGTCATCGGGTGTAGGGGAATAGAGTGGCGGGCGTAGAGTGGGGGGTGCAGATTGTCATAGAGTGTTTTGGCACAGAGTGGAGTAGTGCCATGGAGTAGAGTAGAGTGTTGCAGACTGGAGTGGCATGGAGTGGGATAGAGTAGAGTGCTGTGGCGTGGCATGCAGTAGAGTGGAGTGTCGTGGAGCAGAGTGGTGTAGAGAGAATAGAGTGGTGCAGATTGGAGCGGTGTAGAGTAAATCAGAGTGATGTGGATTTGTATAGAATGGTGTAGAGTGGAGGAGCAGAGTATGGAGTACAGTGTCATAGAGTGGACTGAAGTGGCATGGAGTGGAGTAGAGTGCCATAAAGTGGAGTGGGATGGAGCTGGAAAAAGTGGAGTGGCATGAAGTGGCGTAGAGTAGAGTGGAGTGCAGTAGAGTAGACTAAGTAGAGTGGCATAAAGTGGAGTAGAGTGTTGTAGAGTAGAGTGGCACAAGGTGTTGTGGAGTATTGTAGAGTGGCATGGAGTATCATAGAGTGGAGGGTGGTAGAGTGGAGTGCAGTAAAGTGTCATAGAGTGGAGGTGCATATAGAGTGGAACAAAGTGTCGTACAGTGGAATGTTGTCGAGTGGAGGGGCACGGAGTGGAGTAAAGTGTTGTTTAGTGTAGTGTTGAGTGGCGAGGAAGGGTGTAGGGTGGCATAGAGTGTCGTAGAGTGGGGTGCTGTAGAGTGGAGTGCCATAGAGCGAAGTAGAGTTGTAGAGGGGAGTTGAGTGGCCTAATAGTTAATTGGCATAGAGAAGAGCAGAGTGCCATACATTGGAGTAGAGTGTCATAGAGTGGAGTGACGTAGAGTGGAGGGGCGTACAGTGGAGTGGCGTAGAGTAACTTATTCTAGAATGGAAGAAATGTCTTAGAGTGGAGTGAAATGTCATAGAGTCGAGTGCTGTGGAGTGGAGTAGAGATGCGTAAAGTGTCACGTAATAGAGTGGTGTTGTAGACAGGAGAGTTGTAGAAAGGAGCAGAGTGTCGTAAAGTATAGTGAAACAGATTGGAGTGGTAGAGCACGTGTGAAATAGTCTCAAATAGAGTGGAGTGGCATAGAGTGGAGTAGAATGGAGTAGAATGGCGTAAAGTGGAGTGCGATAGGGTGGAGTGCCGATTAGTGTAGTAGAGTGGCCTACAGTAGCTTAGAGTGAGTGGCATAGAGTGGAGTAGTGTTGTTGACTGAAATGTCATAGATCCCAGTGCCATAGAGTGTAGTGGAGAAGAGTGGCATACCATTTCACTGAATGGAGTAGTGTAGTGTAATGTGATGTAGTGTGGAGTGGCACAGAGTGGAGTAAAGTGGTGTAGAGTGTAGTAATATAGAGTGTTGAGTAGTGGAGTGTTGTAGACAGGAGTAGAGTGGCCTACAGTGAAGTGGTGTAGAGTGTCGTAAAGTATAGTGGCACAGAAAGAAGTGGCATGGACTAACATGGAGTGGAGTGGATAGAGTGGAGTGGGATAGGGTGGCGTATAGTAGAATAGAGTGGCCTAGAGTGGCTTAGAGAGTAGTAGCATGAAATGGAGAAGAGTGTTGTTGACTGAAGTGCCATAGAGTGGAGTTGAGTAGAATGTCGTATGATGTAGCAGCATAGAGTAGATTGGAGTGGCAAACAATGGTGTGGAGTAGAGTGGTGTAGAGTGGAGTAGAGTCTAATGGAAAAGAGTAGAGTAGAGTGGCGTAGAGTGGAGGGGCATAGAGTGAAGAGGTGTAGAGTGGCATTGTGTATTGTAGATAGCATGCTATTACAGATAACACATTTACAGTTAAAAAGACCATTTCATTTGCACAGAAATACAGTTTTACTGATAAAACTATGCAGCACACACACAGTAATGAATGGACATGGTATCACATTGTGTATTGATTTGTTTTGATCACATTCAAATAATTGTTTCCAGCACACTTCAGAATTACACAAAAATGGGCTTCATTAGTGTTCTCCTAATTCTTATATATTCTGAAATATTTGCACAGTTTATTAACAGACATTTACATGTTGTTGTGTGTGCTAGAAAGAAGTATTTAGTAAGCAAGTCACATAAAGTTGTAGAGCACACAGTATCCAAAGGTGTCACAGCACTAGAGAAGTCAAGAAGCAGCAACAGAGGTAGGGACAGCAAATGAAACAGATGAAAAAACTCTATACAGAATCAAAAGGAAAAAAACACCACTTTCACTACCTCAGATTGTCAGATAAAGCCTCTTACTTTGAAGTCAGAGAAAGAAAAGTAAACACCTTCAGAAGACAGAGCCAGACATTTGACCTCTGTCTTTGAATCTACAGCAAATATAAGAAGATAGGAACAAAATGTAAAAATCTATTTAGAGAAAGCGAGCACTCATAGAAGAATACAGTCAACAGGCTATGCTCCATGGGAGTGACTAAGACATGATGGAAAGCCTAAAATACATAAAGCCAGCAAATAAAAAAAGCAAGCAAATGTGAGTTCCAACCCACAAAGCCAATGATAAACAATGGGCTAAATGAGTTTTCAGGGAAGCTTTCTAAATGAACCCAAGATGTCTTTAGCAAACCAGACAGCACTTCTGGTAGGCTTCAACCAAAAAATGGTCAGCATCAACTAGAGACAGGAGATGGAGTGAAGAGGCACAAGAAATTATGATGGGGAGGGAGAAATATGCATAGAGCAGGACAGAAAAAAGGAATGAATGCAAATGTATTTATTTTCAATAGCATGGAAAAGAACCAGAGTAACAGAGTGCTCTACACAGGAGTGGGTCAAATTGGTAAAAACGTGAAGTTACTGTATTCAACATCAATTATGAGGTATACTGTTTGCCGTGCCTGTACGAAAGTAGGATCTGCTTTCATTGTTTCCCTAACTTTTTGCTGCTGTCAGTATGTTTTTTTAATAATGTGACTGGGATCCACGGTGCTTCCTCCCTAAATTGACCATGGTATGCATTGTTGTACATCCACTATTGGCTATTGTTGTATCCTTGTAAGTCCCTAGTGTAGGAGAGTGGGGGTAGCATTCCACCCTTCTAGAGGGAGAAGACATGTAGTTACTGGTAAACCCGGTTAAAGTTAAACAGAGCCCCAGCATCACAAAATGGATGCTGCTGTCACAGACATGAGTCTGCCCTCCTGCTGCTGGATGAAACTCCGGCAGGGGAGACCTGGACAATAGGTTTCCTGTCCAGGGAGGTGCTGGTACCCTCCCCAGACAGGCTATAGTGTATTGGGGCAGGGGGGTTGCATTCAGTGAATGCTTTTCAGACACTGCCTGGGGCACACAAGGTGCTCAAAGCATTTCCCAGTTCAAACCGGTTGCTGGGGCGCGCAGCCCCTGCTCTGGTGCGAAACTGGACAAAGGGGAAGGGGTGTAACCACCCACTCCCCAGGTCCACTCATAGGAGGGACCTTAGAGTTATTCCAACCCCTAAACTTACTATATGTATAGAGCCCCAGTCCCAAGGACTTTAGATTACCCTGGACAAAACTCTACAACATATATCTTGGGCCTACGACATTGCATTTCGACTGGAAGATGGAAGAAATCTCCCTTGTGGTCAAGTAGTGACCACCCTGTTCAAACAGGCACCAACTGCATCTTTGCCGGTCTGCCTTTTCGAGGCTCCCGTCGGATCCCGAAGACTCTGCGACACAAGACACAGACTTCCAGACATCTCTGACGCTGACCTGCACTCCCAGCAAAGCTGAGATCTGTAGCGGACACGAGAGACGTGTGTCAGAACTCAAAGCATAAATCTCGTTGGCTTACCAGTTCTTGCACGGGAACAGAGATGCTAGATCCCAAATCCCTCTTAGCAATGGCCAGGGGCCATTCTTTAGAACCTCCCAGTCATTACCTTAAGGGACGGGGGAATTGGATAAAATAATAAACAAAGAAGAGACAGGTCCAGACTTGGCTCCTTCGTCAGCTTCTTGCCAATCGTTCACTCTTCTGTCTTTTAGGAACCTGCAATTAACACATCATTAAACCAACAGTTCTATTCTAGCTTGGTTCTTATCTACTAAAGGATATTCTGATCTCACCCACCCTGGCTACGCTGGACTCTGCTTCTCTTCTGTTTTTTAGTGTATTCTGTCTTCCTCTTCAGTTAGTTGTAACTAATTTTAAATAACAATAAGAACAGTTAGTGGTTGCATTCTCTGTTACCTACACTCTCTCAATTTAACCTAATAATGTAATGTACTCACTTCACTAACTAGAAGAGTTGTCTTTAAGTGGTGGTCTGGTATTTCAGTCTTGTATTTTAAGCTACTTGTATATCTGCGACCAATTCTCCTGAATCTGCTCTTTTATTACTTTACAGGTTCTTTAAGAATAGAAGGAAGCACAACGTTTTCAAGAGTGAAGGTAAACAGGTATTTACATATGTGAGTTTCTTAACTCCTCCCTCTTGTTAAACTCCAAACTTTCTCACATTTATTTCTTTTTGGTTTTTCAGCTTGCAGGATTTCAAAAACGATACATTTATTTTCAGGTAAGTTCTCAGTGACTTGTCACATTTATTTATAACGTTTTTTCACTTAGCTCAGTCTTCATGGTATCTGCTCCTCTGCACGAGTGATTCTCTCTCTCACTCTCCTTCTCCTCGGATAACGGCGGGCTGCTTGTCACTACAGCTGACAGGAAACTTGCACGTTAGTTCTTAGGGCTGTCACTGCTATTGAATTCCGCAGCTTCAGACTCGCGCTTGGTTGACGTGCCGAGCCCCTGACTAAACTCTGTCTTTTAGACTCGCGCTTGGATAACGCGCCGAGCCTCTTACTGAAACTCTGCCGATACAGACTCGCGCTTGGATAATGCGCCGAGTCTCTGACAAATAAATCGAATTTCGTTTCTTAGTCAAACGAAATAAATCCGCTTGGAAACATTGACTCTCCTAATATCACGGTAGCCTTTTTCATGGACGTCCTCTCTCGCGGTAAATTCAGGTGAAGTGCGCAGATGGCAGTGCGCTCGCGGCTCACCTCCCCTCCTTCACAGCTGCACTCTAAGACTAGACCGCTATCCCATTCTGGGACAGGGGCACCTCGGCGGCCATCTTAGTTCTCCTCTGATTTACCAATTTCGACCAGGTTTCAACATAAAATGTACCTGGGCACCTTTTGATTGGATTTACACAGCAAAGACCGTGAGTGGGTCCTAGGGTCCTGACAACGTGGGACCGGAACTCCTGGACATCCTGCATCTTTGCGACTGCACCTACTTCCCGAGGCATCCTGAAGTTGTGCATTGGGGTATTTGAAGCCCCGGCCCGAGCACCTTTTGCCTCAAAGTAAGTTCAGAGGCCTACACTCCACAAGTGTCCCGTGGGCAAGCTCTGGGCATTTTTTCCGCTCGAGGCCACTTTGCGGTTCCTAGTCCGTTGGCTAGCGAGCCCCCACGAAGGGCCAACTTTGATTTAGTGAGCTTTCCTGGTTGCTCCAGACGTCCTCCCACTCCTCTCCAAAGGAGGAGTCCCTCAGACCTTGCTGGTCTGCACCAAAGCCAATCTTGTCATCTTGTGTGGATTGCTGTTGCCAAGGCTTGTTGGGTCCAATCCGGATTCCGACACCGCAGTCAACTAGATCCTTTGTGGCACAGCTTGAATCCAGCTCCTGGTTGTCGTTGACGCCTCCTGGACCTCGTGGCTGAAGAGTCAAGCTTCACCTCTTTCACCTGAAATCACTCGACATCGGCTGGCATCTTCTCCTCTCCATCCTGGTCACTGGCTAGTGACCCAAACTCTGTCTCCTCTGCTTTCAGGTTCTTCACATCTCCGATCCACCCTTGGATCCACCCGGACACTTTTCCTCTGGTCGCTTGCAGCATTTCTTCGCAGATCTCCATTGGAATCGACCACAAAACCCGACACCAAAACACACCTATGCACCCGGCTTCCCTGGATGAGGTAACACGAGAACTCCGGTACTCCCATGGGTCTTGACTCTCGAAGTGTCCTAGTCTAAAAGGGCTCCATCGTAGTTGATCTAGAAGTGCCCTTATTCTTTAAAACTGTAACTTGTTCGTTCTCCATAGAAAGTCAATGGTGATCCACAGCTGTGTTTAAACACTGCACGCATCCCCCGTGGGCCTCCTGCATTCTAACCTTAGGTGGTTATAGGTAGCCCCAGAGGTTCTACAGGCCCCAGGCCTGCTTTCTATCTCTCACGTGGTTCTTATACCACTATTTTAGTATAAGGTTTGTGAGGCCCCTAGGGCATAACGTATACTGTGCAACTTATTGTATGCTAAGTACGTTTCTTGTATTGTACTTTTACCTCTGACCTCGTAAAGAGTCCAGAGGGGTTGTGTTTAGAATAAATACATATATATTTGATATATACCTTGTGTGGTGTGCGTTATTTTATCATTCAAGAGATTATAATTGGTAAAACAACTAGCTTAACTCGCCTCTAAGTTTTAGCCTGAAGGCTGCGCTCCACTGCTACCACTAGGATAGCTTTCTATAAGATTTACTTTACAACCTACCATCAATAAGGGTCATTTGGACTGGTGCAAGGTGCCCACTAGAATAGTGGACATCATATACCAGGCCAACTTCTCACACCTAGTATATGCTACTAAGGTACCCAGAGCATAGGTACATCAAGGGTCTCCCATGGATAGCAGCATGTATTGTGCCACCCATGCGAGACCACTCAAACTGTAACTACAGGCCTGGCATTGCAGCCTATGTGAGTTGGTGCTAGCACCCCTCACAACAGATATATGTTTCCTTATAACTGAGATAACTACACTTAAAACCTACAAGTCCCCCCTCTGGCAAGCCTTTCTGTCCTAAAGGCATGGTGCTTGGTAATAAGTGTGAGGGTGCCCTTGCATGGGCAGGGCACCCCTACAAACCCCGGAGTCGATTCTCCAGGCTTTGTAAGTGTGGTCAGCCATTTTAATGCATATAGTGGGCATCAGGCATTATGAGATGTCTAACTATAGAGTGACTGCACTGAACCCAGTCATGTTTGGTATCAAACATGTTGGAATCACACCCCAACACTGATTCCTGTGTTGGAAGTATGATCCCATGTACTGGGGTGCTCCCTTAGGGTACCCCCTATACTCCCAGTTACAGCCTTTCAGAGTTTGACAGCAAGCTAGTGCTGCTGTCGACCACAGACACGATTCTGTCCCCCTGCTGCTGACCCAAGCTCGAGCAGGGGATGGTAGAACAATAAGTTTCCTGTTACAAGGAGGTGCCATTACCTCTCAGACAGGACTTAGTGTATTGGGCTGGGTGGGGGTGCTTGCCAGCGCCACCAGACAGCTTTGAATGTCACGTTTGGTGCCCTCCTTGCGTACTCAAGTTGGAACCATTTCTGGGAGCCCTTGGCTCCTGCTCTGGCGTGAAACATGACAAAATACATGAAAGTATTGTGCCCTTTTTCCAGCCCCTCCTCTGGGAGGGACCCCATGGTCATTTCAATCCTTTCCCTATGGAAGTTAAGGGCTTACCTGTGGGTAGCTCTTCAAATTTGTCATAGGACAAGACTCAAGCCTGAAACCACGGCACTGTTCGACCTGCTGGACACTTGGACTTCGCTGGGCTTTGCCTGGAACCGAGACAGCATCAAGGAAGATTCCTAATGCTCCTGGTCTCGCTGTTCTGCAAGTTTTCTTCATTGTCTGTGCCTGGTCTTCATCCAGGATCTTCACCAGACCTGTGGCCATAAAGGACGCCTGAAGTAATCTCCCTTGGAGTGAAGGAGTCACTCCTCTGCATCTGCAGGCACTGCAACAAAGCTGACTGGTCTGCTGTTCCTGACTTTCCACAGACTAAGAAAGGCTCAGCAACACAGGTTGTGGTTATGCAAATCCCTCAAAGCCTGACCTGTCCTCTCTGTAACTTTGAGTCCAGTATCTGTTGTCGGAACCACTGGGACCAAACCCCTGTGCACTGCATCGACTTGCCATTGCCAAGGCGTGTTGGCTCTGCACTCCAGAGACCTTCAAGGCTACAAGAAGTGTCAGCCTTCAGTATCTCTTCCTGCCAAGTATAGCATTCCCACCATATCCTCTGCACCGTGGGCCTTCCTTCTTGGTGAGCAGATTGAGGTCCTCTTGCGACTCCTATGCCTTTGGCCTGTGGGTCCTCTTGAGGGTCTCATTCTGCTCCAGTGATCTCCCTTACTTACTTGGGGCCTGCTCTGACTCCCCGGCTTGTGGTAAGTCCATTGGACCTTGCTGGTCACTACGTTGTTCCTTCTTTGCTTTCCATGCCTGTTGCAGCTGCCAAGGTTTGTTGGTGCTCCGACAGGACACCGACCACCTGGTTCTCAACTTCCGATGTGGGACAGCTCTTGTGCGGCTCCTGGTCTTCCTCAGCATTGCCTGGTCCCCACAGCTGCAGCAACAAGGTTAAAGTCACCATGTCTGAACCATCCGTCATCAGTGGGCATTGCCTCCTGGTCACCTCCGGGTGGCATAGACACTGTCCCCTCTGCTTACAGGTTCAAGAATACATCCTTAGATTCCACTGGACTCTTGCACAGTCTGTTCCGGCGTAATCTTTCCTGAAGTACCCCATTGTGGTCTATGGTAGTGTTTGAAGTCACTTTGCACCTATGCACCCGGCCCAACTTTCTGTCTTCCACAGAGTTTCTACTGGGAAGGGTCCTTCTTCTTCAAAACTGCAACCGCAACTTCCCCGTTGACTTCTATTGGACACGTAACTGTGTTTCCACCCTGAACACAGCCTGTGTGGGGTTCCTGGTTACTTACCTTGGATGGTTCCTTATGTCCCCAGCTCCTCTGATTCTCCCAGTCCAAGTCCAGACTTTGGTCACAGTTTGCATTCCACTTTTTTAGTATATGGTTTGGTCTCCCCCTGGAGCTTACTTACCTATTTCGATTTGAAGTATTATTGTGTATTGGTGTTTATATCTTCGGGTAGGAGATATACCCATGTGTTAGAGAGTATTGTGTAATAAACAGACATATTTTTATATATACACTGTGTGGTTCTTTTTCATTTAACCTAGACTACATGATTAGACCTCTAAAACAAGCAGCGGAACACTCATTCAAGATAAGCCTGAATGCTGCTCTCCACAGCTACCACTTTGAGAATTTCAAAGGTTATCAAAGACCACTAAAATCACAAGTGTGCACCATGTATTAGGCCAGCCTCCTACTGTGCCCTAGACTTGACAAGTTGTATAAGCTGTTGTTTCCAGGCAATCTGTAATAACTATATGATGAGGAAACATTAGACAACTAGGATGTTAAGTTCTTTTCAAATAATTCAAAGAACAGAGTAGTCCAGTTGATGTCAGTGGTCAGTACCAACTAAAAAGCTATTAAAGTCAGTATTTTCCTAGAAATTCAATCCTTGTAAATGTCTAAATCACAGAATCAAGTGCTGTCATTGCAGCTAGTGATACCCATACAGGAAAGCATTTCAGTGCCCCACCTGAGGTAGTAAGCACCATATAAATGTTACAATACAATACATGGAGGTCATAAGATACCCCAAATTGAGCTTTTACTCAAGTAATTCACTGACTTGACTGTGGCATTACATTGTAGGTGAGCTGGACATTGCTTCTTTCGTTTAGTAACTATCTTCTTGTGTCACAGGTCCACCCCCACACGCATCTACATTATAATCTTTGTGATCCTGGGTAAGTATTTACATCCATATAATGACATAAGGGCTGAGAATAGTATGATACTCAGGAGTTGAAGTTGGTAGGGGATGGTGGCAGGGCGGGGCAATGGAGGTAGAAAGTAAATAAAAACAAAAGCTTACCTGCTGGTTGCTGTTGCCGTTTCCAGCCCCCTCCTCTCTTTGCAGGAACCAGGAACAGGAATCACCCAGGCTTCCAGACTCCCCTAGCCAATCAATATGCTCCTGATAGCAGCGTCGTGATTGGTCTGAGCACCGTGGTTTAGCGCTCAGAGAGGGATTTGGAGCCTGGGCATGTTCTCCAACCATGAAGAACATGGAAAGTGTGCATGACTGTTTGGCCGGCCCCAAATGGCCGGCCAAACAGTCCTGCGCACTTTAGGTACAACATCAGCCACTCCTCCCTTTAACACAGAGAGCCCATCCTGCTCCACCCTGTCCTGGTGGCAACTGGAATACTAAAAATAAAATGATAACTTATTTTCATTTTATTTTTTCCCTTGCACTGCTATAAAGTCTTAGCGGAGGAGCCGCCACTGATACTCAGAAGAGCTTAGTATTGTAATAAAAGAAACTCCTGTCCTTCATAATAAAACCAATTACATCAGGTACCATACTACACTCAACATGGTGCACATAATGATAATGACCAGTGATTTCTCATAGAAGTGATGTCAAATATATATATATATATATATATATATGAAAAAACAACACAGCTTCTTCCGGAGTGCTGGAACCCAATGGAAGTTGGCGCAGATGCCGGCGAAGCAGTCCGGTTACATTAACATGTCCAAAATATCCACAAAGTGAGTGTCTTGCGCTCTCAGGCAAAAAGGCAAAGGGGATCCCAAGTATCAAGAAAGCAGTTTATTACACAACGCGTTTCAGCAAAGAAGCCTTGTTCACGCAAGACACTCACTTTGTGGATATTTTGGATATATATATATATATATATATATATATATATATATATATATATATTTTTTTTTTTTACACTGACGAAGCTGTTTAGCGAAACGCGTGTGTCGGGGGTGAGGGGGGTTTGAAAATAAATTGATTTGACATCTGGATACCCGAGTGCTTGCCGTTTTTCGACCGGATTGGTCGATTTGTGCTGCTATATATATATATATATATATATATATATATATACTTTCCACAATTCCTCGTAATAGCAAAGAACGCCCAGACACATGGATGTTCAATGCAAGTTGGAAATGTATTCGTCCAAGGAAACACAACGAGTTTTGGCTAAAGCCTTGATCACGTGTACAAACATTACAGAACACTCCACCAATTATACCCTCTGCATGTCATCAACAGAGGACTTCCACCCTCAGTGCAAACCTGTAGGTATTATTCGACTATGGCCGCCATTTTATAGTAGCACATTTCTAACTCATTCACTGTGGCTTTTATATAACATCTCATAATGCCCGATTGCTACTAATTAAAATCGAAACATTAATCACACATTGGTAATATATATATATACTTTCGATAAACGAAATAAATCAAATAAATCAATGTATGATTTTACAGCGGTTGCCCATTATCAATAATCACAATTCATATTTCTGTTCAGTTATGTATGACAAATGTCTACTCCGCATTTCCATGCAGCAATACTCAAAAAATTACATTCACTTGCCGATGGGCAGTCCCATCCTACATCACTGGGTGTTTAGCAAATGGTGTCCCTTCAGCATGCTTAATGTCCATTTCACATTTTTGTTGTTCATAAAATGAATTTAAACAACTTCTAAGACTGTGTAAACCAATGCAAGCATAGCGGAGATAAATTGCCCCACAATCTGCACCATACAGAAAGTCTTGCTTGTCTATCCTGCCCAAGTGGGTGAATAAGGGTTTTTTAATGTGCATCCTAAAATGTCACTTATACATTCATCTTAAAGTGCATCAATCATAAAAAACGCAAAACATATGTACATATATTGTGACAATGAAAATCGTACCCAGATTTTGTCCGAATATGCAAACCCGGGCTTTATGTACATGCAGGAATACCAATTGTACACTTATTCAAATGCATCTATCAAGGAAACACAGAACATTTGAAATGTATTGTGTAAAATGAAAAATGAAAAATCACGCCCAAGTGGGCTACTAGATTCCCTACCGCCACTAAGTTATTGTCCAACTCTGGAGCCCCAGGTTGGATTGATCTTTCTTCAATAGGCCATAGTCAAACGTGTAAACATATCTGAAAATATAAAAAAAAAAAAAATCACTGTAAGATTGAAAAAGGCAGCCTAGCTGCTAATCTCCACAATTTATTCATTCCATTAAGTGGATCGCCAGTTCTTCACTGGAATTTAATCCGTTTGGCGCCAAACAATCTAAATCGATGATGTATTTGGATTCCAACTCCCGAAGTGACAACTCACGGTTGCCTCCTCTCACACTCAAAACCACACAATCAATTACTATTATCTCCAAAAGACTCATCCTGAAAATGAAATTCATGAAAATGACATGCAACTGGGTATGACCTGTTGCTATGTTGGATCGCCCGAACATGTTCAAGTACTCACTCCTTAGCACGATGTATCGTGCTTCCCAAGTACCATTTATTACAGGGACATTTAGGTATGTAAACACAATACATAGAATTGCATGTCAGGGGTTTCCTGATGACAAATTCCCTGTCAGTGTTACGTATGACTCCTACAACATGCCTTGCAGTTCCTACAACATCTGAACCCTCGCTGGCCTCGTTCTCTCTCCCTGTTGCAGCTAGTGACATGGTTGTGACATAAGTCGTCTGTGAGAAGTTGGCCTGATGTGCAGTGTTCACTATTCTAGTGATCACTATATATCAGTCCAAACAACCCTTATTGATGATTGGTTGTAAGTCAACCTTATAGACCAGCTATCCTAGTAGCATGGATACGAGCAGTCTAAGGCTAAGACTCTAGAGGGCGTGTTAAGCCAGCTGTTTTACCATCACATTACCCCTTGAACACCAAGTGAAAGGACACCACACAAGTTGTTATGAAAATAAACAGTGTATTTATTTATAACAAGACTACCCTGGCTCTTTATGAGACAGGGAGCTAAGCACACAACAAAACTCTTATAAAAATACTTCAAGTCGCACAATTTACACAAATGCCCGAGGGGCACGAAAAACCATATACTCTAAAAGTGGAATGCGAATTACTAGCAGGTAAGTAACGATTCTCAGAGGCTTTAGAAACGCTAGGCCTACAATACTGAACACTCAGGTTAGGAGCAGGAGGCCTAGGGGCGCCACGTGCAGAGTGGGAACTCTCACGCGCAAGGCGGGAAAAAGCCTATGGAAGCTAGTATTCACAAAGTTAGTGTTCTCGGGCGAACCCGACTAGGTAGGTCAAAAACGAAAGTGGATCCGGACCCTTGGATAGTGAGGCTATGCTGAGGCACCGAAATGCCGAAGTTACCTAGCCCAGTGGCTGCAGCTGCATAGGTCTGAAAAGACGTCGGGATTCTTCGTTGACGAACCAGGAGCCTGAAGGAAAGGAGTTGCTGGCAGGCGACCAGTGAAGATTGTTCGAGTGATCCAAGCCTGGATCGAAGATGGATGACACCTGAAAGCAGAGGGGACCAAGTTCGTGACTACTAGCCAGTAGTCAAGTGGCACCAGGAGGGCACCGGATGGTAGTCACCTCGACTAGGTGAGTGGGTGACGCTGTGCTCTGCAGTCTCACGGACCAGGAGGCGTTGTCGGCGACCAGGATGGAGGTACGAGCTGTCCCACGATGGATGATGCTGTCGACGTCGCTGGACCCAGGATTGGGGCAACAAGTCTTGGCAAATTCAAGCCCACGCGGTGGACCTAAAATGGCGTCTGGAGTGGACCAGGAGGGTCCAGGGTGCTCCTCTCTTGGAAGGGAGCAAGGGCCAGTCTGGAGCAACCAGACCAGCAGCAGTGATGTCGTCGGGCGTCGTTAAGAAGGCCACAAGCCAGCGGGCTAGTAGCCAAACAACGCGGTGAGCAGCAAAAAGCAGAAGGGCCCCACGCAGATCGTGGAGATGCTGGGAGGCTGAACTTCGGTGCTGGGGCTGCCCAGGGTCGGGGCTTCTCGGACCCCAAAGCACTCACCAGAGGATCCCTCGGCGGTCGTGCTGGAAAGAAGTCGTGCAGTCTTGAAGATGGCCGGTCCGTCGAGGTCTCGTCGCACCCACGGTTCTCAGCTTAGCTGTAGAGGTGGGTAGAGGTCAGAGGTGCCAGGGAAGCCGGTTCTCGTCGAGCTGGGCAGTCAGATTCCGGAGGAAGGGCTTGCAGCAGACCGCAGTGTTCTTAAGATGGTGCGTGCGGATGCAGGGTGACTACTCCTTAGTCACAAGGGAGAATCTTGAAGAAGAAATCTTGATGTCCTTTCGTAGAAAGTCGTGTCTTGATTCCAAAGATGATCTAATTTGGAAGGGGGCCTGCTCCTACCTTTATCTTGGAAAAGGGGGCTGGCACGCGACTAAGTCCTGCCCTATGGGTGGGACCAGGAGGGGGGTGGTTACACCCCTCTCCTTTGGCGGGCTTTCCCCAGCTCAGGGGCTGGTGTGCCCCTGGAACTGGTTCAAGCCGGCCTATGCACAGTGAGCACCGGGGTGCCACTTGCAGTCACCTTCCTCTGTAGCCCTGCCTACCTGGAATACACAAAACCCTGTCTGGGACGGTGCTGGCACCGCCCCTGGCAGGAAACCCTTTGTCCTTGCCTCCTGCTCTGGGAGGACTCCCAGCAGCAGGAGGGCAGACTTGTGTCTCGGTGGCAGCATCCATTTTGTGGATGCTAAGGCTCTGTCTGACTTTAACCGGGGTTACAGGTTGCATACATGTCGTGTCCCTCTAGAAGGGTGGAATGCTAACCCCGTCGCCAGAATTGGCGAGAGGTTAGTATTCCAATTCGTATGACACCTTACTCGACATGTTTTGATAAAGCGATACCAGAGTTGGCATATAACCGCGAGGATTATAATGCACTTAAGAGTATATGGTATGCGATATCATGGAAACGGCTAAGGGATGGATCCCGAAAGCCGCAGACAGGCTCAGCTCATGCCAGAGCACTATCTCACACGATTCCAAGCACTCTGCCTTCAGGATTGTTAAGGCCTGCCATAGGAGTGACTGATAGGAGATCTGTGTGTCCATTTAGGTTTAGACATAGGAATACTATATCTAAAGCAAAGGGTGATTACACCACCTTGCCCCAGCTGCCGTGCAGCCAGTTGTGTCAGATTTAGTTAGTCAGGCCAGGGGTGGCATAATACATGCTGCAGCCCCTGGGAGACTTCTGGGTGCACCTCAGCCCTGGGTACAGGGACTTGAGAGGGCCCAGTGCCAATTCAGTACCTGGGTACAATTTGGATTAGAGAGAACAGCTAGGCTGTGGGTCTGATTAGCAGGCCCACAGCCAGGGAAAGTCGTAAACCAGTGAAGCAAAAAGCAAAAAATCTGGGTGATCATAGGATTGCAGACCCTACTCTCCTACATGACCCCCCCCCCCAAACTTTGGGACAATAAACTAACCTTGACCAGTTGAGTCTTCTTGCTCTAAGTGGAAATACCTGGAGAGCCCATCAGCATTGCTGTGATCAGTACCAGGTCTATGCTCCACTGTAAAATCCATCCCCTGTAGGGAAATGGACCACCTAAGCAGTTTGGGGTTTTCACCCTTCATCTGATTTAGCCACAAGAGGGGCTTATGGTCGGTCTGAATGGTGCAGTGAGTGCCAAACAAGTAGGCCCTCAGCTTCTTCAGGGCCCAAACCACAGCAAAGGCCTCCCTCTCAATAGGTGACCAGTTTTTCTCTCTGGGGGTCAGCCTCCTGCTAATGAAAGCAATAGGCTGGTCATTACCATCAAAATTCAGTTGAGACAGAACAGCTCCCACACCCAACTCAGAAGCATCTGTTTGGACAATGAATGGCTTGGAGTAATCTGGACTCTTAAGGATAGGTGCTGGGCACATGGCCTGTTTTAGGTCATTGAATGCTTTCTGACAGCTTGCTGTCCACTGAACTTTCTTTGGCATCTTCTTGCTTGTCAGGTCATTAAGGGGGGTCACTATGGACCCATCATTTCTGACAAACTTTCTGTAATAACCAGTCAGGCCCAAGAAAGCTCGAACCTGAGTCTGGGTGATTGGAGGAGCCCAGTCCTGGATGGCCTGTATTTTACTCTCCAATGGCTGAACCTGGCCTCCACCTACAAGGTGGCCCAGGTATACAACCTGTGTCTGCCCTATCTGGCACTTGGTGGCCTTGATAGTGAGGCCTGCCTTTTGCAGGGCCTCTAACACTTTCCTCAGGTGGACCAGGTGATCCTCCCAGGTGGAGCTAAAGACAGCAATATCATCAAGATATGCCGCACAGAAGTCATCCAGCCCAGTGAGGACTTGCTTCACCAACCTTTGGAAGGTGGCAGGTGCATTTTTCAAACCAAAGGGCATTACCACAAATTGATAATGCCCACCAGGGGTAGAAAATGCTGTCTTGGGTTTGGCCTCCTCAGCTAACCTGATTTGCCAATACCCAGCTGTCAAATCAAATGTACTTAAGTATTTGGCAGAAGCCAATCTATCTATAAGTTCATCTGCTCTTGGTATTGGGTGGGCATCAGTCTTAGTGACTGCATTGAGGCCTCTGTAGTCTACGCAAAACCTCATCTCTTTCTTACCACCCTGGGTGTGAGGCTTTGGCACTAGAACTACTGGGCTAGCCCAAGGGCTATCTGAGGGCTCAATGACTCCCAGCTCCAACATTTTCTGCACTTCTGTTTTGATGCAGTCTCTAACATGATCAGGCTGTCTGTAGATTTTACTCTTGACAGGCAGACTGTCTCCAGTGTCAACATCATGGGTACACCAATCAGTTTGGCTGGGTGTCAGAGAGAACATATGTCTGAAGGATTGCAGAACTTGCCTGCAATCCTGTTGCTGATGCTCAGTGAGGCTGCCACAAAAGACAACACCATCTACTGATCCATCATCAGGATTCTGAGTGAGCAGGTCTGGGAGAGGGTCACTCTCTTCCTCCTGTCCCTCATCTGTGGCCATGAGCAAGCTCATGTCCTTCCTGTCAACATATGCCTTGAGCCTGTTTACATGGAGCACTCTGAGAGGGCTCCTGGGAGTTCCAAGGTCCACCAAGTAGGTAACCTCTCCCTTTTGCTCAATGATGGTGTGGGGCCCAGACCATTTGTCTTTGAGAGCTGCTGGGGCCACTGGCTCCAGCACCCACACCTTCTGTCCAGGCTGGTACACAGTCAGGACAGCCTTTTGGTCATGCCAAGCTTTTTGGAGTTCTTGGCTGGCCTCCAGGTTTTTAGATGCCTTTTCCATATACTCAGCCATCCTGGAGCGGAGACCAAGTACATAGTCCACTATGTTGGTTGCAGGCTTTTTGAGAGGTCTCTCCCATCCTTCCTTCACCAAACACAGGGGTCCTCTTACAGGATGCCCATACAGAAGCTCAAAGGGGCTGTAGCCAACCCCCTTCTGTGGGACCTCTCTGTAAGCAAACAAGAGGCAGGGGATCAGGACATCCCATTTTCTCCTAAGAGTTTCAGGTAGTCCATGAATCATCCCTTTGAGGGTCCTGTTGAATCTCTCAACAAGCCCATTGCACTGTGGGTGGTAGGGTGTGGTGAACTTGTAGTTCACACCACACTCCTTCCACATTGCAGTCAGATATCCTGACATGAAGTTTGTACCTCTGTCAGAAACGACCTCCTTAGGGAAGCCCACTCTGGAGAACACTCCAACTAGGGCTCTTGCCACTACAGGTGCTGTAGTGGTCCTAAGTGGAATAGCTTCAGGATACCTGGTGGCATGGTCCACCACCACCAGTATAAACTTGTGCCCTGATGCTGTCTGGGGTTCCATTGGACCAACAATGTCAATCCCCACCCTTTCAAAGGGAACCCCCACCACAGGTAGTGGTATGAGGGGGGCCTTTGTTGTGCCACCTGACTTACCACTGGTTTGCAAGTGACACAGGAGCGACAAAACTCCTTGGTATTCTCATTCATGTGGGGCCAGTGAAAGTGTGAGACAAGCCTGTCCCAAGTCTTTGTCTGACCTAAGTGACCTGCAAGGGGAATCTCATGGGCCAAGGTGAGAAGGAAACCTCTCAGAGACAAGGGGATGACCAGCCTCCTGGTTGCACCAGGCTTGGGGTCTCTTGACTCAGAGTACAGGAGTCCATCTTCCCAGTATACCCTGTGGGCACCTGTGGCATTCCCTGCAGCCTCAGCAGCAGCCTGCTGCCTGAGGGGTTCAAGGGAAGGGCAGTCTAACTGTGCCTTCCCCAGGTCTTCTCTGGAGGGTCCCCCTGAGCCCAGAAACTCAACTTGATCAAGTTCAAGCTCTTTAGGCTCAGTTTCCCTCAGCTCTCTCAGATCAGCCTCCTCAGAGACTTGATCCTCAACCAGGGGCAAGGGGGAAGGCAAAGCCTTAACCCTACTGCTCTTCTTCTTGGAAGGTGTCTGGTCCATTCTTTCAGGATCCAGCACCTGTTCAGTGGGGCATCTTCTGGCCTGTGACCTAGTCACAGCAAGCACATGTGCTGGCAAGCCTAACATTTCCATGTGAGTCCTCTGCTCCACTTCTGACCATAGTGATGACTCCAAATCATTGCCCAACAAACAATCAACTGGGAGGTCTGAACTGACTACAACTTTCTTTTGACCCTTCACTCCACCCCAGGAGAAAGCCACAATCACCATACTATGACTGGTAGTGACGTTGCTGGCATTGGTCACCAGGAAATCTGTACCTGGCATGATCTGTCCAGGGTCCACAAAGTTAGGTGTCACCATGGTGACACTGGCACAAGTGTCCCTATAGGCCTGAGCCATCTTGCCATTTATCAAAGGTGTCTGCCTGTATTTGCCCAAAGTATTGGGACTTATATCAGGGGATATATCCATATCCCCTGTACAGACAAGGACAGCCTGAGTGAGTGTGCCAACTAAGTTGTCAGACCCCTCAGTTCCCAAGGTTAACCCAACTAATGCCTTGGGAGGTACACTACCACTACTGACTGTACTAGGGGGTGCAGTTGCCTTAGGGGCTGTAGTGGTAGGAGTTTGTCCTCCTCTTTTGGTGCACTCACTAAACCAGTGAGACTTACTTTTACAGTACTGGCACCACCTTTTTGACTGGCCTTCTTGAGTCTTCTTCTTCTGGGAAGCCTGACCCCCACCCTCTTTGGTTTGTTGGGGACCTGGTGAAGACTTCTGGTCATTTTGTTCACTCTTAGCATTACCCTTCTGGTCTGCTTTCTTCTGACCACCCTGGTTCTGGTTCTGGTTCTGCTTGATCCTTGTTCTGACCCATTTGTCTGCCTTCTTTCCCAATTCTTGGGGAGAGGTCAGATCTGAATCAACAAGGTGCTGGTGCAACAACTGGTTCTGACAATTATTTAAAATTTGTTCTCTCATCATCAGATTATACAATCCTGTGTAATCAGTAACCTTGCTACCCAGCAACCAGCCCTCCAAAGCCTTAGTGGCACAATCCACAAAGTCAGACCAGTCCTGAGACTGAGTTTTCTGGGTGTCTCTGAACAGCAACCTGTACTGCTCAGTGGTTAAACCAAACCCATCAACCAGTGTATTTTTCAGGACCTGGTAATTGTTAGCATCCTCTACTCTTGTAGTGAGGAGCTTATCTCTACCTTTACCATCAAAGGAGAGCCACAGTATAGCTGCCCACTGACTCTGGGGAATGCACTGCACAGTGCAGGCCCTCTCCAAAGCAGCCATCCATTTCTGGATGTCATCCCCTTGCTTAAAGGGGGGCACTATCTTAGTCAGGTGTTTAGTATCTAAACCCTTCTCTCTATCTCTTGGGAGATTGCTGCCACCAGTGGGAGCTAACCCACTCATCTGCTGCTCTCTAGCAAAGGCAAGCTTCTCTTTGGCCAGGGCAAGTTCTTCCCTTTCAATCCTCAGAGTAGCCTGTCTCATCCTAGCTTCATGCTCCATTCTCTGAGGGGAAGTCAATCTCCTCTGGGGAGAGTTCCTTCTCCTCTGAGAAGAGGCATTAGAGTGCAGAGATCTATTGGAGTCCCTAGAAAGAGATCTATCTCTCCTAACTCCAAGGTTAAGCCTACTTAGGGTCAGTACTGGGGGTCCCCCAGATCCTAGCCCAAGCAAGTCTAAGTTGGCCCTAGTTAGCCTTCTGACTACCTCAAGACCTTTGTCTACCTCGTCCCCAGAGAGTTCCTCTTGATCCTCCTCCTCAACTGCATTGGCAGTGTTGGGGAGGTCTGGATCCCCAGAGGTACCCTCTAAGGCTGGCATATTCCCATCTAGCTGAGAAATCTTTCTCGCATCATAAGTCTCTAAGAGACCTATTAAAAAGGGAATGGTGGGGTTAGACCCCTGTTTCAGTTTCCTGGAGGTACACACTTGTCTCATCTCCTGGAAACTGAGAGCTGCATATCTTGATTTGACCCGTGGAGGGTCAATATCCACAAGGGAAGTCTCAGTAGATTTTCCTTGGGTAGACATGCTTTTCTAGTGAGGTGTAAGTGGTGCACTTACCTACACTATATGTTTGCCTACTGATCCCTTGCTAGAGTTGTAGTTTAGGGTGTGCTAGGCCCTAGGAGCTACAACAGCTGGTTCAGTAGAACTCAGAGTATTCTAAGCTAAGTTATATGTACCTTTAGTACTTATGTGATCTTTCACAAGATATTCTTAGGATATGTGTGGTAAAACAACAGCAAGCTCAAATCCCAACCGCTGCTCACCAATGTGAGAAGTTGGCCTGATGTGCAGTGTTCACTATTCTAGTGATCACTATATATCAGTCCAAACAACCCTTATTGATGATTGGTTGTAAGTCAACCTTATAGACCAGCTATCCTAGTAGCATGGATACGAGCAGTCTAAGGCTAAGACTCTAGAGGGCGTGTTAAGCCAGCTGTTTTACCATCACATTACCCCTTGAACACCAAGTGAAAGGACACCACACAAGTTGTTATGAAAATAAACAGTGTATTTATTTATAACAAGACTACCCTGGCTCTTTATGAGACAGGGAGCTAAGCACACAACAAAACTCTTATAAAAATACTTCAAGTCGCACAATTTACACAAATGCCCGAGGGGCACGAAAAACCATATACTCTAAAAGTGGAATGCGAATTACTAGCAGGTAAGTAACGATTCTCAGAGGCTTTAGAAACGCTAGGCCTACAATACTGAACACTCAGGTTAGGAGCAGGAGGCCTAGGGGCGCCACGTGCAGAGTGGGAACTCTCACGCGCAAGGCGGGAAAAAGCCTATGGAAGCTAGTATTCACAAAGTTAGTGTTCTCGGGCGAACCCGACTAGGTAGGTCAAAAACGAAAGTGGATCTGGACCCTTGGATAGTGAGGCTATGCTGAGGCACCGAAATGCCGAAGTTACCTAGCCCAGGGGCTGCAGCTGCATAGGTCTGAAAAGACGTCGGGATTCTTCGTTGACGAACCAGGAGCCTGAAGGAAAGGAGTTGCTGGCAGGCGACCAGTGAAGATTGTTCGAGTGATCCAAGCCTGGATCGAAGATGGATGACACCTGAAAGCAGAGGGGACCAAGTTCGTGACTACTAGCCAGTAGTCAAGTGGCACCAGGAGGGCACCGGATGGTAGTCACCTCAACTAGGTGAGTGGGTAACGCTGTGCTCTGCAGTCTCACGGACCAGGAGGCGTTGTCGGCGACCAGGATGGAGGTACGAGCTGTCCCACGATGGATGATGCTGTCGACGTCGCTGGACCCAGGATTGGGGCAACAAGTCTTGGCAAATTCAAGCCCACGCGGTGGACCTAAAATGGCGTCTGGAGTGGACCAGGAGGGTCCAGGGTGCTCCTCTCTTGGAAGGGAGCAAGGGCCAGTCTGGAGCAACCAGACCAGCAGCAGTGATGTCGTCGGGCGTCGTTAAGAAGGCCACAAGCCAGCGGGCTAGTAGCCAAACAACGCGGTGAGCAGCAAAAAGCAGAAGGGCCCCACGCAGATCGTGGAGATGCTGGGAGGCTGAACTTCGGTGCTGGGGCTGCCCAGGGTCGGGGCTTCTCGGACCCCAAAGCACTCACCAGAGGATCCCTCGGCGGTCGAGCTGGAAAGAAGTCGTGCAGTCTTGAAGATGGCCGGTCCCTCGAGGTCTCGTCGCACCCACGGTTCTCAGCTTAGCTGTAGAGGTGGGTAGAGGTCAGAGGTGCCAGGGAAGCCAGTTCTCGTCGAGCTGGGCAGTCAGATTCCGGAGGAAGGACTTGCAGCAGACCGCAGTGTTCTTAAGATGGTGCCTGCGGATGCAGGGTGACTACTCCTTAGTCACAAGGGAGAATCTTGAAGAAGAAATCTTGATGTCTTTTCGTAGAAAGTCGTGTCTTGATTCCAAAGATGATCTAATTTGGAAGGGGGCCTGCTCCTACCTTTATCTTGGAAAAGGGGGCTGGCACGCGACTAAGTCCTGCCCTATGGGTGGGACCAGGAGGGGGGTGGTTACACCCCTCTCCTTTGGCGGGCTTTCCCCAGCTCAGGGGCTGGTGTGACCCTGGAACTGGTTCAAGCCGGCCTATGCACAGTGAGCACCGGGGTGCCACTTGCAGTCACCTTCCTCTGTAGCCCTGCCTACCTGGAATACACAAAACCCTGTCTGGGACGGTGCTGGCACCGCCCCTGGCAGGAAACCCTTTGTCCTTGCCTCCTGCTCTGGGAGGACTCCCAGCAGCAGGAGGGCAGACTTGTGTCTCGGTGGCAGCATCCATTTTGTGGATGCTAAGGCTCTGTCTGACTTTAACCGGGGTTACAGGTTACATACATGTCGTGTCCCTCTAGAAGGGTGGAATGCTAACCCCGTCGCCAGAATTGGCGAGGGGTTAGTATTCCAATTCGTATGACACCTTACTCGACATGTTTTGATAAAGCGATACCAGAGTTGGCATATAACCGCGAGGATTATAATGCACTTAAGAGTATATGGTATGCGATATCATGGAAACGGCTAAGGGATGGATCCCGAAAGCCGCAGACAGGCTCAGCTCATGCCAGAGCACTATCTCACACGATTCCAAGCACTCTGCCTTCAGGATTGTTAAGGCCTGCCATAGGAGTGACTGATAGGAGATCTGTGTGTCCATTTAGGTTTAGACATAGGAATACTATATCTAAAGCAAAGGGTGATTACACCACCTTGCCCCAGCTGTCGTGCAGCCAGTTGTGTCAGATTTAGTTAGTCAGGCCAGGGGTGGCATAATACATGCTGCAGCCCCTGGGAGACTTCTGGGTGCACCTCAGCCCTGGGTACAGGGACTTGAGAGGGCCCAGTGCCAATTCAGTACCTGGGTACAATTTGGATTAGAGAGAACAGCTAGGATGTGGGTCTGATTAGCAGGCCCACAGCCAGGGAAAGTCGTAAACCAGTGAAGCAAAAAGCAAAAAATCTGGGTGATCATAGGATTGCAGACCCTACTCTCCTACATCGTCCTTCAATGATTTGCTCTTTTTAAGTGTGATTTGAGCCACATGAGCCTGTAAATGCACGTCCGTGGACAAAATGTGGCAGTTCTTTTTGAACATTCTTCTAATTTCCTGGGCCTGCCCAGAAAAAGTGGTTATAAATCTCACTGTTCCATCAGCACTCTCTTGTTTATCGGGATTGAGGAGTTCACTCCGTTTTACCTTCTCTACTCTGCTACTTGCTTCCCTGATGGTTTTCTCCTTATAGCCTCTCTCTTTAAAACGTGCCCACATGATCTTTCTCTCGGCCTCATAGACCTGTGCAGTACTACAGTTCCGTTTGGCCCGTAATAGTTCCCCATAGGGGATACTGGCGACCAAATTCCGTGGGTGGGAACTCCTGCCACATAAAATACTGTTCCCTGTAGGCTAGAAGCTAGGGTACCATCCTTAACCTTCACCAAGACATCTAAAAATGCAATCGATGTCTTACTGATTTGTTCAGTGAATCTAAGGTTACATGAGTTGATATTTAATTTCCCAACAAACTCTTTAGCTGACTCTACATCTCCTTTCCAAATTAAAAAGATACTGTCTATGTACCGCAGCCACAGGACCACGTTGTTCTCAAATTCTTCCGGATACCTGCTCCTCCCACCAGCCCATGAACAAGTTTGCATAGCTGGGGGCTAAGCAGGTGCCCACCGCGGTGCCCTGTGACTGCCTGTACACTGAGTCAGCAAAGATGAAAAAATTGTTGGTGAGACAAAACTGAATCATCTCAACCAACATCTTAGAATGGTAAAGTAGGGGGATAGATCTTGTTTTAAGAAAATGTTCCACAGCCTGTAAACCCATTCTGTGTTCACTACTTGTGTCAAGGCTGCAAACGTCAAGAGTAACAAGAGTATACTGTTTATCCCAATTAATGCCATCTATACTAATCAGGAAGTGGGTTGTGTCTTACAAATATGCCGGGAGTGCCATAACAAAAGGTCTTAAATAGTGGTCAATGTAATGTGATGTATTCTCCAGAAGAGAACCCATAGATGAAACTATAGGTCTCCCTGGGGGGTTATAAGCATTCTTGTGAAGTTTAGGCAGCAAGTAAAGAATGGGAGTTTTTGGATGCCCACATCGTAGGTAGTTATATTCCTCCCATTCAATCAAGCCTTTCTCTCTGCATTCAATCAACATTTGTGCAAAACATAAATAAAAACATTTCAAGGGTAACATGGGACTTAAATAACCCGCATATCATTATACCAGAGCTCAGCTCACTGGAGGGCTTAATTTAAGAATGTACCAAATTTAAGAGAGCAGTAAATGCAATTAGTTACATTGTCACGCAAGCCAGGAGTATTGGCAAAATAAAACCGGAGCTCCGTGAAAAAATAGGTAAAAAGCGGTACCATAAATGTAAACGTAGAGCTGTGATGCAAACAATAATTGTCCCATTAAAATGCAAGGGGATAAGGAGGGTTTTAATATGAAAGGTTTAACCACAGCCCCATAAAAGTCAAAGAACATTAAAGTTTGGTGTTGAATGTCCAAATAAATGGGAAAAAAATCAGTCCGAGTAGGACTTTGAAACAAATTAGTTGAAACGAGAATTGCTCGGATACGAAGGTGTATGGAATCAGAATGTATTACGATGTGTCGCTAAATTGCCGCTATCACTACATCACAATATTGTAAATATTGTAGACACATCTATTGTATTGATAACTACATCATCCATAATCCTTAGCAACGAAATAGGAAGTGACATGGGTAGTCACATGTTTGGTGTACCATTTTTTATAGGATGGTTCAAATGTTACGAAATATCTACCGTGAGCAAGTTACCTGTGGGTAGCGAAACACGTCGGTATTTGTCAATGCTGGAGACTGCTGGTCAAAATTAAATAGAAACTGAGAAGATATGAAGATCCTGCGAGTGCGTACTTTATTCCTGAAAGGGAGTTCTGGTGGATTACTTTCGGCGAGGCTCTGCCGATAAGTACAGCAGACATAAGAATGGCCAGGGGTCTACGCGTGCAAGCCAAGTTGTGTAAAAAAAAAAATATATATATATATATATATATATATATATATATATATATATATATATAGTTAGGCTCCAAACTTCATCGCAGGCAACATCGGAGACCAAACGGACACTTGGATACGCTGTAAGTTGCTGGTGATATGACTTTTATTTATAAATTAAATTACTCCGTGCAACGTGGAAAGACGCGTTTTGGTGTATCCCAGTCGCCTTGTTCACAAAAATGCTAATCAAGTGATTCAATCAAATATTTAAACCCACCCAGACCATCACATGGTGAGCTGTCACCTGACTGATGATGAACATAATAAACAGACTACACACGGGAAGCATAGTTCATCTCAGGGCACTGGCAACATCATAACGAAAAAATATACAATGAAGTACATTTTGTCAATAGTAAATGCTCAATGTGACAGCACAAAAACTGTAACCACGTCATTAAATATGATCATGCTTTGAAACAAAAATTACTGTACACATACTTAAATTGATAGAATAAAAGCACGATCCCAAATTTATACTCCTACTACAATTAACATGTAACTCGTAGGTGTATAGACAAGAAAATACACAACACCATATATGCTATGGTTGCCCTGCCTTTGACTGACAGCCACTAAGTGAATAAAGTGCAAGTGTTACAAAAATCTCGTTAATTCCGTCGGGGACAATAAATTTAAACTAATAAATATTATAGAGAGAGAAAGCAAGCAGTGGCTATTATGTTATATATGTTTCAAGTTGGATGTAAAAAATTGGAGCGTAAATGGCGGCAGACATACGATATCGATTCTAAAGCAACTTACAAGTTGGCGCTGAATACATTTCAAAAACTTAAACGCTCTACGATGAGAAGTTACTTTTCTCAACTAATTAGTAACGCCGAGAATTCCACTAAATCCCTTTTTAAAATTGTGAAGGATTTTGCTAATCCTCCTGCCTTGACGACTCCCTGCCCGCCTAGTCAGACATTTTGTGATGATCTCGCTGACTTCTTTCAGGAAAAAATTATTAAATTAATTGCCCCTTTTGAACCAGGTCCGTCTCCTCCTTTATTACGCGACACCACCGAGCCTCAGACAGGTCTATTTAATTCCTTTGAAGAGCTTAGTCTTGAGTTGGCCACTAAACTATTTATCCAAGGTAATTCCGGATCTCCCCTAGACCCGGTTCCCGCGAAGGTGATGGGCAATCTTGCCCCTGTCCTGATCTACCTGCTCCTTTCCATCTGGAATTCTTCGCTAAAATCTGGTCTTTTTCCCTTGGCATGGAAGCAGGCTATGCTGGTTCCCATCCTGAAAAAAACCACTGCAGATCCCTTACAACCTTGTAATTACCGTCCGATCTCCCTACTGCCTAAACCTGCAAAGATCCTGGAAAAGACGGCTCAGTACCAACTGGCTAGCTATTTAGAAGCTAACAAACTGCTTCACGACTCTCAGTCGGGTTTTAGAACCGGCTATAGCACTGAGACCGCTCTTCTTGAGGTGTCGGAGACCATTCGCGAGTGTGTGGACAGGGGCGAGGAGGCCATGTTAGTCCTCCTCGACCTGTCCGCCGCTTTCGATACGGTGTCCCACGAAATCCTCCTTGACCGTTTACGACAAGTGGGCATCGGCGGTAAGGTCTTGATGTGGATTAGATCTTTTATTACCGGCCGGACACAGAAAGTGTTTATCCGTCCCTTCGAATCTGAGGCCAAACCTCTGCTGTGTGGAGTACCTCAGGGCTCTGCCCTGAGCCCTTTATTCTTTAATGTTTACTTGGGCCCTCTTGCTAGGGAGGTGGAATCTTGGGGGGTCAGAGTGATCTCCTATGCTGACGATACTCAGCTGGTATTTTCATTCCGAGATCACTCTGACTCCACTTTTTCCAATTTTCGGAACTGTCTCAGTAACATTTGTTCAAGGATGACCGCAAACCATCTTGTTTTAAATACCGACAAAACCGAGGTTTTGTTTTTTAATCAAAAAACTCCACTTCCCAGCTCCTTGTGGTGGCCATCTGTACTGAACCCTCCCCCTATCCCCGCCCAGACGGTGTGCAACCTTGGTTTTCAATTTGATACTGCCCTATCTTGTAAAGCCCAGATTAACAAAGTTTCTTCAGCCTGCTTCGGCAAACTCCGTATGATAAGGAAAATCTTTCCTTATCTTCCATTAGATTCTCGGCAGACCGTTGTTCACGCTCTGATCACGTCGCATCTAGACTATGCTAACAGTCTCTATGCTGGCGCTCCCCGCTACCTCACAGATCGTCTACAAACAGTACAAAATGCCGCGGTCAGACTAATTGGAAATATTCCGTTTCGCCATTCGGTATCTTCTTACCGTAACAAACTTCATTGGCTCCCCATTTCCCACTGTATTCAGTTTAAGACCCTTGTCCTGGCCTTCCGCGCTCTTAACAATCTTGGCCCGGTTTATTTGCAAAGAAGACTTAAACTTTCTCAATCGGTCAGAACGTTGAGATCCAACAGCCTCCGCCTCCTGGTTGTACCTAGATTTCGCCGCTCCAGGAGCGGTGGCAGAGCCTTCGGAGTAAGTACGGACAAACTTTGGAACAGTCTTCCCCAGGACCTGAGGTTTACCGAGACGGAATCTCTGTTCTGACGTAAACTCAAAACTTGGTTGTTTACCTCCCTTTAATCTGTACTTACTTTTCCAGTTTGCAATCTGTTAGCGCCAGGACATCCCCGCATGGGGGTAGCTGTGCGCTTTATAAGCTTCTTAAAATAAATAAAAAATAAAATAAAACTAGTCAAAAAAGCCAAAATACATAAAAGTTCCTTAATAGCAAAATCATTTGATGCCAACATAAATCAGGGGAGCCCCCCTGACTATCTGACTCAAGAAATCCCCCTTGAGTGGCACTAATAAGGCATCGAACATAAAACCTCAGTAGCCTGAATCATACACGTCTAAACCCAAATGACAATTCCAATGCTGAAAGTCTGTGCAAAATGCGCTAATTAATAGCATAAACACACCCATTCATATCATAAATATAAATAAATGGTAAAATACATAAAAACCGGTCACATTGCAAAGACTAAAAACACTAAAAGCATTGGGACTATGAATGTAGTGATATTAAGATAAAATGGATAGAGAACTAAAGTGCATTCAGATTGTAAACAAGATCAGAGTACTCACCGGACAAGTAAAATTAATGATCTAAAGATAATAGTGCAAATCATCGCAAATATTGAGCCCTCTAGGAGTCTTAGTGTCGAGCTCAATAATATATTTGGGGCCTCATTTATGAGTCCTTGCGTCTCTTGTGCGCTGCCGGTGAGTCACTTTTTGTGACGCACCAGCGGCGTAAAAAATGTGCCTTGTTGCACCATATTTACAAAGTGACGCATCTAGGTAGACGCGTCACTTTGTAAACCCCTGCGCCATATTATGGTATAATGCATGCAGGGTGGGCGTTCTGACGCAAGTAACCCTCATGGAAGTGACGCAGTGAAATCTATGAGATTTCACTGCGTCACTTCTAGGACGCAAATGCGTCAATATCTTATGCCTGCCTCATGGCAGGCATGAGACTGACGCAGGCAGATTTCACATGGAACTTGCCAATGTGTAATGATCCATTGCTGGAGTTTCGTCACTTTTGTGACACACTCCCGCAATGCATTATTTTGCGCCTACAGTTACGTCAGAAATACTGACATATCTGTAACTCCTTGCTACACGATGCGTCATACTGTAAATATGATGCAACATTAGTGTCACAAAGAGGGCGCAATTAAAAGTGGCGCATCGCTGTTTTCTCGCAGCGATGCGTCACTTTTCATAAATGAGGCCCTTGGTCTCTAACTGTCTCAGGATCTTCTCCCTATTGCCTCCCTGTTTGTTCTGTGGGACACTATCTATTACAAAATATTGGAGTACATTAAGATTATTATTGTGCTTCATTTGATGTGTCTGGCAACAGGGTAAGTGGGATCCGAGTTCACAATTGCCCGAAGATGTTGCAAAATGCGTGACAAGACCTTAAGTTTCGTGCTACTGTAATCCGCAGATACATTTGGGAACATACACTGCGTAGTCAGTACGGCAAGTATAATGTCCAGTCATTTTGAGTGGGACATCAGAAAAAGCAGTGGTATAAATATTAGTATTTACCCCAAACTTGCAAGCACGGCGGCACGTGCTACAGTTTAAAAAACCTTTCTTGGGGAAAAGCCAACTGCTTTTATTGTAGAGTTCGTGATTAAGGGTTTTCTTCCCGAAACGCGTCGAGTTTTGACTTTGTTGCCATCAGTCAAATAAAACGTATTTGATGCACTTTGGAGTCCGTGCTTGCATACTTCCCTTATGACATAAGGAATCGGAGTGTGAGTGATTTGATATATATATAAAACGAACGAAATGCATAAGGAAAAAGCCACATGCTGTTCGACAAAGAAATAAATACCTGCAAAACAGCAAAGTCTAGTGTGCGACTCGTCTTTTCTTCGTGAGGGGGAGCTTTGGAATATATATCTATATCTATATATCTATATATATATATATAGATATATATATATATATATATTCACTGAAAAAAACATAGGTTTCAGGCATGTTATAGTTAGAAATTAGCATTTAAAAAACCATAGGTTTAAAACATGTTATAGTTAGTTGGACATTTCACTCGTACAAAACCATAGAAATTCCCCTGTTATAGTTAGTTCAGCTAATTATAACTCGCACCCCCGCAATGCACTGCTGATGACATCACATATGACATGCTCTAGAATGGTTCCGCTCCTTTCTGGAGGACAGAGCATTCAGGGTCTCAGCCCCACCATTTCTCTCACAGTCCCACTCCATCGGGCAGGGGGTCCCTCAAGGCTCTGCACTCAGCCCATCCCTTTTCAACCTATATGTACAGCCTCTCGCGGCTGTAGCCAGAGAATGGGGCCTGTCGCTGGTGTCTTATGCTGACGACACTCAGCTGGCTGTCACTCTTACTGAGGGTCCCTCCACCTCTGCAGCAAGGTTCAGGGATGGGCTGGCAGCGGTAGCCCAATGGATGACAGACAATTGCCTACAGCTCAACGCTGGCAAAACGGAGGTGCTGCTCCTCGGTAAGAACACCAGTCACTGGAACCAACACTGGTGGCCATCTTCACTGGGCCCTGTCCCTCTCCCCAAATCATTGGTCAAAAACTTGGGCGTATGGATGGACTCATCACTCAACTTTCAAACCCACACTAAAAGAGTAGCGGCCACCTGTGTGGGCCTGATGAGAAGCCTTAATCCCATACTCGGATTTTTTGATCCCAAGGTCCGCCAAATGATCATCCAAGCTACAATTCTGTCTCGCATAGACTACGCAAACGTCTTACTCTTGGGCGCCAATAAAGCAGAGATTGCCTGTCTGCAGCGCATACAGAACACCGCGGCAAGAACCTTGGTCGGACTTCCTCGCAGATGTTCGGCCAGGGCCACAATCCGTAAACTTCATTGGCTGCCTATCGAATCCCGAATGAAATTCAAAGCTCTCGTCATGATCTTTAAAATCCTCAAGACGGGCCGCGCAGAAATCCTCCGGCCTCTCCTTACACCGTATGTTCCACAGCGCAATCTGCGCTCACTTGGACAACAACTGCTGAAGATCCCTTTCACAAAGCTGGCTCGCACTGGCGGACGCTCCTTCCGAGTATTAGGAGCCAAACTTTAGAATAACCTGCCCCTGAGCATCCGCTCATTGGAAAATCTATACGCCTTCCGAAGAGCTGTGAAAACCCACCTATTTCCTCCCCTCTAGGCCCTTGCCGAATCTCTGCCCTCAGGATGTTATGTGGATTATTAGCGCCGGGACGCCCCTTTGCTGGGGCAGCTGTTTGCGCTTTACCAATATCGTAACATAACATAACATAACATTCATGACATGGTCAGTGACATCACTGATGACATCTGAAATGACATCACCGATGACATCACTGATGACATCATCCAGTGAATGTGTGTTTCTATAAAGTTTCAATATGTATGATATATATATACCTAGGTGTATTGAAGAATGAGTGGGTGTATAAGTGTCTGGATGGTGGATTTAGTACGTGTGTGACTGACTGTTTAAGTGAGTGATTACATGTGTCTTACTGAATGCACGGGTTAGTAACTGATAGAGACATTCACACAGTTTAGTTTGTCAGTTGGTGTGTAAGCGGTTTCATGGGTTGGTGAGTAGCAAAATGAGGATCTATATGAGCTATTGATTGGTAGTCTGAGTATCTGTAAGGGTGCCTGGGTGTGAGTGTGGGTGCCTGGGAGGTGTGTGAGGCTGTGCATAGATGTTTGAGTGGTTGATTCACTGTGTGTATGTGTTCAAGTGTGCATGTGGAAACAGCTGTATGGGTGGATCAGTGTCTGTATGGGTGTGTTACTGAGTGAATGTCTGTCTCCGTGGTACATGTCCAAGTAACTGCATATGTCAAAGGCAGTGTATGTGAGAGTTGGAGTATATAAATTACGTATCATCACTAGCGGCATCATTTCGTCCGACCGACGTCCCACTAATCGGAGCACTCCCCCCGCCAAACTGGCTAAGATCGATACCACCATCCGGGTGTTATAGCTGAACACCCGCTCCCTGGTAAAACACCAAGCCGACATCTTTATCCTTCTTTCCACCGAGAAGCCGGACGCTCTCCTGATTACCGAGACCTGGTTGACTGCCGAATCTCTCCCTGACATCCTGGCGGCCCTCCCCCCAGACTACTACATCCTTCGTGCCGACCGCCCAGGCAATCGCCCTGGGGGCGGGGTGGCTGCCATAATCTCTAAACGCCTCAACTTCATTTCAACATCTTCCCTCTCCCTCTCGGGAGTAGACAATTTAATCTTTAGTCTAAAAACGGACATAGAAGCCTTAACACTCCTTCTCCTTTATCGTCCTCCCCAACCTATGCCCTCATTTGCGGCCTCCCTGACCGAACAGCTGATCAACTTACTCACTTCTAGCCCAAGATTCGCCCTTTTCGGCGACCTCAATTACTGGTTCAACGACGCCAACGCCGGGCCCTATGCCTCAGAGGTTTTCGAGGCTCTCACTAGCCTCAACCTTACTCAACAAATCACTTCACCTACTCATATCAAGGGCCACACTATGGACCAGATCTGGACTAAAAATCTGACTCTCTCTCCCCCATCCGTTTCCCCTTGCACCTGGTCAGACCACTACTTAATCGATACCACTCTCACGTCAGTGGCAGAACCCCCGCCCCTCTAATGGGCGGCGGCCTTTCACGCAAATGGAGCTCTTACGACTCCCACGACTTCCTTGCAACTCTATCTGACACTCGGCCGGCCCTCAACCCGCAAACCAACATTGACAAGATGGAAAGCGATATCGGCACTTGGCTGAAGTCAGCCAGTGACCAATTTGCTCCCTTAACCAAATTTCCTCCGACCAGACACCACAACTCCCACAGATGGTTTACGGACGACCTCAAAAAACTCAAACTGAAGACTCGCCAGCTGGAAAGGACATGGCGACGCAACTACTTTGAGTCAGACAGACTGCAATACACCCTACCCGTAGAGATTACAAAACCGCTATCTCCTCAGCTAAATCAGCTCACTTCTCTTACCGAATCCCATCCGCGGACAACAAATCAAAGGAAGTTTTTAAAATCATGAACGAACTTACCTCCAATGACAGAACTCTCCCAGGGCAAACCCCCACCCAAGGAACCTGCGATGCTCTCAATCTCTTTTTTATTGAGAAAATCAATAAAATCAAAGCCTCGATCCCCACCTCCCCTCAGACTACTGTTTGCGATACCCCCCCCAATTACTCCTCCGTCTTCACCGAATTCCCTACCCTCACACCTGACTCCTTGATGGAGCTCGCGTCCCGGGTAAAATCGGGCTCTCCGAACGATGGCTGCCCTCCTCCGATCCTTCGGAGCATCTGCCACTCTCTCCCTGAATGCATCCTACCTCTGCTGAACGGTTCGCTTAGCACAGGTCTTGTTCCCAGCACCTTCAAAGAGGCCATTCTAGTCCCACTATTGAAGAAACCTGGCGCCGACCCAGAAGAACTGTCCAACTACCGCCCTATCTCGCTCCTCCCCTACTTCTCTAAATTAATCGAAGCGCATACCACCCGATGCCTTTCCAACTTCATCGAGACCTCATGCTACCTGGAGCCCAACCAGGCCGGCTTCAGGCCAGCCTTCTCCCCTGAGGCTGTCATCTTGTCTGTCCTCGACACGCTTAGGAGGAACGCCGACTCTGGGACCCCCCAGGCCCTTGTACTCCTTGATCTATCGGCCGCGTTCGACACGGTTGACCACAACATCTTGCTTCACCGTGTCGAACCGGCTGGCATTCAGGGCCCTGCCCTTAGCTGGATTCAGTCTTTCCTGACTGGCAGAACACAAGCCGTCCGCTTGGGGCCCTACACGGCGCCCAAAACCCCCACGTCATGTGGAGTCCCCCAGGGCTCCTCCCTGTCACCTTTACTGTTCAACCTTTACCTCCGGCCCCTAATCCACTCACTTCGAAACTGGGACATCACAGTCTATAACTATGCCGATGATCTGCAGATCATCTTCCCACTTAACTCTCCGAATGCTGTGGATAACTTCCACTCCGCCATGCTTCACATTCAGGAATGGATGAACTGTAACCAACTGAAATTAAACCCTGGGAAAAGAGAGCTCCTCCTCCCGGGCTCTAGCCCCTCCTCCTGGGGAACCCAGTTCTGGCCCACTGAACTGGGCCCTCCTCCGACTCCCGCGAAATCTGTGAAGAGCCTCGGCGTGACCATCGACTCCGAACTCTCCCTCCGATCTCAAGTTGGTTCTGTGATTTCATCTTGTTCATTCCAACTCCGAAAGATTCGGAAGGTCAGCCACCTACTTCCTCCAGTTGCTCTGATCCAAGTAATCCTCTCCCTTGTGCTCTCCCGCTTGGACTTTTCCAACTCCATCTATCACGGACTTCCTAAATCACTTCTCCATCGTCTCCAGGCAGTCCAGAACCAAGCAGCACGCCTCATCCACAAATCCCCCAAATGGCAATCGGCGAAACCCCTGCTGAACAAACTGCATTGGTTGCCTATAGAACAACGAGTGGCCTTCAAGCTGGGCTGCCTCACGTTCAAGGCTCTCCACCAACCCAGCCCCGCTTTCCTAACCTCACTCATCAACCCCTACCGCCCAAACCGCAACCTGCGCTCTGCCCATCTTCACACGCTTGTTGTACCCAGAACCAGAACAATTAAATTCGGTGGCCGCAGGTTCGCCTTCCTAGCCCCGAAGCTCTGGAACCCTCTCCCCTTGACCATCAAATCTAGCAGCTCCCTTCTTCATTTCAGGAAGCAGCTTAAAACCTTCCTCTTCCCCCCACCCTGCTAATCCTGCACAACTTCCAGCCAGTGTTTTACCTCTGTCCTATAGCGCCAGGAAACCCATGGTGTCAGCGCGCTTTACAAATCTCATATAACATAACATAACATAACATGTGAGAGTCAGTGATTGTGAGAGTGTCTGTATAGATGAGTGTTTAATTGTATATGTGGCTGTATAAGAGAGTAATTATGTGTTTGTTTCTGTTTGAATAAGTGATCTGTTGTGTGTATAACTCTATAGGTCAGTAAATGGTAGTGTGATTGATTCTTTGCATGACTGACTAGGTGTGTGAGTAACTCCATGAATGATTGGCACTTTCTGAGTGTCTGTATAGGTGTATGAGTGACTGCATGTATGAGGGACTGTATGAGGAAGAAGTATGACGGTATTGATGCCACAGTGCACCACGTCGGGCAGGTAGGATTTCCATGCCTTGCCCCCGCCAGAAAGGATTCCTATGCTTAGGAGGTTTAAGCGGTTGGGGACCGGAGGAAGCCCCGCTGCTCAAGTGTGCTTTTGGACATTGGGGCTATTCACAGACTTTGGAGCATAATTCTTCTTCCCCACTTTACTCCTGCGATACCTACCAGAGTTTTGCTATTGCATGCTGGAACTTGTAGGTGCTGACCACCAGGCGGACTACAGGAGGTATATGCATTGTGATGACATCAGTGTGGGAGGAGCTGCGGTCTATGAATGAGGAGAAGGCAGGACACATAAACCTTGACTCACACCCGTTTCCACAAGCACTTGCACCTGGCGCTGAAGAGGCAGACCACACCGAAATGCATCCGCCATAGAGGGTGACAGATTTCTACTCTGTTTGTGCAGCTCATTAAAAGCACTTCCGAAATTTTCCTCAGTTGTGGCCTTTCTCTTTCTTCGAAGGAGCTACGTTTGGCTATATATCTCTCTATCTCTCTCTCTCTCTCTCTATATATATATATATATATATATATATATATATATTCACTGAAAAAAACATAGGTTTCAGGCATGTTATAGTTAGAAATTAGCATTTAAAAAACCATAGGTTTAAAACATGTTATAGTTAGTTGGACATTTCACTCGTACAAAACCATAGAAATTCCCCTGTTATAGTTAGTTCAGCTAATTATAACTCGCACCCCCGCAATGCACTGCTGATGACATCACATATGACATCATTCATGACATGGTCAATGACATCACTGATTACATCTCAAATGACATCACTGATGACATCATCCAGTGAATGTGTGTTTCTATAAAGTTTCAATATGTATGATATATATATACCTAGGTGTATTGAAGAATGAGTGGGTGTATAAGTGTCTGGATGGTGGATTTAGTACGTGTGTGACTGACTGTTTAAGTGAGTGATTACATGTCTTACTGAATGCACGGGTTAGTAACTGATAGAGACATTCACACAGTTTAGTTTGTCAGTTGGTGTGTAAGCGGTTTCAGGGGTTGGTGAATAGCAAAATGAGGATCTATATGAGCTATTGATTGGTTGTCTGAGTATCTGTAAGGGTGCCTGGGTGTGAGTGTGGGTGCCTGGGAGGTGTGTGAGGCTGTGCATAGATGTTTGAGTTGTTGATTCACTGTGTGTACGTGTTCAAGTGCGCCGTTTGGAAACAGCTGTATGGGTGGATCAGTGTCCGTATGGGTGTGTTACTGAGTGAATGTCTGTCTCAGTGGTACATGTATAAGTAACTACATATGTAAAAGGCAGAGTATGTGAGAGTTGGAATATATATATGACTATATGTGAGAGTCAGTGATTGTGAGAGTGTCTGTATAGATGAGTGTTTAATTGTATATGTGGCTGTATAAGAGAGTAATTATGTGTTTGTTTCTGTTTGAATAAGTGATCTGTTGTGTGTATAACTCTATAGGTCAGTAAATGGTAGTGTGATTGATTCTTTGCATGACTGACTAGGTGTGTGAGTAACTCCATGAATGATTGGCACTTTCTGAGTGTCTGTATAGGTGTATGAGTGACTGCATGTATGAGGGACTGTATGGGTGAATGAGTGGATGTGTGTCTAGACCTAGGAATCAGTGAGTGTGTATGTAGTAACTGGTATTGGTGTGTTGATGGTTTAGAAAATGATACTCTATATTTTAGAGTGGATGTATCAAAGGTTATATTAGAATGTGAGGAGGAGCATCATATTTTCAAGTGGATGATGTCATCAGTGATGTCATTTGAGATGTCACTGCCCATGTCATGAATGATGTAATATATGACGTCATCAGCAGTGCATTCCGGGGCGCGAGTTATAGTTAGCAGAACTAACTATAACAGGGGAATTTCTATGGTTTTGTACGAGTGAAATATCCAACTAACTCTAACATGTCTGAAACCTATGGTTTTTTCAGTGAATTTTTAAGGTTTTTTGAATGTTAATTTCTAACTTTAAAATGCCTGAAACCTATGTTTTTTCAGTGAATTTCAAAGGTTTTTTAAATGCTAATTTCTATCTATAACGTGCCTGAAACCTATGGTTTTTTCAGTGAATTTCAATTTTTTTTAATGCTAACTTCTAATTATAATGTTCATTTAACCTATAGTTTTTTCCCACATCCAATAAGGACACAACACCCACTGCTACCGACCTCAGGACCTCCCCCCCGTACCACCCCTCTCCCTACCACAAAGGCAGTGCAGAACAGGACAGCGAACGCTCCAAAAACGGCATGGTCCCACAGCCATATAATAGCTCAATGTTGGGAAATGTGGCAATCGTTTTTTTGAGTACATTTGAATGTTTTTTTCAAATACTAATTTCTACCTTTAATGTTCCTGAGACCTATGTTTTTTGTGAATTTCAAAGGTTATTTAAATACTAATTTCTAATTATAATGTTCATAAAACCTATGTTTTTCTCAGAAATTGTGAAAAAAGTGATATTTTGTAACTTTAATATCTTAAAAATACTTTTTGTAATTTTTTTATTTGTTATTTAAACTATATAATGTTTTCTTGTTCTTTAAATATTAAACAACTACATACAGTATGAAATGGAGCCCAGCCTGAGCCACATCTGAAGACCAGCACATGTCATAGACCTACGTCAAGCTGCTTCGACACCCAAGAAAGCCACGACACCCACCACCACCCCCAGGACCTCCCTCGCCCCCTCCCACCAAAACAGCGCAGAACAAGACAGCCAACTTTCCGAAAACAGCATGGCCCCTCAGCCACACAATAGCTGAATATTGGGACAGGTGTGAACAAACTATATGTGAAGGAAGCAATTCACCCATGAATAACAATGCACACAATGCAAAGTGTAGCGGTGATGTGACTGATGGACACATTTCAGTATGCAGAAGACACACCTCTCCATGTGCACAAATACTACTAGTGCTTATAGCGTTGTGCACCGTGAACCCAACCATGTTAGGTCAAACACTAGGGAAGATCTCAGTCATGTAGCTGTGTCGTCCCCCCTGTAAGCAACGGCGTGACCGGAGTGGGCTGGTCCGAAGTACATCACTTCAGCGTAGGAGTGTGAATAAATAGGCCGGAGCTCTGGGAGTGGTTCACTTGTGGGAAGGCCAAAGCGTCTGCCAGGGCGGCGCCCCTCGCCCTGCCACGAGGCCGCCGTCGTGACCGTCAGCCTACTCAGCCGATCGCTGGCTTCTGCCACACAGGCCCCCAGCGGCAACGCACCGCGGACTTATGTCTGTACAAATTACTGCCTTCGATATACACTGCGGACAGCAAGGGTCACAATTCAGATTGAGTCGCAATTACAGCTTACGCAGTCCAGTAGGCAACAGACATTGCTCAAGTCAACAACACATGGCTGTGGGCCCTTCATGACCGCTGCCTCCAGCCTACACTGCGGTGAGTAGGGCTCACAATGCAGATCGAGTCGCAATTCAAGATGACGCAGCCCAGTAGGCAACAGACATTGCTCAACTCAACACCACATGCCTGTGGGCCCTTCCTTACCACTGCCTCCTGCCTCCACTGCGGTGAGTAAGGCTCACAATTCACAGTGACTCGCGATTGCAGATGACGCAGTCTAGTAGACAACAGACATTGTTAGCAGTACAGCCTGCCCGGACGACTCATCATCGGCACAGTAGATCCCACATGTGGTACTGTGTGTGTCCTGAGTCCTAAATGGCAGTGACCCAAAATATGTGGCACCGACCACAGCACCAGACTTTCTTCGATCAGTGAGGTATATTTCCGTATGCAAGATCGGCGACACGTGGTGCCACTAACCCTGTTCAAGACAAGCCGATCCCACATGTGGAACTGTGTCCTGAGTCCTGAATGGCAGTGACCCGAAGTCCGTCGCAGCAACCACAGCACCAGACTCCCTTCGATCAGTTAGGCGTATTTCCATATAGAAGACCGGCGACACGTGGTGCCACTAAACCTGTACAACGCAAACTAATAGTTGGTGGTAAATAACGAATCTTTAAAGCCCTGTTGCACTGTTTACAGATTTGGGCTCCTATCACCAGATGGTTAGAAAAGACTGTCTAGTACGTCTAGATAACATTTTTCTCTTTTTTTCTTTTACCTCTATTGCTGTTGCTCTTGCGTGTTACCTTGTTCTCCAATTCTTATTTCCCTTTTCCCTTTCTGCTTTTAGATATCTAAGAATGAACTACTGTGCTGGATGTTTAATAATGAATTGTATAGATAAAACTATGGGGGTCATTAGAATGGCGGGCGGACTTTGTTCCGCCGGCCATCCTATCATGAAATGGGACCGGCAGCCATAAGGGCGGGGGTCCCATGGGGGCCATTACTGTGGCGGGCGCATCCAGCATTCCTGACATTGTGGCCGGCGGTGCACTTAGCACCGCCCGCCACAATGCCATGAAGGAATGTTGTGCATGGAACTGCAGGGGGTACCTGTTCACCCCCACCCTCAGAGTCCCTGGGGGCCCGCAATGGGCCCCCGCTAGCAATTCCCACATGCCTGCCACGGAAAGGCATGTTTCTGCCCCCATAGTAATATGGCTGGCGCTGTCTAACAGACACCGCCACCATATTAAACTCTTTTCCGCCCGGTCGACTTGTCGACCAGGCGGAAAAACAGCGACAGTCTTTCCGTCCGCCGTGGTTCCGTCCGCCATAGTAATATGGCGGGGGGAAATGGGTGGCGGGCGGGGTCGGATCTCGGGAGGATCGCCACCGCCATATTCCGGTTTGCCTGTGTGAAGGGCTTTGTGCGTAAGGCAGACTGTTCTGAAGCGGGCTCGCATTTCAATTGGGAGCCATTTTAGTTCTCTGAGTGCGGGCGAGATGTGTTCGAATTTCTTAGTTCCGGTGACCATTCTGGCTGCTGCATTAAAGATTGTTTTAAGGGGGGGCGAGGTGGGATTTTGCTGTACCAGTCAGGGCAGCAATCCCATAATTGAGTCTGGAGAGCACCAGTGCTTGGATGGCTTGTTGAAGGTCCTTTGGTGGGAGGAAGGTTTTTATTTTGTGTAGTAATTTCAAATTGAGGAAGGCACTTTTGGCGGATCTTGTAATGTGTTTGTTTATGTCCAGTTTCGGGTCTAGGGTGATACCTAGAGATTTTAAAGAATCCGCCAGGGTGAGGTTACCATTTGAGGGCGTCGATAGCTTTGAGCCATTCTGCAATTTGGGGATATTATTCTTTGTTGGAGATGAGGAGTATATCCGTTTTCTCTTGATTGAGTTTTAGGTGGTTACTTGAGAGCCAATGTTGTACCTCTCTGAGCGTGGCGTTGAGTCTCTGGATGTTGTCAATGGAGGTGGTTTCCAGATATAACTGCGTGTCATCCGCATATAGGTGGAAAGGATTGTTGGATTTTCTGAGTAAAGTGGTAAGGGGTTCAATTTAAATGTTGAAAAGCTGAGGAGAGAGCACTGACCCTTGTGGAACACCCCTGTTAACGGGGTCGAGGTCAGACTCGAAGTTTTGATTTTTATTCTTTGTGAACGGTTATGGAGAAAGGAAGAGAACCAATGGAGGACCGTCTCTTCAAGACCAGCCCTTTCTTGTAGAACCTTGATGAGAAGTTTGTGATCGACTGTATCGAATGCAGCCGATAGGTCCAGGAGGATGAGAAGGCAGCATTGGTCCGAGTCAAGTGACTTGTGTAGGTTGTCTATAACATTGGGGATTGCGGTTTCAGTGCTGCAGCCTTTTTTGAAGTCTGATTGATGGGGATCTAGAAGGTTGATGTTGTCCAAGTGTTGGGTCAGTTGAGGAAGTATACATCTTTCCAGGATTTTAGACAGAAGAGGTAGGTTCGAGACAGGTCTGAAGTTATTCAGGTCCTCAGTGTCTAGTGCGGGCTTTTTCAGCAGTGGTGTGACTTGACCGACTTTGAGGCAATCTGGTATGACTCCTGATCTCAGTGAGCTATTGATGATCTTGCACCATAGCTGGGCTAGGACGAGCTTCAAGTCTTTGGTTAGTTGCAGGGGTAGCTGATCGAGGGCGTGGCAAGAGGGTTTAGCGTTGGAAATTAGTTTGACTATCTCTTGCTTCCTGAATGGGAATGAAGGACGACCAGTGTTTTGGGGGGTTCAAGGAAGCGCTGTCGTTGGTTTCAGATGACTGGATCTCTGTGGAGGGGATGAGATTGGAGTCAAGTGAGAGATCGAAATTGGGGATATTGTCGTTGGAAAAGGTGGCGAAGTTGTCACACCGTTCTTTGGATGCCTGTGTTAAGGAGGCCACTGGCTTGGAGGTTTCTTTCCTGATGATATTGAAGAGCTCTGTGGGTCTGTTTTTTGCGTTGTCTAGCACGGAGCAGAAGAAAGAAATTTTTTGTTCTTAATGTGCTTTTTGTAATTTCTGCGGGCTGCTTAGAGTTGATCGCGATGTAAGACAGTGGGATTGTTTCTCCAGATTCTTTCTGAGGCTCTTAGATGTCTTCTTTCTTCATTGATGTCAGTGGTGAACCATGATCTGGATGGAATACTCCTGTATTTTTTTTGTTTCAGAGGTGCAAGTTGGTCCAGTGTGAGCGTCATATTTGAGTTGTAGAGAGAGGTGAGTTCGGTAGTTGGGAGGTGATCAGTGATGTTGAGGAGGAGCAAGCGTATTCTTTCTTCTAGATCAGCTCGAGGGATCTGAGCTGTGTTTCTAATCCATTTGGGGGGGTCCTGCATGGGGTGTTGAGTTAGGACTGATTGGCTGATGTGAAATAGGATGATTGATGGTCGGGCCAGTCAATGGGAAGGATGTGGTCGATGGTGATTGCATTGCATTGCTTTGGGCAATAATTGCGCTGAGGGTTGCTCCTCTGTGGTGCATTTCTTCTGAGCAGTGTTGGGTCAGATTGTTTTCTAGTAGGAGGTTGTTTAGGGTTTGGATAAGCTGGTTTTTTGTTTCATTCCATCTTAGATTGAGGTCGCCAAGAATTATGTTGTTTAAGTTTCTGAGTGAGCAATGTGCAATCAGGTCGGAGAGGTGTTCCCCGAATTCGGAAGAGTTGCCTGGGGGGTAGTACAGGAGGTGGCAGAGTGATGGCCTATTATCACTTGTCTTGATGTTTACTGGGAACATTCAAAGGAGCTATACATGCAAGAGGCGGTTTCCGTGATGGAGATGTTATTCTTGTGAATGATTGCTATGCCCCCTCCTCTTTGAACTTTTTTATCTTTGTTGATCATTGGGAATCCAGGAGGCACCAGCATGTCCATGCTGGGGTAAGAGAGATTGTTGAGCCAGATCTCCGTGATGAATGCTATGTCTATATCATGGGAGAGGATGGCTTCTGCTAGTTCGGTTGCATGCTGAGAGGCTGATCTGCAGTTTAGGAGCGTGCAATTGATTGGGGACTCTTCATTGCTCAGATTCTTAATAGATGGGGCCCTAGGTAGGGAAGTTAAGTGAGTCGGGGGTCTAGGGTCTTTCGGTGGAGGGTGTTCTCGTCCGATTCCCGTAATCACTTGGATCATAGATTTGGGGGAGGAATAGGAGGGAGAGTCATAGGTTGAGGCTACGTCTCCCGCTTCCCAAGAGGAGAGTGTGGCTTTTGATCTTCTGGGTCTCTCAAAGCGATTCTCAGTACCCGTTCTGGTGGTCGATGGCCGGCACCTGGGAAGGACAGGGGGCCCGCTGGGGGGGGGGCGTACCTTGGCATGCCAGGGTGGAGTGAGATTTGATGCTGTGGTGGGGGCTCAGTGGGCATTCAGATCGTGACCAGGTTGGATAAAGTTTCGTTCAGGCCACGTACCAGGAGGTTGAGGCAATGCGTCATGCTATCCAAGGTTGAGAGGGGGTGGTCTCAAGTTATGGTGGCTATTGGAGGAGGAGCTGTCTGGTTTGTCTCTGGGAGGAATCATGGGCAAGAGGGGTATGGGCTCATATCATAGATTTGGCCTTGTGTGGCCTGAGGGCGGAGTGGAGTTGTAGGGAGACTGAGCTTGGGAGTAATTTTGATTCCTGGTTGGCTGGAGAGAGAAGGTGAGGTTGGGAGGGAACTCCGCCAGGGGGGATGGGATTGTTATTCGGAGGTGCAGAGTTGCGAGAGGTGACTCGGGAGGGCGGGGAGGGGGTTCTCGTAGAGGACGCAAGAGGGGTCTGGCGCCTCACCTGACGTGGTAGTCTCAGTGGGGGGAAGAGAGGGGTTCAGCCGGATCGAGTAATGTGCAAGGGTGCTTTTTTTAGTGAGAGGAAGAGGAAGTCGAAAACCTCAAGGTTATTGTTATTATCTAGTATCAGGACTGTGCCATTTGAGTAGATGTTTAAGGAGATGTTCCCGCTCTGCATCTGGGTGGTTCGGGAGAGAGGTTGTCAGTTTGTGGCTATGGGATGTGATGGTAGTTTTGGAGATGTGGAGATGTGTGGTGAGGATGGCGTTCCAATTGTCGGGTCTTTCAGTATGGAAGAAAAGACCCATTTTTATCTGCCCTTTGGAGGAGCAGTGGAAGGTGCCTACGAATAGTGTTTCGGGGTGCTGTCTGATCAGTCTATGTTTGAGCTTTCTCTTCGCTTTATTTGAGAGGTTGTGGGGGAAATTAATCGCGAAGGAGTTTGGCCCGTGGGGTTTCTTGTAATTTGGTGTTCGTGGGGTGGCAACCATTAGTGTGGCCGGAGGCATTTTGTCTGGGTTCGGAGGGAGGCGGGTTCCCTGAGGGGTGTATTAGAAGTGTTGTTGTGCAGAGGAGAGAGTACTTTTTAGTCAGACGGGGGGATCCAGTAGAATCCCTTAACAAACAACCCCTAATATCAATGTAAATCACACAAACCTAGAAACCTAACATTGATGCATCTTTCTCATACAAAACATAAGGGTTTGATCAATAGCAAATGCAAATGATTGTCCATTTCTCAAAATCTCAACAGACAAAGCTAAACAATCCACTTTTTGGACATAACACATAACTCAGTACCCCATGCTAAAAAAAAACAAGTACAAACCCATATGATTTTGAGAATGTTCACTATCTATGTAAAAAAAGAACAGACTGTGTCAACACTGTCAACAGCCAAACAAAATAACCTAAAATGGGACAAATCATATCACCTGCCCACAGGTAATCAAATTTGAACCTTTCTTTCTACTCTTTCTACTTCCTTAGATTGCATGTGATCTCAACTTTCCTAAAATCCTTGCCTAAAAATAGCCCAATTTATATCAAGGGATTTTTCTCTCTCTCCTGCAATTCTGTTTGAATTATCCTCTCCCTACACTTCCTTCTCTGCATGCCTTGGTGCTTTTGCGTTGATCCTGCCCTTTCACATGCCTAACACCTTACTCCTCACTATACTTACTACTCCAAATCATAAACTCTCTTTCTGAGTAACTGTAGAAAATCTGCCTTTCAATTGGCATCTTAAAAATATAAAGAGGAACCTAAAAGAAAGTCTATTATTGTCATGTGTTATATTTGGAACAATGTTTACTTTCAGGAAAGTGAATAAGCTACAAATAGAGCAAGCCACCAGGAGCACATCTACTCTGAATGACTGATTTAAAATAAGCCTGCTAATAGCCTTCCAGAACAGGAAGCTTCTGGAAGCGGACGGCCAATTAGGAACTTGGAGGTATAAATACCACTCCCAGAGTTTCCCACCTTTGCTGTGCAATCAGTGTTCAGTCAAGAAGCAACCCCTTGCACTTACCTAAAGAAGTTCTAGAATCCGTGGAGAATAGTAGACCAGGCTTGTGCTCCTGCCTCCTCGTTTTAAGCAAACCTGCCAAGGAAAATAAGAAAAAAGAGAAAAGTACCAACATTTTTTTTTTCTAATTCATGCTCATAATCAAAGAACAATGTGACAAAAACAACAATGAAGTTGTAAGCAATTTGGAAAATTTTGATTATCAAGATACTTTGTTGAGGTTTGAAAGAACTTTATTAAGATACTTTGGAGATTTTGGAAACAACACCAAATTGGCACAATTAATTTACTTATAAATTCCTATACATGGCATTAAATAGACCCAGGCACTGTAAATTAAATGCTACTAGTGGACCTGCAGCACTCCTTCTGACACCCACTACAGTAGCACTTTAAAACTTGTCTCAGGCCTGCTACAGTAGCCTGTAGTGGAGTTTTAATCTGTCATTTCAACTGGGAAAAATAATCCTTTGGCCAGGACAAATCTTTACATATTAATACATATGAGTCACCTCTAAGGTAGGTCTTAAAGGCCTAAAGGGCAGGGTGCACTGTATTTAAAACATAGGACTTGTGGGTGTAAGGTTTACAAGCCCTGGTAGTGAAAAACTCCTAAAGTCGTTTTTCATTACTGTAAAGCCTATCTCTCCCATTGACTAAAATGGGTTTACCTTCTTACATTTAATAAGTGATACCTTTTGATTAGGTGCAGATAGAAATATGGTGTCTACAATCAACTGAATTATAATTTTAAATATTTTTGAATGGTAAAGTTGGATTTTAAGTCACAATTCTAAAAATGCCACTTTAAGAAAGTTGGCATTTTCGCGTCTTAACCATTTGTGCCTTCAGCCAGTGTCCTAAATCACATGATTGTGAATGGCTCTCCTGATGGGGTTGTGTATTCCTCCCTAACAGTGAAACATTATGGGACTAGGTGTGGGCAGAACGGGCCATTCTACCAGGATGGTTGGGGTGGACCTGTGCTCAGCGCCACTTTCATTCCAAAGGGATTGCCTCCAACACACAAAGGAAGCTGGCACTAGTCTTGTGTCACCCAAGACTTCTTGGTACCTTGACAGGGGAAGGGAAGAGCCAGAACCAGATGTGGGAGTAGTATAGGGAATCCCCCAACTTCAAAGTCTGGCACCAGGTATAAATATTGGACCTTCAGAGTCACTCTTGAATACTCTCCTTGACCTGTGGGCATTTCAGAGGAAGGACTGACTTGTTCCCCAGAGCAGGGGACGTCCCTGCTGCTTATGGCCAGCCTTGTTCCCCAAAGGACTGTCCTGCTGCCTGATGCCTGCCTTGTTCCCCAGAGGAATGCCGTGCTGCTCATGACATGCCCAGCTGCCTGAGGAGTGAAGCCTGGACCTTCTCTTTGAACCAGAGGGACTCAAAGGGCTATTTATCTGACTTCCTGTTCTGAGCCACACGTGCACAACAAGCTCTATAGGCCTTCCTGAACATGACCAGCTGACTTGCTGCAACTGGACCCACCTGTGCCCTGCTGGCATCTGCCAGAGTGAGTCCATGATCCCCATGAAGTGCCTCTTCAGGTCCTGGACCTTTGGTTCCATCAGAGTGCACTCCCATGAGAAAAAAATAAGAAATCCTTAAGTTTTGGGCTCTTCTTGACTGCAAACAGGCCCGTTTGCATCAAGACTCTGTTGCTAACACGAAGCACCAGTGAATCCAACTCTTCGCACTACAGCAACTACCAAAGACGACCAGCAAAGCAAGATCTGCATTTTGCGCTACTGCTATGACAGGCCATGGTGAACGCCAAAACAAAGCTCTAGCTTCGACTGACCGCGACGCTGGGCCAGATCTACGCACTACAAATACGAGCATCCGCGACACTTTTCCTGCTCATCTTCCTCCACCACTTTGAGAAGGAACATTTTTCAGCGGGTCTAACCTGATGCCTGTATCTAACCCGCGCTCCATCCCGTTCGACCTGAACTTGTGGCTGTCTGCCGGTCTAGCCACACCAAATGACTGAGATTAGTGCTTGGTGTTTTTAGATGCTATACTTACCTAAAACTTTGAAATTCAATATCTTAAGTTCTACTGATTGGATTTTTGTCGTTTTGGTCTCATTTTATTTATTAAAATGTACTCTTTTTTCCTAAACTGGGTTTGGGATCTTTCGTGTGTTGTTTCACTTTGGTACTGTTTGTGTGCTGCATTAATACTTTATATAGTGCCTTTAAGTTAAGCCCGTCTGCTTTTGTGCCAAGGTACCAGAAGGTTAAGAACAGGTTCATTTTAACAACTACTGCACCAACTGCATTGTACCAACGTTTCTGTAAATCACAGCACTGCGTATCCGCAGAACTACAGAGCAGCCAGCCCAGAGCATTTTAGCAGTAGATATTTGCGGTGTGATTGGTGCAATTAGCACATAATTTCTGCAAAAGTCATGGTTTAGAACTACTTACAGCATAATTGCAGTTCAGTTTGTGTGGCAGCACACGGCAATTAGAGTGCCAGAATGTGGCCTGTAACTGTATTTGCCCTGCAGTTGAGCATTTACTGCGTTTCCACAGTTGACTGGACAGAAAACAAAATGTAAATAACATTTCCGGTGGATCTACGTAAGGTCAGTGTGTCTGTGTTGTTTGTGGTTTCATGAATTAAAAAAAAATGCAGTTTTATTACATGCAAAATATTCGCGGTGGGTGGGAGTAGTTGACACTTTCCTCTCTCCTGCCAACAACCGCTCTCTCGACTGCTCTCCTGCGTTTTTGTTGCTAAGAAAGGGGCCTGTGTTTCCAAGGCGAGTTTCATTTTCTGCGTTTCCTAACTGTGAAAGCTATCCTCTGCTGCATTCAGGAGGAGGTTACGTTTCCTGTGGACAGGCTTGCACAGTGACGTCATTTCACCAAAATCATAGCAGGCTCGGAAAACTATCTCTCATTACACCGTTTCCTAACTCGATGACATTACAGGATGTGACATAAAATGACCTTTCACCCCGATGACTGTATATTGTACAGTTATTCATAGGATGAGTCTGCAGTTTGTTAATAAAGCATTGGCAAAATAAACTGGCAACCAGCTACTAAAGCTACAAAAGGCAATGGTATCCCTGTTGTTGAAATATCAATAGATTACTTAAATCCAGGTCCGGGCTGGAAACGTAAATCATCTCTGGCAAAAATATTGAGCCCAGCCCCATGCTCAAGCAAGCCACGAGTAGAATAAATCAGTGACATGCTGGGCCTGGTGACTTAGTGGACTAATGTGCCCTCATGGTCGCAGGTTCAAATTCTGGTTAGTCCACGCAGTCTTTCATCCTTCTAAGGTTGATAAAATGGGTACCATTGAGGTGGGTAACAATAAACATCTGTTATATAGAGCCAAGATACCCTTCGTGGTGAACAGCCACTTTACAAATACACTTGTTAGCTTCTTAATGCATGGTTGGGTCATACAAATATGTGCAGTCCTGACATGTTTCTCAGGTCCGCGTGTGATCAGCTGCTCCAGTCGATGATCTTTTTTCCAGTTGAATTCTGGGACTTGCAGTCTTATTTATTCCATTATTTTCTCCATTATACAACTAGGACTACAAGTCCCAGAATACAATAGAACAATTTAGCTGGGAAACTTGACAACGGAAAAGAGAGACTGTCAGTTCAATAACACACATGGCTATAAAGTATAGCTGTCAATGGCCTCATGTCACAGGTGACTTTTAGTCAAATGTAAAAAAAAATTGCCTCTAGTGACCTCTAGCAGGTCCTAAAATGTGTGTCACACTGATCACAGTAACTGAGTCATAGCAGTAAATCAATGTAGGTGATTTGGGAGACCTTAACTCAATTGTGACATTTCAGTTGAAAGCAGGTTGAAATTCACTTTTAGCAATGCTATGATTACTTTGGGTAATCCCCATTACTCTTAGTCCTACTCGGTTTATCATGAGTGACCTCAACAGTGGTGTAATCAGGGCGCCATGAGCCCTAATCCACAAAATGAAAAAGGCTCCACCTCCGCCTCCCTTGATATGGTAGTAAAATAAATCTGTAAATGTGGTGCAGGGCACCCCTCATATATCTCTGTTCTCAGGGGCACTGCACACGCTGCACTTTTTATAGCAACACTTCTGAATCAAAATATTAGGTTGGACACTTCTACTCAATCTTTTCGTTTTAGTCAACAACACCGGACATGCTGGATATTTTAGCCCATTCATTACCTCTACGTCCCTCGTCCTCGACCCAGTCATCACTCATGAGGTATTCCACAGACAGGAAACAAAACAGGAAACGCTTTTATGCTCCACCCCCCCTCCTGCCAGGTGCAATATCATACCTAACCACCAGAAGCACATCGTGACACACCAAGCAACAAAGGCCTGGACAGGGAGGGAGGGCGAGAAGTATGACTGGGTCGAGGACGAGTAGGACTAAGAGTAATGGGGATTGTCCAAAGTAATCATAGCATTACCTCTACGTCCCTCGTCCTCGACCCAGTCATCACTCATGAGGCATACCAAAGCAACACCCAAGAAGGCCTTTGGCAACCCAAACACAGACCAGACACAAAGGAGTGCAGCAAGTGAAAGTTTAATAAAACACACAGAATCAGAGCGGGGGGGGACCCCCACAGCCTGCAATACCCCACGACCAAAATTGGTCCGGTCTGAAAGGGCACAATTCAATCGGTAGTGCCTCAAAAATGTAGACTCGGAAGCCCAGGTCCCAGCCCGACAGATCTCATCAAGAGACACACCATGATAAGCAGCCCAAGAGGCAGACACGCCCCGAGTGGAACGTGTCTGAACACCCGCCGGACAAGGCAAACCAGCACCAAGGTAAGCAAGAGTGATGACAGCCTTAATCCAGCGACCAAAAGTAAGCCTGGAAGCAGCCTTACCCCTACCAGCCAAACCAAAGGTCACGAAGAGGGAGTCAGTGTAGTGTAGTTCCTATTATCCCAATAGGCTCTGCGCATTGGAATAATACCTTCAATAGTATAGGCCTAGACCAGACGTTAACTAGGTCTACTACTGTCGATATTAGACTTAAAGTTTTGGGTTTGCCAGCTAGCTCAGAGTTCACTAGAAACTTTCTCGAATAGGCAAGGAGGAGTTGAACCTCCCTGGATAGACAAGAAGGGATTTAGTTTCTGACAACCATAGAACATGACAACTTTGCTCTCCCCTAATCAAGAGTGTATCTCTAGAGTCGTGTGAAAACAAAAGACGACTTATTTTACTCAGTCAGTACGTGCATTCTTAGTCTCACCAGATTGTAGAGAAAAGGAAGAGACGGGCGTGTTCAATAAAAGATGTTATTTATTGATCAGTCTCTTTTCTCATACAAGAGAAATGGATCGATATTATTGCAATACTTATGGTTAAGTAAAGTGCATACATTAAAAGCAGAAGTATAAAATAATACTGTAAAAACATTGATATGGTTTCTAAGCCATATGATGGTTTAAAATGGATAAAATATATACATACACATATACATTTGACTAAACGTACTCAACTGGTGTTTCTAAATACGCCTACCCCGTGTACCTGACCTAAGCCTAATACGTGGGCGGGAATAGAAAGTTACAGTTTAAGTTAAGTTTGTTTTGCCAAGTGACTGACTAAAGAATTCTCTGCGAGGGGTTATTCAGTTCTGTACCTGGAATCTAGGATGAATGAGGGATGGTATCTCTCGTCTCTGGTCTCGATATTCCAGGCTGCCTGCGAGGGCTACCCGGAAGCGCCGGAGCTGGATTTCTCGGCAGGAGAAAAGGCAGCTTCTCGTTCTCAGCGCGTCAGGAAGGCGGGGCTGCGCCAGCGGGGTCTGCTCTGCTCTGGGCTTCGGCAAGTCTGGCTGCTCCGATCTCGTCACCACCGCGTGTGTTTGCATAGGGCAATATCGGTAATATTTATACCTTTAAGGTGCCGAGATTGACGTAAGGATGGACATAGATACGTCAATAAGGATGTCATACGACCTGGTCGTTAGCACATTCTTTTGCTGAAGTTCTCGGTGAAATCAAAACAATGGCCGCAGGGTTTTTCTCAGGTTGTCATAGGTTTGATTTGTTTTGAGAACTCCGTATGCCTTATCAGGGGCTGGAGGAATATCGCTTGTCTAATTAGATGGCAAGCGTTATGACCTAATCAGATAACACGTTCCTGTGCCGTAGTGTGGTTTCATCAGATAACGGTTTCTGCATCATGGGGGTTTTCTGCCTCATGGGATGGCTGCTAGTTAACTTGTTAACCAGAATAGGGTCAGGAATAGGGGGATCGATACAGAACCTATAGGAATACATCACACCCACTCCACGCTAACTATGGACATATTTACGAATCTATGCATAGTAAAACATACTGTAGAGTATCGTGTATACCTTACCACCCCAAAATAAATAAATGCATTTTGAAATTATCAAATATACGGAAAAAACGGTCACATGTAATATATGCACTCAAGCTGTAGAATAATGCTAAAGTAATCACGCATATCTATACATTATCACTAATTTGTATATGAGAATTTACACATGAAATGGCTCTTAATACAGAAAAAAGGTTCGAGACCATTCCATCACAGAATAAAATAATTATGAACATACCAGCGGGCAGCTAATGTCTATAAACTATCTAAAATTAGATATTTTAGTTCTCTAAGAATAGTTCTTACTTTAAGCAGAAGATAGTGTCCCGAAAAATATGCAAAAATATTTTGGGGCTGCTGAAAAAATTGCTGTCCGTGAACTGGAGGGAAAATTGTTCATGGTATTTTGCTATTCTAGTTGAAGGCCAAATTCAGGGAACGCCGTGTGCGAGCTTGCTCAAAAGTCTCTATTTCTGCTCTGGTGAGAACATCATATCATTTAGACTCTCGAAAAAGTTGTCAACAGCTTCCTGGGAGAGTTCCACCAACTCGGAAAAAGGTGTAACCATGCATTCGTGCGCATGATTGTCTCCATTGATATTTTGATTAGTATTGCTGACAGAAGGTCGTACCTGATCAATGCTGCTTTCATCTTGAACTTCACTACCCCTTAATCGTAGTGGTGAAGCCTCCACGAATGCCGTCATCAGGATTGGTAGCCGTTGAGGGCAGCACAAAGCATGAGCCTTTATTGGACTCAACAATGTTTCTGCATCCATTGGCGCATCTGATTGTAGCGTCAGACAGGTGTCTAACATGCATTCTTCTCCGCATAGCAAGCACCTTAATACAGGTAAAACACATCGATGCCACATTGGTCGAAATGAAAGAAACCAAGTCATGTTCAGGTCTCTAAGCCGGGTTAGTCCCAGGATTTTTGATATCCGGTCCCGGTATCCAATGGCTAGGATTGTTTCTTCCCTTGTCGCAGGAGTTTTGTCTGTGACATGGTTTGCCATAACGAAATATAAGGACTAAGAATAGGATTCCTGCAATTAGTCCCAAAATGAGGGGAAGTCCGCCAAAAATAGAATGGACGAAATCTGGAAAAATACCCAGTATGGCTTTGAATGGTGTTAAAGCCATCGAAAATACTGTCTTAAATACTTTTGAGACTCCACTGTTATCAGAAATATTTAAGATTTCATTCAGGATTCCTGCGAAATGTATGGGGGAATTAGTTGATAATAAGGAGTGAATCTCTGCAGTCGTCCTTGCGACTAGGAGATCATACGTTTCTTTTGATGACGTGAGCCTGGTCGGCGTCTGAAGAAGCACTGTTTTCATTCTGCTTAAAGTATCTATTCGAATAGAAGTAATTTTCAAGTTGGGCCATGCCCTTGCCTCCCTGTCTGGAAGGGAGCTGGGGAACAATAAGCGTCCACAGCACTTGACCTTCGCAGTCGTAGTTACGAGATAAGGAGTCCCGGGCATAAGACTACAACATCTGCGGTCTACAATTAGAATGTAACTCCCATTATAGAGTCTTTGGAAGAATGGTTCTATCTCTGTTGCAGGTGTGCCTAGCTGGTGACATGAAAGGTTATTTGAGTTCCCTTCACAGGCTCCATGCAAACTAATTCCGTTACACAGAAGTGTACCGCTTAGTGACATTTCACAATTGTTGCCACTAAGAAACACTTTCTGTCCTTTATTACTGACACATGCATGTGAATAGGGCAGGTTCCATGTTGTTTTAATGTACCCTTTTCCCAATTTTTCGTACATGCCAGCCTGTATATATTTTTGGCAGTATTGAAACCTGAAGGTTGATATTGGAATATTAATTATCCCATGTATTATCCATTCACTGACAGGTCGTTCTGACATTGTCACTGGTAATCTCTCGAGTTTCTCAATGCTCAGGATTGTATAATCAGCACCCTTTTGTGCCATACTGATTTGTTTATCAGTAAGGTTAAAGATATTGAATAGTGACGTTGTGTTGATTAAACGCCAAGGCACATAGCCTGAACGCAGATTTTGTAACGTCCAGCCAAGTTGTACAATAGAACGCAATTGAGACTGACCGTGTTGTAACAACAGTAAGTCTTGCGATAATATGTCGATTGCTGAAGACACAATGCTGTCCAGAGAAAAAATTCTGGAGGACAGAGTCATTAACCCATTGTCCACTACAGAAAGTGATTTTTCCAAATTAATACGGTCAATTTCCCGTATACTTTCCGCTGTTTCAATTTGAGTCACCTTCCAGGCCTCGTTGTATGCTGCATATACAGAGGCTGCTATGAAACGTTTCTGACGCTGTTTGCGCGGTCCCATAATGAAATCACGCAAGTCAGCACCATCAGTAAGTAAAGTTAGGTGTTGCTTATTTTCTGCCAGTGTGGAAGTTTGTAGCCACTGAAGGCATAATTTGCCCACACTGTAGGTGGTTATTATCCCTGGGTGTTGTCTTTGGGAATATCTAGGGTCTGGCCTGGTCATTTTGAACCCCTGTGTTTTGTTCAGGAATCTATCTTGACAGTCATTAGTATCTGTGGGTCAGATCAACCACTGTTTCCAATCAGGATGTGTTCTGTTTTGGTTTAATACATAATTTACGTCTATCTCCTCATCTGTAGAGCTATTGTCGTTCATTGTTGGTTTTGGAATAGACGGTTTATTTAAGTCTTTGATTTTGGCTAAGCCAAGACAGGTAGTTTGTTGAACAGTGTCATTTAAAAATATAATTTGTTCTGGGATCATGCAGGCTCTAAACAAAGATTCTATACCTTGTACTTGCCATTCTTTTGTACCCCAAACACTTTTTACTTCAACATTTTTGTCCCAATAATCAAAACCAAAAGTATTCATTTGTTCAAAGAATGAGTCTGAATATATCAATTTTGTGTTTGTTATCATGGTCTTTGTCCCTGTCTTATTTGACAATTTGAAATAAAATGTTTCAGCATTACTTGTGTTAAAACCTGTGAAGTATGAATATTTGTCATAAACGGGTCTTGAGCTTCCTTTTGGAGGGGTTGCACAATGTTCCCATTGATTATAATTAAAAACATTTCTAGGTTGTGCAGATCTATGTAGAAAATGGTTACCATAGTGGTTATAACAGTACATACTATCATAATTTGTCGAACCCTGCAAATAATCATGTTTGGTAAATTTAGCAGACATTACTAAGTCAGACATCATATTGTTTATACTTTCAAAGTCCCAATCATCAGCAAATGAGCTTGGTTTTACAAAGTCACTCAACGAGATCTTAATTTGGTGTGGATACTTCAGGATTTCGACCGGACCATAAATTTCGTAGTCAGTGTTGTCCCATGCTACCCCACCCGGAATAGGATTGGCTGTGAAGTTGACTGAAGAAAGTTCTCTTTTCTCGACGTGTGAAGATGTGTGTGGTTTGAGGATCAAGTTGATTTTCTGACTTGCTGTGTCCATTTTAGCATATCTACCCTCAATGAAGCGTCCCAAAGTTAGTATCATGATGAGCCAAAGTATGAGGATAAATGCACCAAAACCCACACAAAATTCAATCCATGGAGAAATCAGATATGTTTCTTTCAGTTGTTTCAAAAGTACTTTAACTTTATCTTTAAAGGTTTTTGTTGATGGCTGTGTTTTTGATTCACTTAGGTCTTCAGAGGAATCATCGAAGTTAATGAAGTAGCCGGATGCAGTTCTGTCAATTGTTCCAATTGTTTCAGGATTACTTTTTCTTGCATAGTCGTTTGTTACTTCATTATAGATTGGTGTGTCTCTGCTAAATGTTTTTATTTGGGTTTTCAGAGGTTTAAGTTCCATTGCATTGTTGCATAGTCCTTGTTGTAGTTCTGTAGGCGTTTCAAATGTGATTAGCCTCTTAGATTGAACCTCTGTGTTTGTAGCAAATCTTGGTGTTCTACTACTTATCGGGAGTCCACTTGCCCTACTGTTTGTTATCGGCCACATGATTGTGGTTTTACCAGGTCGATGGATACAACTCGGTTCTCCTTTTTACCACCAAGCGGCGGTAGTACAACTGATCTTGTCCCGTTGATAGACAGGACAGGAACTGCTTTTCTGTAAGAAGGCCCAAATTCCTTCTTTACCGCGATCTTTTCTCTGACTAGATCCCCGACTTTTGGAATCCAGACAGGTCTTGCTGGGACAGGTGGTGGTTCTTCAATGGTTGTTGGCTGCTGTTTCAACTTTATGTTGCTCAGGTCTTTTCTTGTTTCGTTTAAGTCCTGTAAAATAGCCAAACGATCTTTGATATCAAAGCTTTTTTCCTTCACCACTGAAGTCTGACTGTCGAGGTCTAAGACTAACATCCTAGTTCCAAACAATAATTCGTACGGACTGAATCCCTACAGAGAATTTCTTGGCAAGTTATTTAGACTACGTTGGACACTTATTAGATGTTTGACCCACCCAGCTCCCGAACCTAATATCCTTTCTGTTATAGATAGCTTTATGTCTTGGTTTTTTCTTTACACCATCCCGTATCCCTCAGAAAGGAAGTGAGAAGATTCCCGCTGTGCTATGCTCATTTGGCCATGTTTCCACTCAGGCTTGAGGGCTAGAGTGAGAACAATGGTCAAACGTAGCATGCTCTTAGCGTATATGCCATTTAGACTCTCAAATCTTTGTATAACAGTCCAGACGTCAGCCGAGTGCTGGTGATCTACATTATAAGTGGAAACTAGCCTGTATATGTTAATCGGACGCTTTGCTTTTTACTGTTGATTCTTTCTGGAGTGAAACGACACGGTATTACACCGTTTCTCTCACCACTGCGATTTCTGTTACAGTTTGGGCAGTTCTTTACAAACATGGTATGATGCAGGCTCATGCCTGGCCACCAGTACCTTGATTGTAATTCTTCCAGAGAATCTTTTAGTTTGAGGTGTCTGAGACCCTCGCCCATATGTGCGTCTGCTATTAACAAGTTTCTCCTGTCCATGTTTGGAATTACTCTATCCCCCACTCCAGGGATTCGAGCAAAAGGGGCGGAGTTTGCATCGATTATGTATGTGTAATTGAGTGGATAGTTGATCGGTAACGCTCAGCAGTCGCCTTTTGATGACGTTCTCACCGCCAGCACTGTTTCACCGTCAATATACTTCACTGTACGCTTTTTTCGAGCTACGGAAGCCGATTTAGTTGCTACCGCTGTGGCTGTTTCAGCCAATGAATTCCCTGCAACGTGAACGCCATCACGCTGATGACTCAGTGAGTGTGTCATGTGAGTCTTTGGTAGTTCTTTTTGTAAAAGAGCTATTTGTTCCCAAAGCAGTTTCTGCTTTATTGTTGCATCTGTCTCATCTTTGTAACCGCTTTGAATCCATGTCTGCAAATCCTTGTTATATGATTTGACGCAGTAATATGAATCGGACACTATAAGTGTCGGGAATTCGTGATCCGCATTATCTAGCGCCATTTTCAATGCTATTATTTCAGTCTGTTGTTCTGAATTAGTTTCTACTGAGTGTGTTTTTGTTAATAGAGGTCTTAATTTACCTCCGCGCCACACTTCTTTTGTAATCTCACATGTGGGGTTGTATGCTTGTTCTCCCCAAACGGATGGTTGAGCATGTCCGTCTGTATAGATTACGCAAGCGTATTGTCGTAAGGGCAGAATGTCGATTGGCAGAGGGAATGTTCTTTCATATTCTAGATTTTTCAGTTCCTCTAGTTCTGGATCAAAGTAGTAGTATACTTTGTCCGTTGTGATTGAATTCACCCATTGTATCCATTCCGGATTCAATGATGTTGTTGGTAAATTACACGGTGTTGTTAATGCCTCAAAGGCTGATTCTGCTGTTCTGACTGTGATACGTCTACCGTCAGCTTGATCTTTTTCTCTAGCTATTGCGGTTTGAACTGCATGAACAATTTTTCTTTTAATGCTGAATTTCTTTTCAGCTTCTGTGTACAAGTGTGATTTGAATGCAATTGGTACCTTTTCTCCCTCATTAGAGGTCAGGTATGTGAATCCGCATCTTCCTGGGATGACTCGAATCACAAGATTGCGTGTGTTATCACGTGTTTCTAATTTTGTTTTAATTAACATGTCTGTTTGTAAGGATCTCAGAATTTCTGTGTGTATTTGAGTCCAATTGGTTCTTTTAAAATCTGGTTTTATTAGATCATAAAGGGGTTTGACCCTTTCTGCGTAATTTGCAATGTATGTTCTTCCGAAATTTAGGAAGCCTAGAATTGACTGTAGGTTTTTTAGTGTTCTAGGTGCTTGGAGTACGGCACATTTCTCTAGGAAATTGTCAGCCAGGCTTTTGCCTTCACTTGATGACTCATATCCTAAGAATAGGACAGTTAGATGGGCAATTCTGGATTTTTTAAAGTTGAATTTGTAACCCTCTGCTGCGAACCCAAGTATTATGGTGTTCACTCTCTTCAAGTGAGTATCCAAGTCATCATCTGTTAGGTATATGTCGTCGACATAAGATAATGCTTCGTCATCATATGTTTGTAGTAACTCTGTTACTCTCGCTGAGAATACCCCTGGGCTATTCTTGTACCCCTGGGCTAACCGACAGAATTGTTTTTGAGTGCCATTTATTGAGAACGCAGACAAATATCTGCTCTCTGGTGCTATGTTTTGACAAAAGAATCCATTAGAGATGTCTAATGTTGTTTTGTATTTTTTGCGCACTATGTTATTCATTAGTGCAGCACTATGCGAGTTTTGTACTGCAAAAGTTTTGCAACATGAGTTAAGGTGTCGGTAATCCAAAACTAGACGATATGAATTGTCTGGTTTGGAGACCGGAAACAAAGGGTTGTTCATTTGTGAGGTGCAAGTTTCAATCACCCCCTGGTATTCTAATTGATCTAGAATTTCTTTTACCTGTTTTTTAGCTTCTTGCTTAATTGGGTACTGTCTTTGTGCAGTAGGTTGTGATTTTAACTGGATTTTGTGAGGAGGAGAGTCCTCATCCCATCCTACATGATTTTTATATAAAGCAGGAGCTTGAGCTACTGCCCACTTTCTGGCAAGTGTATATTTTTTATGAATTGGGATATGATTTGAGAAGGCAGGCATAATTATTTCTTCGCCATGAGGGCACTCCCTGACAAACTCTGGTGGCCAGTCTTTTTCAGCTAGAAGGATGTCATAGCCCTTGGAGAGATTATCCCAAAATAGTCCCCTTATTTTTCTAGTCTTATCCCCTTCTATACGTAAAGTTATTTCATATATTTTGTGAGGTTTGCTAACTCTGGTGTCTGCAGTTTCCACTTGAAGATATTCATTCGTGTCCACTGTCTCCAGATGATTCATAAGGACTTTGCGAGCTATGCTCACTTCTGCTGCGCTGTCTAGCATTGTCTGAGCCCATTCTCCGTTTTTCAGTTGTGTCCTCAGTATTCTCTGCATTGTTAACTACCTTGATACTGGCTACCTTCTTTTTTGGAAATTGTAGTTTCTTTTTTAGATGAGCAGGTTCCTTGTCTTTGGACTTGGCGTGCTCTTCTCTTTGTTCTGATCGTCCTCTTCTTTCCGATTTCTGCGAGGAAGTCTGAAAAGATTGAGAGGGACGTGTATCAATGTCTTGATATCTATCAGGCTTCTTTATATTATCCCTATTTCTAAGGTTATATCTTTTCCCAGAGGGGTCACTTTGGGGTGACCTGTGTCTTTGGTTCGGAGACTTTTCTCTTCGCCGAGGAGACCTTCCTCTGGACTGGAATTTCTTTTCTTTAGGATTGGATTGTTTGTTTCCATCCCAGCTCTTTTTTTGTGATGTTGAATTATTATTAAAAAATATTTTTTCAGGACTTTCAATCAGTTGTGGTTTTACTGGTATTCCACCTAAACTATCTCTACCTAGTTCCTCATAGGATTTTTCTATGATTCTGGCAATTTCAGCTGGTTGGTCTGCTATATCTGTTTCTTTTAACCGGATCGCCACGTTTGCTGCTTCTCCCTTTATGTTGGCTAATAATATAGCCGAGACCTGCTTGAAGTCTTTTAGTAATTTCATACCAAGAGTTAAAGCAGGTTCTGGACCGTATTCGTCTTGAATTTGTTTTAGCACATCTGGTATTACCGAAATGGATGGAACACCGTGCGTTTTTGTGTAGATGGAAGCAAAGACTGTACCCCAAGTGTCACAGTCCTCCACGTGTGGTGCGATTCCCATTGGAAGACAGATAGTCAGAATCCTGTGTTTTTCTAACGGGGTGGTGTCTGGAAACACCGCCTCTATTTGGGTGATTTTTTGTGCCAACCAGAATGGTATTTGTTCCCGTTTAGCTGGTACTTTACCTAGGCAGGATTGTATGTTCTGTGGTGTAATTTTGTTTGTGTTCCCCTGGTGAGGGGTCAGCTGGGGAATTTTAATTGCTGGTTGAATTGTTGAAGTCCGCATTACATATTGGACTAATTGTCTATGTATTTTTATTAATTGTTTTAGCTGTATCAAAAGCTCTGGTGCAGGCATTCTTTCGATGTCTGGATGTGGTGTGTATCCGGCTAGGACCGGCCACGTTGCTCCTGGTCTACCTAAGGGACCGAGCCTGGTGATGTGATTATTATGTTTTAGGGCGCCATTAAATAAGAGCAGGTGCTCTTGAAATTTAAGTGGTACTTCCACCTCCTCGAAAGGAGTGTACTCATTTGGAGGATCCTCTGTTTTGTAATAGTGGAAGTACTTTGTTACAGCATTTGCTGCTGGAAAATGTATCCATGAATAGTATACCTCTGTCTGCCGATATTCGTGTGCCTCAATTACGAATATGACTGTGCCACCTCTAGGTGTCAGTCCATTTTCTATAAGTTTTAAAGTTATAGATTTTCTTGTGTTGACCTGGATGAGTATTATATCCTGGTCAGCGTCTTGCATAGCAGTATCAGCTGCTGCGACTTCAGTTGCTATCCTAACTGCCTCTCTTTCATCATCACTGTCTACCATTTTACCGACAGGAAGGTTATTTCTTTTGTTTGCAGATCAGGTTTCTTATGGAAACAAAGATTAGATGCACAATATTTTGGAACAGTGTATCCTTCAACGTTGACTAAACCAAGAACCATACATAGGAGTTTCCTCCTGCGAGGTCTGGCGGATATTACCTTTCACCCACTCCAGACGTCTTTGGAGTATTATGGGAAAAAGGGGTCTGAGTGAAAAAGCACGACTGAGTTACTCTAAATGTCTTACGTTAGTTTTATCGCCCTTCCAAACTCGTTGGGCGCCATGTAGTGTAGTTCCTATTATCCCAATAGGCTCTGCGCATTGGAATAATACCTTCAATAGTATAGGCCTAGACCAGACGTTAACTAGGACTACTACTGTCGATATTAGACTTAAAGTTTTGGGTTTGCCAGCTAGCTCAGAGTTCACTAGAAACTTTCTCGAATAGGCAAGGAGGAGTTGAACCTCCCTGGATAGACAAGAAGGGATTTAGTTTCTGACAACCATAGAACATGACAACTTTGCTCTCCCCTAATCAAGAGTGTATCTCTAGAGTCGTGTGAAAACAAAAGACGACTTATCTTACTCAGTCAGTACGTGCATTCTTAGTCTCACCAGATTGTAGAGAAAAGGAAGAGACGGGCGTGTTCAATAAAAGATGTTATTTATTGATCAGTCTCTTTTCTCTACAAGAGAAATGGATCGATATTATTGCAATACTTATGGTTAAGTAAAGTGCATACATTAAAAGCAGAAGTATAAAATAATACTGTAAAAACATTGATATGGTTTCTAAGCCATATGATGGTTTAAAATGGATAAAATATACACATACACATATACATTTGACTAAACGTACTCAACTGGTGTTTCTAAATACGCCTACCCCGTGTACCTGACCTAAGCCTAATACGTGGGCGGGAATAGAAAGTTACAGTTTAAGTTAAGTTTGTTTTGCCAAGTGACTGACTAAAGAATTCTCTGCGAGGGGTTATTCAGTTCTGTACCTGGAATCTAGGATGAATGAGGGATGGTATCTCTCGTCTCTGGTCTCGATATTCCAGGCTGCCTGCGAGGGCTACCCGGAAGCGCCGGAGCTGGATTTCTCGGCAGGAGAAAAGGCAGCTTCTCGTTCTCAGCGCGTCAGGAAGGCGGGGCTGCGCCAGCGGGGTCTGCTCTGCTCTGGGCTTCGGCAAGTCTGGCTGCTCCGATCTCGTCACCACCGCGTGTGTTTGCATAGGGCAATATCGGTAATATTTATACCTTTAAGGTGCAGAGATTGACGTAAGGATGGACATAGATACGTCAATAAGGATGTCATACGACCTGGTCGTTAGCACATTCTTTTGCTGAAGTTCTCGGTGAAATCAAAACAATGGCCGCAGGGTTTTTCTCAGGTTGTCATAGGTTTGATTTGTTTTGAGAACTCCGTATGCCTTATCAGGGGCTGGAGGAATATCGCTTGTCTAATTAGATGGCAAGCGTTATGACCTAATCAGATAACACGTTCCTGTGCCGTAGTGTGGTTTCATCAGATAACGGTTTCTGCATCATGGGGGTTTTCTGCCTCATGGGATGGCTGCTAGTTAACTTGTTAACCAGAATAGGGTCAGGAATAGGGGGATCAATACAGAACCTATAGGAATACATCACATCAGAAGAGCGAAACCCCTCAGACCTAGCCACATAAATGGACAAGGCATGCTTTAGATCTAAGGAATGAAGCAAGAGTTCAGAAGGAGAAGAAGGAGAAGGACACAAAGAAGGAAGAATCAGCTCCTGAGAAGAATGTAAACAAGAGCGGACTTTGGGGACAAACCGAGGGTCCAAAGAGAGCACCACAGCGTCATCCAGATAACGCAAAAATGGGGGAGAACAACGCAAGGCCGTAAGCTCCCCCCCCGTCTTGCAGAAGTTATAGCCACTAGAAAAGCCACTTTGTAGGACAGGAACTTAAGGTCCACAGACTCCAAAGGTTCCAAAGGGGAGGACTGCAAAACACCCAACACCAATGAAAGATCCCAAGGGGGCACCAGAAAACGTACAGAAGCGAAGAGAGAGAGAAACTCCGAAAGAGGCGAGAAACCAACAAGCCATCCGAAGGAAGAAAAGAATCCGGGTCACGGAAGGCACGGATAGCAGCCCATTGGCCCCGCAAGGTAGACAAAGCAAAGCACTTCTGAAAGCCATCCAGAAAAAACTGAAGAACAGAAGACACAGGGCAAGAGGTAGGAGACAGACCAGAGGAGGAACACCACCCCGAAAAAGAAGACCAGTGCTTCGAATAGGAAGCCAAGGTAGACTGCCTACGAGAAGCCTGCATTACAGAAATTATGTGGTCGGGCAGACCACGGACCCCAAGAAACAACCGTTCAACCTCCAGACCGCCAAGGTGAGGGGAACCAGAAGGTGAGACAGGGACCTCAGAGGAGAGGGGTAGCAGGGCAGAAGCCAAGGAGGGCCCACCGCCAGGCCCAGCAACAGAGGAAACCAGGACCTCCTCGGCCAGTGCAGAAGAACTGCCACCACCTGAGCCCCCTCCCACTGAACCTTCAGCAAAAAGGCAGGAATCAGAGGAAAGGGAGGAAAGGCATATAGAAGCCAAGGAGGCCACAGGAGAGACAAGGCATCCACCCCCCAGGTGCCCACCTCCGGAGACCTGGAGCAGAACAGGGGAACCAGGGCATTGGACCGGGAGGCAAACAGATCCAGATCTGGAGTCCTGAACCTCAGGCAAAGCAGCCAAAAGGTCCGGGGAGCCAGACACAGGGACAGAGACGAAGGAAACCTCCGGCTCATTGAATCCGCCACCACGTTGTCCTCACCCCGAATATGCTGAGCAGACAGGGCCAGAAGATGTTGCTCCGCCCAATCCGAAATGGAACAAGCCACTAGATTCAGGGATGAACTGCGGGTCCCCCCTTGGTGATTGATATAGGCCACAGTCACTGTGTTGTCTAATCTCACCAGGACATGGCAACCCCTCAGATGAAGATGGAAATAGCGAAGCGCCCTCTCCACTGCAGACAACTGCCTCCAGTTAGACGACCTGCGTGACTCCGACTGGAGCCAACGAGCTGTACCACCCAATGATCCAGAGTCGCAACCCAGCCTGAGGCGCTGGCATCCGTGGTCACAACCAGAGGAGGAGGCAGACGGAAACACATCCCCTTGGAAAGGTGGGAAGAATCCAGCCACCACTGGAGAGCAGACACAATGTCCAGAGACACAGGCACAGGAACAGCAAAATCCAGGAGAGGAAAGGGATCCCACCTCTGCACATGCCACAGCAGAGGGCGCAGATGAACCCTGGCCCAGGGCACGGTGAAAACAGACGCAGCCATGTGGCCCTGAACTTTCAGCCACTGTAGGAGGGGAGCCGAAGCCCGTGACAACAACTTCCTCAGCAACGACTGAAGGCGACGAATCCGGGAGTCCGGCAGGAACACCTTGGCCAACACAGAATCGAACACAGCTCCGATGAAGGTCCTCCTTGTGGCAGCTCTAGGTGGCACTTCGGCAAGTTGATCAAGAACCAGTGTTCCCTGAGTGTAGTCATGGTCAAGAGAAGGTGGCGAGACATGACCACCAGAGATGGAGCCTGGACCATCCAGTCGTCCAGATATGGGAACACAGACACCCCCAGGAGAGGGAGATGTGCCACCAAGGGAGCCACCACCTTGCTGAACACCCTGGGGGCGGACCGAAGACCAAAAGGAAGGACGCAGAACTGCCAGTGCTGACCCTCCAGGCAGAAGTGCAGGAAACGCTGATGCCCCACAGCCACAGGGACGTGGAGATACGCATCCTGGAGATCGAGAGTGGGGAACACCCATCCGGACTGGATCAGCGGAATCCCCTTCTGGAGAGTTTCCATCTTGAACGGGATCTTCTTCATGAACAAGTTCAGACCCCGAAGGTTGATGACCACCCAGAAACCCCCCGTGATCTTTGGCACCACAAAGACGATGGAATATACGCCCATCCCCAGCTCCTGCACCGGAAAAGGGACAACCGCAAGCTTGCAACCAAAAGACGAACCCCCTCCAACAAGGCCAGATGGCGGGAGGCATCCCGAGAAGATGGGGTCACCACCACCCCGGAGGGGGGGGGGAAGGGGGAGACAAGAACTCGATCCGGTAACCCTGAGATAAAACATCCAGCACCCAACGGTCGGAGGTCGTCAAGCGCCAAGTCGGAAGGAACCTGCGAAGTCTCCCACCAACAACAGGTGGACCACCATCGAGAACGACCTCCTGGATGGCATAGTCAGGAGCGCTGAGGGCCAGACCCAGCACCTCGCTGGGACTTCTTCTGAAATTTCCGAGGAAAAGACAGGCCAGTGCCATGCTGACTCCTGAAGGAGGATTGTTGAAACCTGGAAGGCTGACGGAAAGACCTGGCACCAGAGAAGGAGGAACCCCCACGGGGCGGAAGGTCACGAAAGGACAAAGAATGCTTGCGTTCCTTAAAGACCTTGTGCAGCTACTCCTCCAGAGAGTCACCAAACAGACGGGCATCAGTGATAGGCAGCCTCAAAGCCATGGAACGCTGGGCCGCGTCCGTCTTCCAATCCCGCAGCAATAGGTTCCGACGGGCAGCAATAGAGGAACCACAGGACATCGCAGAAGCCCTCACAGAATCAAAAGCGATGTCCGACAGGAATTCCGCCTGGCGCTCCATGGACTCCAGCAATTCCGGACAACTGCCACCCTCCTGCATAGTAGAAAACAGGGACTTGAAATCGGTCAGCAAAGACTGGGCAACATAGGCCCCATAAATCCCAGAACGAATAGCCAGGTGAGAGGCGGCATTAGACTTCTTCAGAGCCGAATCCACCTTCTTATCCACACCGTCCTTCAGAATGTTATCATCCGCCATGGAAGGATGACCCACAAGACTGGCCACCACGGAGTCCACAGGAATGGAATCAGGCAACGAGTCCACCATATCCAGCAAAGGATAAAGCTTGGACATAAACCTGGGCATGGTGATATGATCCGGGTCCTTCCACTCCTTCAGCAGGACATCAGACACAAAAGAATGCACCGGCAGAGAAGAGGCAACAGGCTTCCTAAATTGCGGCAAGAGAACATCCTGAGAGGTGCTGGGCGCAGAATCCTCAGGAAACCTATGTTAATCCGCACATGGGAAAGGACGTCAGGCAAGAGCTCCCTGGAAATGTACTTGCCCTGAAGCTCAACAGCAGCAAAAGAAGACCCATCGGAGTCATCAGAGGAGGAAATATCCGAATAAAAGGCAGCAGAACCAGAATGTCCAACAGCAGCCTTCTTGGTAGCCTTAAGATCAGAAAGAGTCTCCAGAATAAGGCGCTTAATCCGATCATCATCCTTCCTGGCATGCTTCACAGGAGGAGCGGAGTCCCCACTGGACCCAGGGGAAGAAGAAGGCACAGGAGAGGAATGCTTCCTCTCACGATGGTGCTTGCCCATAACTAACTCACACCGTTGCAAAGCAGCAAAAACAAAGAAGCAGGTAACTACAAGGAACCCCCCCCCCAGAGGGCATATAAATAGGGCACACCCTTGAGACCAATCAGCCCCCCAAGGTGAAAGAACTGCAAAGGTCGTCAAAGTACAAAAACGACCAATCCCACACAAGTAAAACACCCAAAGAGGCAAGCCCCGCAATCGGCCAATCAGCAACGAGGCCGAAAACGAAACCACATAGGGAGGGGCGGGTTCAAAGCAAACCCGCGGCCAAACAGCCAGCGCGGGTCGCAAACACAAACCTCAGCCCGAGATCAACCCCAAAGACGCCCACCCAGGCGCCCGTCCAATTATCAACAGCACTCGCCGCGCACATCGGAAGCGCGAAGGAAGCCCCAGACGTCAGCATGCCCAGACGAGCTGACACCCGGGCCCCCACACCCCGACAATGCAAGGGCGCGAGTGACACCCGCTAGTAGAGGTGGAGAAGACGGGGAGAAGCGCGCCCAAAAGACGGCAAAGCGCTATCGTCCCACGCCCTTACCTGCACACTGCCACGCAGCAGAGGAAACAGGACACCGCCAACATCCGACGTGCAGCAGGACCGGAGCAGGACCGCCTCCAATCAGCCCAGCACGAACAGAAAACCGGGCAGGAAAAAACCAGGAAGACCCACGGAGCCAAGCAGCACATGTCACCGGAGCCCATGTGGAGACAGGGAAGCCCAGCAGCCCTACTCCAAGAAATCCCACGACGGTCCATGAGAGCCTCCCAAAGCCCAGCAGAGGAGGATCCACAGGACGAGCGAAGCAGGTAACCCCAGCGTCTCCCATCAAGTAAACCGCTTACAGGAAACAAAACAGGATGTGCTTCTGGTGGTTAGGTATGATATAGCACCTGGCAGGAGGGGGGGTGGAGCCTAAAAGAGTTTCCTGTTTTGTTTCCTGTCTGTGGAATACCTCATGAGTGATGACTGGGTCGAGGACGAGGGACGTAGAGGTAATGAATGGGCTAAAATATCCAGCATGTCCGGTGTTGTTGACTAAAATGACAAGATTGAGTAGTAGTGTCCAACCTAATATTTTGATTCAGAAGTGTTGCTATAAAAAGAGTAGCATGTGCAGTGCCCCTGAGAACAGAGATGTATGAGGGGTGCCCTGCACCACATTTACAGATTTATTTTACTACCATATCAAGGGAAGCGGAGGTGGAGCCCTTTTTATTTTGTGGATTAGGGCTCATGGCGCCCTGGTTACACCACTGTTGAGGTCACTCATGATAAACCTTGCAGAAATACCAGTGATCGATTCCCGGGGCTTATTTATCTAGTACTAATGGATCGAGAGAAAAAATACACGTGTGGCCTTTCTATAAAAGGACTTTACTCGTTATTTTCTCAATTTACAATCTCTTTCATCGGCACGTGCCATGTGAAATGTCCCATGTTTCGACAATAACTGAGCAATTCCTGTTTTTTCAGAAGCCACTTCTAATCATTCCATGGCACGTAGTTGTACTTCTCATATTATCACTATAATAACCTGGTATTTGTAAAGCGCGAACTAATCATCCCCTATAAGGGTCTCAAGGTGCTGGGGGCCGCCGGAAAGATTAAGAGATATATTACCCAGAGTCACACGGGGGCTGGGCTGAGCTCCCGCCGGGGATCGAACTGGGAGCCCTGTGCTCCAGAATTAGCCGCCCTGGCCACTGTGCAACACACAGCATTCTCAACTGAAAGTTCACGATGGGCAAAAAGATAATGTGATGCCAAGGCGAGTAGTTTTCTACAGCTAAGGAGAAAGCATTTGAAGTTGGCTGCCATGCATTCTCACGCAGGGCAACTATGTTGGAATGCTATTTTTTTTAAAAGCATGCCAAGATGGGCACCATACATGCTTAAACATGCGTTGCAGCCATCGTGGATTGATTTTCTTTAAGGTGAAAGCTAAGCATTCAAGGATTGCCACTGTGCAGGAGTGGTTAAGCACACACACATGGATGACTATCCTGAAACGGTTTCAAAACCAGTGCTTAATTAGAGCCAGAGCTCCCTATCGGCACTGCAGGGGCCACACTAATTTACGGGAGATTAAGCGATTTGTCCAGAATCACAGGATGTTGAGCCGATGCTGACAGTCAAACCTCTGAAGTCTGCCGCTCTTGCCATTATGCCACATCCTCTCCCAGTTTTCATAGTTAGCAGTTGGTTCTCTTTTAGGCGGCGCTAACAGGAGAAATGGGCTTGTGCAAGCTGCCTTCTGATGAGAGCCCTGGCACTTAATTGTTTTACAAATTAACCACTATTCAAAACCATTCCCATATAGCCACTTGTGGAAACTGCAGCATGTCGCACACATCAAGGAGGTTCAGTGGGCAAAAGGGTGCAGGGTGTAGGTTTTTAAAAAAAAGAGAGCAGGGACAGGAAAGGAGAGGGAGCAGGAAGACACAAAAAAACGTGATGAGCAAATAGTTCTTCACATACTGACATGCAAGGTCCTGAAGTCAGCAGCGAAAGGATGTACTTCATTCTATCACAGAGGCGCGACTAGAGCCAAACTTACTTCGGGGGGGTTTGGGGTGGCTAATAAAAATTTCAGGGGGGCTAATTCTTCCAGCAATAGGCAGAGTGGAGATGCAGGGGCTCTAAGGAGGGATGAAAAAAAAAAGCCTCGTTAGCAAGTGAATGGTCCTTCAAAGACCTAAAAAGTACTCGGGTGCTGTTGGAATGCACAAGTTACTACTTGTGTAACGATATATTTGTAAGGGACATTAGTTAGTGATAGATTCCTTACCTTACACGTTAGTGATAGATTCCTTACCTTAGAATATCCCCAGGCGTCAGACTGGATCCGGAAAGTTTTCGCGAGCAGTACCTCTGCATGTCAGTAGATGGCGTCTTGCGGCTCAGTGTCCATCGCTGGTGTCATAAGCGCCGAGATGACGTCACGGAAACTACTTAGGCGCCACCCATGCACGCTGACGTCAGTTCTGCATACGACTTTCCCTGCCAGGTATGCAGAGCCATACAAGAAACTGACCACTGATGCCAAGAAACTAGGGGCCTGAAAGGGATGTCCTTAGCCATGGAAATCAGGTTGCAGAACAGGGAGGGAGAATGGGTGGGGCGGTAAGGAATCTATCACTAACTAATGTCTCTTACATATTGTTACGCAGGTAGTAACTTGTGCATCTGAAAGAGACACGTTAGTGATAGATTCCTTACCTTAGAATAGATACCCCAGTAATACCAACACCGGTGGTGGGTCGGCAAACAAGATTACACCAGAAAGTCACGGAGAACAGAACGGCCAAAGAAGCCGTCTCTCCGGACTTGACTGCCAAGGCAGTAATGCTTGGTAAATGTGTGCAGCGAGGCCTACGTAGATGCCTGACATATGTCCTGCAAGGGAACGCCGCATCCCAAGGCAGTAGTGGCTGCCGTCGCCCTGGTGGAATGGGCACGCAGCTCCACAGAAGGCTCCTTCTTAGCCAATGAGTAACGGGACATGGTGCAGAGAACGACCCACTGAGAGATGATCTATTTGTGCACGATCGATCTTCTAGCAGAGGTGATACCTACCAGGAAAGCCGTCTTGAGAGTAGGAAGACGCAAAGAACAGTCATGAAGGGGCTTGAAGGAGCGCACATCAGATATGTCAAGACAAGTTTAAAGTCCCATTGCGGCATGATGAACGGCACAGGAGGAAATGTGTGCGTAATGCCTTTCAGAAAACGGTTAACAACCGGGGATTTAAAAAGATAAGGCTGATCTGGAATCCATAGAAAGGCAGAGATTGCAGAAAGATAACCTTTGATAGTGCCCAGAGCATAGCCCTGCAGGGCCAATGAAAGAAGGAGCAGAAGAACTTCAGAAAGAGGGGCTGAAAGGGGATCTACAGATTTTGCTGTGCACCATGCCACAAACTTGTTCCACCGGCAGGCGTATACCATTTTCATGGAGGGACGCCTGGCTGCCAGAATGACATCACAGACTTTAGGAGGAAGAGCGAAAGCTGTCAACTGTCGCCGCTCAATCTCCACGCATAGAGGTGGAGGCTGGACAGGTTCGGGTGGAGGACTGTCCCCTACTTTTGTGACAGAAGATCCTCCCTAAGAGGCAGTCAGATTGGGGGATCGATCGCCATGTTAAGTAGCTCGAGATACCAGTATCTTCGTGCCCCATCAGGAGCCACTAGAATGACTTGGGCCCGGTCGTGCCGAATCTTCTTCAGCACTCTGGGCAAAAGTGGTATAGGCGGAAAGGCGTACAGTAGACTGCAACTCTACTCGCGGCGAAAAACGTCGCTGAGCGAGTGCCACCTTGGAAATTCCAACGCGCAGAACTGATGACATTGCGTGTTCTCTTCAGTGTCTAATAGATCTAGCCAAGGCTCTCCCCACTGCTGAAAGAGACCTGCTCCACGTCCGAGTTTAGACGCCATTTGTGATCCATCAAGCACCGGTGGCTGAGTTTGTCCGCCCTGGCGTTCAGAGAACCTGCTAGGTGTTGAATCACCAAGGTAATGCCTTGACGTTCCAGCCATGTCCAGAGCGGCAGAGCCTCCTAACATAGGGCCCAGGACCCCACCACGCCCTGTTTTTTGCAATACCACATGGCAGAGGTGTTGTCCGTGAACACCTGCACCACACTTCCCCTGACAGAGGGAAGGAATGCCTTCAGTGCAAGTCGGATCGCCCGAAGCTCCAAAAGGTTGATATGGAGTTGGGACTCCGCCGGAGACCAGAGGCCTCTGATCTCCGCCTCTCCCAAGTGGCCACCCCATCCCAGCAGGGACGCACCACTGTGTACTCTGGTTGGGGAAGGGAGAGGTATCTGCCATTGACCCAATCACGATTCGCGAGCCACCACTGCAATTGCTGTGCAGTGCCCTCCGAGATCTGGACATGATCGGACTGGTTGCCCTGATGCTGCGTCCACTGGAACTTCAGTTGCCACTGCAGAGCCAGCATATACCATCTGGCATGTTGCACTAGCAAGATGCAGGAGGCCATCAGGCCCAGGAGCCAGAGTGTCATCCTGACTGAAACCCGGGATAGAGGCTGAAAGATCGGAATCATACTCTGAATATCCCGGACTCGCTGCTTGGGAGGATAAACCCGAAACCGCGTCGAGTCCAGAACCGCTCCAATGAAGGGATGCTTCTGAGAGGGACTCAGGTGCGACATCGGCACGTTGATGGAGAACCCCAGCAAATGCAGGAGGTCGGCCGTAGTCTGAAGGTTGGTGACAACTGTCTGAGGCGAGCCCGCCTTCAACAACCAGTTGTCGAGGTAGGGGAAGACTGACACCCCTGACCTGCGCAGGAGAGCTGCGATCACCGCCAACACTTTCGTGAATACCTGAAGGGCGCTGGTAAGGGCGAAGAGGAGCATGGCAAACTGAAAATGCTCCTGGCCTACCGTGAACCGCAGGTAACGCCGGTGGGCTGGCAGGACGGGGATGTGAAATTATGCGTTCTGCAAGTCCAATGCTACCATCCAGTTTTCAGGGTCGAGGGCAGCCAAGACCTGAGCCAGAGTCAACATCTTGAACTTCTCCTTCCGGAGGAAGCAATTGACATTCCTGAGGTCCAAGATGGGTCGCAAGCCCCCTTTGTCCTTCTTAGGGATCAGAAAGTAGTGGGAATAACAACCACATCCTACTTCTGGCCCAAGAACGCGCTCAATGCCCCCCTTGGCCAAAAGAGCCATAACTTCCTGTTGGAGAAGCGCAAAGTGATCACCCGACATGGAGTAACCCTTCCGGACAAGTTGCAGCACCCAATTGTCAGAAGTGACAGAATGCCAAAGTGGAAGGTGATGTTGAATCCTGCCACCCTCTGGCGTGGGGTGCGTCCCAAAGCTCAGACTAGGAAGGCTTTGAGGCGGATGTTGCGGGGGCGGAGGTGGACTGACCCTCATGCCAGCCCCCAGAGCTGCCACGGCAGCCTCCATGTCCACGGCCATGCTGAGTTTGGTTCTGTGCATGCTTTTGACTGAACGAGCGGGCAGGGGCACCCCTTCCATGGCCACAAAAGGAATAAAAAGTAGACGTGGCCGGGAGCAAGGTGGAAAGACCCAAGGACTTGGCCGTACCCCGAGTGTCCTTAAAACGCTCCAGAGCACTGTCGGCCTTATCACCAAACAGGCGAGTGCCATCATAGGGCATGTCCATGAGAAATCTCTGGTGAGAACCCAGTAGATCTCAACCAGGCATGGCGACAAAGCGCCACAGTCATGGAAATTGCCCTACCGAGGGAGTCCGCGGTGTCTAAGCCACACCGAATGGCGAATTTAGCCACATCCTTACCCTCGGCCACAGCCTGAGATAGCTCAGCCTGGGCCTCTTCAGGACACTGAGGTAGCACCTGAGCAACGGTATCCCACACCGCGTGGGAATAGTGGCCCAATAGACATGCGGTGTTCACCGACTGCAGCCCCAAGCTGGCCAAGGAAAAAAACCGGTTGCCGTACTGCTCCAGCTTCTTAAAGTCCTTATCCAGCAGAGCTGTGGGAAAGGCACTCTGAGATGTCGAAGCTTGAATGACCAGGCTCTCGGGCGTAGGTCAGGCGTAGGATGAGTGGTCAAGAAGGCAGGGTGACCTAGCGCCAGGCGATGACTTTTGGCGACGTTCTTATCCACCGGGGCCCCTGTGGCCGGCCACGACCAAGTGCCCAGCAAGACGTCAGTGAGGGCGTCATTAAATGGTAGCAGTGGCGCCAACGAAGTGGACGCCGACTGGAGCCCGTCAGTGAGGAGATTAGTCTTTAGGGCCACTGTAGGGAGATCAAGGTTGAGGACCTCAGCTGCCCGACGGAGTACAACTGTGTAGGAGGCACCCTCCTCCATTGTAGGCGAGGGAGAGGCAAATCCTGGGTCAGAGGAGACACCAAGGCCGCCGGCCTCCTCCAAGTCGTCTGCCCAATCCTGCTCAGAGTCACACTGACGGTCAAGAGGGTCCTTGGACCCCTCCCAGTCGTCCTCTACCTCCGCCATTTGTGTCACAGACCGCGGCGGCGGCGGGGCAGGGACTGGGGAAGGAACAAACATTATCAGGAATGGCGTCTGGAATGGCACAGGAAGGGGCCGAACCGGTGCCACGTCCCAATTCGGATCCCAGGTGGGGACAAAATTGTCCTGGAACAGGGGCAGCGGCGGAACCAATGGTATCCACTGCGGCGCCAGAGGCGGAGCCAAGGGTGGTGCTGGAGCCGGCAGCGTGGGACCATGTGGCGCCGTGGCCGGAGCCAGTGGTGCAGGATCCTGCGGCGCCGGGGCCGGAGCTGCCGGCCCGACAGGATCCTGACATGGAACCGCGGGGCCCAAGGGCGCGCCGGCGTGAACCCGAGGCCTAAACAGGCGGTCCATGGCAGCAAGAAATACTTGCACCTGTGCAGGATTCGTCAACGGACCCGGAGAAGGCGGGTAGGCCGTGGGACTCCCAGGCTCCAAAGGAGCCGCAGGTGCAGAACACCTATCCCCCTCGTCCGTATCCGGGGACCGACGGGGGGATGTCGGAGAGCGACAACGCTTCTTCGACTTTTATGTATTGTCGCTTACCCAAATCCGAGGGCAAAGACTTGGAGCCCGAGGAGCGATGATGGAGGCCCCGTGAGCATTCTTTGGAATGGCCCCTGAACCGAGAACAGCACTGGGACAAGTGCAGAACCTCTAGCAACTTCCGGCGCCACTCTCTCAAGGCCTTCAGGGCCATGGCCCGACAGTCCCAACAAGACCGAGAGTCGTGGTTGAGCTCCAGGCAGTAGAGACAGACGTCGTGGGGGTCGGCCACCGACATATTGCGATGGCAGTCCCGGCAGGACTTAAAACCAGGTATACCTATGTGCACCTGAAAAGACCCACAAGAGACAAAAGTCCCAAAAAAGCTAGTCAAAAAGTGACTAAGGTACGTGCTCTAACCGGATTTGCGGAAACTGGCGCGGAAAAAGAAAGAATTGATGTCCGCGCGCATGGGTGGTGCCTAAGTAGTCTCCATGACGTCATCACGTCGCTTACGACGCCAGCGACGGACGCGGAGCCGCACGGTGTCACCTACTGACGTGCACAGGTACTGCTAGCGAAAACTTTCCGGATCCAGCCTGACGCCTGAGGATATTCTAAGGTAAGGTAAGGAATCTATCACTAACGTGTCTCTTTCAGATAACACGGACACCAGACCAACCAGCCCACAGCAGATAAAAATCTGTCTGTGTGTGTGCCCAGGAAGCTGTCTCAACCTGGGCTGACACACACAATGGGGGGGGGGCTGAAGCCCTCAGAGCCCTATGGGCATTTGGCGCCTTTTCTATAATAACACAGTAAGATCGAAATGCTCCTTTGGCGGAGAAAAGCTGAGACTAGGGAGGAAAGCCATTCAATCAGGAGCATGGAACTGAGACTGGCAAGAAAGCCATTGAAGCAGGAGCGGACACAAAAACCACTGCATGACTTAAGTTATAAATTGTATTTATATAGCGCTTAATACCCCTTATGAAGCATTGGAGTGCTTTGCGACGAGTAGCTCGCTACTCCAGAACCCAAGATTAGAGTTCAATAGTTAGTAAATTAGTAATATGCTGTTCTTTCCTTTTATACTTGCATATTGCTTGTAGTAGTATTTTGAGTAGGGATGAAATAATGAACGTGGATTAGAAAAAGACAATTATGAGTTGTTATTAGAAGTAGGGTACATGTGTGCCTGTTAGGTGCATTGGAAAAAAGAAAAGGGAGGTTTAAACACGGTGCTTGGGAGTTAATTGTAGACAGAAAAGTTTGCGAAGAGTCACAGAGAAGAGGGTGGCAAAAGGGTTGAAGGGAATTTAGAAAGTGTAATTTATTTTTAATTTACTTTAACAAATAACTCAAAGTAACATATACACATATAGAGAAATACCCACACATCTAAATATGTACAGATATGCATACATACATATACGCAACACTTAGGGGCTTATTACGATGCTGGTCGTGTCGGAATGGAAACTGACCGACTAGCAGTCAGTGTTCACATCTGAAAATGTAGGATATGACCGCCTATGAGGCAGTCTGAAACGCCTTTTCCATTGCTGCTTGTGCTGTAGTCGGAAAACGGTTGTAGCACAAGCCGTATTGGTAAAATGGATGTTTCCATTGCTGAGTCCGCGGAGGGAAAGGGGCCCTATTAGGGAGTCTCAATGTCCGTTTCCGACAGCCTTTCAATGGCAGTGCCTGAACAGGCACCGCCTTCATTGTATGTAATTACAATCCGACCAACAGTGGGTCGGGCTCCTTGAGCCTGTTGGAACCGTTGTTCGGTGCCTCTGCCCTGCCTCTGACTGCAGTGCATTTTAATGCAACGGTCGGACTCTTGTGCAACCAACGGTCCATCAATTGCGATCCGACCAGCATCGTAATGAGGCCCTAAGTGAAGTTTTAATACCAGGCATAAGACCCTCTATATATACATTAAAAAGTACACAGAAGCAGCAATATTTACATGGTCTGGTATACACATGAATGTTGTGGCTAAGGGGCTTATTATGGATCAGACTCATGGTGACGTCTCCTGACCGCCCTATTATGTTTAGGGTAGTTGGGTCACCCTGGGACCACTGCATCTGCTGACACCGCCAGAGAATCGCCGGTTCCTGGCGGTTGCGCAGCATTTCTGAGGCTGCAATATGCTTGCCGGGGTCGCTGTGCCCTTGCCAAGCATATTACGGGTTTCCTCACGCCACACTTTTTATGGCGGGGTGTGCTTGTTCCTCACACCATGTGGATGCAGACAGGGGGGCACACAATGTGCCCCTGTGCGCATTTACAGCAGTACCTACATGGCATGACCTGGAGCAGTCAGTGCCGTGCAGGTACAGCCTTTGATGTTCCCATTGCAGTGCCTATTTCATAGGCACTGTCCTGGGAACTCCAAAGAACCGCCCGCCAGACAGCAGACAACTCCTGATCTGGTGGGCGGTTCCTACATGAGTTTGGCAGGGCAGGAGCGAAGCGGTCCCACTCCTGCAACACCACACTCTCAATAAGGCCCTAAGTACACAAAGATTTAAAGGGATATGCATAATGAAAACCTCATCTTCATATGTTGATATGCAAATTTTGTAATGTCTAAATATATATATGCATTTCATTGTCTATACACATGCACACAGACACACATATATGGATATCTATATTCATATAGATAGATAGAGATATATATGTAGTCAATTTCTTTATATGCCTAAATAAAGTATAATACTCTTATGGGTAGCTTGTTACAGATATGTTTTCATAGAAAGAATCATAAAGCCATACACACACTTTCCATGTATGTGTTACATAATTAAGATGTATTTATCATGTACTATGGCATGCATATATAATACAAAAGACATACATTTATTGTTATATATATATACACATTAAAAAAATTGTTAGGAAATAATTTGTTTTTTATTGTTTGTCATTTTTTGTTATAACTAAATAAAATACATATATCTATGTATATCAACATAGACACGCATGTAGATCTAGATATCTGTGTAGAAGAAAACAAGTTACTTACCTGTAACTACAGTTATCCAGTATTGGTATCTTTCATAGATTCACATGCCTGAATCATTCCCCGTCGCCGAGGCGGGAGTCCCACAGTAAAATATATATACAAAAGCAGTGCCTTAGTAAGAACTGTAGTATGCTAAAAAGACAAGAGGCCCAGGAGGCCCAAAACGTAGTAGCCTATCTACCTCATTATATGAAAAGAACTAAAAAATACTCCCAACGAATCAGCTGCCAGCACCCTCTAGAACCTTCCCAGCAGAGGCAGTTCTCCTCAGATTTTCCTTAGCACAAGTGAGAAGTAGGTATCCCAAATAGAGAACTGTCTTGCCGAGGAGGAGGGTGGGTGCATGTGAATCTATGAAAGATACCAATACTGGATAACTGTAGTTACAGGTAAGTAACTTGTTTTCCTATCCAGTATTGGGGTATCTTTCATAGATTCACATGCCTGAATCAGAATAGCAAGCAGTAAGCCCAATAGTGTCGTTTGCGGACGGTGGGAGACAGAGTGTATATACTCCTCAACACATCCGGGAAGGTTAGAATATTACCAAAATATAGAAATCCACGTTAAAATGAAGTACTTATAGTACATTAACATACTGTGCAATAATGTCCAACAATTATCCACTGTTAAGATAATAGAAACATATTCATATTTGTACATAAATAAAGGCAACATCAGAGACATTATGGTTCTAACCTTAATGAAGAAGATGTTGAAGAACAGCTTGTCCCACCTCTGCATCGTCCTGCGACGCAGACTGTAGGCAGTAGTGCTTCGTGAACGTGTGGACATTCTTCCATGTCGCAGCATGACAGATGTTTTCCAATGTAACACCAGCAAATAATGCCGTATAAGCCTCCATAGTCCTGGTGGAATGCACTTTGACCTTTCTTTGTAAAGGTTTGTTGGCTTTATCATGGCAAAAATTAATAACAGAAGCAATCCATCTGGCTATGGTTGCCTTTGTTACAGCATGTCCCAGTGTTGCTTGACCATAGGTGACAAGCAATTGATTGGATCGCCTGATTTCTTTTGTTTTCTGTAGATAAAATTTAAGGCAACGTTTGACGTCGAGAGAGTGTAAAGCTCTTTCCGCCGGTGTAACTGGGTCCGAGAAGAATGTTTTAAGTTTCACAGGCTGATTTAGATGGAATTGAGACGGTACTTTAGGAATGAATTTGGGATTTGTCCACAAAGTTATGTAATCTCTAGTGAAAGGTAAAAAGGGTTCAGAAATGGTGAAGGCTTGAATTTCACTAACACTTCGGGCTGAGGTAAGAGCTAATAAAATTGCCACTTTCAGGTCACAAATTTGAGCTCGGCCTTGTGACTTGTGGCTCAAATAGTCTTTTCATTAGCTGAGATAAAACTGTGTTCAATTCCCACTCCGGAGGTGGTGGCTGAATCGGAGGAAAGACTCGAAAGAGCCCTTTTAAAAATTGTTTGATAAGTGATGAAGAGCAAAGTGATGGTTTGCTAGATGTCTTTCGAAATCTGGAAATTGCCGCGAGGTGAACCTTGATAGAGGAGAACACAAGTCCCGCTTTGGCTAGGGATAGCAAATAAGGAAGGATATCCTCCGTTGGAGCCTGGAGTGGATGAACATTATTTGCCTGGCACCAATGACTAAATCGCTTCCACTTCAAGCGATATGTCTTGACTGTACTTTGAGCACGGGATTTAGATAGAATAGCCCGACAATCCTGAGATATTTTAAGATCTTTAAATTCTAGGGAATCAGGAGCCAGGCGTGCAAGTAAAGCGACGGTGGATCTGGGTGTAGTATCTGGCCTCTTTCCCTTGTCAACATTGTGAATGTTGGAAGTAGACGAACAGGGTGATCCTGTGACAATAAGAGTAAATTCAAATAAACTTTATTCGGTTCACAGATTATGCAACCATAAAAGTTACAGATTACAAATTCTAATGCATAACCATTTTAAAAAAGCACGAGACACGTTACATTACATTAAAAATACAGGCCCGGATGGGAGGAGCAAAGATGGCGACCGAGATGGCTGCATAGACGCTCGGCTCCGTGAGCCCTCTCACCCCGCACATATATCCTGGCAATTATCCTGTGCAATACTTGCATATCTGAGTAGGCGAAGGACACCGTTCACTTACCGTCTGCTCCTGAGGCTTCTCCATGCGGTAGACCCGAAGAAATATCCCCGACTGTTTGGCGGCCTTCACTGTGCCGTGACCGGGATCTCGAGTGAGGGGAGTATCCGGCCGCGACTGCAACAACAGCGGCCTCTGGCTGCGGAGGGGAGTCGGCCGGAGGGAACCTGAGATCTGCTGGCCAAAGGCAACAGTGCCGACCTCCTCCAAATAGCAGATTGCTCTGCGGGAAGTGCGATACAGCAGGCCCGGAGGGAAACCATGATACTCGGCCCCCCCTCTGTGTGATGCCGGGGCATTAACAACTTCTCCCGGGACTGACGGGTGCCTCCCGGGGAGCGGCAGAGATTTTGTTTAGCCCTTTGGTGACCCTCCGTTGAGATGCCTGCTTTGATTTTTGGGGTCCTCCTGTGAATCCTGTTCCATCCTGGTGTGGGGCCCGGTCCTGAGGTGAGATGGAGAAGGAGGAGGCCGTAACGGCTAAGATGGCGGATGGCACCCTTTTCCGCACCCTTCATCCGGGCAGAGAAACTGCTGTACCAGAGAGTCCCGGGGGTTGGCATCATGAGAAAGGGCCCACGTCCAGATATGTACTGGCTGCATTAACAACCCTCCAAATGACCCTGATCCGGGAGGCCCGGGAACTGGGAAGAAGGATGGCCGCCATTGTTGCTCCGCCGTTCCACGTAGGCTTGGTTCAATCTCGTGTAGGCGCCAATCTGCCCGCCTCTGTGTCACTGACGAATGCCTCCGCTACGTTTAAGTCCGTAGAGTCACTGATAGCCTTGGTTCATGAGACTGCTGTGGGCACACCTGTTGCACATGTGATTGACTCATTGGGGCCCTTGTCTGCTTGGCGAGTGACAGAACGACGTCGATCCGTGTTTTGGGCTGCCCCGGCGGTGTTTCAGCACTTGCCGCATCGTGTGATTCTTTTTCCATGGCTGGCGAGACTGTGTTCGGACTGGAGGTTGTTATCGGTATTGATATTGATACAGACAGATTTCCGCCATGCGTCTTCGGCGGGATACTGGGGGCTAACGTCCCATGGAGCAACAACACTTCCCGATCCTCCTGGAACATTTGAACCCTTCATGCTATTTTGTATGCCGATTGAGAGCGAGATATACGTTGGTACTATGGATAGAAGAGGCCAGGGGTGAGACCGTTTGGGACATGGTGGGACTTATTGTTGTTTGACGGTGATTTAAGGGACACTCAGCGGGGATATAATTGATTGTGCTATAAATGATTCCTTTTTTTCGTAATCCTTCTACCATTGCTGTCTGACGATTATTGCACGCGATGTGGGGAGGGGCCGGGTGGCCGGGTCGCTGGTCCTTCTCCAACATTTTTTCTTCTTTTTTCTCTCTTCTTCTCTATATTTCGGGTTTCTTAATTAGGGCGACAGGCACGCTGCTGGGGGGGGGTAGGCCGTAACCTTCTGCAGGGGTGCAGGGTGGGGGGTAGGGGGATGGGATTGTTAATTTGTCCTTTCTTTGTCTTTATGGCCCTTTGTCCTTCTCTTTTCGATGTCGTCGTCTTTTATGTTTCCTACAGTGTGTTTCGCTTTGAGGGATGGGGCATAGCTCGCAACGAACTGTATGTGTTTTTTATAACTATCCTGACCCAAAGGCCCTATCCTCCATTACTTCGAATGCATTTGCACTGCTGGCGAGTTTTCTGCTTTTTGTTAGCTATCGTAGGAGCGTGTATGACTGTACGGCATTGATTTTAATTTTATTTTTCTTTATTGTAAAATGAACCTTCTTGGATCCTTGTTCTCACATTGTAAGTTTACGCGTTTGTTATATCCTGGACGCTCTTCAGACCTTGATTTCCGTGCCGCTGTCTTTTTCTATAATGTATTGCTCTATTTCCGACTTGAATAGCGGCCGGCCGGATTGGTTGTAGGCCCATGTTTGTATTTCCTTGCTGAAACAATAAAGGTTCTTTAAAAAAAAAAAAAAAAAAATACAGGCCCGGGTATACAGTACAAAAGTTCTAATAGGTGTTCAATAGTAGGGGTATATGGGGGAAGGACACAATATTTCCAATATTATTATTATTATTTTTTTTTTAAACTAATTTATCATACAGTGCACATTCAAGATCCTTTAAGGGTCCAAATATTTTCTAAGTTTCATTGAACGTCTCAAAAAGCCTGCCACAAAAGGGATACATTCAGTTCTTAACAGTAGTAGGTAATAGAGAGCGGGCGTACCTGTCTAAAATTTAACTTTTTTAAAGAGGTTTTAGATAAAAGCTCCTAGGGATTTCATAGTACTTGCAAAAGAACACAAAGTGCAGCAGGTCCTGTTGAGACATATTGTCGCAGCCACAGGGTGCTAGCACTTTCCCTTTGTAACACCCTCTCGGAACAGCTAATAAAAGATGGAAGTAATCCATTCTAAACCTGATTAACAGAAAACGCTCATAAGATGGTACCGGCCATTGAAGATATGGTTCCAGCTCTAGAGAAGTCCTGAGTAGTATGTGTTTACGTACACTGTTCTTTAACAGTTCTCTCTCCTCTCTTTCCATTTTTTTTGCGTAACATAAAGGAGCTCTTTACAAGATCCACATCTTCCCTGGTGATACAATCAGGTGTTAAAAACAATTCTGGACGTCCCAACTCTCTAAAGCTCCCCTGTAAATATTTAAACCAAGGAATAAAGATCATATGATCTAGGCTCAAAGTCTCTTTTAAAATTTTATGTGTAAGAACGAGGTGTTCATTTAGCCAACATTTGAGCCAGAAGATTAGTGGGCGCATGGCCAAGGTATCACAAATGTATGGGGTGCCCGTTTCTTCATGGACCGTTAAGTTCGCCGTCCCTTGTGGGACGCACAACAGGTGTTTAAAAAAATAGTTTTCGGTCACCTGCAGGCCCTAAAGTCCAGAATACCCCCATAAATCACTCCCGTAGCTAGCTATAGAGACGCTTTTAGCTTGATAAATTTTCAGCATTGCGGCCACCGGACGATAGCCCATTTGAGCCGCGAAGCTAAATATTGCTGCATTGGACCTAACAACCTCTCCCCTTTTCTTATTATGCAGAGCGGCCCAGTTCAGTTTGTCATCCAATAGGATGCCCAAATAGGAGAAGGTTGTGGATATAGGCACTCTAGTTCCATTTACCTTAAAAGGATACTGCTTTTTGGGGCGCTGCCTTACCTGCATTACGTATGATTTGGAGTTGTTTATGGCCAGATCTCTAGCATCCATAAACCCCCAGAATGCATCAAGTAGAGTCTGTAAACCTTTGGGGGTAAGTGCCAGGAGGACTGCGTCGTCCGCATATAGCAGGACGGGCAGTCCCCGGCGTCCTACGTATGGATAATCAGCCCCAGTCTCCCGCAGGGTTCCTTCTAGGTCATTAATATAAAGATTAAAAAGAAATGGTGCAAGGATACACCCCTGACGTACCCCCCCTTCTGTTTTAAAATTCCTGGTCACCTTGAGGCCAGAAGCATATCTGATGTTTGCCCGTGTATCTCTGTGTAGTTCCATCAGAAAGTTCACCAAATTAGGCTCCACCCCCATGTCCCTCATGGATTGCCACAGTTTTTCCCGATTAACGCAATCAAAAGCGGATGACAAATCCATGAAGGCCAAGTAGATTGTCCCTGGGCAGGTGATGGTGTACTTTCCGAGGATCTAGTAGAGATTAAGGCATTGTGCCATAGTCGAGTGGCCCGGGCGGAACCCAAACTGAATGTCTGAAACGATCTTGTTATCTTCAGCCCAGGCAGTGAGTCTCTTTAAAATGACTCCGCCTATAACCTTTCCTACGGAGTCAATGAGGGAGATAGGTCTATAGTTTATAGTACAGTCACGATCTCCCTTCTTAAACACTGGCACGATGGTAGAGGTTCCCCAGGATTTTGGGCAGCCTTCTTTAGCTGCTGCATTAATTACCACAACCAAGATTGAATCCCAGAAAAAGGGGTTTGATTTAAAAAGGTCTGGCGGGACGCCATCAGGGCCCGGCGCCTTCTTATTTGTGAGGTTATTAATGCCTTCCTCCACCTCCCCTACGGTAAACACAACTGTTTCCTTATTTGTAGTCCTAGCTGTCGACTGTGCCAGGGAAAATTTACTATTAAAAATATTAGCAAAGTGGAATACCCATTCTTCCTCAGTTATATTGGTACCCACTTCCTCGACTCTTTCCACTGAGAAAAGTGGGCTATTAATAATTTCCCAGAATCAGGAGCTGCTAGAGAGAGTCAGGGGGTCTAGAAGCTCCCTCCACCTAGCCTCTTTCAGTTCCTTTTAACGGGTTGGTAGTAGGTCTTTATAATTGTGCCGGAGAGTTTGAATCTGTTCTCTGTCCCTTGGGATTTCTTTCAGGGCCCCCTTGAGATCTCTTGCGGCTTTGGAACATAAAGGGCTAAACCATTTGGGATCACTGTGCACCCTGGTTTTCCCTGGGGCTGATAGCAGGGTCCCCACCTTAGAGACAATTACTTCAAATGCTTTAAGGGTTCCCAGAGCGGTTGATTCCTCATTCATGCAGCACGAAAATTCCGCCGCACATGCGTCTTTAAGTGCCTCATGAAAAAGAGACGGAATTACTTGGGTCCATTTCAACCGACGCTTACCATCGGTTAATTTTAACCGAACAGGGTTTGATACAGAATTATTTTTCTTCAGTAAGCTACCTCCTAAGTTCACACACACCGGGTTGTGGTCACTATGGGCGCTTGCTACAATCAAAAATCTCCTCAGGAGGGACGAGATAGACCTGGAGAACAGTATGTGGTCTATAAAGGATCCTTCCCCGCGACCTTTAAATGTCGGTACCCCTTGTCTGCTATTTGGAGGAGCATAGCTCATGGCAGGGTACAGGTTATATTTATTAAGCATATCATTAAGAACATTTCCCTGTACGGAATGCTCAAAATGAAAACCCTCTATCAATGACCACCCCATAGAACCCATATCTGTGTTTTTAGGGTCACCACACGGGTGTACATTAAAGTCACCTGTGATCATTAAATTATTTTTGTATAGGCCACAACACTGCTCTACAAAGTCAATCAACTCAGTTATCTTACAGCCTGCCTCATTCTGTACAGCGTTATAAAAGTTTATCACACACAGACGATTGCCTGTATGTCTCTATGGACTGATGATATACCCCTGATATTACATCTCAGGGCCAGGGAGGTAAAGATAACCAGACCCCCCCTTGCTCTGCCACTGGTAGCGCGTGTTGTAGGCACAAAGAACGCTTTATACCCGGCCAGGGAAAGGTTGCAGTCAACCAACCACGTCTCCTGGAGACAGATTACCTCGAAGTGAGTGATAAACTGCACACATAGGGGGTCTGCGATCTTTCCCAGCAGCCCTGCGATATTCCAAGACAATACGTTATAATCCAGAGCGTTATCATGGTTACCCGGAGATATGGTGATTTGCTCGCCAGTGTAATCAATACTTGTTACCCCTTGGAGGTCATCTTCCCTTAGCCCTTTTCTTGGGACTGTATCTGATGATTCAGGGTAAGACGCTGATACTTCTATGTCCGGGACAGGGCCTGCATCTGTGTCATGGTTGTCAGAGGGTACACAAGCACTGGCTATGGGGGCTGGTTTTACCTTATTTTCCCGTAGTCAATCACAGTCATTGAGCCCTGAAAGAACTGCGTATCTGTTAGGGCCCAACGGGAGTTGTGAATTATTGCAGGCCCCCCATGGGTTATCCCCTACTGGCCTAGATTGAATTAGGCTATGCCTGGCTAAATCTCTCATCTTGTACGGTCGCACCCTGTGTCCCTGGAACGAAATATGTTGCTCTTCACTCACCGCCCTGTAGAAAAAGCCAAGTGGCAGGATCTCTATACCTTGACCCCTAAACGCCACACCCGAGTCTACCTCCCTGAATATACTTTCTGCTGCTAGAGGGTTATTAAAATTAACCACTATGCAGTCTCCCCTTCATGTTTTACTGGAGCTTCCCAGCCAGGACACGCGGCGGGCCATGATAACATTATGCATAACACGATGCCCATCTACTGTGTTACAGGCCAACCAGTGTGTGACCTTGTTTTTAAGTTGTCCATAATCCTCTTTAACTCCATCAGGGAGGGTGGGTACATTACAGAGGATGCTCACTAACGGGGCTGATTGGGGCGGTAGGTCAATAACTGGTAGATTTTCTAAGTTTCTGGTTCTCGTCGCTGTGTTTATATTTTCCTCGATCCGCTCTAAAACTACAGGGTTTATCTTCTCCACTACCCCTTCGGTGTGTTCTATTCCTTCATTACTGTTGGATTTTAACTTATCAGACTCTTTCCCACTCTCATTACTGGTTGGTTTTTGAGACACTATAGGTGTTTCAACTGATGATGATGGCGCTATGTGTGAAAGGTGTTACTAGTCCCGTTGTGTTTTTTACATTGTGTCCCGGGACCAGTTTTCTGCATGCAAGCTACCAAGTTGGCCAATGTTTGTGAGTTGTTTGTGGTGGCTCGTTCGAGCTTCCCCAGGCTCTCTTTAATTATTTTCATTATTTCTATAAGTGGTAACAAAGATTTCAGTATTTGTTCCACGAGACCTTCTGGGGCTTGTATGGTTAAGGGAGACCCTTTAGACAACTGTGCCGTGGAAATAGGGGGGTTCATTGGGCAAACTCAAGGAAATAGTATTTTGTGTTGGTTTTGCCGGTGTCACGAGGTTCCCCCCTTTATTAGTTATTTTGGTCACTTTCGGGCGGCTACCCTTTTGACGTCCTCCACCTCGCTTTCTTTTCCCCGTTTGTGGAGGGCGTGATGTAGATTTTAAGGGCGGGAGATCAACTGGAATGTTAATGGTGTTTAGTACTGCGGGCCACTTTCTTCAGATCCAGTGCTATCTGATGTAATATTCATCAAGGTACCAGTTATGCTCCCTACCGTCCCTGTGCTAACTTCTAAAAGGCTATCTCCAATGAGAATCTTACTACCTAGTTGTACGGGGTTTTTTGCAGACTTTATAGAGCCCAGGGACGACCGCTTCGAGCATAGTGGTTCCAGGGATAGACGCTTTTCAGTGAGGGCGATTTTGCGCTCCAGGACAACTGCTGCTCTCGTTATAAAACTATCCAGTGTCCCAGTAACACTTCCCCCAATGGAACATGGTGCCGCTTTCCTCCCCCTTCCCGGTCGAAGTGCCATGATCTGTCTCCCTGGTTGCCCTTACCCAAACAGTAATAACTTAACGGATATTGGGTACTCAAGTTATCTATATGCAATTATACGAACAAAGTCAGGTAAAAAACAATGAATAAAGTGTCTGACTTCAATTAATAGCTCGTTTTTAGAGGGGTGGCCCAGCCCAGGCTCTTCCAGCCTACGACGGCCTTAGATGGCCCGCCCTTTGCCCGGGCTTCGCCTGGCACGCCCCGTCCACATCCCGCGACGCAGGGCTCTCGCTGCCTTTTGTGCGCTTCCTCGGGCGTCCTGGCGTGGTAGCGTGACTCACGCCGCCAGGGACGCTAGGAAATGTAGTTGACTCCTGGCGGTGGTGGCTTACAAGGACCCCCGGCAATCCAAAATGCACCCTCAGGTAGGAGTTTCCTCCGTGGTCGCAATAGTGTCTCTGTCCAGTTTGAGAGTCTCCCGCTCCTGCTGGGGCTCTCGCTGCCTTTTGTGCGCCTCCTCGGGCGTCCTGGTGCGGCAGCGTGACTCACGCTGCCCGGGACGCTGGGAAATGTAGTTGACTCCTGGCAGTGGCGGCTTACAAGGACCCCCAGCAATCCAAAATGCACCCTCAGGTAGGAGTTTCCTCCGTGGTCGCAATAGTGTCTCTTTCCAGTTTAAGAGTCTCCCGCTCCTGCTGGGGCTCTCGCTGCCTTTTGTGCGCCTCCTCGGGCGTCCTGGCGCGGCAGCGTGACTCACGCCGCCCGGGACGCTGGGAAATGTAGTTGACTCCTGGCGGTGGCGGCTTACAAGGACCCCCAGCAATCCAAAATGCACCCTCAGGTAGGAGTTTCCTCCGTGGTCGCAATAGTGTCTCTTTCCAGTTTAAGAGTCTCCCGCTCCTGCTGGGGCTCTCGCTGCCTTTTGTGCGCCTCCTCGGGCGTCCTGGTGCGGTAGCGTGACTCACGCCGCCAGAGACGCTGGAAAATGTAGTTAACTCCTGGCGGTGGCGGCTTACAAGGACCCCCAGCAGTCCAGTTTGAAAGTCTCCCCTTTGAGAGTAGCTCTTGGAACCAATACTGTCTCGGCCAGCGAGGTGCAATCAGGATGAGACTGCAATGTACCGTCTTCATCATTTGGAGCACTTTCGGTATCAATGGTATTGGGGGAAAAGCGTACGCATAAATCCCTGACCATCGCATGGACAGGGCATTCCCTCTTGATCCCTGTTGAGGGAATCTGCTGGCGTAGTAAAGGCATTTGCTGTTCTCTCTCGTTGTAAACAAATCTAGAGTTGGCTTGCCCCAAATATGAAAGACCTTCTCAACCTGCTCCTGCTCCAGCTCCCACTCATGTCATCCTGAGAGAGATCTGATGAGGGTGTCGTCCAAAGTGTTCTGAAGCTCCTTGACATGCTCTACTCTTAGGGTTATACTGTGTTCTGTAACCCAATCCCACAGCTCCTGAGCCTCCTGCGATAGGGACAGTGACCTTGTTCCTCCCTGTTTGTTGATGTAATACATGGTGGTCGTATTGTCAGTACGGACCAGCACTGAGGAGCCTACAATCCTCGGAAGGAATGCCTGCAAAGAGAGAAAAATGGCCCGCAATTCCAAGCTGTTGATGTGTTTCTGTTGGTACTGCTTGGACCATCTTTCTTGTATCTGTAAGTCTTGAAAATGGCCTCCCCAGCCCTCCATGGATGCGTCCGTTGTCAGAACAAACTCTGGGGGAGTTATCAGGAACGTGAGGCCCGGAGACAAGTTTGCTTTCAGAGACCACCACTGGAGAGTATGAATCATGCGCGACGTCACCCTGATGGAGTTGTCGAATGATCCTACGACTCGTTGCCATTGCAGGTGCAGTTCTTCTTGTAGAGGTCTCATTCTGAGCCTTGCCAAAGGAACAAGGTTTATTGCAGACAAGCACATCCACAGAAGAGAAGCAAATGTCCGGACAGAAACTGACCTTCTTTTTGAGATTGACTTTGATAGTTTTTGTAGTCTTATCTGACGATCTTCTGATAGGAATGCTTTGCACTGTATGGTGTATAGCATTGCTCCCAGGAAAGGTATCACTTGGAGAGGATGCAACTGTGATTTGATTACGTTGAGAGTGAGACCTAGACTTGAAAAGAGATAAAGGCATCTCCTGACAGCCTTTTTTGTAATCTGTACGGAAGGACCCTTGAGCAACCAGTCGTTGAGGTAGGGAAACACTTGTATTCCCCAAGACCTCAGTGCTGCAGAAACTGGTACTAGGCATTTTGTGAAGATCCTTGGTGCTGATTTCAGTCCGAATGGAAGCACCCTGAACTGAAAGTGGACGCCAGCCATAAATCGTAGGTATTTGCGATGTTTGGGATTTATAGGGATAAAGAAGTAGGCATCTTCCAAGTCCAGAGAAGCCATAAAGTCTCCTTCGTTGAGACAGCTTAACACCCCATCTCGCTCCTCACTTTTCCTGCCAAAGTCATCGAGAAGACCGTCAACCGACAGCTTGCCGCCTTCCTCGAGACGAACGGATCCCTCAACCCCTCGCAGTCCGGCTTCCGTGCCAACCACAGCACCGAGACCGCCCTCATCGCAGCCACTGACGACATCCAAGCCCTGCTCGACAACGGGGAAACAGCGGCCCTCATCCTCCTGGATCTCTCCGCAGCGTTCGACACTGTCTGCCACCGCACCCTAGTACAACGCCTCAGCAACGTCGGAATCCAAGAGAAGGCTCTGGAGTGGATCATCTTGTTCCTCGCCGGAAGAACCCAGAGAGTCCGCCTCCCCCCGTTCAGATCTGAGGCCACCGAAGTCATCTGCGGCGTACCACAAGGATCTTCACTCAGCCCCACCCTCTTCAACATCTACATGAGCCCCCTCGCGGCCATCGCACGCCAACACAACCTCAACATCATCTCCTACGCCGACGACACTCAGCTGATCCTCTCCCTCACCAATGACCCAGCCACCGCCAGAACTAACCTACACGAAGGGATGAAAGACGTAGCCGAGTGGATGCAGAACAGCCGCCTGAAACTGAACTCAGACAAGACGGAAGTCCTCATCCTGGGACCATCTTCCTCCGCCTGGGAAGACTCCTGGTGGCCCCCTGCCCTGGGCAACGCACCCAAACCATCGGACCACGCACGCAACCTGGGCTTCATCCTGGACTCCTCCCTCTCGATGACCAGACAAGTCAACACCGTCTCATCTTCATGCTTCAACATCCTACGCATGCTCCGTAAGATCTTCCGATGGATCCCCACCGAAACCAGGAAGACAGTCACCCAGGCACGCGTCACCAGCCGACTGGACTACGGAAACACCCTCTACACCGGAACCACAGTCAAACTACAGAAGAGACTCCAACGCATCCAGAACGCCTCCGCACGACTCATCCTGGACATCCCCCGTCACAGCCACATCTCCGGACACCTGAGAGACCTTCACTGGCTCCCCGTCAACAAGAGAATCACGTTCCGACTCTTCACCCACGCACACAAGGCTGTCCACGACCTGGGCCCCAGGTACCTCAACAACCGTCTGACCTTCTACACTCCCACCCGCCAGCTTCGATCGACCAGCCACGCCCTCGCCGCCGTTCCACGCATCCGAAGAACCACCATGGGAGGAAGATCCTTCTCCTACCTGGCAGCCAAGACATGGAACTCCCTCCCCATCCACCTCCGCCAGACCCAAGACCACCTCTCCTTCAGGAAGCAACTCAAGACCTGGTTGTTCGAGCAGTAGCAGACCCCCCTCCCCAAGCACCTTAAGACCCTCCGGGTGAGTAACGCGCTATATAAATTTCTTGATTGATTGATTGATTGAGTGTCCATTCGAAAACTCTGCTTTTTCAGAAACTTGGTGAGTTTGCGAAGATCGAGAATCCGGCGCCACTCTCCAAATTTCTTCTTTTTGAGGAAGAAGCGAGAGTAGAACCCTTTCCCCTTCTGCGAAGCTGGAACTTTTTCTATCGCATTATGAAGCATGTTTAAGGCTTCTTTGAAAAGTAAGTGAAGACGAGGGGGAGGCGGACCCTTGGGCCGGGTCGTAGGTGGTTTCCTTATGAATTCCAAAGTGTGACCCTTGTGAACTAGGTCGAGGACCCACTGATCCAACGTGATCTGTTGCCATTGATGAAAGAAAGCTGAGAACTTTGCACCCGCAGGGAGAGGGGAGTATTTGACTGTCGTCCTGCTGGACTCATTGTCTTTTGTTTGAGTCATGGCCTTGATTGTTCGACCGTCTTCGTCCGTCTTGACGAGAGAAACTACCCGTAGAAACTTGCCTATACGATGATTGGTAGTAAGGTTGTTTATACTGCGATTGATATTGCCTGTTCTGCTGATTGTGATAGCCTCCTCTAGATGTATCTGTGTCGGTTTTGATAGCCAACAAGGCTTCATCTATATGTTTCCCAAATAATGAGTCGCCGTCATAGGCATATCCAGTATTTTAGTTTGCACCTCTGGCCTAAACGATGTTGCCTTAAGCCATCCCTGGCGTCTAAGTACCGCAGCTCCAGAGAGCTGCCTGAAATTGGTATTAGAGATGTCAAAAGCGCAGTCGATAATTTCGGACGCAGCTCGTTTACCTTCCAACGCAATTTTTCTTGCCTCTTGCCGACGATCTTCAGGGATGAAGTCTATAAACTCTGACCAATCCGACCTCATCTGGCGGTCATATTGTGCCAAGATTGCCAGGGAATTTGCTGCTTTGATGGAAGATGCAGCAATAGTAGAAAATATCTTTCCTATCAGATCCAATCTTCTATCTTCCTTATCAGGTGGAGTTGAAATTGGGGCGGCCGGATTCTTTGATCTCTGCTGAGCAGCATGGGAAATGACTGAATCAGGGGGAGGATGACCTATCAGGCAAAATGGAGTATCTGGAACTCGGTATTTCTTCTCAATCCGTGGAAGCACCGCGGGTATGGAGGCAGGCGTTTTCATTATTTTAAGACCTTCGTTCCAAATGAAGTCTATTATTGGAATCGCTCTTGTTATTTTCCTATAACCCTCTTTAAAGTCATGTAGAAAACAGTCGGACTGTTCAATAGTGACAGGCAATTTGAATCTTGTTGCTGCCCGTTGCATGATGTTATGAAAGCCGCCGATATCCTCAGGAGGAGAATCCAATGGCTGAGGAGTAGGAGGTGAAGGCATGGGAATGATGTAGTCATCCCAGGGGTCTCCATCACCATGGTTGTCGGGAAATTCACCTTCCTCGTCCGAGGATCAAGTATCTTGGTGCCCGTGTGGTGCATTGTCAGAGGGCTGCCTTGGTGAAGTAGGAACTTCTGCTGGTGGTAGTGGCGCTGGTATGACCACCGGTGAGGGAGGTACAACAGGAATAGTCGGCCTTGGGGGAAACCTCTGGCGACAATCAACCAACATGGCCTGTAGGTCTTGAATCAGAGAAGGAGGAAGATGGCTTGTCTCTCCTTGATGTGGGGCACTTTTGGGATGCCTGTGATAAGGTGTAGATAGATCCTGCTGATAAAAATGCTCTTGGTAATCATCGTCATCGTCCTCATCTTGAGATTTTATTTGCAGTTCCGAGGGGTGGCGAGCTATGCCGAAAGGTCCCTCTTCATTCTCTTCATCGGAATCCTCATCCTCCACATACGTCTCTAGGATATGCGATGGTAGCACCGGAGAGATGTTGCTATAGTCTTGTCTGTGATAGGTCTTTAGTTGGAAGTGAGTATAAGTCACAGGCGTAGCCTGCGACGCTGGAGGAATAGCTGCTATCCAACTCTTTGTCGACGAGCTTTTTGCCATCGACGTTGTGGTCATCGACGGTGTCGCCGTCGGTAGGTTGTTTGTCGATGGTGTCGTCGTCGGTAGGTTCTTAGTTGATGGTGTCGTCGTCGACGGTGTCGACGGACTCTTCGTCGACGGTGTCGTCGTTGAAGGACTCTTCGTCGACGGTGTCGTCGTCGACGCTGTCGTCTTCGACGGGCTCTTCGTCGACGGTGTCTTCGCCGTCGACTGGCTCTTCTTCGTCGTCGAAGGAACTGTCCTCGATGAGTTCGACGTCGATGTTGTCGTCGACTGAGGTTTTGAGGAACTTTTCATCGACGAGTCCTTTACCACAGAAAACTTCTTAGAAGTAGATCTTTTTGAAGACACAATAGGTGATGAAATAGCCCTAGTGGAGACCGTAGATGTAGACAGAGGAGCTGAAGAGGTCACAGATACCGTATGAGAAGACACCAGAGTAAGAGTTTTGATCTGGGTTTTACTCACGGTTCTGGAGGTTGACGGCCTATCTGTGGACGGAGACAAAGCTGATCCAGAGGGAGGAATGGGAGACCTCCTTGTCTGGTCAGAAGCTTCATGAGAAGCCTTGTGGTGCTTTCTTCTATCAGAAGAGGAGCTGTCGTGGGATCTAGCCCTCTTGCTGGATGTTGAAGCTCTGTCATCCTCCTCAGCCGAAGAGGATTTTAGCCATAAAAGCAACCTTGCTTCCCTGTCTCTGATGGTTTTAGCAGGGAAGTTTCGGCATATCGTACAATCCTTAACTATATGGTTAGGATGTAGACAGTAGATGCAGTCCTTGTGCTGATCATCTACATGGGCCCTCTTCTTGTCACAGGTCCTGCAGGCTCTAAAGAGAGCTTTCTTGTCAGACATCTGGAAGAAACTGAGTAGTCACTCAGGGAGACTCCTTTCCACACGACGTGCGGTGAAAATCTGAGGAGAACTGCCTCTGCTGGGAAGGTTCTAGAGGGTGCTGGCAGCTGATTGGTTGGGACTATTTTTTTAGTTCTTTTCATATAATGAGGTAGATAGGCTACTAAGTTTTGGGCCTTCTGGGCCTCTTGTCTTTTTAGCCTACTACAGTTCTTACTAAGGCACTGCTTTTGTATATATATTTTACCGTGAGACTCCCGCCTCGGCGACGGGGAATGATTCAGGCATGTGAATCTATGGAAGATACCCCAATACTGGATAAATATCTAATACACAAACTAGTCTTTTTAATATGGATGTACATGGACTATCTTCCTATGTATCTGCATTCATATGTACATCACTACAATAATAGTTACATGCTCAGATATATGTTCGGCGCAAACATATACTGTAGGTATGCAATATGTTTTTAATATCTAAATATATTGGTATACACTTACAGTTACTTTCCCACTGGTCATATTTACCTACTCTGATGTATAAGTAATAACCTAGAAGGGGGAGAAACATATATGTAGATACTCATGTACATATATATCTTCCATATACAATGACATACTGATGGATGTAATGTATATACATAAATGCCTTGTTATGTATGGAACAGTTGAACTTTTGTATTTTTAAATAAATATATCTAGACACAGAAAACAAACATACATATAGATGCATGTGTTCACATACGCATACAGATAAAATTGACATCCCTATACAAAGTATAGACCCATATATCTCCACATATGTCCATAATGTTTTCTCTCCTGTGGTGCTAAATGACCCGGTGATAGGACCCCTGCTACCGCAGAGGGTGTCCATTACCTATTGTAAAGCACCATCTATGAGGGTCATTTTAGTGAAAACGAGCCCGGAAGTCATAGATAACAGCAGCTGGATACAATCTAATAAAGGGTTCTACAGATGCAAAACATGCAAAGCATGTTCCCATGGCATCAATAAGAGTAAAACCTGTAAAATTTCCAAACTGTTAACATGCAAAACGGAATTTGCTGTACAAGTGCTGTTGTTTCCATGTGGCCTGCAGTACATTGCCAGCACAAAATTGCTGGTACATAAGCGAGTGTTGCAACATCTAAGAGCTATCACAAACCAGGATAACACTTGTCCGGTGGCGCGTCACTTCAGGGAAAAACATGAATCCAACATTTTGTACCTCAAGTATTATGTAATTGACGCAGTCCCCCCAGTAGGAGAGGGGGTGATAGAGAAAATAAATTAAGAAAGCTGGAAACCAGATATATATTACAGCTAGATTCTTAACATCCTGGGGGGCTAAATGCCACCGAGGATTTGCACACTTGTTTGACATGAGGCAGTTTGTTACAGATCTATGGGATATGAGGCAACATTATAGAGCAAATTCTTAAGTTTTAACTTCTTGATACACAGTTTTTAGGGATATATTTATTCTATGGTAATATTAGATAGCTTTTATACCAGGGTATTAAAAATAGGAATTTGTATGTTTATATTTATATATTTATAAATATATTGAGCAACAGATATTTAATGGTTTTAACAGCTTGTTTTATTTGTTCTTAAATATTATGTATTTAAACACATCAGTATAATAATTTTGCATAATATTCCTATCCCTTAAATTAAGTTATCAATTTGCCATGATGTATGATTCTCCAAACTGTGCCACAAAGGGAAAACGCCAATACCTTCTACTAAATGGCATAGAATTTACAAAAAATATTTGATTTAACTCTGGAAGATCGTGACTTGTACTATATGAAATGAGACCAAGACATTGTAAACCAGCATTTAGGGTATTTACAACAGTACAAAAATCTTATCTGAGGTTTTTTAATACACATATCACGTATGCACTTTATAGCACAATAGCTCTTGGGGATTATGTGCCACGTATTAATACTATAAGGTCAAATAACATGAACATATTGTAATGTTCCGGTTTCAACCCCAATAAGGACAGAGAACAGTGGTAGGTGCTTAAGATAGTTCTCTTTATTGATCTAGAACCTCGCTATACCAAAAGAGCGCCGAGCGTCTAACATGACTGGCTCCGGTCGCTTCAACCTTGTAATCCCGTTCGCGCGCTTTGCCGCGATCTACTGCGCATGCGCAGGTGTTCCGCTCTCCCTCCGGCGCACCGCGTCATCACGTGTGAGCGTCGGAAGCTAGAGCGCAACACTACATATCTCCTCTTTTTCCAACAACAAACTGAACATCATAAGTCCCAGGTTTACTAGTCGTTCATTTCAAAGTCTTTAAATCTAGTGGGTCGGACCACTATCCTCCCAGCAAGAGTGCGTCTTACCGGAGTGGATGCTTCTCTGGTACCTTCACACACAGGACTCCTCGCCTTCCCCGGTGTTCCAGCATCGCTCTCTGTAGCAGTGGTTTTGTTTGTGATCGTCCCTTCTTCTACACTTATGTCCTCGCACTCTTCTTTCTCTACTTGCTCTTGTCTCTCCTCTTGACTCCCTCTTCCTGCGATTATCCCTTCTGTTACAGTGGCCTGTCTCTGGTCTCCTAGGTCTTTCACTTGACTGGCGGGCCACTGCATGATCCTGTTGATTTTCGCCATGCGGTCTTGGGACCACACTTTACCATCACTAAGTAAGGCGGCTCTTCCGTACACTTCCTCCACTTGCAGGGGTTTGCTGTACTTGCTTTCTCCTTTTCTTCTGAGGGTGGCAAGCTTGACTCTCACCCATTCCCCTCTCTCTAGATCAGTGTCCTTTGTATTGTGCCTCCTATTGTAATGATCGGTGTACACTCTTTGGGCTCTTTCCATGTTGTGTTGTACAACAGCAGGAGACCACTTGCTCTTTATTGTCTTCTCTCTCCAGACTACGTTGTCTCTCGTAAAGGGGAGTCTACCCCTCAAAATCTGGAAGGGACTGTAACCTAATGAGGTCGGGGTGATTCTGTAGGCCCACAGCATGCTCTGAATTTCCACCTCCCAATCTTTGCCTTGCATTATTGCGGCTTGTATGGACCCCATCAGGACGCGGTTGAACCGTTCTACTTGTCCGTTGCTCGCGGGATGGTACACTGCTGTGTGCTTGGACTTAATCCCGTTTCTCTCCATGTACCTGGCCCATTTTTCCGAAGTAAATTGTGGCCCATTGTCACTTAGGATTGTCCTAGGTATGCCTTCACGGAGAAACACTGAGGTGAGAAATTTCAACACTGCCTCGGCGTCCATGACTTCCTGCATATCTACCTCTGGCCACTTGGAATATTTGTCCACGACAACACACAGGTACTTGGCTGTTCCTCTGGTGTCAAGCACTGGTCTCAAGATGTCCACCGCAATGTCTTCCCATCGGTTGCGGGGTTGCTCAAACACACCTAAGGCGGGCCTCAATGGTTTCAACATTTTGTCCGCTCCTTGGCATTGGCCACACTCCCTCACTTGTCTCTCTATGTGAACGTCCATGCCCGGCCACCAGTACATTTGTTTCACACGCATCTTCGTCTTTACGATGCCGAGGTGCCCCTCGTGCAATTGGTTCAACAGTAGTGGGATCAATGTCATGGGGGGACCCACCTTATCGCCGCGGTACATGAAGATTCCTGAATCACTCATCGATAGCTCCTCTCGCACTTCATAGTATTTCCTCAGGGTTTCTTTAAGTTTTCTTTTTGCTGGCCATCCTGCAATCAGATAGTGTTTGATGTCCTTCATCTCATTGTCACCTTCATAGGCTTGGGCCCATTCTTGCCTGCTGATTGTCCTTTCCGAGTCTGCCATTGCAGCTACCATTTCATCTGTTCCCGGCGAGACTTCCGGTGCATACTCCATAGCTGAGGCTCGGCTAAGATAATCCGCAACTTTATTGCGTGTCCCTGGTAAGTACTCAACGTCATAGGTGTAGTCCAACAACTTGAGGGTCATTTTTGCTATGCGAGGAGTTGCCGTATCATGCCCACTTGAGGTGAGCACTTTGACCAATGGTTTGTGGTCCGTTTGCAGTTTGAAGCGGGTGCCCCACAGGAACTGCCTGAATTTGCCCATGGCCCATGTGACAGCAAGCATATCCTTCTCGATGACACTGAATTTCTGTTCTGTGGGAGACAACGCCCGGGAGGCGAAGCTAAGTGTCTCCACTGTGTCATCGTCTCTCTCCTGCGCAAGCACCGCTCCTAAGCCTCTTTCACTGGCGTCCGTTGTCAAGATTGTGTGACCCAAGGGGTCGTATCCATGTAGAGGAACTGCCTGACTTATGTTGCTTTTCAGCTCTTCCAATTCACTCTGGGCTTCCCCGTCCCATTGGAACGTCGTCTTGTCCCTGATCAGTTGTCTGAGCCTGTGAGTCTTGGTTGCAAAATGTCTGACGAACTTGCTATAATACTCCGCCATTCCCAGGAATGACCTCACTTCATCCTTGTTGGCCGGGGCCCTGGCATCACAAATGGCTTTCACGTTTTGTCTTTTCTGTGTAATTACCTGACTCCCAATCTCATGTCCGAGATAGGTGACTGCCGACATGCCCAGCTTACATTTGGTCCACTCAGCGGTGAGGCCCTTCTCTTGTAGCACTGTCAATACGTTGGTCAGTTTCTTGTCATGGTCCTCTCGGTTTGTTCCCATTATCAGGATGTCGTCCTGAAAGTATTGGACGCCTTCTAGACCTTTGAACAGGCGGTGCATCAACTTTTGGAAAACAGCCGCTGCGGACGCTAATCCGAACGGCATGCGGCGAAACTGATAACACCCGAAGGGTGTGATGTAAGAGGTGAGCCTCCTGCTCGCAGGGTGCAAGTCTATTTGATGGTACGTCGAGGTGAGGTCGATGGTTGAAAACCACGTGACTCCTCTTGTTTTCGCCAACATTTCTTCAATTCTTGGTAATGGGAATTTTTCCACTATTAGGCATTTGTTGAGTTCGCGCAGGTCCACACATAGGCGTACCTTGCCGTTGGGTTTCCTGGCTACTACTAAGGGGGCCAACCATTCCGAGCTGTCGATTGGTTCGATTACGCCTTGCTCCTCCAGTCTCTGTAGTTCCAGCTGGACGGCTTCCTTAACTGCAATGGGAATGTTTCTGACTTTGTGGGACACCGGGCTCGCATTTTCTTTGAGAAGAATTTTGTGCACAAATTTCTCAAGTTTGCCGACTGTGCCCCCGAACACTTTGGGGAAGACTTGCTTCAATTTCTCTAGGTCTGGCCACCCGCTGTCTTCCGTCAGCAATATTTGTTCCTTGCCTCCTGGGTCTAATTTTATTCCTAGGTCACCCTGGTCTCTCCAACCTAGCACTGAGGGTCCTCGCTCCGCTACATACAGCTTGCATAGTGCCGATCTCCCTCTGAATTCGAATTTCAGGGTGCGGTACCCTACCATGGGGATCACGTTGTTGGTATATGAAATCGGTCGTATGTCCGGTAGATTTAATTGCGGGCCAAGACTGGGTACGAATTTTTCCTCCCACACTGATCTCTGCACGATGGAGCACCCAGAGTCTATCGCTATACGAATGTTCACTCCTCCAATCATCATGTACGTTCGTGGTTTGTCTGAACGTTTGCCCGTTACCTCCAGTACTTGTTCCTTGACACATAGAACCATGTCACCATCCTCCAGGTCTTCCTCAGCTGGGTCTTCTGACTGGGATTGCGCAATGCATTTCACCATGGACTTCTTCCCCTTCTTGCGGCATACCTTCTCGTAATGGCCAACCAGTCCGCAGAACGTGCATCTGGCGCGAAATGCTGGGCACCGCTTGTCCTGTGCAGTGTGTGCTGTGCTCCCACACCTGTAGCACGAGATTCTGCTGTCCGTGGACTGTTTCCCTGGCTGTCCCTGTTTGCCCGCCCACTTGGGTTCATGTCTCCCTTCTCCAGTGGTTTTTCTCTGCCAGTTTGGGGTTTGAGCTTCATCAATCTTGTTGACCATTTGTCTTTGAGAGTTCTCCTTTTTCGCTGCTTCAGCGCAACCCTTTGAGAGTTCCGCCTTCTTTACCATTGCGATCACCTCTTTAAGAGTTGCTTCTCCTTGCGCCCACAGCTTATCCTGGACAGATCTGTTCGTGGTGTGCATCACAATCTGATCCTTGATGAATTCATCTTGAAGTTGTCCATATTTGCACGTGATCGCTAACCGTCGCAGTGCTGCGACATAATCGTCTATGGATTCACCTTCTTCTTGCCTCCGTTGTTGGAAGTTGAACCTATCAATAGAGACACATACTGCCGTATGTTGTTGTTGGAAAAAGAGGAGATATGTACTGCCGGGCGATAGTGACTGTCAAGGTCTTCCAGGGCATGCTTGAAGACGTCGTTGTCCGCCGCTTGTCTCGTCGCAGGTACGATGTTTGCAAACACTCTTACGCCCTCCGGGCCTAGGTTGTGTAACAGTAATCGTTTCTTCCTGGCGCTAGGAAATTGTTACCCGTTTTCGTCTTCCAGGGCTTCCACGTAGTTTTTGAAGTATTCCCTCCAATCCACCCATTTCATCAGGGGCTCCCCTGGTCTGGGTAGGAAGGGAATGGGTGCAGTGAGGGATGTCGCTTGGTTACTCATCTTGGGTACCACTTCTGGTCCTTCACCTCGGTTCCCGGGGCTGCCTGGTGCACTGTTCTTTTCCACTCGGTCGGAGTTGTCTCCCTGGCTCTTGGGGCTGCCGGGTGCACTGGTGTTTCCGACTCGGACTTGCCGGGGATGTGTTCTTTTTCATCCACCGTGCCACTATCACCTTTTTCTGCCAGGGTCTCTGTTGTGTGCCTTCTCAGCTCCCTTTATCGCCTTGGGGACGTTTAGTGATACGCCCTGGGCCCTTGGCGCTGTAGTTTCTGGGTTGTGCGCTGCTTCCGCGCTCTCTTGTGAGTAGCGTGCTCGCACCTTTGGTGAGCTCTCTTTTCTGGTGCCCCCTCAACGATTTCTGACCTTGTTGCGTAGCTGGCGTCGCCGTTGCAGCGATTCCGATCGTTGTTTTTCTGGGGTGGTGTTGGTGGTAGATCCCATCCTCGTCGCCAATGTAATGTTCCGGTTTTACCCCCAATGAGGACAGAGAACAGTGGTAGGTGCTTCAGATAGTTCTCTTTATTGATCTAGAACCTCGCTATACCAAAAGAGCGCCGAGCGTCTAGCATGACTGGCTCCGGTCGCTTCAACCTTGTAATCCCTTTCGCGCGCTTTGCCGCGATCTACTGCGCATGCGCAGGTGTTCCGCTCTCCCTCCGGCGCACCGCGTCATCACGCGTGAGCGTCGGAAGCTAGAGCGCAACACTACATATATGAACAAAGAGAAAAAGGTTGAGGATTGATCCCGGAATATAAAAAAATGCTGAATATACTGTATGCTAGAAAGCCAGACAATACAAGGTATTTTACTGGTATTTTTAATGTATGTCAGACTGAGGGCAGCAGAAGTATTGAGTGTTAATGAATTCAAGAACAATAACGATGTGATTTGCAACATTTAGAAAACATGTGATCAGATATGAGTGGTTGAAATAACAGAATTTACATGTATTTTTTCTATGTTTATGATGAGGAAACCACGTGGTACAAATGGTAATAAAGCGCTGTCACTTTAAATATTGCACATTCTGAATTTGCCACTGTCATGTGATCAAGGCTCGGACGAGCTGAAACCCATAATGGCGACTAAAGAGGAATAAAAATATCTTGCACTGAACCTGGGTCCGTGTCCGTCTGTGGATGTTTCCTATATATATAAATATATACACACACAGTAGGGATTTTAGGGTTTTGTACAAACTGTTGCCGTACACTTTTGCATTGTGAGACTAGTGGTAATGTGGGGAAGAGCTAAGTCTTGACTTGGGGTGGGTGGGAAACTCTGCTCTGCTGATGGAGTTCGGGGAGTTTTACCACTCCGCGCTCCGTGTGCAGTTTGGCAAAAAACTCGGCTTATTGCCAGTGGAGCGGAGTTTTCCAGTACGCTGGGCAGCAGCTACGTTGGTAGGGGGAACAACTAAGCTGTAGATGTTTTGCACCAAAAAAGAGTTACACACAAGTGTCTCAAGCACTCATCCTACCAAGAAGTGCAAATTTGGGCTTAGTTAGCCTGCAGTCTGTGCTTCCGGTTCTAGTGAATATGTGATCGCTGCAGCGCCCATCAGACTGAGCAGACTTCAGCTGCTACTATGGCGACCTTAATCTCGGTGCCGCTGAAGAAGACGATCTCAGAGGTGGACCTGGCAAAGCCGCTCTGCAAGTTTATCCAGGTGACCTACTCAGGGGGCTGGTGACGAGCAGGCCAAGTAATGCCAAGCAGCTAAAGTTCTCAACAAGCTCTGCAAGAGTGCCACAGGCACCTGCTGGACAAGCACAAGAGCAGCCAGGAGAGGGGAGACCATGCTCAGGTAGGGCTTGACGGCATCTGCTGCTAGGTGGAGGTCGTCTTTCATAGGCCAAATCTAAGTATTTGGGGTGGGGCGATCAGTGTTGGTGGCATAATATCATAATCAGGAAAGCGACCGGGAGCAGACAGCATGCACTGCCAACACTCATGGCAATGCAGTGACCCCAGAAGCCATCGTAACTGGTGACCAGTGAGCAAGACCACTGACTCATTGTCAGTGAAATTGCTCTCCCACCCTCGCAGCTCCACCATTAAGTGAGGTGCCCCTGCCCCTGCACTCTTGAGTGTTTGTGATCGAGGCCCTCCTCCACCCGCAGGTTTCCCTGCGCCTCATCCCTGGTGGTCCAGTGGACCTCTGTCTCCTTTCTCTCACTCTGCTCCTTCACTCGGTTTTCTACTCTTTCTATCTTTCACCTTTCTGCACCTTTCTGCATCTCTGCTTTTTTGGGCCTTATTTCTGCCCATTTTCCCTTTCTCTCCCTCTGCTCCTTCACTCGTTTTCTCTCGTTTTTCTACCCTTTCTATCCTTCACCTTTCTGCACCTCTGCTCTTTTGTGCCTTATTTCTGCCCATTTTCCCTTTCTCTCCCTCTGCTCCTTCACTCGTTTTTCTACCCTTTCTATCTTTCACCTTTCTGCTCTTTTCTGCATCTCTGCTCTTTTGTGCCTTATTTCAGCTTATTTTCCCTTTTCCTTATCCCTTCTTTCCTCCCTTTACATTACCCTGCTGAAAAGGCCTGGAGAAACACCAAATCCACAGAAGCCCACAACAACTTCAGAGCCGCCACCAACGTCCACCATCAACTCATCAGAGAAACGAGGAAAAAAGCGATCGAAGACAGAATCTCCACCCACGCACACAACAGTAAGGAACTCTTCAGCATCATCAAGGAGTTCGCCCAACCCACCAGCGAGTCTCCTGACATCCCTCCCTCACAAGACCTCTGCGACAAACTCAGCACCTTTTTCCACCACAAAATCAAGAGCATCTACGACAACTTCGACGAAGACAACCAACACACTGAACCCTCACCAACCACCCCGACACCCGGAAACCAGCGATTGATGACTGGACAGCCCTCACCACCGAAGACACACGGAAGACAATGAAGTCAATCCACTCAGGGGCCCCCACGGACCCCTGCCCCCACCACATCTTCAACAGAGCCGCCGACACCATCGCACCCATGCTCCGCCACACCATCAACCGCTCCCTGGCGACTGCCTCGTTCCCCGACGACTGGAAACACGCCGAGGTGAACCCCCTCCTAAAGAAACCCTCAGCAGACTCCACCGACCTCAAAAACTACAGACCCATCTCCCTGCTCCCGTTCCCAGCGAAAGTCATCGAGAAAGCCATCAACAGCCAACTCGCCACATTCATTGAAGAACACAACATCCTCGACTCCTCCCAATCCGGCTTCAGAAAAAACCACAGTACGGAAACCGCCCTCCTCGCCGCAACAGACGACATCCGCACCCTACTGGACAAAGGAGAAACAGTAGCCCTCATCCTCCTCGACCTATCAGCGGCGTTCGACACAGTCTCCCACCGCACCCTAATACGCAGACTCTATGACGCAGGAATCCAGGACAAGGCCCTCGACTGGATCTGCTCCTTCCTCTCCGGCAGGACGCAGCGGGTCAGACTCCCCCCTTTCTTCTTGGACCCCACACCTACCACCTGCGGAGTCCCCCAGGGCTCCTCCCTCAGCCCGACGCTCTTCAACGTCTACATGGCTCCACTTGCCCCCATCGTCAGAACCTACGGACTCAACATCGTGTCATACGCAGACGACACCCAGCTCATCCTCTCCCTATCCAACGAGCCGAACACCACCAGACGCAACTTTCGAGAAGGCATGGAAGCCGTCGCCAAATGGATGAAAAACAGCTGCCTACAACTAAACACCAACAAAACAGAAGTACTCATCATGGGCCCAAACCCCGATGCCTGGAGCGACACCTGTGGGCCCACCGCACTCGGAAACCCACCAACCCCCACAGACCACGCACGCAACCTGGGAATCATCCTGGACTCCGAGCTCAAAATGGACTGCCAGATCAACTCTGTCTCATCTTCCTGCTTCCACACCCTCCGCCTCCTTCGTAAGACCTTCAAATGGATCCCCCTCGAACACCGAAAGACAGTCACTCACGCCCTGGTCACCAGCAGACTCGACTACGGCAAACCTCATCCGCAAGCTATAGAACATCCAGAATGCCGCCGCAAGACTGGTTCTCAACCTGCCAAAAGACTGCCACATCTCCCAACACCTGCGCACACTCCACTGGCTCCCCGTCGAGGCGAGAATCACCTTTAAGATGCCCACCCACGCACACAAGGCCCTCCACGGCACCGGACCAGCATACCTGAACAGCCGACTCAAATTCCACGCACCCCAAAGGACCCTACGATCAGCCCAGCTCTCCTACGCCGTGGTCCCCCGCACCAGAAAGACCAGATCGGGAGGCCGCTCCTTCTCCTTCCTCGCTGCCAAAGCATGGAACGCCCTTCCGCTCCACCTCAGACAGACAACATCGCTCCCCATCTTCGCAAGAAACCTCAAAAGCTGGCTCTTCGACGGACCCCCTCCTTGATGGAATGGAACCTGCACCCCCATCCCTAGCGCCTTGAGACCCTTACGGGTGAGTAGTCGCGCTTTAACAAACCCCTGATTGATTGATTGATTGATTGATTGATTGATTGATTGATTGACATGATGGGCAGCAATTCTGAAAAAATTAGAACCTTTAAAAATCTAGTGCAACTTTTCCAAAACTGTGACATGTCTTTCTAAAATTCAAGTGTATCTTTCCAACAACAATCCTGTGCTCCTCCCCATTTCACCAGAAGGAGCACAACGTGTGAATATTTTTCGTTGATGTTCTTAAAGGGTTCCCTAAGTACATGCTCCAAGTTACATGCTCTCGCCGATAAAGCGTCAAGTCAGTGTTTTCTGTTTTGCTAACAGGGCAAAGTACTTCCTGACCAGCCTTCCGTGGGCCCAAGAACATCCAAGGAATGCATTCTCCCCTCCATTCAATTTGGCAGATAAAAACTCAAAGAGCAGAGTTTTTCAGCAACTCTGCAGCCCTACTTTTGACTAATCTGAAGCTGGGATGATTGTCAGTGTATTTTATGTTTGTGGGTAACAAATTCCATAATTTAGCTTCTGGACCAGAGAAAGATGTTTCATGCATGTTTTCTTTCTTGTATGCTGGAATTTTCAGGCAGGGTGCCATTCTAGATCGTCGGTCCCTTTGATGTATGTGTTTGGCGATGTTCTTCCTGATGAAAAATGGTCCTTTGCAGAAAGATGTGTCAGAGAATTTTCATTGTAGCTTGGTTTGGGATCACTGAAACAATATTGTGATAAAAAATAAGATTGACGAAAATATTATGTAAAAAAGATCATTTACCACAATATCTTATAAAAGATGTTTTATATGCCCTGGGGATAAATACATTGACATTTCACTTCCCCCATTGTAGTAAAGTGCCTCTTAAATCTACTTTTGTGCTATGAGCACCATGAAGTGAGGATCTACTCTGTTTTTGCATAGTCTGGAACCCACCACCCCCACACCAAGGTCTCCCCTAGGTGTCCCAAGGTAGAGGGCCCTATAAAATATGTTGTATATGCTCTAGTGATAGAGAAGTTGCACGTTTCAGTTTCCTCATTGTTGAAGTCTAGCCCCATAAGATAACATTGCAATAGTTTATGAATGCATAAATATACTAGGAATTGAATGCAATATCATTCAAAGACTTAGGAGAATGGTATTAATGAATACAACAATATCTATTGGTAAATTTATCCTAAATTGTACGGGGAAGAAGTTATAAGACTTTCTTGTTTATAAGCCAAAATTCAGCCTTCCTGCGGTCTTCTCTGATTGGTCAGAGTTAACAGGATTAGCCAGGCTGCTTTGATGAAGTGATAAGTGGCTCACCCAGGGAGAGGCTGTCTGCTGGTGAGAGCTCTGCTAGTTGGAATGCCAGAGCAGAGGGGGAGGGGCTGTAAAGTATGAGGCTTCAAGGGAGGAGCAGGACAGGCAGGGAATGCCAGGTCTGCCTACCACATCCCCTCTGACCCAGCCAGACAGAAGGCTTAAGGAAGGAATCTGTAGAGGGGATGGAGAGCAATGAAAATGAGCCATACTGAGAGTTGGTTTAGTTAACTTTTTTTGGTCAGCTGAGATTTCAACCATGATGAATTTTGGAGGAATAGTGCTTTCTGTAATAAGATTATGCCACACTTTGGAGGAAGTGGTAATGCTCTGGGGTGCTACCTTGCATCTCATTAGAGAGGAGTGCTCTTCTGCTTGACCCCAGAAAGCACTGAATAAATATGTGAGAGGTGCAGAGCCTCTCAGATCTGCTGCTTGAAACTAAGATAAGAAAAAGGATTGCCTTTCTTCTAAAGAATTAAAGTGTGGACTCCCGGGGTCGTGGCCGAGCCGAGCTGCAAGATGGCCGCTCGCTAGTGTGGCTCTGCTGGCCGAGATAGACATCTGACAAATATCCGGGACCCACCTGCTGATCCGGGGCCAAAAATCACTCCACTAGATGCAGAACTAGCGACTGTCCTGGCAGCGTGAAATTTGACTGCGGGGAACCGGTGTGGTGTGTAGAAAACTGTGGCGGGTCTGCGGTTCGCGCTTCAGATCGGAATGCTCAAAATGGCATAGGCACAGTGAGGAAGAAAAAGAACTGTACTCACGGCGACTGGCGAGACAGCAATCCGACGCTGCTTACAGGGAACATTGATGAGTTTGCTGTGACCGGGGGAGGTGCCGAGCAGTTCAGCCTGGGCCTGCTGCTGTGTGACATGCATGCAGGCAAGATCAGGTGAGTGAGGGGCTGCCGCACGATCCGCCTGGAACCTCTGGCGTTTGTTGGGGCGGCTTGGGAGGCCTGAAGTGCAGAGCAGGTAGAGGCACCAAGAACCAGCAGCGCAGCCAACCTCCCCTGTGCCCATTTGCCGGCTGGGGACGTGTGAGACAATACACTCCCCCGCGAGGCGCTCGAGAGGGTGAAACAAACAAACTTCGGGATAATCACCACGCTCTGAATATAAGACGGAGGTGCAAGCAGAACACCAGCGGCAGTGTGCTGGGCTGGAATAAATAACCGGCTGCGGGACACCACTGCGGAACGAAGTGAAGATACGGGCCTCAGTCACACCAGTGCGAGGATGCAATCACTGGTGGAATAATGACTCTTACCCAGGGCAGACACGCTTGCCAACAAGGCGCTAAACAACGTGTGGGCAATAGAACGTTCTCTTGCACACATCGCACTGATAACAATTAGGCAGCAGAGAATCCAGACAGACTAGCTGGTGGCAGTGACAAGCGGGGACAACAATTGCCACTGACGCTGCACTGGACACTCTATGTTCAGCTACACAAGTGGCGGTGAAGAGCTGACTACCTCCATCAGTTACGATAAACAGCAAGAAGCAGTTCTGAGGTGGTCCCCCATAAACACAGTACTAGCGCCCTGGAATAAGTGCAGCAACCACTAATAGCGTGGCATGCTCTCCCTGTCGCACGCCTGTGAGGGTCAGGGACTGGAGGGAAAACAGCTGAGGAGCCACTGGTCACTGTCCACAGAACCCCGTGGTGCATGACTAAACAACTCATGCCAACAATAACAGATCGAGAAACCACAATGCATGGTGGCGGGCTCAACCCAAATTAAACGCGCACAGAAATAGTGCGGTGCGCCAAGCGGTGCCTGATCCCCTGATTATCGTGGAACTTCACAAGTGCAAGAAAGGGACATTGCTTGAGCAGAATCAGTTGACCCGCACGATCAAAGCTACCACTTCACAACGCGGTGCTCCATCCATGGGAACTAGGGTGTGGGGCGCCCTAGCAGGTTTGGCTTCAGCATCCCCACAAGCGGTGGAAAGGAGGAAAGCAGCGATGGGGAAAACAGACAATAAACAGGCAAAAATAAAATTTGAGAAACGTGCCTCAAGAATGCAAGACACTGACCCATCACAGATAACTGTGGTGCCAGAGACGCAGCTAGAACCTGAGCAGGAGGAAGATATTAAAACAATGCTCCGCGACGTGAAGATCAGCCTTAGAGCGATTGACGTTAAACTGGACTCTCTGGTGCTGGGAATGGAACAGGTCTCCCAAAGAGTGGACAAGCACAAAGAAAGAATAGACGCTCTGGAAACCAGAGTTTCGGACACATACGGGACTCATACGATTGCCAAGTGGAGATGCAGGAACACCTTCTCTGAAAGGATAAAGTGCTGGATGTCATCAAGGCAAGCAAAGAAGACCTCGAAGGGAGGTCCAGGAGGAACAATGTCCGAATTATGGGAATACCGGAATCCACAAACATAACAAACCTGGAAAATATGTGTAGGGCCTTTTAAAGGATCCCTTCGACCCTGAGCCAATGTTTCTTGTGGAGCGCGCACACCGAACATCAGGACCCAGACAATCCCCGGGAGCTCCACCCAGAAAGATCCTGGCTCGCCTGCTCAACTACAGGGACAGGGATATCATCTTAAGAGTGGCCAGGGAGAAGGAGGAACTACGGCACCAGGGAAGCAGCGTCGCATTCTACCCAGACTTCACCCAGGCAGTGCAGGTGGCACGACGAGCATTCATACCAGCGAAAAAGTTGTTTGTTTAAAAAAACTGGAACTAAATATGCAATGCTATACGTGGAAAAAAAGAGAGTGTAGGCTGGAGGCAAACCTGTTTTCTTTACAGAAGCGTCAGCTGCACTGAAATTCGCGAAGCAACACGCACACCAACAGCGCTCCAGCAGCCATGAGAAGAACAACTCGTCACACACTCAGCTAAGTGACAATGACTAGTGTATGTACCCCTTTCACTTGGTCCAAAACTTGAACTACACATGTGTTTGGCTAAAAATGCTAGTGGGAGGAACTGTAAACACTTTCTAGATTCCTGACTGCGTTCCTGTAAATGTTTTTGGGTAGTCCTATTGATGCTCGGCCACTCTGTTGCATTGTGACAGGGCAGTATGCCAGCAACCTCATGCCCCCTCTTGGATGAGTCCCTTCAGCCTCACTTGTTGTGGGCATATGTTCGTTCTGGGGTGGGTGGATCTGGCTACTCAACCTGATTGGGGGTTGGTGTGGGAGGTGGGAGTGTTGGGGCAGTTACTGTTTGATCTTGTTACTTTTGCAGTGTAGACCATATCATTTACTGGGCCGCATGGAAGGGGAAACCACTTACCGCGGACCGACCTTCGCCAACACGTATCACCAGGGGTCAGGCCAAGAGTTCTGGGGGAATATCTCACAGACTGGGATTGGATCACAATAGAGCCAAAATGTTTCCGCAAGACTACTGTCTAAATTGACTTGCATCACCTGGAATGTGCGTGGCCTTAATGACCACAGAAAGCTACGACTGGTGCAGTCATATCTCAAGCGACATGCGGTTGATGTGTGTCTTTTACAGGAGACGCACCTAAGGGGTACAACGTGCGAACAATTGAAATCCACTAGATGGAGCGAGGTCTTCACATCCTGTTACTCCAATTACTCCGGAGGGGTGGCAACGTTGATCAAATGAGGAACTCCCTGGCACACGCTTCAGGTAGTCAGTGACCCAGAAGGACGTTATCTACTAATACTGGGGACATTATTTCACCACCAGGTTCTCCTCGCAAATATATATGGCCCAAATGTGGATGCTCCCACCTTCTTTCAGAGCGTATAGCACCAGATTCAATCTATAGAAGATGCTGCAATACTCTGGGGAGGTGATTTTAACACTGTACTATCATTTGAGGAGGACAGGGTAGGTACCTCCCACTAACATCACCCACACCTGATGCAGTGCTGGAGGGATTGATTGCAGACTATAACTTTGTAGACTCATGGCAGGCATTCCATACTAACACACGGGAGGGCACATGTATCACACAGCAACATTTAGCATGGCCCATATTAGACTTCTGGCTTACATCTCATGACCTACATTCCCGGGTCTCGGAGGCGGCCCATTATGCCCGCACCCTATCGGACCACTCACCAGTCACTCTGACTCTTCAGATACCCAAACCTTACATACAACCTTTCACATGGCGCATATCACCCACACGTGATGCAGTGCTGAAGGGATTGATTGTAGACTATAACTCATGGCAGGTATTCCATCCTAACACACGGGAGGGCACATGTATCACACAGCAACATTTAGCATGGCCTATATTAGACTTCTGGCTTACATCTCATGACCTACATTCCTGGGTCTCGGAGGCGGCCCATTATGCCCGCACCCTATTGGACCACTCACCAGTCACTCTGACTCTTCAGATACCTAAACCTTACATATGTTATGTTATGTTATGTTATAAAGGGCTCTTCTATAGCGCACGGCTACTCCGTGGAGTGTCCCGGTGCTTTGGCAAAGAGAACTAAAAGGGAAGTACACAACACAACGCCCACCGCAGGCCGGCACAGAGTTACTGGGAGAAGAGCCAGGTCTTCAATTCCTTTCTAAAAGAAAGCAGACTATTGGCTGTTCTCAAGGAAAAGGGGAGCTCGTTCCAGCATCGAGGTGCCAGGTACCGGAAAGAACGACCTCCAGTGCGAGCGCATCTGATAGTGGGAACGACAGCTTTGGCCAGCAGAGCGGACCTTAGAGTCCTCCTGGGGGCATAGAAGGCCATACGCTTCCCGAGGTATTTTGGGCCAATCGAGTGGAGAGCTTTGAAGGCCAGAGTCAAGATCTTAAAAGTGACTCTCTTAGAGACCGGAAGCCAGTGAAGTCTCTCGAGAAGCTCCGAGGCTCGTGCCCTTCACTGTAATCCAAAGATGGCTCTAGCAGCCGAGTTCTGCACGACCTGCAGGCGTGTCATCAAATATTTAGGAAGACCAAGGTAGAGGGCATTCGCGTAATCGAGACGCGAGCCTATCAAGGCCTGGACAGTGATTTTTTTGTGCTGTAGGGATAGTAGAGGAAGAAACTTCCGCAACATTTTCAAGATGCCGAAGCATTTCCCTGTCAGTCCTATGATCTGGGGTCTAAAAGAAAGATCAACATCACTCAGGACACCCAGATTTTTAGCTTTTAACGAGGCAGCATCAGGCGGAAACATATCACGGGGCCACCATGTCTTCCAACCTGGATCCGGCGGGCATCCGAAAAAAAGCAGCTCCGACTTTTCGGAATTGCACTTCAGACTATGCCTCTGAAACCAATAAAATACGGCTTCCAGGCATTCCCTGATCCGGCCACTGTCAAAATCCTCACCCTTGTTACACGTAAAAAGGAGCTGGGTGTCATCAGCATAGGATATGATCTGGGCACCAAAATATTCCGCCACCGCCGCTAGAGGGGCCATATAGATATTAAAAAGGGTGGGGCTCAAGATGGACCCCTGAGGAACCCCCACCTCCAGCGGGGGCATTTCGGCGGAAAACGGAGGTGCCCAGACCACTTGTCGCGGTTGGTCAGAAAAGACTTAAACCAATTCAACACCGTCCCACGAAAGCCGATCTCCTAGAGTCTTAAAAGGAGACCATCGCGGGGAACGGTGTCGAAAGCCGCCGACAAATGCAACATGACCAAGATGGCTTTACCCCCACCGTCCAGAGTCTCTCGAATGGCATCGGTGATCTCAAGAAGAGCTGTCTCCGTGCTGAAATTCGCACGGAAACCCGATTGAGAGTCGTGCAAGATGCACAAGTTACTACTTGTGTAAGTATATATCTGTAAGAGACATTAGTTAGTGATAGATTCCTTACCTTAGAATATCCCCAGGCGTCAGACTGGATCCGGAAATTTTTGCGTAGCAATACCCCTGCGCGTCGGTAGGCGTCGTCTGCGGCTCCACGTCCGTCGTCGGCGTCGTTAGCGCCGGAATGACGTCGTCGGAGTACTTAGACGCCGCCCATGCGCGTTGAAGTCAGTTCTGATACACAGCTTTTCCGCGCCAGATACGCAGAGCCATGATAGAACCAACACTGGTGCCAAGAAACTAGGGCCCTGAAAGGGGATGACCTTAACCCTAGATATCGGTTCGCAGAACGGGGAGGATGGGTGGGTCGGTAAGGAATCTATCACTAACTAATGTCTCTTACAGATATATTGTTACACAAGTAGTAACTTGTGCATCTGAAAGAGACACGTTAGTGATAGATTCCTTACCTTAGAATAGATATCCCAGCAATACCAACCCCGGTGGTGGGTCTGCGAACCAATAATCACACCAGAAAGTCCTGGAGGACGGAACGGCCAAAGAAGCCATCCCTCCGGACTTGACTGTCCAGGCAGTAGTGTCGTGCTAACGTGTGCAGCGAGGCCCACGTAGCTGCCTGGCAAATGTCCTGTAAGGGCACTCCCCGGCCCAGGGCAGTTGTAGTCGCCGTGGCCCGGGTGGAATGAGCCCTCAATCCAACAGGGGGCTGCTTCTTAGCCAAGGAGTAGCATGCCTGGATACACAAGATGATCCACCGGGAGATGGTCTGCTTGTGTACCGCCTTCCCCTTCTTAGCACCCACGTAGCCAACAAAGAGTTGGTCATCCACCCGGAACTGGCGTGTGCGATCCAAATAGAATGAGAGCGCACGTTTTGGGTCCAGACGGTGGAGCCACTCTTCCTCTTTAGAGGGATGCGGAGGCGGAAAGAAGGTCGGCAAGGTGATGGACTGCCCAATGTGGAAGGCTGAGGCAACCTTGGGCAGGAAGGATGGCTTGGTACGCAACACAACCTTGTCCGGATGGACAGAAAGGAAAGGTGGAGTACAAGAAAGGGCCTGGAGCTCACTCACTCTCCTGGCAGAGGTGTTGGCAACCAGGAAAGCAGTCTTCAGAGTCAGAAGACGAAGAGGACAGTTGTGAAGTGGCTCAAAGGGAGCGCACATCAGGAAGGTAAGAACAAGGTTCAAGTCCCACTGGGACATCACGAAGGGAACAGGAGGGAACATGTGCGTGATGCCCTTAAGAAAACGATTTACAATAGGGGACTTGAACAAAGAAGGCTGATCAGGTAGCCTTAAGAAGGCAGAAAGGGCAGAAAGGTAGCCCTTGACAGTGCTCAGAGCAGAGCCCTGCTGGGCAAGAGAAAGAAGGAAGAGGAGAACCTCAGAAAGGGGGGCAGAGAGTGGATCCACAGCCTTTGCTGTGCACCATGCCACAAATCTGTTCCACCTGCAGGCGTATACCGACTTTGTGGAGGGCCGCCTGGCCGCCAGAATGACATTACAGACTTCGGGAGGCAAGTCAAATGGCCTCAACTGTCGCCGCTCAATCTCCAAGCTTGTAGGTGGAGACTGGACAGGTTCGGGTGCAGGACCGTCCCCTGCTGCTGCGACAGAAGGTCCTCCCGAAGGGGCAGACGAATCGGAGGATCTACTGACATGCTGAGTAGCTCGGGATACCAGTATCTTCGTGCCCAGTCCGGAGCCACAAGGATGACTTGGGCCCGGTCGCGCCTGATCTTCTTCAGCACTCTGGGCAGAAGTGGTATAGGCGGAAAGGCGTACAACAGACCGCAGCTCCACTCGCGACGAAAAGCGTCTCCGAGCGAGTGCCGCCTTGGAAATTCCAACGCGCAGAACAGATGACATTGCGCGTTCTCTTCGGTGGCGAATAGATCTAACCAAGGCTCTCCCCATCGCTGAAAGAGGCCTTGCGCCATATCCGAGTTCAGACGCCATTCGTGATCCATCATGCACCGACGGCTGAGTTCGTCCGCCCTGGTATTCAGAGAACCTGCCGGTGTTGAACCACCAGGGTCACCCCCTGATTTTCCAGCCACTGCCAGAGGCGCAGAGCCTCCTGGCATAGGGTCCACGACCCCACCCCGCCCTGTTTGTTGCAGTACCACATGGCGGTGGTGTTGTCCGTGAACACCTGCACTACACTCCCCCGGACAGAGGGGAGGAATGCTTTCAGTGCTAGACGAATCGCCCGTAACCCCAACAGGTTGATGTGGAGCCGGGCCTCCACCGGAGACCAGAGTCCTCTGATCTCCGCCTCTCCCATGTGGCCACCCCAGCCCTGGAGGGACGCGTCCGTCACAAGTACGTGCTCCGGGTGGGGTAGGGAGAGGGACCTGCCACTGACCCAAGCGCGGTCCGTGAGCCACCACTGCAACTGTCTTGCAGTGCCCTCCGAGATCAAGACGTGATCGGACAAGTTGCCCTAATGCTGGGCCCACTGAAACTTCAGGTCCCACTGCAGAGCCCGCATCCGCCACCGGGCGTGACGCACCAGAAGGATGCAGGAGGCCATCAGCCCCAGAAGCCGCAGCGTCAACCTGACCGAGACTCGGGATAAAGGCTGAAAGATGGGAATCAGAGCCTGAATATCCCAAACCCGCTGTTCGGGAGGGTAAACCCGAAACTGCGCCGAGTCTAGAACCGCTCCGATGAAGAGGAGCTTCTGAGAGGAACACAGGTGCGACTTCGGCACATTGATGGAGAACCCCAGCAAGTGCAGGAGGTCGGCCGTAGTCTGGAGGTGGCTGACAACTGTCTGGGGCGAGCCCGCCTTCAATAACCAGTCGTCGAGGTAGGGGAAGACTGACACCCCTAACCTGTGCAGATGAGCTGCGACCACCGCCATCACCTTCGTGAACACCCGTGGGGCGCTGGTAAGGCCAAAGGGGAGCACGGTAAACTGAAAGTGCTCGTGGCCTACCGTGAACCGCAGGTAACGCCGTGGGCCGGCAGGACGGGGATGTGAAAATAAGCGTCCTGCAAGTCCAACGCTACCATCCAGTCTCCGGGGTCCAGGGCAGCTAAGACCTGAGCCAAAGTCAGCATCTTGAACTTCTCTTGACGGAGGAAGCCGTTGACGTTCCGTAGGTCCAAGATCGGGCGCAGGCCCCCCTTGCCCTTCTTGGGCACCAGAAAGTAGTGGGAGTAACATCCACACCCTACTTCTGGCCCAGGAACGCGCTCGATGGCCCCCTTGGCCAAGAGGGCCGTGACTTCCTCTTGCAGAAGTTGCAAGTGATCCCCCGACACGCGGTGGAATTGCGGTGGCATGGCTGGAGGGGTCGCCTCGAAGGGGAGGGAGAAGCCCCTTCGGACGATTTGCAGCACCCACTTGTCCGATGTGACAGTGCGCCAGTGGAAGTGGTGATGGCGAACCCTGCCTCCCACAGGTGTCACATGGGCCTGAAAGCTCGGACTAGGAAGGTTTGGAGGCAGGTGCTGCGGAGGGAGGTGAGGACTGGCCTCGCCGCTGACCCCGACCGCCACCGCCACGGCGGTTTCCACGGCCGCCACCGCGCTGCTGTGTATTCTGCGGTGCATGGCTGGCAGCACGTGTGGGGACGCCCCTTCCATGGCCATGAAAGGAGCGAAAGGCACCCGATTGCTGGCGCGTGGTCGAGAGACCTAAGGACTTGGTCGTAGCCCTGGAGTCCTTAAAGCGCTCCAGCGCATGGTCTGCCTTGTCACCAAAAAGGCGACGGCCATCGAACGGCATATCCAGGAGGGTGGCCTGGACATCGGACGAGAAATTGGCGGACCTCAACCAGGCGTGGCATCGAACTGCCACCGTCGTTGCCATCGCCCTGCCCAGTGAGTCCGTGGTATCCAGTCCACACCGGATAGAGTATCGTGCCGCATCTCGACCCTCCACAAGGGCTTGGGCGAGTTTAGCCCGGACCTCCTCCGGGCATTGTGGCAGCACGTCCGCGACAGTGTCCCACAGGGTGTGGGTGTAGCGGCCCAAGAGACACGCGGTGTTGACAGACCGCAGTCCCAAACTCAGGGACGAGAATACTTTCTTTCCGAACTGTTCGTATCTCTTGGATTCCCGATCGGGCGGGGCCGTCGGGAATGCGGTCTGGGAAATGGAGGCCTGGATAACCAGGCTCTCGGGGGTGGGGTGGGTGGACAAACAGCAAGGGTCGCCCGGGGCCGGGCGGTAGCGTCTGGCCACGTTCCTATCCACAGGCGGGCCTGTGGCGGGCTTGGACCAAGTGCCCACAAGAACGTCACATAGGGCTTCATTAAACGGCAGCAGAGGCTCGCTGGAGCTTGCCTGCGGTTTAAGAACCTCAGTGAGGAGGTTAGTCCTCACGGTCGTGACGGGGAGCTCCAGGCCCAAGGCCTTGGCTGCCCTCATCAACACTACGCTGTAAGCAGCCCCCTCCTCCGTAGCCACGGTGGGAGGGGAGACAAATCCAGTGTCTGGCGAGGTGTCAATACCACTGGCCTCCCCAAGCTCATATGTCCAGTCCTCCTGTGACTGGCAATCCTGTGCCAGAGGGTCCTCAGACCCCTCCCAATCACCTCCGTCATCAGTCTCCTGTAACCCAGGGTCAACAGACTGGACCTCCTCATGGAAATAGAAATCTCCAAAGGCTGTCTGAAGCGGCGCCCAACGGCGCCGTTCCGGCGCCAGAGTCGGACCGAAGGGAAGATTGGGGACGGCGTCCCCAATGGGCGCCGGGGGCGACACCCTCGGGGCCGGCGCCGGTGAGGTCGTGAGGTCGACCGGCGACGACCCGGATCCGGAAGCGGGTCCGGTGAGGTCCCGCGGCGCCAAGACCGAAGTCGCCGGTGGCGCCGGGGCCGAAGCACCCGGCGGCGTCGGGGCCGAAGCGCCCGACCCGCTAGGGCCTCCAGCCGGGACCACTGGGCCCGGAGGCGCCGTGGGGCCCGGCCGAGGAGGGAGGGACTTCATGGCCAGGAGGTACCGCTCGACCTCCTCCGGCGTCGCGCCGTGCCCAGGGACCCGAAGGTGTGGGGCAGGCGGCGACGCTTGCGACTCTCGCGGAGCCGCATAGGCGGTGTCGCCCGAACCCCCGGCTGCATCGTGCGAGCGTCGGGGTGGGTCGGAGGAGCGATGATGCCGCTCCGACCTCTCATGCCTCTTACCTGAGGACTTGGATCCCGACGACCGATGTCCACTCCCGGAGCTGCGAGGACTCCGACCCCGCGACCGGTCCCTCGACCTCCCGTGGGACCGGGACCTGGAACGGCGCGGGGCCGACTGCCGGAGCTCGAGTCGCTTGCGGGACCGCTCCCGCCTAGCCTTCGACGTCAGGGCCCGGAAGTCGGAGCAGGTGCGGTCGTCGTGGTCGAGGCCTAAACACTTCAGGCACCGGCGATGGGGGTCCGTAACCGACATCAGTCGGTCGCACTTCGAACAGGGCTTGAACCCGGGCATCCCTACCGGCACCGATAGAGTCGAGGACTCAAGAAAGAAAGGATCGAAAAGATCAAAAAGTTTAGTCAAAAAATGACTAGGGGTAGAGCTTCTCCGGATCTGCGCTAGCTGGCGCGGAAAAAAGAAGAACTGACGTCAGCGCGCATGGGCGGCGTCTAAGTACTCCGACGATGTCATTCCGGCGCTAACGACGCCGACGACGGACGCGGAGGGGTATTGCTACGCAAAAATGTACGGATCCAGTCTGACGCCTGGGGATATTCTAAGGTAAGGAATCTATCACTAACGTGTCTCTTTCAGATATTATTACTCTCTATAAAGCTGGAAATGGAGAGATGCACATGCTTCTCAATCACCTTAGCCAGAGAGGGAAGAAGCGAAATTGGTATATAATTCGCGTGAGCAAGGGGATCTAAAGATGTTTTTTTAGCAGCGGCAGAATCAAGGCGTGCTTCCAAGCCGTAGGAACCTCTCCCGATGTCAGGGAGCCATTAAGCAGTGGGTTGAGCAAGATGTTAACTGCCGACGCCACTCTCCCAATTCATTTCGCAGGGCAAGGATCAAGCGGCGAGCCCGATTGAAGCCGAGACAGGAAGTCAAGAGAGGAAGCCAGAGAGATGGAAGGGAAAACCGATAGAAAAGGGCCTTTCTCCTTCATAGATGGTGGCACAGTTGTCAGATGACAGACAGCTGGACTAAGGCCCACAACAGGAAAAGAGCCTTGAAAAGATTTAATTTTATTAATAAAAAACTCACTGAGTTGGCTAATCCAAACTTCAGTATGAGAGTGGATAGGTGTACTCGAGGAAGGGGAGATAAACTCTTGTACAATTCTAAACATTTCTTTACTCATATTTTCTGCTGCGTCAATTCTGCGCTCCAGATAGACTTTTTTTTCATCCAAAAAATGCGTGTGGTATAGTCGGATTGTCTCCCTGTATTTAATTTTATCTCCCAGGTCATACATGCGCCTCCAAGCTCTTTCTGCCCTCTTGCAGTCTTGGCGCATATTACCCAGAAGAGGAGTAAACCAGGGGGCCGAGGCATGTCTACCCACAGAATTGGCTGGCTTACCAGGGGCTAGCTCCTCAAATCTAGTTGTGAGCCACTTTTGAACCAGTTCAATGTCTTGCTCCAAGTTACCTGATAGCGGGCAGGGATGTTGGCCGAGAGCATCAGAAAGCATTTCCACCTTAACTCGATGGAAAGGCCGAGACACCCTTCTAGTATCTTTCGCCCATCTTGTACCAGGCCTAGCTACAGAAGAAATACAAAATTTAATTAAAAAGTGGTCTGACCACAGAACTGGAAGCGGTGGGGAGACATCGATTGACCTAGTAGAAAAGATCTGATCAATCGTATGGCCTTTGATATGAGTCGGACTAGAAACGTATGGGATCAGCCCTAGAGAGAAGACAATGTCCTGCAGCTTACTGGTATCCGGGTCCGCTGTGTTATCCATATGGAGATTAAAATCTCCCAATAGGATACAATGCTTCGGTCTCAGGCAAGGCACAGAAAGTGCCGCCTGAAGTTCGTCGAAGAAGGAGCCTAGCGGTCCTGGTGCTCTATAGATAATAATCCCTGCACAAGTTTGACGGGGAGATAGCATGAGAGTGAAGCCTAAGGCTTCGCAACCCGTGATATTATCCACGGGGAAAGTTGAACAAGAAAAGCTCTTGTCAACAATTAGTGCCACACCTCCACCCCGGCCGACCACTCTATCCTTCCTATAGATGGTCTAATCCGGAGGGATAGCGGCGGCTAGATCAGGGCCGGAACACTCGCTCAGCCATGTCTCTGTAAGGAACAGGCACGAAAATTTAGAATCAGATAGCATATTCCAGATGTCAGTGGAATGTCTACAGAGGGATCTGGTGTTAAGCAGATGACAAGGAAAGTGTAAGGGTGTGGGTTCAGGCAATAGGCCCTCCCGACTCGGCATATGCCAACCACAGCCAGAGCAGCCCTTCCTAAGAGAACGGCCACCTGGGAAAACATGGTGGCAGGTGGAAATAGGTCCTCAAAGCGCTAATAACTCACTAGAGGAGTAGGAAAGCATTGAAACCAAAAATGCGCAACCGCCGCCGGGCAAGAAAGCAGGACGTAGGAGAAGAACTGCAGGCCTACCTCGCCGACCTCCAAGACGCTGACGAGCGCAGACGGGCAGGACTCTGGCACGACTCAGGCGCAGAGAAGGCGCTCCCGCTGCGCGCCACTGCTGCGCGCCATGAGGAGTCCTTTAAATAGGCAGCTCACACTGTCCCCGAGCGCAAGAACGCTCAAAGATGGCGGCCACAGTTCCCCTCCTGCTCAAAGATGGCGCTCCCCGCCCACAACCTCCCCGGAACCGGACCCGCTAAACAGCGGTGGGGTTACAAGGAATTAGAGTGCAGGTGAGAGGCAAGAGACCCTATGGCTAAAAACAGGGGAAAATAAAAAGAAAAGAAAATAAATACAAAACGGGCAATTTAAAAGCAGTAAGTAGCGCTGAAACAGCGCGCGCGACCAGCAGCGAAGCGCTGCTGCAACACTTGACCTCAGGTCCACTTCACCAGGCTGCCCCCATGATGATCACGCCTTAAATAGGCAGCTCACACTGTACCTGAGCGCAAGAATGCTCAAAGATGGCGGCCACAGTTCCCCTCCTGCTCAAAGATGGCGCTCCCCGCCCACAACCTCCCCGGAACCGGACCCGCTAAACAGCGGTGGGGTTACAAGGAATTAGAGTGCAGGTGAGAGGCAAGAGACCCTATGGCTAAAAACAGGGGAAAATAAAAAGAAAATAAAATAAATACAAAACGGGCAATTTAAAAGCAGTAAGTAGCGCTGAAACAGCGCGCGCGACCAGCAGCGAAGCGCTGCTGCAACACTTGACCTCAGGTCCACTTCACATATAACCTTTCACATGGCACATATCACCTAATGCTCTGCTGGATGCGACTTTTAGGGAAGAGTTTCACGACCAGATTACAAGCTACTTTGAACGTAACATGGGTTCCGTAGAGCCTGCAGGAGTGCTATGGGAGACATTTAAGGTGGTCATCAGTGGGCACTGCACAGCGGGACAGAACAGGGAACTTCGAGACATACGTGGCAGTTTGGGTAGGTTCGATTTGGAATTGCATGCCCTGGAAGCACAATACTTCACACCGCCATCCACTACGACACTGGGGGACATTCGTAGTAAACTAACAGAATATCAGGAAGAAGCAGGCAGAGAGATCACATTTTTACACAAATATGCAACTGCGCATAGATATGGAGAGGAAGACAGGCCAGGAAAGACACTTGCAAATCTCCTGCGCCAACCAAGGGGATCCTCTTTTATCACAGCACTGAATGACCTGGCAAACGGCTTGGTGCACTCTCCGCCAGATATTCTTGCCACTATGCGGGATTTCCATGCACAGCTGTACACATCTCAAATAACTCCACCAGATTCGGTATTGGTAGAATATTTTGACTCCATAGAGCTATTGTGGTTTAGCAGAGCACATCAAGAGTACCTAGACATTCCATTCACCGTGGAAGATGTACGAAAGGCCATCGGTAGCGTGTGGGCAGATAAGGCTCTGGGTGCGGCGGCCTAATCGCAAAATATTACATAGAATACTCTGAGTTGCTTGCCCCTCACCTACTGGCGGTATACCAGGAGGCCTTGCAGGAGGGGATCCTTCCTGGATCGATGCTTGAGGTTATTATAATTACCCTTTTAAAAACCAGACAAGGACCCCCAACAAAGTGACTCATATCGCCCACTCTCACTAATCAATTTAGATGCCAAACTGTACACAAAATTATTATCTACAAGGCTTCAGCCATTGTTACCATTAATAGTTAGGCCGGACCAATCCGCCTGTGTGCCTGGTCGCTCGACCTCACATAATCTGCGAACTCTATTTGGGCGGTTGCACTATCTCACCCCACATGTCTCCACGATAGCGCCGCTTCTAGATGCCACTAAGGCATTCGATTCGTTGTAGTGGGGATTTTTATTCCCGCTTCTCAGAAGACTAGGCATAAGTCCATTATTCAGCAAGTCCAGCTTCGTTATACGCGACCCACTGCGAGGTTACGGGTCAATGGATTGATCTCGGAGCCAATAGCTATCATGCGGGGAACCAGGCAGGGCTGCCCACTGTCGCCGTTATTGTTTGCAATTGCAACAAAACCCCTGGCAGCTCGCCTGCGACAGCACCATACCAACAGAGGGATTGGTTTCACCACCAGGGCCCTAACAGTGTCGATGTACACAAACAACATGACTCTGTACATGGTGAACCCTGAGGAAAATGTGTTGCCTATGACAGGGGAGGTTGTGCAATATGGGGGAATCTCGGGAGTAAACATCAATTGGAGCGAATCCGTGATCCTCCGGCTCACATCTGGAACTAAGGCTTTGTGACTGGACCAGTTCGTTACCTGGGCTTCCGGTTCAGTAATACCCTGCAGGAACTGTGGACGGCAACTATGGTAAAATCGTGGCCTGGATTGAGGACAGAGTAAAAAGATGGAAGACTCTCCCCCTCTCCTTGGTCGGCCGCATAGCTGTGGCCAAGATAATCATTCTGCCTAAGCTCCTATATCTCTTTGTCAACATCTCTTTTCCGCTCACAGTGCATTTTTTTTATTCACGTCAGATCGCTTATGATTGAGCTGGTGTGGGACGGGGTTCAGCCTAGGATATCCTAGAAAGTTTTGACGCTAGCACAAGCACAAGGTGGAATGGCAGCCCCGGACTTTGTCCTCTACGCCTACAGTGCACATGCACAATTCTTACATTTCTGGGTTCACACCACACCTTTTCAGCCACATGCTGCTATTGAAATAGATAGGGCAGTGTCACTACCATTGTCATCAGCACTCTTTCATCCATATAAGCGTCCCCGCGATGAAATAGACACAGTACAAGAAACCAGATGGGCGTGGGAGGGCCTTTGAGGTGTGGCGCCACGGCAGGGCGACTGACTCCGGAATCTGGGGATCACGGTTCGATCCCCGGCACCGGCAGCAGATTAGCCCAGCACCATGTGACTCCGGAATCTGGGGATCACGGTTCGATCCCCGGCACCGGCAGCTGATTAGCCCAGCACCATGTGACTCTGGGCAATAGCTTGCTTAATCTTCCCTACGGCCCCAGCGCCTAGAGACCCTTATGGGTGATGGTTCGCGCTTTACAAATGTGGATTATTATTATTATTCGTAAAAGGGCACACATGAATGACCTATATGCCTCGTCCATGCCACTATCAGGTGGCCGTACACTGGGAAGCGATCCAACCTCCAACGACAAGAGTGGGTTAAGAATGTATCACACTGTAGGGCACAATTGACAAATTATTGGGAGCTTTTACCAACCAGATCTCGTCCACAAGATATATGGGAACCCTTTGTAAATTGGCTTAACTCCGTGGCTGCAGATGATCCGTGAAGTAGCAAAATGTAATGTATGTGTACGAGTAGGAGCTAAACCAATATGGTGATGAAGGAGTTGTTCTTGAAATGCGTATAGATGTACAGTACTAATTGATGTAGTTGAATTGGGAATTTGTTTCTTTTTTCTCTTTCTTTTTCCTTCTCTTTTTGATCCGAATGATGTGGTGGCGTGCTCGGATTGTGGAAAAATTACTTTATTTTGAACGGAACAGTGGACTCAATGATACGTATTACACTTCAAATAATGTAATTGTACAAGTTATGAGAAAAGTAAATAAAAAGAAATTTAAGAATAAGTGTGGACTCCCTGCAAGCTACAGGTTAACAGAGCTCATTGGCATCATAGAGCTCACCGGCATCATCACCACAAAGAACTTCCTGCCTGGTGTGTGTGGTCAGTGGATGTGTAAGGGTTTTGTCCAGGTGCATTATATGAATTGTGGTCCCAACCTTTCAAGGACCATCTCAGAGCTTCCAGACCCTTGGATTGTGTTTTGGACCCTGTGGACCCTCAAGAGGAATTTCAGGAAGAAGTTTGGATCAGCTTTGGAAAAAAGCTCCATTAGAAGACCAACTCAACCGCAAGACCCAAGCCGGCCACCTTTCAATCGCGATCCGGCCCAGATACCAGGTTCGTCCTGCTGAAGTGCCCCTCCCAGAGCACTTCAGCAGAACAAACCTGGTCCTACTTCCAGGGTTTGACTGGGAGCTCCCTGAAAGTCAAGCCAACAAACCCTCCCCGAATCCAAACTGGTGAAAAACAATGAGGGCCCTCGGCAAGAAAAAGCTCCAGAAATGTTTCTAAGTGCGAAGTTAAACTTTTGACTGGGCCCTCCCACTTAGTGTATCCAAGCAGGGCTCCATCACTGTCGGCTTGAACTTTGGCTTTGTCCTGGTCAAGAGCGACCAGATGTCCCAGAGTAGCGCAATAGGTTTCTAAGTACTAGAAAGTGGTTAATCTGTAAAAATTCATATCTCCGGCTCCCTATACTGGATGTTTGTCATTTTGGGGTCATTTTAGAGATAAAAGTATTTCCTATTGTTATAAATTGGTGCAGGATTTTTATTGTGCGTTGTGTCTTAATTATTTCATGGATTGGTGTTTTTAAATGCTTTACATACCTATCTCTTTAGTTAAGCCTGCCTGCTCGCAGCCAAGCTACCAAGAGTTGAGCATGGGAATAATTTATTGAGACCTATACTGAACCCTAAATTGTGTTCGTGGCCTTATTGCCAGTGGTAGATTCATATTTACTACTATTATTAATCCACTTTCCAACACAATTCATTAAAGATAAGTTTTCCTAGGAATGGTCTGTTTAAAGGTCTGTATTTGTTGGGGTCTTGAGTGTCCAGATTATTTTTTAATAATGAGCATATGAATGCCTTTTTTTAAGTCTTCTGGGAAAACTCCTGTGGTTATGGAGTTGTTGATGAGTGCTCCCACTGGGATGGCTGCTAAATTTGTTAAAAGAAGCTTTTGAAGGTTTGAGGTGGACAGGGGCCAGGGGGGCAACCAGCTGGCTTGCTCTCTTTGTCAAGATCTAGAAATGTAGTTGGTAATAATTCTTTGAAGGAAATTAGAAGCTGTGTTAGCCTTTCCCTGGAGGGATTTGTTGTAAAAAGGTTGGGGCTGTTGTTTTTTTTGTTGGTTACAATAATCTGACATGTTTTCTTTAGTTGTGTAATGATTTGCCTGTTTGTCACAAAAATCTTAAGAAATGGGATTAGTTCCTTCTGTGCATCTTCTTTACATATGGTAACAAGTTTCTCTACCTATCCTGAACAGTCCTTTCTCTGTTCTGTCCAGCCTTTCGTCGCTTTTGATTTGGATTTTGGAGGGAAAGTATCACTCCCTGTCTTTGTCGACTATCCCTACTGTATCCACACCATTAGATTCTTAACTTGTTAGGAGAAATCAAGTAAGTCCAATGTAGCACTTCTGGAAAAAGTTTGTTGTTTGAGGGAGGACATGCACCAGTATTTGTTTTTCCTTTTTGTAGGTTTTTTAATTTTTAGTTGGGACTGGGGTAAGGGGACTTTATGGGATTCATCTTTTTAAAGGGTAAATAGAAATGTTTACACTTTTTTTATGGTAGAGGCCTAGGGTTAGATGAAATATAAATGTTTTCCATTTTTTGTGTAGGTTTACTCCCTTTTAAATTTTATACTGATTTGCTTTTCATTTTACTGTGATGTTGTTTTACTATATGGGACGTAATCTGCCTTGCACAAGGCCTTGGGTGTATTTTTGATGTATTTTATTATGTTTCACATTTTCACTGTTGCTGTGCTATAGGCTTTTGAAAAGGGTAAGGGGCAGCCGTGGCCCGTACAGGTAGGAGCTGTGATTCGGGGGACCGGGTGAGGGGGATTTCGACGTACGATGACCAGGGAAAAATAAATAAAGAATTAATTTGCCCTGGTCATCGTTCGTTGAAATCCCCCCTCACCCAGCCCCACCGCTCTTACCTGTACAGGCTGCGGCTGGTAAGGGTTGTGGATGGCTATGGATAAAATGCAAAACGTAGGTTATTTTTTTTGTCTGCATGTGCCGGTTGCTGATGATATATCTTTGTAATCCTTTACCTGCAATGCTACAATATGTTTTTTCGGCTCGGGATGATGGTGCACCAGGCAGGACAGGGCAAGTGTCTTCTTTGTTTTCCATGCCATTTATTTTCTGGCCATGCTTTGGTGGAAATTTTATGTAGCCAGTGTGTGTGACTGCAATCGGCCGGCATGGGTTATTTGTTCTCCATGGCCTTTTTTTGCTGGCCATGGAGCAGTGGCCATTTTGTGTAGCTGGTGTATGTGGTCATGGTGGCCATTTTGTCTTTGATCGCCATGCCTCCTTCTTTGCTGGCCATGCAGCGACCACCACTTTGTTGAGACAGTCAGTGTGTGTGTGTCTTTGGTGGCCATTTTTTCTTTGTCCTTCTAGCCTTCTTCTTTAGTGGCCATATGGTTGAGGTAGCTTACACCATTTTGTGTAGCCCATATAATCTTCCATCCCTTTACTCCAGTTTTAAAAGCCATTTTCTATGACTATTGATAGAAGAGGTCTATGAAATTTTTGTTAATATTTTTCTTTTTTCCTAATATATTTATTTGTGCTTGTGGCTGGTTTTAGTGTATGTAAACTAACCCTGTCCCAGGATACGCATCTGTACCAGGGGGTCCTTGTTGCTCACATACTGTGGCTGGTTTTAGTACAGTCTGCTGTTGGTTTTCAATCATTTGTTTGATTTTGTATGTGCCTGCCTCCTATTGGGCCAGATGGGCCACCTGCAATTATTTAATGTATTGTTTTGCCTGCCTCCCCCTGTTTCCATGGGCCCTGGTGGACCACCAGCAATTATTTGATGTCAGTTTTTGCCTGCCTCCGTTCTGGGGCACGAGCTAATATTTGAAGTATTTTTGGCATTTTAGTGTGTATGTTTGTGCAATCGTTGTGTATGTGTCTGGGCATGGTGGCCATTTTGTTTTTGTTCCCTATGCCTCGCTCCTTGCTGACCATGTAGGGACCACCATTTTGTGGAGCCAGTTAGTGTGCATGTTTGGTGGCCATTTCGTCTTTTTCCTCCATACCTTCTTCTTCAGTGATCATTATTGGATCAGGTAGCTTCCATTATTTAATGCAGTCAGTGTGTGCTTCAATCCATTTACTCTACTTTTGAAAGCCATTTCCTAGGACCACTGATAGAAGAAACCTATGACATTTTTGTCCATTTCTTACTTTTCCCTGATGTATTTATTTGTACTTGTTGCTAATTGTAGTACAGTGTGTTGTTGTTTTTTAAGGATTTTTATTTTGTGGGCCTGCTTCCCATAGTGTCCCCAAGGCCCCTAGGGCCTTTGGGCCACCCGCAATTATTTAATGTACTTTTTTCAGTCATTTTTGTCTGTATCTTGTAGAGTCCCCATGGGTCCCAGTGGGCCATAAGCAATTATTTGATGTATGTCTTTTGATTTGTACCTGCCTCCCAGAGTCCCCTTGTGCCCAGGGGCTTGGTGGGCTACCAGCATTTGTTTAATGTATTTTTAAATGTTTGCCTGCCTCCTTCTGCCAGTCTTAGAGTCGTCATGGGGCCTGGTGAGCCACCAGCAATTAATCAATGTATTTATTTTTTATTTTTGTCTGGCTCCCGTAGAGACCCTATGGGGCTTGGTGGACCATCAGTAATTATTTAATGTACCCACAAAAATTCCAACGGTAAGCATCATGAACATATGTACTGAACATACCACCCAAGCACCCGCAGTCCACATTGGTTGAAGGCAGCCCGCAGGGACCCACGCTCTCCGGCGCAGCAACTTTTCCAGGTGGCCAGAACGAATTAACTCTGAGCACTGACCCGGTAAGGAAGGCAGGCATTATTAAGGTATTGTCGTGGAATGTGGCCGGCCTATCAAACAAACTGGCTTGCCCTGACTGGGGATCTTTCGTGGACAATAACGATGTGTGTCTCTTTCAAGAGACGTGGGCCCGCGAAGAGCAGCATCGGGAGGGGTTTGCCTCATTCCACTTGCCAGCACTCTGGGGTGGGAAAGGCAGACCATCGGGAGGCCTCACTGTGTGGGTTGGTTTCTATCTGGGATGTACCGCATCGGCATTAGTAACCCATTCAAGTGATGTCCAATGCGTGGTTCTCACCTGGGCCAACCACTTGAAGCTTACCCTTATTAATGTTTATTCCCGTCCTGTGAGTATAGCCAGTGAGTCCAGGACTATTGAAGAACTTTCCAATTTCTTACATACCCTCCCGAGTGACATCCACTGGCTGGTAGGGGGAGATTTGAACTGTCACTTTGAGCCACTAGAGGGGTTGAAGGACAATGTTCTAGTGGCAGAAGATGATTACTGGTCCATTCCCGCGATTCAGGCCCCATCCCCTAGAGCATTGTCGCCTTTAGCCATACAGAATATGGCTCCAACATTAAATCACTCTCTTCGAGCCTGCAACGGGCGTACCCCTTCTGATAGCCCAGCTAAATGTACTTTTATTAAACCTGGTCAGTCGTCAAGATTGGATTATATTCTGGTAGAAACACGATTATGGCCACTAGTTATAGATCTCAATGTACCTGCGCGAGCAGAGAGTGACCATAATCCCTTGATCCTTGAGTTGGGCCCGCTGGGCATTGGCGGGAGCAGTAGCTCAGCCCCTGGGGATCCGGCTGATAGACTCATTCTCACTAACGACAGGCGCAGAGTCAGATGGAACAAACTTGTTGATCATCCAGAAGAACTCTGTAAACTCTATAGCAGGATTGTCCCTATATTTACCGAGGTAGAAGTGCTAATCATGCAACCAGTACCTCCAGTCCATTATTCCAAATTGCAGGCGCTTCACTTAGACCTAGTTTCCAACCTGGAAGAGGTATTCGACCCGCTGAGTACAAAGAAGAGCGCGAGGGCTAGGTAGCATTCTTGGTTCAATGCAGCTTGTAGGAGGGCTAAGTCTGAACTAGTACAGACTCTAAAAGACAATACTGATAAAACTAAAGCACAAGTTACTACTTGTGTAACGATATATCTGTAAGAGACATTAGTTAGTATTAGATTCCTTACCTTAGAATATCCCCAGGCGTCAGACTGGATCCGGAAATTTTTGCGTAGCAGTACCCTTGCGCGTCGGTAGGCGTCGTCTGCGGCTCCGCGTCCGTCGTCGGCGTCGTGGGCGCCGTGATGACGTCGTCGGAGTACTTAGACGCCGCCTCCGCGTGCTGACGTCAGTTCTTAGACACAGCTTTTCCGCGCCAGAAACGCAGAGCCATGTTAAAAACCAACACTGGTGCCATTGAAACTAGGGCCCTGAAGGGGACAACCCTAACCCTAGATATTGGTTCGCAGAACGGGGAGGATGGGTGGGTCGGTAAGGAATCTAATACTGTAGTAACTTGTGCATCTGAAAGAGACAGGTTAGTATTAGATTCCTTACCTTAGAATAGATACCCCAGCAATACCAACCCCGGTGGTGGGTCTGCGAACCAATACTTACACCAGAAAGTCCTGGAGGACGGAACGGCCAAAGAAGCCATCCCTCCGGACTTGGCTGTCCAGGCAGTAGTGTCTTGCAAACGTGTGCAGCGATGCCCACGTAGCTGCCTGACAGATGTCTTGTAAGGGCACACCCCTGCCCAGGGCAGTGGTAGTCGCCGTGGCTCGGGTAGAATGAGCCCGCAATCCAGCAGGGGGCTCCTTCCTAGCCAAAGAGTAGCATGCCTGGATACACAAGATGATCCACCGGGAGATGGTCCTCTTGTGCACCGCTTTCCCCTTCTTAGCGCCCACGTAACCAACAGAGTTGGTCATCCACCCGGAACTGGCGTGTGCGATCCAGATAAAACGAGAGCGCACGTTTTGGGTCCAGACGATGGAGCCGCTCTTCCTCTTTAGAGGGATGCGGAGGCGCAAAGAAGGTAGGCAAGGTGATAGACTGCCCAATGTGGAAGGCCGTGACAACCTTGGGCAGGAAAGATGGTTTGGTACGAAGCACAACTTTGTCCGGATGGACAGAAAGGAAAGGTGGAGTACAAGAAAGAGCCTGGAGCTCACTCACTCTCCTGGCAGAGGTGATGGCAACCAGGAAAGCAGTCTTCAGAGTCAGAAGGCGAAGAGGGCAATTGTGAAGTGGCTCAAAGGGAGCGCACATCAGAAAAGTTAGAACCAGGTTCAAGTCCCACTGAGGCATCACAAACGGAACAGGGGGAAATGTGTGAGTGATGCCTTTAAGAAATCTGTTCACAATAGGGGACTTGAACAAAGAAGGCTGATCAGGTAGCCTGAGAAAGGCTGAAAGGGCAGAAAGGTAGCCCTTGATAGTGCCCAGAGCAGAGCCCTGCTGGGCAAGAGAAAGAAGGAAGAGAAGAACCTCTGAAAGAGGGGCAGCAAGAGGATCCCTTGCTGTGCTGTGCACCATGCCACAAATCTGTTCCACCTGCAGGCGTATACCGACTTTGTGGAGGGACGCCTGGCTGCCAGAATGACGTTACAGACTTCAGGAGGCAAGTCAAATGGCCTCAACTGTCGCCGCTCAATCTCCAAGCATGGAGGTGGAGACTGGACAGGTTCGGGTGGAGGACCGTCCCCTGCTGCTGCGACAGAAGGTCCTCCTGAAGAGGCAGACGAACCGGGGGATCGACTGACATACTGAGTAGCTCGGGATACCAGTACCTTCGAGCCACAAGGATGACTTGGGCCCGGTCGCGCCTGATCTTCTTCAGCACTCTGGGCAGAAGTGGTATAGGCGGAAAGGCGTACAACAGACCGCAACTCCACTCGCGACGAAAAGCGTCTCCGAGCGAGTGCTGCCTTGGAAATTCCAACGCGCAGAACTGATGACATTGCGCGTTCTCTTCGGTGGCGAATAGATCTAACCAAGGCTCTCCCCATTGCTGAAAGAGGCCTTGCACCACTTCCGAGTTCAGACGCCATTCGTGATCCATCATGCACCGACGGCTGAGCTCGTCCGCCCTGGCGTTCAGAGAACCTGCCAGGTGTTGAGCCACCAGGGTCACGCCCTGGCGTTCCAGCCATTGCCAAAGGCGAAGAGCCTCTTGACAAAGGATCCACGACCCCACACCGCCTTGTTTGTTGCAGTACCACATGGCGGTGGTGTTGTACGTGAACACCTGCACTACACTCCCCCGGACAGAGGGGAGGAATGCCTTCAGTGCCAGACGAATCGCCCTGAGCTCCAACAGGTTGATGTGGAGCCGGGACTCCGCCGGAGACCAGAGGCCTCTGATCTCCGCCTCTCCCATGTGGCCTCCCCAGCCCTGGAGGGACGCGTCCGTCACAACTACGTGCTCCGGTTGGGGTAGGGAGAGGGATCTGCCGCTGACCCAATCGCGGTCCGTAAGCCACCACTGCAGCTGTCTCGCAGTGCCCTCCGAGATCAGGACATGGTCGGATAGGTTGCCCTGATGCTGGGCCCACTGAAACTTCAGGTCCCACTGCAGAGCCCGCATCCGCCACCTGGCGTGATGCACCAGCAGGATGCAGGAGGCCATCAGCCCCAGAAGCCGCAGCGTCAACCTGACCGAAACCCGGGATAACGGCTGAAAGATGGGAATCAGAGCCTGAATATCCCGGACCCGCTGCTCGGGTGGATAAACCCGAAACTGCGCCGAGTCTAGAACCGCTCCGATGAAGAGGAGCTTCTGAGAGGGGCACAGGTGTGACTTTGGCACATTGATCGAGAACCCCAGCTGATGCAGGAGGTCTGCCGTAGTCTGGAGGTGGCTGACGACTGTCAGGGGCGAGCCCGCCTTCAACAGCCAGTCGTCGAGGTAGGGGAAGACTGAAATCCCCAACCTGCGCAGATGAGCTGCGACCACATCACCTTTGTGAACACCCGTGGGGCGCTGGTAAGGCCGAAGGGGAGCACGGTAAACTGAAAGTGCTCGTGGCCAACCGTGAACCGCAGGTAGCGCCGGTGGGCAGGCAGGACGGGGATGTGGAAATAAGCGTCCTGCAAGTCCAACGCCACCATCCAGTCTCCTGGATCCAGGGCAGCTAAGACCTGAGCCAGTGTCAGCATCTTGAACTTCTCCTTCCGGAGGAAGCCGTTGTCGTTCCGTAGGTCCAAGATAGGGCGCAGGCCCCCTTTGCCCTTCTTGGGTACCAGAAAGTAGTGGGAGTAGCAACCACACCCTACTTCTGGCCCAGGAACGCGCTCGATGGCCCCTTTGGCCAAGAGGGCCGTAACTTCCTCCTGCAGAAGTCGCAAGTGATCCCCCGATACACGGTGGTTCTGCGGTGGCATGGTTGGAGGAGTCGCCTCGAAGGGGAGGGAGTAGCCCCTTCGGACGATCTGCAGCACCCACCTGTCCGACGTGACAGTGCGCCAGTGGAGGTGGTGATGGCGAACCCTGCCCCCCACTGGCGTCACATGGGCCTGAAAGCACGGACTAGGAGGGTTTTGAGGCGGATGCTGCGGGGGAAGGTGTGGACTGACCTCGCCGCTGCCCACGACCGCCCGGACGGCGGTTCCCACGGCCGCCACCGCGTTGGGTATTGCCCTGCGGCGCGTGGCTGGCGGCACGTGCGGGCGCACCCCTTCCGTGGCCACGAAAGGAGTGATAGGCAGCCGGTTGCTGGCGTTGGCCCGAGAGGCCTAAGGACTTGGCCGTAGCCCTGGAGTCCTTAAAACGCTCAAGCGCATGGTCTGCCTTGTCGCCAAAGAGGCGACGGCCATTGAACGGCATGTCCATGAGCGTGCTCTGGACATCTGCCGAGAAGTTGGCGGACCTCAGCCAGGCGTGGCGTCTGACCGCCACCGTCGTTGCCATCGCTCTACCCAGCGAGTCAGTGGTATCCAGCCCACACCGGATGGAATACTTGGCTGCATCCCGGCCCTCCACAAGGGCTTGGCCGAGTTTGGCCCGTACCTCCAACGGACACTCTGGCAGCACTTCCGCGACCTTATCCCACACAGAGTGGGTGTAACGTCCCAAGAGGCAGGCGGTGTTGGAAGACCGCAGGCCCAATTAATGGATGAGAAGATCTTCTTCCCATACTGGTCATACCTCTTGGATTCCCGATCCGGCGGGGCCGACGGGAATGCGGTTTGGGAATTGGAGGCCTGGATAACTAGGCTCTCGGGGGTAGGGTGGGAGGACAGAAAACATGGGTCGCCCGGGGTGGGGCGGTGGCGTCTGGCCACGTTCCTATCTATGGGCGAACCCGTAGCGGGCTTGGACCAAGTGCCCAGAAGAACGTCAGTCAAGGCCTCATTAAAGGGCAGCAGAGGCTCGGCCGAGCTTGACTGCGGTTTAAGGACCTCAGTGAGGAGGTTAGTCCTCACGGCCGCGATGGGGAGCTCAAGGTTTAAGGCCTTGGCAGCCCTCATCAGCACCACACTATATGTTGCCCCCTCCTCCGAAGCCACGGTAGGAGGGGAGACAAACCCAGGGTCTGGCGAGGTGTCCAGGCCACTGGCCTCCCCAAGGTCTTCTGTCCAGTCCTCACGAGACTGGCACTCCCTGGTCAGAGGGTCCTCAGACCCCTCCCAGTCCTCTCCTTCACCCATCTCCTGAAATTCAGGGTCCTCAACCAATGGGGCCTGTTCATAAAAGTGAAATTCACCCAACGGCGTCTGGAGCGGCGCCCAACGGGGCCGCCCCGACGGCCGAACAGGAACGGAAGTAGAACCAGGGTCGGCGCCGCCCGAGGACGGCGCCGGAGGCGACACCTGAGGGTCCGACGCCGGGGAGGTCGTCAGATCCACCAGCGACGAACCAGATCCCGAAGGAGGACCAGCGGCCTCCTGCGGCGCCGGGCCCGAAGGCACCGGTGGCGTCGGAACAACTGGACCCCTCGGCGCCGGGCCCGAAGGCTCATGGGCGGATTTTGCGAATCCACGATTCGCGGATTTGCATATTCACGGATCGTGGATCCGCAAAATCCGCGGATTTTGCGGATTTGCGGATCCGCGGATGTGGGGCGGGGCTTCCATGCGAGTGCACATGCCTCTTGTGTGTATAAAAGGTCAGAGACCGATCAGAGCAGCAGATGAAGATACAGAAGCTCCTGGCCACAGGAACAGCACGAGGATTGCGCTCGTGAAAGTCAAGGATGCAAAGGCCTCTGTCCAGCATCACAGCTGATTTTCGATGGTATATTTGGGAAGAGGGCACAGCTGCCCAGCCTTGCCGATGAATGAGTCACTGAATTTAAGCTTCAACTAGGGCACATGCTTAATTGATATCTGTAAGTGCTTCCGGTTGAGGTTTAATTTTTGTGCCAGGACCATCGTGCCAGAATGAACCCTGCCCTTCATATTTATTCAAGAAGACGCCACCGTTTTGTGCCATACCTTGTTGGATAAATGTATAGTGCTTTTACTACACTACAGCTGCCTAAAGTGCCAGAGAGTTGTCTACAGCGACCAGGTGTGTGTTACTATGCAATCGCGCCGAAGGGCACAGGGGTCCCTTGAGTGAGCTATCATACTGGGTAAATGGCGGGAAGACGGTGCCCACCGCGAGTGTGTGGGCGGGGCCAAACGGACGGGGCTTCCATGCGAGTGCACATGCCTCTTGTGTGTATAAAAGGTCAGAGACCGATCAGAGCAGCAGATGAAGATACAGAAGCTCCTGGCCACAGGAACAGCACGAGGATTGCGCTCGTGAAAGTCAAGGATGCAAAGGCCTCTGTCCAGCATCACAGCTGATTTTCGATGGTATATTTGGGAAGAAGGCACACCTGCCTGGCCTGTTGTTACTATTTTGCGATGGCGCCGGCAAGCTGCCAGCGCCATCCTAAACTAGTTCCTAAATTAGCTTCAACAGGAAGCTCGAATAGATAAAATAAAGCAGATGCACGAGCACCTGCTTTATTTTATCTATTAGTGCTTCCTGTTGAAGCTAATTTAGTAACTATTTTAGGATGGCGCTGGCAGCTTGCCGGCGCCATCGTAAAATAGTTACAACAGGCCAGCAAGGCTTGAACTTTTGCCCTCGGAATCCGCCGCTCGCGGATTTGCGAATTCGCGGTAAATTCGCGGTAGTTCGCGGATCGCGAATTTACCGCAAATTCGCAAAATCCGCGAGCGTAACGGATTTTGCGCTCATGCTTAGCCGGCGGCGTCGGGATAACAGGGGCCTGCGGCGCCGGGCCCGAAGGCATCGGCGGCGTCGGGGCCGAAGCACCCGACGGCGTCGGGGCCGGAGCCGCCGACCCGCTAGGGCTCCCAGACGGGTCCGCTGGGCCCGGAGGCGCCGCGGAGCCCGTCGGAGGAGAGAGTTTCGCCATGAGGAAGCGCTCGACCTCCTCCGGCGTCGCGTTGAGCCCAGGGACCGTAGGGTATGGGGCTGGACGCGGCGCCCGCGACTCCGACGGAGCCGTGTGGGCGGTGTCACCCGAACCCCCGGCCGCATCGCGCGAGCGTCGGGGGGAGTCCGAGGAGCGATGACGCCGCTTGGACTTCTTGTGCCGCTTACCTGACGACGACTTCGACCCGGAGGAGTGCGGCCTACTCTCGGAGCTGTGGAGGCTCCGGGCCCGCGACCTGTCCCTCGACCTCCCATGGGATCGGGACCTCTCGCGGCGCGGGACCGACTGCCGGAGTTCGAGTCGCCTACGGGACCGCTCCCGCCTGGCTTTCGAAGAGAGGGCCCGGCAGTCGGAGCAGGCCTTGTCGTCGTGGTCGACGCCCAAACACGACAAACACACGCGGTGAGGATCCGTGACCGACATCAGCCGGTCGCAATCGTCGCAATGCTTGAAGCCGGGCATCCCTATCGGCACCGTTTCGGAGTCGAGAGACTCGAAATAGTAATCAAAAAGGATCAAAAAGTTTAGTCAAAATTGACTAGGGTTACTGCTTTTTCCAGATCTGCGCTTGCTGGCGCGGAAAAAAGAAGAACTGACGTCAGCACGCGGAGGCGGCGTCTAAGTACTCCGACGACGTCATCACGGCGCCCACGACGCCGACGACGGACGCGGAGCCGCAGACGACGCCTACCGACGCGCAAGGGTACTGCTACGCAAAAATTTCCGGATCCAGTCTGACGCCTGGGGATATTCTAAGGTAAGGAATCTAATACTAACGTGTCTCTTTCAGATATCAAAGCCAGGAGAACACACTATAAGTATATGATAAAATGCGCAAAGGAGGAGTGGGATTATGATAAGTGGGCTAACTTATCTAATGCCCTAAGAAATAAAGATGCACGGGAATTTTGGTCCATAGTAAATAATGGTTCAGGAGATCAAAAACCAGCAATTGAACCGAATATAGCTCCTGAAGCCTGGGAAAATAATTTTCGGGCTTTATATCAAACAGAGGACCAGTTAGAAGTACATGATTCTATAACGTCACATCCTGCTTTCAAACAACAACAAGAGGTGGAGGCTGATTTCACACTTACCAAAGTCTGTGATGCAATTTCTATATTGGCCATGGGTAAAGCCCCAGGTTTAGACAATCTCCCGGGCGACCTCTTTAGGCACGAACCAGGGATTTGGGGGCCGTATTCCCTGGCTTAGATTTATAAAAAATGAAAGTCAAAGGCTGGGATTACACGCTTTGTGGTCTGACCCAGAGAAAGGTTCTAAAATGATCACCCGAGAGAACCTCACGAAGGTATACTATGAACACAAACACGCTGCTGTTCTGTCTAACTCTGAAAATGGCACCTTAACTGCTTCCTTTTTAATTGTTAAAGATTTTTATCACTTCGAAGGATTCATGGATGTAATATATCCTATTTTAGCTAGGAAATTATACATACAGTGGCGATATGGTGTTTTACCCCTCCGAGCTTTGACTAATAGGTGGTTCCCATCTACGAATGAAAAATGCCCCGGTTGTAACTGTGACAGGGAAAATGATCTGCACGTTCTCTTCTTCTGTCCAGCTTACAGTAAGCCCAGGAAGTACTGGCTCATACCCCTCTGAAAAAAATTGGGTTTTAATCACTGTATGCATGCTTTTAGAGTTTTTAAAACAGACACAACCAGAACAATTGTTTTTTCCGTTTCGCAATTTTTGCTAGCAATGTGGCACAAGCGAAGGGAAAAAAAACATTTATTTTTTATTTTTGCCTACCTCATGTAAAGTCCCCATGTACCCTGTGGCCTGGTAGGTCACCAGCAATTATTTGATTCATTTTTTCTCAGGCATCTCTTGACTCCTATAGGGTTTCGATACCCACCATGGCTCTGGTGGACACAAAGTAACCTTTTCTATGTAGCGTTGTTGTGAATAAATAATTTATGCGTGTTTTTTGGGTACGCCACTGTTAAGCATTTGGGAGGATGATAATGACAATGTCACATGTGTTACATTGGCTAGATTCTTGACATTGCCCATATTTCACTGACATTTTTGTTGCTTTGCTTTTAGGTGCTGCAGAAGACATCAAACACAGTATTGAAGTTCCTGAAGGGATCAGCTGACAGTGACACTGGGTCTTGCACTGCTAAGTGCTTCTGCCCCTAGTGCTAAGTACTAACTGCAAGCATTAAGGAAATGGCCCCAAAGAAGGGAGTAGCTGCCAAAAAAAGTGTCCAGTGGAGACGAGCTGAAGCAAGTTCCAAGTGGCACTACTGGCATCAAGCCCTCATCCTTTTTCAAGAAATGTGACATACCTGCTGCAGCCTCTTCTGGGCAGAAACAGTGAGGGATTCCTGCATCAACAGAATCATCACTACCAAAACCTAATGCCATAATTCTCAGCACTGTATTGACTGCAGTTATGGATAGCAGTAAATCTGAATTAGAATTGTCTCAGCCACACATCACTACAAAGTAGACAACAGAAGCTACAGACAGCAACAGAACATTTGGATTTAGGAGCAGAACAAGAGGTTGAGGTTCTTGCTGAGCAAGATAATGTTGAGAAGACTGCTCTTCCCCCTCCAGCAAAAGACAAGAAAGAGTTCTCCCCCATCTTCTTCGAGCCTCCCTTCCTGATGATCTAGACATGGATTGGAATCCAGTCAAGAGACAAGGCAAAAGGAAGCTTCCTCAAAGTCTTGTAAGTGAAGGTGGTGATGACGACAAGCCAGTGGTCATTAGTGTGTGGAAAGGCTCAGAGGACATACAGATCACCTCTATTTAACCTATTCAGATTAATGTGGTTCCAGCAACACCACCGGCTCCTATATTTGCAAGACCCCGGAAACCTAGCATATTAAAAAAGCTCTCCTCCCAAGTTTGAGACTTCTTTACTCTTAGCCCACATGAAGAAAACATTGCAATATGCTCTGTTTGTCGCAATAAACTTTGCTGTGGTAGGCTAGGTTGGCACTACAGTACTGGAGGCCAACTGTCCTATTTGAAAAAGCAACAATTATGTGGGAAGAGCACCTTAAAGGTATAGCTCCTGGTGGTGAGTGACAACCAGCAGCTGAAGTGATAGAAGTAGGCCAGAAGGAGTATCACGCAAAGCAGTCCTCTAAACCTTCACCTTTGTAGCATACAATCATCACCCGCAGCAAGCTCTACATGGCACAGCAGGATACAGAAACTCCACACCAGACAGCCTACCTTCTGATGGTGTCCATAGGTCACCAGTGGCAGTAGTACCACAAGAAAACTGGCCTACTTATAAGGTCATGTTTAATAAGGAGGCACCAGATCACCAGAACAACAAAAAGCCCCTTTCCACAAAGGGAAGCTGGCTAAAATGTTAGCACTTGATTTCCTCCCTTTTCTTTTGTGGAAGGGATGGACTTCCTAGAATTTGTTCAGTCCATCCACCTCACCACGGACATGTGGACCAGTTGTCAAGAAATAGAATACATGTGCATCACTGCATACTGGGTCTCTTTCCAGGAAGCTAGGCAAAGACTAACTGCTGGCCTCACCATGGATGATGCTTTTTAAGATATTTGGCAGCATACAACAATTGTGATGTTCGCCATGGAACAATCGCACAAAGCTGCAAACATCTTTGAAGAGTTTAATACCAAGGTCTATGAATGGCTTAAACCCAGAGGTCTCACAAATGGATTTGTTGACACTGACAAAGGCAGTAATATAGTGAAAGCCATGGCTGACTGTGGATATTTCCGAGTCTGGTGTTTAGCACATTGCATCACTCTAATTATGCAGGGCTTTCTCAAAAAAGAAGAGGTAGTCAACAACATACTGGTCACCTGCCGAAAAATATGCACTCATTTCAGGCATTCATTCAAATCCTGGCACCATTGAAGATCCTTCTGCTGCTAATATTCAACCTGCAAAAGCCCTCTAACAGGAGGTGTCAACACGTTGGAACTCAACCTCCTAAATGAAGGAACTTCTGTTTGAGCAGTACAAATCTGTCAATGATTATATAATTCAAAGGAGAGGGGATGCACCTGCCAAAGCCATGAAAAAGGTCGACAAATGAAGGATACTGGAGTGCTACTTCCTTATGAGATTATGACACAGGAAGATAGTACCATGAGCCAAGCAATCCCATTCTTGCATCTGCTACAGGAGCTGTTGAAAAAGGTGGAATACACAGTAATTAGTATCAATGACAAAGCAGCTTCTTTGGTGGTTACTTAATCTTACCCCTGAACACTAATCAAAAGCTGAAAAAAGAGATTGTGTCCTCCAAAGACTATATATGTGCCACAATACTGGATGCAGGATATAAAAAAGCACTGGCCACTTTCATTTTAATGAAATGGATGTCTTCACTTACAAGACTTGCATCATCAGTGAAGCAACTGATCTAGAAGAAGAACAAATACAAATTCAGGGCAGAGGCAGAACTTCCGAAGTGCAGCCTTGAATCTCTACACATGGCAGCGCTGTTGGATTGTAGTCTCTGTAGCAGCAGCAAGCACCATCACCAGCTACTCCAAAATCCACAAGAACAAGCTCACAGTCAACACCTGCAATGGGTTGGTTTCATTCAACAGGACTTAGGGTCAAGAGTAGAGGGCATGCACAGCAAGCGGTAGCACCAATAACCATTCAGAAGATGGTTCAAGAATATCTGGATGGCCCAACAGAAGGGTTCCTAGACCAACCCCCATTCATCTTTTGGCCTTGCAAGAGAACACAGTGGTTAGGCTTGCAATAAAGTATCTTGCATGTTCGGTAGCCAGAGTTTCTTTGGAGCGTGTTTATAGTGCAGCTGGCGCAGTTATCACAGTTAGAAGGACAATTCTCTCACCTCAAAATGAGGAGAGACAGATGATGATTAAAATGAACAAACACTTCCTTATAAAGGATTATAGTGGTCCTGAAACGAAGAAGGATGACAAGAGCAACTGGGGTGCCATCTCAGGTTTGGTCAGTGATTATCCTCTGGATGCCCCCTAAGTTTCAGGACGAACTCTACTTTCCAGACTAATACTTCAGAAGTTAAATAGGAGGACTGCTTGATAAAATATATGTATACAGATATAAAAATAGTGTGTGGCTTACCTAAACAGACAAAACACGTAGAGGCCATTTTTCTGGTCCCTATCGAGCTGCACAGCCAAATTTGCCATAAATAAATCCAATAAATCAAGTTTTTTGTTTTCTCTTCAATTATTCCATCTTTTTTGCATCCATTTCTTATCTCTATCGATTTCTTATACTCATTTTCATCGTTGTTCTTGGTTATTTCAAAAAGTACACAGGAAAATTAAATGCTTCCTTATGTCACGATATTTTATTAAAAATCACCCAATGCATTTCGGGGTAAAACGGAAACCCTTCGTCAGGGGCATCTAAAATACAAACAAATCATGAATTTAATATATTACATACATTGTGCAAATCACATTCCCACTAATTAGCTCTCCCTAAAGTGTAAGAAAACCCAGCACCCTCATTACAAACATTTCTTCTCGTGACCCAATATCCTAAACTCCACCTTTCCATTCCAAACCTGACAATGTCAATCAATCAAATGAATCTTTTCTACCTAAGCGCCCATGACAGCCTATGCACTCGAGCAACAACCATCCTCAAACCGGCATATAAACAATGTCTATCAGCTTACCGTGATATAAGTTCCACTAGTTTTAAAATTCAGCAACGTTTTACATATGAACTCTGTACATATTCATTTCATTATCGTTCTTGCTTCTTACGGCGCTACCCACACCTTCACCTTGTTTCATAATCGTTGCATAAACTCCTGCGGACCTTAGCTGATGCTTATAACCCATTCCGCCCTCCATGTAATTGATCACGTATCTATGCTTAAACGCCACTAAGCGATTCATAACAGGGGGTGGTGATGGACAGAGTATCTGAATTAAGCAGAACACTCCTACCCAGTCAAAAGATCAGGGCTTGATCCATCACCGTTTTTTAGCTCACTGCACCATCCCAGTTCAGAACCCGGCTACATGCAAATTAGTCTGGCCCTGGCCCAGTGCATCATGGGATCTTGTGCTCCTAAAGAAAAAAGAGTGCTCAAAGTTATAAATAAATTTTCGTGTTGGCGTCTGAGCCGATCGGCTCAGACGCCAACACGAAGTACCGACGGAGAGAGCGGTGCTTCCCCTTTACCCTGAGCCGTGGCCAGGTGGGGTGAGGTCTATACATCTTCCAAGTGGGCAATATCCAACTTGGGATGGTGAAACCACCGATACAGACATCTAGTGAATACAGGTGATCTTAGTATCGAGTTTGAAATTTATTTATAACTTTGAGCACTCTTTTTTCTTTAAGAGCACTAGTTCGTAGTAGCAAATAGTGTATAGCGGTCCTGATGAAAGCAATGACAACTCATGTCAACTATTGCAGAAACATGTTGACCCTAGAATACATCAGATGATCCAAGAATAATTGGGTTGTCCCTGTCTACTTTTTAACATTGGTAGAGTGGGTAGCAACAGAATAAAGCCACGTTCAGCACCCCCTCATCCAATTTTATTACACACACATTTTTTCTTGTTTTTTCACTAATTTATGCACTACGAAATCAGTCCCCTTTCTTAACATCCTCTCCGTTGAGAAGCAAGACCACGTTAATCTATCTGACCATGAGAGGGTCTTTACAATCATAGCCCTCCATGAGAAATAGAATAGATAACACCATCAGTGGTCTTAGGAGCAACCCAAATGATGAAGGGCGGTTCCGTGTGGTGACTGATGGGCATCCTCATATGATCACCAGCTGGGTTTAATGCAAGGGTGACCCTTGTTTTTCTCATTTCTTAAGAAGTATGTTACTGGTAGTCCTCTGTAGATGTACATTTAGCGCTCTTTTTCTTGTTATTTCAGATCCTCTGACACTCTTGTTTGTTTAGTATCGTCGGGGCCGTATCAGAGTGTGGTCTCTAAATCCCCCTTGACCCTCCATAAATGTATGTTGTTGTTGCAGGTCACTCATATTCAGTTTTAGAACACTGTTTGCAGGGGGTTCTGGTTTGTATGAGGTAAATAAAGTAGAGTAGATAGCAACACGTGGAAAGAGAGATTGGGTATGTAAACATTAAAAGTTGAAAGAGGAAGGTAAAGGTGGGGCAATTGGCTTGTGATGGGACAAGTGCGGAAAAGAGCAGCCTCTGTTATCACTGTATAGTATACTTTGGCCTGTGTTCCTCTATTTGTCCCCAACAATCTTCTATTTATATAAGGAATATAAAAGAGGGACGAGAGAAAGATTACTGAAAAGGCAGGGAAGTAAAGTGACAGACAAGTCAGCAGGTGAAACTGGGGAACTATAAAAGAAACACAAGGTTAGCACTGTTAAAGCGGACTCTAAAATAGATAGGTGGACGTTAGAGAAAATACAGAACACCCTAACACATACTATTTTAGAGGCAAAAAATATTCAATGTGATTTACCAGTAGCACTAAAAGGAATAGCATGGGTGGAGGTTGCTTCGGTCCTATGCGGCAAGTTGGGGTGGGCAGTCGTGGACCGTACTGAAATGAGAAAGAAAAGTAGTAGGTACTCTTAAAAAAGGGGACAGGCATTTTAGAGACAAACAATTTTAGTGCCTGACTAAGCAACAACATAGTAATTATACCTCCACCTTGCTTCATAGAGTTTTGAAATGTTGGCATTCTGAAAGCTACGGACAAAGTCAGTCTTCCTTTGTGTGTACTTCACCGCATAGAGTTGGGGCATAGATATGTACAAGAGGCATGAGGTAAAGGTTTCTGTCACTGTAACAGTGGGTTGGGGAATAAAATAAAAGTTTCAGACAGGAGGAAGTCACCTGTTGGAACTGGAAATATAGGAAACATAAAGAAATATGTGGCATAATGGCCAATAAAGGAGCCCAAAGGAAGTTGGTAAATTGAAACAAACAGAATGATGAAAATACATATTAAGTGGGGAATAGTTAAAGTATTAATTAAACATATTACTTACCAGCAGCAGCAGGAACAACTTCAGTGCCCAGAGCACCACCAGCTCATTCACCTGCTTCTTGAGCTGCAGCAGTGTTGCTGGCACCATTCCCCCCCCTTGCCTGTTTCGGCTCTCTTCGGTTCTCCTTAAAGGAGGAAAGATAATGAGCACCATGTAGTAGTCTCTACAAAAGTGCATTCAAGCATTCACCTATCTGACTAACCAATCCTATTCCTCCCTTCAAACTCCACCCTAAATTAGTTTTTTTTCTGTACATTGTTTGTCTCCTACAATTACATTGCTACTCCTCTCACTTCACACAATTTTTCCATTGAATGGCAAAGTCAGTCTCCTTTCGTGTACTGCACCTCACTGATATGCAAGCTGTACTAGCAACATCAAATAACAGAGGTTGCCAACCAACCCCCTGATATCATGCTATCCTGGTAACTAACATCTGTTAAAGCCCAGTCATGCTCACCCTGGAACACAATCCGAGTTGTATTATATGATTCACTTGATGTCAATGCCAAATCCCTCCAAATCCTTCAGTCCTACACCCTGCCGGTCATGCTGGCACAGTGACAACATGCCGCACTACTCTGCGGACCACATACACAGTTCACAATACACACCCAAAAGTGTACAAAAAAACATGTAGTGGGCGCATGTACGCGCCGGTGCAAAAAGTAAATGTATTTATGTGAGTGGCACACATCTACTTTAAACCCCTCTGAAATTAGCTGCTAACCAAGGGGCAGATTTATCAAAATATCACACAACATGACTGCATGACAGGGAGAGATCATGAATGTGCAATGTCTACTAAGATATGACAAAAAAAATGTCACTGCTCTCTTCCTGCATTGGCGCACTGAGTGCTGCCTAGAACCAAAGCGGCACCTTTGCGCCATGGTGAAAGGTGCCTGCATTACAGGCAGGATTGTTTTTGTGCAGGAAGTGACACCTTCATGCACAAAAAAATCATTTGAGGCATTTTCCTCCTTCTAAGTGTGCTGCAGAATGTATATGCATATATGTCATGTGATCAAGGCAGGGATCTGCCGAAACGCGTCGTGATGGCTGGTGGCACTCGTGAAATAAACTAAAAACAACACTGAATTGGGTCTACCTCGTCTTACTTACAAGTCCGTGGAGAAGTTGTGGTGGAGGCAAGCTTTTGAAGCATATATATATATCGAGAAAGGCGGCGTGCTGAAACGCGAGGGCGTCTGTCTTGTCTGCAATAAAGCAACCTTGGATGAATTTACCCCCGTGAGTGCGGATATTTCTTTGCAAACTCGAAGAATTTGGAGCATAATATATATATATATATATATATACACATAAACTTTTACCTGTCAAGTGATGCTACCTGAAAAGTCATACATTTATTATTTAAAAAACATTTTTTACAGAACATCACTCACCTAGCTGCTCCACTTCCACTCCCAAATGCTGCAGAAGGATTAGTTACTTACCTGTAATCCTAGTTCTCTTCCAGGGGTATGCTCATTAAAGTCATAAGCACTGAATAATCTCCGCCCATGAGCGGGAACCCGGAACATATAACAAAATACATATATATGTGTAAATATATAATAAAAGTACATAGTACTAAACAAATTATACACATATATATGTATACACTAATAATATGCAGCCCAACCATAACCTATAGGCAATAAAGCCATAATTACATATTTTCTGTAGAATGGAAATAAACCATAGAAAACAATGCAATAAAAAAGGCAGGAGCCTGTTGGAAATGGGATCCCGGGCTGGCCAGGGCTTTCGCCAAAGTCACTCAGAGACCACCACACCAAAGTCAGGGCAAGGGAGTTACACGCCAAGATAACCCCTACTCACCCTCTAGGTAACGTGGCGCGAGCAGCAAGGCTAAACTTGGAGGCGATGTAGGTTAAGTATTTGCGCACGCACCCCAGCAACAACAACCAAAGGCCCACCACAAAGGAAACTCCACACAAGGTTATATAAAAATAGCCTTTGTATTACACCAAAACACATTAGATAAAACACACACTTTACAATGTGCCAGAGGCACGGGCAGAATTTACAGGGGATATGTACAAGACAGGGCCACCTGGACCACTGTCAGGAATCAGAAGTAGCACTTTCAGAAAGTAAAATTACTTTAGCACAAAATAGCACACAATATAACAATAGAGCGCACAACCAGTAATTACTGGTAACCAGGATCTCACTAGCACCACCTGTACTAGGGAGAAAACAACCACCTATGTATTACAATACCTGTAGGGGTGTAAGAGGAAAACACATGATGCAATGCATAACATTCATTCAGAGGTGTAAAGGCACATGACGCATAAACAATACATTCAGAGGTGCATAGAAAGTACAATTGCGCCAAACTCACGTAAGTCACCACCTGTGACTGTCCCTGTGTCCCAATGTCAGGGCCTAAACGTAGCAGTTGCCCACAAAGTGCTGGGCAACTGGTGTAGGGAAAGTTAGGGCAACGTTGGAGCCTCTCTGGGCTCAAGAACCACCACTGTGGCACTGCGGAGCCTCTCTGGGCTCCAGACAAGAAATGGCCCTCCTGAGCCTCTCTCAGGCTCTTCCACAGAATGGGCACTCGAGCCTCTCTGGGGCTCGCAATGCAGAAGGGCTGGAGCCTCTCTGGGCTCCACCACGAGGGAATGGCACCCTCAGAGCCTCTCTGGGCTTTTAAACAAATAAGGGTACTGCTGAGCCTCTCAGGGCTCCAGCAACAAAGGTGCAGCCTCGCTGGGCTGTGGGGTCCTTCTCTGGGGACCCAAGAACACTTCGGGCGCTCTGAGCCTCTCTGGCTCGCCAAACCACTGCGGCGCTTTGGAGCCTCTCGTTGCTCCAACACTAAGGTGCCCCCTGAGCCCTCAGGCTCAAAACAAAGAGATGCTCTCTTGAAGCCCTCGTGGCTTCACTCCGCACTGTAGCGCTATCTCGCGCTACGAGAAAGAGGGGGGGGGGTGGCGGACACCGACAATGTGTCCCGGCGCCCCTCCCTCCAGCACTGCCACACTCACCGGCTTCGCGCTGGGTTCCAGCGAAGGCGGGTCTCTCCCTCTGGTCCCGGGGCTCTCCTCCGGACGGGCGGGGCTCTCCTCTTCACACGGGAGCCTCGCTCCCTGCAGCACTCCTCCCCGCTCTCTCCTGGGCTCTCCCTCGCTTTGGGAGCCTGGGGGGACACGGAAAGACGCCGGCTTCTGGCTTCACTCTGTCCTGCCCCCGGCCTGCCTGACTTCCGGGTCGCGGCTGCGGGGGCGGGACTTCCGTCGGCGAGCTCCCTGATTGGCCGGCCGGCCAACCACTTCCGGGTCGTTGCGGGCAGCGCGGCGGCCCGTTTTCGGCACTTCCAGGCGGGGGGTGAGTTTACCGGGCTCCCTCGAGTTAAATTCCAGAAACAGCGGCAAATCACCGGGGCAATGCCGGGTGGGCACCGGCTTTCTTAAATAAACACTCCAATCGAGGTGGGCACTCGATCTGGCCACCACGAGCAGGGTGGGCACCTGCACAGCAATTGGCGCGCTCCCAAGCGCTAGGCAGATAATCACAGCGCTCCAAGCGCTATAATTCAAAATAAAGCGCTCTCAGCGCTGGGGTGAAGGCACAGCGCTCCCAAGCGCTACAAGCCAAATAAAGCGCTCTTAAGCGCTATAAGTAAAATAAAGCGCTCCCAGGTGCCCTCAGCAAGCAGGGCAGATTCCCAGCAGTCCTTGGGCAGGCAGGGGGGACAAGGCTGGGCCCAGAGCCAGCACACTGGGTCTCCAGGCAGGGAGACACCCCAAGTGGCGGTCCTCTGGCCCAGCGACAGCAGCAACAGCCCCCTCAGGATCCTGGAAAAGAACAACATCTGTGGGGACACAGCCCCATTTTTATACAGTGCATTCCTTTGTTCAAGGGTGCAGAGTGGGGGCGGAACCAGTCGCAGCTGGTTCTTGAGTACTCTGTTTACCTCAACCACCCTCTCTATTCACTGGCAGGGCTTGGGTCATTAGACACACCACAGGGGGGCGGAGCCAGCATTGTGTAGGGAAAACCCAGCCCATCCAGGACACAGGTACACTCCTCCCACACATCACTCATGCTAATCTCCCACTCACCACCGGGCAGACCCATCCAGACTTCCTGGAGCCTGGCATGCCAGCCAGCTCCAGCCAATCACACGCCAGCACCCTCACAGCACACGTACAGCCATGTCTAGAAATGGTGCTTCGCTACTAGACACATACATGCTGCATACACCATCTCGCAGCATCCATTCTCACGAGTTCACACATACCAGACTCAAGCCTGTACACCCCACGCATCAGGAACTACCAGGGACACATACATTCCCCATGCATTCCTATGGGCGGGCAGGCCTAGCTCAGCACATGCACTCAGAGTGCGCACGCACTTTCCACTGGGACACAGTGAAAGTGCGCAGAATCCAAAAATCACCATCTCCAGGTCACCATTTCAAGCAAAAAGTCTAGGGGTGAACCTGCCCTAAGGGCCAAAGTCCAACATAACCCCCTTCCAGCCAAAACGCAGGGGAGACCAATCACCACCGTGATGGACTTCCCTGCTTGGGGCGATAGAACACGGACGCAGGCCCGCAACTGCAGGGACACCCTCCTGTTCTGCGCCACGGTGAACCCATGGGATTCCTTCTAAACACACTGTCTGGACCAACTGGGCTACCCCACTGGTACTCCCAAGTTGTCCGCGGCCAGGACCAGGCCCTGGGCCAACCAGGTGCCACTGGTCCATGCCAATTCGCAGAGCGGGGGGTAGTAACCCCTGGCACATAGGAGCCATTCTCCACTCTTCCTGTCTGCAAGACAGGACTAGACTGCCACTGGTTCTCCAGCCTAGGGCCTACAACCTCAGGCGGACCAGGAGTCTCAGGGAAGGCTCTCCTCCCCTTACCTCTTCTCCTAGGGTTCCTCCTCCTCCGGCGAGGGGTACACCTAGAACGCCATTCCAACCCAGGGCTTATCCACTCAGGTTGCACCGGGGTCAGAGGTGGGCTCTCCCACCCTCTGCACCCCCTTCCAGAGGTCTGCCCTCTCCCACCTGGAGAAGTTCCTCTGGAAGAAGAACCGGTCAGGACACTAGTTACAGTCGTCCTACCCTTCAGGTCAGGCTGATCCTGAACCTGGCCTTCCAACCTCTGGTCTAAAACCTTCGGTGGAACAATTGCCTGGCACTCCAGGACTTCTGGGGATTCACACACAATCCCCCTGAGGCTAACAAATGACACATGTGTCGTGTGACTGTCTGTCTGGCGCAGATCTCCCGCCCTCTGTCCACCTGACAGTGCGTGACGATCCCCCAGACCAGAAGTGGTGTTACCATGGTCACTACACGGGAACCTAGCCCAACTGGGTAGTCCCTGACCCACTGGTCCTTCCACTGGGGAACTCCCCCAATCACTCCTCACTCTGGACTCCTGCACCCTCCCTATCGGAGCGGTACTGCCAGACTCTAGAACCACAGGAGCTCTGGTTACAGACGCTCCAGGTCCTCTACTCACTAGGAGATCCTCCTCAACTGGGTTAACAGGACAGCCTAGGTCCCCAACCTGGTGTTCCCTCAAGAAACCACCCGGGTTCTGAGACAGGGCTTCGGGCCTCTGGGGGCTCTCAGCCACCCACTGACTCCTGCTCCACTGAGCCAGGCAGTCAGCCCCTCCACCCTTCTCACTATACTGGGACCTAGCTGGGCTACACTGAGCCTCTTCCACCACGCTGGGCTGGAAGATCCCTGACCCACTACTTTTGGAGTCACTCACCAATGACTCTACAGAACCTCTGGTCCCTTCCCAGCGGTCTGCTTCCTCTGCCAGCTCACATGGTTCAGACAATCCACACCCTAACAGGTGTTGGCGCAACCCTGGTGAACAACAACTGAGCAACTGCTCTCTGAGAAACATATCGAGCAATAGGTCCCAATCACATTTCGTGGGCTCCCGTACCCAATCACACAGGGCTCCACAACAGTCATCCTCAAAGTCTTCCCAAGACTGATGAGACGGTTTCCTAAGGTTCCTAAACCTCAACCTATTCTCCTCCTCTGGGGAAACAGGAACCATACTCTGGGAACTGGGACTTTCTAGACTGAGATTTAAATAGCTGCCACCACTGGACCCAACCCTCCCTGGGGGATCCAGAAACTCAACACTGCGCGCAGGGGATAGTCTACCCTCCAGAGCTACTTCGCCTCTGGTGGAGGCCCTCTCAGCCTCCTCTATCCTTTCCTGCGCTAAGACCCTCTCGGTCTCTAGCTGTTGCTTCTTAACCTCCAGCTGTTGCTTTCTAATGCCCAGCTGTGCCATAGCCTGGGCATGCTCCAACATGAGCCTCTCTAAAGCCAGCTGGTGCTCCCTTTCTCTCCTCCTATCTTCCAGTTCCTCTGGGGACAGGGAAAGGGATGAGGCGCTGCCTCCTAAACTGGACCCAGCAAGGGACTCCCTATCTATGGGGTCCTCACTATCTGCTGGCGTCCCTGTGCTATCATCTTCTCCCTCCTCCTCAGACTCTTCAGGGCTCCCCTCTGACCCACCACCCTCTTGGTGTGAGACCCGGGCCCTCTCCTCACTGTGCTCACGCTCCCAGTCATCCTTCTGCCATTGGATCAGGTTACCCCTAAGTTGGGACTGGGTGTCTGACTCATTCACTGCAATGTCTCTCTCTTCGCAAAACTCTCTCAGTTCATGCAAAAACAGACCCCAGACATTAAAAGCAGACTCCATCTTGGCAAGATGCTCACAGACACGTGCAACACAGGGGACTGAACAATCTGAAGTAAGAGGACACAATTCCAAAACTTCAACAATCTCCTTATCAAAGAGAACTCATACTCATGCGTCCAGGAAAACACACCATTCATCCACACACACCCTCCCCTCGGATCGGTAAGGCAGTTTCTACCACCCCTGACTTCTCAACCTGACCAAAAGCGACACAGGTACCAAACTCTGGAAGCAGGGCGGGGGACAAATGTACTGAACACAATCAAATGACACTCTTCAGGAGAAGAAACAATGGAATTTCAAAAACAATCCCCTAAAATGTGGTCATCTAAAATGCAGAGTTTTGTGGTGCAGCCAGCCGCTACTACGGTACAAGGCAAACACAAATCCTTATCCCACCGCTTGCCGCCAATGTTGGAAATGGGATCCCGGGCTGGCCAGGGCTTTCGCCAAAGTCAGTCAGAGACCACCACACCAAAGTCAGGGCAAGGGAGTTACACGCCAAGATAACCCCTACTCACCCTCTAGGTAACGTGGCGCGAGCAGCAAGGCTAAACTTGGAGGCGATGTAGGTTAAGTATTTGCGCACGCACCCCAGCAACAACAACCAAAGGCCCACCACAAAGGAAACTCCACACAAGGTTATATAAAAATAGCCTTTGTATTACACCAAAACACATTAGATAAAACACACACTTTACAATGTGCCAGAGGCACGGGCAGAATTTACAGGGGATATGTACAAGACAGGGCCACCTGGACCACTGTCAGGAATCAGAAGTAGCACTTTCAGAAAGTAAAATTACTTTAGCACAAAATAGCACACAATATAACAATAGAGCGCACAACCAGTAATTACTGGTAACCAGGATCTCACTAGCACCACCTGTACTAGGGAGAAAACAACCACCTATGTATTACAATACCTGTAGGGGTGTAAGAGGAAAACACATGATGCAATGCATAACATTCATTCAGAGGTGTAAAGGCACATGACGCATAAACAATACATTCAGAGGTGCATAGAAAGTACAATTGCGCCAAACTCACGTAAGTCACCACCTGTGACTGTCCCTGTGTCCCAATGTCAGGGCCTAAACGTAGCAGTTGCCCACAAAGTGCTGGGCAACTGGTGTAGGGAAAGTTAGGGCAACGTTGGAGCCTCTCTGGGCTCAAGAACCACCACTGTGGCACTGCGGAGCCTCTCTGGGCTCCAGACAAGAAATGGCCCTCCTGAGCCTCTCTCAGGCTCTTCCACAGAATGGGCACTCGAGCCTCTCTGGGGCTCGCAATGCAGAAGGGCTGGAGCCTCTCTGGGCTCCACCACGAGGGAATGGCACCCTCAGAGCCTCTCTGGGCTTTTAAACAAATAAGGGTACTGCTGAGCCTCTCAGGGCTCCAGCAACAAAGGTGCAGCCTCGCTGGGCTGTGGGGTCCTTCTCTGGGGACCCAGGAACACTTCGGGCGCTCTGAGCCTCTCTGGCTCGCCAAACCACTGCGGCGCTTTGGAGCCTCTCGTTGCTCCAACACTAAGGTGCCCCCTGAGCCCTCAGGCTCAAAACAAAGAGATGCTCTCTTGAAGCCCTCGTGGCTTCACTCCGCACTGTAGCGCTATCTCGCGCTACGAGAAAGAGGGGGGGGGGGGTGGCGGACACCGACAATGTGTCCCGGCGCCCCTCCCTCCAGCACTGCCACACTCACCGGCTTCGCGCTGGGTTCCAGCGAAGGCGGGTCTCTCCCTCTGGTCCCGGGGCTCTCCTCCGGACGGGCGGGGCTCTCCTCTTCACACGGGAGCCTCGCTCCCTGCAGCACTCCTCCCCGCTCTCTCCTGGGCTCTCCCTCGCTTTGGGAGCCTGGGGGGACACGGAAAGACGCCGGCTTCTGGCTTCACTCTGTCCTGCCCCCGGCCTGCCTGACTTCCGGGTCGCGGCTGCGGGGGCGGGACTTCCGTCGGCGAGCTCCCTGATTGGCCGGCCGGCCAACCACTTCCGGGTCGTCGCGGGCAGCGCGGCGGCCCGTTTTCGGCACTTCCAGGCGGGGGGTGAGTTTACCGGGCTCCCTCGAGTTAAATTCCAGAAACAGCGGCAAATCACCGGGGCAATGCCGGGTGGGCACCGGCTTTCTTAAATAAACACTCCAATCGAGGTGGGCACTCGATCTGGCCACCACGAGCAGGGTGGGCACCTGCACAGCAATTGGCGCGCTCCCAAGCGCTAGGCAGATAATCACAGCGCTCCAAGCGCTATAATTCAAAATAAAGCGCTCTCAGCGCTGGGGTGAAGGCACAGCGCTCCCAAGCGCTACAAGCCAAATAAAGCGCTCTTAAGCGCTATAAGTAAAATAAAGCGCTCCCAGGTGCCCTCAGCAAGCAGGGCAGATTCCCAGCAGTCCTTGGGCAGGCAGGGGGGACAAGGCTGGGCCCAGAGCCAGCACACTGGGTCTCCAGGCAGGGAGACACCCCAAGTGGCAGTCCTCTGGCCCAGCGACAGCAGCAACAGCCCCCTCAGGATCCTGGAAAAGAACAACATCTGTGGGGACACAGCCCCATTTTTATACAGTGCATTCCTTTGTTCAAGGGTGCAGAGTGGGGGCGGAACCAGTCGCAGCTGGTTCTTGAGTACTCTGTTTACCTCAACCACCCTCTCTATTCACTGGCAGGGCTTGGGTCATTAGACACACCACAGGGGGGCGGAGCCAGCATTGTGTGGGGAAAACCCAGCCCATCCAGGACACAGGTACACTCCTCCCACACATCACTCGTGCTAATCTCCCACTCACCACCGGGCAGACCCATCCAGACTTCCTGGAGCCTGGCATGCCAGCCAGCTCCAGCCAATCACACGCCAGCACCCTCACAGCACACGTACAGCCATGTCTAGAAATGGTGCTTCGCTACTAGACACATACATGCTGCATACACCATCTCGCAGCATCCATTCTCACGAGTTCACACATACCAGACTCAAGCCTGTACACCCCACGCATCAGGAACTACCAGGGACACATACATTCCCCATGCATTCCTATGGGCGGGCAGGCCTAGCTCAGCACATGCACTCAGAGTGCGCACGCACTTTCCACTGGGACACAGTGAAAGTGCGCAGAATCCAAAAATCACCATCTCCGGGTCACCATTTCAAGCAAAAAGTCTAGGGGTGAACCTGCCCTAAGGGCCAAAGTCCAACAGAGCCTAAAATGCATTCCACAGACAGAAAAACCTCTTATTTTCATCAAAGAAACTGTAATAAAAGGCAATTAGCCTATGTAGGCTGCATTAAGAAATAACATCCCTGTACAGAAAACCAGACTGGCACCTCGCCTTTAAGGCCTCAGAGAATCTGAACACTTTGCCTTTAAGGCCTCCAGGGGGACCTCTGCTCCCATCATGCGCCCACAGGTGACAGTTAGGTCAGTTCTTTTGTATGGTACAGTAAAACTTGCAGGTATCTGCATATATCATATCAAAACACATATATTAAACCATAATGCTACTGCTCGCCCGGGGAGGCGGGAGGGTGCTTATGACTTTAATGAGTATCCCCCTGGAAGAGAACTAGGATTACAGGTAAGTAACTAATCCTTCTCTTCCAGGGGATACTCATTAATAGTCATAAGCACTGAATAGAATAGCAAGCTCATACCCACTAAGAAGCGGGCGAGCAGAAAACAAGAAATAACAACAGCTGGGACACACATATCTTAGCTAGAATTAGCAGATAAATTCCTGAGCGATGCCTGCCCAACCTGAGCATCTGCTTGTGTGTCTGAATCAAGACAGTAATGGCGAGTAAAGGTATGAATTGAACGCCATGTAGCTGCCTTACAGATTTCTGCCATAGAAACATTTCTAAGGAGAGCCGTAGTGGAAGCTTTCCCTCTTGTTGAATGAGCCTTAGGTCTTCCTGACAAAGACCTGTTTGACAACTGGTACGCTAGGAGAATGCAAGACACAATCCATCTAGATATGGACCTCTTGGAAGCCGCAGAGCCCGTATTATTAGGACCATAGTTAATGAATAAACGGTCTGGGTGTCTCAAAGTCTTTGTTCTATCCAGATAAAACTTAAGAACTCTCTTAAGATCTAAAGAGTGTAAAGCTCTTTCAGGAGGATTGGTAGGATTTGGGAATAAAGTCGGCACGGTTATAGTCTGATTTATGTGAAAATCTGACACTACCTTGGGCAAAAAGGCAGGATGCGTCCTGAGTACCACTCTATTAGCATGGAACACAATGAAAGGTTCCTTGCAACACGGAGCCTGGATCTCGCTCACTCTACGAGCAGAAGTAATAGCTACAAGGAACGCTACCTTTCAAGTAAAGTGCTGCAAGGAGGCCTTATGTATAGGTTCAAAAGGAGCACCCATTAACTTAGTTAATACCACATTAAGCTCCCAAGGTGGAGAAGGTGACCTGACTGGTGGATACACCTTTCGTAAACCTTCCAGAAAATCTTTCACTACAGGCATCCTAAAAAAGGAAGTCTGAGTAGGCGATTTCCTGTAAGCTGTGATCGCTGCAAGATGGACTTTAATAGAACTAAACTGCAGACCAGACCTCACCAAATGTAACAAATAAGGTAGAATCACCTGTTCTTGACCATGTATAGGATCAAGGCCATTGCTCTCACACCACAGAAAAAATTGTTTCCATTTAAAACCATATGATTTCCTTGTAGAAGGTCGCTTCGCCTCCTTAAGGATATGCATACACTCGGGATTCAACTGCAAGTGTCCATACTGGATGACTTCACGAGCCATGCTGCCAGGCGTAGGGAAGACAGGTTGGGGTGTAACACTCTCCCTTTCTGTTTGGATAGAAGATCCAGGCGACACGGCCACCTCCTGTGTGGCTCTTCCGACAACTGAAGGAGATCTGGAAACCACCATTGGCGTGGCCACTCGGGGGCAATCAGAATCATCCTGGACTTGGTTTTGTACATCCTGTTGATTACTGTTGGTATCAATGGGGTTCGAGGAAAAGCGTACAGTAAGTTCTGACACCAGTCTATCAAAAGGGCATTCCCTTGAGATCCGACCGTGGGAAACCTGGACGCCAAGATGGGGAATTTTGCGTTTCCCACATCTGCGAACAGGTCGATATCTGGAATTCCTCATGCTTGAAAAAGACTGTTTGCGACTTCCTCGTTGTGCACCCAATCGTGAGCCTCGACGAAGTCCCTGCTGAGGAAATCCGCCTGCGAGTTGAGGGACCCAGGCAGATGCACCGCTGTTATCGACAAGTCTCTCGCCAGTAGCCAATTCCAGATGGTCTGGGATTCCATGGACAGAGTCCTGGACCTGGTACCCCCCTGCTTGTTTAAATAATACATTGTAGTTGTATTGTCTGTTTGCACCAGGAGGGACCGAGACTGGAAAGATGGAAACAGAGACTTGAGAGCCAGGTGAACCGCTCTTAGTTCCAGCAGGTTGATGTGATAGCCCTTCTCGGAATCTGACCATAGCCCTCGTACTTGCAGAGGGCCCATATGAGCACCCTAACCCTGGAGTGAGGCGTCCGTGATCAGAGTCTGAGTAGGGGGGTCTTGATGAAATGGCACTCCTTGCAATAAGTGGGACCTCTTCATTCACCACCGGATGGAGTCTTGGGCAGACTGATGAAGGAGTATTCGATCCTCCCAGCACCCAGTCCTCTGTCTCCACTGATCCTCTAAACACTGTTGCAGAGGACGCATGCGCAATCTTGCGTTTGGAACTATGAAGATGCACGACACCATCGAACCCAGAAGAGAGGATACTTGGCGAACCGTCGGGGACGTGGTTTGAACAAGAAGCTGACCTTTTGTCCTGATTGATAACCACCTCTCCTCCGAAGGACACACGTTTTCTTTTTCTGTGTCCAAAAGAGCTCCCAGTTAGTGAATTTGCTGGGTTGGGTTCATTATCGATTTCTTGAAATTGACATGAAGACCCAATTTGTGCATGAGGTGAAGGCATCTTGAAAGATGAACTTCCAGAAGAGAAGGGGACGAACTTTTCAGGAGCCAGTCGTCTAAGGAGGGATATATGAAAATCCTCTGTCTCTGAAGGAAGGCAGCTACCGCCGCCGTACACTTCGAAAATGTTCGGGGAGCTGACTTTAGTCCGAACGGAAGTACTGCATACTGGTAGTGATGAACAGACACTTGAAATATGAGAAATTTGCGATGCCTCTTTGAAATTGGAACATGAAAATATGCATCCTTCAGGTCGATGGAACACATCCAGTCCCCCTGATGTAATTGGGGAAATATTTGATGGAGCGCTAACATCCGAAATTTCTCCCTTCGAATAAACCTGTTCAACAACCTTAAATCCAGTATAGGTCTGAATTCTGCATTGGGACCTTTCTTTCTCACTAAGAAGAAGCGGGAGTACAGACCTTGATTTATCTGTGAAAGAGGAACTTCCTCTATGGCTTTTTTGCACAAAAGGATGTTTACTTCTTTTTGTAGGAGCTTTTGATTTTGATGAAAATCTCTCCTTGGACGTACGGCCGGAGGAGGTGATTTGAATTTGAGGAGATAGCCATTTTGGATTATGCCGATGACCCATCTGTCCTTTGTCAATTTTCTCCACTCGTCCAAGTATAGAGAAACGCTTCCTCCAACCGGAGTGGACCACAGCTGTGGAGGAAGATCTTTCTCATTGCTTCTGAGGTTGTTTCGCCGCAGAGGACTGCTGTCTATTTCCTCCTCTGCCTCGCCCAGGCCTGCGCTGTTGAAACTGCGACCTCTGCTGAGACTGCCCCTGGTTTTGCGACGACCAGTTGGACGTTTGCCCACGTTGTTGAAATGACCTCTTGTCATAGGGGCAAAAACGATGACGGAACTCCTTCTTCTTCTCTAGGCCAACCGCCTTTAGAGTATAAAGCTTCGCTTTCATTTTGGCCATCTCATCATCCGCATGAGATCCAAATAATGTCGACCCATTGAATGGCAGATTAACTATTTTCCTTTGGGCATCTGGCTTAATGCCCGTGAGGCGCAGCCATGCCGACCTCCTGGAGCATATGCCGTGGGCATACCCATGCGCTGCAAGATCCGCAGAATCAGCCGCCGCACTTATACTCTGGTTTGCAACCAAACCACCTTCTCCCACAATCTCCAGGAAATTCTTCTGATCTTCCTTAGGTAGTTTCTCCGCAAATATACACATAAAGTCCCATATGAGACGATCATAGCGACCCAGCAAAGCCGCAGCACTGGGCACTCTCATGACTGATCCCGCTGTGTTACATAAGGAGTCCATGTTTTTACTGTCTTTGTCTGACGGAGCAGATGAGACAGATGTAGCTGAGTGAGCCTTTCTGGCAGCTGCCACTATTAGAGAATAAGGAGGTGGATCTGTACGCAGGAAAAGAGGATCCTGATCCAGCGCTTTATACTTTTTCGCAATTCTTGAAGGTCCGGAGCCCACCGTAGCTGGCGTCAAGAAGGTCTTCATTGCCGATCCCAACAAACCAGGCACCAACGGAAGAAGAGGTCTAGCAGACGACTTATGATGTAGCGTTTCAAAGATGACAGAAGACTTCACAGGAGGCACTGCCATCGTTATATTGAATTTGCTAGCTCCACAGAATAATACCTTGTTGAAAGTTCACAGATCATCCACTGGAGATATCCTGGAAGGTGGTGGAATAGTCCCTATAAGATGATCTCGACGACAAGGAAGAGGCAGGAGATCTATGTCTGCTCCTAGGAGTAGGAGACCGATGAGCCCTACTTCGTTCCCTAGAATGCGAACGCCTCCTCACCGGAGATCTAGATCTATTTGGGGAAACACCAGCCGGTGCCCTTGAAGTTGTCACAGTAAGAGGCCTGTCATTAGGCCCTGGCTGCATCTTCCAATGGCGTATGCTTTCTAGCCATCTAGGAGACATGTTCACAAGAGGTGTTCTGCGCACCGAAGAGCCCTCCGGGGTAACCTGCACAATCTGAATTCCCAATGAGGAAGAAGATACTGAAAAACTCCAAATAGACTGCGGAGATCTTGAAGGAGCCTCTCTGGGAACTAATTGCCTGTCCCTTGACGTTGAATTCCTCAACGTAGATCCAGAATGTGCCACAATAGAGGAGTCTTTATGCGGAGAGGCTCTGATTACTGAAGGCCTGTCCACAGATGTCCTCGACATCAGGTCTTTCGACGTAGACCTTGGAGGGTCAGTCAAAGCCCTCGAAGCCGACCCCGACCTCGACAAAGACCTATGAGAGGTCCGAGAGGCGGATCCAGAGTGTCTTGACGCCGACCGAGAGGCAGGTGGCGGAGACCTCGACGTCGACTTCCTTGACGTCGATTGCTTCTTCGACGTTGACAGAGCCCTGTCAAGCCTCGAGCCCGAGGCATGTCTCGACGTCGACCCATGTCTCGACGGCGACCGTGATCTTCTTCTTTTTTCAGGTCTCGACGTCGAAGCTCTACCTCTCGACGTCGACCTCGCTTTCTCTCTCGACGTCGATCTCACTCCTCTCGATGTCGATCTCACTCTTCCTCTCGACGTCGACCTCACTTTCTCTCTCGACGTCGATCGTCTCACTCTCGACGTCGTCCTCACATCAATAGACACCAGCCTCCTCGACGTCGACAAGCTTCTCGACGGCGACCTCGACCTCCGCTTCGAAGTAGACTTGTGCCTTAACGGCAATAACCTCGACGTCGATGTACTTCTTTCCACTGGTCTCGACGTCGAACTCACTTTTTCGACGTCGACGCTTCCTGATGTAGTTTTTTCTTGCTTTTACCTTCGGGAGAAGCAGACCTTCGACGTTTTGACGAAGAGGGGGGTCTTCCTGATGACATCTCACTTCTTGCCCCCTTTTCATGCTGCCTTTTCCTCTAAAGAAGTCCCAAAAGCCGAAACTTCTCTCTTTCCTTTAAAGTTCTTCTGGAAAGCTTGAGGCAATGATAACATTTTTCCACATCATGTGTGGAAGGTAGACAAACCAGTTCAAAACAACAGAAGAGTATCCAAAATCATAATATATACAAAGCTCTATAAGGAGAAAACGGTAACATAACCCGTCCACCAACACCTTTAAGTGCCTTGTGTCAGAAAATGGACTGTGTCAAAGGGATAGTGGTTTCCCAGTGTTGGAAAAAAGGAACCCTCAGGCACCCACGTACAGTAGGTAGCCCTGTTTCTTCATCGGGTTCCTGTGGTTAGTAGTGTGGAAGTAAACATGACCAAAAAAGTGCAGGTTAAAATGGGTATAGACCACTCCCTCAACCAACACTTTTAATAAAGGGGTGATTCGAACCCAATTAAAAACAGTGTGATTGTAAGGACAGCATGGGGTTAAGTAAATTTGAACCCACTGTCCTAAAAATAGGTCGACATGTTTCAGCTTGAGGGTCTTCTTCGACCCAGCATTCCTCAGGACCAGTAGTGAACTCTCTCCCAAATGGGCACGGCCAACCCTACGTGGATCTGGGGATGGAGGCCCACCCAGATACAGCGGCCCGGGACAAAGCTGATATCCTGGCAGCAATTCGCGACTCCAGAGTGGCGTTGGAAACCAAGATGGACGGGATGGCCATGGACATCAACCATCTGCGCCTGGGCCTCAGGAAGGTAGTGGACAGGGTTACCACCACGGAGGGAGATCTGAGTGTATTGCAATCCGAGGTCCGTCAGCTGAGAGAGATGGTCGCAACTCTCCAGGATCATACGGTCCGGTTGGAGGATCGGGCGGAAGATGCAGAAGGGCGGTCCCGGAGGAACAATATCCGCTTCCTGGGATTTCCGGAGCGGACAGAGGGGCCGGCAGCAGACCTTTTCCTTGAAGACTGGATCGGCAAGGTCTTTCCGAATCTGCAATTATCCAAACTGTTTTCAGTGGAGAGGGCTCACAGAACCCTGGGGCCGCCGCCGAAGCCGGGATCCCGACCGAGGGCCATAATAGCCCGGTTCTTTCATTTTAGAGACCGGGACTTGATCCTTCAACATATTCGCAAAACAGGCCCGCCCAGATATGACAACCACGACATCCATATATTCCCAGATTATACGAGGAAGGACAGGATCTCCATCAGACGCGGAAGACTGGATGGACTCGTTGGGCCTGGCGAACCACAACCACACACAGGGCTGGCAGGAGCAGAGACGTCAGAGTGGGCTACGGCGGAACCAGCGACGTGGAGAGGGATATCAAGCCCCGGGAGGACGCGCCATCGCAGAGAGTGGACGTATCACGGTGGGCCCGGATGGCACCCTTCGAGCGGAACTGGAGGCGATCCCGACCCAGAACCAGTTCTCCCCTCTGTGTTTGGTACAAGAAACACAGTCAGATTTGGGAGGTGCCACCTGCCCGGCATCTGAACCTGCAAGAGACAAATGACTGGTAGACCTGGTGGTCCGAACGAAACACATGGGGTCTTGGACACTGTGAGTATCTTTACGCTTCGACCCGGGGGGATCTGTACAGGCCCGAAGATTTATAGAAGGGGCCGTTCTCCAGGGGACTGGGGGGGCAGGTGGGGGAGGGGGGCTGGAAACCTGTTTCTTACCGCGGCTGTACTATAGTGCCAAGTATAGAATTAATTGGCCGGCCGTAGAGTGCTGAGGCGGCCGGCTAGGCCATTGGTCGGGCAGGGCTGCGCGGTACCAGTCAGTCGGCTGAACATCCAAGTGCGGGGAGAAGGGACTCTTCTGGACTACTGCACACTCCATTGTTGGGTTTACCTTTTCTATTCATTGATTGCAAGTTGAGGGGGGTCTTAGAGGGTGAGTGGAGCTTTGGGGCGGGGTTCGGAGTCTTCTGACCAGGTTCCGATTAGGAGGTGCGGTACTACCGCCTGTGGGTGGGGGGTGTTGGGGTTAATTGTTTTGGTTGTGTGGGGGATGCTGCCGGGCCGAATTGCAACATTGTTTTGGGATGTATAAGTTGTTCGCTTTTTGAAGGGTCACATTACACTGTGGTGAGGGATCACATGTACGCTAGTTGGGCGCTGCGATATCTAGGATTGCTAACTCATGACAGGTGATACGCAAAGGTAGAAATTAATAACGTGGAATGTTTGACAACTGGTACGCTAGGAGAATGCAAGACACAATCCATCTAGATATGGACCTCTTGGAAGCCGCAGAGCCCGTATTATTAGGACCATAGTTAATGAATAAACGGTCTGGGTGTCTCAAAGTCTTTGTTCTATCCAGATAAAACTTAAGAACTCTCTTAAGATCTAAAGAGTGTAAAGCTCTTTCAGGAGGATTGGTAGGATTTGGGGATAAAGTCGGCAAGGTTATAGTCTGATTAATGTGAAAATCTGACACTACCTTGGGCAAAAAGGCAGGATGCGTCCTGAGTACCACTCTATTAGCATGGAACACAATGAAAGGTTCCTTGCAACACGGAGCCTGGATCTCGCTCACTCTACGAGCAGAAGTAATAGCTACAAGGAACGCTACCTTTCAAGTAAAGTGCTGCAAGGAGGCCTTATGTATAGGTTCAAAAGGAGCACCCATTAACTTAGTTAATACCACATTAAGCTCCCAAGGTGGAGAAGGTGACCTGACTGGTGGATACACCTTTCGTAAACCTTCCAGAAAATCTTTCACTACAGGCCTCCTAAAAAAGGAAGTCTGAGTAGGCGATTTCCTGTAAGCTGTGATCGCTGCAAGATGGACTTTAATAGAACTAAACTGCAGACCAGACCTCACCAAATGTAACAAATAAGGTAGAATCACCTGTTCTTGACCATGTATAGGATCAAGGCCATTGCTCTCACACCACAGAAAAAATTGTTTCCATTTAAAACCATATGATTTCCTTGTAGAAGGTCGCTTCGCCTCCTTAAGGATATGCATACACTCGGGATTCAACTGCAAGTGTCCATACTGGATGACTTCAGGAGCCATGCTGCCAGGCGTAGGGAAGACAGGTTGGGGTGTAACACTCTCCCTTTCTGTTTGGATAGAAGATCCAGGCGACACGGCCACCTCCTGTGTGGCTCTTCCGACAACTGAAGGAGATCTGGAAACCACCATTGGCGTGGCCACTCGGGGGCAATCAGAATCATCCTGGACTTGGTTTTGTACATCCTGTTGATTACTGTTGGTATCAATGGGGTTGGAGGAAAAGCGTACAGTAAGTTCTGACACCAGTCTATCAAAAGGGCATTCCCTTGAGATCCGACCTTGGGAAACCTGGACGCCAAGATGGGGAATTTTGCGTTTCCCACATCTGCGAACAGGTCGATATCTGGAATTCCTCATGCTTGAAAAAGACTGTTTGCGACTTCCTCGTTGTGGACCCAATCGTGAGCCTCGACGAAGTCCCTGCTGAGGAAATCCGCCTGCGAGTTGAGGGACCCAGGCAGATGCACCGCTGTTATCGACAAGTCTCTCGCCAGTAGCCAATTCCAGATGGTCTGGGATTCCATGGACAGAGTCCTGGACCTGGTACCCCCCTGCTTGTTTAAATAATACATTGTAGTTGTATTGTCTGTTTGCACCAGGAGGGACCGAGACTGGAAAGATGGAAACAGAGACTTGAGAGCCAGGTGAACCGCTCTTAGTTCCAGCAGGTTGATGTGATAGCCCTTCTCGGAATCTGACCATAGCCCTCGTACTTGCAGAGGGCCCATATGAGCACCCTAACCCTGGAGTGAGGCGTCCGTGATCAGAGTCTGAGTAGGGGGATCTTGATGAAATGGCACTCCTTGCAATAAGTGGGACCTCTTCATTCACCACCGGATGGAGTCTTGGGCAGACTGATGAAGGAGTATTCGATCCTCCCAGCACCCAGTCCTCTGTCTCCACTGATCCTCTAAACACTGTTGCAGAGGACGCATGCGCAATCTTGCGTTTGGAACTATGAAGATGCACGACGCCATCGAACCCAGAAGAGAGGATACTTGGCGAACCGTCGGGGACGTGGTTTGAACAAGAAGCTGACCTTTTGTCCTGATTGATAACCACCTCTCCTCCGAAGGACACACGTTTTCTTTTTCTGTGTCCAAAAGAGCTCCCAGTTAGTGAATTTGCTGGGTTGGGTTCATTATCGATTTCTTGAAATTGACATGAAGACCCAATTTGTGCATGAGGTGAAGGCATCTTGAAAGATGAACTTCCAGAAGAGAAGGGGACGAACTTTTCAGGAGCCAGTCGTCTAAGGAGGGATATATCAAAATCCTCTGTCTCCGAAGGAAGGCAGCTACCGCCGCCGTACACTTCGAAAATTTCCGGGGAGCTGACTTTAGTCCGAACGGAAGTACTGCATACTGGTAGTGATGAACAGACACTTGAAATCTGAGAAATTTGCGATGCCTCTTTGAAATTGGAACATGAAAATATGCATCCTTCAGGTCGATGGAACACATCCAGTCCCCCTGATGTAATTGGGGAAATATTTGATGGAGCGCTAACATCCGAAATTTCTCCCTTCGAATAAACCTGTTCAACAACCTTAAATCCAGTATAGGTCTGAATTCTGCATTGGGACCTTTCTTTCTCACTAAGAAGAAGCGGGAGTACAGACCTTGATTTATCTGTGAAAGAGGAACTTCCTCTATGGCTTTTTTGCACAAAAGGATGTTTACTTCTTTTTGTAGGAGCTTTTGATTTTGATGAAAATCTCTCCTTGGACGTACGGCCGGAGGAGGTGATTTGAATTTGAGGAGATAGCCATTTTAGATTATGCCGATGACCCATCTGTCCTTTGTCAATTTTCTCCACTTGTCCAAGTATAGAGAAACGCTTCCTCCAACCGGAGTGGACCACAGCTGTGGAGGAAGATCTTTCTCATTGCTTCTGAGGTTGTTTCGCCGCAGAGGACTGCTGTCTATTTCCTCCTCTGCCTCGCCCAGGCCTGCGCTGTTGAAACTGCGACCTCTGCTGAGACTGCCCCTGGTTTTGCGACGACCAGTTGGACGTTTGCCCACGTTGTTGAAATGACCTCTTGTCATAGGGGCAAAAACGATGACGGAACTCCTTCTTCTTCTCTAGGCCAACCGCCTTTAGAGTATAAAGCTTTGCTTTCATTTTGGCCATCTCATCATCCGCATGAGATCCAAATAATGTCGACCCATTGAATGGCAGATTAACTATTTTCCTTTGGGCATCTGGCTTAATGCCCGTGAGGCGCAGCCATGCCGACCTCCTGGAGCATATGCCGTGGGCATACCCATGCGCTGCAAGATCCGCAGAATCAGCCGCCGCACTTATACTCTGGTTTGCAACCAAACCACCTTCTCCCACAATCTCCAGGAAATTCTTCTGATCTTCCTTATGTAGTTTCTCCGCAAATATACACATAAAGTCCCATATGAGACGATCATAGCGACCCAGCAAAGCCGCAGCACTGGGCACTCTCATGACTGATCCCGCTGTGTTACATAAGGAGTCCATGTTTTTACTGTCTTTGTCTGACGGAGCAGATGAGACAGATGTAGCTGAGTGAGCCTTTCTGGCAGCTGCCACTATTAGAGAATCAGGAGGTGGATCTGTACGCAGGAAAAGAGGATCCTGATCCAGCGCTTTATACTTTTTCGCAATTCTTGAAGGTCCGGAGCCCACCGTAGCTGGCGTCAAGAAGGTCTTCATTGCCGATCCCAACAAACCAGGCACCAACGGAAGAAGAGGTCTAGCAGACGACTTATGATGTAGCGTTTCAAAGATGACAGAAGACTTCACAGGAGGCACTGCCATCGTTATATTGAATTTGCTAGCTCCACAGAATAATACCTTGTTGAAAGTTCACAGATCATCCACTGGAGATATCCTGGAAGGTGGTGGAATAGTCCCTATAAGATGATCTCGACGACAAGGAAGAGGCAGGAGATCTATGTCTGCTCCTAGGAGTAGGAGACCGATGAGCCCTACTTCGTTCCCTAGAATGCGAACACCTCCGCACCGGAGATCTAGATCTATTTGGGGAAACACCAGCCGGTGCCCTTGAAGTTGTCACAGTAAGAGGCCTGTCATTAGGCCCTGGCTGCATCTTCCAATGGCGTATGCTTTCTAGCCATCTAGGAGACATGTTCACAGGAGGTGTTCTGCGCACCGAAGAGCCCTCCGGGGTAACCTGCACAATCTGAATTCCCAATGAGGAAGAAGATACTGAAAAACTCCAAATAGACTGCGGAGATCTTGAAGGAGCCTCTCTGTGAACTAATTGCCTGTCCCTTGACGTTGAATTCCTCAACGTAGATCCAGAATGTGCCACAATAGAGGAGTCTTTATGCGGAGAGGCTCTGATTACTGAAGGCCTGTCCACAGATGTCCTCGACGTCAGGTCTTTCGACGTAGACCTTGGAGGGTCAGCCAAAGCCCTCGAAGCCGACCCCGACCTCGACAAAGACCTATGAGAGGTCCGAGAGGCGGATCCAGAGTGTCTTGACGCCGACCGAGAGGCAGGTGGCGGAGACCTCGACGTCGACTTCCTTGACGTCGATTGCTTCTTCGACGTTGACAGAGCCCTGTAAAGCCTCGAGCCCGAGGCATGTCTCGACGTCGACCCATGTCTCGACGGCGACCGTGATCTTCTTCTTTTTTCAGGTCTCGACGTCGAAGCTCTACCTCTCGACGTCGACCTCGCTTTCTCTCTCGACGTCGATCTCACTCCTCTCGATGTCGATCTCACTCTTCCTCTCGACGTCGACCTCACTTTCTCTCTCGACGTCGATCGTCTCACTCTCGACGTCGTCCTCACATCAATAGACACCAGCCTCCTCGACGTCGACAAGCTTCTCGACGGCGACCTCGACCTCCGCTTCGAAGTAGACTTGTGCCTTAACGGCAATAACCTCGATGTACTTCTTTCCACTGGTCTCGACGTCGAACTCACTTTTTCGACGTCTACGCTTCCTGATGTAGTTTTTTCTTGCTTTTACCTTCGGAAGAAGCAGACCTTCGACGATTTGACGAAGAGGGGGGTCTTCCTGATGACATCTCACTTCTTGCCCCCTTTTCATGCTGCCTTTTCCTCTAAAGAAGTCCCAAAAGCCGAAACTTCTCTCTTTCCTTTAAAGTTCTTCTGGAAAGCTTGAGGCAATGATAACATTTTTCCACATCATGTGTGGAAGGTAGACAAACCAGTTCAAAACAACAGAAGAGTATCCAAAATCATAATATATACAAAGCTCTATAAGGAGAAAACGGTAACATAACCCGTCCACCAACACCTTTAAGTGCCTTGTGTCAGAAAATGGACTGTGTCAAAGGGATAGTGGTTTCCCAGTGTTGGAAAAAAGGAACCCTCAGGCACCCACGTACAGTAGGTAGCCCTGTTTCTTCATCGGGTTCCTGTGGTTAGTAGTGTGGAAGTAAAAATGACCAAAAAAGTGCAGGTTAAAATGGGTATAGACCACTCCCTCAACCAACACTTTTAATAAAGGGGTGATTCGAACCCAATTAAAAACAGTGTGATTGTAAGGACAGCATGGGGTTAAGTAAATTTGAACCCACTGTCCTAAAAATAGGTCGACATGTTTCAGCTTGAGGGTCCTCTTCGACCCAGCATTCCTCAGGACCAGTAGTGAACTCTCTCCCAAATGGGCACGGCCAACCCTACGTGGCCTACTCACAATGGAAGGATGATAATCAACTTTACATATATGTTTTTACCAACTTGTAACCGCTGTTTGGATAAAAGCTCAGGTACTCAACCTCTGTTTTGTGAGGGATAAGGAATTCAGTATAGATTCCGAATATTTCCACACTCTGAGTAAAGGACAGTCTTTTGTCCCAGGGTTCGGTTAATCCTAACTGCAAGGCTTCATGAGTCGGTGGTGGGGGATTTCTTCACGTCAGCATTTGATAGCTGACGGCTCCCCACCTGAAACCTACTCCGGTCTCTTCCACGGCTCGAAACTTTTGATTATCATCCTTCCATTGTTCGTAGGCCACGTAGGGTTGGCCGTGCCCATTTGGGAGAGAGTTCACTACTGGTCCTGAGGAATGCTGGGTCGAAGAAGACCCTCAAGCTAAAACATGTCGACCTATTTTTAGGACAGTGGGTTCAAATTTACTTAACCCCATGCTGTCCTTACAATCACACTGTTTTTAATTGGGTTCGAATCACCCCTTTATTAAAAGTGTTGGTTGAGGGAGTGGTCTATACCCATTTTAAGTTTAACCTGCACTTTTTTGGTCATTTTTACTTCCACACTACTAACCACAGGAACCCGATGAAGAAACAGGGCTACCTACTGTACGTGGGTGCCTGAGGGTTCCTTTTTTCCAACACTGGGAAACCACTATCCCTTTGACACAGTCCATTTTCTGACACAAGGCACTTAAAGGTGTTGGTGGACTGGTTATGTTACCGTTTTCTCCTTATAGTGCTTTGTATATATTATGATTTTGGATACTCTTCTGTTGTTTTGAACTGATTAGCCTTAGGGGTATGAGAGTATTTTATTTTGCCCTTTCTCTCCTGTTGTTTAAATATAGAAGGTAGACAAACAACACAAACAGAATGGGGATCTGTTTTTGACATCTTTTTCCCACAGGAAGGATATTTATAGAATAAAGGTGGCATAACTGACCAAAAATTCTAGAAGAATTAGTCAGAAAAAGTAGAATATTGCCACCAGTAACAAAAACTGTCAAATAAGACAGGAAAAAAACACATTCTGACTGCAAAACAATCAAATTCAGCAGCTCAAGTTCCAAGTTCCTCAAAGAACAAGCTGGAAAAAAGAACTGACCTGTGGGGGGGGGCGTTGCTTAGCAAAATGGCCGGCTAGACGCGTTTTCGTCCAGCTCCTGCCCTAATGTTCCCATAATCCTGAATAATCCTGGCACATTGGTGTTTTTGGCATAGCTCCTGAGGTGAGAAGCCCCCCTGGACCTCTGCGGTATTGGAGCTGAGTGGAAATCCTCGCCCGCGACTGAGGGAGACCCGGCGGCCCGCGGCGGACCTGCTAAAACCCGCGGCCTGCAAAGGGCGCCCGCCGTGCTGCGGAGCTGTTAAGGTGCTTTGTCGCGATAAGTGAGGCCCTGGAGGTCGGCGGTGTCCCCGCGTGAGGAGGCGAGGTGGTGTGCGGACCCCGGCGAGGAAGTGAAGACAATCGGCGGAGGCGAGGTGCGGCTGGCGGGCAGGTCGCCGCGGACCCTCGGCGTCAGCGCCTACGCGAGGCCAGTGAGGAGCGGCCTACTCGCGCACTAACTGCCCGGGGACACCGGAGGATCCACAGTAGGACTAGCGCCCGCGGGACCGGGCTGCCTGGGTGCCGTTTTCTTTCCCCTTCACCCCCTGAGGGACGGTTGGACCTGGTGGCGCTCCAGCGGCGGGGGAAATAATATTACTGTCTGCTGGCTAATGGAGAGGGGTGAGTGAGAGAGCTGGGCCCACGGGCGGCTGATGAGGTGCGATATCCTGGCGCCGCGGCTGCTGGGGCCTGAGAGCGAAGCGGAGACCTACAGCTGGACTGGACTTGCTGTGGCTTTACCCCCTACCCCTCCTTTGCAGTGCGATGCCCTGGAGGTCCCCGCTTCAGTGATGGAGGGGACCGGCAGTCAAAAGGTGCGTGGCTGACAAGTGGACTACATTAACGGTACCCTGGGGCTGGAACTGCCAGACTTTGCGTGGCTACCACCGGGGCCGGCCTGAGAATCGTGAGGGGGCTGCGCCAGATAAACACGGTAACCCCTGGGAAATGCCCTGTGGATCATCCGCGAGCGACGGCACTTTTATGGGAAAAGACCGGCCGACAAGGGGAGGCCAGGCGAATAAGATCGTGCAGTACACGGTCCCAGGCCCTACATCGGCGGAACGCCCCAGAGTGGATCTGGGGATGGAGGCCCACCCAGATACAGCGGCCCGGGACAAAGCTGATATCCTGGCAGCAATTCGCGACTCCAGGGTGGCGTTGGAAACCAAGATGGACGGGATGGCCATGGACATCAACCATCTGCGCCTGGGCCTCAGGAAGGTAGTGGGCAGGGTTACCACCACGGAGGGAGATCTGAGTGTATTGCAATCCGAGGTCCGTCAGCTGAGAGAGATGGTCGCAACTCTCCAGGATCATACGGTCCGGTTGGAGGATCGGGCGGAAGATGCAGAAGGGCGGTCCCGGAGGAACAATATCCGCTTCCTGGGATTTCCGGAGCGGACAGAGGGGCCGGCAGCAGACCTTTTCCTTGAAGACTGGATCGGCAAGGTCTTTCCGAATCTGCAATTATCCAAACTGTTTTCAGTAGAGAGGGCTCACAGAACCCTGGGGCCGCCGCCGAAGCCGGGATCCCGACCGAGGGCCATAATAGCCCGGTTCTTTCATTTTAGAGACCAGGACTTGATCCTTCAACATATTCGCAAAACAGGCCCGCCCAGATATGACAACCACGACATCCATATATTCCCAGATTATACGAGGAAGGACAGGATCTCCGGAACGACTTTCTACAGGTTAAGCGACAGATGCGAAGCCAGAACATCAAATGTAGCTTACTCTTCCCGGCCAGGCTCCGAGTATAACACGGCGACAGGACACATTTCTTCGACTGCCCATCAGACGCGGAAGACTGGATGGACTCGTTGGGCCTGGCGAACCACAACCACACACAGGGCTGGCAGGAGCAGAGACGTCGGAGTGGGCTACGGCGGAACCAGCGACGTGGAGAGGGATATCAAGCCCCGGGAGGACGCGCCATCGCAGAGAGTGGACGTATCACGGTGGGCCCGGATGGCACCCTTCGAGCGGAACTGGAGGCGATCCCGACCCAGAACCAGTTCTCCCCTCTGTGTTTGGTACAAGAAACACAGTCAGATTTGGGAGGTGCCACCTGCCCGGCATCTGAACCTGCAAGAGACAAATGACTGGTAGACCTGGTGGTCCGAACGAAACACATGGGGTCTTGGACACTGTGAGTATCTTTACGCTTCGACCCGGGGGGATCTGTACAGGCCCGAAGATTTATAGAAGGGGCCGTTCTCCAGGGGACTGGGGGGGCAGGTGGGGGAGGGGGGCTGGAAACCTGTTTCTTACCGCGGCTGTACTATTGTGCCAAGTATAGAATTAATTGGCCGGCCGTAGAGTGCTGAGGCGGCCGGCTAGGCCATTGGTCGGGCAGGGCTGCGCGGTACCAGTCAGTCGGCTGAACATCCAAGTGCGGGGAGAAGGGACTCTTCTGGACTACTGCACACTCCATTGTTGGGTTTACCTTTTCTATTCATTGATTGCAAGTTGAGGGGGGTCTTAGAGGGTGAGTGGAGCTTTGGGGCGGGGTTCGGAGTCTTCTGACCAGGTTCCGATTAGGAGGTGCGCTACTACCGCCTGTGGGTGGGGGGTGTTGGGGTTAATTGTTTTGGTTGTGTGGGGGATGCTGCCGGGCCGAATTGCAACCTTGTTTTGGGATGTATAAGTTGTTCGCTTTTTGAAGGGTCACATTACACTGTGGTGAGGGATCACATGTACGCTAGTTGGGCGCTGCGATATCAAGGATTGCTAACTCATGACAGGTGATACGCAAAGGTAGAAATTAATAACGTGGAATGTTTGACAACTGGTACGCTAGGAGAATGCAAGACACAATCCATCTAGATATGGACCTCTTGGAAGCCGCAGAGCCCGTATTATTAGGACCATAGTTAATGAATAAACGGTCTGGGTGTCTCAAAGTCTTTGTTCTATCCAGATAAAACTTAAGAACTCTCTTAAGATCTAAAGAGTGTAAAGCTCTTTCAGGAGGATTGGTAGGATTTGGGAATAAAGTCGGCAAGGTTATAGTCTGATTAATGTGAAAATCTGACACTACCTTGGGCAAAAAGGCAGGATGCGTCCTGAGTACCACTCTATTAGCATGGAATACAATGAAAGGTTCCTTGCAACACGGAGCCTGGATCTCGCTCACTCTACGAGCAGAAGTAATAGCTACAAGGAACGCTACCTTTCAAGTAAAGTGCTGCAAGGAGGCCTTATGTATAGGTTCAAAAGGAGCACCCATTAACTTAGTTAATACCACATTAAGCTCCCAAGGTGGAGAAGGTGACCTGACTGGTGGATACACCTTTCGTAAACCTTCCAGAAAATCTTTCACTACAGGCATCCTAAAAAAGGAAGTCTGAGTAGGCGATTTCCTGTAAGCTGTGATCGCTGCAAGATGGACTTTAATAGAACTAAACTGCAGACCAGACCTCACCAAATGTAACAAATAAGGTAGAATCACCTTTTCTTGACCATGTATAGGATCAAGGCCATTGCTCTCACACCACAGAAAAAATTGTTTCCATTTAAAACCATATGATTTCCTTGTAGAAGGTCGCTTCGCCTCCTTAAGGATATGCATACACTCGGGATTCAACTGCAAGTGTCCATACTGGATGACTTCAGGAGCCATGCTGCCAGGCGTAGGGAAGACAGGTTGGGGTGTAACACTCTCCCTTTCTGTTTGGATAGAAGATCCAGGCGACACGGCCACCTCCTGTGTGGCTCTTCCGACAACTGAAGGATATCTGGAAACCACCATTGGCGTGGCCACTCGGGGGCAATCAGAATCATCCTGGACTTGGTTTTGTACATCCTGTTGATTACTGTTGGTATCAATGGGGTTGGAGGAAAAGCGTACAGTAAGTTCTGACACCAGTCTATCAAAAGGGCATTCCCTTGAGATCCGACCTTGGGAAACCTGGACGCCAAGATGGGGAATTTTGCGTTTCCCACATCTGCGAACAGGTCGATATCTGGAATTCCTCATGCTTGAAAAAGACTGTTTGCGACTTCCTCGTTGTGGACCCAATCGTGAGCCTCGACGAAGTACCTGCTGAGGAAATCCGCCTGCGAGTTGAGGGACCCAGGCAGATGCACCGCTGTTATCGACAAGTCTCTCGCCAGTAGCCAATTCCAGATGGTCTGGGATTCCATGGACAGAGTCCTGGACCTGGTACCCCCCTGCTTGTTTAAATAATACATTGTAGTTGTATTGTCTGTTTGCACCAGGAGGGACCGAGACTGGAAAGATGGAAACAGAGACTTGAGAGCCAGGTGAACCGCTCTTAGTTCCAGCAGGTTGATGTGATAGCCCTTCTCGGAATCTGACCATAGCCCTCGTACTTGCAGAGGGCCCATATGAGCACCCTAACCCTGGAGTGAGGCGTCCGTGATCAGAGTCTGAGTAGGGGGATCTTGATGAAATGGCACTCCTTGCAATAAGTGGGACCTCTTCATTCACCACCGGATGGAGTCTTGGGCAGACTGATGAAGGAGTATTCGATCCTCCCAGCACCCAGTCCTCTGTCTCCACTGATCCTCTAAACACTGTTGCAGAGGACGCATGCGCAATCTTGCGTTTGGAACTATGAAGATGCACGACGCCATCGAACCCAGAAGAGAGGATACTTGGCGAACCGTCGGGGACGTGGTTTGAACAAGAAGCTGACCTTTTGTCCTGATTGATAACCACCTCTCCTCCGAAGGACACACGTTTTCTTTTTCTGTGTCCAAAAGAGCTCCCAGTTAGTGAATTTGCTGGGTTGGGTTCATTATCGATTTCTTGAAATTGACATGAAGACCCAATTTGTGCATGAGGTGAAGGCATCTTGAAAGATGAACTTCCAGAAGAGAAGGGGACGAACTTTTCAGGAGCCAGTCGTCTAAGGAGGGATATATGAAAATCCTCTGTCTCCGAAGGAAGGCAGCTACCGCCGCCGTACACTTCGAAAATGTTCGGGGAGCTGACTTTAGTCCGAACGGAAGTACTGCATACTGGTAGTGATGAACAGACACTTGAAATCTGAGAAATTTGCGATGCCTCTTTGAAATTGGAACATGAAAATATGCATCCTTCAGGTCGATGGAACACATCCAGTCCCCCTGATGTAATTGGGGAAATATTTGATGGAGCGCTAACATCCGAAATTTCTCCCTTCGAATAAACCTGTTCAACAACCTTAAATCCAGTATAGGTCTGAATTCTGCATTGGGACCTTTCTTTCTCACTAAGAAGAAGCGGGAGTACAGACCTTGATTTATCTGTGAAAGAGGAACTTCCTCTATGGCTTTTTTGCACAAAAGGATGTTTACTTCTTTTTGTAGGAGCTTTTGATTTTGATGAAAATCTCTCCTTGGACGTACGGCCGGAGGAGGTGATTTGAATTTGAGGAGATAGCCATTTTGGATTATGCCGATGACCCATTTGTCCTTTGTCAATTTTCTCCACTCGTCCAAGTATAGAGAAACGCTTCCTCCAACCGGAGTGGACCACAGCTGTGGAGGAAGATCTTTCTCATTGCTTCTGAGGTTGTTTCGCCGCAGAGGACTGCTGTCTATTTCCTCCTCTGCCTTGCCCAGGCCTGCGCTGTTGAAACTGCGACCTCTGCTGAGACTGCCCCTGGTTTTGCGACGACCAGTTGGACGTTTGCCCACGTTGTTGAAATGACCTCTTGTCATAGGGGCAAAAACGATGACGGAACTCCTTCTTCTTCTCTAGGCCAACCGCCTTTAGAGTATAAAGCTTTGCTTTCATTTTGGCCATCTCATCATCCGCATGAGATCCAAATAATGTCGACCCATTGAATGGCAGATTAACTATTTTCCTTTGGGCATCTGGCTTAATGCCCGTGAGGCGCAGCCATGCCGACCTCCTGGAGCATATGCCGTGGGCATACCCATGCGCTGCAAGATCCGCAGAATCAGCCGCCGCACTTATACTCTGGTTTGCAACCAAACCACCTTCTCCCACAATCTCCAGGAAATTCTTCTGATCTTCCTTAGGTAGTTTCTCCGCAAATATACACATAAAGTCCCATATGAGACGATCATAGCGACCCAGCAAAGCCGCAGCACTGGGCACTCTCATGACTGATCCCGCTGTGTTACATAAGGAGTCCATGTTTTTACTGTCTTTGTCTGACGGAGCAGATGAGACAGATGTAGCTGAGTGAGCCTTTCTGGCAGCTGCCACTATTAGAGAATCAGGAGGTGGATCTGTACGCAGGAAAAGAGGATCCTGATCCAGCGCTTTATACTTTTTCGCAATTCTTGAAGGTCCGGAGCCCACCGTAGCTGGCGTCAAGAAGGTCTTCATTGCCGATCCCAACAAACCAGGCACCAACGGAAGAAGAGGTCTAGCAGACGACTTATGATGTAGCGTTTCAAAGATGACAGAAGACTTCACAGGAGGCACTGCCATCGTTATATTGAATTTGCTAGCTCCACAGAATAATACCTTGTTGAAAGTTCACAGATCATCCACTGGAGATATCCTGGAAGGTGGTGGAATAGTCCCTATAAGATGATCTCGACGACAAGGAAGAGGCAGGAGATCTATGTCTGCTCCTAGGAGTAGGAGACCGATGAGCCCTACTTCGTTCCCTAGAATGCGAACACCTCCGCACCGGAGATCTAGATCTATTTGGGGAAACACCAGCCGGTGCCCTTGAAGTTGTCACAGTAAGAGGCCTGTCATTAGGCCCTGGCTGCATCTTCCAATGGCGTATGCTTTCTAGCCATCTAGGAGACATGTTCACAGGAGGTGTTCTGCGCACCGAAGAGCCCTCCGGGGTAACCTGCACAATCTGAATTCCCAATGAGGAAGAAGATACTGAAAAACTCCAAATAGACTGCGGAGATCTTGAAGGAGCCTCTCTGGGAACTAATTGCCTGTCCCTTGACGTTGAATTCCTCAACGTAGATCCAGAATGTGCCACAATAGAGGAGTCTTTATGCGGAGAGGCTCTGATTACTGAAGGCCTGTCCACAGATGTCCTCGACGTCAGGTCTTTCGACGTAGACCTTGGAGGGTCAGCCAAAGCCCTCGAAGCCGACCCCGACCTCGACAAAGACCTATGAGAGGTCCGAGAGGCGGATCCAGAGTGTCTTGACGCCGACCGAGAGGCAGGTGGCGGAGACCTCGACGTCGACTTCCTTGACGTCGATTGCTTCTTCGACGTTGACAGAGCCCTGTCAAGCCTCGAGCCCGAGGCATGTCTCGACGTCGACCCATGTCTCGACGGCGACCGTGATCTTCTTCTTTTTTCAGGTCTCGACGTCGAAGCTCTACCTCTCGACGTCGACCTCGCTTTCTCTCTCGACGTCGATCTCACTCCTCTCGATGTCGATCTCACTCTTCCTCTCGACGTCGACCTCACTTTCTCTCTCGACGTCGATCGTCTCACTCTCGACGTCGTCCTCACATCAATAGACACCAGCCTCCTCGACGTCGACAAGCTTCTCGACGGCGACCTCGACCTCCGCTTCGAAGTAGACTTGTGCCTTAACGGCAATAACCTCGACGTCGATGTACTTCTTTTCACTGGTCTCGACGTCGAACTCACTTTTTCGACGTCGACGCTTCCTGATGTAGTTTTTTCTTGCTTTTACCTTCGGGAGAAGCAGACCTTCGACGTTTTGACGAAGAGGGGGGTCTTCCTGATGACATCTCACTTCTTGCCCCCTTTTCATGCTGCCTTTTCCTCTAAAGAAGTCCCAAAAGCCGAAACTTCTCTCTTTCCTTTAAAGTTCTTCTGGAAAGCTTGAGGCAATGATAACATTTTTCCACATCATGTGTGGAAGGTAGACAAACCAGTTCAAAACAACAGAAGAGTATCCAAAATCATAATATATACAAAGCTCTATAAGGAGAAAACGGTAACATAACCCGTCCACCAACACCTTTAAGTGCCTTGTGTCAGAAAATGGACTGTGTCAAAGGGATAGTGGTTTCCCAGTGTTGGAAAAAAGGAACCCTCAGGCACCCACGTACAGTAGGTAGCCCTGTCTCTTCATCGGGTTCCTGTGGTTAGTAGTGTGGAAGTAAAAATGACCAAAAAAGTGCAGGTTAAAATGGGTATAGACCACTCCCTCAACCAACACTTTTAATAAAGGGGTGATTCGAACCCAATTAAAAACAGTGTGATTGTAAGGACAGCATGGGGTTAAGTAAATTTGAACCCACTGTCCTAAAAATAGGTCGACATGTTTCAGCTTGAGGGTCCTCTTCGACCCAGCATTCCTCAGGACCAGTAGTGAACTCTCTCCCAAATGGGCACGGCCAACCCTACGTGGCCTACTCACAATGGAAGGATGATAATCAACTTTACATATATGTTTTTACCAACTTGTAACCTTTGTTTGGATAAAAGCTCAGGTACTCAACCTCTGTTTTGTGAGGGATAAGGAATTCAGTATAGATTCCGAATATTTCCACACTCTGAGTAAAGGACAGTCTTTTGTCCCAGGGTTCGGTTAATCCTAACTGCAAGGCTTCATGAGTCGGTGGTGGGGGATTTCTTCACGTCAGCATTTGATAGCTGACGGCTCCCCACCTGAAACCTACTCCGGTCTCTTCCACGGCTCGAAACTTTTGATTATCATCCTTCCATTGTTCGTAGGCCACGTAGGGTTGGCCGTGCCCATTTGGGAGAGAGTTCACTACTGGTCCTGAGGAATGCTGGGTCGAAGAAGACCCTCAAGCTGAAACATGTCGACCTATTTTTAGGACAGTGGGTTCAAATTTACTTAACCCCATGCTGTCCTTACAATCACACTGTTTTTAATTGGGTTCGAATCACCCCTTTATTAAAAGTGTTGGTTGAGGGAGTGGTCTATACCCATTTTAAGTTTAACCTGCACTTTTTTGGTCATTTTTACTTCCACACTACTAACCACAGGAACCCGATGAAGAAACAGGGCTACCTACTGTACGTGGGTGCCTGAGGGTTCCTTTTTTCCAACACTGGGAAACCACTATCCCTTTGACACAGTCCATTTTCTGACACAAGGCACTTAAAGGTGTTGGTGGACTGGTTATGTTACCGTTTTCTCCTTATAGAGCTTTGTATATATTATGATTTTGGATACTCTTCTGTTGTTTTGAACTGATTAGCCTTAGGGGTATGAGAGTATTTTATTTTGCCCTTTCTCTCCTGTTGTTTAAATATAGAAGGTAGACAAACCACACAAACAGAATTGGGATCTGTTTTTGACATCTTTTTCCCACAGGAAGGATATTTATAGAATAAAGATGGCATAACTGACCAAAAATTCTAGAAGAATTAGTCAGAAAAAGTAGAATATTGCCACCAGTAACAAAAACTGTCAAATAAGACAGGAAAAAAACACATTCTGACTGCAAAACAATCAAATTCAGCAGCTCAAGTTCCAAGTTCCTCAAAGAACAAGCTGGAAAAAAGAACTGACCTGTGGGGGGGGCGTTGCTTAGCAAAATGGCCGGCTAGACGCGTTTTCGTCCAGCTCCTGCCCTAATGTTCCCATAATCCTGAATAATCCTGGCACATTGGTGTTTTTGGCATAGCTCCTGAGGTGAGAAGCCCCCCTGGACCTCTGCGGTATTGGAGCTGAGTGGAAATCCTCGCCCGCGACTGAGGGAGACCCGGCGGCCCGCGGCGGACCTGCTAAAACCCGCAGCCTGCAAAGGGCGCCCGCCGTGCTGCGGAGCTGTTAAGGTGCTTTGTCGCGATAAGTGAGGCCCTGGAGGTCGGCGGTGTCCCCGCGTGAGGAGGCGAGGTGGTGTGCGGACCCCGGCGAGGAAGTGAAGACAATCGGCGGAGGCGAGGTGCGGCTGGCGGGCAGGTCGCCGCGGACCCTCGGCGTCAGCGCCTACGCGAGGCCAGTGAGGAGCGGCCTACTCGCGCACTAACTGCCCGGGGACACCGGAGGATCCACAGTAGGACTAGCGCCCGCGGGACCGGGCTGCCTGGGTGCCGTTTTCTTTCCCCTTCACCCCCTGAGGGACGGTTGGACCTGGTGGCGCTCCAGCGGCGGGGGAAATAATATTACTGTCTGCTGGCTAATGGAGAGGGGTGAGTGAGAGAGCTGGGCCCACGGGCGGCTGATGAGGTGCGATATCCTGGCGCCGCGGCTGCTGGGGCCTGAGAGCGAAGCGGAGACCTACAGCTGGACTGGACTTGCTGTGGCTTTACCCCCCTACCCCTCCTTTGCAGTGCGATGCCCTGGAGGTCCCCGCTTCAGTGATGGAGGGGACCGACAGTCAAAAGGTGCGTGGCTGACAAGTGGACTACATTAACGGTACCCTGGGGCTGGAACTGCCAGACTTTGCGTGGCTACCACCGGGGCCGGCCTGAGAATCGTGAGGGGGCTGCGCCAGATAAACACGGTAACCCCTGGGAAATGCCCTGTGGATCATCCGCGAGCGACAGCACTTTTATGGGAAAAGACCGGCCGACAAGGGGAGGCCAGGCGAATAAGATCGTGCAGTACACGGTCCCAGGCCCTACATCGGCGGAACGCCCCAGAGTGGATCTGGGGATGGAGGCCCACCCAGATACAGCGGCCCGGGACAAAGCTGATATCCTGGCAGCAATTCGCGACTCCAGGGTGGCGTTGGAAACCAAGATGGACGGGATGGCCATGGACATCAACCATCTGCGCCTGGGCCTCAGGAAGGTAGTGGACAGGGTTACCACCACGGAGGGAGATCTGAGTGTATTGCAATCCGAGGTCCGTCAGCTGAGAGAGATGGTCGCAACTCTCCAGGATCATACGGTCCGGTTGGAGGATCGGGCGGAAGATGCAGAAGGGCGGTCCCGGAGGAACAATATCCGCTTCCTGGGATTTCCGGAGCGGACAGAGGGGCCGGCAGCAGACCTTTTCCTTGAAGACTGGATCGGCAAGGTCTTTCCGAATCTGCAATTATCCAAACTGTTTTCAGTGGAGAGGGCTCACAGAACCCTGGGGCCGCCGCCGAAGCCGGGATCCCGACCGAGGGCCATAATAGCCCGGTTCTTTCATTTTAGAGACCGGGACTTGATCCTTCAACATATTCGCAAAACAGGCCCGCCCAGATATGACAACCACGACATCCATATATTCCCAGATTATACGAGGAAGGACAGGATCTCCGGAACGACTTTCTACAGGTTAAGCGACAGATGCGAAGCCAGAACATCAAATGTAGCTTACTCTTCCCGGCCAGGCTCCGAGTATAACACGGCGACAGGACACATTTCTTCGACTGCCCATCAGACGCGGAAGACTGGATGGACTCGTTGGGCCTGGCGAACCACAACCACACACAGGGCTGGCAGGAGCAGAGACGTCGGAGTGGGCTACGGCGGAACCAGCGACGTGGAGAGGGATATCAAGCCCCGGGAGGACGCGCCATCGCAGAGAGTGGACGTATCACGGTGGGCCCGGATGGCACCCTTCGAGCGGAACTGGAGGCGATCCCGACCCAGAACCAGTTCTCCCCTCTGTGTTTGGTACAAGAAACACAGTCAGATTTGGGAGGTGCCACCTGCCCGGCATCTGAACCTGCAAGAGACAAATGACTGGTAGACCTGGTGGTCCGAACGAAACACATGGGGTCTTGGACACTGTGAGTATCTTTACGCTTCGACCCGGGGGGATCTGTACAGGCCCGAAGATTTATAGAAGGGGCCGTTCTCCAGGGGACTGGGGGGGCAGGTGGGGGAGGGGGGCTGGAAACCTGTTTCTTACCGCGGCTGTACTATTGTGCCAACTATAGAATTAATTGGCCGGCCGTAGAGTGCTGAGGCGGCCGGCTAGGCCATTGGTCGGGCAGGGCTGCGCGGTACCAGTCAGTCGGCTGAACATCCAAGTGCGGGGAGAAGGGACTCTTCTGGACTACTGCACACTCCATTGTTGGGTTTACCTTTTCTATTCATTGATTGCAAGTTGAGGGGGGTCTTAGAGGGTGAGTGGAGCTTTGGGGCGGGGTTCGGAGTCTTCTGACCAGGTTCCGATTAGGAGGTGTGGTACTACCGCCTGTGGGTGGGGGGTGTTGGGGTTAATTGTTTTGGTTGTGTGGGGGATGCTGCCGGGCCGAATTGCAACCTTGTTTTGGGTTGTATAAGTTGTTCGCTTTTTGAAGGGTCACATTACACTGTGGTGAGGGATCACATGTACGCTAGTTGGGCGCTGCGATATCAAGGATTGCTAACTCATGACAGGTGATACGCAAAGGTAGAAATTAATAACGTGGAATGTTTGACAACTGGTACGCTAGGAGAATGCAAGACACAATCCATCTAGATATGGACCTCTTGGAAGCCGCAGAGCCCGTATTATTAGGACCATAGTTAATGAATAAACGGTCTGGGTGTCTCAAAGTCTTTGTTCTATCCAGATAAAACTTAAGAACTCTCTTAAGATCTAAAGAATGTAAAGCTCTTTCAGGAGGATTGGTAGGATTTGGGAATAAAGTCGGCAAGGTTATAGTCTGATTAATGTGAAAATCTGACACTACCTTGGGCAAAAAGGCAGGATGCGTCCTGAGTACCACTCTATTAGCATGGAACACAATCACGGAGCCTGGATCTCGCTCACTCTACGAGCAGAAGTAATAGCTACAAGGAACGCTACCTTTCAAGTAAAGTGCTGCAAGGAGGCCTTATGTATAGGTTCAAAAGGAGCACCCATTAACTTAGTTAATACCACATTAAGCTCCCAAGGTGGAGAAGGTGACCTGACTGGTGGATACACCTTTCGTAAACCTTCCAGAAAATCTTTCACTACAGGCATCCTAAAAAAGGAAGTCTGAGTAGGCGATTTCCTGTAAGCTGTGATCGCTGCAAGATGGACTTTAATAGAACTAAACTGCAGACCAGACCTCACCAAATGTAACAAATAAGGTAGAATCACCTGTTCTTGACCATGTATAGGATCAAGGCCATTGCTCTCACACCACAGAAAAAATTGTTTCCATTTAAAACCATATGATTTCCTTGTAGAAGGTCGCTTCGCCTCCTTAAGGATATGCATACACTCGGGATTCAACTGCAAGTGTCCATACTGGATGACTTCAGGAGCCATGCTGCCAGGCGTAGGGAAGACAGGTTGGGGTGTAACACTCTCCCTTTCTGTTTGGATAGAAGATCCAGGCGACAAGGCCACCTCCTGTGTGGCTCTTCCGACAACTGAAGGAGATCTGGAAACCACCATTGGCGTGGCCACTCGGGGGCAATCAGAATCATCCTGGACTTGGTTTTGTACATCCTGTTGATTACTGTTGGTATCAATGGGGTTGGAGGAAAAGCGTACAGTAAGTTCTGACACCAGTCTATCAAAAGGGCATTCCCTTGAGATCCGACCTTGGGAAACCTGGACGCCAAGATGGGGAATTTTGCGTTTCCCACATCTGCGAACAGGTCGATATCTGGAATTCCTCATGCTTGAAAAAGACTGTTTGCGACTTCCTCGTTGTGGACCCAATCGTGAGCCTCGACGAAGTCCCTGCTGAGGATATCCGCCTGCGAGTTGAGGGACCCAGGCAGATGCACCGCTGTTATCGACAAGTCTCTCGCCAGTAGCCAATTCCAGATGGTCTGGGATTCCATGGACAGAGTCCTGGACCTGGTACCCCCCTGCTTGTTTAAATAATACATTGTAGTTGTATTGTCTGTTTGCACCAGGAGGGACCGAGACTGGAAAGATGGAAACAGAGACTTGAGAGCCAGGTGAACCGCTCTTAGTTCCAGCAGGTTGATGTGATAGCCCTTCTCGGAATCTGACCATAGCCCTCGTACTTGCAGAGGGCCCATATGAGCACCCTAACCCTGGAGTGAGGCGTCCGTGATCAGAGTCTGAGTAGGGGGATCTTGATGAAATGCACTCCTTGCAATAAGTGGGACCTCTTCATTCACCACCGGATGGAGTCTTGGGCAGACTGATGAAGGAGTATTCGATCCTCCCAGCACCCAGTCCTCTGTCTCCACTGATCCTCTAAACACTGTTGCAGAGGACGCATGCGCAATCTTGCGTTTGGAACTATGAAGATGCACGACGCCATCGAACCCAGAAGAGAGGATACTTGGCGAACCGTCGGGGACGTGGTTTGAACAAGAAGCTGACCTTTTGTCCTGATTGATAACCACCTCTCCTCCGAAGGACACACGTTTTCTTTTTCTGTGTCCAAAAGAGCTCCCAGTTAGTGAATTTGCTGGGTTGGGTTCATTATCGATTTCTTGAAATTGACATGAAGACCCAATTTGTGCATGAGGTGAAGGCATCTTGAAAGATGAACTTCCAGAAGAGAAGGGGACGAACTTTTCAGGAGCCAGTCGTCTAAGGAGGGATATATGAAAATCCTCTGTCTCCGAAGGAAGGCAGCTACCGCCGCCGTACACTTCGAAAATGTTCGGGGAGCTGACTTTAGTCCGAACGGAAGTACTGCATACTGGTAGTGATGAACAGACACTTGAAATATGAGAAATTTGCGATGCCTCTTTGAAATTGGAACATGAAAATATGCATCCTTCAGGTCGATGGAACACATCCAGTCCCCCTGATGTAATTGGGGAAATATTTGATGGAGCGCTAACATCCGAAATTTCTCCCTTCGAATAAACCTGTTCAACAACCTTAAATCCAGTATAGGTCTGAATTCTGCATTGGGACCTTTCTTTCTCACTAAGAAGAAGCGGGAGTACAGACCTTGATTTATCTGTGAAAGAGGAACTTCCTCTATGGCTTTTTTGCACAAAAGGATGTTTACTTCTTTTTGTAGGAGCTTTTGATTTTGATGAAAATCTCTCCTTGGACGTACGGCCGGAGGAGGTGATTTGAATTTGAGGAGATAGCCATTTTGGATTATGCCGATGACCCATCTGTCCTTTGTCAATTTTCTCCACTCGTCCAAGTATAGAGAAACGCTTCCTCCAACCGGAGTGGACCACAGCTGTGGAGGAAGATCTTTCTCATTGCTTCTGAGGTTGTTTCGCCGCAGAGGACTGCTGTCTATTTCCTCCTCTGCCTCGCCCAGGCCTGCGCTGTTGAAACTGCGACCTCTGCTGAGACTGCCCCTGGTTTTGCGACGACCAGTTGGACGTTTGCCCACGTTGTTGAAATGACCTCTTGTCATAGGGGCAAAAACGATGACGGAACTCCTTCTTCTTCTCTAGGCCAACCGCCTTTAGAGTATAAAGCTTTGCTTTCATTTTGGCCATCTCATCATCCGCATGAGATCCAAATAATGTCGACCCATTGAATGGCAGATTAACTATTTTCCTTTGGGCATCTGGCTTAATGCCCGTGAGGCGCAGCCATGCCGACCTCCTGGAGCATATGCCGTGGGCATACCCATGCGCTGCAAGATCCGCAGAATCAGCCGCCGCACTTATACTCTGGTTTGCAACCAAACCACCTTCTCCCACAATCTCCAGGAAATTCTTCTGATCTTCCTTAGGTAGTTTCTCCGCAAATATACACATAAAGTCCCATATGAGACGATCATAGCGACCCAGCAAAGCCGCAGCACTGGGCACTCTCATGACTGATCCCGCTGTGTTACATAAGGAGTCCATGTTTTTACTGTCTTTGTCTGACGGAGCAGATGAGACAGATGTAGCTGAGTGAGCCTTTCTGGCAGCTGCCACTATTAGAGAATCAGGAGGTGGATCTGTACGCAGGAAAAGAGGATCCTGATCCAGCGCTTTATACTTTTTCGCAATTCTTGAAGGTCCGGAGCCCACCGTAGCTGGCGTCAAGAAGGTCTTCATTGCCGATCCCAACAAACCAGGCACCAACGGAAGAAGAGGTCTAGCAGACGACTTATGATGTAGCGTTTCAAAGATGACAGAAGACTTCACAGGAGGCACTGCCATCGTTATATTGAATTTGCTAGCTCCACAGAATAATACCTTGTTGAAAGTTCACAGATCATCCACTGGAGATATCCTGGAAGGTGGTGGAATAGTCCCTATAAGATGATCTCGACGACAAGGAAGAGGCAGGAGATCTATGTCTGCTCCTAGGAGTAGGAGACCGATGAGCCCTACTTCGTTCCCTAGAATGCGAACACCTCCGCACCGGAGATCTAGATCTATTTGGGGAAACACCAGCCGGTGCCCTTGAAGTTGTCACAGTAAGAGGCCTGTCATTAGGCCCTGGCTGCATCTTCCAATGGCGTATGCTTTCTAGCCATCTAGGAGACATGTTCACAGGAGGTGTTCTGCGCACCGAAGAGCCCTCCGGGGTAACCTGCACAATCTGAATTCCCAATGAGGAAGAAGATACTGAAAAACTCCAAATAGACTGCGGAGATCTTGAAGGAGCCTCTCTGGGAACTAATTGCCTGTCCCTTGACGTTGAATTCCTCAACGTAGATCCAGAATGTGCCACAATAGAGGAGTCTTTATGCGGAGAGGCTCTGATTACTGAAGGCCTGTCCACAGATGTCCTCGACGTCAGGTCTTTCGACGTAGACCTTGGAGGGTCAGCCAAAGCCCTCGAAGCCGACCCCGACCTCGACAAAGACCTATGAGAGGTCCGAGAGGCGGATCCAGAGTGTCTTGACGCCGACCGAGAGGCAGGTGGCGGAGACCTCGACGTCGACTTCCTTGACGTCGATTGCTTCTTCGACGTTGACAGAGCCCTGTCAAGCCTCGAGCCCGAGGCATGTCTCGACGTCGACCCATGTCTCGACGGCGACCGTGATCTTCTTCTTTTTTCAGGTCTCGACGTCGAAGCTCTACCTCTCGACGTCGACCTCGCTTTCTCTCTCGACGTCGATCACACTCCTCTCGATGTCGATCTCACTCTTCCTCTCGACGTCGACCTCACTTTCTCTCTCGACGTCGATCGTCTCACTCTCGACGTCGTCCTCACATCAATAGACACCAGCCTCCTCGACGTCGACAAGCTTCTCGACGGCGACCTCGACCTCCGCTTCGAAGTAGACTTGTGCCTTAACGGCAATAACCTCGACGTCGATGTACTTCTTTCCACTGGTCTCGACGTCGAACTCACTTTTTCGACGTCGACGCTTCCTGATGTAGTTTTTTCTTGCTTTTACCTTCGGGAGAAGAGGACCTTCGACGTTTTGACGAAGAGGGGGGTCTTCCTGATGACATCTCACTTCTTGCCCCCTTTTCATGCTGCCTTTTCCTCTAAAGAAGTCCCAAAAGCCGAAACTTCTCTCTTTCCTCTAAAGTTCTTCTGGAAAGCTTGAGGCAATGATAACATTTTTCCACATCATGTGTGGAAGGTAGACAAACCAGTTCAAAACAACAGAAGAGTATCCAAAATCATAATATATACAAAGCTCTATAAGGAGAAAACGGTAACATAACCCGTCCACCAACACCTTTAAGTGCCTTGTGTCAGAAAATGGACTGTGTCAAAGGGATAGTGGTTTCCCAGTGTTGGAAAAAAGGAACCCTCAGGCACCCACGTACAGTAGGTAGCCCTGTTTCTTCATCGGGTTCCTGTGGTTAGTAGTGTGGAAGTAAAAATGACCAAAAAAGTGCAGGTTAAAATGGGTATAGACCACTCCCTCAACCAACACTTTTAATAAAGGGGTGATTCGAACCCAATTAAAAACAGTGTGATTGTAAGGACAGCATGGGGTTAAGTAAATTTGAACCCACTGTCCTAAAAATAGGTTGACATGTTTCAGCTTGAGGGTCCTCTTCGACCCAGCATTCCTCAGGACCAGTAGTGAACTCTCTCCCAAATGGGCACGGCCAACCCTACGTGGCCTACTCACAATGGAAGGATGATAATCAACTTTACATATATGTTTTTACCAACTTGTAACCGCTGTTTGGATAAAAGCTCAGGTACTCAACCTCTGTTTTGTGAGGGATAAGGAATTCAGTATAGATTCCGAATATTTCCACACTCTGAGTAAAGGACAGTCTTTTGTCCCAGGGTTCGGTTAATCCTAACTGCAAGGCTTCATGAGTCCGTGGTGGGGGATTTCTTCACGTCAGCATTTGATAGCTGACGGCTCCCCACCTGAAACCTACTCCGGTCTCTTCCACGGCTCGAAACTTTGGATTATCATCCTTCCATTGTTCGTAGGCCACGTAGGGTTGGCCGTGCCCATTTGGGAGAGAGTTCACTTCTGGTCCTGAGGAATGCTGGGTCGAAGAAGACCCTCAAGCTGAAACATGTCGACCTATTTTTAGGACAGTGGGTTCAAATTTACTTAACCCCATGCTGTCCTTACAATCACACTGTTTTTAATTGGGTTCGAATCAACCCTTTATTAAAAGTGTTGGTTGAGGGAGCGGTCTATACCCATTTTAAGTTTAACCTGCACTTTTTTGGTCATTTTTACTTCCACACTACTAACCACAGGAACCCGATGAAGAAACAGGGCTACCTACTGTACGTGGGTGCCTGAGGGTTCCTTTTTTCCAACACTGGGAAACCACTATCCCTTTGACACAGTCCATTTTCTGACACAAGGCACTTAAAGGTGTTGGTGGACTGGTTATGTTACCGTTTTCTCCTTATAGAGCTTTGTATATATTATGATTTTGGATACTCTTCTGTTGCTTTGAACTGATTAGCCTTAGGGGTATGAGAGTATTTTATTTTGCCCTTTCTCTCCTGTTGTTTAAATATAGAAGGTAGACAAACCACACAAACAGAATGGGGATCTGTTTTTGACATCTTTTTCCCACAGGAAGGATATTTATAGAATAAAGGTGGCATAACTGACCAAAAATTCTAGAAGAATTAGTCAGAAAAAGTAGAATATTGCCACCAGTAACAAAAACTGTCAAATAAGACAGGAAAAAAACACATTCTGACTGCAAAACAATCAAATTCAGCAGCTCAAGTTCCAAGTTCCTCAAAGAACAAGCTGGAAAAAAGAACTGACCTGTGGGGGGGGCGTTGCTTAGCAAAATGGCCGGCTAGACGCGTTTTCGTCCAGCTCCTGCCCTAATGTTCCCATAATCCTGAATAATCCTGGCACATTGGTGTTTTTGGCATAGCTCCTGAGGTGAGAAGCCCCCCTGGACCTCTGCGGTATTGGAGCTGAGTGGAAATCCTCGCCCGCGACTGAGGGAGACCCGGCGGCCCGCGGCGGACCTGCTAAAACCCACGGCCTGCAAAGGGCGCCCGCCGTGCTGCGGAGCTGTTAAGGTGCTTTGTCGCGATAAGTGAGGCCCTGGAGGTCGGCGGTGTCCCCGCGTGAGGAGGCGAGGTGGTGTGCGGACCCCGGCGAGGAAGTGAAGACAATCGGCAGAGGCGAGGTGCGGCTGGCGGGCAGGTCGCCGCGGACCCTCGGCGTCAGCGCCTACGCGAGGCCAGTGAGGAGCGGCCTACTCGCGCACTAACTGCCCGGGGACACCGGAGGATCCACAGTAGGACTAGCGCCCGCGGGACCGGGCTGCCTGGGTGCCGTTTTCTTTCCCCTTCACCCCCTGAGGGACGGTTGGACCTGGTGGCGCTCCAGCGGCGGGGGAAATAATATTACTGTCTGCTGGCTAATGGAGAGGGGTGAGTGAGAGAGCTGGGCCCACGGGCGGCTGATGAGGTGCGATATCCTGGCGCCGCGGCTGCTGGGGCCTGAGAGCGAAGCGGAGACCTACAGCTGGACTGGACTTGCTGTGGCTTTACCCCCCTACCCCTCCTTTGCAGTGCGATGCCCTGGAGGTCCCCGCTTCAGTGATGGAGGGGACCGGCAGTCAAAAGGTGCGTGGCTGACAAGTGGACTACATTAACGGTACCCTGGGGCTGGAACTGCCAGACTTTGCGTGGCTACCACCGGGGCCGGCCTGAGAATCGTGAGGGGGCTGCGCTAGATAAACACGGTAACCCCTGGGAAATGCCCTGTGGATCATCCGCGAGCGACGGCACTTTTATGGGAAAAGACCGGCCGACAAGGGGAGGCCAGGCGAATAAGATCGTGCAGTACACGGTCCCAGGCCCTACATCGGCGGAACGCCCCAGAGTGGATCTGGGGATGGAGGCCCACCCAGATACAGCGGCCCGGGACAAAGCTGATATCCTGGCAGCAATTCGCGACTCCAGGGTGGCGTTGGAAACCAAGATGGACGGGATGGCCATGGACATCAACCATCTGCGCCTGGGCCTCAGGAAGGTAGTGGACAGGGTTACCACCACGGAGGGAGATCTGAGTGTATTGCAATCCGAGGTCCGTCAGCTGAGAGAGATGGTCGCAACTCTCCAGGATCATACGGTCCGGTTGGAGGATCGGGCGGAAGATGCAGAAGGGCGGTCCCGGAGGAACAATATCCGCTTCCTGGGATTTCCGGAGCGGACAGAGGGGCCGGCAGCAGACCTTTTCCTTGAAGACTGGATCGGCAAGGTCTTTCCGAATCTGCAATTATCCAAACTGTTTTCAGTGGAGAGGGCTCACAGAACCCTGGGGCCGCCGCCGAAGCCGGGATCCCGACCGAGGGCCATAATAGCCCGGTTCTTTCATTTTAGAGACCGGGACTTGATCCTTCAACATATTCGCAAAACAGGCCCGCCCAGATATGACAACCACGACATCCATATATTCCCAGATTATACGAGGAAGGACAGGATCTCCGGAACGACTTTCTACAGGTTAAGCGACAGATGCGAAGCCAGAACATCAAATGTAGCTTACTCTTCCCGGCCAGGCTCCGAGTATAACACGGCGACAGGACACATTTCTTCGACTGCCCATCAGACGCGGAAGACTGGATGGACTCGTTGGGCCTGGCGAACCACAACCACACACAGGGCTGGCAGGAGCAGAGACGTCGGAGTGGGCTACGGCGGAACCAGCGACGTGGAGAGGGATATCAAGCCCCGGGAGGACGCGCCATCGCAGAGAGTGGACGTATCACGGTGGGCCCGGATGGCACCCTTCGAGCGGAACTGGAGGCGATCCCGACCCAGAACCAGTTCTCCCCTCTGTGTTTGGTACAAGAAACACAGTCAGATTTGGGAGGTGCCACCTGCCCGGCATCTGAACCTGCAAGAGACAAATGACTGGTAGACCTGGTGGTCCGAACGAAACACATGGGGTCTTGGACACTGTGAGTATCTTTACGCTTCGACCCGGGGGGATCTGTACAGGCCCAAAGATTTATAGAAGGGGCCGTTCTCCAGGGGACTGGGGGGGCAGGTGGGGGAGGGGGGCTGGAAACCTGTTTCTTACCGCGGCTGTACTATTGTGCCAAGTATAGAATTAATTGGCCGGCCGTAGAGTGCTGAGGCGGCCGGCTAGGCCATTGGTCGGGCAGGGCTGCGCGGTACCAGTCAGTCGGCTGAACATCCAAGTGCGGGGAGAAGGGACTCTTCTGGACTACTGCACACTCCATTGTTGGGTTTACCTTTTCTATTCATTGATTTCAAGTTGAGGGGGGTCTTAGAGGGTGAGTGGAGCTTTGGGGCGGGGTTCGGAGTCTTCTGACCAGGTTCCGATTAGGAGGTGCGGTACTACCGCCTGTGGGTGGGGGGTGTTGGGGTTAATTGTTTTGGTTGTGTGGGGGATGCTGCCGGGCCGAATTGCAACCTTGTTTTGGGATGTATAAGTTGTTCGCTTTTTGAAGGGTCACATTACACTGTGGTGAGGGATCACATGTACGCTAGTTGGGCGCTGCGATATCAAGGATTGCTAACTCATGACAGGTGATACGCAAAGGTAGAAATTAATAACGTGGAATGTTAGGGGGCGCAATAACATGATTAAGCGAATTAGGGTGGCCACCTACCTCCGGCGCTATGGGGTCAGCTTCGCATTGCTCCTGGAGACGCACCTTTGGGGAGACTGTCACAAGTATGTCCAATGTAGATGGCGTGGGCAATTTGTTGCCACATCTTACTCTGGGTTTGCCAGAGGGGCATTAATATGGGTGGCGCCGGGAGCCCCCTTTAAGGCCATGCACACCAAACTGGATCCAGAGGGCAGGTTTGTGATAGTGGTGTGGACGTTAGATGGGCTTAGTGTATGCTTGGTTAATGTCTATGCTCCGAACAGTGACGATGGGGAGTTTCTGGGTCGAGTGCTGGGACAGTTAGACCTGGACCCAGACACGGAGCTCCTTGTAGCAGGGGACTTCAACTGTGCCTTTAATGGGGAACTAGATAGATGCCCCCCAAAGTCAGATGCCAAATCTAAGATGAGGGAAGCGATGAACCAGATGCTCCAGAGTTATGGCCTGTTAGATGTATGGAGGCACCGCAACCCAGCCCACCGGGTGTACTCGTGCTACACGCCTGCTGCCAACATCCATAGCAGATTGGATGACTTCTTTCTCCAGGGCACGGTAATAAATAGGGTCGCAGAGATCCAATATTTGGCGCACTACTTGTCCGACCACTCCCATTCACGTATTCGGTAGGCGGACCACGGCCCAAGATCCCGCTTTGGAGACTCAATACGGAGGCCATAGACGATCCTACTTACAAAGAGGATATTTTGCAGGGGCTCGAGACGTATCTGGAGGTGAACTGGGGCTGGGCTAGCACCAGGACGACTGAATGGGATGCCATGAAAGTGGTAATTCGATAGATTTGTTTGTCCACGGAGGTAGGGGTAAAACGGGTGTTGGAACGGGAGCTGCAACAGTATGAGGACCGTCTGGCAGTGATGGAAAAAGACTTTCCCACAGATAAGGAAGGGCGGCCGGAATGGACGGCCACGCAACAGCAGCTGGGGGACACTTGGGCCTCGCTCGGCAAATTTAATAGAACGGACAGCAGGTGGCGATGGTACTCGGAGGGCTACAAAGCTGGGAGGCTGCTGGCGCGTTTGATATGGGCAGAAACTCAACCCCACCCGATTCTGGCACTGAAAAATGAGGTGGGCCAGATGGTGTATACCCAACAGGCGATTAATGAGGTATTTCGGTCTCATCTATGCAAAATATATTCAGAGTCTCAGCCTTCAGCGGGCCCCGAGGACGTGGAAATGAATCTTGAGGGGATACACCTGCCCGGTATTGATGCAGACAGTCAGGAGGAATTGGGGGGGCCCTCCGGGAGGAGGAACTGCGAGCCGCGATAGCCTACCTGCAGACAGCAAAATACCAAGGGATGGATGGATTAGCGGCTGAACTCTATAAAGAGTTCAAGGGGGTTTTGGTCCCGAAACTCCTTGAAATTGCAATGGAGGCCTATGACCGAGGCTCGCTCCCAGATTCCATGCAGGCGGCGACGATAGTCATGATCCCCAAGCCGGGTAAAGATCCTCTTCTTCCCGGATCCTATAGGCCCATATCCATGCTGAATGTGGATTTAAAAATTATCAGCCAGGTGCTGGCCAGTAGAATCCTCCCCTACCTTAGGAGACTGGTCCATGACGACCAATCGGGGTTTATTCCGGGTAGGAATACATTACGCAACATTCACCGCCTGGCCGTCGTCATGCAAACCTTGGGGGGAAGGGGCCAAACAAAACACACTGGTATTTCTTGATATCGAACAAGCGTTCGACTCGATCCGCTGGGCCTATCTTTGGAAGGTGCTTTTGAAACTGGGACTGGGGGAAGGGTTTGTAAGGTGGATACAGCTGCTTTATAACCGGCCAGTGGCCAGAGTCCGCATGTGACGATGTGTGTCGGATGAAATACCCATATCAAGGGGGACGCATCAGGGGTGCCTTCTCTCTCCCTTACTCTTTGTCCTGGCAATGGAACCGCTGTCATGCCACTTCCGCACGGTGCTTGAGGGCCAGGGCATTCGAGTGGGGGATGTGGAGCACGTGGTGTCCTTGTATGCGGACGACACCTTGCTATATTGACAATGACAATGACAATGGCAATGACAGCCGACGCAGTCATTGCCGACTTTGATGGCCACTCTGTCACAGTTTACGCCTGCTTCTGGTCTTGCGGTGAATAAAGCAAAATCTCAGCTCTACACGATTGGAGAGCAGTCTGACTGGGAGGGGGTCCCGCGCCCGGAGATGGGACTCCCATGGGTGGACGATACACTTCGCTATTTGGGGATCTGGATTGGACTGAACTCAACCACCTTCTTCCAACACAACATGGGAAGGATAATCCGGGGTCTACGGGGGAGTATCACCTTCTGGAACACCCTTAAGCTCTCCTTAATGGGGAAGATCGCCCTAATCAAAATGGTGGTCCTCCCGCGCTGTTTGAACACTATGCAAGGGTCCTTTTATGAGCTGCCGCACCAGGTCTTTCAGGAACTTGATTCCCTTCTAGTCCTCCTATTGTGGAACATGGTTGGGGGGTGAGGGAGGGGGGAGTTCTTTTATAGTTCAATAATGTTTAAATGAAAATGTAACTACAAAAGTGGCAGACAAAGGAACCTCCCCCATCCTCGTTATTGTTATACAGCCTGCCCATCGCTGATGTTGTCATGCGAACTTTCCCGACACAAAAGGCGATTATGCTGTATGTTTGTACCTTACTTGATTTATTGTGCTGGAGATGTAAACCTAATAAAATAATAAAAAGATTTTTTTTTTAAACAAAAAACTGTCACCTCTGGGGCATGATGGGTGCAGAGTTCCCCCTGGAGGCCTTAAAAGCAAAGTGTTCAGATTCTCTGAGGCCTTAACCCCTTCCATGCTCATGACGAGCTCAGCTCGTCGTGCAGCACAGTGCTCGTGTGCTTATGACGAGCTGAGCTCGTCATGACCACACCCGTTTTTATTGCTGTCCAGCACTGCAGGGGAATCTCTCAAGCAGTGATGAGGCTAAAGGTGAGGTGCCAGTCTGATTTTCTGTACAGGGATGTTATTTCTTTATGCAGCCTACATAGGCTAATTACCTTTTATTACAGTTTCTTTGATGAAAATAAAAGGTTTTTCTGTCTGTGGAATGCATTTTAGGCTCCTGCCTTTTTTATTGCATTGTTTTCTATGGTTTATTTTCATTCTGCAGAAAATATGTAATGATGGCTTTATTAGCCTATAGGTTATGGTTGGGCTGCATATTATTAGTGTATACATGTATATGTGTATAATTTGTTTAGTACTATGTACTTTTATTATATATTTACACATATATATGTATTTTGTTATATGTTCCGGGTTCCCGCTCATGGTCGGAGATTATTCAGTGCTTATGACTATTAATGAGTATCCCCTGGAAGAGAATGCCCTTTTCCCACTCTATTATGTCAGCCCAGCAGTGAGTCAATTGCTTCTGGGTGTGGAAGACCCCATTCTGGCGGGGCATGCAGTGCCCGCACTCTCCACCACCTCAGCCGATGCTCCACTAGGCCATAGCCCAGACTGGGCCTGTGGCCTGCTGCCAGCATGAGGGGGAGGTGGTGCTGTGCATTTAAAACTAGTGCTGTCACCTCCCTCTCTCTAAATATGTGGGGGGGGCATCACTCTCTTACGCCATCGCCTGCCAAAGGTGGTGTGTGTAGTGCCCACACTGCTTGCCTCTGCCATAACTATGGATGGATTGGGTGGGATGGTTACAAATCACAAAAACACACTAACCAGGATTATTTTTAATGTTATGTTAAACAGTCTTGTAGAGCGCACAGCTACCCAATAACAGGCTTACTGGCGCTGACAAAATGTAAAATAAACACACAGGGAAGTAGAAAACTAACTTTAGAATCTTTTCACTTATTTAAAGTGAAAATATACTAAAGCGTGACATGTGGAGCAAAATGGGGTGGATTAGGTCGGATGGGGCCTTGGGAGCAGGAAACAAGGGGGGGGGGGCTAGGGAGGAGCAGGCCTTAAAAACCAAAATGGCCATGTACTGTTTTATAGCAAGAATGGTGTCACTGGCGCCATTATTTTACTAATGCGAAGTGTGCGATATGAATCTCGTGTAATTCCCCATAATCTTGCAGAATTTTGGGGTAATCCTGCATGAATCAGGAATGCGGTGTCAGGCGAGTTACTCCCACCCCTAGCCTGCAGCAAATTCAAACGCACGCAGTCTCCCATACCTTGCAAAACACCAATGCAGCATGTCTTTACAAATTCAAGACTGCCCCTAATTGCACATGTGGAGCCCTTTTCTTCAGCTATATGAATCGCTAATGGAGGACACATTTGTGTTGGAGCCAATAGGCCTATTTTCTGTCCCAGTCCAACCCTGGACACTTAAAAATACAATTTGAAAATGCAAATGCACTTCAGCGTGACATTTCAACATGCGTAAATGTTTAAACATTCAAATACTTCTGGGAATGTATCACAGTCTTCAGTTACCAGGAATACAATCAGAAATGTCTGGTGTACGTTTCTAAGGGCCATATGTATCAAGCTAATTAGCATTCGCAAAGGCCGAAATTCTGCGAATTTCGGCCTTTGCGAATGCTAATTTGACAAATGGTATGTATCAAACATGTTTGATGCAAAATAAGGAATTGCAAAATTTGCTATTCCTTATTTTGCGATTGCACTTAAGGAATCGCAAATTTTGCGATTCCTTAAATGCAATGTATCAAACAAAAAATATCCAAAAAATGCCATTAAGGATTCGCAAATTACCACCAACTTCTAGTTGGTGGTAAGTTGCGAATTCTTTACAAAAAACTTTTTTCCAAAAAACCAAAGGTGCCATATGACGCCCATACATGCCCTTAGGACATGTATGTGCGCCATATGCCCCCAAATGTCTTTTTCAGGGGTGCAGCAGGGTGTTCTTGAGACACCCCTGCACCCTTGAAAAAATTCCTAATTTGCGATTAGCAAATTGCTAATCGCAAATTGCCCCTTCATTCCTATGGGCCTCCTGGCCCATAGAAATGAATGGGTAATTTGCGATTAGCAATTTGCTAATTGCAAATTAGGAATGGGAAGGAATCGCTATTGAATAGCGATTTTGTACATACATACCGTTTTGCGAATTCCAAATAGCGATTCCTTAAAATTCGCTATTTGGAATTCGCAAAACGGAAGTATGATACATATGGCCCTAAGGAACTTAGCAGTGCTGGTGTTCTAAATATCAAAGCCCACCGTCCATAGCTTCTGGATGTGCCTCTATATATATATATATATGCTTCCACTGAAACTTGGAGGAGAGGCATAGAAGTACCTTAGACTATTCGAGGAAAGGACAACTTGTCTACTTCTAGTCCTCAAGTATTTGAAAAAGTATTTGTTTTTGAGCATTGCCATACTTTTAGCACACAGGGTGAGTACAAATACCGCCATCTCATTGCACATGCATGAAATGCAATTTGCATGCCAATTCGAGAGGGCATTGATAGATGAAAAGCTTGAACAAAGAGAACGCCAATGGAGGGCTCTTATGCTAAATCTAGGCCCCCAACACTTATTTATTTCGTTTTACAAATTAAGCACTACATGTAAGGCAGCAGCATGACAGGTTTCACCTTAGTGCTCCACTGGAACTGCAATGTGCAGGTCCATGTACTCCAACGTCCTCACCAGCCTATACATCTACCTCCCTTCTCCAATGCTATCTGTGCATGCAAACACATTCTCCTTTCAATATCTGCTTATATGCCCCAAACTCATTTCAAAGCCACAAATTCCTGCCCTTCTGAGTAAGTGGTGGTATGCCGGGGTATCCCGTGTATCCCTACCCCTCCCATGCTCTCGATCACATAGGTGCCTGGCTAAGCAGTTCCTGCCTCATGAGAGAATGCAGTGCTTAATTTGTAAAAAGGTAAGTGCCAGGGCCATTCTCAGGAGGCCACTGCAGCTTGTGCCTCTCATTGCCCCTGCCTGCGCTGCCAATATCAGCTCTAACACAACTATTAGCCATCACACTGTTACAAGTGTGACTAGTCAGACTATTCGACTCCACTCTGTCAATTAATCTTTGATGGACTAAGCATTGATTAATTTGAGGCAGTTAGAGACAGCTCTTTATTGGCAAAGCTGACATTGAGTACTCCTTATGTTGCTCCCTTTCCACTCTGATGACTATTACCTTCTGGGTTCCCCCTACGAAAACCTGTACTATTACGCTAAATGCATGCTGTTGGGTTGTACACGCTCTTGTTCTTATTATGAACAGTTCAGTCCATGGCTCAAATAGATTTTTCCAGTAGGTATGGCTTCCTCAATGCGATATACATTACTTGAAAGTCTTCCACTTTAAGGGAAGGTAGGGACTACTGAATATGGCCGGTCACTCAATGCCTTTATACCTTGCTTCAGGCATTTGTTGTGCCGTTAGCGATGAAAAAAGGGCAAGTCTTTCTACATGTATCACTTTTGTAGGGATAGAAATCGATACAGTAGCAGGCAAGTATAGGGGAAGAATTGCAGATTTATCCAATCCATTAAGTTAGTACTGTCACCTAAAAAATTAACATTACAGCATCTTCAAGTTTTGGTGGGGCAGCTAAATTTCACCTTAAGAGTCATTCGCATGGCTCACCCTTTCTCCTAGTCTGTAGTCAGGGCCATGGCATGGCTGACCCAGAAGCATCACTACACAAAGTTGTCAGCTGTGATCTGAAGATATGGTCCAAATTCCTGGTTCAGTTCAATGGTGCTGTTATGTGGCCTTATCCTCCGGTTTCCAGAAAAGTCTTGGGGTTTGCACTGGTGCTGCAGGCAGTGTCGGTTTTTGGGCTTTTCTTGGTGATCCCACTGCAGCAGATGGAATTTCCAGATCACTGGAAAAATAGTGTCCTGCCTTGCCAGATATAGTAGCAGCATTCCCTTCAAGTGAACATGCAACTCATATCAGAGGTTATCTGACATAGAGTGTCTTCCTGCTGCGGCATTGGAGGGAAGAAACAGTCCCTTTGCCTTTTCATAAATGACTGGAAATTCGAGTGCAGAGGGTGTCTTGTACTACTGCACATACTTCAGACATGGATTCTTTGCTAAGGCGTCAAAGGTGATTGGCCATACTAATAACTTTCTGGTCAAGATGGCCTTTGCTGGTTGCCAACAAGTGTGATGATATGTGACCACTGGGGCATGGCGATCTAGTCCAGAAAACTTGGTTTGGCACCTTAGTGCCGAAATGGCTACTTTGGGTGAAGGAAAGTGATGCCTAAGGCACACACCACAGAGAATGCTGAGGGGAGAGCAGATGTTCCATTTTGACTCGGTCTACTTTTCTAGTTCAGGAATCAGACACGGCCGCTGCAGGTAAGAGCGGTGGGGCCAGGTGAGGGGGGATTTCGAGAGACTACCACGAGGGAAAATTAAATAAATAATTATCAGAGGCTCTTATGGATCGACTTCTTCCTTGACACAATTTGGGGCTTTTCAGGAGCAATGTTTTCTGGTGGGGATGGCGAAAGTCCCTTGGTCGCCCTTGTGGCAAGATAGCAGGCCCTCAGCAACAGTTAATTTGTAGAGAATTGTCCTCTCCATGTTCACTTGTAGGACAGCACTAAAATTGGCAGACAGCAAGTTTCACTTTCAATCTGCAAGGATGCTAACTTTGGGCTGGGATGAAGGCTAACAAGTTTTGACAGCACTGTATGGCATGGCGCTGTAGCTCCTGGTCTCACTGCATGGGCATTGACCTTGTTAACCTGATGCTTGAAAAGGAAGGACCATGGCAGGTGCCCATCTAGGCAAAGTTCAGGGGTTGTCCCTCAGGGATGCACGTGGGTTCATCTTGGTAGTCGTGGTAGATTGAAACATATGCCTAAGCGCTGTGTAACTCAAACACTTGGACATAGTATGCAATGATCTTTATGATGACTGAAATATCATTGTGTGACGCATTAGGCTGATCTCGAATTGATATATATATATATGTGTTTTTTAAATCTTTTTATTAAGAAATACATGGCAATATGAAAATTCACAGATACAGAATGAATGTTATACATTTTCGCACTTTCTTGGCAGTTTTTTACCCCAACTGGTGTATTGACGTTGGGTGCAGCGCGCACCATTTACTTACAGCTATACACTTATTGAGGTTGTTCATCTTATAACATTTCTAGGTCATTAGTCACTGTCGGCAGTCCACACCTCTCTTGGGAGAGGTGTGGCGCCGCGGCCAGGGTGACTGACGCTGGAATCTGGGGACCACGGTTCGATCCCCGGCTCCGGCGGCAGGTTAGCCCAGCACCATGTGACTCTGGGCAATAGCTCGCTTAATCTTCCCGACGGCCCCCAGCGCCTAGAGACCCTTACGGGTGATTGTGCGCTTTACAAATGTGGACTTTACATATTTCACCCCTGTAGGTATTCCAACCTCCCCACAATTTGATCTACTTTTTTGGGCACCCCCTGCGTACATATACCGTCTTTTCCGCCGCCATGTCCATGTCATTGCACCATTCCGTGGGTGTGGGTGTGGCTGCCACACCCCAGTATTTAGCTATGTTTCGTTTTGCTAGCATCATTCCTAATGTCACCCATATTTGCGCCATGGCAGTAAGATCAGTTGCCTCTCAAATATTTAAAAGGCACCGCTTTGGTTCCGGCGGGACCGGATGCCCATTGACTTTTGTAATGGTATCTGTGACATGAAGAACCGGGTTATTTAATACCCAGCGGCGCCAGGGAAACGCCCAAAGTCTTCGGGTTCCACCTGTCTTAGAATACAGAGACACGGAAACTTCTTGGTGGCGTCAAAGATCAAATTTATTGGCTGCAGCCAGTAACAGAAGTCCAAGAAACCATCACGGTATGAGTTCTCAGGAGACTGCTCAATTTTACACAGCAAGTCGTCCCTTTTTATGCCAAAAATCACATTCCAGACAAATACCTAATATTTACAAACTGTCCAAACACATGTATTCACACCAAAGGTATCGCATGACAGTAAAACCCACTTTTCAGTTGCCCAGCCCATGATCAATCATCAGTCAAACCCAACATTCTTCTTTAGACAGGTCGAACAACCCATAATAAAAAAGGCCACAACCCAATCATAAATAGACCATAAAGAAAGAAGCAGAAACAGGTGAGAGTAAGATAAGGCATATTTGTGTGCAATAAAACTTTACGATGTCCTGTGCTCTGATCCTTAATCTTGATCAGCTAAAGGGCAGGAACTGGTTTAACAAGGTCAGCTTCAGGCAACAGGGTCAGTTCACTCAGGTCAAACAGGAGTCAGCATGAACTGGAGCTAAGGTGTACATGTCCTTAAAAAGACTAGTTCAGCCACAGTCATCGGCCTATGAGAGGGCAACCACAAAATGGCTGCCATACACAAAATGGAACCCAAGGGTTCAGAACGAAATCCCTAAATACGTAGTGAATCCATCGTTCTAACGTGATGAAAACACTCATACTTGCCGCACTAACTAGTTACGGTTCGCTAATATCAAATTCGTAACGAAACCATGACCTTTATGAAACAGGTTCAGAATACACGGAACCTCAGCCCCTCCTTTTGCCCTTACATAGGCAATAACCTAAACTCACGTCAATCTGAGTCCAGGTCTATATTCATCAAATCATCAAGATGTTGCTGGAGCATAATCCTATTACTTAGTACCTCTCTTGGGACAGGTCTCCTTGCACACGTAGTAGCACAGAGGCCACATATAGCAGGAGCGCACTGCACACAAAGACAGAACAGGAAAACAATCGATAAATCCATCCCAATGATCATCAGAATCTTCCATCCCCAGGTCGATAACAGTTCCCAAAACCATCCAATCAACGACCAATCTCCTTTATCCACATTTATAGACTCAGAGATCTTATGTAACTTAGAAATGGCCTGGTATACTGTAGGAGCATTGTCTGGTATGAAAACGCAGCAACTCGATTGGATCACTTTACATACCCCACCTCGGTCCGCAAGTATGACGTCCAAAACCATTCGATTCTGTAATGTCATAAGGCGATCCTCTTGAAGCTCAGCGGTCAGATTACTAAGGGCACCAGCAGTTTCATTTATGGTGGATTCAACCAATCTTGTCAATTGCCGTAGGATTCTACTGTTTGCCATAGGTCCCTAAAACGGTAGAAAACCCTTGAAAAAGTCTCCCACTTCTTGTCCCATAGTATCTTCCTCACTGAAGACACCCCTAACAACTCTCGTTCTACAGCAGCAGTATACGTAGGAGGCAACAAGTATGCAACATACCATGTTCCCAAAAAATTAGGGGGCAACCATGTATATGCTCTATCATGGCAGACAAAATCCGTGCCCTTAGCTGCTAAAAACGGTGTGGAAGTTTGGGACGCAAAGACATACGTCTGAGTACAAACACTCTTCCCTAACTGAGCTTTCGGATTCTTGCCTTTCCCTTGCAGACAAAAATGACCACGATGGGGTACAATCCAAATCGGAGGTGACCTTTTCCGTCTCTGCTTTTCACCCAGACTAATACTATATCCGGTTGCATTCCAACCAACATATGCTAGTAACTCATCCTTGGGAATAGTCTTATACGTTTCAATATCTCTACTCATATCTGTAATTCCCTTCACCAAGGCTTTATTACTTGAGTTATCTCTCATGGAACGCAGGGGATAGACTTCGATGGCATAAATAAACATAGTCTGATATGCCCATACGGACCCATTGTAACTGAATGGCAGAACCAGATAAGGAATACCTCTATCCATAGTATGTGGCATAAGACCACACACCCAACAATTAGTGGTGCTCACTACTAACTGGTGTTGATGGAGGAGTTGCACAAAGGAATTATTCACAAATTCCGACCTTCTAATTTGCTCGTGTTCAGGTAAAATATTAAAAGAATGTAAAGAAACAGTAGTAGGTAAAGTCGTAGGTTGGAAAATGGGTGCAGAAATCAGTTGAAGAGAAAATACAAACCAACCCACCAAAGCTAACGTCATGCTAAAAAACATCAAAAGACATGTGATCAGAAAACATTTGCTATGCATAATTTTACACAGTTTCTCCTTAAAGTTCATTTTCTCAACGGCTCTCTCAATCTCAAAAAACTCCATCCTCTAACCGATGCTGTTCACGGCGGTTGGTTTTCTTCTGCTAAGGAATGCTTCTGTCAGCCCAGGGAACTCCCTTAGACCAACCAGAACCGTCGACCTTGCGTCTTCGGCTTTCACTCTCTAGTCTTTACACCGTGACCCTACAGCTGAACCCGGATGGTCGTTCACAAAAATATACCAAAAAAGTTTCTTGGCTGAGAGAGTTCAATTCCTGAGAGAGTTCAGTTCCAAAAATCAAAAAAAAGGAATTCATTTATTTGATTAGTCCATTGTTTCGAGGTCGTAGATTATAACGCTCTTTTCCAGGCCTCGTTTGAGGCTGAAACAACAGTTCAGGTTCAGTAGTGTCTAATCTTTGAGACACAGGCACAGCTTCTTGAAGGACATCGTCATTTTCTTTCTCGGAGCCTCTCCACACCAACTCAGCGTCGCTAAACGGTGCAAACTTCGGCACCCTTTCAGTCTCTGAATCTGCAATACCTTCACGGACCCACTGGTCGTACGGCAGAGGCAACGGCGCTCTCTTACAATGTACGCCGTGGATCCAGTTTTTCTTCCTGAAAACCTTTACTGAAGTCCTCGTAGACAGCAGGACTTGGTACGGTCCATTCCAGCGGGGCTGATCATTCTTTTTTTTTTTGAAAACCTTTATTTACGCAAAATTGTACACCGCTATTTAGCCGAACATCCCAGGGGCACGGCAGCAACTGAAAGACATAGAATCACGGTATACATCGATCATACTGTCGGATAAGTGAGGTTTAATTTTACTTTTAACTCAGGATAACATCAAGAACGGAAAAAGCTCCAATATAGCGAAAAATAGGTGGGAATCAGGTGTCGGACCGTAAGTAACAGTCATATCATAGGCAAGCCAAACAATAAGTCCTACAGAATGAAGGCGACCACCAGGAAGACCTGGGTAACGTAGCAGAGACATAGGATATATATGCATACAATTGCTACAAACATCAGTCAAGCGCCAGCCCAGTTACACCAATAATGCAGCAACCGCTAGGACACAGCTTACGAAAATTCAATGAAAACTCAGAGAATAACCCAGCCGGCCGACCCCAAACCCAGAAAAAGAAGAAAGTGAAAGAAAAACCGGAAGAACAAAGAAAAAGGCCATAGAAACAAATTAGAAATAAAAAGGAAAACCCCTCCCACAACCCCCCACCCTGCACAACTGTAGATGGCTACGGCCTACCCCCCTTTATCAGCGTGCCTGTCGCCCAGTACCTAAACCCGAAATATAGAAGAAAGTTAATAAAAAGAGAAAAAGAAAGCGGAGGAGGAGAAAAATCAGTATGTAAGCACCCAATCATCCATCCCCGGAGCCCAGAACCACAAAGTCAACACCGAAGCGAGAGCAGTGGCAAGCAAAACAGATCGCGTCCCTCATAGTCACCAGGCAAATCAACACCATTAATCAATGAAGCAGACTCAGCCCTGTCCCGTGCGCTTGATCGCACCAGTTGAGTACATCCAACCAGCCACCATGATGAGGAATGTGGACGACAAGGAGATGCCAGTGGGTTGTTTTCCGACTTCCGCCATCAGCAACAGTGTTCTGTGAAGGGCGTCAAATGAAAGCTCCTCGAACCGCGCCAGTCCCCAATACCAAGCGAGAGCCGATAGTTCCGTTGTCATCGCGGGAGACTGGCCCTCTAAAGCCGCCACATCCACCGGGAAGAACTCGGCAGACCGCTCCAGTTCAGGGTGTGGCATAACGTCCTGAGCGCGCAGATAGTCGAGCAAGGCGTGTCCGGTTACGGGAGTAATGGCCTCCAATTTGCGTCTCAGATCGCGAGCATTGCAGATCATGGTGCCACGAAGGGCACCGAGGGCAATCAGAACATCCCGGACCCCTGGCGACATCACAGTAGCACAGTCCACGGCGCTCATCCCTACCATAGGCTCTACAGCAGGTTCCGCCATATTAGTCGGGGCGTCACTGACCCACACATCTAATCGGGCAGCTTCTCGCCCCCCACCAGAACAAAGGTGAATCACAGATGCGAAGGTGGCAAACTTCATAATGTGCACAGAAAAAGACACAAAGGCAGCCTCAGCGTGTCAGGGTCTCAATCACACAGCAGTGCCCTCAAGTCTCAGAACACCGACCCCTCGGTGAACAAGATGGCGCTCAAACGTACCTCGGGAGAAATGCAGGGGACGGCCGAGCCATACACAGACGAAAAGTCCCAAAGGAAATATAATCCCCCGGTTCCTCAGCGCGCTACCGGCCCGGAACCCACGATGTGGACCGGAGAGCGCAGCAAGAGGCAAACGTGCCGGGCGGATTACTCCGGGCAGCCAACTCCTCCCCGTCACAGGCAATCACCAGCAGGATAGCGGGGGCCGGCCGTCCCTCGTACGCAAAACCCCGGATCAGCAGCTACGGAGGGCCGGATAGGAGGCGTGAGCACATCTCCGGATCTACGGCCGACGAAGAGGTCGGGAGCACATCACCGAGCACCGCCACACTTCCCCTCCATAGGAATGCGGCTCGGGGACAGGATAAGATGCAGGATCGGTGCACAAAACAACAAGGTCGGCGGAGCCGAGTGCCTAGGCGGCCATCTCGGTCTCCGGCTTGGCTCCTCCCCGGGGCTGATCATTCTTAGTCCACTGAAAATTTTTCACCAGGACCCAGTCACCGGGATTGAGGATGTGACCTGGGTCCGCAGAAGCTGGCGGCAATTTATCATGAACCTGTTGATGTAAGACACGCAATTTAATCGTCAAGTCATACAAGTAGTCCACTAGCATAGGGAATTCGATGTCACTAAACTTCGTTGGCCTCGGCACTCCCCAAACGTTTGCCGGACGGCCAAAGACAATCTCATACGGACTAAGGCCTATCCGGGAATGTACTGTAGTTCTAGTCGACAAAAGTGCCAACGGTAAAGCATCAGGCCATTGAAGACCAGTGCTCGCTTGAATCTTAGCCAGCTTTAACTTTAACGTGTCAATATAGCACTCAACTAAACCAGCTGATTGGGGATGATTTGCAGCTTGGAATTTCTAGTGAATTCCCAACCCTTCACACACTCTCTTCATCACCTTCCCCACGAATTCACTTCCGTTATCACTCCATACCATCCATGGCAACCCAAACCTAGGGAAATATTCTTTGACCAGGACTTTAGCAGTGGACGAGGCAGTATTATCTTTTAGGGGGTATGCTTTTACCCATCTAGAAAAGGCGCAAACAACTACAAGGACATACTTTAAATTATTGCACCTTTCCATGTGGATGAAATCCAATTGCAAAACCTCGAACGGATACGTCGGAGGAGCAAAGTGACCAGCTGGAGTTGGGGTTCCCTTGCCAGGATTATACATTAAACACACTGTGAGAAGTTGGCCTGATATGCAGTGCTCACTATTCTAGTGATCACTATGTATCAGTCCAAACAACCCTTATTGATGATTGGTTGTAAGTCAACCTTATAGACCAGCTATCCTAGTAGCGTGGATACGAGCAGTCTAAGGCTAAGACTCTAGAGGGCGTGTTAAGCCAGCTGTTTTACCATCACATTACCCCTTGAACACCCAGTGAAAGGACACCACACAAGTGTTATGAAAATAAACAATATATTTATTAGAATCACAACAACCCTGTACTCTTTATGAGGACAGGGTGCTAAGCACACAACAAAACTCTTATGAAAATACTTAAGTTAGCACGTTATACACAAATGCCCGAGGGGCACGAAAAACCATATACTCTAAAAGTGGAATGCGAATTACTAGCAGGTAAGTAACAGTACTAATAGGCTTTGGAATCGCTAGGACTTGACTAGGGAATCGTTAGATTACTTCTAGGAGACCTAGGGGACTCGGGTGCAGAGTGTGCACTCTCACGCGGGAATGCGGGACAAAGTCTATGGAGGCTAGTAAAGGCAGAGTTAGTGTTCACGGGCGAACCCGACCTGGTAGGGAGAAAACGACAGTGGATCCTGACCCTTGGATAGTGAGGCTATGCTGGGACACCGAAGTGCCGAAGTTACCTAGCCCAGGGGCTGCAGCTGCATAGGTCTGAAAAGACGTCGGGAATCCTCGTGCCGGACCAGGAGCCTGGAAGAAGGAAGTTGCTGGCAGGCGACCAGTGAAGGAAAGTTCGATGGATCCAAGCCTGGATCAAGGAAGAAGGAAACCTGAAAGCAGAGGGGACCAAGTTCTTGAATCACTAGCCAGTGATTAAGTGGGCACCAGGATGGCACCGGGCGAAGTCACCGCAGTCAGGTGAGTGGGCGCTGCTGGGCTCTGCAGTCTCTCGGACCAGGAGGCGTTGTCGGCGACCAGGATGGAGGTGCGAGCTGTCCCACGAAGGTTCTTGCTGTCGACGTCGCTGGACCCAGGATTGGGCAACAAGTCTTGGCAAACGCAAGGCCCACGCGGTGGACCTAAAATGGCGTCTCAGCCGGACCAGGAGGGTCCAGGGTACTTCTCCGATGGAGGGAAGCAAGGGCCAGTCTGGAGCAACCAGACCAGCAGCAGTGTTGTCGTCGGGCGTCGTTCGGAAGGCCACAAGCCAGCGGGCTAGTAGCCAAACAACGCGGTGAGCAGCTGAAAGCAGAAGGGCCCCACGCCGATCGTGGAGATGCTGGGGGGCTGCTCTTCGGTGCTGGGGCTGCTCAGGGTGGGGGCTTCTCGGACCCCAAAGCACTCACCAGGAAATTACTCGGTGGGCTTGCTGTGCAGAAGTCGTGCAGTCTTGGCGATGGCCGGTCCCTCGAGGTCTCGTCGCACCCACGGTTCTCAGCTGTGCTGTAGAGGTGGGTAGAGGTCAGAGGTGCCAGGGAAGCCGGGTCTCGTCGAGCTGGGCAGTCGGATTCCGGAGGAAGGACGTGCAGCAGACCGCAGTGTTCTTGGATGGTGCCTGCGGATGCAGGGTGACTACTCCTTAGCCACAAGGGAGAATCTTGAGGAAGAAATCGTGAAGTCCTTTCGTGGAAAGTGGTATCTTGATTCCAAAGATGATCTGATTTGGAAGGGGGCCAGTCTCTACCTTTATCTTGGAAAAGGGGGCTGGCACGCGACTAAGTCCTGCCCTAGGGGTGGGACCAGGAGGGGGATGGTTACACCCACTTCCTTGGCGGGCTTTTCCCCAGCACAGGGTCTGGAGTGTCCCTGGAACTGGTTTAAGCCAGCCTATGCACAGTGAGCACCGGGGTGCCACGTGCAGTCACCTTCCTCTGAAGCCCTGCCTACCTACAATACACAAAACCCTGTCTGGGACGGTGCTGGCACCGCCCCTGGCAGGAAACCCTTTGTCCTTATCTCCTGCTCTGGGAGGACTCCCAGCAGCAGGAGGGCAGACTTGTGTCTCGGTGGCAGCATCCATTTTGTGGATGCTAAGGCTCTGTCTGACTTTTAACCGGGTTATAGGTTACATGCATGTCGTGTCCCTCTAGAAGGGTGGAATGCTAACCCCGTCACCAGAATTGGCGAGGGGTTAGTATTCCAATTCGTATGACACCTTACTCGACATGTTTTGATAAAGCGATACCAGAGTTGGCATTTAACCGCGAGGATTATAATGCACTTAAGAGTATATGGTATGCGATATCATGGAAACGGCTAAGGGATAGATCCCGAAAGCCGCAGACAGGCTCAGCTCATGCCAGAGCACCATCTCACATGATTCCAAGCACTCTGCCTTCAGGATTGTTAAGGCCTGCCATAGGAGTGACTGATAGGAGATCTGTGTGTCCATTTTAGGGTTAGATATAGATATACTATATCTAAAGCAAAGGGTGAGTACACCACCTTGCCCCAGCTGTCGTGCAGCCAGTTGTGTCAGTTTTCGTTAGTCAATCCAGGGGTGGCATAATACATGCTTCAGCCCCTGGGAGACTGCTGGGTGCACCTCAGCCCTGGGTACAGGGACTTGGAGAGGGCCCAGTGCCAATTCAGTACCTGAGTACAATTTGGATAGAGAGAACAGCTAGGCTGTGGGTCTGATTAGCAGGCCCACAGCCAGGGAAAGTCGTAAACCAGTGCAGCAAAAAGCAAAAATCTGGGTGATCATAGGATTGCAGACCCTACTCTCCTACACACACCATGCAATTATTGACCACATTCTCCGCACACTTGTGAATTCCAGCATTCTGCCATACTGGAGCCAACAACTTACAAATCCCTTTCACACGGATGTGAGACAAACCATGTGCCATAGTAACCACTGCAGGCTTGTCTTGCTAAAACGAAGTATCAAACGGACTTGTCTCACTGTTAGACGCGAACCGCCATAGTCAGGAATTGGCCACCGCTGTTCAAGAAAACACCGATCGTGTGGGATATAGACCACTTTGCCATTTGAATACAAACAGGCTGCAAACTGAATGGATAATCAGTAGTGCCGTCCAACAAAGGGAGTGGGGTGCCTCCTGCCTGCCAAGACTGGCAGCCACTGCGTCCAAACGTAATTCCACAGCTATGAACTGATTCCGTCAGTTCTCAGAAACAGTTCCCAAAGATTAATTCAGCCCTGAGGAGAGTTTGGCAATCTATACAGCCACAACTCGAAACGCGTCGGCTAGGTGTGATTGAATCCTTCGTGTATTTTTATGAACGCTCAGAGCACTTGAACTAGCTTCTCTCTGGGTGTGCAAACTGTCACAAAGTTGCTTGAATTCATCTACAGTTCAAGTTGGAGAATAAGTACATGGACTGTTTAAAACTTTGTTGATATTGAGTACATGTGTATAGAAATTGTTTTTGACAAACTTACTGTTATGTAATATGTTCCACGAACGTACTGGTTTTCACTGTATATGTAAAAAGTATTGTAAATAGGTGTCTTGAGTCATGTATAGCACAATATAATTTTTTATTGTTCATAATTTTTTTATTAATGTGATATGTTTGTGCAGTTGATAATGTGTTCACTTTTTGGACAAAAAGTATCTCTTTCTAAAAAATAAAGACTAAAGGGGCAAAAGTTATTGCCAAGGTAAACATAGTAATTTTTGTTTATCTTTTCTTTGTGATCATAAATTTGATCTAAACGGTTGGAGGTGTGGGTAAAACTCTTTTTCTCTTGATATTTAGGCCCTACCCCCCCCCTGTCCCCCTGGGCCAAACCCCCCCTTTCCTTTCAAATAGTAACCACTGCAAGCACGTACGCATCTGGCAACATCCATCTTTGGTGTTCTGACAATTCAACCCAACAACCAGTCGAATCCAATCTACCCGTATTTTCTCTCCAAACATTCTTCTCACTTTCAGTAGCTTCAGCCTATATCGATTTCACACTCTCAATCGTATCTTCGCACATTCCAACATCACCAATCCATCTTGCAGGGCCTGCCACATACATTCGACTCATCAGATTTCTTGCTGTGTCTTTCGCAACTTCATCTGCAAATGCATTACCACGGCCAACATCATCCGCAACCTTCCGATGAGCGCTACACTTCACAATCGCAACTTGCTTCGGCAAAGTAAGTGACTCGAGAAGCTCATTCACCAACTGTCCATGCTGAATCTTAGTCCCATGGGATGTGAGGAATCCCCTTTCTTTCCACAAACGTCCAAAACTATGGGCAACACCAAACGCATACTGACTATCGGTATACACATTCACTCTCTTTCCTTCAGACAAAACACACGCTCTCGTTAATGCAATCAATTCCGCTGCTTGTGCTGAATTATAGCTCACTCGTGCAGTTTCAACAACTGTACTTAATGTCGTCACGGCATATCCTGCAGTCGTGTCACCATTCGGAAGCTTGTAGCATGAACCATCAACCCATAGCGTACCATCAGGATCCAAAAGAGGAGTGTCTTTCAAGTCGACTCTCCCCTTCGTTTCCTCTTCCGTCCTCAAAAAACAATCATGCTGTTCCTGACCATCTGTATCCACAGAAATCGGCAACAATGTCGCTGGATTCAGTACATTGCACCGCTTGATGTGCACATGACTAGCCAAAAGCGTCAACTCATAACCCGACGACCTCGCACTAGTAAGGTGCTGAGTTTTGGTTCGATTTAATAAAGTATCCACTGCATGTGGAACCATCACAACCAACGTATTATCCATCACCAATCCAGCAGACTGTCGGATAGAAACAGCCGCTGCCGCTGTAGCTCTCAAGCAACTCGGCAACGCTCTAGCTACCGGATCTAAAGTTGACGAGAAATACGCACATGGACGCTGCTTATCACCGAATTGTTGAGTCAAAACTGACAATGCACAACCCTCTCTCTCGTGGACACAGAGTGTAAAAGGCTTACTGTAGTCGGGAGTACCCAACACAGGAGCAGAACACAATGCATCACGCAACTCAGAAAAACTTTTCTGACAATCGTCAGACCACGGAAGAGGATTTGGTGTATCTTTACAAGTCAAAGCCAACAGAGGTTTCGCCAATAGAGAGAAATTTGGAATCCACTGTCTACAATACGACGTGATACCCAAGAAAGCACGCACTTCTCTCTGTGTGCTTGGCACAGTCATGTGTGCAATCGCTTGAATTCGTTCTGGGATCAACCTTCTTCCCTCCTTTGACAAGAGATGACCTAAGTAGGTCACTTCTTGGCGACAATACTGCAACTTAGAAGGTGACACTTTATGATGCAAGTCCGACAGATGTCCCAACAAAGAAAGAGTAGCTTCTTTACAAGTTTTCTCATCATCAGCGGCCACTAACAGATCATCCACATACTGAATAAGAGCAGCACCAGCAGGCAACACAAGAGTATCAAGTTGAGTTTTCATAGCCTGACTATAGATAGAAGGCCTTTCACAATAGCCTTGGGGAGCTCTCTTAAACCGGAAGCTTCGGCCTCCTAAAGAGAAGCCAAAAATATCTCTACTCTCCTCAGCAATTGGAATACTGAAGAAAGCATTTTTCAAGTCTATGACTGAAAACCAGGCAGCTGAAGCAGGAATCAAAGTCAACAAAGCAGTAATATCCGGAACAACTGGAAACTGTGGCACGACAATCTTGTTTACCTCTCTAAGATCGATCACAAACCTATAAACAGGTGGCTGAGAAGAGTCAGTGCGTTTCAAGACAAGCAAATCAGGACTGTTACACACATTACCTCTCGTTTCTTCAATCACACCTTTCTCAATCAGATCATAAATCATTGCTAAAAGCGCTCTTTCACCATCGCTAGAAATCCGATACTGGGGGATGCGTGGCAATTTAACATTCGCTTTAAGCGTTACTACATACGGTGGAATCTGCAAAAGACCAACATCATTGGGACCTGTAGCCCAAAGCGTTTCAGGAAGCGAACTCAATTCCAGTGGCAAACAATCTTTAGACAAATACATTGGAGAGATCACTTTCTTACCAAGAGTAAGTTGTACTCCCGAAGGAGAACAATACAATGTCGCATACAATCTTTTCAGCAAGTCCAAACCCAACAGATTCTCACTACAACCAGTCGTTAGGATAAGTGGAGCTTCTGTAGTAGGGGATCTCTGTGTATAGTCATAATCTAGTGAATAGTCCCGCCCATGTGCGTGGACCCCGGAGCAATCAAAAATTATCTCTTACAGTGTCAAAAAATGCAGAAATGCATAGACACTTAAGAGAGAATTTAAAGACAGATAATGCAGCCCAAAAGGCTACACTGTCCAGTACTTCAACTAGAAATTCCACCATAAAATCCACAAAACAGCAAAAGCCTGTACAGATTTCCATTGCTTTAACAGCAAACTCCCTCAGGAATGATAGAGAGAAGAACCTGGACAGACAAGCCCCATAGGCTGCCATTATGTGGCTCAACACAGGATACTGTGCCTTTAAGAGAATCTTCCAGAACCTTCTCCCAGTATCCCAGAATGCATAGCAGGTCCAACTTACTTTCAGTTCTTTTTTCCGGCTCCTGCAAGCAGGACCCTGGAGCATTGAGCTCTCCCTTTTCTAGGGTTTTGTTGGTGTTTTTTCACTAAATTCGATTTTGTGTGCTTTTAAAGTACTCTGGTGACTTTCTTCTTGGTTTTCTGCACCCTTTTGTTGTCCATAATGCCTGCATTATTTGACAAATGCCCGGAGTGCTCCAGGAAGAAGGCCAAGTCAGATGCCCATGAGGTGTGTATCCTCTGCCTTCCCTCTTCCCACATCCCAGAGGAGTGTGAGATCTGTAAAGGTTTCTCTGGCAGGACCCTGAAGGACAGGAGGAAGATCAGACTTCAGGGCCTTGAAGAAAGAAGACTGAAGGCTCAAGGTGGGTCTGGAGGGGCTTCTATTGCCCATGCTGAGGCCTCTGGGGGACTCCCCAGGGGCAGGAAGTCCAGCAAACGTCCACTGTCTCTGTCTGGGTCGGTTGCACTGACCACGACGTCGAGAGGAAGGTCCACGGCCAGTTCCCGGTCTCCCCAGGGCTCTGGGTCGAGAAAACGTCGCCTGTCGACGTCGAGGGACTTACACAGGCCGCCGTCGAACCCAGTGTCGATTTCTTCGTCGTCGCCGTCGGCGTCGAGTGGACGGCGTCGAAGGACCCGGCGTCGGCGCTCGCCGTCGAGGCGACACCGCCGTTCGCCGTCGAGGGCGAGGACATCGTCGTCGTCGAGGGGATCCTCGTCGTCGAGGCCGCCGTCGAAGCGGACAAGGTCGCCGTCGAGGCAGAAGAGGTCTCCGGCGCAGAAGAAGTCGACGTCGAGGCGTTCGAGGTCGACGTCGAGGCGATCGAAGAGGTCGCCGTCGAGGCGGTCGAGGTCGCCGTCGAGGCGTAAGCGCTCGCCGTCGAGGTATAGAGGATCGTCCATCTGGTCAGGATCGACGTCGAGGCATAGAAGCCGGTCGACGCCGAGGCGTGTGAAACGGTCGACGCCGAAGGGCGGCTCGACGTCGAGGGGACCACGTTCGACGTCTGGACACCGGTCTTCGACATCGGGGGGTCGTAAGGACAGGCCGAGGACTGTGGGGGGCTCCCCTCAGTCAGGAAAGGATGGTGGGTCGCCGGGTACGGTGTACTCAGAGGTGTATACCCCGAGGAAGACTATTACACCTCCTCCTCCTCCTCCTGTGCCTAGAGGTCCTCTTCCGAGGGCTCCTACCCCTCCTCCATTGCCTCCCCTACCTGCTCTTCTGTCAGGACCACAGGCCCCTGTGCCTGGTGCTCCTCCTCCGGTTCCACCGAGATCGGTGTCGATGCCCAGACTTCCGACACCTCCGAAGAAGACTCCTAAGTCGAAGGTTCCTCCTAAGCCCAAGACGTCCGTCCCGGGGAAGCCGGCGGAGCGTCCCAGACCCAGGAGATCGAGGTCGCGCTCAGGGAGGAGAGACAGATCTAGGAGTAGACACGGATCCTCCTCTAAATCCAGACATCGCCATAGGAGGCATAAGTCCAGGTCCCGTTCGACCTCTAGGACCCGTTCATATTCGCCTACATTGTCGGATTCACGGGAGACGAGGGTGTCTCCGATAGATGACATTGGCACGTTCCAGGAGGTTCTCCTGAGGGGGGCGGCGAAGTTGGGGATCAAGGTGACGGCCCCTATGCCGACGACTTCTGTGATCTTCGAGACTTTGCAAAAGAGGCACCTGTCTCGCCCCCTACTGCCTTTGGTGCCAGGGCTGGTTGAGCCTGCTGAACAGCTCTTCCTTACGCCGGCGGTGGTGAAAGCCGCTCCCTCCAGGCTTGTCAAGAAGTACAGGGCGCCAGATTCGGACCCGGCCTTCTTACGGATGGACCCAGTGCCTGATTCGGTGATTGTGACGGCGGCTCGGAAGCTACATGCTACCTCCCCGTCCTCCACTGTGCCTCCGGATAAGGAGAGTCGCTGGATTGACTCAGCTGGAAGGAAGGCGTGTGGGACGTCTTCCACGACGATGAATTCCTCCAGCGACTCGGCGTTGCTGGGGCGGTACGACCGTGCGCTGTGGGATTCCATGGAACAGTTTGCGGACCTGGTCCCGCGGTACAGCAGAGAGGACTTCATGGAGATCGTCCAGGAAGGGATGCTGGTTTCGAACCAAGCCATCAGCGCTGCGGCGGATATCTCCCTGTTGGCCGCACATGGTTACTGCCACGGTATCAATCAGAGACGCCATGCTTGGCTCCGGCTGACGTCGCTCAAGCCTGAAGCGCAACAGCGAGTGGCAAATCTGTCGTTTTCCGGCGACACCCTCTTCGGGAAACATGCAGATGACGAAATGGCCAGGATGAAGGCCGAGGCTGAAACCCTGACGGCAGTGGGCTTGGAGAAGCCCAAAGACAAGAAACCCTACCGCCAGTTCCAACGACGGTTCGGGTCGCAGGGTAGAGGAAGGGGACAGTCTTCTGGGCAACAGCAGCAGCAGCAACAACAGCAGCAGTACAGAAGACCCTTCCAGAAGCGTCAGAGGGGTGGATGTGGCCAGCAGTCCTCTACCGCGAACAAGGGCCCGGCTGGGTCTCGACCCTGAGCGGTTACTTCCCCTTCGTCCGTTACCCGCTCCGGTGGGGGGAAGCGTTCAATTTTTTCTGGCAGAGTGGAGAAAAATTACTCAGGACAAGTGGGTGCTGAATATTGTTTGCAATGAATACAGTCTTCGGTTCATCAGCCCTCCTCCATCGATTCCTCCGGTCAGCTCACAGTATCAACTGCGCGAGCTCCAGGCGGAGGCCGACATCCTTTTAAGGAAAAGGGCAATAGAAGATGTACCTCTGTCTCAAAGAGGAAGAGGTCTGTACTCCTGGTTCTTTCTGGTCCGCAAGAAGGACAAGAACAAGTTCAGACCCATTCTGGACTTGCGACAGGCAAACAAATGGATTCGCAGAGAAAAATTTTGCATGCTGTCGTTGCATCAGATTTATCCTCAGCTGCAGCTGGGAGACTGGCTTTGCGCCATAGACCTCCAGGATGCGTACTTCCATGTGCCCATTGCACACAAACACAGGAAGTTCCTGCGATTTCAAGTCGGCACCAATCACTATCAGTACACGGTGCTTCCGTTCGGGCTGAAGTCTGCGCCCCGGACGTTCTCGAAGTGCATGGCAGTGGTAGCGGCACACCTGAGAAAGAACGAGGTGTTTGTCTACCCATACCTGGACGATTGGTTGATCAAGGCCTCCTCCTTCTCGGAAGCTCAAGCACACTTCCAGAAGACGTGCGTTCTCCTGAACAAGCTGGGGTTGCACATCAACATGTCCAAGTCTGTCCCGACTCCGGTCCAGTGCATCCAGTACTTGGGGGCCTCCATCGATACGCTGTCGGCAAGCGTGTCTCCTTCGGAGGAGCGACGTTTATCACTCCTTCGGAAGGCTCAGGCTCTCTTGTCCACTCCTTCCACGACAGTGAGGACAGTGTCTTCTCTGCTGGGATCGATGGCCTCTTGCATCTTCCTGACACCACATGCGCGGCTGCACATGAGACCGCTGCAGGAGTGCTTGGAAGATCAGTGGGACCAGAAGAGAGGCTCTTGGGACGACAAGATACGACTGTCTCTACATGCTCTTCAGTCTCTGAAGTGGTGGTGTTCAGCGGAGAATCTCCTCAGAGGGGTTCCCTTCCACAAGGACATTCCCACACAGACTATCGTGACGGATGCTTCTCTCCTGGGATGGGGAGCGCACTCCGGAGACCTGCAGATTCAAGGGACATGGTCCCCGTCGGAGTCCACGTACCACATCAATTTCCTGGAACTCAGGGCTGTTCACTTGGCGCTGAAGGCCTTTCAACCGTCCTTCCGGACCAACTCTCTGCTTGTACAGACGGACAATACGACCACGATGTATTACCTCAACAAGCAGTGGGGCTCGAGATCGCGCACTCTGTCTCTGGAGGCGCAGGCGATCTGGCACTGGCTTCTGGCCCGAGGACTGACCATAACGGCCACTCATCTGCCAGGTGTGCAGAATGTTCAGGCAGACGAGCTGAGCAGACTGATTCAGGAAAACCACGAATGGGTCATAAACGACGAAGTACTAGGAGAAGTCTTCGCAAGGTGGGGAACTCCAGACGTAGATCTGTTCGCCACCGCCGAAAACAGCAAATGCCGAGACTTCGCCTCCAGGTACTACCAGCCGGGGACGCTGGGGAACGCGTTATGGATCAACTGGTCGAACAGCTTTCTGTACGCTTTTCCACCCATTCCCCTGATTCCAGCGGTTCTCATCAAGCTCTCCCAATCCAGGGCGAAGATGATTCTGATTGCCCCGGAATGGCCCAGACAGTGGTGGTTAACGGACCTGCTTCACCGGTCTCTCCTTCCTCACATGAAGCTGCCATGCAGGCCGGACCTTCTCACGAAGTTCGGAGGCGGATGGTGCACCCCAACCTCTCGTCTTTGAGTTTGGCGGCATGGCTCCTGAAATAGTGCAATATGGCCATTTGAATCTCCCAGAGGATTGTATGGACATACTGAAGGAGGCTAAGCGACCTTCCACTAGGACTTCTTATGCTTACAAGTGGAAGAGGTTTTGCATCTGGTGCAAGTCTAAGAACTATGACCCTACGACATGCAAGGAAGATGTCATCCTTCCATATCTGCTACATCTGGCGCAGTCTGGCCTTAATGTCCATTCCATTAAGGTTCATCTGGCTGCTTTGACTGCCTACAGGAAATGCCCTTCACAGACTTCCTTCTTCCAGATCCCTGTGATCAAGGATTTTCTAGAAGGCTTGAAGAAAGTGTTCCCTCCTGTCAGGCTTCCTTCGCCTTCATGGGACTTGAATGTGGTGCTGTCCAGGTTGATGAAGGAGCCTTTTGAACCTATTCATAAGGCTTCGTTGCAGCACCTGTCCTGGAAGGCGGCGTTCCTCGTGGCCATTACATCGGCCCGCAGGGTGAGTGAAATTCAGGCGTTGTGTTGCCAAGAACCTTATACTGTATTTCATGCTGCTAAGGTTGTTATGCGTACTCACCCTAAGTTTCTTCCCAAGGTTGTTTCTGATTTTCATATCAACCAGGCTATATCTTTACCTACGTTCTTTCAGAATCCTTCATCTCCAGCGGAAAGGTCTTTGCATTCCCTGGATGTTAGGAGGGTGCTGAAATTTTATCTGGATAAAACCAGTGATATTCGTAGGTCAGACCAATTGTTCATCAATTATGGATCAGTCAGGACGGCTCTTGCGACCTCTAAGCAGTCTATCTCTAGGTGGATTGTGTCCTGCATACAGCTGTGTTACCAAAAAGCTAATAAGACCTTAGGAGGTAAGCCTAAGGCTCATTCCACCAGGGGCAAGGCTGCCACGACAGCATTGCTCCGTAATGTTCCGATTGCAGAAATCTGCAAGGTGGCCACTTGGAAGTCGGTTCATACCTTTGCTAAGCATTACTGCCTGGACACTGATGCTAGGGCAGATGCTCAGGTTGGACAGGCTTCGCTGCGAAATCTGTTCGCACAATAGTGGTGTTGATTCTCTTTTCTCCACCGCCGCTTTGGTGTGGGGATGGGCTTGCCATTCTATTCACTAGATTATGACTATACACAGAGATCCCCTACTACAGAAGGAGTAGTTTCTGTCCTGTAACTCCAGTTCTGTAGTAGGGGTATCTCTGTTATAGTCATAAGCGCCCTCCCTCCTCCCCGGTGGAAAGAGACATACTCCTTTAAGGAATGCTACAGGTCTGGCGTGTTACGCCTTCAAAAAGAACTGAAAGTAAGTTGGACCTGCTATGCATTCTGGGATACTGGGAGAAGGTTCTGGAAGATTCTCTTAAAGGCACAGTATCCTGTTTTGAGCCACATAATGGCAGCCTAAGGGGCTTGTCTGTCCAGGTTCTTCTCTCTATCATTCCTGAGGGAGTTTGCTGTTAAAGCAATGGAAATCTGTACATGCTTTTGCTGTTTTGTGGATTTTATGGTGGAATTTCTAGTTGAAGTACTGGACAGTGTAGCCTTTTGGGCTGCATTATCTGTCTTTAAATTCTCTGTTAAGTGTCTATGCATGTCTGCATTTTTTGACACTGTAAGAGATTATTTTTGATTGCTCCGGGGTCCACGCACATGGGCGGGACTATTCACTAGATTATGACTATAACAGAGATACCCCTACTACAGAACTGGAGTTACAGGACAGAAACTACTCCTTCCAATTCACAAGGGCCAATAAAAAGGGACAAAGGACTAGAAACCGGATTACGAACTGGGGCGCCTGAAAATCCTACGGAAACATTGGTCAAGCCAGACAAAGGTGCGCCAGGGAGTTTAGAATGCATAATAGAACTCTTTGTCGCACCAGTATCCAAAAGAAAAGGTTCTACTACACCTGATGTAATCACTTCAACATACGGTCCACTCTGATCTACTGGAACTATTCCCTTACTTTGTCCATGGCTGTCCTAGTTATCATTATAACCAACACTCTCACCTTCAACATAGTAATCCTCAACATAGTACTGGGCAGACTGACCACTCGGAACATTTGGTCTGTCAAAATAATTCGCAGAACTCTGTAGGGAAGAGGAACGCTCATTCTGGGGGATCACACCACGACCTCTTCCTCTAGGCGCTTGCTGAAAACCACCACGTCCTCTCTGACCTAGTGCACCATTCGCACGCTGTAACAAAGTCGGACAATTATTCTTGAAATGACCTTCCTCTCTACAGTAAGCACACTGATTAGGGCCTGGAAAGAATCGCTGAACATAAGGCTCAGGCTTCTGTAACAATCTCTGAAATGGCGAAGGTTGCTGAAACTGAGGCTGATTCTGACGAGGCGGATAAGCTTGCTGCAAAAGAATTTTCGTCTTTAAATCTTTCGTTTTCTTCTCTACTTTATCCTTCTCATCTTTATCCCTATTCTCGTAATATTGAGCAGTAGCCAATATCTGGGCCGACGAAGAAACGGCCCATGAACTCTCAGAGTCCTTCAACTTATTAGAAAGTTCGGGAAGCAAATTAAAGACAAATTTATCCACAAACAACCTTTGACCACCTTCCGTACTCATATCCTGGCCACTGTGATCGATAAACGTCTCTTCAAACCTAGTGAAGAAGTCAGACACACTCCCATCTTTCTTCTGCTTGCATGCTGCTAACTTATCCCAATTCACTCGTAAAGCAGGCATCATCGTCTTCATCAAAGTAATAATTCTACCAGGTAATTCTGCAACTAAAGGTCCAAGTTTAGCACCTCCTACTTGTCAACCATCTGCAGCAACAATATTCGCCCAAGTATCTCCTAATTCTGCCGCATGATTCTCATGACGAATCTTCGCCCACAAAGGTTGCGGAACTACATACCCATCAACATGTCAACGTCAGCTAAATTCATTATACACACATCTACTGTCTGAGACAACTCTTTGTAGTAACCAGCAGGATTCTTACGAGGATCAGGTAAGGTCTGCTTAAGAGCCAAGACCTCTGCTCTCTTCCATGGCACATGTACCCATACTCGCTGAAAATGAGCCGGTGCGGCAACAATACCCTGATTTACATTAGCCTGGACAGCTTCCTTCCATACAGGAGGTACTTCTCTCATGGGATACTGTCTCGCTTTTCTTCTAACAGAGGAATCAGGTTCGTACAATGTCTGAGGCGGAAGGCTAGATCTAAAAGCTAGTATAGTCTCTACGGCATCTGTAGTATCAGATTCCACTATCATCCCTTTAGCAAAATTCGACTGAACATCAAGTAGTTCCTGCGGGATCAAACCCAAATCATTATCTTCCCATTCCTGATGCAGAAACATACACATTACATTAAAAACATACCTTTGCTTAGGCGGTTCCCACTGAAAGAAAACATCCATAACCGCTGGCAAACTATACCTTGAGGCCTTTATAATCCATTTACGAGCCAACAAATCCAACACAGCCTGTTCCTCAGAACCAGGAAGCTGACTACGACTCTGTTTACGTTCCGAAACAGGGGTCATATTCAGTGACCCAAACAATGGAGACAATAAACTAGAAACAGTTTCTGTCATTCGTTTTCGAACAGAAGTAGAAGAAGCAGTCATAAGAACAGGAGAATAAGTGTTTTGAGGCAAAGAAGGCGTAGGAATAAGAACAGTAGGAGTCTCAGATGCAGAAGCGGAAGGCAAAGGAGTTTGAGGCAAAGCTGGTAGCAAAGCTGGCGACCCTAGAGCGGGTTGCGCAGGAGGAGGTAAAACCACCTGTGGAGTACCAGGTGGCTGAGCAACAGCAGGAGGTTGAACAACAAAGGGTTGAACAACCGGTGGTAATGGAGGCGCAGTAGCACCCTGCACATAAGGAGGTGGTAATCTCATTAAATGAGACATCAAAGGATCTTTCTCAAGATCTTCAATTGCTTTCGGAGGAGAAGACGGCAAGGCCGGATAACATTTATCTATGGCCATGCAACGTTGCCTATCTGACACATCAATTGCTTTATCTTCTTCGTTTTCTTTAAACTGCCTCGCAGCTTGCATTATTTTCTCTTTTATCTCTTTTAGCGTGTTTAATTTCTCGTTGTCTGGCTTCTTTACACCAAAGGCGAAAGGAGTCAAACATTGCCGGCCGGGCTTTCTTCCTAAATAATTTAGTTTCTAAATTGTCTAAAATCTCTGTATTAAAGCTACCATGTTGGGTCCATTGTAAGACACCATCTTTTGTAGTGTAGTGGACCCATACTTCATTGAACGTAATGGGGCCCACGCCGTGTTTAGAATAGAGCTCATAAGTCGAAGTTCCAACCGGAGGTATCGGACACGAATCCTCCAATCGGGAATCCCTGTTGCAACCATAACCAAACCAAGTACCAAATTTGCTACGATTAGGCATCTTCGCTCACTAATCGAGCTTCAAACTTCAAGGGATTATCTCTACCGATACACTCGTAAATATACAAGACCCTCGGCTTTGGAAATTGCAATTTTCAAATCAAAACTAAGGACCAAACAAACTAAGAACCAAAGGACCAAAAACTAAGGACTGGGAGCGACCCACTTATACTTAACTGAGGTATCAGTCACGCCACCAGAAGACCCATCTATCGTCTCGCCGTACAAAGCATCACAAATGGGTCCAAGACAGGGTGACAGTCAGGGCAGCAGTCCTTCGTAGCCGTCAGGAAAGCGGGAAGCCTCGCAGCAAAGACCTTCAGTCCACGTTCGACACGCCGGGGTCGATGAAGTGGTGGCCGTCCTCCAGAATTTCCTCACGAAGCTCCTCACGATCTTCAGGCTTGGACCGGTACCGCTGAAGTCGCCCTACGTTGGGCGCCAACTGAAGAACCGGGTTATTTAATACCCAGCGGCGCCAGGGGCACGCCCAAAGTCTTCGGGTTCCACCTGTCTTAGAATACAGACACACGGAAACTTCTTGGTGGTGTCAAAGATCAAATTTATTGGCTGCAGCCAGTAACAGAAGTCCTAGAAATCATCACGGTATGAGTTCTCAGGAGACTGCTCAATTTTACACAGCAAGTCGTCCCTTTTTATGCCAAAAATCACATTCCAGACAAATACCTAATATTTACAAACTGTCCAATCACATGTATTCACACCAAAGGTATCGCATGACAGTAAAACCCACTTTTCAGTTGCCCAGCCCATGATCAATCATCGGTCAAACCCAACATTCTTCTTTAGACAGGTCGAACGAACCCATAATAAAAAAGGCCACAACCCAATCATAAATAGACCATAAAGAAAGGAGCAGAAACAGGTGAGAGTAGGATAAGGCATATTTGTGTGCAATAAAACTTTACGATGTCCTGTGCTCTGATCCTTAATCTTGATCAGCTAAAGGGCAGGAACTGGTTTAACAAGGTCAGCTTCAGGCAACAGGGTCAGTACACTCAGGTCAAACAGGAGTCAGCATGAACTGGAGCTAAGGTGTACATGTCCTTAAAAAGACTAGTTCAGCCACAGTCATCGGCCTATGTGAGGGCAACCACAAAATGGCTGCCATACACGAGTCATAAGCTTTTATTCGATTTGATAGATACAAATCATATAAGCAACAACTAAAAAACAATACATTACATGTATAATAACAGTTCTAAAAATGACTTTATAATATACACATGAATAACACTTACGGGAACCTATGTTGGTATACACCGGACAGCAGTAAATAACAAAGTATGTAACATGGCTAAAAATTTATATTAAAAAGGGTCATAAAAAAGTACAGACAGGAAAAAATACACAAAATGGAACCCAAGGGTTCAGAACGAAATCCCTAAATACGTAGTAAATCCATCGGTCTAACGTGATGAAAACTCTCATACTTGCCGCACTAACTATGACCTTTATGAAACGGGTTCAGAATTCACGGAACCTCAGACAGACTTCCAATAGCGCATTATGGTGGGCCAGGCCCAGAGCGTATGGAAGAAGGAACCTGGCGCCCCACACCGTCTTAGACAAAGTTGGTTATCCACTCTGCCCATCTTATATAAGGCGGTTCTCGTGTAATAAATTCTGTGGAGGATTTTGAGCTGGACAAGGCGCAGCCTGGAAGTAATTTCTACCTCCCTGGGTGACGCCAATGCTTCTTGCCAATCAGTGTCACCTAGGTCGCCCACCTCCTCCCCCCACTTGTCCCGTAGCTTTTGCATGGGGTCCGCCATGTTATTTACAATCGTTCGATATGTCAGCGAGATCGCCTTAGTGTGTAGGTGATCTTTGAGCAACCTGTCCTCTAGTGGCGATGCCTCGGTGGTGTAGTGTAAGGGGGAATCGTTGCCTCTAGGGCATGTTTGATCTGGTGATAACGGAATTGTTCTGTGGGTGCCATCTCATATTACTCCTGGAGCCGTGCAAATGGAACCATCTTTCCTCGCGCCCAGAGATCTCCCACCTTCGAGATTCCAATATCATCCCATCGCTTGAACCTTTGCTCTTTCCCAACCGACTCAATTTGTCAGTAACCCAAAGGGGCATAGCCAGTGTGATCTTATTATGCCATCCCAGCTTTTTACGCGCTAATTTCCATATCTGAAGTGTGTGTAACGTTGGGCCTAGTCGGGCCCGGGTCTTGTTGTAAAGTGCTCGAAATAATCCCTCTTCACCAAGCTCAATTCTGTCAAGACCGTAGGCCGGGTCTGTATGGGAAACATGAATCCATTGGTTAGTTAGTTAGTCGGGAAGCCCAGTAGTATATCTGTATATTGGGGAGTACAATGCCTCCATTGTACAATGTCCAGAACAGCTTCGTCATAGCTATTCAGGCTGGTTTATTACCCCAAAGTAGCTTGGTAACTTCTGCTTTTATAGATTTGAAGTATGATGGGGGTACAGTGAAAGTTGTGTTCTGCAATGCATAAAGGAATCTCGGGAGCGCCATCATCTTAAAAAGAGCTGCCCTCCCCAAGAGCGTTAGAGGCAGTGATTGCCAGTGTTTCGTGTCCCTTTGTAATCGCTGCAGGGGTGCTTGGAGATTCAGAGTCATAAATACTTCCGGATCATGTGTGACATGGATTCCCAAATACTTGAAAGTATACTGCACTGTTGTGACTTCACAGCCCGGTGGTAGTGTTGGTATAGGCCCGTGTAGGACATATAGGACTGATTTAACTCAATTAATCGTATACCCTGAGTGTCTGCCGTAGGAGTTACATATATCAAGGAGACATAAAAGGGAACGTCGGGGAGAGGCCAGATATAGAAGTACATCGTCGGCATAAAAGGATATTCGATCCTCGCAGCTGTCCGTCCAGCGTAGTCCACGAATGACCGGGCCTTGTCTCACCCAGGCCACCAGGGGCTCTAGTATAAGGGCAAAGAGGAGCGGCGATAGTGGGCAGCCCTGTCTTGTGCTGCGGTGTAATGGGAATTCCCTAGAGAAATGACCATTGGCTATAACATGTGCCATGGGGGCGGTGTACAGCAATCTCACCCATGAACAGAACTTAGGTCCAAACCCCATCTTTGTGAGGACAGCGAAGAGGAAGGGCCATTCGACCGCGTCGAAGGCCATTCGCGCATCAAGGCGATAGAACAATTGCGTCATCCTGTATAATATGCTTACGTCCCAACATCCCATGAAGACGGCGCAGATTTAACGCTCTGTTTCTACCCAGCATAAACCCTGATTTGTCTGGGTGTACTAAAGTAGCGAGATGTGGTGTCTGTCTCAAGGCCAGGGTTTTGGCCAATATTTTGGCTTCAGTGTTGATCAGGGATATTGGCCGGTATGATGTGCATTCCCGGGCTGGTTTCCCTGGTTTGTGAATGGCTACTATTGTCGCCATCCGCTGGTCCCGTGGTAGTTCCCCCGTATCAAGGCTGACTACATACATTGCCGCTAAGCGGAGTGCAAGTGCCGGTACATTTTGTTTGTACCACTCTATTGGGATACCATTGGGGCCCGCCGCCTTTCCCGACTGGAGTTTTCTGATCGCTAACGCTATCTCTTCTGCAGAGAGTTCTGCCTCTAGTGATTGGGAATCTTCTTCTGTGAGCTTAGAGAGTCGGATATCGCATAAAAAAATTCCGCCTCCTGCTGAGGTATCGTAAGCGTGGAGGTGTAGACCCGTTCTTAGTGTTGTGCTAGGGTGTCTACTATGTCTTGAGTGTTTGATGTAATATTTCCCGTGGGGGTCTCAAGCTCTGCAATCCACCTGTCTGCCCTCTCTCACTTGTCGAGCCAGGCCAGGAGCTTGCCGGATTTGTCGCCAATTTCGTATACGGTATGTTGCGTGGCAGAGCGTTGTGTTTTAGTTTCCTCCAATAATCTTTGTATTCCTGGTGTTTGAGGAGGAGCCGGTGGGCCGTTATGTCTGAGGGATCTTGTTCCTGGGTTCTCTCCAGGTCCTCCACCTCCCGCTCAAGGGTCGCTACTATCTGGATTTTTTCTTTTTTATGATTTTCTATCCGGGAGATCGCCTGTCCCCGGAGCAACGTCTTATAGGCTTCCCACAGAGTGAGCGGCGAGGAAATCAAGGGTTCGTTCTCGCGAAAATTGTGTGTGGTGGTAGCAGTCAGTCCTTTCGAAATTGGCACATTTTTGAGATACTCAGGGTAAATAGGGAATATACGACGCTGTGTTGTAGTGTGCCATGTATAGATGATGCTGATCAGGGAATGATCCGAGATACCCCTCGGTCGGTGCACAATATCCAGTAAGCTCCCTATCTCGCCTGCTGGCACCAGTATGTGGTCTATCCTCGATAGACTATTGTGTGCGCCTGAGATCCAGATCCAGAACGCCTCAGCCAGACTCATCCTCGACATCCCACAAACCAGCCACATCTCCGGACATCTGAGAGACCTCCACTGGCTCCCCGTCAACAAAAGAATCACCTTCCGCCTCCTCACCCACGCACACAAAGCCCTACACGACCAAGGCCCGAGCTACCTCAACAGTCGAGTCAACTTCTACGCTCCGAAACGCCACCTCCGATCAGCCAACCACGCCCTCGCCGCCGTCCCCCGCATCCGAAGAGCGACGACAGGAGGAAGGTCCTTCTCCTACCTGGCCGCCAAGACCTGGAACTCCCTCCCGACCGACCTGCGCCTGACCCAAGACCACCTCTCCTTCAGGAAGAAGCTGAAGACCTGGCTGTTCGAGCAGTAGCGGCACCCCCCCCCCCCCCCCCCCAGCGCCTTGAGACCCTACGGGTATGTAGCGCGCTCTATAAGTGCCACTGATTGATTGATTGATTGAGAAGTATGTATATTGTCGCTCTTGTGGGAAGCGGAGTCGCCAGGCGTCTATCAAATCCATTGTGTCCAGGAAATCTACAAAGCTAGTACGCGCCTGATGTTGTTGTCTAGGGGGTGTCCGGCCTATAGAATCATCTAATGTGGCGTTAAAATCACCCCCTATGATTAGGTTACCCTGCGGGAGCCAGAGTAGGAATGCACTAAACGCTGGTAACGCTAACGAGTGAAGTGTGGGGGGGATATAGACAGAAATTATATTGATCACCCGGCCCTCCCATTGATGATAGTGCCGCAAACTGGCGGCCTTGAGCGTCTGTATAAGTATTGTGTATGATGATCGGGTGCTGCTTTTTAATGAGGATCCCCACTCCCCGGGGGCCGGTGGTAAACTCTGAGTTAACCGCCAGCCTAAAGCCCCATCTGTCAAGCGCTTTACATGTAGTTCCTGTGAGGTGGGTTTCCTGTATGAGAGCTATTGCCAGTGCTTTACGCTTTAGATACTGCAGGACCAGTTCCTGTTTGAACTTATCTCGAAGCCCATTCACATTCCATGATATGATGGGTAGGTGCTGTGGGCACGGTGTTACTGAAACTGCTGGGTCAGGCGATGTCATCGTGGGGCGTGTTAAAGACGTGTGATATACTGTCCGGGTGCTTTCGTGGTACTGTCTGAATAATATGTGCGTGTTAAAGTGTCAAGTGCCATATAACATTGAAAAACAATAAGAAAACCATTCAGAACCAAACTTCCCCAAACAATCCCCTTTCCTACCCCCCTCCATGCCTCCCTGCAAGACGGTTCATAAACTACCCGCCTCCCCAACTGTGCAGAGTGACTATTTTCCATTACCCGGTACCTTCGTAGGGGGAAGAGAGCTCCTTGTTTTCCACCAACGCCACCATAAAGCTAGTATACCACTTCAAAAGTCACCAGAAGAGTCATTCCCGCTGGGGTTGAAACGCCGCCAGTCCATGGCAAACAGTGGTCATGAGGACCTATCTGGTCGTCAGGCTCTGCTGGCTGCTTCTTTATGCCGTCAGGCGATTTCCCGGCTGCTGGCGTGGCACCGCCGTGCTGCGATAGGTAGGATACGCCGGTCACGGCGTCACACAGGCTGGCCCTCTGCACACTTCGTCCTTCCCTCAACGAGCCCACAACCGGCCCAGGTGTGCTTAATGGGCTATAGGGCCCAATCGATGTTGTCTCCGCGGTGCTGACACCGTCGGTGGTGGCGGCCCTTTCCTGGTGGCACCTGGTGTCTTGTACTCTCTTATGCTGATGTGGGCGCAGTGCCTCTCAGAGTCCTCGAGATTGCTTCACTGATCGGTCGATCGGTCTACATCTGTGGGCTACAAGTTGGCGCACCATTAATAGGACCCCTTACGGGGGCACAAGAGTTTGCCCTAGGCCTGCGTGTGCCCCGTCTATTTGCGGCTCCGTGCAGCCAAACGCAGTCACCACCTGCCGGGAGCCGAAACTAATTAAGGTCCCTGTCGCTGCACGGTGCCCAGGCCTCACCACCTGCAGTCGACCAGGCTCCGCCGGGACGTTGTGTTGCGGCGTTGTGGGCAGCGGGACGTAGTCTTCTGGGGTTCCGATCCTTCCCCCTGTTGTTTTTTGGTGGTTCGGAATTCGGATGGCTGAGCGGATAGCTGGTGGGCCTGCTGGAGGAACGGAGCTCCTTTAGGCGGCGGCCATCTACATCAGCTGCCGGCCACGCCCCCTCTCGAATTGATAATTTTAAGAAAGTGTCTGTTAAGCATTTAAACAATGTCTCAAGCTTGCTTATACATTTGTGAATTTTCCTTTGTGATAGTAGTATTCTGTTATATTATGATTTCTGAATAAACATGACCTGTGATTACCAAAAACATAAAATAGTCCTGTTATAAGGTGGACTCGAATTGAGTTGGAGGATAGGTGTGCTCCTCACGTAATTAATTAGGGTGAAGGGTAATATAAATTAATTATTAAAATAAATAAGGATAAAGTTTAGATGTTTAATTTCATAAAAAATATTTTACTTATGGATTCGAGTTATGTTTCGTATTTGGGTTTGTTTTAGAATAAATATTAAATGTGGTAAAATATTTTAAAATGCTTAACATTTGGAATAGCATTAGAGTTAATGTATGGATGATTATATAATTTAATTTAAATTAATTGAGAATTATGGTTAGTGGGGGGGTGTGGCTTGAGGCGCATGGAGTAGGCATTGTAAGATTAGAGCTCCAGTGCCCGAGGCCCAAGATTGCATTGTCCTGTGGACTCGGGGGCCCCTTGAGACTGTGGACAGGGGGCCCCCACTACCAGAGAATCGAAGAGCCCAGGTAGGTGACTGCAGAGTAGGTGGCCCTGATATCCAGGGGTGAAGGGCGCGAGTGAGCCTGGTACCGCAATGGACAACATGGTGGCCGGTGACTACCGCATGGGAGAGATGTCAGATTCTGGAGCCTCCTGACTAAGGGAGAGGAGTACCGGAGGAGTGACTGATGCCCCCACAGAACTGCCCTCTGTGAGCTGCGTGGTGGAGATGCGACAGGGGAGAAGGCAGCACACATGCAGCAGTGGGCACAGTGGCTGAGTACACATCGAGGAGTGGACAAAGAGCTGGTACTGCTCGCCATGGGCCGGTGAGAATCCTTGCGTCAAAGCCCCCCCAAACAATAGGGGTCTGTGAGGCAAACCCAGAGGAGGAACTGGGACTGTTGGGCAGGCGGCCTCAGGGTGGTCAGGGGCCCTGTAAACAGAACATGTTTGGACACTGCAGCGCAGATGGGGGGACTCAGTTCCAAGGGGCCCTTGAAAGACCTTTACTGTCCCCTTGGGGGGAACTAGGTGGAGAGGGAGGAGGCCCTCTCCCATGAAGACGGATCACCACAGACCCGATGGAGGACTTGATTGCAAGAAACTGGGGACAGCAAGCCGAGCCAGTGTGCGAAGACAGTAGGTAGAGCCATTCTTTCCAAGGTGCAGGTGCAACCCCCACTGGGGGAGCTGGAACTACTGGCGCTATCCTCCTCACAAGACATATGTCTCTAGAAGACCTCCTTGGGACCTCTGGGGGCTTGACTTGCTACACTTGTCGGAGGCAGTCCTGAAGATAGAGATGGAGTAGGACCACTCCAGGCTGTGGCCGGATGACTAGTCATCGCAGGACACTTGACGGCAGGGAGCCCAAAGCAACAACAATGGTGAGACCTAAAAGTTTTTGCTAAACTCCCCCAGGGGATAGAGACGCCCCACCTGCTGAAAGACAAGGGCCCTCGAGACACAGGACCTCGGGATGCACACAGCACTCCTACTGGCAGCCATACAAGACAGCAAATTGGCCCTGGAATTCAAAATTGAGATAGTGGTCTATGACGTAGCATTACTATGGGCAGACCAAAAGAGGCCAGCAGAGAGGGTAACTGAGACGGACTCAACACTAGCACAAACTCAATCAGCCCTACTCGACCATGCTGCCCGCATACTAACTTTAGAAAAATAGCTGGTACCTCTACGAAATAATATAGATGACACGGAGGGACGCTCCCACCTCAACAATGTCCGACTGTTGGGGCTCCCGGAGGTGGTGAAGAACCCCCTCATGGAGCTCTTCTTGGAGGAATGACTTGAGTCCTTGGTTTTAGAGGGGAAGATGTCCCAGTGGTTCTTGGTAGAGAGTCCACACAGAACCGTGACTTGTGGCACCAGCACGCTCAGTCATGGCAAAGCTCCTAAACTTTCGAGACAGGGGTGCGATACTGCAGAGGGCACAAACACATGGACCCTGGAGATTGTAAGGAAGCGTGGTACACATTTATTCAGATTACAACACAGCAGTTCAGAAACAGCGTGAAGCTGTCATTGGCGTCAAACCACACTTGCGCAGACAATCCATCACATTTGCCCTACTATTGCCTGCGAAAATAAGACTAATAGCGAAGGGGACTACCCACTTTTTTTAAATTGCAGCGGAAGTATGGGGCTGTTTGGAGAGGCAAGTATAACCTCCCCAGACAAGGCGGGAGACACAGCTGCGTGACCGTGGCAGGAGCGCAAACAAAGACAAAGAGTCATGGAAGCACACTGCAGGGGCACCCACCCAAGACCAAGTCAAATCGGAAAGGGACACAAAGAAGTTACTGTTAATGTTATTGACATTTATAGGGCACAAACTGCTACTTGAAGGTGTCCTGGAGCTATTTGAAATCCTTCCTGGGTCAAAATGTGAGAAAGAGGAGATACCAGCGAGAGTTCAGCCTAGCTAGTAAAAAGCCACGTCTTCAAAGCTTTTCTAAAGGCCAGTAGGCTTGGCAAGGCTCTGAGATTCATCAGGAGGCCATTCCAGGCCTTGGCGGCCCCAACAGCAAAGCTTCTACCCCCCCAGTTGGCTTTTATCACAAAAGGTACCGCCACTAGTTTAGCATCTGAAGAGAGTAAACGTCTCGTAGGTGTGTACCATTGGAATTGTTTTTTGAGGTGGCTAGATCCGGTTTTATAAAGTGCTTTGTGTACTATACATAGACCCTTAAACTGTACCCGTTGACGCACTGGCAACCAGCGGAGCTTTCTGATTTCTGCTGAGATGGAGGCATGCTTGGGAATGCCAGACAGCAGTCTGGCTGCTGTGTTCTGTAAAAGTTGTAGTTGGTTCATTAGTCCTTCCTGGATGTTGACATATGGACTGTTGCAGTAATCCAGTCTGGACATTACTAGGGCTGTGATGATTAACTGATGACTGTCTTTAAGCAGAATTGGTAGGATTTTCTTACAGGCTTTTAGAATGTAGGATGTGGAAGAAACCACTGCCTTCACCTGGTCCTTGAGGCTAAGTTTGTTGTCTATCCAGACTTCCAAATTTTTCGCTTTTTTACTGAGATTGGGGAGAGACCTATTGTGTCTGGCCACCATTCCGGGGTCCTGAAGCTGACATCATTGCTGAATAGTACCACCTCCATCTTACTAGAGTTCAGTTTAAGAAAGTTTTAGGCCATCCTGTTGCCCACTGCTATGATGCAGTCATGAAGCCTGGATGCTGTTCCTTGTAGTTCTCCTGGTAGTAGTCTCCAAAGTGGTGGTGTAGATACAGAGGGTACCGCTCCTTGGAAACCAGCAACCGATGGGAGGTACTCCTGCATGAACGGGAGACCACAAATAAGAACACTACTTCACCGGGAGACCAGGAAGACGGTCAAAACCCACCCAGAGTCACACCCATGACAATAGATGAAATTGTGTGACTCAGATACACCCCTGAGAAGACCAGCAAACTGGAAACCAGAGGAGGGCCTTGGAGACGGCTGATACCCAAGGAACTTACAAATTTAAGGCACACTAGCAACTGCATAGAGCAAGAAAGAGTAACACATGAGATTGAACAGTTACCAGAGTTGAACAGTTACCAGTGGGGCAACAGACATACCATGAATATTGGTGGCAGCCAGTTCCGAGGCGGTGGCACAGTATGGTAAGGTGGGAGAGGAGCTGGAGACCAGTTAATTAGTTAATACACTTGGCTCACTACACTGGACCCGCATGGAATTTATATGACCAGAGGGGAGGCCCAAAAGGTGGAAAGAGGAATCTAAATAAACTATATGATGACTAACACACTTAGGGACAGATGTACGACCCGATTTTGCATCCGCAAACGGGTTTGTGACACGTTTACGCATGCAAAATACAAAAGAGCAATGTACTAACCCTATTTAGCGTGTCACAATTTATTTGCAACTCGCTAAATAGGATTAGTGACTCGCTATTAGGAAGGGGTATTCCAAGGTCGTACCTTCCTAATAGCGAGTCTGAGCCCTATGTATGACTGTTTTGCAACTGCAATTGCGGTCGCAAAACAGTCCTTCTCAGAAGAGTGGTTAAGCACTCGCAAAAGGGAAGGGGGTCCCTAGAGGACCCCTTCCCCTTTGTGAATGCAGGGGAAAATACCTTTTAGGGGCAGGCAGTGGTCCCAGGGACCACTACCTGCCCTTAAAAAATGAAACGAAAACATTTCTTTTTTTTTTAAATGCTTCCCGTTTTCCTTTAAGGAAAGGGGGCTGCATTTTTTTAAAAAACGGCTTTATTTAAAAGCAGTCTCAGACATGGAGGTCTGCTGAGCACAGCAGGCCACCATACCTGGGAGGGCCAGCCATTCCCAATGGGGTCGCAAATTGCGCTTGCCTCATTAATATTGATGAGGCATGCAATTTACGACCCCATTGGGAATCGCAAACAGTGTCTGAGACACTGTTGTACATTGTGATTTGCGACTTCTAAATTGCGACTCACAATTTGTTGCAATTTGCAAGTCGCAAATCATAATGGTCGTACATCTGGCCCTTAAGCTCTTAACATGGAATTTTCAATGGCCTAGACAGCACATAACCGAGGACTGGTGATGGAAGCCCTTAATAAATATGTAGCAGACATAGTCTTCTTCCAGGAAATACACATGAAGGGCATCAAACGAGCACCATTACATGAAGGGAAGTACATGGTGGTGAGCCATGCAGGCTATACCACAGGCTCCAGGGGGGTTGCGATCCTAATAGGGAGAACTTTGCCCTTCCACGTTCTCAAAACCTTGGTAGATGACCTAGGCCAATACATGGCGGCAATGGGTGAGCGGGAGGATAAGAAGGTAGCGCTGGTGAATGAATACGTCTCACCATGACTGCAATTAGACACACTAGGTAAGCTTGGCACATTGATAGTGGAGCTGCCCCTTCCCCATGCTCTGATTCTCCTTGGCGAGGACTTCAACCTAAAACTGAAGTCGGACAGGGACCACTCTGTGACTAGACAAATTCCCCCTCATTGCAGGGTAGCTACAGTCTTTACACAAGCACTGGGTATAGTATATATCTGGAGGACACTAAATGAACAACAGCAGGAATCCTCCTAATACTCATGTTCACATAACACCCACACACGGATTGATTATTTCTTCACACCGGCACTTACACAGGTTCATGGCAGCAGAATACAAGCCGTGGGGAGTCTCAGACCACTCTTCACTGCGCATTCAGCTAAACATCCGGAGGCTAAAGGGAATGGAGAATGGCGACGTGGAGCCTGGAGGCGGTGAACAATGGAGAGAGGCCGCAAAACATTACTTCAAAGACAATACAAACACAGTAAGGGAGGCGGCCACCCTCTAGAAAGCCTATAAAGCCATGATCTAATCCACAGAGTGATAAACTCAGGGGAAATGGGGAGAAGCAGAAACATGGTAGCACAATGGGACACACTGGAGAGGGAAATCCTAGAACTTGACAGCGACTACATCCTGCAGCCCTTGATGACGCAAAAGGCATGCCTAGGGCAGATACAGAAGTAACTTGGCGCGCTAGTCACAGAAGAGGTTAAATGCACCCTCACTGCATAGCAGAAATGCCTCTATGAAGCAGTGGACAAGGCCGGAAAGATCCTAGCCTGGCTTAGGGCCACAGAAAGGGTGCGAAACCACATACCGCTATTAATAGCCCAACACGGCACGCCAGGCCAAGACAATGCAGTGATAGCCAACACTATGGCAAGTCACTTGCTGACCTTTTATTCTACAAAGTGCACCCAGACAGAGGCACTGGCAGTGGTAAGGAAATTCATTTGGGACTGCTCCAACAAGTCGTTAACGGACACCAAGATAAAAACACTAAAAGAGGGCGATGACCTCACACAAGAGGAGATGCAGCAGGCCCTCACACAACTACAATCAGAGAAAGCCCTGGGTCCCGACGGACTAGCAGTGGAACTTCTCAAGCAAATGACCTGTGAGATACTGCCAACACACCATCAAATTTTCACAAAGGCCCTCAGCAAAGGCACACTGCCAGCCCACATTGAGCATACCCACACCCAAGGCAGGAAAGGCGAGAGAATGCTGGGAATCATACTGGCCTATCTTGGTACTGAAGGCAGATACAAAACTCCTAGGGAAGGTGCTCACGAACAGACTGATGAAGATGATATTGGAGCTAGCGCACCCAGACTAAAGTGAATTCATGCCACATAAGTCCACAAAACGTAACCTATGCTGTCTGTATGTGAACGTGGCAGTAGCGAGGGACCAGACACTGCCACTGACCATTGTCTCCCTAGATCCAAACCAAGTGTTCAACTCAGTAGAGTGGCCCTTCTTGTTTGAGACCCACAAAAAATTGGGTTTCGGAACCAAATTCCTGAAGTGGTTGCAGCCTCTAACTCAACCCAAGGGGTTCGGGTTAAGGTGAATGGGGTTCTATTATAGAATGAACAGGGTTCTATAATGGGGATTCCCATTAGGGAGAGGCACGAGGCAGGGCTGCCCCCTGTCCTTATGCTATTTGCACTGGTGATGGAAGGACTGGTGGAATTGATCAGAGTAGACGCCCGGATCTGGGGATGGAGATGGGAGTCGGTGTGACGATTCCCTGTTTACATGTAGACTTCATCCTTCCATGTTGGATTGTGGCACCTATCCCAATTTAATTAGTTTTACTGTCAGAAATGTATCTTTGCTCCTCCATTCTGCAAACTTTTAATCAAAACCTAACAGTCTCCTAAATACTTCAGCTATTTATTTTTCTGTCGAAATGTTTCTATACATTTTCTAATGTTCTTGTTGGGCAGGTGCATTAATCAGCACAATATAAGGTGGGCGCTTCCCCTGGACTCTCTTGAAGACACGAACACACACTGGGAACCGTAGTTTCGGAAAGATTCCCTACAGCTAAGGTTCTTTTTACCTCAAATATACTACTATTTTAATTCCCTCTGCTGTAGGTCGCATAAGGCCAACAGAGCCTCAGATAAATTAAGGTCGGTGGTTTTTAAGGAGAGATGCGTCCGCGATCTTGTAGCTGGGCACACCTCTCCTTAAAAACACGGAGTGCTGGGATTAAAAATGTCTCTTTTCCTAATTTTAGGTATTACCTAACAGTTCCAACATACAAAGTGCGATTGCGTGAAAGTGCAGGACTGGTTGCAGGTCTTACATGTTTAATATGGGGCCACAGACAGCTATGATATTCTCTAAAAATAGAAAGAAGTGAGGCTGCCATTCGGCCTCCGTAGCCAAGACCCCCCACATTCTCTGCTCGGGGTTCCAGGGGCTTATGTTTTACAGTAGAAGCAGTACTCCCTGATAATGATTCCCAGCTGTCATTGAGTCATGGCAAAATATATGGGCTTTTGTGTCCTTCACTCCTAATATTGGTAAGTAAATAATTGGTGTGTGGGTGGTGTCAGTGTTGCTAAGGAACTCAACTGCCCTCACCAGGGCGTAGTGCCCAAGTGTCGGTGCTGAGTATGCATGGATGCCTTTGAATCCCCACACATAAAATCTGCGCGGAACATTACCTATCACAAGATTTGCCGTTGTTCCAACACACTTTTAATATCTATTTGCATTCCTTGCACGATCCCCTTTGGGCTCAATTCACAAGAATAAAGATTAGAAAGTTAGGGGCCATATGTATCAAGCTAATTAGCATTCGCAAAGGCCGAAATTCTGCGAATTTCGGCCTTTGCGAATGCTAATTAGACAAATGGTATGTATCAAACATGTTTGATGCAAAATAAGGAATAGCAAAATTTGCTATTTCTTATTTTGCGATTGCACTTAAGGAATCGCAAATTTTGCGATTCCTTAAATGCAATGTATCAAACAAAAAATATATGCAAAAAATGCCATTAAGGATTCGCAAATTACCACCAACTTCTAGTTGGTGGTAATTTGCGAATTCTTTTCAAAAAGCTTTTTTCCAAAAAACAAAAGGTGCCATATGACGCCCATACATGCCCTTAGGGCATGTATGTGCGCCATATGCCCCCAAATGTCTTTTTCAGGGGTGCAGCAGGGTGTTCTTGAGACACCCCTGCACCCTTGGAAAAATTCCTAATTTGCAATTAGCAAATTGCTAATCGCAAATTGCACTTTCATTCCTATGGGCCTCCTGGCCCATGGAAATGAATGGGTAATTTGCGATTAGCAATTTGCTAATCGCAAATTAGGAATGCTAAGGATTCGCTATTGAAAAGAGATTTTGTACATACATACCGTTTTGCATTTCCTAAATAGCGATTCCTTAAAACTCGCTATTTAGGAAATGCAAAATAGTTTGATGATACATATGGCCCTAGGTCAAATGCCTACAGGAATCATAAGATAGAGAAAAAAGGCAAGTTTTGAGAAGTTTCCTGAATTCCTTTTCACTGTTAGTAAATCTGAGTTGAACAGGGAGCTGATTCCAGATTTTGGAACCCATTACAGAGAGAGATTTACCTCCCTTTATTTCATGTCTGAATTCAGGGATGGCTAACAGATTAATGCGAGAATATCTCAAGGTTTTTCAAGGCCCGTAATGTTTAAAAAGGTCACAAAGATATAAAGAACCTGAGCAGTGGCCGGCTCTGAAGACCAGGTTTATGAAACATTTTCACGAGGAAAAATACATCTAGCATAGGGACAAAACACAACAAACAGCAGACTTGAAAACATTTTTTGAGCATATAAACACAAATTACCCCCTAATACAGAGTAATATAGACAGTGTCACTTCTATCCACAAACCCCTCCCCATGAAAGATGATCATGGGGAGTGGACTCATGGTTAGATCCATGAGACATCACTGAACTCCCATCTGAGGTCCCGATAAAAAATGATGTTGTAGCGATATCCCAAGTCGCAGTCTAAAGAACCCCAAGACAGGGGGCAAAGGACCCACTCAGGTGCGAATGCATTGGATTTCATCATGCTGAAGGAAAGTCCTCCCCAGAAACTCCTAGGGAGTACACCTAGCACCCGCTGGAGAGATGAGCTGGGCCACAGGGCCATTACTTGGTGCCTTGGTGACGACCAGTTCCTCCCCTGCCCCAAAGAGCTGTAAAGATGGAGCACCCCGTAGATGGAAGGCCACTTTGTGGGCAGCAGCGACAGACCAAACCCACATCACCCCCGAGTAAAAGGTTTTAAAGTTCAACACAGCCCTTTTGAGGTCCAGTGAAATCAACCTCCATCTGGGCTGTGGGGGTGTTCCCAGAGGGCAGGCAGTAAAGTCCTTGACCGACCAACCTTATAAACACATGGGGTCCCACCAAGACCCCCCCACAGTCAGAGCCTGCTTGACCGAAGGACAGCCTTTGGCAGGCTAGGATCAAAGGGAGCTGCTGTCCACCGGCCCACCATCTATGGTATTCCTGTAGGGGTAGCCGCCATACCTACCATAATGGTGGCTACCCCCATTCTGATGAGACACTTATGCCATTCTTGTAGGTTCTTTTTTTGTGTCCTTACTTTCTCCTTTTGTCACTTTTCCTTTTTTATCTTCAACATTCTTTCTCCATTTTCTGCCCCTTCTTTCCTGGGATGGATCAAAGTTTGATGGTAACTAATAACCACCAGTCTCCCCAGAAATTAGCACGGGTGCCCTTCCTGCTTAAGTGGCTACTCTGAGTGGTTCTTTTCAGAAGTGATGGTGTGAAGGCGCTCACATGCGCCGTGATGTTAAAGTGCAGAAGGGTCTCTGCTAGGATGAAAGGCCTGCTTTTAATGGAAGGGTATTAGGGTTATTACCTCTCCGTGCAGCCTCGGGGCCAGCTTGAATGCGGGCTCACGATGATGCAGAGATGGGAGGTCTGCCTGGCCCCAGGTTGGCCAGGGTCACTTCCTGCCAAGCTGTGGTCAGCTCCCTGGGAGACGAGGACACACCACAAAAGTGGTGAGAGGAGACAAGTCGAAATAGTGATGACGTTTTGGTATTTGCAAGGATTGCCCCAGCATGGGAAGCGTCTCGCCCGCCCTGCTCCCCACTTGGTCGCCACCTCCCCCTTGGCTCCTTCTCCCCCTTTCATCTACCAGGGGCTGGGAAAGATGAAATTGGCCACTGGCTTGCAAGTCTACTAAACAAACACTGTGGAAGTTTTGAATGACCCGACAGGTTTTAAAGGTCACTCTTTAAAACAATCCCGGCTCACATATTACTCAGAGTCCCTTGATGCACACACACAGACCATTCACGGATTAAACACTCAGCCGTGACTGTGCTAATGAGCGGGCAGGGCGGCGCCCCTCCCCCTCCCATGCACTCCCTTCGAACACCGCTCCAGCACTCATCTCTGCAATGAAGCTTTAGTTGAAGGGCCTTTACCTTTGGCATTCAAAATCTAAAATACACTGGAATTCACTATTTATCGCTGCAATTATGACCGAACACATGACGTCACTAATAGCGCTATATATGACGCTTCAAATAACATCCTCAAAGCAGCTCTGCAAACTCAAAGTATGGGAATAGCACGTGCAGGTACTTGTTGAAAACCTTGGGCTATGTGTCCTTTTTCCAGGTGTAACCTATGCCCCTGTAGGACCTGAACAAAGCAGGCCCAGCGACCACGCCCTGTGCATACAACACTCAGGGGTCGCCGCAGGCCATGTTCTGTATGCCCTTGTAGATCGCATGTGTGCTCTACATTCAAGATATATGCACACTACATACCGAGACATAATGTGCAGGCTCAGGTAGGTGTAATAGAACATGTCACTGTGCTTCAAGGGTTCCACTTCCATACGTCATAGATGGCAGCCTTGCCAATACAAGCCTGACTGCTGGGTCACTGTGGCAAGAAAAAGGTCGACCTCACCACCAAGTGGAGTAAAGCGTTAGGCACACCATCAAAAAGTGATTGGCTGTCTTGAACACCCAAACAGACTCCTGTATTTTACAGGAGCAAACTCACCAACTGCGGCTGTTTTCCTAACGATGCACCAGGCTAGTGGTGGACATTGGGTCATGCTGATTGGCCGTTCACTTCTGGCCCTGCAGCTGCTTCCAGGTCTTCAAGAATTGAACTAGAAGTCTCCTGGTCGAGTTCTGGCACTCCAGGGGGTAGAAATAGGTGGGGGCTGTAAAGGTCGCTGACTGGGTGTAGTACACCTTTATTGCCCCTCTCTCTACCTGACAAACAAGCACACAGAGTTGAACATGGCTGTACTAAACAAATGGCATGTATTCAATCACTCACACTCCCAGATAGGGTCTTTCAAAACGAATGGCAGGCTATTTATATTGGCATACACTTGTGCAAAAAGGTATGTGGAAATTAGATACATTATACTACCGGTCCCATAAAGGCAACCAGAAAAAACAGTTATTTCACAAGGGCATGTTGGGTAAATCGATGGAGCACCATCTAAGGGAAGAGTTCAAGGAGCTTATTGTTGTCGGTTAAGTATAACACATGCATTATCGTTCTTGGTGCTAAAGCTGGCCCATCGTGCTGCATCACACCCTGCTCTAAAAATCTTCGTCATGTGCAGCATCAGTATACTACTGTACACCATTGTCTAATCATTATGAACACTCATTGGAATGGCACGGATTGTGTTTTTGCAGTTTTATATAGCGCAAACTGGACCGGAAGGTATTGGAGCGCTTTACATGGGTACCTGTTACATTACACAAGGTCACATTCATGTTTTTTTAGAAATGGGGAGATTAAGTGATTTGCCCTGAATCACAGGATGTTGGGCCAATGACGAGACTAAAGCCTGGTTCCCCTGTTCCCGAGGCGGCAGTTCTAGTCTCCCCTCTACCAACAGCCAGAGATCTTACTCAACAATGTAAGAGTTATCTGGGCCTATGATATGTCATAACTAGAAATGAGATATCCTGGACAAGTCTCCTGATGAACACCTTGCCAATAGTGAAGATATGTGCTGTGAAATTAAATTAGCCACATAAGGACTTCAGTAGCTCCAGAGTCCTCTTCTACACGTTTCGGCCCATCATTATGTCGAGAACAGATGATCTGCTGATTCTGGACTGCAACTGAATCTAGATGAAGAACACCTCTGAGTCCTGTCTCATCCATTCATCGATTCCCCGTGTGATGGCCACATTTTCTGCCCACCTCAGAAATCACTTGATAAGGTTTCCATGCGACTTGCGTCCTTTAGAACCTCTGAACAGCAAATCGTCCAAATAGTGCAGGCTCATTTCTTGAATGCACCTTAAAGGATTGTATTGAATGTCCCGTAGGAGGCACAGAGGTTTGTGTACCCCACAGGCAACACATTTATCAGATAAGTTTGAAAGTGGAGCACAGAAGGTTTACATTATTTGGGGCATAGTTTTGGGAACCGTAGGGCTGATATGATATCTGCATTGCCCATTAGAGCTCCCTGTCCCATGAGCCACACTTCTCTGACTTCTTGATCTATAGATGAGAATATAGTGAAACATAATACGCTGGCATGGAAGTCATTCACCGACTGGCCCTCTGGGTCTGATGGGTGTTGAATGAGTCTAAATTGCTCCATTTCCTATGTTGGAAACACGCCAACAGGGAACACTCTGAAACGTTTCAATGAGGCACTCTAAAAGGTCGTAAGATAGAGCTTGAATTTAGCATTTTGGCAAGTTCTTCTCTCAAAACGTGGCAAACTGGTATGCAATGGGTATCTCAGCTAGGATTCTTGCACACTGTTATGCAACGACCCTCGGCGGGCGTCCTTTAACCATCCATGAGGTTACAGTCCTCCTGTATGTCCTCTTAGGGTCCAGCTATCCACATTCCAACCCAGGGTGTAGGCATTGCACTCTACACTGCTTTCTGACAGCCAGCTGTGGTGTGAGTCTCTTGCACACACAAGTCAGTCTAGCTGAACTAGCCATTTTATATAGGATGCGAGGTTTGTATTTGAGAGACCCTTCTTGCACTATGCGTTTCCCTGCTTGTGCAATCTAAGGGAGCTCAGTCAGTGTTTTGGTTTGGTATTGTAATCAAATGTAGCATCTGCTCCAATTATTTCCACACCTCCCAGATGTTGGGTGACCCCGACAGCTGCATCTTTATCTTCCATCAGAGGGTAGCTCTTCACCCTTTTATTAAAGCCCAATGTTTGTATTAGCTTATTTCATGAACATATTCACCTAAGGCAGTATCCCCTTTGCTTTGGAGTGCTAAGTGACTCCATATCCTGGGATTTGCATTAAACAAACATTGGCCGTTGTCAGTCCAGTTGCTTCCGTTAATATTATGAAGACTGTAACAAGTTAGTACTGAAAACAAAATGACACATGCAAATTTACTATTGCAGCAAATTTGCTTTCACCATTTATGCATCCCCTGAAACTGGGGGTGGAGCCAAATTGACGAGTGAAAGCTACTACTGCCAAAAAGGATCAACAGTAAGTCCAGCACCATACATAGCTCACCACTGCTACTGCAATACCCTCGCATAGAATAAAAGGGGGTAGGTACTTAAAATAGAACCATATAGGAAATAATATTACATTAATTTATTTCCACTTTTGAATATATATAACATCAATTCATTGTTAAAACATAAACATAATTAGAATATGTATTATAGCACAATAACATATTTTAATATTTTTTCAATTAAAATAAGTGTAACTAACTTATTAAAAACATTTATCAGATTGTTTTAAATTGATTATAAACAAAGTTTTGTAATTTTTAATGCATAATAAATAAATATAAACATTTTACGTTAGATGGGATTTTTAAAAAAAATCCTAAATATATATTAAAATATTTAATTCAAAGTTAATAGGGCTGTCAAACATGTTTTTTGTTCTACATTTAAAATATATATATAATATTAAGATCTCCATTACGCAAAGCTAGGGAAAAATAAAACAGCCTATTAAACTTGAATAAAATAGTAAACATATTTTTATGGTAAATATTAATATATTTATCCTTTTATGTATTTACAGTGATGTATGGAATTAATAAAAATAAAAGTGAACTAACTGTATTTTAATGCATAATAATTTTATTTTATTAGACCGCAACTATCTAAGATATTTAACCAGATGATAGAGCAAGGATCCCTTTCCCACTTTGTGGAAGCAGGCTTGTATCTTGCCTCTTCTGAAAAAAAGCAATTTGGATGCAACTGATTCGGCCAACTACCAGCCAATTGCGAGAATTCCACTTCCGGCCAAGATAATTGAGAAAACCATGAATGCCGAACTCTCCACTTTTATTGCAACTAATCAGATTCTAGATCACAGCCAGTTTGGCTTCAGAGCTAACGATAGTACAGAGTCAGCTCTGATTAAGACTACAGAAGAAATCCGCTCCTCACTAGACAGCGGTGGGTCAGCAGCCTTGGTGCTGCTTGACCTATCCGCTGCATTTGATACGGTAGACCATACTCTTCTGGTTCGTCTACAAGCAATTGGGATAGGAGGGAAAGCCCTCTCCCTGCTAACATCGTTCTTATCAGAGAGGACCCAATCAGTTCATTTGGGTAAATTTAAGCCGGCACCTTTCACCCTTTCATGCGGTGTTCCGCAGAGCTCATCGTTGAGCACTACACTCTTTAATATTTATGTAGCTGAATTAGCACCACTGATATGAAGTTTTAAATTGATTCCTACATCTTATGCTGACAACACCCAGCTGGTGATCTCGACAGTATATAAGAACATCAACCACTCACTAAAACTCCATGACTGTATGCTTTCCTTAAGTCATTGGATGAGTACTTATTGCTGGAAATTAAACTCAAGCAAAACTGAGGTGATTATGTTCGGAAACCTCTTTCCACCTTGCTCCCCAGCTTGGTGGCCAGATAATATTGCCCCCCCCACCCCGGTGGATAAAGCAAAACATTTTCGGGGTTATCATAGTCAAGAAACTTAGTTTTAAAGCTCAAGTCTCCAAGGTTGTGTCCTCTTCTTTCTTTACGATTAAGACTATAAGGAAAAGGTTGCCTTTTAGTCATAAATCCTGCAGAAAGTCAGTTGTAACCTCCTTAGCTTTGTCTAAACTTGACTATTGTAATGGACCGTACATCAATGTGCAATCCACCCTCCTTAGGAAGTTACAGACAGTACAAAACACTGCAGTAAGACTGATTCTGGACATACCTAAATATCAGTCTTTCAGATCAGCATTGCGAGAACTCTACTGGCTGCCATTCGGTCAGCGGATAAAGTTCAAGGCACTCTGCATGACCCATAAGGCATTGCACAAAGAAGGGCTGAAATTTCTAGAGGACCACTTCAGATGGTATTCTCCAAATAGACCTCTACGTTTGGCTAATGCCCATCTGATGCCGGTGGTCAGGATTAAAAAGATGAACAGGGGGGGGGAGGAGGAGTTTTAGCTTTAACACCATCAAAGAATGGAATTCCCTTCCACTATATCTCAGAAAAATTTCCGAGTTCAGAAAACAACTGAAGACCTGGCTCTTTTAGTAGGAGTAGCACTGAGCCCAGTATGTAGCACTGGAAGCGCCAAGACACCCGAGGGTATTCGTGCGCTGTATATATTTTATTAACATAACATACATTTTTTAATTAAAAAAGTTATACAAATATTGTCAAATAAAATAATAAATGTTTTATTGTTAGACTTTTTTCCACAATTAACCACATTTATATTTTTCTCTAGTTTACATAATTTGAATTAATGTAAAATGATTTCCTATGTTTTTTGTTTAAAGTACCTACCTTCATTATTTTCTATGGGAGGATATTGCAGTACCAGTGGTTGGTCATTTATGGTGCTGGACTTACTGGAGTACATTTATACTGTCCTATCTCCCTTATGGCAGTAGTAACTTTTAGAAGTGTAGCTTGCTAATAGCAATGGGCTTAATCTTTTCTGGGTGGGTGTATGATCCTCCATAAACCCCTTCCTAAGCTCCCCTAAAACCCTCTTTACTACTCCGTAAAACTCTCTCATTTACTAGTAGGTATGCACATGAATTCAGGACTATCATATTTGATGGACTTCACATGAACTTAAAGAACAAGGGCCCGATTCACATAATTAACTTAAGACAAAATCCTAAACTTACTACTTTTGGTATTCACAGAATGCACTTACTACTTTTGGTATTCACAGAATGCACTTACTACTTTTGGTATTCACAGAATGGTACTCTGGCCCGGAGGCGGAGCTTCCGGCTCGGAGGTTGGGATTCTGGCCAGTGGCGGAGGTTTAGCCATGGCCGATTAGGACTTTGTCTTAAGTTAGTTCTGTGAATCGGGCCCCAAGTTACTTACCTTCGGTAACAATGTATCTGTAAGAGACATATGTAGTTATAGATTCCTTACCTTTAGAATTACCCCGAGGCGTCAGACAGGATCCGGAGATATTTTCTTCGCAGTACCCCAGCGCATTGGTCGACTCCGCATCCGTCATCGTGTTCGCCGGGATGACATGGTGGTGTCTATTTAGATGCCACCCCTGCGAGCTGACGTCAGTTCTGATACGACTTTCCACGCCAGAAGCGCAGAGCCATGGAAGACACTGACCACTGGTGCACATAACTAGGGCTCTGGAAGGGAGTCCTTAACCCTAGAAATTAGTCGTAGAACGGGGAGCATGGGCTGGGCGATAAGGAATCTATAACTACATATGTCTTTTACAGATATATCGTTACCGAAGGTAAGTAACCTGTTCATCTGAAAGAGACTGTGGTTATAGGTTCCTTACCTTTAGAATAGATACCCCAGCAATGCCAACTCCGGAGGTGTGTTTGCGAACCAAGTTCATACCAGAAAGTACCGGAGAACAGAGCGGCCGAAGTAGCCATCTCTCCGGACTTGGCTGTCCAGGCAATAATGTTTCGTAAACGTTGCATAGATGCCTACATAGCCGCCTGACAAATGTCAAGGAGTGGGACACCACGCTCCAAGACAGAATTATCTGCGGTTGCCCTTTTGGAGTGGGCACACTGTCCCACTGGGTCTTCCTTCTTTGCCAAGGAGTAGCAGATTAGAATGCATAGGCCAACCCGAGAGATGGTGCTTTTTTGTACAGCCCGACCTTTCTTGACTCCCACATATCCAACAAGAGTTAATCGTCAACCCAGAAATCTTTTGTATGGTCGAGATAGAAAGACAGCGCACATTTTGGGTCCAGACCGTGGAGTCTCTCCTTCTCCTTCGAAGGGTGGGGAGGTGGGAAATTGATGGTCTCTCCTATATGGAAAGAGTTAACCACTTTGGGTGAAAAAAGAGGGCCTTGTGCGAAGAACTACTTTGTTCGGATGAACAGGAAGAAAAGGAGGCTTTGAAGACAAAGCCTGAAGTTCACTCACCCTGCGAGCAGAGCTGATGGCAACAAGGAAAGCTGTCTTCAGAGTGAGGAGCCACAGAGGAAAGTTTTGAAGAGGCTTGAGGGGAGCATACTAGGCATTATGAACGGAGAAGGAGGAAAGAGGTGAGTAATGCCCTTTAGAAATCTATTTACAATAGGGGAGTTTAAAAGAGAAGGATGATCAGGAAGGCGAAGAAAGGCAGATATGGCCGAAAGGTCGCCTTTAAGAGTGCCCACGGCAGAGCCCTGCTGGGCCAAAGAAAGTATATACAAGAGAACTTTAAAAAGAGGGGCAGCACGGGGATCCACAGCCTTCGCTGTGCACCATGCCACAAACTTGTTCCATCTGCAGGCATATACCTTCTTGGTGGAGGGATGCCTGGCTGCCAAGATGACATGAAATACTTCAGGAGGAAGGTCAAAAGATGTCAACTGTCGCTGCTCAATCTCCACGTAAGGAGGTGGAGGCTGGACAGGTTCCCTGTTGCTGCGACAGAAGATCCTACCATAGAGGCAGTATGATCGGAGGATCAATGGCCATGCTCAAGAGCTTGGGGTACCAGACTCTTTGTGCCAAGTCTGGAACAACAAGAATGACCCACTTGACCTTCCTCAGCACTCTGGTTAGAAGTGGTACAGGCAAAAATGCGTACAGGAGGCCCCCGGTTCCCCTCGCGACAAAAAGTGGCACTGAGCGACTGCCGACTTCGAAATTCCAACGTGCAGTATTGCTGACATTGCACGTTCTCTTCGGTGGCGAACAGATCTAACCAAGGCTCTCCCCACTGCTGAAAGAGACCTTGCACCCCCTCAGAGTGAAGAAGAGATTTGTGATCCATCATGCACCGATGGCTGAGTTTGTCCGCCCTGGCGTTCAGAGAACCTGTCAGGTGTTGAACCACCAGGGATATGCCCTGATGTTCCAGCCATGTCCAAAGGCGAAGAGCCTCCTGACATAGGGTCCACAACCCCACTCGCCCTGTTTGTTGCAGAACGTCATGGCAGTGGTGTTGTCTGTGAACACTTGTACTACTCTTCCTTTGACAGAAGGAAGGAATGCCTTCAGTGCGAGATGGATAGCCACCGCTCCCAGGTGGCTGCCCCATTCCAGAAGTGACTCATCCTTCCAAGTGATTTGTGCATTTGAATACTTGTAGCAATTTAAAGGGGGAACCACGGACTCTGCTCTCACCAGGTAAGGACAAAAAAGAACCCACCCATCAGAGTCACTACAGAGTGTACTCCAATAGCTCAACGATGGATTCACCTCCACAAAGCATTTCAGATCATCTGGAATTACAGAGAAAACACACTTGCTTTGCTTTGGCCAAACCTGAAGTTAGAATAATTTGTCATATACAGAAGTGGAGCTTCAGCTGGGACACCTGCTTTTTTAACATTTGTATGTGCTTCATGTTGAGGTCTAATTTCTGTAAAATGAGCACCAGGGCCAGAACATCCCCGGTGTCCCCGTTACAACAATAGGGGAGGGGGCAGTGCGGTATCCCTCCCCGGCTGATTTAGGCCCCGGGGACCCAATCCCCCATGGCCCGGTCAAAAGTTAATAGGGGAGGGGGCTATGCTGCCACTGCCCCAGGCTGATTTCAGCCCGGGCTAAGTCTCACTGGGTGTCCTGTTTGCATTCAGGACACCCAATCTGCATGTTGTGGAACCATGGGAGAGCCTCAAGGCCCCCGTAGTCCCAGCCGGCTCCCTGCCTCCTGCAGGAGCCGGCAATGCTGTCGCACACAAGGTGCTGCTGGAACTTCAGCTCCCTGTGTGCAAAAGCAATAGTTTAATTTCTTTCCCTGCTGGCAGGTCTGCATCCGGGTGACCCCGTATCCATTTTTAAATTTAAAGCCCCGGGATGGTGGTAGTCCCCGGGGCACGGGGTAGTCTGCGTGCCCCCCCCGTAATAATATAAACATGAGGGCCGGGGAGGTGGTGGTCCCCAAAGCATAAATAAGCCCAGGAGGGGGGCCCTATGAGCCCCCTCCTTAATAATTATACAGCACATGCCCCTGGGACCTGGCCTACTCAGGAGCAATATTTAAAGCAAGCGTGGTGGACAGTGCTTTTGTTTTACGGCAATATTTGTGAATTTTACTGTGAAAATGTTAAAAATTCCTTTTTTGCCCTGCCTGGACAAAGACTAATGAGTTAGGGTATTCGTACCCTGACCCCTTTTCTTTTTTTTTTTTGCATTGTTTTGGGACTTGGCTGAGCCAAGTCCCAAGATGGCTGCCAATCAATCAATCAGGTGTTTGTAAGCGCGCTACTCACCAGTGAGGGTCTTAAGGTGCTGGTGGGCAAGGGGGGGAAGTAGCTCCACTCAGTCGAAGAGCCAGGTCTATAGTGTCTTCCTGAAGATGTTAAGGGGGGGCATGTCTGATGTTGATTGGGAGCTCGTTCCAGGTCTTGGCTGCGATGTAGGGGGAGGCTTTTCCCTCTGTTCTGGCTCTGCAGATGCGCGGGTTTTGGCGAGGGCAAGGTCAGCTGATTGGAGGCTTCTCTTGGGTACGTGGATTGTGATTTTCTTGTTGAGGTATTGGGGTCTGGTGTTGTGAAGGCATTTGTAGCTGTGGGTGAGTATCTTGAAGATAACTCTCTTTTTGTCGGGAAGCCAGTGGAGGTTACGCAGGTGTTGGGTGATGTGCTTGTGACGAGGGATGCCGAGGACGCGTCTGGCTGGGGTGTCCTGTATGGTCTGGAGTTTGTGGAGCAGAGACTTATTGATTCCGGCGTATAGGGCATTTTTGTGGTCCAGCCTGCTGGTTATGAGTGCCTGGGTGATGGTCTTCCTTGATTCAGGGGGTGGATCCATTTGAAAGTCTTTCGGAGGATGCGGAGGGTGTTGAAGCAGCTGGAGGCGACAGTGTTGACCTGTCGTGTCATGGAGAGGGAGGAGTCGAGTAGGATGCCAAGGTTTCGGGTGTGGTTCGTGGGGGTGGAAGGGTCACTAGGTGTTGTCCCGTGCAGATGAGGAAGGTCCGAGAACCTCTGTCTTCTCTGAGTTAAGCTTCAGGCAGCTGCAGCTCATCCAGGATGCGACGTCCTTCATTCCATCCTGGAAGTTGAGCCTGGTGGTGAGTGTGTGATGGGAGACGGTGTTGAAAGCTGCAGAGAAGTCGAGTAGGATCAGGGCTGTGGTGTGCCTTTTGTTGAGGAGAGTGCGCATGTCATCTGTGGCAGCGAGTAGAGCGGTCTCAGTGCTGTGGTTTCTGCAGAATCCAGAAGGGAGGGGTCGAGAATGAAGTTTTCTTTAATGAATTTTGTTAGCTGGGCATTGACGATCTTCTCTGTGACTTTGGCCATGAAGGTGAAACGGTGGTGGGTCGGTAGGTCTTGAGATCCATTGGGTCTGCTGAGGGCTTCTTGAGCAGGGGTCTTACTTCTGCGTGTTTCCAGTCATCAGGAAAGGTGCCTGTCTTGAAAGTGGTGTTGATGGTATGTGGTAGTTCTGGAGCAATGGTAGATGTGCGGTGGGTAATGGTCAGTGGAGGCCCCTGTGTGGATGCCTTTCATGGTCGACGTGGTGTCTTCGGTGGTGACTGGAGTCCAGGTGGAGACGGTGGGCTGGCTGGCATTGCTGGAGATGAATGAAGTTTTGGGGTCGGTGTCAGGTGTCTGGTCATTGAAGTGGTCGTAGAGGCCCTTGATTTTCAGGTGGAAGTAAGATTCAAGCTTAGCGCAGAGGTCCTGGGAGGGGTTGATGTCCGTGGTTTCACTGGGGGGGCTCGGTGAAATCCTGGATTATGTTGAAGAGTTCCTTGGAGTTGCTGGAGTTGGCGAGGATCTTGTTTTAGAAGAAGGTCCTTTTGATGGATCTGATGAGTTGGTGGTGTCTTGTCATGGCGTTCTTGAAGGTGGTGCGAACTTCTGGGGTTTCGCTGTTTCTCCAGTTCTTCTCAAAATGTCTGGAGGTGCGTCTTGATTCTTGGAGGTCGGTGTTGAACCATTTGGCCTTCCTGGAACACTGTCTGTCGGAGTTGCGTAGTGGTGCAAGCTCATCTGCGCAGTAGGAGATCCATCTGTGGAGTTCTTTGGCTGCGAGGTTGGCGTCGGTCGAGGTGGTGGGGGCATCGCGGTTTAGGGCGGTGTTGAGAGGTTCTTCAGTGATTTTGCCCCAGTTCCCTCTTAAGGGGAGTGGTGGGTTTGTCGACGTTGAAGTGTAAGTAGTGGTGGTCTGTCCAGGGTGGTTGCGTGGTGTGGCTGAAGAGGGTGCTGTTTCCTCATGCGAAGATTGGGTCGAGGTGTGTGCTGCCTTGTGGGTGGGCATGATGACCAGCTGTTTCATGCCGATGTTGGCGAGGTTGTCCAGGAGGGTGGTGGAGTTGGGTCGCTGGGGTTGTCCAGGTGGAAGTTCAGTTCTCAGATGAGTATGTAGTCCATGGAGGTGATGGCGTGGGGTGCGTTGATGGCGGCGATGGTCATGGCGGACGAGCAGCAAGGTCCGGGGGTCTTTAAGTGAGGGTGTCATGAAGTGTGGTTCCGGGGCTGTTCTGGATCTGGAAGTGAAGGTGTTTGGTGGTGGAGAGGGGGTCATTCGTGGTGGAGGTGGATAGTCAGAGGGAGCTCTTGTGTGCAATGGCGAGTCCTCCTCTTGGGCGGTTGGGGCAGTCTGGATCTTGTATCCGTCAGGGATGGCGGTGGCGATGTCGGGGGTGGAGGAGGCATTGGTCTTTGTGAAGAAGGCGACGTCTGGTAAAAGGGTGTCGAGGAGATCCCAGATCTCAACTGCGTGTCTGTGCAGGGAGCACAGGTTTAGGAGGATGCACTTCAGGCTTTCGAGCTTGTCGGCTTTCCGTGCGCGGGTGGTGGCCGTGGGTGTGCTGATGGTGTTGAAGGTCTGGTGGCAGTGACAGCAGGAGAACTAACCAACCAGGGGTGGCGCTCGGCGTGGACAGCTGACAGTTGTTGTTCCTCCGGGGGTTGAGTGCGAGGAGGGTGGCTGAGTTGTAGCAGTGGATGGTTGGAGATCCAGGGTCTCTGGCGCTGGTCGCGGATGGGCGTAGATGGGCGCAGATAGGCTTGCCTTTGGCGCGGTGGCGGCTCGGCTGCACAGCAGCCGCTATTAAATAGGGAAGGAGGGAGGGAAAGCTCAGCTGGGAGGCAGGAGCATGAGCGGCAAGGGCCGAGGGGGGAGCAGTGTGGGGAGAAACGCGTGAAAGAACAACAGTGACTGAAAATACCAGTATCAAAACAAACAATACAATTTAAAACAGGAAGGAAGACAGGCACAACAAAACAATACAATTTCAGCAATAAGGATTACAAGATAACGAGAAGGGTGACACAGGGAGAAAAACCGACACAACGAGGCAGGGGGCCACAGGGGCAGGCTCAAACCCTACCAGACCAGCGATGGCGGAGGCACAACGGTGGAGCTACCGGGGAGAGAGCAGGTTACTGACCAGAGGTCAGGGGTCTTGCTCTCTCTCGTCCCAGCAGTGGCCGCCATTAAATAGCTGGTTGAAGTGTTGGCAGCCAATCAGAGCTCTGCAGATCTCCGCATGAGCTTGTTATATTTTGTGAAGGCTTCACAACCTTAGATATACAAATTTGGATTTCCATAATTTCCCACAAACTAGTGAATGGACTTACACCAAATTACAATAAGCGCAGTCTGCAAACAAATAGCTACCTTTCAGCCACATTCGGTGTAATTTCATCAAGGGGTTCGAGCTACAGGCGCGTCTAAAGACTCCATGGGCATTAACATGGGAAACACACTTTTTTGACCCTCCTTTTTTCCTCAGCTCCCACTTGACAGATCACCCCAAAACTATCCATGCACAACTAGAATCACCAGAGCACTTTTTTTGATAATTTTGTGAAGGTTTGTGAAAAGGTACCAAAGATATAGGCAAGTCCAAAAAAGCTTTTCCTATGGAAACATGGTCCTAATTATAACTGCCTACTGGCGACTGTAATGGGTATGGTTAAGTTACTTACCTGTAATCCTAGTTCTCTTCCAGGGGTATACTCATCAAAGTCATAAGCACTGAATAATCCCGCCCACGTGCGGGATCCCAGAGCATTAACAATAATATATGCATGTTAGACCTGGGGTTACCAGTCCACATGGGGTTGCCTGGCACAGAGTAGGACGGCTAATCTCAGAAGCAATCGTGTTATGCTTGAACCGCATTTGACATAGTAACCCAGCGCCCATCCACTAAAAGAAGACACCACGCCTTGTTATAAAAAATAGAAATGCTTTATAAAAATCTTTTGGTAGGTTTACTCCTTCAGAAGTTCAAACTCTTAATACATTAAGCACTTCCACCTTCTACTTATTCGCACCATGGTACAACACTTTGTTTTGTTTTACAGGTTACTCTTATTTACCAGTTACATAAAAATTCAGCAAACTCTTGGCATTTCAATCTTCCAGCAGTTATTTTACATTAACATTACACAGTTTCACTTTTAGTGTACTTATCGCTGTGTTTACACTCTATGTTCCAGCTCTCATATCTCTAAGACTCTCCCTATAGCTTTGGTTTTACGTTAGGTTAGTGGGAGAACTTGTCACTACCCATTGCTAAAGTACCATATCCAGAAAATATTAGCTGTTAGCATACATCAAAGAACAGCCTCCAACGACCTTAGTAGTTTACAGCATTCTAAAGGCCTTTTCCCTTTCAGTTTCACCTTCTTCTCACTTTCACATAAACAAAGGGAGAGGGTTGTCAAGATTGTCATACATTCAAAGGTGTTAACCCTCTTTCCTTGAAAGCTCTGTCACCTTTAGTTCCTTTTCCCTACTAGCACGGTGAATGCTGTTTCCACAGTACTCCCTATAGCTTTCTGACCTGCTATGTGTGTAAAGAGAGTTCTCAGAGAGGTTTCAATACCCTCCGTTTCCCAGCCTGCCTCCCAACTTACTTCTTTCCAGGATCACCCGGCCGTTGCCAGCAGACTGGAGGCTCACAAAGTCAATCCGGGGAAGGTAGGGGTTAACTCTGGCCTGCTACGCTAAAGCGGCCTCTTCCGTGTGTGAAGACTCCGGGGGTCTGGAGCGCCTCAGCGTTTGCGCTTCCCTTCCTCCACACGCCCCTCGGAGGCTCGTGATCCTCCCTTCCCGGCTTCCCTCACTCTTGCCTTTCCCCTTCTGGGCTCAACCCCTCAGCGCCGGGCCAGCCTCCAATGTCAGGACCGCCTACCGGCTCCAAGGCTTCTCTCCGTCGCGATCGAGTCCTGCTTGGATCCCGTCTGCCCCGCCTACGGCTCTCCCTGAGAGACGCTGCATCCACTCTTCCCCCACACAGCGCCCCCTCCCCGTCTCCTCACATGGGCCCTCGCCGACCTGACGTACAGTCTCCCACAGGCTCAGGGAAGCGGTTGCCACCGAGAGTTCAAGCCAGCCTCGGTAAGACTTCAGCTACGTAGAGAATGGGGCGGGGGGGCAACTTCGCACAAGTCTTGCAGTCGCTATTTGGGATTTCTTTGCCTGTTGCTAAAAAGCACCAAAGAGTATGTTGACTCCACCGGGGGTTCTTGTTATCGTAATCCCCTCTATAACTCAGTCCCAGCCACGCTTACTTGTAAGTTCGTCATGGATCTTTTCTAGCAAACTATACTGGATGTAAAGAGGTCACTCTCCTCCGGTACCTCCAGAATCTCGTGAGGAGACAGCTCCGCCGGGTTAAATCTATGGATGAGGGGGGGTATCAGTCAGTGGAAAGGAAGCAGCCCCCAGAGGCTGTCAGACCCTCTACTGCGCGCCCTCCTCCTCGCTCCTCAGCCTGGACTCCAGCTCGCCCTTGACCTCCTCCCACGACCCTCAGCTCACTTCTTCACACAAAATGGCCGCACAACATTCCAGTATTTATAGCCCAGGACCAGTGGGTCTAGAGTGGACCAGAAAGTTCTGGAACCCCTCTGTTTACCCAATGGCCCCAAGCCCTGAGGTAGCACTTGGCAGTTGGCAGGACACCATTTTGTGACTCTGTTTTTCACCATTTTATGGGGGCAGCTTGACTTAAGAAAGTTAGAGGGGCAAGGAAGCACCTATCCCCCAGGACAATGTCAAAAATTTCCAGTGGACATAAAAATAAAAATGAAGGAATTGGAGGTCAGAAAGAGGACAAAATAAATAAATAATTGGTAGGGAACACCCACAGGCGGACAGGTCTAACAATGCATATATAACCATGTATATAAAGATACATATCTAATAATATGCCTATATCTACAATATATACACATGTACATAAATTAGCAGCCCCAAATTGAAAACTAGGCTCAAATATGCCAATATTGCATAGTATTTTTCATTTGAAAAGCATCTTATAAAATAACATTTTCAAAATATAGAGAAATGTACTCTCAGCTTGTTTGAAAAACAGCCTTTATTTTCAGAGAAAATTGCAGGGTGATAGCAGGCAGATTAGCCTAGAAGGCTGCATTTAGAAAAACATTGGTGCCGTGCCTTTAAGACATCCAGGCTCTCATCATGCCCCACAGGTGACAGTTAGGTCAGGTCTTTTTGACGGTGTATTACATTGTGTACATAACATGAGGAAAAACCACATTCTGTAATAGGCGTGGTATTCGTCCAGGGAGGAGGGAGGGTTGCTTATGACTTTGAAGAGTATACCCCTGGAAGAGAACGTATCCTTCTCTTACAGGGGATACTCATCAATAGTCATAAGCACTAAATAGAGTAGCAAGCCCATCCCTGAATCCTGCGGACGAATACCTGCACAACAAATATATATTGAAAAATACGATTATCCAAATAAATTCCTCAAGGATGCTTGCTCAAGCTGAGCATCCGCTTGAGTATCAGAATCTAAACAGTAATAGCGGGCAAAGGTGTGGACAGACTACCATGTAGCTGCTTTACATATCTCTAGAATAGGTGCATTTTTAAGCATGGCCGTAATAGCGGCTTTACCCCTTCTAAAGGGAGCACTTGGCTTGCCAGGGAGCTGTTTGTGAGCTAGCTGATAGGCTAATGAGATGCAAGATACTATCCATCGAGCAATGGACCTTTTTTGAAGAGGGATAACCAGTGTGCATTGGACCATAGTTAACAAAGAGATGGTCCGACTTTCTTATATCCTTCATTCTATCCAGATAGAATTTTAACACTCTTTTCAGATCAAGTGAATGCAGTGCCCTCTCAGGAGGCGTAGTGAGATTTGGAAAAAATGTGGGTAGAGTGACAGACTGATTAAAATGAAAGTCTGAGATCAATTTAGGTAGGAAACTTGGGTGAGTTCTCATAACCACTCGATTCGCATGGAAAATTAGATAAGGCTCTGCAGAATATAAGGCCTGAATCTTGCTTACCTTGCAGACAGCCACTAGAAAAGCAGCCTTCCAAAAGAGGTGCTGTAGAGAAGCTTTGTGAATGGATTCGAAGGGGGGACCCATTAATTTAGAAATGGCCACATTAAGTTCCCAGGCAGGGAAAGTCAACCAAATTGGTGGGTAGACCTTTTTTAGGCCTTCCAGGAAGTCTTTAACAACTGGCATTTGAAAGAAAGAAGCTTAAGTGGGAGACTTTCAATAGGCTGTAATTGCTGGCAGATGTACTCTGATAGAGGAAAACTGTAAGCCTGCTTTAGCTAAATTCAGAAGATATGACAAATTAACTTGTTCTTGACACATGATAGGGTCATGACTATTAGTTGTACACCATAGATAAAAACCCTTCCATTTGAAAGCATATGACTTTCTCGTTGAAGGCCTTCTCGCTTCTTTTAAGATCTGCATACAGTACTCCGAGAGGCCTAGGTGACCATATTGTAAGAACTCAGGAGCCATGCTGTCAATCTCAGGGATGGGAGGTTGGGGTGAAAAACCTTCCCTCCTGACTTGGGTAACAGATCCAGAAGGCATTGCAACCTACTCTACAGTGTCTTGGCGAGGTGTAACAAGTGTGTGTACCACCACTGGCAAGGCCACTCTGGTACAATGGGGATAATTTCTGTCCTGGATTTGTAGAGCTTGCTGATCACCAGTGGTTTAAGAGGGACTGGTGGAAAATCATAGAGTAATTGCTCTGACTAGTCAATCAACAGTGCATTCCCCCTGGAGCCTGGTTGAGGGTATCTGGATGCGAAGGCGCAGCATCTTGTGTTTGCCTCGTCTGCAAATAAGTCGATGTCTGGAGAACCCCATCTCCGAAAGATGTCATGTGCTATTTCGTCTTTTGCACCCAGTCGTGTGCTTCGACAAAGCTTTGGCTTAGGTCGTCTGCCTGTGCATTGAGGGTGCCTGGAAGGTGAACTGCAGATATGGACATTTTCCTCGCCAGTAGCCATTTCCAAATTGCTTGAGCCTCCAGAGACAGGGGTCTGGATCTGGTCCCTCCCTGTTTGTTCCGGTAATACCTTGTTGTGGTGTAGTGATCTGAACCAACAGGGAGCGTGACTCTATGGAGGGGAAGAACACTTTGAGAGCCAGATGCACAGCTCTGAGTTCTAGCATGTTGATGTGGTACGTTTTTTCCTTTTCCAACCATATCCCCTGCACCTGAAGTGATCCCATGTGTGTGACCCAGCCCTGAAGAGATGCATCTGTGACGATATTCTGCTTGGGAATTTCCTGGTGGAAAGGAACCCCTTTCAGAAGATGAGATTGTTGCATCCACTATTTTATTGAGATTTGAACTGCGTGAGGAAGAGTTATGGTGTCCTCCCAGCAGTTGGAAACTTGAGACCATTGATTCTCTAGAGCTTTTTGTAAGGGTCTCATCTGTAACCTGGCATTCGAAACAATGAATATGCATGGCGCCATCGAGCCTAGCAGAGTGGACACCTGCCTGGCCATTGGATGAGGTGTTCTCAGAAGAGTGCAACCTTTGTGGAGTATTGATAATAGTCTCTCCTCCAAAGAAAACGCTCTTGCGTTTGCACCATCTAGTGTAGCGCCCAAGTAGTGAATCCTCTGAGTAGGGCTGAGGTTAGATTATTTGAAGTTTACACACAGGCCCAATTGGTTTAGGATTTGGATGCAGTCATTCAGATGATCTTGCAAGAGACTGGGAGAGGCACTCTTGAGTAACCAGTCATCTGGGTATGGATAGATGAAGATTTTTTGCTTTCTCAGGAAGGCAGCCACCGCCGCCATGCATTTTGAAAAGCTGCGAGGGGCAGACTTGATTCCCAAAGGAAGGACTTTGTACTGGAATTGGTCTGATTCTATCCTGAATCGAAGAAACGTCCGGTGCTTCTGAGTAATTGGTAAGTGAAAATAAGCACCTTGAAGGTCTATGGAACACATCCAGTCCCCTTGATGGATGTATGGAATGATTTGGTGTAAGCCTCACGCAATAAGGAGCTATAGAGGGAAAATGTATCAGGTCGTCCTCCACTCAAAACATAAACAGACACCAACAAGACCTCATCAATGCGGGCTAGATCCACTTTATAGTATTGAGAATGGGTATTCAACTTGTATTCCCCATCAAAATATTTTTTTGTGTTGTCCCAAATCCTTAAAGGCCAATAGGTTATTATTTTTCTTTTTCAATTTTTTTTTTAAGGTTGTCAGTCACTGTGCTCCAGATATACCCTCCACTTAAAACAGGTGTATACACAACAACAAAAATTGTGAGAAGGTGAGATAGCACCTCATGTGCGCTACACCAAAGGACTTTGATGGTTGGTTCTCACCAGTTGTGCCCACGTTTCTCATCATAGGTAGCTATCTCACCTGTGAAAGATAAAGAAAGTGCCAGTACAAAAAGGTGAAAAAAAGTGTTTGTTTATATCACAAAAAAGAAGAAAGAAACCCCGTAAAGTTAAAATTAAGGTAAGCCACACGTACACCAGATGCCAATTTTATTCAAAACCCGTGGGCTTACTCAAAGTTAAAAACAACTGCATGTTGCAGACCAATTGAAGATGGGCCAACATGTTTCATTGCCAGTTTTTCTTAGTGGCAATTTCGTCAGGGCTCGAGGTCGTAAATCACTTTAGTGAACTTTCATTTTGTACGCGAAGTGACTGACAAACACAAAAAGAAACAACCATTAAAAGTGTCCAACCAGTTAGACCACCGTCTTATCCAATCACAACAAGTAACATAAGCCTACATCACTAGAGTAGTTATTTACCGGGTGTTAGCCAAGGCCCCGCGTCCCAGCTATCCACCTCATGATAGGGTACTTGCTTCTATTATGAGACCCTTTTACAACACACATGTTGGAGTGAATCTATATGGAAAAACACACAACTGTTAGTCCTTCCTTTCCTCTCGAATGTATGTCAAAGATTAAAATTAAATGCACCATGATCTCCCTCTATAATTAGGGACTCACTGCCCTAGTGATCCGTATTCTTGTATATAGTTAACATTTTCATGAACAGCTGTTGTATAGCTCCTATATATCCATATTTCGTGTTAAGTTAGCATAGGTACATTTCAGATTTAAACGCCATTTTTCCTTTCTTGCAACTTCTGCACACGACCCTCATTTGTTGACTTAGCTTTCAACCTAGTAGTTTGCCGTGGTGAATGTGAGAATAATATGTTATTGCTCTGATATCTGCTTTGTTTAATAAAACATGTCTGCACGGAGAGTGCTGAAGTTTCAGGAGCAACACGATATGGAATTGTTATGAGGTCTGATCTCCACGCCTTCATAGTCATAACACAAGTGCAGCCTTTGCCAACTTGGGCTTGAGGCGGGATTGATATTGCTTTGCAGGAGAATAGTTAACACACTTGATGCGGTGCACATGCAGAGAGAGCTGGTGTATGCTGATGTGATTCCTTCATGCTAGGACACTAAGGTATGGGCCCGCCCTAAAACAACCCAAAGAGACCTTCTTAGATAATAATATAATATATGTGTTAGGGAGGGTGAGATATAAGTGTTGTTAACTCTTATTCATTACAGCATGTTAACATGCTGTCACCATTCGCTTTTTATGTCTTAGTAACTATGCTGATAATTTTGCTACTGATAATAAGTGTACTTGTATTATCTAAGATACTGCGCCTGAGAAGACGGCATTAGTAAATAAACATTTCAAATGCACATGTGTCTTCTTTACTCCATGTTCTGGTTTGTAATGATAATATAACGAAAGAGTGTTCATGAGTCCCACGTACCCTGAGGTACTGTAAGTTCATGTTCTGGTTTGTCTAAACATTGGGTGTTTGATATGTCCAATGAGACACTGTAGCTAGCTCGGTAAGGGGTGAGTTGGTTGCTAAGGTAAGTTTTGGGACACCATCATTTATACTTCTGTGTTTACCTACAAAACGGCTCATCAAAAACTGAACCTTTCCCGCCACTGTCCAACTACTGTGCACCTGCAGACTTTCATGCAATTTTTCATACCGATTCGGGCTCAAGAACCTCATTGGCCTGTACCTCTTGAATACAGCAACCTCTATTAAAGAATACACACACTCACCCGTCTCCAGAGCTCGCACCCAATCAATCTTACCGCGTGTACCATAGGATGAGCGCTGTCTCAGTCCGGTATATTATTGCGGTCTGCCGTTCCACTTAACTGATCGTGGGTGATTATGAGACTGAGGTTATGAGATTATTAGGGGCACATGAGAAATACCGGCCGCTCCCCCATGATCTAGTTGGAGAACTCCAGGAGATCATTAAATCATTGGCCGGACGGGCAAGGGAGAAGAACTGGATTACTGTAAAAGAGGAAGAATTTCTAGTGAATCCTAAACCTAGGACTCTGGCATTCTACATACTGCCAAAAATTCATAAGACTCAACGGCTAGCCCCGGGACACCCAATAGTTTCGGATATACAATCTGTCCTCAAACTCATATCACAATTTGCTGATTTTTTCTTGAGCGAAGCAGTACTAAAACAACCTTCTTATGTCCAGGATACGATGGACATCCTTAACATCTTGGAGGAGTTCAAATTTGACCCACACGAATTCCTTCTTACCATAGACATCGAGTCACTGTATAATTGCATAGCCCAAGATGCAACGCTGGTGGCAGCAGCACAGTTGCTTGGGGAGCAAGCATGGTTTTACGACACCCCGAAATCATTTGTGTTAAAGTGCATAGAGATAGCTTTAAAACGCAACTACTTCAGCTATTAAAAATAACCTTTTTTTACAAGTATCAGGGACATTGATGGAAGCAACCTTTGCGCCCAGCCTGGCCTGCATTTATGTGGGACAGTTTGAAGATAATTGTATTTACCATCCACCTAATCCCTTCCAGAGGAATATCCGCCTCTGGAAGAGGTATATAGATGATGTGTTATATATCTAGTCTGGAGCAGAAAGTGGACTTCTTGAATTCCTGAATTGGCTTAATAACCTGGACACAAGCCATAAGTTCACTTGGACATTCAGTAACTAAACGGCAGTATACCTGGACTTGGATATTGTGGTTGCTAATGATAAACTCTGTACCACTGTACATCAGAAAGTTACAGCCAGGAATTCACTTCTTCACTATCAGTCATTCCACCCTAGGGCTTTACGAGATAATCTGCCCGTGGGACAGTTCCTGCGGTACCGCAGGAACTGCTCCACCACAAGTGCCTATATGCAGCAATCAGAGGATTTGAGATACAAATTGGTTCAGAGGGCCTATCCCAGGAGGATTGTGAATAATGCAAGAAAAAGAGCACTCAATACACCACAGAGTGCTTTACTTGAGAGGAACGCGAGAACGAGCAGTGATTGCCTGCCAGTTGTCATGACGTACGATCTGTTGGTGACGAAAATCTGCAAGCCCATCCAAAAAAAATGGTCACTACCATCTACAGCAGATTTCAAGATGCCACAACCTACATTTGCGTTTAGAGGAGCATGCAACCTATAAGATATATTGTTTCACACTCGTGCAATATCACGACCCAAAGATTCATCAATTCCACCCGGACATTATCCATGCGGGAATTGTTCAGTGTGTGACCTAACTGAGAAAACCAACAGCATACGATTGCTGAACGGGAAGTTGTGGCACTTGACGAAGTTCAACAATTGTAATACGGGAATGTAATTTATCGTCTTAGTTGTCAGTGTGGGTTACATTACATATGCCTCACATCGCGCAAGATTAAAATTCGCATTCAGGAACACTTGAGTATGATAAGGTCAGGCAAACTAACTAAAGGGTTGGTGAAACAATTTAAAGAACAGAACCACGATGCTAGAACATTGATAAAGGAAGAAGAGGTCTAGTGCAGGGTCTATGATGCAGCGTCTTGAATATGACAGATGGCGAGGGGACAGCTGTAGGCATTTCGATGTTGAACTTCGAAGCCCCCCAACACAGCACTTCGTTGAATGTGACAATATCATCCACTGGCGATATTCTAGTCGGTGGAGTGGATGACAAAGTTAGAGAGTAATCAGTCTTTGATGAAGTGGATTCAGAAGACCATGAAGGAGACCTGTGTCTTCGCTCTCTAGGTGAACGATGCCTAGATTTAGACCTAGAGCGCCGAAGGGGAGATCTTTATCTATGTCTCCTTGAGGTTGTAGACTTTTGAGGAGTGGAATGTCACACTTGCCTATCAGGAGAATGAGAAGGTGAGTTTATCTGAGAGTATTCTAATCCTGGGGTAATTTTCGCATCCTCCAGTTCTTTATGCTCTCCAACCATCTTGGGGAGAGATTAGTAGGAGGTGTATGGTGCTCTGGTGACCTGAACGATTCTTAGTTCTGGAAGAGATGAAACACTCCTCGATTTCAGGCCTTTAGCAGTTAGATCGTGGATCTTCCTTGACGTGTAAGGATCCCTCGACATTGACGCTGGTGAACGATCTGTTCTAAGTCTTTTGGCCGGTAGAGACTTATTGATGGAAGGAAGTCTCAATGTCGACCACCTCGACGTCGACCTCCTCGATGGTGACCCCCTCGCCAGAGGTCTTCTCGACGTCGAAGATTACCCTCTTCTCGACGTCGAAGGCGACTTCCTCATGGCGATTTCCCCGATGTCGACCTCCTCAATGGCAATGCTCGCCCTTCTGTCGGCAACGAAGCAGTCGATCGACCATGAGCCATGCTTACTGACGCTGGAGTCATCTGCGCAGGGCTTGGCGTCGACACTCTAAGCACCTTCGACGTCGGTGGAGTTCTCGACGTCGGCGCTGAGGTTCTCAACGGGGACCTCACCTGACTCCGATGTGTCTTCGACGTCGATTCTCTGCCTTCCATCATCATAGGCAAGCCGGACTTAGACCGCCTGCAAGAGGGTGTCGACGTCAGTTGGTGAGAAGTCTTAGCCGTAGTTGGAGTAGTCTGCTTCGACGGCGATACAGTCTTCAACGCCGAACTCGGCACCTGAGATTTCGATGCTGAAAAAGAGAACAAGGGTATTTTCGACATCGACTGTTCCTTCAACTGCAAATTTGACTGATTTTGTTATTATTCTCCCGTTTTATTGTGCTCTGATCTTCTTTGAGAGAAGGGCTCTTCCCTGCCACTTACGGACTCCTTTCCTCTCTCCTGCATGGCATGCAGCTTGATCTTCTCCCTTTCACCAAGGATTCTTCTTGAAAACTGCTGGCAGTAGTGGCACTTATCAGGCCTGTGTGTAGATGGTAAGCACACAATACAGACCGAGAGCAGATCTGACTTAGCCATTTTCTTCCCACAGGAAGGACACTTAATAAATAAGGCTGGCATTCTGATGGGAAAAATAGCTGGAAAGTCAGAAAAAATTATGGAACTAGTACAATAAGTACTAAAAACGTCGAGAGAAGACCGGAAATCTCAATTAGTGACAAACAAAACACTAACTGGCGAGCTCAATGCTCCAAGATCCTCACAGAAGGAGCTGCTAAAAAGAACTGACCTAACTGTCACCTGTGGGACATGATGGGAGCCTGGAGGTCATGGAGGTCTTAAAGGCACGACACCAGTTTTTTTACTGAGTGTTCTATATGCAGCCTTCTAGGCTAATCTGCCTACTATCATCTTGCCTTTTTCTCTGAAAATAAAGGCTGTTTTTCAAATAAGCTGAGACTACATTTCTCTATGTTTTGGAAATGTTATTTTATATGATGCTTTTCAAATGAAAAATACATTGCAATATTTGCATGTTTGAGCCTAGTTTTCAAATTGTGGCTGCATATTTATATACATGTGTGTACATTGTAGATATATGCACATTATTATATATAGATATTTATATATATGGGTATATACTCGTATATTATTGTTAAGGCACCGGGTCCCCGCACATGGGCGGGACTATTAAGTGCTTATGACTATTGATGAGTATCCCTTGGAAGAGAATTTATAAACCACAAAGAGAACTTGTTTGTTAGTGCATTTTCGTTCGAGGACAAGGCTTTATGGATAATGTTTACGGTGTGTCCAGCTATAAAGATTCACCATTGCAAGGATACCAGGTCAGTTTGATCATGATTACAGTCACAAAGACAGAACAACAGGTTGTGGATTTTAAAGTAAGATTTATACCTAAAGTCGCATCAGAAAGCCAACTGGGGCGATTGACATTGTTTGTGATTTATGGTTCATGGAGCAAACTTATTATTGAGACATTGGCAAGATTACGATTACCAGCATTCTTTACAAACTCACTTGAGGCCCACTTGAGGGTGAAATTAGTATTTAATGAGGTAATCGTTGCTGTGATGCAACTTTGGAGATCCATTAAGCACTGGCCTGTGACTAAGGGTGGGGAGCCCGAGAGGTGTTAGGCCTGAAAATGTTCTGCCGATTTTCCTGTAGGTAAAAGAAACCACAAAGAGAACCTGCCTGTGAGTGTGTTTTCGTTCAAGGACAAATGTGTGTGTGTGTGTGTGTGCGTGTGTGTGTGTGTGTATATATATATATATATATATATATACACACATATATATGTGTGTGTGTGGGTGTGTGGGTGTATGTGTGTGTATATATATGTGTTAAAGTAAGGGAGTTTTTAGGGTGGGTGTTGGTTTTTTGTTGAGATGGGGGATTTTTTAGGGATTCAGGGTGAGGATGGGTTTTGGATGGTAAGGTATTTTTTAGGGTTTGGGGTGGATATAGGTTTCTGAGTGGTAAGGGATTGGGAGTGGGCCTCGAAAAAGAGGTGGGGGGGAAGTGTGTTTTGCATGATAATTCCCACATAGTCTTTAGACGTGCCTGTAACAACTAAACAACAGAAATAAGCAGTGTAATGAAATACATAAACCAAATACGAAATTAATTTCACAGTGAGGACACAGATTTAAAAATCACCAACTGAGCTGAGCATTGATCTATCAATAAATTGCATCCTAGAATGTATGAGATACAGCCACCCAACCAGTTCTTCCCACTTGCTTGCAAGGGAAATTACCTTCCCTGTGCTCAAAAGCCAAGACCGTCCTCAATTCCCTTTGCTTTGGGAGATGGACTCAGGCAAAAATTACCTCCTCGTCAGCCCTCCCCGTCCCAGTCCTAACTACATGAGCATAGCTCCTCCCACCAGAAACTCCCAAGCAACTTGAAACCCATCCCTTCCCTCCAGGCCACACCCATACCCTGAGGCATATAACCCAGTGACCTGCCAATCAACAACCTGTTTGTTTTTTCTGCGGAATCACTTCCGAGCAGACTTTGTCGAGGGGGGCACTGGAATTGGCCTCCTATCTGGTAAGTGTGAACCGGGATGCTTGGCGCCCGTTTTTAACCCCTGTTGTGCCTGTTTATACCTTGTGGGCATATGCTTTGAGTCCCTGCTGTAGCGGGACCGTGGGGTTGGGGGTCCGGACTGCCTGTGTGGGGTGGTGACTCCCTGCTGCGGCCTCCCCTCTTCCGGGTTCGTTCCCTGCTCTAGCGGGTACACCCGGGGAGGGAGGGGGGGGGGTGTGGCTGGCTTTTTCGGTGCGCCTGTCTCTTTAAATACTCTCGGTGCTCGTTTCTTTCGAGCCCCTGTTTTTCCCCTTTTTTTGCTTCCTGCAATCCTTGGTGGAGTCTGGGGTTGCGGGGAGGGGGGGGGGGGGGGGGACTGCCTTTTTTTGGTCCGTGGGGGCCCGATGTTTAAGGTTCAGTCCAGCTTTGGCGGTTATTTCCAGGGTTGGTGTTCTCTTCCCCGCGTTTCTGTTGTTGGAGCTCCCTATACTGGCGGTCCAATTTACTTTGTTGACGTTTTTGTGTTACTGGAGGGATTTGCATGGGGCTTGATTTCAAGTCTTGGCCTCTTGATGGTCTGCTGTGGAGGGGCCCTGGGGTGTTTTTCCCTGTCCTTGGCCTGTCTCTGCTGTCTGTGGGGGTCCTGAGGGGTTTGGAAACTCTGCTCTCCTGCAGTTCTGCTGGGGCGTTGGGGAGTTCTTACCTCTGGGTTCACTGGTTCCGGGGGCGGGGTCTTCTGGGTTTCTTCGTGTCCTTACAGTTGGGCCCTGTTCAGTCTTTTCCTTTTGTAGGTTGGTAGTCTTCTCTGATAGGGCATTTTGAAGGCCGGCCTTAGGTCCTGTGTAGGGATTGGCTCCCGGTCTAGGTGGAATTCCCTGGTTGGCCCTTGGGGATTGTTGCTTTGATTGGTCTGGGTATATCTTGGGGTCTGGGTTTCTGTTCTCCTGTTTACAACATGGAGGGTAGAGGTGCAGACGTGCGTGAGCTTGGCTGTGAGGATGGGGAGGTGGTAGCTGGTTCTTCCACTGCTCCTTCCATGGCGGATATTCAAAAAATGATTGAGGCTGCTGTGGCGGCGGCCTTTGTGGCTCATGATCCCAAGGGGCCTAAGAGACAGAAATTGGATGCCTCGGCTGAAGTAGATCCGGACATTGACTCTGATGAGGAGGTGAAGGGTCGTTTTGTCCAAGGGGCTGACCTTCGCTGTGTTATGCAGCATGTTCGAGACAATCTGGGATTCCCTGATCCGGTGGAGGGTGGAGAGTCTGAAGACTTCTTCGTCAATTACCTAAAGAAAGATCCGGAAAGCCTCCCCATTCATACGTCTGTGAGGAAGGTGCTGGAGGGGGAATGGAAGGATGTTGACAGGCATGCCTTTCCCCGGTTTCTGGCTAAGAGGTATCCCTTGCAGGGATTCACAGAGGAGTTTCCGGCTGTGGTGAAAGTGGATTCTCTGCTGGCTGGTATGGCGTCTCAGAGCCTGGTGGTGTCTGAGGATGCGGTGCCTTCTATCCTGAGGACAAGCGTGTTGAGGGGGCCTTGAAGCGGTCCTTTGCAGCCTCCAATCTGGCAATTCGGTCTGCAGCTTACACCAGCTATCTTGTTTAGTCGCTTCTTAAGGACTGTCAGGGTATTTCTGTGCAGCTCATGCAGGATGAGGATCCCTCTGAGTCTTTGTCCATGTTGGAACAACAGTTGCGTTTCATGGCTGACTTGTCCTTCGACTCCCTTAGTGCTGCGGCGGCGGCTGCTGGTGCCTCGGTTGCTGCTAGGCGGCAGTTGTGGCTTAAGTCTTGGAAGGCGGAAGCTGCTCAGAAGGCGGCTGTGATGAAGATTCCCTTCACGGGCTCTAAGCTGTTTGGGGAGCCGTTGGAAGCTTTGATTAAAAAGACAGCTGAGGACAAGAAATTGTTGGCTCCGGTCCGCTCTTCTCAGAAAGGGAAGTTTGCGGGTTATAAGCAGGCTTTTGGGCAGGCGTTTCATTCTAAGATGGCTGCTCAGCCCTTTCGTGGTAGGGGACGTGGCCGGGGTGTCCCTTCCTTCCACAAGTCCCGGGGTCACCAGGGTGCTTCCTCTTCTGCAGGTCCCTCCAAGTCGTGACTATGTGATGGATTCCTTGAAGGTCCCGGTTGGGGGTCGCCTCACCTCTTTTTTGCCTGTCTGGGAGGAGTTCGTTCAGGATCAGTGGGTCCTGCAGGTGGTACGACTGGGCTACAGAATAGAATTTGGGTCTCCTCCGGTGGATGTGTTCAAAGCTACCCCAGGTCTCTGGCAAGATGTCATGCTCTATTGGACGGAGTTCGGGACTTGGTGTCAAAGGGAGCTGTGGTGAGGGTGCCTGTGAGTCAACCGGGTCAGGGAGTTTACTCAATCCTGTTTTTGATCCAAAAACCAAATGGGGACTTCCGTCCGGTCCTGGATCTGAAGGCGGTGAACTTGTGTATCCCTCATCGGTCCTTCAAAATGGTGACTCTGCAGTTGATTCTTCCCTTCCTGTCGGTGGGGGATTTCCTGGCTTCTCTCGATCTACGGGACGCCTATTTTCATGTGCCAGTGCACGCGGATTCACAGAGGTTCCTGCGTTTCTGTGTAGGGGTGGATCACTACCAGTTCCAGGTATTACCGTTTGGCCTGTCTGCCTCTCTGAGGGTGTTTACTTAAGTGTTGGCACCCTTGGTGGGTTTGTTGCATGCTAAGGGTATACAGGTTTTCCCTTACTTGGACGATTGGTTGATTTCTTCCTCTTCTTTCCTTCAGGCTCAGTCACATTCCCGGGAGGTTTGCAGTCTCCTTCAACGGTTCGGGTGGATTCTGAACTTGGAGAAATCCCATCTTCACCCCACTCAGGAACTGTTGTTCATTGGGGGGGTGTTCAACACCAGGTTGGGGAAGGTCTTCCTGTCGGAGCCCCGCAGACTGACTCTTGTGCACGAACTGAAGAAGGTGTTGGGGGCTCGGTCTTCCACGGCTCGCCAGTGGTTGCGTGTACAGGGGCTGATGTCAGCAACTGTGATGATTGTTCATTGGGCCGTTTACACTTATACCCCCTTGTGAATCATCTTCTGGTGCATTGGGATCCGGCCTCTCTGAATTACGAGCTGTTGGTTCCGGGGAGTGTGTCCATCGCCTGGGAGTTGTCCTGGTGGCTGGTGGATCGGAACCTCTTACAGGGCTCGCCCTTTGTGTCCCAAGTGAGGTTGGTCCTGACGACCGACGCCAGCGAACTGGGCTGGGGTGCGGTCTTGGGTCAGGAGTCTGTGCAGGGTCTTTGGTCTGTGCCGGAGGCGGAAATATCCTCGAATTGGCGGGAATTAAAGGCAGTTCAGTTGGCGTTGTCTCATTTTCTGCCTTGGGTCCTCCAGAGGGATGTGATGGTGCGGTCGGACAACACGGTGGTGGTGTGTTATATCAACCCCCAGGGGAGCGCGAGGGTGGCTTCCCTCAATTCGTTGGCTCAAAGTATAGGCCTGTGGGCGGAGTCTCACTTGTTGTCTCTGAGGGCTTTACATCTGCCTGGGATTTTGAACTCGGAGGCGGATCGCCTGAGCAGGGTGTTTCCCTCCCTGTCGGACATGTGCCTCACTCAGGAGGTCTTTCGTTGCCTGATGGTCCGGTTCGGGGTCCCGGTGGTGGACCTGTTTGCAGCCCCGGGGAACGCCTTGAGGGAGACGTTTTGTTCTCTGGTTCGCTCTGCTGCGGTTTGGAGGGTGGATGTCCTGTCCTTCCGGTGGGAGGGGGGCCTGATGTATGCCTTTCCCCCTATTGCCCTGCTGCCGCGTGTTCTGCTGAAGGTCAGACTGGATCGGGCTTCGGTGATCCTGGTGGCTCCGGATTGGTCCAGGCGGCCTTGGTTCCCTCTGTTGTTGAAGTTGGCAGTGGGGCCTTGCTGGAGGTTGCCGGTGGTCCCTTGTCCCTTGTCATTTCCCCCTCTGTCTCGGGAGTGTCTGGTCCGCCTGAGGCTGGCGGGTTGGCTGTTGAGAGGATGAACCTGGTGGCGTTGGGGTGTTCTCCTTTTGTGGCGGAATTTATTCAGAGGTCCAGGCGCCCTTCGACTCTCAAATCCTATGCCCGGCATTGGGTTTCTTTTCAGTCTTGGTGTACGGCGCGTGGGTGGTCTGCGTTGGAGGTGGATCCGGTTCTGGTCTTGGACTTTTTGAAGGACGGCTTTGACTTGGGTCTGGCTGTGTCCTCCCTGAGGGCTCAGTGGGCTGCTGTTCGGGCCTTTCGGGGTTCGGTCTGTAACCCGGTGGTTCCCCTGGTGTCCCGTTTGTTGCGGAGTTGCTTCCTTCAGAAGCATGTCATTCGGTCCTTTGCTCCTAGTTGGGATCTGCCTCTGGTTTTGGGGGCTTTGCAGGGGGCTCCCTTTGAGCCTCTGCTGGAGGTGTCTTTGAGGTTTCTGACGATCAAGGTGCTGTTCTTTGTGGCTATTACGTCGGCTAGGCGGATTGGGGAGTTGGGCTCCTTGCTTTGTTCGGCCCCTTTTTTACGTTTTTTTCCTGATCGGCTATTACTGCGGCCTGATCCTTCCTTTGTTTCCACGGTCCCTTCCTCTTTTCACTGCTCTGCGGATCTGGTTTTGCCTGTTTTATGTCCTGATCCTCTTTCAGAGGTTGAGGTGCGGCTGCACTGTTTGGACGTTCGGAGGGCTCTAGAGATCTATTTGTTGCGTACTGAGCCGTTTCGTGAGGTGGATTCCCTTTTTGTGACCTTTGGCCTGGCTGGTCAGGGTCTTAGGCCTTCTGGGGCTACCCTCAGTCATTGGCTGCGATGGGCTGTGGGTGCTGCGTATGAGGCCTGTGGTGTGTTGGCTCCGGGGTCTGTTCAGGGAAGGTCGACTCGGGGGGTGGCGGCTTCCTGGGCTTGTTTTCAGGGGGCTTCCATGGCTGAAATCTGCAGGGCTGCTACCTGGAGTTCTCCACACACCTTTATGTCCCATTATCGTTTGGTGGTTGGGGGGACTGATTCTGCTGGGTTTGGGGACGCTGTGTTGCGTTCTACTCCGGTGGTGTGACTTTTATGTGATTTAATAAAGTCTGCTTTTTGCTGCTGAGTGAAACCGATTATTGCTTTGGTATCTGCTCATGTAGTTAGGACTGGGACGGGGAGGGCTGACGAGGAGGTAATGACCGGTTACTCACCGGTAATATTCATTACTCCGAGTCGTGGCCCTCCCCGTCCCAGTCCAGGTTCCCATCGCTCCCTCCCTGTTTCGGCTTCTTGTGCTTGTTAGGTACAGGTTGTTGATTGGCAGGTCACTGGGTTATATGCCTCAGGGTATGGGTGTGGCCTGGAGGGAAGGGATGGGTTTCAAGTTGCTTGGGAGTTTCTGGTGGGAGGAGCTATGCTCATGTAGTTAGGACTGGGACAGGGAGGGCTACGACTCGGAGTAATGAATATTACCGGTGAGTAACCGGTCATCCCCAGATGCCTCGGTCCATACACCAGTGATCCTGTGTCAAGAATTCTCAATCGGACCCGACTCCAAAGCAGGGCTAAACACTGCCACAGATTCAGTCCCCCCGCCACACTTCTCTTACCAGAGAAATACAAACCATAACTAGCAAAGAAAATCTATGCTGATGACCAAACTTCTTCAGTAGCGAATAACATGCTTCACCAACCAAATACTAGTAATGGTTAGGAGTGAGGTAATGAGTCCATGAACTTGGGACGTCACATGAGGGGGTTGGGTTCGAAGTTCCCTATCGCCTCGGGTATTATATTCTGTTTGGTGTAACCCCATGCTGCTATCCACTGCAGCAAAGTAACATAACTTCTGGTTCCCCGCATACCGGAAAGTCATAGGGGAGTGTAATGACCGGAACTGATGAGGACATGGCACCCATGTCTTCTTACTACCCTAAATCAGATCTAGGGAAGGGCGTTCTCCACTTAGCCTAGCCTACACACGTCGTTCTCGGTTCAGGAGCACACTTTCATAGGCAGTTGACTGGGTAAGATTATGGGCTTCCCTCCATTCTCGAGTAAGACATAACGCAATTTTTCGAGAATGGTCACTGGGTTGTAAATTCTTTTTAAACATGTTTAAACGTCAGAAATCATCAGGGTCATGAAAATGGTTAAACAGCAAACATTAGTGAATAATTCAGCAATTAAAATATATTTGCTATTTACCCAATGAGGTAAGCATTGCCCATTCTGTCCACTGAAAGCAACGATTCTAGAGCCTAGATCTCCCTCAAATTGACCTGGGGTGATGGCTGAACTACCATCCCATATGGCAGCCTTCTTAGAACGGTAATTGTTTTCCCATTCTACGGTGGCCGTCATGTTTATAATCAGTCAGCAAGTGGCACAGGAGCACTGGGGAGCGAACACCGACAAAAGAATTTGAAAAATGGATACTACAGAAAATAATGCAGCCCTTTTTCAGTAACATTAATTTTTAAATACTTTTGTCAACACTCACTCTCAACTGCTACTTAACTGCTTCCTGGGTGTAAAATAGTTCCTCATGCATTGCAATGGAAGCAGAAGGACACAACCAAACAGGCAATACAAAAACAGCCAAAAGCACAGTGTACAAACGTCAAACCTATTGGTTGTGCCATTGCCTGTTTGTTGATTGGGGCGATGGCACCAGTCCGATGCGCCCAGCCGTACATTTGGCACGGCAGCCTTTTAATAATACTGGCTCCAATGTTTATTCACATATACTGATTTTTAATAATCTTTTATTAGGATTTCTTTTTAAACAGAAAGGGGATGCAGAGGTTCATCAATTTGTCTTGACTCTGCATTGTACTATACTTTAAATTTATTTTCAATAAAATACTTTGAAATTTAAATATGCCTTGCAGTCCTTAGCTCAAATGAACCGTCAAAAGTTTTGAAACCTGGAAGACCTGTTTTTTATCCTCCAAATGAAACATGTGGCATCAGATTTTATAGGCCGACCCACAAGATTTGCAGCACCGGCAAACATACTCCCACCAACATCCTCAGCAACTGTAAATATGAACGGAATGTAACGTGTTGAACAGCACTCGCTGGTGATAGATAGCATTTTATAAAACGTAAATGTTAGGATAAACAAAGGTCTTCTGCATAAACTGTAGTCACAAGATTCACCAAGGAGGGAGCAACGCGATCCCACAGCTGCATCATTGTGGGGTACAGGCACTGCCTCTGCTCACCTAAGCTCTCTGCCGGCACTAACAGAGGCCCACACACAAAGGGGGCTTGAGGGGGCTAGTGTTGTAAACTCGCCAAGGCCCGTAAATGAGGGACAAGGAGGGACAATGGCTAGGAAATTGCAACCACCCGAGCAAAGGAAGGGCGGTGAGGAGAATAATTGGCACCAAAACAGGCACAAAAGACGGAAATCCCACCAACCAATGGGAAGGCCGTCCAGGAATCGAAAAATCACCCTCAGGGCATCTAAGCCCTTTAAAAATGCAGAAGGCGCCCATGTCCACGTATCATTTCAGGACAGGTGCCGCAATGAAACAATATCCCTGTATGTTGATTTATGAAAAGATTTATGGCCTGAAGACCAGTCAGCTTTACTCCTGTCTGTGTTGGTTGATGGCATTGATTTATGATGACAATGTAGCTTAAGCAAAAGTCACACAATTGATAAACGAAATACAGAACAAATCAAAACATTCAACCCCAGTCAAGAGATCTGGGTTAAATCCATCATTCTTTTGCTCACCATGCCACCCCAGTTTAGACCTGGCCATATGCAAATCAGTCTTGACCCTGTGCCTCATTGGAACAGGATGCTTGTTTCCAGTCCAGGGAAGACCTGGCTTGGCAGTTCGGGCTAGACTGTTCACATGGGGTACAGGGTTAAGACTGATTTGCAGATGGCTGGGTTCAAACTGGAATGGCGAGCAATGAAACAATGGATTTAGGCCCAGATCACTGTACTGGGGTTAATGTATGATATTGTTCTGCATTCTGTCCATCAACTGATGTTTTTACATTTGTCAAAAAAGAGTGGGACGGGTATGCTCAGACGTGAGACCCGTGCTCTCCATGCCACTGGAATCAAGCTACCTGGATGATGAGGGCTGAAAGCCCGAAACCGGTCCTAAGTTGCTTGTTTCCAGTACAGGGAGTACCTGGCTTGGCAGTTCGGGCTGGACTGTTCCCATGGGGCACAGGGTCAAGACTGATTTGCAGATGGCTGGGTTCAAACTGGAATGGCATGGTGAGCAAAAAAACTATGGATTTAGGCCCAGATCACTGTACTGGGGTGAATGTATGACATTGTTCTGCATTCTGTCCATCAATTGTTCTTTTTGCATTTGTCACCCCGAGTGGGACGGGTATGCTCAGACGTGAGTCCCGTGCTCTCCATGCCACTGGAATCAAGCTATCCTGGCTGATGAGGGCTGAAAGTCTGAAACCGTTCCTAGGATGCTTGTTTCCAGCCCAGGGAGGGACTGGCTTGGCAGTTCGGGCTGGACTGTTCCCATGGGGCACATGGTCAAGAATGATTTGCAGATGGCTGGGTTCAAGCTGGAATGGCATGGTGAGCGCAAAAATGATGGATTTAGGCCCAGATCACTGTACTGGGGTGAATGTATGACATTGTTCTGCATTCTGTCCATCAACTCTTGTTTTTGCATTTGTCACCCCGAGTGGGACGGGTATGTTCAGATGTAAGTCCTGTGCTCTCCATGCCACTGGAATCAAGCTATCCTGGCTGATGAGGGCTGAAAGCCTGAAACCGTTCCTAGGATGCTTGTTTCCAGTCCAAGGAGGAACTGGCTTGGCAGTTCGGGCTGGACTGTTCCCATGGGGCACATGGTCAAGACTGATTTGCAGATGGCTGGGTTCAAACTGGAATGGCATGGTGAGCAAACAAAAAAACTATGGATTTAGGCCCAGATCACTGTACTGGGGTGAGCATGTATGTGTGGGAGAGCGGGCTTGATAAACAGGCGAGGAGGCTGAATATATTGTCTAAGAAGGGGTGGTTTATTAACAGTCGGTCCACCGCTCCTCGATGTCTTCGTCTTCTCCTCGACCGACTTCAGGTCCACCGTGCTCCTGAACTCCCATCGGGGTCTTCCTCCGGCGTTCTTCGGTCCTCGGCGTCTTTGCTTCTTGCTCGTCCCTCCTCTTTGTGGATCAAAGACAACTGCTTCCTATGTACACCCGTTTTCATTGGTCCGACCAGTTCACTTCCGGGTACATCTCCACCCGCTTCCGGGTGAGGTACGGGATCTCGCTGTGGGGAGACATCACACAGGGAGAATAACGGATGGTTTCGTGTCTCTGCCTTCATGTCCCAGGGTGCATCGGGTTGTTGGAAATCCACAGACTGGTCGAGACCTGGAGCCCTACAGGTACTAATGGGGCCCTTTTCCTCACATCCCCTTTCCCTTGCTGTCTTTCTACTGGGATTCTGACTTTGGGGAAATCTCGATAAGTAGTCCACATTCCCCTGTTCGGCACCTTTCCTGTGCTTGGTTTGAAACCTATATGGTTGTAGAGATAGAAACCACCTTAACACCCTCTCATTGTTTCTCTTGTTTCGAGCTAGCCATTCTAAAGGGGCATGATCGGTGTACAAAGAAAACTCCCGTCCTTCCAGGTAATACCTTAATGTATCTATGGCCCACTTAATGGCCAAGGCCTCTTTTTCTATTGTGGCATAGTGTTTTTCTCTGGGGAAGAGTTTCCGACTAATATACAAAATAGGCCTCTTTCCCTGTGATATTTCTTGTGACAGGACTGCTCCTATTCCCTGGTCTGAGGCATCAGTCTGAAGAACAAATGGCAGGGAGTAATCTGGGCTTATGAGAACAGTCTCGGCCGTGAGTGAAGCTTTCAGGGATTCAAAGGCCTGTTTTATGTCAACTGTAGGACATTTCAATTTTACTTCTGTCTTAACAGATTTTTGAACTAGATCAGTCAAGGGGGCTGCAATTTGAGAGAATCTTGGTATAAACCTTCAATAATACCCGAGCAATCCCAGAGGTCTTTCTTCGTTTGTGGCCGGGGTATTTCGGAAATGGCTTTTAACTTAGATGATTGCGGTCTTATCAACCCTTCGCCTAACAGATATCCAAGATATCGAACAGTTTGGGCTGCCAGATAACTTTTTGCAGGGTTCATTTTTAAACCGTATGTCCCTAATGTTTTTATAACCTGAAATAGGTGTAACAAATGTTGTTCCCAGAAGTCACTATAGTAATTATGTCATCGATATATGCTCCGGCGTAGCTCTAATGAGGTTGCAATATCATATTCATGGCCCTCTGAAAAGTAGCCGGAGCTCCATGTAATCCGAAGGGCAGCACCTTGAATTGGTACAACCCATCAGGAGTTGAGAAAGCTGTTTTTTCTCTGTCTTGTTTTCGTAATGGAATCTGCCAGTATCCTTTACATAAGTCTAATGTACTAATGTATTTAGCCTTCCCTATTCTCTCGACCATTTCATCAACCCTGGGCAGGGGATAAGTGTCGAACTCAGAAATCTTGTTGACTTCTCTAAAGTCAATACAAAATCGTACCGAGCCATCTGGCTTCGGCACGAGTACACTAGGCGAATTCCATTTGCTTACAGAGGGCTCAATAATATCCATTTGAATCATTTTCCCTATTTCTTCTTAAATTGTTTGTCGCCGGGCTTCCGGGATACGATATGGTCTAAGACGTACTCTCTTCCCAGGAGGGGTTTTTATGGCATGTTCCAGTAGAGTAGTTCTACCTGGTGATGAAGAAAAGGTATGCTGTATTGGCTCTAGGGTGTTTTCCAATCCTTTTTTTAGCTCAGGGGGTAGCGGTGCATCTATACATTGGGAGAACAAGGAAAGGGTTACTTCCGTAGTGTTGACGGCTACCGGAATGGGACCATCCCATTTCTTTAGCAGGTTCACAAGGTAAATCTGCGTAGTATGTCTAACTGGGTCTAATTCTATCCGGTAGGTCACCGGAGTAATCTTTTCCAGAATGGTATAGGGTCCCTGCCACTGTCCTAACAACTTTTGATCAGAGGAAGCCATCATCAACAGCACCGGATCTCCTATCTCGAAAGATCTCAACTTTGCCCTTTTATCATATTGTTCTTTTTGTGTTATTTGGGCTTCTTCCAGATTGTTTCTTACAATAGCTCTGATTTGTCCTAAGTGGGTACGTACGTTTGATACAAACTCGGTCACAGGTTTGATATTGTGGGGTTCTGTTTCCCATGTCTCTTGAGCCATTTCTAGTATGGTGCGTGGTTTATGCCCATATAATAGTTCAAAGGGGTAATATCCTGTATTCTTTTGTTCCTTGCACCTAATGGCAAACAGAGCGAGAGGAAACATGTCCTCCCGTTTCCTGGATTCCAGAGCCAGGAGTTTTTTAAGAGTGTCTTTTATGGTTGCATTGTATCTTTCTACTAACCCATCCGTCTGCGGGTGATAGGCTGCTGTCCTAATTTCTTTTATCCCCAACAGTTTGCAGACCTGTCTCATCAACTGTGACATAAAGGGTGTTCCTTGATCCGTAAGGATCTCTTTTGGGAAACTCACTCTGGAGAATACCGTGATCATAGCTTTAGCGATGTTAGGGGCATCCGGTCTTCGCAACGGTAGGGCTTCCAGAAATCGGGTAGCGTAATCAACCATAACCAGAACATAACGGCACCCACTACAAGATGGTAGTAAGGGCCCTATTAAATCCATGCCCACCCTACTAAAAGGTTCACTTATAATGGGGAGGGGTTGCAAAGGTGCCCTGGGTGGATGGTATCTACTATTTTGTTGGCATACTGGGTATTCCTTACAATATCTTTTTACTTGCTGGTAAATGCCAGGCCAATAAAACCTTTCTGTGATTTGTTTTTCCGTCTTCTCTGCTCCAAAATGCCCCTTAGCAAGTGACTGTGTGCTAAATATAGAACCTTATCTCTAAAAGGACCGGGCACTATTAACTGGGGTTCCTGATTGGGACTACCCTTTCTGTATAACAATCCTTTTTTCTTAAAAAAATAGGGACCTACATGGTGAGGGTCTTCTGTTTCTAAGGCCGTGTTCCAGGCCTCCTGTAAAACCGGATCCTCTTGTTGGGCTGCATGGAAGCTTCTGTCAGTTTCCCAGGGGTTCTCATCAGGTATTGCGGGCATAACCAACTGATTCTTCCCCTTTTCTGCTCTCTTTTGTCTCTTGCTTTTTCTGTCTTTTGATGGGGGCCACTCTTTGTTAATATCGTGTGAAAATTTTTTTTGTAAAAAAATAATCAGGATCTTCTCCACTAACATATCGCTTCAGTACCACTGAAGGAAGTGTGGTTGGACCCCTCTGGTATCCCAGCGCTTCGGTTAGTTTATCCATGGCCGCTCCGTGTGTTTGGGTCTGGCCGGTGAGTACTTGCTGTAACTTGGTTCTATCGTCTTCGACTACTGTCAGGAATCGTTCCATGACTTTCCCCAAATGTTCCTGGTTTTCTGCCATTTTAGCCATGGCAGCCTCCATTTTGCCTTTCAATCCCATTTCTGACACCAATTGTGGGAGAGCGGGCTTGATAAACGGGCGAGGAGGCTGAATATATTGTCTAAGAAAGGGTGGTTTATTAACAGTCACAACGGTATTGTCCAAAACAGAATGACTTTCTTACGGGTATTCTTCTAGGTCTTCTCCTGACGCAGCGTGTGGGGAAGATGTTTCGGGCTCCTCTTCACTCTGGATGGGGTCTCCCCGGAGGCTCATAGAAGGAAAAATAAATGGAGCCGTCAGACACTCTGTTTTCAGGGGTTTATATGTTACCAGTCACCACACCAGGGAGTGAGGGAAAATGCCGTCGAGAAATGTTCACCAGGAAAAGAAAATAGAACCGCACTTCCCAAATTATCATACAGTGGGAAATGGAATAGGACTGGAAAAAAACGTGTAGAGGATAACAATAGAAGCAAAGAAAATTGGGCTAAGGTCTAAAAAGAAGTAGGGTGAGGTTATTACACTATTGGCAAACAGATGACCTTTACTTATAGCGGCTTGTTATACATATGGTCAAATGGTTAAATGCGCTTGCTCAGAAAAACAGTAAAGGCACTTTACGAGTATATTTGCGCGGTCTTACGAGGCACAAGGTGATACTAGGGAACCAAACCAGGGGGGGGAAATCTGTGCAAAGTGACCCGTTTCCCTTCCCTCCCCTTAATATACCTCCCGCCTCCCGCCTTCACCTCCCGAGTCCCCCGGAGGCGGCACCACTCACCGGCTCTGCCGCAACTCTCCAGAGTTGTGGCCGCTCACCAGCCTCCTCCGGCGGACACCACCACTCTTCGGTCCACCGCTCCTCGATGTCTTCGTCTTTTCCTCGACCGACTTCAGGTCCACTGTGCTCCGGGACTCCCTCGGAGTCTTCCTCCAGCGTTCTTCGGTCCTCGGCGTCTTCGCTTCTTGCTCGTTCCTCCTCCTTGTGGGCCAAAGACAACTGCTTCCTGTGTACACCCGTTTTCATTGGTCCGACCAGTTCACTTCCGGGTACATCTCCACCCACTTCCGGGTGAGGTACGGGATCTCACTGTGGGGAGACATCACACAGGGAGAATAACGGATGGTTACGTGTCTCTGTCTTCAAGTCCCAGGGTGCATCGGGTCGTTGGAAATCCACGGACTGGTCGAGACCTGGAGCCCTACAGGTACTAACGGGGCTCTTTTCCTCACAGTAAGACATTGTTCTGCATTCTGTCCATCAACTGTTGTTTTTGCATTTGTCACTCCGTGTGGGACGGGTATGAGGAGGGTTGAAAGCCCAAAACCGGTCCTTGGATGCTCGTTTCCAGTCCAAGGAGGACCTGGATTGGCAGTTCGGGCTGGACTGTTCCCATGGGGCACAGGGTCAAGACTGATTTGCAGATGACTGGGTTCAAACTGGAAAGGCATGGTGAGCACAAAAACGATGGATTTAGGCCCAGATCACTGTACTGGGGTGATTATGCCGGCTGATGGTGCTGGAGCCTCGGGAGGCCGCTTCCGCACTCCGAGCCCCGTGGTGGGAGGGAGCAGCTCGGGAGTGGCGCAGCAGTCGAGCAGCGTTACCCCGAGTGGGACGGGTATGCTCAGACGTGAGTCCCGTGCTCTCCATGCCACTGGAATCAAGCTATCCTGGCTGATGAGGGCTACAAGCCCGAAACCGGTCCTAAGATGCTTGTTTACAGTCCAGGGAGGACCTGGCTTGGCAGTTCGGCTGGACTGTTCCGATGGGGCACAGGGTCAAGACTGATTTGCAGATGGCTGGGTTCAAACTGGAATGGAATGGTGAGCAAAAAAAACGATGGATTTATGCCCAGATCATTGTACTGGGATGAATGTATGACATTGTTCTGTATTCTGTCCATCAACTGTTGTTTTTGCATTTGTCACCCTGAGTAGGACAGGAATGCTCAAACGTGAGTCCCGTGCTCTCCATGCCACTGGAATCAAGCTATCCCGGCTGATACGGGCTGAAAGCCCAAAACCGGTCCTAGAATGCTTGTTTCCAGTCCCGGGAGGACCTGGCTTGGCAGTTCGGGCTGGACTGTTCCCATGGGGCACAGGGTCAAGACTGATTTGCAGATGACTGGGTTCAAACTGGAATGGCATGGTGAGCAAAAAAACGATGGATTTATGCCCAGATCACTGTACTGGGGTGAATGTATGACATTGTTCTGCATCTGTCCATCAACTGTTGTTTTTGCATTTGTCACCCCGAGTGGGACAGGTATGCTCAGACGTGAGTCCTGTGCTCTCCATGCCACTGGAATCGAACTATCCTGGCTGAGGAGGGCTGAAAGCCTGAAACCGGTCCTAGGATGATTGTTTCCAGTCCAGGGAGTACCTGGCTTGGCAGTTCGGGCTGGACTGTTCCCATGGGGCACAGGGTCAAGACTGATTTGCAGATGGCTGGGTTCAAACTGGAAGGGTATGTGAGCACAAAAAATGATAGATTTAGGCCCAGATCACTGTACTGGGGTGAATGTATGACATTGTTCTGCATTCTGTCCATCAACTGTTGTTTTTGCATTTGTCACCCGGAGTGGGACGGGTATGCTCAGACTTGAGTTCCGGGCTCACCATGCCACTGCAATCAAGCTATCCGCCCGAAACCGGTCCTAGGATGCTTGTTTCCAGTCCAGGGAGGACCTGGCTTGGCAGTTCGGGCTGGACTGTTCCCATGGGGCACATGGTCAAGACTGATTTGCAGATGGCTGGGTTCAAACTGGAATGGCATGGTGAGCAGAAAAACGATGGATTTAGGCCCAGATCACTGTACTGCTTAATATGCCTGAAGCTCTTGGAGGCTCTGATATTAAGGGGTTTGTGATCTCATTATTAAAAGACACAGTTCTTAAACATTTCCCAGATATAGATATATCTACTGAGATACAATAGGTCCATCGAGACCCTTATAAAAGAAGCCCTGCAAAACAGAAACCTACACTGTAAAAGAGACTATACTGTAGGTGGCACTTAAAGAAGGTGTCTTAACATCAGGCTCATTTTCATTCACCATTAGAGGTGTGGCGCCGCGGCCAGGGCGACTGACGCTGGAATCTGGGGATCACGGTTCGATCCCCGGCTCCGGCGGCAGGTTAGCCCAGCACCATGTGACTCTGGGCAATAGCTCGCTTAATCTTAATATGCCTGAAGCTCTTGGAGGCTCTGATATTAAGGGGTTTGTGATCTCATTATTAAAAGACACAGTTCTTAAACATTTCCCAGATATAGATATATCTACTGAGATACAATAGGTCCATCGAGACCCTTATAAAAGAAGCCCTGCAAAACAGAAACCTACACTGTAAAAGAGACTATACTGTAGGTGGCACTTAAAGAAGGTGTCTTAACATCAGGCTCATTTTCATTCACCATTAGATCAGATGTGTGCCATACTACTGCGCAGAAGAAATGGGAGATGGGCAAAGGGATGGAAGAACTAAACAAGCTGGGTGCAAGGGCACAAATGAAGTTTCCCGCGTCACTTCGCACCATGTGGAACAACAATATGTATGTACACCGCTCTGCGGAAGAGGTAGACAACTTAATTACCTAAATCAAGAAAAAAGGGGGCATATAAGTGTGGAAGACTTAAGTGCGAAAGGTCAGGGAGTCCAGGTAAAAGGAAAAGCGGAGGAAAATTAGTAACTCTCGCCCGGGGGACTGACGCCCCTTAGGCTTTAAGCCTAATATAGTAGGGAGGGTTCCCCAGAGGGTTGGGGGATGACAGGGTCAAGGGGGAGGGGTTGGGGGAGGGAAGTCTGGGGGGAGCATGAGGTGGGGAGCAGTGGGAAAAAATAAACAAATATATCCTCTATCAGATATTTTACACCAGATAGTAAAATTCATGTCTATTTCAGCTTTGGTTACGATCAGATTGGCCCCTTGATAGACTATCTTCCATGGGAGATAGAGAGTTAAAATGTATTTCGTGGAACGTCAATGGTTTAAGATGTCCGAGTAGACAAAGATCAGCTATGAAATATTTAAAGCAGAGCCCAGCCCAGATATGTCTTATCCAGGAGACTCATCTAAATCTTTTAGAAAGTTGTACTATTTTTTCAAGGTATTCCTGGATTAAATACTTCTGTACATCAGAACAGACCACCTACTGTAAAGGGGTCGCTATATTGATCAAACAAGGGGTGGGATGTGTGATAAAATCTTTGATAACAGATCAAACTGGGAGATGGGTTATAGCCAAATTGGATTTAGGTGGAACACATCTAGCTTATATATCTTTCTAAGGGCCAAATATTGACGATCCCACACACTTATGTAAACTTCAATGGAATCTGATGGAAGTTACTATTCATATAATAATCGGAGGGGACTTTAATGTGTTGCTAGACCCCCTGCTGGGTAGATCGAATCATAGTCCCTATGTAGTGGCGCCCTGGGTCCACCAAGCGTTAAATAATATGATGCATGACCTGGAGTTTATGGATATATGGAGGGTTAAGAAAAGCAACACACAGGGTTTTACATTCTTCAGCAAGAAACAAGGTCATTTTTCAAGATTAGATTATGTCCTGGCAGATAGATCTATTATAGATGATATAACGTCAATTAGCATTCAGCCATGCCATATATCAGACCATTCTCCGGTTGCCTTCTCATTGGCGGAGAAAAGGTTTGTTTATAGATCAAGATGGACACTGAAAGGATCAACGTTGGCAGACCCAGAGATAGTGGTAGATATTAAAAAATCTTGTCTTGACTATTTCTCGCTATAAACACTGGATCTGCATCACCCGACTTTGTTTGGGATGCCTTTAAGGCATATTTGAGGGGGTTCCTCCATAGTCTTAAATGCATAAAAACAGAGAGGAATCTTGTGTGTTAAAAGGCATGGAAGATAAAATCTCTCAATGTGAAATAGATCTGGTCCGGTTGACCTGGGGGAACTCTGAAAGAATGCTACAAGCACAGAGGAAGTTCAAGAGTGCCCGTCAGGATTATAGGATCAAATTAGAGCAGAAATGTAAGGCACAATGGCTGACTAAGTCCATGCAGAACTTTGAGTATGGGGAAAAGTCAGGAGCACTCTTGGCCTGGAAGGCTAGGGTGGACGGTGAGGTTATGTGAGAATTGTTACGGTGTTCCGGGCATGAACGAATATGGGCAAGTAAGGTATCTATGAACCGTAAATGACGTGTTCAGTAAGTGTACGCGTTTTCACTACACTACCTGGCATGGTTCGCCTTATTTACGTGTTTCTACATCTGAACCCTTGGGTTCCATTTTAGATACGGCATCCATTTTGTTTCTTGCCCTCACGTAGTCAGCGAACAGGCAACTGTCCGCATCGTGACCTTTTAGTTCCCAAGCTTTACGGAAGAAGCATATTCCGTTCATGCGTCTTTTATGACTAGGGGAAGGACACTGCTAAGGCAATTGCCTCCGCTCGAAGGTGATTCTGCCGTGCCGGTCTATTGTTTCAGCCTCGCACATGCTGGGATCAAACCCCCTTTTTAAGCTACGATTACGCATCCAATATTAACCGCGCGCTAACTCTTCCCTGCTGTCTGACTTCCTTGCAGCTGTTCTTCTCTTTTTCTTTAGCTTATTTACAACTCAAGTGGAATGTACCTAATGGTGGGAAGATGTGCTTTCACAGTTGGAACTGGTGATGTTAATGTAATTATGTTCCGGGGTTCTGAATACATGAAAGCGACCCTTTTGAAGTCTTTTCGTGGGAACTGGGTTGTAACCTTTTGTTCACATGTTTGTGCAATGGTAAAATCTTGTATAAAAGAGAGCGACTCACATATGCAATTTGAAGCAGACTCTCAGAACTACACGTTGTTGTACTTCTCGTGACTTTTGCCTCCCTGCAGTAATAAACGCTGATCTTTGACGCCGAAGGAAGTCTCCCGTGTCTCTGTCTTTAGTGCGCCAGAACAGGTATCCCACGAAGGTTTTAGGTGTTGTTCCCTGGCACCGCTGGGCCTTAAATAGTCCAGTCCTTGAGTTGGCGCCCAACGTGGGGCGACATCGGCGGTACCGGTCCAAAGCCTGACGATTGTGAGGAACTTCGTGTGAAATCTCCGAGGAAAAGGTGCACCCCGCTTCATCGATCCTGTTATCGAAACAAGTGGTCCGAAGATTTTTCCCGCGAAGATTCCCGCCTCCTGACGGCTGCGACGGACCGATGCCCTGACTGTCGACCTGTTTTCGACGCCTGGCGTAGACCTTTCGTACAGCGAGACGATAGACGGGCCTTCCTGGTGACGCCATTGAAGTCCTCAGTTAAGTATTTGTGGGTCGCTCCCAGTCCTTAGTTGTTGTTGAGCTTTTTGAAGCTTTGTTGTATGCATGGTTCCATTGCATTTGTGGTTCTTAGTTGTTGGTTCAAAGTTTTTATTTGACAGTTGCAATTGCCAAAAACCGAGGGTTTTGTCTTTCACGAAGAATTAGTGCTTCGGTAACTCTTGAAGTTTGATACTAGTTTAGTGTGCACGATGCCTAGTATGCTTGATCTCAGTGCCGCTTTTGACACTGTAGCACACTCCATCTTGCTACAGTGTCTAAATAAAGCGGGTGTCACCAACAAGGCACTGGGTTGGCTGAAATCTTTCCTGATTAACAGGACCTTCCAGGTTCAAAGAGGGACTTTCCTCTCTGACAGGGTGATGCTGGAACAGGGGGTTCCTCAGGGCTCTGCCCTGAGTCCTACCCTGTTCAATCTCTACATGGCCCCTCTGGCAGAAGTGGTGCAATCGTTCGGCGTAGAGCTTGTCTCTTACGCCGACGACACGCAACTTCTCATATCCCTGACCCATGCCCCTTCTAAGGAAGCTGATAACTTCAACGCCTGCATGTCCAAACTAGCTATGTGGATGAATGAACACTGTTTGAAATTAAATGGGACAAAAACAGAGGTCCTCATTATGGGAGGAAATGAGGTCAAATGGACGAAAGAGTGGTGGCCCAGCTGTCTGGGTCCCCTGCCCACGCCTGCACAAGAGGCGAAGAACTTAGGTGTATGGGTGGACAATAAACTGTCCTTTGACAGCCACGTAAAGAGGACTGTTGGCAAATGTTTTGGGGTGATGAAAACCCTCAATCGCACCCTCGACCTGTTACCCACTAACTCCAGGCGTACCATGACGCAGGCACTAATAACGTCCCGCATTGATTACGGTAATGTACTACTCATGGGGACTTCAGTGAAAAACATAAACAAACTACAGGTTCTACAAAACTCGGCAGCTCGCCTGGTGCTAAGGCTTCCCCGCCGTGCTCCCTCACGTCCCTCTCTAGCAGCCCTCCACTGGTTACCGATCAGTAAGAGGATTGTTTTTAAAGCAATGCTCTGGTGCCATAAAATAATTCATCATAGAGCGCCGGCATATATGTCTGATTTGGTGTCTGTGTACGAACCCAACAGATCTCTTAGATCCAAAGGAATGGGTCTACTTAAAACTACCTGCCCCAAAAAAGCTAAAATGGGTGGCAGATCTTTCCGCACCTTAGCTGCCAGACAATGGAACCTCCTGCCTCTAGATATCAGGTTGGAGAGTAATGAAATCATATTTAGGAAGAAGTTGAAAACTTGCCTCTTTGCTGTGTAAACTGGCTCTCTCTTTTTTCCTCTGCTGCTGCTTTCTTTCTCTATAGCGCGGGGACACGCCGGGAGGTGTTACCATGCGCTCTACAAACTCCTTTAAACTAAACTAAGCCTAGCCATAGTGGGTTTCTTGGTTTCTTAAAATGTTGCAACAAGGATTCCCGGTTGGAGGATTCGTGTCCGATACCTCCAATTGGAACTCCGATATATGAGCTCTATAGTCGACATGGTGTGGGCCCTATTATATATAATAAATATTGGATCCGTTACACGAAAAAAGATGGTGTCCTTAGTTGGCCACCACATGGAAGTCTCGACCTCACGGTCTTAGATAATCTAGAAGCTAAGTTGTTTAAAAGGAAAGCTAGGCCAGCTATGTTTGATTCCTTTCGGTTGTGGCGTAAAGAGGCCAAGCAGAAAGAAATCAAACAGCTTAAAAAGGATCGAAGAGAAGGGTTCGTTCCGATAATGCAAGTTGTACAACAATGTCAGCGAGATAAAGAAGAGAAAGAAATAGAAGTTTCCACTAGACTACATCACATGAGGATAGACAAATGTTATCCGGTTTTACCAGCTAGTCTTGATAAGAAAGAAGAGGATTCAAAGGAGGATCCCCTGTTAGCGTATTTGATGAAATCGCCACCTCCTTATGCACAGGGTGCTACAGCCCCTGTAGTTCCTCCTGTAGTCCCGCCAGTAATTCCTCCTGTTGTCCCTCCTGTTGTTCCGGCGGCTGCTGGTCAGCCCGTTGTTAATCCTACGTTTGTCCCACCACCTGTTCCTATTCCTACTGCTCCTTTGCCTGTGCCTTCGCAAACTCCAGTCTCTGTTACCCCGACTATCTTTCCTGTTTCTGCTGTTCCTACGTTCACTTCTAATATTGTCGCTCCTGTTCTTTTTCCTTCTTCTCCTTCTGTTCGTACCCGTATTCCTAATACTGTTGCTACGCTCTATTCCCCACTATCCGGATCGATACTACCAACCAGTGCTTCCGAAACTCCCCAGAGACGAAGTCAAATCCCTGGTGGAAGAGAGAGTGCAACGTTAGTGACAATGGCACATAGGTGGATAAGACATCCTGCTAACTACCCTCCACGCGTGGTCTTCGAAACGTTTTCTCAGTTTAATGAGCCTACACAGAGATTCGTGTTCGAAGAAATGTGTAACTTTTTGAGGGAACAATGGTATAATGACAATTTAGATAACGTACCGCCCGATATGATTGAACTTCAGGGTAAATTTTCGAATGGTATGATTGTAGGTGGAGATGTACGACGTGCCTTAGAGCGATTGTTAGCCCATAGGTCGACAGTGCCTTCTCGAGTGTCGTTTGATGACGACTCTGAAAATTGGAAAGCGGCTCCTGGTCAGTATCCTATGAGAGAGGTTCCGCCAGTATGGATGCCAGGCGATCCTGGTGCTGCTCCCCCAGTTTTGCCACATTTCCAAAGAGTTTGGATACACCTCCCATGGAAGCGATCAGAAGTCTGGCAGGTCAAACAGTCCTTGCCTGATCCACGCAAGAATCCGGCGGGTTACTATAAAGAGTTGTCTCAATTGGTAGATGCTACTATTATGAACCTTGCCGACATCGACATGCTGTTCGGTAATGTAGTACCACAGCCGGTTTGGGCGAAAATTCGTCAGGAAAATCATGCGAATGAGTTAGGCGGTGATTGGGCTGCAATAATAGCGGCTGATGGCCGACAAGTTGGTGGGGCTAAGCCTGAGCAGGTAATTTCGGATCTGCCCCAGAGAATAATTACACTCATGAAAACGCTTATGCCGGCGATGAGGGTAAACTGGGATAAATTAGCAGCTTGTAAGCAAAAGAAGGACGAGAGTGTCTCCGATTTCTTTACTAGATACGAAGAGGCATTTGTCGATCATAGTGGTCAGGATATGGGCACTGAGGGAGGCCAACGTTTATTTGTCGATAAATTCGTATTAAATTTGTTGCCTGAACTATGCAACAAATTGAAAAATTCAGAAAGTGCCTGGGCTGTTTCCACTACTGCTCAAATATTAGCGACGGCTCAATATTATGAAAATAGGGAGAAAGAAGAAAGCGATCGTGTAGATAAGAAAACGAAGGAGCTCAAAACGAAGGTTTTGTTGCAGCAAGCGTATCCTCCGCGTTCAAATCACACTGATTTGCAGCAGCAATATAGACCACAATCGCAATCCTCCAGAATGCAGTCACGTCCTGACTCCTCTGACTTCAGATCTATGCTTGGGTATAACCAGTGTGCATATTGTAGAAGAGAGGGACATATAAAATATGATTGCCCCGCTTTGCGTGACCGCCTTAATGGTGTATCGGCACGAGGGGGTCGTGGTGGTCATCAACAAGCATCTCGAGGTAGAGGTCGCGGTACCTTCCAAAATCAGACTGAGCGCCCTAATACGTCCTCGGACGCAAATAATTGTTTTGACCAGCTAAATGTAAGGTCCGATAAATCAGCGCAGTATTACGCGGTAGACTATTACGTTGAACAAGAGACTGTTGTAAACGACCGTTACTAGGACAGCCACCGACAGAGAGAGGGAGTAGTATCAGTTCCGGTTGATCAGAGTGGGCCTTACGTCGCAGTTGCTACATCTGGCGTAGTTGAGCCTTTTCTGTTAGACACTGGTGCGACGAAAAGTTCCATCATGCATTCAAAACTCCCCGGCGCACCTTTGTCTGGCTTAACAAATGTTTCCGTTGGATTCTCTGGCGCCCCGGTTAGCAATCCTGTCTCTAGCCCTTTGCCCCTTACGATTGGCCCTCGTGAGCTGGAGGCTCCATTGATTCTATCTACTGGTTGTGGTGAGAATCTTCTGGGCTTGGATTTGTTAAAACGGTTATATGCGACTTTGTATTGCTCTCCTGAAGGAGTGGAGCTTACATTAGGTCGGAGAGTAATCTCTCCTATGTACTTATCGATCGATAAATTCCCACCGGAATTGAGCTCCCTTCCTGCGTCTCTATGGGCCACAGGTCCCAATGACGTGGGTCTCTTGGACATCCCACCTTATATAATCAAGCTGAAACCAAATGTGCGAATGCCACGTATACCACAGTATCGTATCTCCACTGAGGGAGAACGGGCGCTATTAACGATTGTACACGACCTGATCAAAAAGGATGTCATTGAGGAAACTCAAGGAAATGTGTGTAATAGTCCTGTACTACCAATTCTAAAACGAACTGATCCATCTAAACCCCCTGTGTATCGTTTCATAATCGATTTGAGAGAAGTAAATAAAATAGTGATTCCACAGTTCCCCGTGGTCCCTGATATCACAACTTTGTTGACTCTGATTCCAGCTTCTGCCTCCTGGTTCACGGTGTTCGACCTAAAGAATGCTTTCTTTAGTATCCCGATTGCTGAGGAAAGCAGAGACCTATTCGGATTCTCATTAGGTGGTCGCAGTTTTAGATTGAAACGCGCACCACAGGGCTATTGTGAGAGCCCGTCGATCTACAGTCAAGCCCTTAAAAGTCAACTTGATTTATTTGTACTACCGGCAGGCGCAGCCTTGATTCAGTACGTTGACGACCTGTTGGTAGCTGCGGATACCGAAGATATTTGTAGAACTGCTACAGTATCGTTGTTGCGGCATTTATGTGACTTACATCACAAGGTGTCACCTTCCAAGCTGCAATATTGTTGCCAAGAAGTAACCTACTTAGGTCACTTATTATCAAAAGAAGGGAGAAGGTTGACCCCAGAGAGAATTGCAGCGATTACCCGAATGACTGTGTCAAAAACTCAGAGAGATGTACGTGCCTTTCTAGGTATTACGTCATACTGCAGACAATGGATCCCAAATTTTTCACTATTGGCGAAACCATTGTTAGCTCTCACGTGCAAGGATGTTCCGACTCCTTTGCCCTGGACTGAAGAGTGTCAAAAAGGTTTTTCAGAATTACGTGATGCGTTGTGTTCGGCTCCTGTGTTAGGTACTGCTGATTACAGTAAGCCGTTTACACTGTACGTTCACGAGAGGGATGGTTGTGCGTTGAGTGTTCTGGCGCAACAATTTGGTGACAAACAGCGCCCATGCGCATATTTTTCTTCGACCTTAGACCCAGTAGCTAGAGCTTTGCCGAGTTGTTTAAGAGCAACAGCGGCAGCTGCGGCGTCCATACGACAGTCCGCAGGTCTGGTCATGGATAATATGCTTACGGTGATGGTCCCGCATGCAGTTGACACTCTCTTGAACCGAACGAAAACTCAACATTTGACGAGCGCAAGGTTGTCTGGGTATGAGCTGACGTTACTAGCTAGTCACATATGGATAAAACGGTGTAATGTGTTGAACCCAGCAACATTATTGCCGATCAACACGGAGTCAAGTGATGTAGCACCACATGACTGTTATCTGAGAACCGAAGAGGAAACGAAAGGTCGTATTGACCTAAAAGATACTCCATTGGTAGATCCCGATGGTACTTTGTATGTTGATGGTTCCTGTTTTAAGTTACCGAACGGTGATGTGACGACCGCGTATGCTGTGGTGACGTTGAGAACGGTTGTGGAATCTACAAGATTAAATCAGAACTCGGCTCAGGCAGCTGAGTTGATCGCCTTGACGAGAGCGTGTGTGTTGTCCAGAGGAAAGCGGGTGAATGTGTTCACAGACAGCCAGTATGCTTTTGGTGTGGCACACAGTTTTGGGCGATTGTGGAAAGAAAGAGGATTCTTAACGTCGCATGGCACAAAGATTCAGCATGGACAGCTTGTGAATGACCTTTTAGATGCACTCACATTGCCTAAACAGGTGGCCATAATTAAATGTAGTGCGCATCGAAAAGTGACAGATGATGTTGGTCGTGGTAATGCGTTTGCAGATGAGACTGCTAAGGAGACAGCTAAAGATCTGACAAATCGAATGTATGTTACAAGTTCAGTGAGATGGCCTGCGGAGACTAGTATGTGTGAGGACACAGTGGAGAGTGTGAAGGAAATACAGAATGAGGCCACTGAAATGGAGAAGACTAAGTGGAAAGAAAGCACGGGAAAATTAGACGAGGATGGATGTTGGTTGATTTGTCAGAGAAACAGAGATGGATGTTACCGGATGCATATGTGCTTGCTGTTGTTACAATGGCCCATGGCACAGCACATATTAGCTCGAAGGGCATATGCAAGTCGTTGTCTCCGGTATGGAAGAATGATGGGATTACTAAATGTGCAGAGAGAGTGGTTAAGAATTGCATGGTATGTTTGATGCATAATCCCGGTAAGGGCACCCCCACTCCACCTGGTCATTTTGCCCCTCCTACATGTCCTTTCGAAGTTATTCAGTTAGATTTCATCCACATGGAGAGATGCAACAATTTGAAGTATGTTTTAGTCGTGGTTTGTGCATTCTCCAGATGGATTGAAGCTTACCCTCTTAAGGATAATACTGCCCTATCCACAGCAAAAATTCTGCTCAAAGAGTATTTCCCCAGGTACGGCATGCCTCGGATTGTATGGTCGGACAACGGAAGTGAGTTTGTGGGAAGCGTGATGAAGAGTGTGTGTCGTGGTTTAGGAATATCCCAGAAATTCCATAGTGCTAATCATCCTCAGTCAGCGGGTTTGGTGGAAGGATACAATGGCACCCTGAAACTAAAACTTGCTAAAATTCAGGCAACAACTGGTTTATAATGGCCTGACGCTTTGCCTCTAGCTCTCTTATCGACCAGGGCTACTGTACACTCTCGAGTAGGGCTTAGCCCATATGAGATTGTGTTCGGCCGCCCTGCGAACATTTGGGGGGTTCCGAGGCCTAAAGAATTGAACAGACTTGAATATCCAATGTTAATTGATTATCTATATGATCTGACTGCTAAATTGAGTTTGATTCATCAACAGGTCTTTGAGGCTCTGCCGTCACGAACAGAGGGTCCTGGTCATCGGCTCCGACCAGGGGACTGGGTCCTCACCCGAAATTTCGGACGAAAACGCCATCTTGAGCCGAGATTTGTTGGACCCTTCCAGGTGCTACTAGCAACGAGGACGGCGGTTCGACTGGAGGGACGGAAACACTGGATGCATGCCACCCACACCAAGAAGGTTCCGCTTCCTCTGCTGGCAGACACATGGATACGTAAAGGCTTTTCCTCGTCTGAAACTGACGTTCCCCAGCGTTTTGTCCCATTTAGCGAGGCTCAGACCATAGGGAACACTTCAGTTTTTCCTGACACCCCTGTTGATTCCTCTCAAACAATTTCCCTTCCTTCAACATTGGGGAATACAAGTACTGAACAATTGCCTGGACAATCGAACACTCTTTCGCCATCCAATCCACTGTTTGAAGATCAGACTCGACCCGGGAGAAGTCGATACTTTCTTCGACCGCGCGTTAAGGACAAATAAAAGAGTTCTGTTTTTTTTTATTCCCTTTTTGAATTTACAGTACCCCTTACTGTTGTCATGAACATTGTGGACATTATATATTGTGTTTACCTTTTCTTTTCATGCAGCTAAGAGACTATTATTGAATTGATTCTAATTCATTTAACCTATCATCTGGGTTGGCCGTAGGGCCGTGCGGGTACTTCCTTCTGTTTAGCAGCTATCGACACTAGGTCGGTTTCTTTTGTCGATTTCTGGGAACTCCTGGGAGTTGGCAATCGCTACTCAGAACGAAGTGCGTCAAGAACGTCACGGACGGTTTTTTAGAGGATGGACTTCTCGAAGCTGTCGGAAAGAGAGAAAATGTTGGCGCAAAGATCAAAAGTGTTTTGTACAAAATGTTTTCTATTTCAGATCTTTATGTTGTTCCTAACCGTTTCAATGCTACTGGTGGGTGGAGTATATTTTGGGATTCAATTATTATTACCACCCATTTCACCTACTCCTACTTCCTATAATCTGAATTTCGCTTCCACTGTTTCTCCACATTCCTTTCATCTCCTGCCCCAACATGAACAAGTCAGACGTGCAGAATTTAGAAACAATTCCTTTGTGCAACTTTTGCATCAGCACCAGTTGGTGGTAAATACAACAAACTGTTGGGTGTGTGGGCTAATGCCGCATACCATGGACAGGGGTATCCCATATCTGGTTCTTCCGTACAGCCCCCAAGGGTCAGCCCGGGCATTCCAAACCATGTTCCGTAGTGCACTAGATTCTTACCCCCATCGAGAGCCACGCTCAGCAAACTTTGGTCCTGGCCCGTATCACAAGTCTCTAATGATAGCTATTGCCGATCTAGATAGAGATATCTTCGATACGTCACTCATCCCAGAAGAAGAGGTGCAAACCTATAAGTACCTTAGTGAGGCTGAGTATAGTATATCAGTGGGTGATAGGCAGCTTAATAGCTCATCTCCAATCTGGATTGTACCTCACCTAGGCCACTTTTGTCTACAAGGTCGTGGCCGAAATCCAAGAGCCCAGCTTGGGAAGAGTGCTTGTGTGGATACTTACGTTCTACCGATGCTCTCTTCCCCTGTCTTTCTGACTGCCAAGGGTACCTATTTTGTATGTTATGACCGAGCATACACGTGGTTACCTCATGACTTCTCAGGTACCTGCTACATTGCAAATCTCTTGCCCCCGACTTTCACTGTTGCTGCCGACTATCACAAAACGAGAGTTGTGAGAGGTGTCATTAGTAAAGAGGATACTTCCGGCCAAGAAGCAGGAGACTTCTTCAAGGGTTTTCTACCGTTTTGGGGCCCTATGGTCAATAGCAGAAATCTGAGACAGTTAACTCGTGTAGTAGAGTCAACTGCTAACATAACTGCAAGCGCCCTTGGTAATCTGACAGCAGAGCTTCAAGCGGATAGGCTTATGACGTTACAGAACCGTATGGTTCTAGACGTCGTTCTAGCGGATAGAGGTGGTGTGTGTAAGGTCATCCATTCGAGCTGCTGCATATTCATACCTGATAACGCCCCAACGGTTTATCAAGCCATCTCCAAGTTGCATAAAATCTCGGAGTCCATACACGAGGACGAAGGAGATTGGACGCTTCTAGGATGGTTTTGGGGACTAATGTCGACTTGGGGTTGGAAGATTCTGATGATTATAGGGGTTGTTGTGACATTTCTGTTCACGTGTTGTCTGTGTGTACAGTGTGGTCCTGCCTTATGTGGCCTTTGCGCTACAACGTGTATAAGAAGGCCATCTGTTACCAAAGAGGCATTGATGGATAGAATTATGCTCCAACAACATCTGAATGATCTGATGAATATTGAGATCGACTCCGACTTCGACTAGTTCTTGCCTACATGAGGGCAAAAGGAGCATCTGAGGTTCTGTGAGAATTGTTACGGTGTTCCGGGCATGAACGAATATGGGCAAGTAAGGTATCTATGAACCGTAAATGACGTGTTCAGTAAGTGTACGCGTTTTCACTACACTACCTGGCATGGTTCGCCTTATTTACGTGTTTCTACATCTGAACCCTTGGGTTCCATTTTAGATACGGCATCCATTTTGTTTCTTGCCCTCACGTAGTCAGCGAACAGGCAACTGTCCGCATCGTGACCTTTTAGTTCCCAAGCTTTACGGAAGAAGCATATTCCGTTCAGGCGTCTTTTATGACTAGGGGAAGGACACTGCTAAGGCAATTGCCTCCGCTCGAAGGTGATTCTGCCGTGCCGGTCTATTGTTTCAGCCTCGCACATGCTGGGATCAAACCCCCTTTTTAAGCTACGATTACACATCCAATATTAACCGCGCGCTACCTCTTCCCTGCTGTCTGACTTCCTTGCAGCTGTTCTTCTCTTTTTCTTTAGCTTATTTACAACTCAAGTGGAATGTACCTAATGGTGGGAAGATGTGCTTTCACAGTTGGAACTGGTGATGTTAATGTAATTATGTTCCGGGGTTCTGAATACATGAAAGCGACCCTTTTGAAGTCTTTTCGTGGGAACTGGGTTGTAACCTTTTGTTCACATGTTTGTGCAATGGTAAAATCTTGTATAAAAGAGAGCGACTCACATATGCAATTTGAAGCAGACTCTCAGAACTACACGTTGTTGTACTTCTCGTGACTTTTGCCTCCCTGCAGTAATAAACGCTGATCTTTGACGCCGAAGGAAGTCTCCCGTGTCTCTGTCTTTAGTGCGCCAGAACAGGTATCCCACGAAGGTTTTAGGTGTTGTTCCCTGGCACCGCTGGGCCTTAAATAGTCCAGTCCTTCAACGGGCAAAGAACCATATAAATGAATTAATCATAAATGAAAATAGTGAGACATCAAATAAATTGAAGATATGCAGGCCTGCTTACTTGCCTTATTTTCTGAACTCTATAAGGAGAAGACTTTTCCAAATCCTGAGACCCTTAAAATTTGGTTAGGGGAAAAATCTTTGCCTATTTTAACAACAGGAAGTCGTGCAAAGCTTGATGCTCCAATAACGGAGGACGAGATCCGGTTACATCTCGGGAAAAGTAAAAACAACAAAGCAGCAAGTACAGACGCCATCCCTAATGAGGTGTATAAACTCCTATTAGAGGAGTTGGTTCCAAAAATGGGCATTCTATTTAATTTGATCTATCATTTAGGGGGTCAGGTACCCAGGTTCTGGAAGGAGGCAACAATTGAGCTCATTCTGAAGCCTGCTAAGGACCCGTTAAGGGCCGATTCTTATAAGCCGATATCACTGCTAAATGCTGACTATAGGATCTTTTTTTTTTTTTTCAAAACCGTTTTTATTAAGAGTTCAAGCAGAATACGGCACAGCCCTCCACAGTCAGGAGGAGACTGTCAATGATTTACGTGGAAAAGCATGGCAGTGAACCCAGAGTTTCAAAATGACTTACCCCAACAATCCCCCCCATCCCACCCAGCCCCAAGCAGAAAACTACCCCCCACCCCAGCCCCAACTACCCACCCCTTATCCCACCCTAACCCGGTGCCCGTGATCAGCTTAGCAACATGAGGTGTATAGCAATGGCAGTGTGGGCCAACAGTCTAGGGTACAGGATCCATCTCAAGAGACTGAACATCATCAATGTCTATCGGGGGGTCAAGCATCAGGCCCCTGTAGTCCGCCCACCGCTTCCAGATTTTGTAGTGTTTGCGTGGGCACCCCCGGGCCTCAAAGACCGGCAGCTCTAGGCCCATAAGGAAGTCCAATCCTGCCTTCCACACACCAAGCGGGGGGGCCCGGTCGCTCTTCCAGGCCTGTGCCAAGTCTCGCTTGGCCACCACCAGCCCCAACAGCAGCAGGTGTCGTTTGTAAATGTTACCCCCAACGCCCTCCAGGACATGGAGAACGCCCAGCCTAGGGGTACGGGGCAGGTCCCACCCCAACACCTCCGACAGGCAGTCCCAAACCCCAGCCCAGAATCTAGTCAGTCTCTCACAGGACCACACAGTATGGAAAAGCGTCCCCCTGTGGTAAATAAATAAATAATACCTCTATTTTTGAATGGATAAATGAATAACAGATAGCTCAATAAATAAGAGTCAAGATTCGAGGTAGTAGGAGTTTTGCAGGTTTAATACAGCATAAGGACAGGAACAGGACAACCTGCACAGGAATAGGATGGCAGCGCTGCCGGGGGCAGAATCGGGATCGGCGTAACATTTAATAACAGTGCACGCTCATATATACTAAAACAGTTGCATTACAATACATACGATAGGCGGAGCAGTGGGTGTGGTCAATAGCAGTCGCGAAAGATAAGGGTGAAAGTAGGTGTAACAGAGGCGTATACATAGACACGTGATGCAAACGTAACAGAATATGTCATGAATGGGGCGGAAACATGGAGGGGGCTACCTAAGGAGCCGGGACCTCTGACCTAATGGTGCGCGCAAACTGGCAATGACGTGTTACTAGGAGAAGCTGGGGGCTACGAACTCTGTGCTAGGAGCAGAGACTGAAGTCTGGAGAGTCAGGGCGACATGTACCTAAACAGTATCTAGTATCTGATGTTTAGAGAACATGTTGATAGAATCCAAAAGTTATCGGGGTAAAGGCGAACAGACTCTAAGACTGGAGCATGCATTATTCTACATGTAGTGCGTGATGAAGAATATTAAATGACCATTAAATGCAGTATTTCTCTAACGTGGAGACGTAAAGGCTAGACAATGACGGAAACTGTTGATGCGATTCAGTAGCTTAGGAATGCAGAGAAGGAGGGCTGGACTGATAACTAGAATCATAACATACTCTTGGCAGACTCAGAGGCAGAGCCAGGCTGAACCGGGCACTGCAAGGCAGGAAGTAAGTGAAGGGTCAGGAACACAGGTGGGGGCTGTATCGCTCCTCAGCGAGGCTCAGGAGACAGGAGCTGAATCTGGTGTCCAGGCCCTTTTGAGGCCTAGAAACGGGAACTTTACAATGAAATAACGTGCATACTGAGAAACGTGGCAACGTAGCTTTACATAGGCCGGATATTCGTAGTAGTCACGAGAACTGGAAACTGACATACTAGAGGCGGATACAACTGTAATTGCGTCATTAATCGAACATAGGGAATACATATGCATATTAATCATGCACACATAACATATGATGGAGGACGCGTAGGGACACAGAACATGGCAAAATTTACTTTTCCACATTCCCTCCTTGTCACTACGTTTCCATCAGGAAACATCAATATTCATGATACCATCTATCATTTCATACAGTATCATTTGCTCGTCTCGAATTTTCTTGGAACGGGATTTAGAACGGGGCTTGGGACTAGGAATACAAGAGGTAGCACAAATGCCGCAAATCGCAGGGCCACATTGTATACAGAGGCAGCAGCTGAATATGATCGCTACTGCAATACCTAGAAAGGACAAGACTTTCCATCCCCAAGCGGAAATTATATTCCAGAACCAACCGGACCATGTCCAGGTGCCTGGGTCTTGGTGTAACAGATGGGCAATTTTATGGAGTCTGGTTATAGCTGAATAAACAGACGGTGCGTTATTTGGAATGAAAATGCAGCAACTAGATCCGATGACTCTACAGGCCCCGCCCCTATCGGCCAATATGACGTCAAGGACGAGACGATTCTGTAAAACGACAAATCTCATAGCAGATTGCTCTTCAGTTAAGTTACCTAGAGCAGAGGCAGTCTCATTGACTACTGCTTCAAGGGTTCTGGTTAATCTACGAATTAGCTTACTATTCTGGATAGGTCCTATAAAAAAGAAGAAACCTCTATTGAAATCTGTATACTGTTCTAGAGCAGTTTCAGTATAATCGACAATGGGGGACTCCCTTCTATGTCTAATGTGTACTAGATGTGTGTTTCTATGATAATCAGATGGGGCTAGGAAAACTGGTGGCAGTAGGAAAGCAATGTAACAGGTTCCCTCCCAATCGAGGGGCAGACGAACATATGCGGTCTGACCACAAATAAAATAAGAATGACGTGAAGCTTTGAAAATAGATTTCCCACTGTCACTATATTTGACAATAGTAGTACAATCGCTATGTCCTACATGTACGGAACCATTATTTCTAACACATAATTCGCCTTTGACTGGTAGTACTGAAATAGCAGGTAAGTCTGGAGTGGAATCAGACTGAACATTCAGGACCATGAAATTCGAAGAATAATTACCTAAATTGTAAACTTCGTTTTCTAGATCTAACCCTGTTCTGTGGGGAAGACCTTGCTTGTCTGGGAAACATGTACTGTTAAGAAAAGACATATCTGTTGAGGATGACGTTAACGTGGACCATGCTCCACACGAACCATTATGTGAAAATGGATAAGGAAAGAGTGGCAGAACTCCCTTCGGGGTGTGGAAAGGGGGGAGTCGACCACACACCCAACAATTAGTGGCATTGCTGGTCTGGTGTGAATAATGTAACATGCGGATAAAAGAATTGTTACGCATGGCGAGGCGGTAAGAGAGTTCATGAGGAGGCAGATCACTAAACGTGTGCTCTACTGTAACATTAGAAGACTTATTTACATGAGGAACTGGAAAATACAAGTAGAATGCATAACTGGTGCAGGAAATCATAATACTGAGAAATAATATGAAACTTAGAAAAACGATACATCGGATTGAGTTTTGACTAACTCTCTCACTATGGGGGTCTATTTTATACATGTCAGAAACCGGTCTAACCGTTTCACCTAGGGGAGGACTTAGACAATCAAACTGGCTGACTTATTTTACTAGACCTTAATTTCTTCTTATACTCCTCTTGCGGAGTTGTCTCTAACAGGGAGGGTGCAGTATCATTGTTCTTTGCGGGACAGTCCTTAAGAATAGTACTTTGGCAGTCCTTTGAGTCCTCGGAAATGTTCTTTGAAATTGGTTTCAATCCATAAAATTTCTTGATATGCGAAAGATGCACCCAGCCTTTGCGTCCCTCCAACTTCACGGCTGTACGGGTGGCCAGGAGGACCTGTCGGGGCTCCTTCCAGCGAGGCTCCAGCGGACTTGAGCGATCGAAATTTCGCACTAGGACCATGGATCCGGGAACGATTTCATGCGGTGCCACCTCGGTATTGTCTGGAAATGCGGCGGCAACCTGTGAACGACAAGAGTTGAGGGCAGACATCAAGGAAGCTAGGTAATCTGTCAGCATATTACTTGAAACATCGGTAATACTTCGGGGTCTAGGAGTACCCCACATGTTAGGGGGGCGGCCGAAAACGACCTCATACGGGGACAGACCTGATCTGGAATGTGCGACCATGCGCATATAGAACAGGGCGACCGGCAGAGCTATGAGCCAGTCCACACCTTTCTCTTGACAAACTTTTGCAATTCGAATTTTCAGGGTCTGATTATGTCTCTCTACGAGACCAGCTGCTTCAGGGTGGCGTACACAATGGAACTTCCACTGGTATCCTAACAAAAGGGACACGTGTTTCATGAGTTCAGATGAGAATGGCTGGCCGTTGTCAGAATATACGACCCTAGGGAGTCCATAACGGGGGAAGAACTCACGAACCAACTGCTTGGCAGTGGTCGCGGCTGTGTAATCTGGGACTGGATATGCCTCCGTCCACCTGGACAAAGCGCATACAACTACAAGGACATACTTGAAACCTCGACATCGCTCCATCTGAATGTAATCCATCTGGAGGACTTCAAAAGGGTGGTCAGGGGGCTGGAATCCACCTTGTTCCACCGGGACACTTTTACCTGGATTAAACTGACAACATATCATACAGGTACGGACTTTCTGCTTGGCTGCAGCTCGTAAATGCTTGTTGAACCAAAGGTTCTGGATACTGTCTAACATAGCTTTTTCTCCTAAATGTGCTGGACTATGTGCGGTATTAATAATGACTTGAACCATGGAGTCGGGGAGAAACCATGTGGCTCTACCCTTTGTTAACCATCCCTGATCTGTCTGGACCCCTCCTTGTTCGGACCATTTCTTGATTTCATCGGGAGTAGCATGTGACTGGATATCTATGACATCTTGAGTAGGGTCTTTAACTGGCATACAGGTAGTCAGATCTGGAGTGTGCGTCTGTGTCGGATTAACTGAAATGTCTGGAGTCTGAGCTGTAAGCTTGGCTGTGCGATCTGCTAGATCATTACCCTGGGAAATAATGTCAGTAACTTTCGTATGTGCTTTGCACTTCATGATAGCAATGGATGTCGGTAAATGTATTGCATCTAACAGAGCTTGAATAAGGAGACCATGCTGAATCTTGGTTCCATGAGAAGTCATGAAACCTCTCTCCTGCCAGAGCACTCCAAAGTCGTGTACGACTCCAAATGCGTAACGTGAATCTGTGTAAACATTAACCTTCAGGTTCTTGGCGTGAATGCAGGCTTGAGTCAGAGCAACTAGCTCTGCTGCTTGAGCAGACAGGGTGTCAATACGGTGTGTCTCAATAACTTCAGTGTCGGTAGTCACTGCATACGCGGCTACTAGTTCTCCTGTACTTGTTCTCATGCATGAACCATCCACATAAAGTGTCAGGTCGGGATCTGGTAATGGAATATCTGTCAGATCTTGTCTTGGCTTTGTCATAATATTAACTACTTCCACACAGTCGTGTGTGGCAGGATTCAAAGTAACTGATGGTAACAGTGTGGCAGGATTTAGGACGTTGCAGCGTCTGATTTCTATGTGTGGCTGAAACAGTGTCAATTCATAACCTGTTAAACGTGCAATTGTCAAGTGCTGAGTCTGTGTTCGGTTTAAAAGAACTTCCACGGAGTGTGGAACTTGTACTGTCAGGGAGTGTCCTAACACTATGGAATCACTTTGTCTGATAGCTAGTGCAGTGGCTGCAACTGACTTGAGGCACGCAGGCAGAGCCTGGGCTACAGGATCTAATGTGCTCGAAAAATAAGCACAAGGCTTGTATTGTCCTGCTTGATCTTGTGTAAGAACAGATAATGCTGTACCTTCACGTTCTGTGACGAAAAGTATAAAAGGCTTACTGTAGTTCGGTGTTGCTAGAACTGGAGCTTGACATAAGGCTTTCTTTAACTCATTGAAACTAAGTGTATGTTCAGATGTCCAAGGGAGGACAGTCGATACGGCTGCCTCCTGTGTCGTTAACTGTATCAGTGGTTTGGCTAGAAATGCATACTGAGGAATCCATTGTCTGCAGTAAGAAGTGAGGCCAATAAAAGTACGTACCTCCTTCTGAGTCTTGGGCTGAGGAAGACTCGCTATTAACTGGATACGGTCTGGTGTCAACTGCCTACCCCTCTTGGACAGTAAGTGTCCTAAGTAGACCACTTGCTGGACACAGAATTGAAGCTTCGAAGGGGACACCTTGTGTCCCATCTCGGCTAGGAAATACAAGACTGTAAGGGATGCTCGCTCGCAAGCACATTCAGAACGGGCTGTGATCAGGAGATCATCGACATACTGGAGCAGGGCAGTGTCAGTTGGCATGTGAATATTGTCTAGTTGTCTCTTAAGTGCTTGACTGTAAATACTTGGACTTTCTGTGAAACCTTGAGGAGCGCGTGTGAACATATAGCTCCTTCCATTTAAACAAAATCCGAAAAGAAACTGGCTGTCTGGATGAATGGGGACACTGAAAAATGCGTTCTTGAGGTCTATGACCGTAAAAAATGAAGCTTCTGAATCAATGGCTGTCAATAGGGAAGAGATATCTGGGACAACTGGGTACTGGGGAATAATGCATTTATTAAGCTCTCGGAGATCAATCACTAATCGATATACTGGGGGTGCATTTGGATCAGTACGTTTCATGACAGGAATGATCGGAGAATTACATACATTGGAGTCAGTTTCTACAACTACTCCTTGAGCGGTGAGTTCGTCAATAATTTTGGATAAGGCTGCTACAGCCTCTGGTGGCAATCTGTACTGTCTTATTCGTGGCAGGACTACACCTGGCTTGAGAGTCACACGATGGGGTGTGATTTGCATATAACCAACATCAGTTGGACCTTGTGCCCACAGATGCTGCGGAACATTAGACAATCTGGGATCAAAATCTCGTAATACATAGTGACCCTTGAAGTCGCGTAGGAACAATCGTATTCCCTCTGGGGAACAGCATATAACTGCACCTAACTCTTTCAGTGTCTTAATGCCTAATAGATTTTCTGGACATGACTTAGTAAGTAGCAGATCAGTAGTGCGGGACAATGGACCTACTTCTAGAGTAACTGGCTTTGATATTTCATTTACAATAGGTTTTCCTGAAAATCCAAGGGAAACATTTCTAGAGCCTGAGAGTGGAGCCCCTGGAACTTCGGCGTGGCTGATGGTGGTCCTACTTGCCCCTGTATCAATCAAAAACTTTCTATCTTTCCCTAATACTTGACTATGAACATAGGGACCTTCTTGATCTACAGGTATCTCGATGAGAGGCAAGCCTACCTCCCTCTCCAGGCTGTTTCATGAATACGGTTGATACTCTGGATATTCTGACTGTGCATACTGGTACATCTGCTGTGTAACATGCTGTGTTGCAGCGATAGGCTGCGGTGCTGTAACTGTCTGTGGTGCATTCTGTGACTGAGGAGTCTGTGTAACTTGTTCTTGTCTCGGCGGACGTGGTCTTTCTTTAGTCTTACCGGTAGCTATGTTGTGTTTCAGAACTGCACACTCGTTTATAAAATGACCTGGCTGTTTACAATAATTGCAGTTTCCTTTAACGGGAGCTGCAGGATGACTGGCTTGATTCGGACCCCTCTTCTGACTGTCTTGAGGAACAGATTGTGCAACTAGTACTTTCATTTTCGTGTCTTTCATACGTTTCCTTTCATGATCTTGTTCTTCTCTGATTCTATTCTGGTGATATTGAAGCATCTGTAACATTTGGGACGGGGTATTAGCTTGCCAGGTACTTTCGACTTTCAAAACTCGATTCTTAACTTGTGGACTTGAATTCTCGACTAGTTTAGTAACAAAAAGATGAGGGTATGACTCGCTACTCGTCTTGAGGCCACTGTTTATAATAAAACATTTTTCAAATCTAGAGTAAAAATCACTAGTGTCTTCGTCTTGTTTCTGTTTACATGCTGAGATTGCATCCCAGTCTTCCTTTTTAGTTGCTAATAGTCTGGGCAAAACTTGTATTAACAGTTCAGGTAATTCTTTACATTTATCTCCAAGACCGGTACCTGGTACTCGTGCCTTACCTTCAGCTTCTAGAACTGCCCAATCGATCTTTTTCTCTCCCACCTCCCATTCTTTTTCTTTGAGTTTCTCATATACCCCTGCGGGCAACAAGACCTTTAACATTTTAATAATATCTGGATACGTGTATTCTCCCATACGGAGCATGTCTTTTAATTCTCGGTGGAACCCTGCTGGATCTTTATCATGACAGGGAATTAACTTTTTCATCTCTAAGAGTTCCATCTTTGTAATCGGAGTGTAAACAAACACTCGTTGCATTTCACCACCCTCTGTCTTAACTGGATGCACTTCTCGTAACGGATTCTGTCTGTCTATGTAAAAGGGTTTACTTTCTGTAGGTGAGGCATGAACAAAATGTGGGTTCAGAAACGTTCTGTATTTGTGGCGCTGTTCTAGAATGACACTAATCAAATCAGTACCTAAACCTTTCCATTTATACTGGAGTAACTCGTTCAGGACATCATGTAACGGACCTGGATCAGAATGTTGACCCTCATACAATGTAATGAGGTGCTGGATCATATACATACCCACCAGTCGCTGCTCGGCTGGGGGCAATTTCAGAAACATTTGTGCCACTATTTCGTCTGGAAAAGTGGTAGAATCAGTAATCCATCGGACTGCTGATCGGACTAGTTCTTGTTCATGCATAGTACTTAACTCGCTATAACCGATTCGTGATTTCAGAATGTGATCGGTAGCTTGAAATACTTGTTCTAGAGAACCTTGTTCTGATGCTGGATGATGTAAAACTGACTTGTGTTCTAGGCGCAAATGGCGATCTGGAAATCTAGATTTTCCTACATACGCTATTCTGGCGGGATTCTCGTCCTCTACCTCTTCTGTAGAAGAGTCATTTTCTTTCTCGCTTACTTGTGCTGCTTTACGTTGTTCGTGTAACTTTATTATTTCTTTACGGATTTTCTTGTACATACTCTCTATACTACTGATAGTTTTGTGTTTACCCTCGGCTATATTATCACTCCACCTTGTCAGGACTTTCATTTCGGCTTGATCTTTGGTCGGATAATCTTGTTCTCGTATTAAACAATTAATCAGAAACTTTAATATCATGAGCTGGACTTCAACTTTTCTTTGGCACATGACGTCACTAATACTTTCTGGATCATTCCCTGTACGGATGAAACGATATATTCTGTCTAGATCTTCTTTCATATCTGGTAGGGTGACTAGATACTCGGTCACCTTTCTCACGCGTAATGAATATAAAACCATACTATCCTCGCCTGGGACTGGATCATAGCCACATTCGGTAAGGGCTTTTCTTATTTCTGCAACAGACTGATACCTGGGCGTACGCTGTGACGCTTGTGCATGTAATTTGGCTAACGTTAAACGCTTGTGTGGCGGCGGGGTTCCTGGAGTACCTCCCCCTGCGGCCCCTAAACTAGAGTCGTCTACTGATGCTCTTCGTCCTGGCAGAGTGGGAAATGGAAATGCAGGCTGGACTTGTATGGCGGGCTGGACCGGGGGTACCGTAACAGGTACTCCGGTGTCTGGAGGAGCGGGAAGTGCCTGATTTACAAGGACTGGCGGAGCAGGAACAGGATTTGCATATTCTGGGACTGTGTCGTCCAAATAGGACGAAATGAAAATATCAGCTGCGGTCGGTTTGTGACGTAGCTTAGTCGGAACTAGTGGTGGCGGAAAATTACTGGATGCCTCCAGGGTCGCTTTTGGCAAGCCCTCGGCAAGAAGAGGATACATACCCTTAACAAGAGCATGCCTCTGTCTGTCTGACTGTTCGGTTTTGACTCGTTCACCAATCTCGATTAATTCCCTTTCTTGGGCTCGTTCTAAGGATTCTCTACTTAATTCAGACTTTCTGATTTCTTTTTCGGTTCTTTTATGAGATTCTTTGCGCCATAACTCGATGGCATCTTTCTGTGACTGTCTGGCTTTCTTTTTCCATAATGCTTCTTCTACTCTCATGATGCACTCGGCATCCCATGTGCCTGATACAGGCCATCTATACTTTTCTTCTAACACCTTGGTATACTCTACCCATAAATCTAGATATAATATGGCACTTATGCCATGCTTTTGATACATAAAATGACCTGGACTGTCCCTAGGCGGGACAGGAACTGCTGCTTCTAGCAGACCTTTTCTGGTTTTTAACTGACGCAGTTTTGAAAAGAGCGGCATGACTGAACTATAATCTGGACACAATACCATACACAATGAACACGAGAATCACTTCGCACTCATACCACGACATTAAAATACATGAAGAACATTATGAATAACAGTTCGAACAGAATACCACCTGGAATACGGAAAACAGAATACATGAATTTTCTCGAGAACAGAACTGACTAGAACAGGAACTAGATGCACTGCTGAAACAGTACGAAACTTACCGGTCCCATAAAGAGACACGTCAGGACCCGCATCCACCGAAGTGGACACTTCGTTTGTGGGTCTGTGTACCACCAACCCACAGACCAGAGACAATTAGATTGACCCTGTCTAGATACTACCCCAGCAACGGTACTCACCGGGCAGCAAGAACGGAAGGCCTCGGACTGGACTGGACTGCTTCGACGCCGGACGGACGAACTTCGGACTTCTGTTACGGGTGGGCCTCCGGATACCTCGGACCTTGGACTCTCGGCTTGGGCTCTGGTCGGGACTCGCCGCGTTCCTCCACCGTCTCGTCTGGATGCTGGACCGCCTCCTCCGTCTCCTCCGTGGGCCTGAGGGATACTTGAAGCAGAAATATCTGCCGGTGCGCAGAAGAGTTCCGTCACGACTGCAGAGGGTCAGGGGGTCGGCGTGGCTTCACCGACGCGTGGGGAAAGGGCAAGTCCCTGTTCGGGCGCCATTATATGGTAAATAAATAAATAATACCTCTATTTTTGAATGGATAAATGAATAACAGATAGCTCAATAAATAAGAGTCAAGATTCGAGGTAGTAGGAGTTTTGCAGGTTTAATACAGCATAAGGACAGGAACAGGACAACCTGCACAGGAATAGGATGGCAGCGCTGCCGGGGGCAGAATCGGGATCGGCGTAACATTTAATAACAGTGCACGCTCATATATACTAAAACAGTTGCATTACAATACATACGATAGGCGGAGCAGTGGGTGTGGTCAATAGCAGTCGCGAAAGATAAGGGTGAAAGTAGGTGTAACAGAGGCGTATACATAGACACGTGATGCAAACGTAACAGAATATGTCATGAATGGGGCGGAAACATGGAGGGGGCTACCTAAGGAGCCGGGACCTCTGACCTAATGGTGCGCGCAAACTGGCAATGACGTGTTACTAGGAGAAGCTGGGGGCTACGAACTCTGTGCTAGGAGCAGAGACTGAAGTCTGGAGAGTCAGGGCGACATGTACCTAAACAGTATCTAGTATCTGATGTTTAGAGAACATGTTGATAGAATCCAAAAGTTATCGGGGTAAAGGCGAACAGACTCTAAGACTGGAGCATGCATTATTCTACATGTAGTGCGTGATGAAGAATATTAAATGACCATTAAATGCAGTATTTCTCTAACGTGGAGACGTAAAGGCTAGACAATGACGGAAACTGTTGATGCGATTCAGTAGCTTAGGAATGCAGAGAAGGAGGGCTGGACTGATAACTAGAATCATAACATACTCTTGGCAGACTCAGAGGCAGAGCCAGGCTGAACCGGGCACTGCAAGGCAGGAAGTAAGTGAAGGGTCAGGAACACAGGTGGGGGCTGTATCGCTCCTCAGCGAGGCTCAGGAGACAGGAGCTGAATCTGGTGTCCAGGCCCTTTTGAGGCCTAGAAACGGGAACTTTACAATGAAATAACGTGCATACTGAGAAACGTGGCAACGTAGCTTTACATAGGCCGGATATTCGTAGTAGTCACGAGAACTGGAAACTGACATACTAGAGGCGGATACAACTGTAATTGCGTCATTAATCGAACATAGGGAATACATATGCATATTAATCATGCACACATAACATATGATGGAGGACGCGTAGGGACACAGAACATGGCAAAATTTACTTTTCCACACCCCTCTCAGTACCGCACCTCAGACACTCCGGGGCGGCTATCAGGCCCGCTCGCCACAGACGGTCCCTAGTATAATACGCCCTGTGAAGGTATTTGAATTGGATAAAGCGAAGACGAATGGCTATGGCAGTACCACGGGGAGATTCAAGGGCCTCACGCCAGTCGTCCTCATCCAGGGGGCCGACATCATTCTCCCAGGAGGCCTTCAACGTCGACAGGGAAGGGGAACAGTGCGCGACCAGGGAGCGATATATCTGAGAGACCTTCTTGTCACCCAGGTCCCCCATAAAGAGTTTCGCTTCAATGGGACTAAATTCAGGGAGTTGCTCTAGGCCCACTAGGCTAGGGGCAAGGGCGTGGCGGAACTGGAGGTACCGGAAGAACTGGGACTTGGGCATATTAAATTCAGAACTAAGGTCCTGAAAGGACTTAAGCGTAGTGCCAGTAAGTACATGACCGAGAGACGAAATCCCGATCGCATCCCAGCCGCCAAACCCCGATAAGGAAGCCAACGCCGGAAGCAAGCCATTACGCCACAACGGGGTCTCGGCCGTCAGTCTACCCCACCAACCCACACGATGCAAGGCTTGTCGCCAGATCGCGAAGACCACCTGAGTGACTTTCGGCAACAATCTCCTCCGTCTGGCCGAATACAGTAAGGTGTGTAGGGAGGCACCATCCATCAGAGAGTGCTCCAGGGCATAGGCCGGATCACTACGGTCCCCGTACCACCACTCGTTAAGCACCAGGAGGTGGGAGGCTTGATAGTAAGAAAGCAGATCCGCGGACGCCAAACCGCCGCAGTAAGTAGAGAGAAAGCACGTGCGCAGCGCGACTCTAGAAGCACCCCCAGCCCACAGAAACCGACCCAGCACCGAGTTAACACTGCGGAACCACCGTGAGTCGATCCGAAATGGATGGTTCTGCAGTTGGTAGAGAAGCCGAGGTAAGGCCACCATCTTGAAGATGGCCGACCGACCATAGATGTTAAGGGGCATACGCGTCCACGTCTTGACGTCCATCTGGACCCGATCCCACACCGGCTGGACATTCCGATCCCACGCTACCGAGGCAGAAGTCGAGAGGAAAACACCCAAATACTTCACGCCATCAACAGCCACCCGAAGGGACGCAGCCCACGGACAGCAGGCCGAGTCATCCCCCAACAACCACAGGGTCGACTTACGCGGATTAAGAAAGAGCCCCGACGCCTGACCAAACTCCTGCATCAACTCAAGGATACGGGGGCCCGTACGCTGCAAATCCGTCATGAAGAAGAGGACGTCATCCGCATACAAGGCTATGCGGTCTGAGTGATCCGTCCCCCACACAAAGCCTCGATAAATGACATCACGGCGCACCCGGGCGGCCAACGGTTCCATAGCCAGTGCAAATAGGTACGGGGAGAGGGGGCACCCCTGACGCGTACCCCTGGTCACAGGAAACCGAGCGGAGACCGCTCCAGAGACCCGTACCGACGCTGTGACATCAGTATAAAGCAACCGAACATAGGAGATAAAGACCGGGCCCAAGTTCAGCAGCGGCAAGAGAGCAAACAGATAGGTCCAGCTGACCGAATCAAATGCACTATCAATATCCGCCAGCAGAAGTGCCGCCTGATCCCCGGAAGACCCGATCGCGTCAACCGCGGCCTGCGCCCGCCGGATGTTGTGTCTTGTCGCTCTGTGCGGCATGAAGCCCGCCTGATCAGGGTGGACAAGGGCCGAGATGTGAGGAAGCAGGCGGTTCGCGAGCGCTTTGGCCAGGAGCTTAGCCTCGAAGTTAATGAGGGATATAGGGCGATAAGACTCATGGCGGTCAGGGGGTCTGCCAGGCTTCTGAAACACCACAATTTCGGCGTGACGCCAGTCCGGGGGGAGGCTGCCACGTTCCCTCGCCAGTTCCAGCGCCCGCCTGTAGTGGGGACCGAGCTGCAGATGAAACTTCCTATAGAATTCACTGGGGAACCCACTCGGCCCAGGCGCCTTGCCCGCATTAAGCTGACCCAGTGCGTCGCCCAATTCCTCTGCCGTCAGGGGGAAATCTAAGTCATCGCGCACCTCATCCGATATAGCATGTGGGGGGACTGCCGCAAGGTATCCTTCAATGCCGTCCGGGGACATGTCCTCCCGAGAGGCATATTGACGCCCATAATAGCGCGCAAAGCTCGCCGCCAGGACCGCAGGATCTGTTATCGCTACCCCGGCGTCATCGACCAACCCCGGCAGAGTGACCGGCTGCAAGGACTGTTGACAAAGCCTGTGGAGCATAGTGCAAGACTTATCGCCCCACTGGTACACCCTACTACGCGTAGCCAACCACGCCTGGCGAGCCTCATCCAATAAGACAGAGGAGTAAGACTGCTGCGCCTGTAGGAGCAGCCGCAGTGTAATATCATCGGCTGCGTCCCTGTGCCTCGCCTCCAGCACCTCCACGTGCGCCGCAGCGGCAACAATGCCACTCTGCCGAGTCCGGCGGGCAGAAGCGCAGCAGGCAATATCGACACCCCGCAGGACGGGCTTCATAGCCTCCCAGACCGTCACCGCGTCCACCCCTACCGCAAGATTGTCCTGCCAATAATGGGCAATCGCGCCACGCAGATGCTGAGAGTAGTCCGGACGCTGCAGGTGCCACGTAGACATCCGCCATCGAAATGGTTGGCGCGTCTTACAAAGATCAATTTGGACCGCCACGGGGGAGTGGTCAGACAGCCCGCGAGGCCGGATCGCCGCCCCCTTCACTCTGTCAAGGAAAGCCCCCGGCACAAACACACAATCAAGGCGCGAAAGGGAGCCATGCACAGCCGAAACATAAGTGTATTCCCGCCGCCCCGCATGCAAGTGTCGCCAAACATCTACCCATCCGAGGCCATCAATCATAGCACTCAACCGTGTAGGGGAGGCCACAGGCGCTGCCCCCGGTCTCCTCTGCCTGTCCAACGCCAAGTCTACCACATCATTCCAATCTCCACCAATCACAGCCAGGGAACGGGGGAGCTCAGTCCACAGGGCAAACAATCGCTCCGCAAGGGCCCATTGCAGCGGGGGAGGGGCATACACACTACCAAACACCACAGGCTCCACACCGATCTTCCCTTGTATAAACACAAATCGGCCCTGAGGATCTAGCCACTGACGCTCATGAGTGTAGGCTAGCCGTCTGTGGACAAGAATGGCCACTCCCCTCGAACCCCTAGTAAATCCAGCATGGAACACCTGGTGGAAGCCAAACCGCTGCAGACTCAGTGCCTTAGTGCCCAGCATGTGAGTTTCCTGAAGGAGGAGCACATCCGCAAGGTCCCTTTTGGCCCAGCGAAGCACAGCCCCCCGCTTAATCTTGTCCAGGAGCCCCCGAACATTCCAGCTCAGAATGCGCATGGAAGCGCCAGGAGACGCTAGACTGGGAACATCAGCCATTGTCATGGACAGGGAAACCCCGCGCTCTCCAGCACCCGACCCAGACCTCCCACACCCCAATTGCAAATATCACAAAGAACACGTGCACCCCACATAACACAACCCCAAACTCCACACCCCAGCTCCCCCCTCCCCCACCCCTATACCTCAAAAAACAATGAAGCATCTGTCGCGGCATACGGTACTCCAGGCCCAAAACATAGTGCCGAAAGTCAAGCATGCCAATGGATCCCAACTAGCCCCCCCAACCAACTAGACACACTCCCGAAAGCCACCCCCCAGTCCCAATAGGAGGAGGTAGCCCACATAGCGTGCCCCGAACCCCATCAAACACACAGCCAGGCTAAAGGCAGTGCGGTTCCAAGAAACAGAAGGCCGCAAGGGTCCCACATTGCCGCCAAATAACAGGGTAATACTGCACCAGCCAATGTCCGTCCCACCGAGCAAAGTTCAGCCGCCACGGTGTAAGATCACTGATGAAGGCAGTCAGTAGGTGGCCAGCCAACGACGATCAGACGTCCTTGTCAGAAGTGTCCGTAGCATGTTGCGTGTCCCCCAGCAGGGGGTCCCGGGACAGGGACCGTCGGCGCGAGCGGGACTTGCGATGTCGTTTTCCTTTGCCCGGCTGGTCCCCCCGATCCTGAGATGAGCTGCGTGAGGAGCCGGAGTTCAACCCCGGCTGGGCGTGCGGCCGTAGTCTGACCGCCTCGTCGGTCCACCTGAAGACGGCCTCCGGAGTATCGAAGAAATGGGTCTTAGAGTTGAAGATCACCCGGAGGCGGGCCGGGTAAAGCAGCGAGTACTGAATTTTTAAGCCGCGCAGCTTGGCCTTGGCCTCCAGGAAGGAATGTCTCTGCTGCTGGACCAGTCTGGTATAGTCCGGGAATATCATGATCTTATGATTATCGTAGAGCAGAGTGTCTTTAAGCCGTGCCTCGCGGAGAATGACGTCTCTATCATGGAAATTGAGGATCCGGGCGATGATCGGGCGAGGCCGCTCCCCAGTCGGCGGCTTCTGCGTTAAGGCGCGGTGTGCACGCTCCACCACGAAGCAGCGCGACAGGGCGTCCGGGGGCAGCCAGCTCTCCAGCCACTGGGATAGGAAAGTGTCCATATGCCCCTTCTCACAGTCCTCCGGAAAGCCAATAAAGCGCAGGTTGTTCCGTCGCGCCCTTCCCTCAGCGTCCTCCACACGAAGCGCTAGGCCGCGCTGAGACTGTTCCAGGTCAGCAACCCTCTTCTTGAGAGCGCCCACGTCTCCCTCCACCGCCGTGACCCTGGTCTCCGTTTCGGTGATGCGGGTGACCGCATTGCGAAGGTCCTGACGCAACAGCATCACATCGGCACCCACCGCGCCAATCTTAGCGTCCAACATGTCGCGGGACTGCGTGATGGCCGTCAGCAGCGCTGCATTGTCCGGTCCAGTATTCTGGCCTCCTCCGGCACCCCCTCCAGGGCCAGTGAATTTGTCGATAGGTCCCGTTTTGGCGGCGGCCGCGCCACCTCCACCTCTGGTCATGGCGGCAGCAGAGACGGCCGGGCAACACGCACCTGCAAGAGGGTCACCCCTCGGGACTGTCCACCACTCAGGCCCTCGGTCAGAGCTTTCGGGGGCTCCTATGCTCCAGCACCTCCGGTCCAAGGATCAGCGTCGGTGACTCTGGGCAGAGGCCGCCAAACCCGAGGCCCCTGCTCCGCCCTCCTCGCGTCCAAGGCCTGCACCGCCACCACACTGACCCCGGTGGTCACAGGGGGGATCCGGCTACTCCAGGCTTCACGAGGCCCTCCCGCAGGGCCGCCTCACCGCAGCCCCCAGCTATGCCGGCAGGTCCGCACACTGCAGGGGGCCCCTCCGCTCCTCCTCTCCCGGCCGGCACTCCGGCCCCCAGGCCACTGCTTGATGGACACTGCAGCAAGGGTCGCCGCCGGCCGGCCGGTGGATCCAGGCGGGACGCCTCCAAACTCGAGGCCCCTGCTTCAGCCAGGCGAGGTAGGCCGCTGCACGTTCTCCGCGGCTCCCCGGGGCACCAGTCCCAGCCACCACCACTGCAGGGGCACCCAGGGATCACCCCAGTGCCTCGGTAACACTAGGCAGCCCAGGGATCAGGCAGACAGGGAGGCTCTGCGGTCCACGCTCGGGCCCACCGGCCCGGGGACGCCAAACTCGAGGCCCCGGCGCCAGCACCCGGGTCCAGGCCGCTCCCCGCCCCGGCCGATTCCGACACTCCGGGTGTCCCGGGAGCGCCGCTCTCAGGATCGGATGGCTCCCAGCGCTATCCGCCACTGTCACTGCACTTGTGGCAAAGAATGCAGGGTCCGAGGGCAGGATAAAAGGAAGGATAATCGCCGGGCTAGCGGGAGCTCTAGAGAGCCACGTCCGCCATCAGCGCCCGCTAAGCCACGCCCCGACTATAGGATCTTTATGAGCATTCTAGTGGGGAGACTAGCCAAGATCGCATCACAATTGATCAATTCTGACCAGAATTGCTGCAAACGCAGCAACTCATTGGCAATATAGATCTGGCAACAGCTCAATCTGAACCCTAGGCCATGGTGGCACTTGATGCGGCCAAGGCTTTTGATAGAGTGTGCTGGGCCTATTTATGTTAAGTGTTAAAAACTATGGGCTTCGGCCCACTTTTATCCAGACTTTAGAAAAATGCTATCAGGGGGCTACCGCTAAGATATTATTAAATGAGGTTCTAACATCCAGCTTTAACATACAAAGAGGAACGAGGCAGGGGTGCCCCCTCTCGCCCTTGTTGCTCAATATATATATATATAACCATTAGCACAGGCAATAGAAGCTGATGCCTTAATACCTCCTTTTAAATCTCACCGATATAGCTGTAAGATTGCCCTATATGCAGATGATCAGCTTTTATACACTGCTAACGTGGCAATGCCGAGGGTTGAAACTCTGTTAGAAGAATTCGGAGCTATGTCAGGTTACTTAGCCAACGCCTCTAAAACCGAGGTGATGTGTTGGAAAATTCAAGATTGGGAGGGGAGAATAAGCCAAAGTTTCAAATATCTGGGTATTATAATCATCAAAGACTTTGAGAAAATTCCTCAGACCAACCTTGATAGGGTAGTAAAAGAAATTGACAGGCTCTTTGCAAAGTGGAAAAACCTTCCATTGACCATCTATGGAAGGGTTAATTTAGTCAAAATGATTATACTTCCTAAATTACCTTACCTATTTAATGCCATCCCACTTGGGTTTCCAAAGCAGGGTATAAGTAAAATCCAGGGAGAGATTGTAAGTTTTATTTGGGCATATAAGGGTGCAAGGCATTCATGGAAGAAGCTTAGACAAAGGCTTGTTAAAGGAGGGTTGGCACTCCCAGATATTAATTGGTTTTGTGTGGCTTTTCAATTTAAGACCATCCGGATGCTGCTTGGAAAGCCCGACGATTCCACTTGGGGAAGACTCTTGGGCGAAATGACTAGGCAGGATGGTGGGGAAGGTTTCCTATACAAATTTGGTGCTCCAAGGTACTTCAAAAAAGTCAGTTTAAAAGTACTGGGGTTTGCCCTTCACGTGTGGTATAAAGTCAGGAGTAGATGGGGATTAGGGGATTATTCTGACTTTGCTCCAATATGGGAATCCCCTGGGACTACAGAATGCCTTTTGGACAGCCTAGATACTCCAATTAGAAAGGCGGGCATTACAAAATGGTCGGACTTGATAACATCGGGAGGGTTTCACCCCTGGGAAGTTTTAAGAGCAAAGATCGGAAGCGACTTCTCTAAATTCAAATACATACAATTATCTTCTTGGTTTACATCTGTAAAGAAAGAAACCGTAGGAGATTGGGAGTAAGAGCAATTTCTCCAAGATATAAACCTAAAGAGCAAAGAAATCTCTAAATGGTATGAGAAGCTCTTGGAGAAAGACGATAATGAGTGTCTGCTGCTGCACGCGATGTGGAACGGGGTCTCCTGCGAGTGTGACATCGCAGAAGTGTGTGAATACTCCCTGAAGCTTCTATGTAAACTTATAAAAAAGGCCAACCTGAAAAGAAATATTTTTTCATCATCAACCGTTTGTATTGGACCCCAGAAAAGATAACACAGTTTGCTCCATCTCCCCCTCCTAAGTGTCCAAGATGCGACTACATAGAAGCAAATGATCTTCACATGTTTTTTGAATGCCCAAAATTGGGAGCTACTCGAAGGGAATCGAGAATGCCATCCATGGGATTTTCGGCAAGGAAGTTAATACTTGTATTATTTGGTGAAGATGGCAGGAGCAGTAAGTTGCTGAAACATTCACACAGAGGCCTATTGCTCTATCTTATCCTGATAGCCTAGAGAGAAATGTGTATCAAATGAAGAGATCCCCTACCCACTAGGTTGCAAGATTGGGTAAAAGCAGCTACTAAAACGGCCGTCTAGATCAGGGAGCAGCGAAGGAAAATTGCCCTGATATTTGGTCAGACTTTATCTCATGGTGTAGAGACTTTGGACTGAATCAACAACACACGGTCCAATGTTTACACCAATGTACCAAAGGTGCGGGTCTGCATCGGCTAACAGATCAAAGCAAAAGTAGTGGCCATGGGGTGCACAGGTCGCAAGGACGGCTTTACAAAGTACTGTAGATGCATTTTGGTGAAATGAGGATAAAAAAATTAAAAAAAATATATATATATTTTTTTTTTAAGTGCCTGGTTTCTGCTAAGGCTGTTTTTGGGGAATCAGGAACCTCATTCCACTACAAAACCTTGAATCTGTTGTCCAGGTGCTTGTGCTCTACAGACCAAATTATCGAATTGCACTCCTTTCCAGCATTCCTAAATCCACCTAGGTCCACTCAAAGCAGTCATATATATGCGGCAGCCTGCTTCGTGACAGGACAAAAAAAAATTCAGACTCATCTCCCTAATTCTTCACTCCATTCAGTGGCTTCTGAATACTGATGAGAGTTCAACTTAAAACTGCCTGCACCACCCATAAAGCTCTTCACTTCTCTTTACCCTCGTACCTCTCCCAGAAACGAAACATTTCAGGCACTGAGCGAGATTCAAGAAATGCTCAATTACTCCTCCTCGACCACCCCACCTTCAAGCAGGAACGATTCATGAACCAATGCTTCTAGGGAAGCATCACAAGTATCTAGAACCCCCTCCCGCTGAGCCTACTCCTGACCAGGTAATGTCACCCTAAAAAAAATTGACCTCAAATCTCCTCATCTCCTACCTCCTCACCCTCCCTCCAATCGCATAACAACCACAAACTATTGACGACCCTCACGTGATACCTGCTTTTCATTGCTATGTCTTGCTATAAATATGCTGTGCCTCCCTGGAGAGGCTAAGCTAGTGATCAGTCTACCTTTAAAGGAAATGTATATATTCTATTTGTTGTTCTGAGTTTTTGTGAAGCACTCTGATGCCCCCGGGTCAGGTCCGCACTATATAAAATCACAAAAAATAATAAATGAAAAGTAAATACATAAATGATAGCCATGCCACTAGGGAAGAGCCACCATTAATGTGGCCCAACTTATAAACTTTTGCATGTGTCTGAAATGCAGGATCTGAGGTGTAAACAGCGCACTGAGTCCTATTTTTCATCCATTCTGGTATTTGTAGTCCTATGATTAAAACGGAAAGCGTAAACTACAAGTGCCACAATGCTAATAAAAGCATAGAACTGCACATAGAACAGCTTAATTTAATTCCAATTAACTATATAATGCTGGCTCGTTTAACTCCCATGACCCCTCCAAAATTAGGGCGAGTGCCTCCATTTCTAGAGCTCACAAAGGACTGGCCAATTATTAGGACAGATCACTTGACTTGTCATTGCCACCTGATTATGGAAAGTAATGTGCCAGTGCCATTGGGGGCTTTAATAGTTCCCAGCCTCCTGTCTGGCTTCCCACATTAAAAGCTCCATTAAAAACACCTTCCTTTAATTTCAGGTTCTCTTCAAGCAGAAAGCAACATTTTAGCCCCCTCTAATTTCCGAGTCACTATCAAACCTGCAGATCTCGGCATGAAACCGCAGCCCAGATGTGCAGCCTTTCAACTGAGCTGGGCGAGCCGTGACCGGCCCAGGAAGAGGCCGCGAGACGACCATCTGGGGAGAAGTCTCTTTTAAAGCACAAACCAACGACTAGAGCTTTCTATCCTCATCACCTGCAAGAAAGACAAACACGCATTTACAATGCAATAGGTCTCGCATTAGGAAAGTTTGAGCTATTGGTATTGTAAATGACAGATTTTTTATTTATGTTTTGTTTTTGAAAATAGCTAAATTAATAGCTTTGTCATTTACAATGCCAATAGTTATAACTTTGGCGAATTTGACACCTATAGCATTTGTAATGCAATAGGTGTTGTATTTACGTGACTTACATGTATTGATATTACAAATAACAATGGGTTTGAATTTTTTTTCAATAATTAATACTTAAATAAAAGTTATTGTAATTTATAATGGGAATAGCTTAAAGTTTTGTAAATAACTTTTGTGAAGATTATGTTCAGTGTATTTTATTGTGACGAAAATCCAAGAACAGAAGTGAAATATTAACATCTTTTTGTTACATTTGTAATAAAGCTTGAAACATTGAGAGAACATATTTGAACCAGGTGTTGTTGAATGGTTGCACAGATTGATGCTGTGATGGCGCTGAGTGATGTGATGGCGAACGAGTGATGCTGTGGCGTTCAGTGATGTTGTGGTAGCGCATAGTGATGTTGTGGTGCCCCTGAGTGATGCTGTGGTGGTGCGGAGTGATGCTGCATGCTATGATATGTTTCGTTTTGCTATCCTAGGTTTTGTTTTGTTATGCTATGCTATGTTTTGCCATCCTATGCTTTGATTTGTTATACTATGCTATGCTGCGTTTTGTTATGCTATGCTATGTTTTGTTATGCTATGCTTTGTTATGCTATGTTTTGTTATGCTACGCTATGTTTTGTTGTGTTTTATTATGCTATGCTTTGTTTTGCTATGCTATGTTTTGTTGTGTGTTGCTATGTTTTGTTATGCTATGTGTTGTTGTGTTTTGTTATGCTATGTTGTGTTATGTTATGCTATGTTTTGTTATCCTATGCTATGTTTTGTTTTGCTGTCCTATGCTTTGTTTTGTTATGCTATGCTATATTTAGTTTTGCTATCCTATGCTTTGTTTTGTTATGCTATGCTATGTTTTGTTGTGTTTTGTTATGCTATGCTGTGTTTTGTTGTGTTTTGCTATGCTATGCTTTGTTATGCTATGCTATGTTTTGCTATGCTATGCTATGTTTTGTTGCGCTTTATTATGCTATGCTTTGTTTTGCTATGCTATGTTTTGTTATGTTATGTTTTGTTATGCTATGCTATGCTTTGTTATGCTATGTTTTGTTATTCTATGCTAAGCTTTGTTTTGTTATGCTATGCTATGTTGTGTTTTGTTATGCTATGCTATGTTTTGTTGAGTTTTGTTATGCCATGCTATGTTTTGCGATGCTTTGCAATGCTATGTATGCTATGTTTTGTGTTTTGCGATGTTTTGTTATGCTATGTTTTGTTATGATATGCTTTGTTTTATGTTATGTTATGCTTTGTTATGTTATGCTATGTTTTGTTCTGCTATGTTTTGTTGTGTTTTATGCTATGCTGTTTTGTTATACAATGCTATGTTCTGTTTTTCTGGTTGTTCTTCAAAATTTCCTTGGCGTGAGGGTCCCGCAGTTCCTCTTTAGTCAATCAGGCTCGCTTGCGACACAACACACATTCAGACCCTTCCTTTACGCCCTACCACTTTCAAATGTCACCAGCCGCCACTGCTAAGCTTGCACTCACTGAAGGCACAAACAAAGTGCGTTTACTTCAGAAAATAGCAGTTGATACAAGTGGTATCATTTGAAACTGCCCACTAATGCCATAAGCACGATGGAAGAACAAAAACCTGCGAACCCAAGGAGGAGGACCAAAGGAAGTTTCAGACGGTACAAACTAAAAGCCTTGTGAAGAATGTCAAGATGAGAAGAAAGAAGACAAAGACTAAGGTGCCAGGAGCTGGAAGTAGCTGATGAGGGAGGAGCTTTTAGCTGTGCATAGGCATCAGGCAGCCCTTTTGAAACTTGTTTTGATGACCTAATAACGTTCTACTATAGTGTCTTATAGCCAGAACATCGAACCTGCTTTTTAAAAAAAGGAATATAATTAAATTATGCCAAAGGTTTGCAGAAACCGAATTATTCTCCAATGACGACACACAAAGGGAAACATCCCAACTGCTCAGGTGTTTAGTATGAAAGCTCTATTGTAAAATTCCTCTCTTTCTCCCGACCATGTGACTCATCCAAAATGGCGCCCTGTTTAGCCCTACTTGAATCAGTGCTCTTGGAACACTCTCGAGTACCTGCTATCACGCTAGGAACCTCATGGCACATCGCTGCTGTCTCCTGATTCCAGCCATCACGCAACCCTACGGTAAGCCCTAATCCCAGCCCATGCACGGCCCCTATCTGTCCAGTTTCCTCTCATTATTTTAAGAGATTTATCGGCTCACTTACTTCACTTTCAGGAGCAAGCCCTATACCTAATCCGGTACGGCACTCAAACAATCCCCAACCTTGGATACAGGAGCGTACTGAGGAGAGCAGCGGCCGCCCTCTCCCTCCATTACCTCCAGGACAACCATTCATGTTGTTATCGCTACTTACAGAGGTATGCACTCCCTTGCCCCGGTTCACTGCGGCTCACTTTCTTTCACAGCCAAGCCCTGGATGATTCTTTTAATTTTAATTTAATTTCCCTTTTCAGCTGTGGCGATCCTATTCCGAAGTCACAAACTCAATTTTTGATACTTCTGCCGACTGGTAAGCGCGTTATAATTACGTCTCGCCACCTTCACTGCGGCACCATCGTACGCCCGAAAAGGCATTCACATTGCTGCGGTCTCAATCACGCCTATAAGGCACATAGACTATCACCCTCAGTAACTCTCACCCGTGTGCCTGTTTACCACAATCCTCTTTCGCCGAGCCCAACACTTCCAATTAGTCATCACCACTCGTGCCTAGTCATCCTTACTTAAGATCCCTTTGCGACCTAAGCCAACGGGACTTAGGCGCTTGACGCCTTAATTCGCTTCACACCACACATCCTGCGGCACATCCGGCTCCACGCCGTTATTAGTCACAATCAGTACCGTGTGTTCCAATCCTGGACTCCACACACCATTCATCCTTGCTTGCCCACGAATGTCTGAAAGAGAATTAGATGTGTTTATGCCTTAAATTCGCTGCCCTACTGTAACTTTTTTGTCAAATGTTTGTCATTGTTTCTTATAGGCCAAATTTCTTCCTTTTTTTCTCCTTGTTTTTACCCTGACAGGCACAAACATGTTCTGAACCAGGCAAATGTTATTTTCTAGTTCTGATGATGATCCCATGTTTACCATGAGCAAGGGATCGAAACGTCGACATTTCTAAATAGAACCACAAATGTCCACTGTGCTTAACTGTTGCGGTATCTTTTTTGGTCAAAACTTGCTGTTATTTAAAACTGAATGCAGGTGGCCAAAGCTCAAAGTCTTTGCCTGTATTTCTGTTTTGGTTCGATTGTCTGTATTGTTACCCCATTCCCCCACACTTCCCGGTTCTTTAAAGGTACAGGCTTGTGCCTCACTATTTATGCTGTTCTAAGTATTTCTGACTTTATTTTCTCCATTGTAAAAATAAAACTCCATTGTCCGGCTGGACACTGGATGGCTAGAGTAACCCATCGTTGGTTATATTCTAATTATTTTGTGTACATTATTATTTGCTTAGGACCTTTGTTCCTTGAAATATAATTGTTACCCGTGGTCCTAAGCCATTATTTCGGGTCCCCCTTGTCTGTTTGAAAATAATGGTTATTAGCTATCAGTCACTTTTAAGAAAGGACATAAGAATGTCCTACCATTAAGGATCAAGGGCACATTATACAGATGTTAAGGCCGGTGTGCGTAGTCGCAGCAAGTGCAGTAGCACCAAACCCCAGGAGAGTGAGGGCTCTCTGCACCCAAGATGCACGTGCTTTTCATAACGAACCGGTTGGCCGGGGGTCAATTTGCATGTTTGTATTAGAGCCCACTGCGATGTTACTACGCTATTTAATTGAACTAACATAGTTTATATTATGCATTATAGTCGAGGCAATGAATCGTACGCTAGTCTGCGAGGTGGGTGAAAAAACTCACTATGAGGTTTCAGAAGAGTCTGTAGAATGCGCAGAGACGGTATTCACCGTGAAAGAGCACACTCTGAACTTGTCTTGAGAGCAAGGGCAGTTTGCAGTGTTTAACATCAGCGGGGGAATGGGCAGCATAGTAGAGCCTGGTCAGGGGCAGAAAAAACGCGGCCGCGAAATGAAAGTAAATAAACGCGGCCGCGAAATGAAAGCCTTTGATGCAGCAGGGGGCGGAACGGATCCCTTTGAAGTGAAGCTGCTGGTGGCACCACGCTGGGGAAGCAACAGATGGCTGGCTTTGATGTGGTGATGCGAGGCAGGCAGGCAGGCGGATAGAAGCGCGTGCACGGGACACATGCACTTCTGGAAATCCGCATTTGTTGAGAGCTTAGTTTAGCTCTTAGTTTAGCCCCAATAGTCTCGTCCTCTCCATTCCTTGCGGAATGGGATAAGCGAGACCTAAAAACACGCATGCCCCAGAGGGTACCGCCTCCCAGCTCAGGTGGGGAGGCAAGGATAGAGAATAGCCAATGACGTGTCGGCCATGCCAGGGAGAGGGATGGAGAGGATACGGCTAGGTGGATTGCCAGTACTGAGAAAGAATGGTTAGGACTAGAAACCATCTGGAGTCTGTAAACAAGGAGCAGACAGACTGGACGGGCCAGAAGTGTCAACTCTGCCTTCAAATTTAGTGTTTCAAGATGAATGCTGAGCGAACGACCGGTGCATCTGCCTATCTGCCCCACTTTTTAACTACCCAACCATCAACCCATCATTACTTATAATTGTTATGTTATGTTATGTTATTATAGGTCTTCTATAGCGCACGGCTACTCCAAAGGAGTGTCCCGGCGCTTTGTGCTCCAGACCAGAAAAAGAAGGAAAACAGATACAACATAACAGTAAAAGGACAAAACAGCAGGACCAAAGATGGAACTATGAGACTCTAGCCAGTAAAGAGCCAGGTCTTTAAGCTCTTCCTGAAAGCGAATAAGTTGGGCGTGGAATGCAAGGACAAAGGTAGGGAGTTCCAAAGCTGAGGGGCCAGCAGCCTAAAAGACCGTCCTCCGATACGGGCTTTCTTTATGCGGGGGACTACTGCTAATGCCAGTGACTCCGATCTTAAAGATCGTGCCGGCAGATAGAAAGCCAGCCTCTTTTGTAAGTATTGGGCAATTGGGAAATAAGTAGGCATACTTCTGCCAGACACGCTGTACAGAGTTTCAAATAAGAAACCTAGGATCAATGTCAGATCGGTTCTGCGTATCGATAAGTGGAGCAGACATTCGACAGAAATATATCTGGACACATAACCTGGCCTTAATATAAACAGTTAGAGCCCGGTTACGAGTCTTGCGCTACATGATTCGGGCAGTCAGACCGCCACAGCCCCGCTGCGGCGGTCAGGAGTCCACAATATGCTTGGTGGGACCGATGCAGTCCCGCCAAGCATATCACAAGTTTCTTCTCTGTCAGCTATGTCTTGGAGGTACCTCCTCCATAAACACTGTGGCAGAGAGGAAACAAGAGGAAACAATGGGGGCTCAGCACCTTCTCCGCATGTGGATGAGCACAGGGGGGCACAACTTGTGTTCCCCTGTGTGCATGCACACCAGTTCCTTCACCGCAGGGACTTCTTAGTCCCTTAGAAACCATACATCTTCTCAATTCGAACTTATCTCACCATGCCAGCCACAGTTGCACTAACTCCCTGTCTGGCACCAAGTGTGTCTGTTGGTGTCAGATTTTGTACCTGTAGAAGGATACAGCCCACTCCCGGCCATACCATACCAATTGCTACACTCGGTGCAAAGGTATGGCTGACTCTCAAACTCAGGTCCCTTCCTTCCGCCCAGCAAAGCTTCTCAGTAGTCCCTGCAGGTTCTGTATGCCACCCAGTATTGTTCGCTTCACAACACACAGATCACAGAGTAGGTTGATATATTGCTTCCATGACCCCATCTTTCTCTACTACGCCATTCCCCACTCCTTTCAGCCATCAGCAGCTGCCCCACTATACGGCTCAGATAACTTCTATCTGTGGTGGCAGGAGTGTGAGGCATGGGGGAGGCGCAGAGGCCAAGCAGCAACAAGGAATACGCCCAAACCAGCTCTGAGTCGCAGCATTCACAGCCTGACTTCATGCTGGGCACCATCTTGCCTCATTAGTCCTGCTGGTCCCAGTCAAGATCATAAAGAGGATTCACTCTATGTACCTACCCCCAGTCAAAAACACTTCGATAAGGTTCACTTCGCTACCTCTCTCAGGCTGCCAAACGTGGTGCAGCGTATTCACTGCTCACCATTTCATGGGGCCGCCATTTGAATCAACTCTCGTGTTGAAGCTGTGCTGAGCCACAAAAGGCTAATATCAGCTATAGACTCCCCAGCATCAACTTAGTTCTACCATTCCATTCACTTTGGCCATTGAAAGCTGGATGTCAGGTTTCTGGCAGGATGGTGTTGAATGGCGGCGGTGGCTGGTCGGGAGTCAATTGGTCTGCATGTAATGCCATCAATGTCAGGCCATGCCCCTCTCATTCCAATGCAAATCTTGTGCGTTTAATATTTACCATGAAGAAAGGGGTTTCTATGAAATCTGTTGCCAAAGGCAAATGCTGAAATCAGCTGTCCTTGTCCCAATACTTGTCAATACACATTTTCAGCAGAATTCAGTTGTCTAATTAAACAGGAACATTTTTATGGACCTGCAACATCAGTCCAATGCAAATGCAGCTCATCTGGTTTTAATATTTGAAATGCAGGTGTTGAGTCCCCTGAGGTCTTGCAGGCAGCCAGAGGAGCCCAAGCAGGCACCCCATAAATTCCTCCAATGCTCACCTGCAACAACTTCACTACGCTCCTGCAGGCCTTCTGTGAAGCTCTTGCATGCACCCTACTTTTTACTGCAAGTGCCAACAATGTTGAATTCCTGCAGGAACACACATCTCAGCTCTCGTAGGCTCCCAAGTGTGCTCCTGCAGGTGTTTAAGTGAGCTTCTGAAAGGACTGAATATAACTTTTGCAAGCACCCAAGATGATATGATGTGCATAACTTCCCATTAAGAACTCCGAGAGGCTCAGGCATCCCTCTGAGCTCATGCAGGCAGAAGTATGACCCGAACCATGAGTTATACAGACAACAGGATCTTTCTTCAACTACATAATCTTCCTTCTGTATTTCTATGTCTGCTTCCTCTTCTTCTGCATCACTACTTCTGTATTCTCATCTTCCTTTTCTGCATCTATTTTACCAATCCATCATTTCTACTTTGTTTTCTGTGGGTGACTCCTGTCCACATGACCAGACCATGACACTAGTAAGGATTGGTAGAAGATAATTATAGGACTAATGAACAGGCCTTTTTTACCAGAATTCCATTTCGAGACGGATTATTTGGCTCTCCTCCTTCCCCCTCCCCACCCCGATTATATTTTTTGTGCGCTTGCATACGCTTGTGTGAAATTGAAGACGGTGTACCTATGTTGAGGTTTCCTTCAGTGAGTAAGTAGCCTATAAACATTGTTCAATGCTTCATAAGGTTACTGGTTGCATTTTTATCTACCTCTGTTCTCCATTCATATAACCCTACACTGTGCCTTACATTCCTCCTCCCATTAAAATTCTTTTCGAAGCCAAGTTCAGTGTTGTGCTCAGTAGCATAGCACAGGTTCCACATGCCCTCTTACAACCGGGGAAAATTGGTGGCCCTTTCATGCACAGTTTGTTACTGAAAGTCAGACACAATCGGAATGCAGTGGGCCCCACTCACCCCTTGGACCTGGTACCACTAGGACTGCTATACCTATAATGGAGCTTGCTACATCACTGGTCTGGATTTGTATTATTCTTCAGAGGAGAAACCTTTTTTTTTTTTTTACAAGGAACTTCTGTACATTTCTTGCAGGTAAAGGTGCAAAGTGGCCCGAGAGCAACATTCGAAATGAATGGATGCATAGAAGCATAGCTTGTGATACACACTCGTAGAAAGACTTGAGCTTCCTACCCATCCCGGGCATCCTGCAATTTATGTTGTGAGCAGAAACTGTTTTTCCACAATTCACAAAAGGGAAAGTGGCAATTTCTTCTTCAAACATCTGCTATGGAGTTGAGATCAACGAAAATATAAGTCCACTTTCCTGGGGTTCATTTCCTCCAAGGTTTGAAATTAGTGTTAAACATGTTTGAACATTGCACTAAGCAAACTTTCCCCAAGATTGGATATAAGCAAGCCCTTCCAACATATCAAGCGATCACATTTAAAAGCTCTGCACGTTCACTGGCTGTACCACTGCTGCTGAGAAGAAAAAACACTGCTGCAGCGCCTTGTGAAGGGCCTGTCCAATGCGAGGAGAAGAAAACAAGTTACTTACCTGTAACTTCAGTTATCCAGTATTGGTAGCTTTCATAGATTCACATGCCTGAATCATTCCCCGTCGTCGAGGCGGGAGTCCCATGGTAAATAAAAAAGCAGTGCCAAAAGCACTTTGTAGTAGTAGTAGGCCCTAGGAATAGGCCTGAGGCCTAAACTATAGTAGCCTATCTACCTCATTATGTCAAAAAGAACAAAATCTTTGCTCCAACCAATCAGTTCACAGCACCCTCTAGAACCCTGTCTGCAGAGCCAGCTCTCCTCAGATTTTCGTAGCACAAGTGGGAACAAGTATCCCAATCTTAGAGAACTGACTCTCTGGGGAGGAGGGTGGGTGCATGTGAATCTATGAAAGATACCAATACTGGATAACTGAAGTTACAGGTAAGTAACTTGTTTTCTTATCCAGTATTGGGGTATCTTTCATAGATTCACATGCCTGAATCAGAATAGCAAGCAGTAAACCCGGCAAAGTCGGTTGCGGATGGTGGGAGACTTATTGTAGTGCACCCCCATGAATGTACCATTAACAACCAACAATCGCCTAGAGATTGATCTATTAACAAGTCATATTCCGAACCAACATAGAAATTATGCAATTTCCTACAGGAAATGAACTTTAGTATCATAGAAACTCAGTATATGATAACATATGTCTGTATATTATAAACAACAACTTGAATTTTATGTACTTTTTAAGAAATAAGCCAATGTTAGAACCTGAATGTATTCCTATGGAAACATGTGGCGTAAAACAGCTTGGCCCACTGCCGCATCATTCTGATTTGCTGATTGTAGACAGTAATGTTTTGTAAACGTGTGGACATTCTTTCATGTCGCAGCACGGCAAATGTTTTCAAGCGTCACACCTGCAAACAAAGCTGCAGACGCGGCCACAGCTCTTGTGGAATGAGATCGAATAGACCTTGTCAATGGTCGGTTAGCCTTGTTGTGACAGAACTGGATGGCAGAGGCTATCCATCTGGAAAACGTAGCTTTAGTGACCGCTTTACCCAATGTAGTCTGGCCATAAGTCACAAACTAGATCTGATTTTCTAAAAGTCTTGGTTCTCTGGAGGTAGAACTTTAAGCATCTTTTGATGTCTAAAGAATGCAATGTTCTCTCCGCTGGGGTTGAAGGATTTGGAAAGACAACATGCATGTCTTTAATCTTACCGGTTGGTTAGAGTGAGATTGTGTTGGTGCCCTAGGGATGAACCCGGGATTCGTCCAAAGGGTTACATAGTTCCGAGGAAAATGTAAAATTGAGGTGTTCCTTTATAGTGAAAGCTTGGATTTCACGAACCCTTTTTTCCGAAGTAAGAGCCAGTAAATGGGTAACTTTCCAGGTGAGGAATTTGAGATCTGGTTTATGGATCAGCTCAAATGTACACTGCATTAACTGCGCTAGCAATGCTGAGTTCTCACTCTGGGAGGGTGCTCACACTGGAGAGAAAGGCTCGGAAAAGCCCTTTCATAAACTGTTTGACAAGTGCCGAAGAGCAGAAAAAAGAAAAATTTTAACATTTCCTAATTCTGGAAAGAGCAGCAAGACACATTTTGTTCGTTGAAGAAAAACTAAGCCCAGACTTGGCTAGAAGAGCAGATAATGGAGAACTTGTTCTGCAGTAACTGTAAATGAGTGAATGGCTATCACCTCACACCAACCGCAAAATCGCTTCCATTTGAGGCGATAAGCCTTGATTGTGCCTCGGGCACGAGAATTGGCCAAAATTTCACAACAGTTCTTTGAAACGTTGATGCCCTTGAACTCCAACAAATGATAAGCTGTGCGTGCAAGTGTAATGACTGTGGATCCGGACGAACCACTTGATCTCCGTCCCCTGACAACATCGTAGGCTCAAGCCGTAGCCGAATGGGCTTGTCTGTGAACAATAGCAGAAGTTCCGAGAACCAATGTTGGCCAATGGGGTGCCATCGGAATCAGATGGTAACCTTGCAGCTTCATCTTGCAGAACACCTTCGGAACCAATGGTATTGGGGGAAAATCGTACGCACAAACCCCTGACCATTGCATGGACAGGGCATTCCCTCTTGATCCCTGTTAAGGGAACCTGCTGGCATAATATCGGCCTTCCTTGTTCTCTCTGAATGCAAATAGATCTCGTGCCAGCTTAACCCAAACTTGGAAAAACTGGGTTCACCTGTCCTTTTTCCGGCGTCCACTCGTGACAGTCCGACTGAGACATGCTCAGAGCATTGTGGAGAGCCCTGACGTGTTCAGCTCTCAAGACATCTTGTGCAATGCAACACCTTCTCACAATTCCTGAACCTCTTTCGAGAGTATAGCTGATTTCGTTTCTCCTTGTTTATTGATATAATACATGCTGATGGTATTGTCGGTCTGTACTGGCACAGAGGAACCCTCAATCCTCAGGAGGAATGCTTGGGGGGACAGAACAGCATTGTGGAGCTCAAGCCTGTTGATCTGCTGTTGTCTTTGTCTTTGAGACCACTTTCCTTGAATTCTGCAAATCCTGCCGATGACCTCCCCATCTTTCCATGGAGGCATCAGTCGTTAAAACTAACCCTGGAATGGTTTGCAGGAACTTGCGACCCTGGGTTATATTCTGTCTGCAACCAGCAATGTACAGAATTTATCATGCACGGCGTAACCTTGATGGCATCGTCGAACGAACCCATTGTTTATTGTTCTTGAAACTGTAGTTCTTCCTGAAATGGTTTCCTTTTGAGCCATGCTAATGGTATGAGATGTATCGCTGAAGAGCACATCTTTAGGAACGAAACAAACATTTGAACTGAAACTGACCCTTTGAAGTTAACCTTGCCCATTTTTGAAAACACAACTGGTGGTCGTGTGACAAGAATGCTTTGTTCTGGATTGTGTCTAAACCTGCTCCGAGAAAATACATTTACTTGGAGAGGACCTAACTGCAATTTGCTGTCGTTGAGAATCTGCCCCAGAGAAAAAACGAGATGGGTACATCTACTGTGGCAATCCTGGTTTCGTGTTCTGAAGGACCTTTGAGCAGCCAATTGTCTAGACAGGGGAATACTTGCATTCCTCAAGATCTCAATGCTGCTGCCACTAGTACCAAGTACTTCGTGTAAGGATCTTGGTGACGATCTCAGACCAAACGGGAGCACTACGCACCTATAATGGGCGTCAGCCGCGTGAAAGCTGAAATATTCGTGCTGTTTGGGGTGGACAGGTATGTGGAAATTCGCACCCTCTCCATCCAGAGAAGCCATAAAATATCCTTTTAACATAATTGTTGTGAAAACGAGGGGGAAGGGGACCCCTGGGCGGAGTAGTATATGGCTGTTTGATGAATTCCAGGGAGTGGCCATTGGTTACTAGGTTTAGAACACATTGGTCCGACATAGTTCTCTGTCACTTGTAAACAAAAACCTGAAATCTTCGGGCCCACGCGAGAAAAAGGTAAAATGATTGGAGCCTTGTGGGGACCATGGCCTCCTGTTAGTGTCTCAGTCTTGATACTTAAATCTTTTTCATGACGGGAGAAAGTAGACAGACTATCTACGGAAAGATGCCTGGCTGCAAGGCTGTACTGAGATTGATACTGCTTATTCGATTGGTTTTGGTATCCTCCTCTTGATGAAAACCCCTTCATCACGCTTCTCTGAAAGATCCGCGCCCATATTGAAGGGTGCTTAATGATCGTTTAGCAAACCAACAACTCTTCATCATAGGCCATGCCTAGAAACTTTGCTCAGGGCTGAAGGTAGCGGCTTTAAGCCATCCCTGGCGTTCACCTTCCAACAGTATCTTTCCTGCATCCCGTCTTCGGTCCTCAGTAATGAGGTCATTGAAACTCGCTATGTCCAACCACATTTGACGATCATAAAAACCGATCAAGGATAAAGGATTGTCAGCTCTACTAGAGGCCACAGCCAAAGTAGAGAATTATTATTTTTTTTTTTATAAGGTCCAGACGACATCCTTCTTTGTAATGCGGTGTGGTGATAGGTATCGCAGGATTTTAGATTGCTATAGAGCGGTCTGTGAAATTACTAAATCTAGTCAAACGGTGGCCTATCAGATCGGATGGGCTGCTAGTAGGTACACATCATTTCTGTTCTATGCGCAGAAACACTGCTGGAATAGACTTAGTCTATTATAGGTACCACTCTCGTGATCTTCCTGCATACCTCCTCGAAACCATGAAGGAGATATTTTGCCTGTAGCTGGCAGTCAAAATCTAGCTGCTGCCCACTACATTAAAAATATATATGATGCTCTTACAGCTGAAGCCATCGCAGCCAAACTCATCATAGACTTTGTCATAGACATGGTTATGTAAGCGAGGTTATTGCAGACTAGCACGACATCATAGATAACCGTCATGAGCAACCCTCCTAGACGAGGCTGTCATAGACGACAGCCATATACAATACCATTGAAGATGAGGCAATCATAAGTGAGGGCATCCGTAGATGAGGGTAACAAATGAGGCCATTCGCCCTTTGTAGATGAGGCCATCGGTAGATGAGGCCATTGGTAGATCAGGTCATCAGTAGATGAGGCCCTTGGCAGACGAGGCCATTGGCAGACGAGGCCATTGAAAGACGAAGCCATTGGTAGACAAGGCCATTGGTAGACAAGGCCATTGGTATACAAGGCAATTGTTAGAGTAGGCCATTGATAGACGAAGCCATTGGTAGACTAAGCCATTTATAGACAGAGCCATTGATAGACTAGGTCATTGGTAGACGAGGCCATTGTTAGACAAGAACATTGGCATACAAGCTCATTATTAGAGTAAGCCCTTTATAGAGGAAGCCATTGGAAGACTAGAAGACAGTCATAGCAATACCATCATAGATGAGGTTAAAATAGGTGATATCCTCCGTAGATGAAGCACTCATAGATGAGGCAATCGAATGATGGCCAGCCATAGATGATACCATTCATAGATGGTGCCAGGTGTAATGTAGACCATTCACAGATGAGGCCATATGTATATGAAGCTACCTTGATAAGGCTGTCATAGACGACCGTCGTAGCTAGGCATTGCTATTGTAGATGCCACTATCAGAGATCAGGCAGTCATAGACGATCACCTTAGATGAGGCCGTCGTCAACGACCGTCCTTCGTCGACGACCGTCGTAGACGAATGAGGCCGTCGTCGACGACTGTCGCAGATGAGGTCATCGACGAAGACCGTCGTAGACGAGGCCCGTCGACGACGACCGTCGTAGACGAGGCCCATCGTCGACGACCGTCGTAGACGAGGCCCGTCGTCGACGTCCGTCAAGGCCGTCGTCGACGACCGTCGTAGACGAAGCCGTCGTCGACGACCGTCGTAGACGAGGCTGTCGTCGACGACCACCGTAGATGAGGCGGTCGTCAACGACCCTCGTAGAAGAGGCCATCGTCGACGACCATCGCAGAAGAGGCCGTCGTCGACGATCATCGTAGATGAGGATCATAAAGGTGAGGCAGTTATAATAGACATGGAGATATTTGTTATATACTACTAATGTCCGGTCAAGAGGACTTCCCTGATGTAGTGCCAGGGATGAAAAGGGAGTTGTATCCTCTGTGAGAAGTGCCTATAAAGACTCAAGGTGAATCTTATGGTTTTATGCGCGCCCTCAGTAGGCTCCTGGCGCGACTTCTCCCTTTGACCTCTCCTCATCCTCATCAGAAGTGGCAGGTTAAAGTCTCAGACCCATAATAGCCTCATCTCTCAGAACGTGAGAGTTATTGAGGAAAAGGCTAGACATAATTCATAGTCTATTACCTTGTTTACTGCCTTTCTGCCATATTACCGCCTTAATTGGGTCAGAGAAATTAAGTATGATCTTGTAATCCAAAAAGAAGTAAAGCTGAAGAAAAAACTGAGCAGAGCTGGCTCTGCAGAGAGGGTTCTAGAGGGTGCTGTGAGCTGATTGGTTGGAGCAAAGACTTTGGTCTTTTTGACATAATGAGGTAGATAGGCTACTATAGTTTAGGCCTCAGGCCTATTCCTAGGGCCTACTACTACTACAAAGTGCTTTTGGCACTGCTTTTTTATTTACCGTGGGACTCCCGCCTCGATGACGGGGAATGATTCAGGCATGTGAATCTATGAAAGATACCCCAATACTGGATAACTAGCCTGGTCAGCCGGACTGATTTCAATGTGAGCACCTTGTCAGGATGAGGTGGAGATACAGAGTCTGCTGAAGCTGCAAACCATTGCGCAGCATGACCTACACACTCTTGTACTTGTAGTCTAAAGTCAACATGTTTCTCCTTGCTCTTCACCTGATGATAATGAGAAGAACTTGTGCCTGCACCATGCATATGGCCAGGTACTACCTAGACCCCCTCCTCCCTTATCAATATCAAGATAATAATATGAGAGGGTTTTGGATTGGGGGTCGTAAACCCCTGGCCATATTTATTTACATGAACATTTTAAAACAAAATTTAATATACAATATTTACACAATACGCAGAAAACCATTACTTTACATTGATAGGTACAGATGTCAGATGGCTAACCTTAACATATCTCTAATACAAAGGTATTCCTATCCGAATCGAAACATACCATAATCAATAATCATAATAATAACATTTCATTTTTCTGCGTATCCCTATTTTGAGCCTACGGCAAGGTCAATAACTGGCGCCATATCGCACGCCCTCCAACCGGAGTGCGCGTGCGCAGGGGGCCCGGTCACTGTGATGGTACTCCCCCCCCCCGGTCACCTCCGTATGCCCTTATGCCCGCCCTCCAACCGGAGTGCACATGCGCAGAGGGCCCATTCCCCGTGAGGGTACTCCCCCCCCCCCCCAGGTCACCCCTGTACGCCCTGTAGATTATATCCATAATGGGGCCCTTGCAGTTAAGCGCCGTTTACCTGCGCCATTGTGCACGTACGGGTTGGCCAAACAGCCTACTCGGAAGCGTAACTCCCAGTCCCTCGCACCCATCCAACCAACCGGCTGTAACTGCCCCTGGAGTTCTATGAGAGACCACTTGTCCCTCCCCCTTGGGCGATCCCATTCAAGAATGATGCTGCCCTCTAAGGACCTTACATTTACTGCTCACCAATCATGACCTTACCGCCACAGAACTGCATAGCGGCCCGACTATAAGGCCCCCCCCCAAAAGCTCCCTGAAAGATCATGCCCTGACCTTATACACAACTAACTGGGCCAGAAGATTTTTCATGAAGATTTCATTCCTTAAATCGGACAAATGGACGCCGTCTTTTTAAAAAGCTCAACTCCCCCCAAATGTGCCCATGGGCTATAGGCTGCAGGTGTAGAGCCCTAGCTAGCCACACCAGTTTGTTAATAAGTCTTTTACAGAGTGGCTCAATGTCCTCACAGACTCTCTCTCCCCCCCCCCCACTGGAATCTCTGCCATCTCTGTGGAAGGCTGTACCCCATGCTTAGACGTGTCGAGCAACCCACTTCAGTGATTAGTGTTTCGACTAGCCCCCCGTCTACCCAGTCATCCCCGTCCCCCCAAGTGCAGGATAAAATTGCTAGGGGTGGCTGACTCAGAGGAAATTGACATAGTGTCTTGTAGCCACTAAATGGCCTCAATTGATAGCAGCACGATGCGCCCGATAGACACGTTGCCCCATACAATGATACTCCTTCCTGGTGCAACAGCACCATTGGAATGCTACCCAGGGATTGCCCCACAGGCCCGAAATCTCCCATAAGCATATCCTGGAATCCGTGACCAACCTATATCTGACCACTATGTTCTGGCATAGGCTCTTTGTAAGCTTCTCCCCCTACTACGGAACATCCCAACACTGTGCAGTGTCCGCTACGATGGCAGCTGCAAGCACAGGTGCAGTAATGGCATAATACCGTTTCATGACAAGGGGTGTTGAGGTGTTGCATCCGCCCGTTACCCCCGGGTTTGGTCAAGCTGGCAAGGCATACACCTGCAACATAGCGTACTGCTAAGATACCCCGACTGGCAACAACAAATGGTTGACACACCTATCAATATAGCGCACCATCTCTCCCATGCATGCTGGCACCTCTTGAGCTTTTTTAATGATCGCCCATCACACTTGATGCCGTCGCCTGCCACTCACGTTTCGGATCTTCTGGTCCCATTGCCTGTCCACCTCTTGCCGTCATTGTGGTGTGGAGCGCCTCCCATGTATCACGGTCATGGATCCAGCCATACATAAATGACAATCAAGCACAGATGATTAGTGCTTTTAGTCTTTGGATAAAATATAGTTTACATGCCAGCCTATTGACTAAATCATGAGATTGTACCCCCCTTGTCACCCACACCCAGCCCAAGATGCATAGGTACTGTGTGACACAACACGGATGTATGACAACATAGGCATCCAAAAAGCACTAAATGTGCACAAGCCCACGGGGAATAGGTACTGTGTAATAACCCAGGAATAGAGTGCAGAGATACCTTGTGACAAACCATAGGCATATAATACTTGATTGATCAAGCACATAGGGTACACCGGACCGTGTGCCACCACACAGACATCCAATGCACCAGTGCTCAGGCACCTGGGTGCAGACGTAATGTGTGACACAATACATTAGTAGTACGCATACGTGTAGAGCACCCGTATGCACCGGTACCGTGTGACAAACCACCGGCATATATTGCTGTATCCCCTCTGCGACATAATGTGCTTCTAATGCATATGTGAACCTGCAATGGGTGCCTAGATGTTTTTTGGCACAGACCCCTAATTTATATGTGTAACCACACACATGTGTTTAAGTACTCTTGAAGGTGTGACCTCAAGGCCTGGGACATACTGATGTGACACCATAAGTGATGATTATGCACTTGAGTGACATCACCGCGGCCAGCGCCTTGCAAGACTGACCTCAAAACCTTGGAATCAGTTGCTGTGAAATGACGGCTTGGAATGTCTTGAGGTGAAGTAAACAGTAGGGCAAGTCATGTTTCATACTAAAAACGTCAATGGTTATTCCATACCGGCGGCAACAAACTGCCATGGCCAAAATGTTCGGTCCAAAGTTCAGGAGAGCCGGGGCCTTAGCGCGATGCTGATGCAGGGTAGCAGCACAGGCCTCTCAACTGGTCATACAGATCCGTGGTACTTCGTCAGGACAAAAAAATATATATGGTGGACAAACTACCCCACACTATGTTAATGCCCCTGAAAGCAACCTACTGTGTGTAGGGGACGTGGAGAGGGGAAGGTGCTGACACAAAGTCTGCACTACGAAACCTTAGCAGACTTCAAAGAGGCTCCTCTGCGTTACCTGATGATGCAAATTTTTGTACTAGCTTAAGTCGGACCCGGAATAATACACACACAGTAGGTAGCACCCAGGCTACACTATCACAGTGTGGGGTAGTTTGTCCACCTTATATACGTTTTTGTCAGGATGAAGCGCCACGGATTCCTATGACCAGTTGAGGCGCGAAACATGTCAACTCTTTTTTGAAGGAGTGACCATAGTTAGGTACCTCCCCTGAGACAGTAGGAGATTTACCGTATCCAGTCTCAGCACCCTGACTACCAGGGTTCCTTTCAAACCCTAAGGTAGCACCCACCTGCCATAGGTTTTTATCGCAGGATGGGCAATCCCCTCATTAAAGTATATAGCAGGATCTCCTTTACCAGTTTTAATCCTTTGTTTCACACCCCACCACTTCACGTTACACACCACCTCACCCGCACTCATCATACAGCAGCCTCTTAAAAGATCTTCGCCAAAGTGACACTCCGGGTGACCCATAGAGCATTGCAGTGCCGGCCTGATGAGGAGCACCGCCCTACGATGAAGAATAACATCCCCTAGGGGATGTGTGAGGGCACCATAAACAGTCTCACTGACTGTCCCAATTCAGTACTCTGACCCAGGCACTCTCCACCTTTTGAGAGACTGTGCCTCCCACTCTGTCCTTTACAGGTACATTAGCCCCTTTTTGTCATTTGAATTCTATATAGAAGCACAGGCATTTTGGTCCTCATAAACAGGCTCCCTGTCCCTCCGCACCCCTTCCTTACTAGCAAGGGGTCCTTCTTGATACGACATTTAAGATAACGCCTTGCGCGAGTTCTCGCAAGATTAGGAGGCCATTTTGACTTAACGAAAATAGATTAGTTAGCGCGTTAGTGCTCTAAATAAACTCCGTTAAATAACAGAGATCAACAGAAATGTAACCGTTACCAAGAGAGAGAAGTGTGAAGGTTAGCGGAGAGTTTATTAGGAATATAACCAGGTTTTAGTTGTTGGATTAGTATAGTTTTATTAGAATTAATGTGTTTTAAATGTGTTTTAAGTTAAAGTATAGGTATGGATTAAAAACAGGGAACTAGTTTGGAAATTTCTGGGTCAAAGATAGGTGAAGAAGTTATTAGACAATTAATTCAACATGAGATGAAGGTGCCGGTTAAGGAGAAAAAAGATAATATTTTAAAAGAAAAGAAAGGACGTTTGGTCGGGTGATTAATTTTACTCCCTATCTGAAGAGGAGAAAGTAGGAGTAGAGGAGGGGGAAAAATAACTAAGAAAGAGTAAACATTTGGAGGGTATTACAATGTCAAAAAAAGGAAAGGATGGATTTAATGCCATCAAATAGAAGGGTGTCCATGTCACACACAGGGTGAGGAATTTTATGAAATGGAATTCGGACATGGATCACTGCCTGATGACAATAATGAGTATGCTGAATATGTATTTGATATTCAGCAGGATGATGAGTTCAGTGCTGAATATAAGAATATTGAGGGTGCAATCTCAAAAGATGTTTTAAGATACCCTTTGAGAAAGGAAACGTTTCCATTATAAAATATAAGGCACCCAATGAGCGGTGACTGTTGGCCAATGGATCACATGAGCAACTTAATTAAAGAGTGAGTAAGAAAACCCTCAGATAAGGAAGTGATAAGAGGGCTTAAAGCTGAGTGCTTAAGGCCTATAAATTATGAGAAGGTCCGCTGCACTCAAAATGTCCACCCAGAAATGATTAGTTATTTACTTAGTTTGGGTAGAGACCCACGCAAATGTCTGGAAAGGTCCTGAAACAATCCCAAGACAAGGTAGTGAATGTTCTAGGTCCTTTGGAAAGGATCGTTGACATGGCAGAGGAGGATCATGTCAATGAGTTAGCAATGGGGACGCGCCTAATCAGGAACTGACCTTTGTTGCCACTGGCGGGAGAAGGACCCTGCAGTACCGGCCACTAATCCTTGTGGGAGCGGAGCAGTTGGGACGCCGAGACACCCGCGAGGCCCAGGACTTCATTCCCCAGGGGGCCTCGCGGTGCGCAGAGCCTCTGACGCGGTGGTAGGGCGCCAGAGGCCAATAAGATTGGCCCGGCCCTCCCGCTGAATGGGCGAAGCCCGGGCCAAGGGCGGGCCCGTCTGCGCCCGTCAGAGGCCGAAAGAGGCTGGGTTGGGCCACCCCTCTTACCCCGCATTTACGACTCAACAGTACATCTAGACTCAAGTGGAGGCCGAGAAGAACTGTGATACGCCAGAGCGTTCCCCACCTCAAGGTACTGAACATTGTAATTGTATCATAACTCGGGGGCTGCTGTAATTGCCCGCATAATGAGCAAACGCAAAGAGGCCATTGTAGCTATAGGGGGAGGAGTAAAGGGCACCCTGGACGCTTTCCTGGTAAGGGCTGAATCTCTTTTAATTCATGAAATCCAACTAACTGAAAAGAGACTCTCACTGGACAAGCTTATAGAACAAAAGAGATCGTCCTTGGGCTCCATAGCTAGATGCTCGTCCCCTTTCACTGGGATCCCCCCTGGACAATACACAATGGCAGAGAGATCCTCTACCAAGGCTATAATACACACCGTTCCGCCAACAGCAGGGGCGGATTTAACCCCACAAGGCATTGTGTTATCGAACAACGCCAGTGATCAGTCGCATGACACTACACAAGAGGGGGGGGGGGTACTTCAGGACGCATTTCCATGACACCGGACCTAATAGGGAGAGGGGTAGAGGAGGATGTAACATCAACCCAGGTGGCAGAGAAAAAGACTACCCCTGAGTCCAGCGATGAGGTGGTCATCCGCTCAAAAAAGGCCTTGCTGGCCAAGGGCATTTCAACCAGGATGACTGCTCCATGTGAGGCTAAGGCCCCAGCCAACAGTTCAAGGAGAGGGGGACAACATACTTCGAAAAAAACAAGACAGAGGGGAGGAGTGAAAGGGAAAGGGGCCACGGGAGAAGGGGCATCCACAACCCATATCACGTGCCCGAACTGCAGAGACCCAGTATTGCTGCATGGGAGCGACAGAGAATTAATGTTGAAATTGGAGACACTTTTATCATCGCATCTGGGGCCCCTGCACGACAGGTTGAACGTGATAGAAGGGCTACTCTTGCAGCTAATTACACAAGGCAGCACTGCGCCCGTACTGGAGAAGGGGCCACGGCTCACGGGGAGGGGGGAGGATGACCCTAGCACCTACCCCAAGGCAGGACAACCGACAGATGGTATGGGAGGGGATAATGATGAGGAAATCGTCCAGGTTGCACCCAGGCAAGAGGCAGCAATGACGAACCCACTAGAGAGAATCACGTTGGGCAAGAATCGAGGCCCCTCTAGATTAAGGGAAGATAGCGGGCAGTCAAGGGTGGAGAGGCCAGAGGACCGCCCGAACACTGGCATCATAACCAGACCCTCGGGGGCGGACCCGCATAACCTGATGAATTAGCGCCATCAGTATTGGACCAGGCACTCAATATGTTATGTTATGTTATGTTAGAACTGTATTTCTTGAGCGCATGGCTACCCAGATCGGGTGTCCCGGCGCTTTGGCAGAGAGTCCTGAACACAACCAAGAAAAACCCAGCGGCAGAAACACTGTAGACCCACTGGTTAGGCGGAGAAGAGGCGCGTCTTGAGCTCCTTTCTGAAGGCCAGGAGATTGTTAGCCTTGCGGAGTGACAGAGGGAGCTCATTCCACAGACTGGCCGCCATAAACTGGAAAGACCGGCCTCCCATCCGCACGCGTTTGATCACTGGTACCTCCACTTTAGCCAGGTCAGCAGATCTCAAACTCCTCCGGGGAACGTAGAGAGCAATCCGCTTCCTGAGGTAAGCTGGGCCAATGCAGTGGAGGGCTTTAAACGCCAACGTGAGGACCTTGAACCTAATTCTGCTGGGGATAGACAGCCAATGCAGCCTGCCGCGCAGTAGAGAGGCACTGGCTCTCCGTGGAAGGCCAAAGATGGCTCTGGCCGCCGAGTTTTGGACAACTTGCAATCTGGATACCAGATATTTAGGCAGACCAGAGAAAAGTGCGTTAGCGTAGTCTAAACGCGAACCCACATGTGCTTGCACGATGTTCTTGCGGTATTGAAGGGAAAGCAGTGGGAGAAATTTCCTCACCATCTTCAAGATACCGAAACATTTCCCCGCCAGGCCCGTGATGTGGGGACGAAAAGAAAGACTGTCGTCAAACACCACACCCAGGTTTTTTACTTGGGCAGATGGTTTCTCAGGGGGGAACATGTCGGAAGGCCACCACGATTTCCAGCCAGGGTCCTCGGCGCAGCCAAAAAAGAGCAACTCGGACTTGTCCGAGTTACATTTCAGGTTCTGGTGCTGAAACCATGCAAAAACAGCACTCAGGCAGTCTCTGATTCTATCGCCATTAAAAGCCTCTCCCTTCCTGCAGGTAAACAGGAGCTGGGTGTCATCAGCGTAAGAGATGACCCGGGCTCCAAATGTCTCCGCGACCTTCGCCAAAGGGGCCACATAAATGTTAAATATGGTGGGGCTCAGGATGGATCCTTGAGGCACCCCCACCTCTAGCGAAGGCATTTCCGCGGAGAACGGAGGAGCCCAGATCACCTGCCGACGGTCGGTTAAGAAGGATTGAAACCAGTCCAACACCGTCCCCCGCAGACCTACCTCCCTGAGTCTTAGGAGGAGGCCGGCGTGTGGGACGGTGTCGAATGCCGCCGACAGGTCCAGCAGGACCAACATAGCCTTTCCCCCAAGATCAAGCGTTTCCCTGATGGCGTCGGTCACCTCCACAAGAGCTGTCTCCGTACTATAATTGGCACGGAAACCAGATTGGGAGTCATGCAGCAGTTTGTTATTCTCTATAAAGGTGGTGAGAGTATGCTGAACATGTTTCTCCGCCACCTTCGCCAGAGCAGGGAGGAACTACCTGTATTAGACCTCCCCCCAGCCGCAAGCCCTTATATAGTAGTTATGACAGGGATCCCAGAATGTTGTGACGTCAGGGAGGAAACCACACGTTCCCTGATCAACAAGGCTCACTGGCTGGCCAATAACTTAGGCTTCAACATTAGCAACCACAGGCACATTATTATGGCCAGAAGAGTGTCTTGGATTGGACAAAGTAGGAAGGGATTCCCGGGAGACTGTGTTATCCTAAATTTTAGGTACTCAGAGATGGCTAGAGACCTCCTGCAATTTCAAAAGAAGAGGACCTCCCAGGAGGAGTGCGGCACCAGATTTAGACTGCTCCCACTTGCCTTCTTTTATAGAGACCTGATGCACGCCACGAATAGGTAAGCCCCAAGGCAAATGATGGCAAGGCCAACCTGGGGAGAGCGTCCAGCACCTTTACGTAATCGTTACGCACCACTACATAGCATTTCTGCCCTAAGCGATCTAGATTGACTGAGTGAGAGGGCAGTTATAGATCAAGGGGGGGGTGCGAGAGGATGTGCATCACACCAGGGACATTGGAGGGCTAGCCGGGGAGCGGACTGTAACGTTAACCCAACCCCCTACCCAGAGAGTTAACAGCACGATGGTTACAGAGATAAATCCCTATAGAGGGGCCGATCCTCTTACTGGGCATATTGCCCAAAGGCCACCAGTAGGAGGGCAGGGAAACATTAACATAATCTCCTGGAATATAGCAGGCCTGTCCAGTAAATTAAAAAATCAGGATTGTTTAAAATATATCAGGAGATTTAATATCATTTGCCTGCAGGAAAAGTGGGAGGTAGACAGCTGCGTATTAGCACTGGATGGATATAAAATGTATCCTGTCCCAGCGTGCAGATCCTCCTCAGGGCGAGCCAAAGGAGGTCTAATCGCTTATGTGGACTTGAGGTTACAGGGGAAATGGGAGGACCTAGCATGGGACTCTGCCTGCATACAGGGAATACGGTTCACGAACAGGGGACTAAAACTAATTTTTATTCATTTTTATAATGCCACTAAGGGCGGACAAAGAATGGCGAGCTTGGCAGAGTTGGACCAGAGGCTGACTGGAATAGAAACAGCTGGGACTGCAAGCGCCCAATTGGTGGTGGTAGGAGATTTTAATTGCCACTTGTGCACCTATTTAACCAGCAGTGAGGTGGAATGGGCTGTGTGCCCGAGAAGAGGGATTACATATGGAACACACTAGGGAGGGAATGGAGCTAGGTAAGGTGCTGGGTACCCATGCTCTTACACACACGATGGATTTAGTAGGAACAGCTAGGGACCCTTGTATCCTCCCAACCTTTAAAGGTAAGGGAAGGGGCTCTGTTATCGACTTCATTTTTGTACCAAGTTCTCTAATATGCCGGATACTAAGTTTTAATGTTGAGCTAAGCACCTTTAGTGATCATAACCCATTGGTGTTGATCCTAAGGGACCCTGACCCAGCTAAACATCCTACCTGCAAACAGTCCAGAGGCTCCCTCACAGCCACGGAAGGAGATTGAGATGGACAAACATTAATTGTGACAGATTCTACAAGGCACTTATGGCGGACAAAAAGCGTCAGGTTTGGAAATGCCTAGATCCATCTATAGAGGGGGCGGACCTAATCACCGCATTTGAGAGAGTGGCCCATTGTATAGATGTCCTTCTCAGAAGTAGATCCCCAAAAGAGGTAGAGGACACGCCTAGGTGGTTTGATCAACACTGTTCGAGCGCCTTGAGAAATCTGAAGGCAGCTTTAAAGATGGTCACCAAAGATAAGTCCATGGTGTCCAGTTGCCAGGGGAAGTATAAGCAGGCCCTGAAACAACGTAAAACCTCACTGCAACATCAGGCATGGGAGAACCTGAGGGAAGCGGCTGAATCTAGGGACATGACTGCCTTTTGGAAAACCTTGAACGAACCATGTTTCCAAGACAAGAATATATCCAAGCCCGTTTGCCATGTCCTGCCTGAGGCCTGGGTGGAGCATTTTCAAGCCCTTTATAATCATGATGATTGTATGAGCCCTGTACTACCTTCATTAGGGACAGGAAATCGAACAGCTGTTGAAACCCCATTCTCCATAGGCGAGATAAAAGCGGGAATTGAGGGATTAACCCATAACAAGGCCCCGGGGCCGGATGGGATCCCTCCAGACCTCTTGTTATCCCAGGTAGACTTGTGGGCTCCTATCTTATCAAGAGTGATTAACACGGCAGTAGTGGTGGGCATGCCCTCATCCTGGTCCACTGCGACAATTGTTCCAATATTTAAAAAGGGTAATAAAGACAACCCACAATGTTACAGGCCCACCACCCTTATCGACGTCACAGTTAAAGTCATGGGGAGAGCTATCCTTAACCGGCTTATGGACTGGGCGGATGAATATGATATCATCTCGGATATTCAGTACGGCTTTAGGCCGGGTCGCTCAACCTCTGACCAATGCCTTAATCTCTACTTCCTGGTTGCCAAGTACACTGTCGCTAGTAATGAGACGGTGTAATTGGCTTTCATGGACCTCACTGCTGCATTCGATTGAGTCAATCGAAAGAAACTGTGAGAACAACTTGAGGCCATGGAAGTGGACCCAGGATTGGTTAACATCCTAAGCACCCTGCACCAGTATACCTCAGCCCAGGTTAGATACAATGATGAGGGTGACGTCTCGGACTCTTTCCCTTGTTCCAGTGGTGTGAGACAGGGCTGCATTCTGGCACCATTTTTATTTTCCCTATATATCAATGGCTCAGATAAGGTTTTGGGAGCACTAGGGGTGGACAGCCCGAGGATAGGTAATAGAGGGATCCCAGTCCTGCTTTATGCGGACGACGCAGTGCTGTTGTCACGCACTGCGCGGGGCCTTCAGTACCTTATCAATGGTTTCGTGGGCTTCATGGAGAAATTGGACCTGTCCGCCATCCTCTCCAAATCTTACATCATGGAGATGGGAAAAAGGCCAGGCAGGAAATCCACCTTCAGGATAGGTACCCACTGCCTAGAAAAAGTGCAGGCATTCTCTTACCTGGGAATTTTATTTGATAGCCGAACCAGGTTTAACAAACTGACAGATGAGAAATGCAGATCCCTTATCAGCTCTACTGGGGCAATTATGAATCTTGCACACAGGTTGGGTCGCTGGGCCCCCAAGCAAATTCTGAATCTGTATAGGGCCATCTGCAATGCGAAAATGCTTTATGGCAGTGAGGTGTGGGGCTTCATTGACCCATTAAGGATTCAAACAGAAGAAAACAAATTCCTCCGACGGCTACTCAGAGTCCCACAGAGTACCCCTGCCTATTCAATTCACGAAGAGTTAGGACTCTCTTTTATCAGAGATGCGATTCAACTGAAACCTCTCACATGTTGGTTAAAAATATGGACTAACCCGGAAGCGGCCTTGAGCAAGCAGATAATAAGTGATTGTATTACAAGGAAGCATGGGCATAATATTCCTTGGCTCAAATATGTTCGGGAGACCTTGTCTGGCCTGGGCCTGGCTGATTATTTCAACAACCCGAAATCGCTGGTTCCACGGGACAGGGTGATTGTCAAGTCCACTTTTCTCAAGCACAAGGCCTCCACAAGGGAAGACACCGAGATGCTAAAACCAACCGTGAGAGCTCACCTACTGGCCAAATCTTGCCCAGGTCTGGAACCATACCTGTCTTATTTTTATAATGCCCAGGATAGATTTTTGATGACCAGATTTAGGCTGAACCTACTTCATCACACACTGGGGTGTCCTTCGGGGTTTTTAACATCTATTGAGTTGAGGGGCCCCTGCGGCTGCGACTCTAAGTCTCCGCAGGACACGCTCCACTTTGTCTTACTTTGCCCCTATTATGCTCACCCCAGGAAGTTGTTTTTAAAGAGTATTTTAAAGACTGCTAGATTCAAACACGCTAAGGTGGCGCTGTTGTTTTTGTCCGAGGAGGCTCTCACACTCTTTTGCATTGTCAATTTCCTAAGGATGGCCGCAAGATTAAGAAATACCAAAGACACATGATGACGACAGTGGTGGCTCAATTTTCCCCTTGCGTTCTGGGTCCATCATTTATGTTACCCTCACATTGTTTTTTAACCCACATGAATTTTATGATTGGGGGGTTGCCCCTTTTAACATGTTGGTTTTATATTCCCCTACTTTGTAAGCTGGCTCTTTTTAATGTAATGTGACCCTGAGTGTCAGAACTCATAAATGTCAGACTCCTCCTCAATGATTTGTGCTGACTTGCACTGATACTTGTTAAACATTTAGGTATTAACTGTTTAGGTACATAGGTAGCCAGTTTTATGTTTGTGTATTTTTTTAACTGATTTGCATTGTACTTTTATGGTATTGTTGTATACCGAATAAAGTAATTTGACTTGACATGACTTGAGTCAGCAATGGATCTAGGGTTACTCCGTACATGGAGTCAGAGAGTCATTATTTTATTAGGGAATGTAAACACAACATTAATGGCAGAGAGTTGGAAAGCTATTTTGATGAAGATTAGCCCAAAGCTGGGGATATGACCAAGAAAACGGCAAGCGAAAATGCGAAGGGTTTGGTTTTTGGAGAGGGTTTAGCTATGAGTTTAGGAAAGTATATTTTGACAATTACTGCCTTGGATATGGCACAGGTAAACATGAGAAATGTTTTATGAGGAGATGTTATTGGAAGGGTGAGTAGAAGGGGACTTTCAACTGGCATCATTACAGAGGGTATGGAAAGCCTCTTCAAACTTCTAATCAAGTAGAGGGAGAGCTGGAAGGTTAGGAAGAGGAAGATTTGTATGCGGATGGGGCCAGAGCTGTTTCGGATCACAAGTTGAGCACAGAAATTATTTTCGTTTTTTTCACGGAATAATAGAGAGTCAACTAAGACACAGTGTGAAGGAATGGGAAAAGAAGATAACACAAGATCAATGGGTATTAAAAACTGTACAAGGTTATGAAAAAGGGGTTGTAGAACAACCACAACAGATAAAGGAACAAAGAGAAATAAGTCTAACAGAAGAGCAAAAAAGCAGTAGTAGATTCAGAGATAGAATCCATGATACGGAAAGGTGCGGTAAAACATATAGAGGAAAGTGCCAGGAACTATGTAAGCCCTCTCTTTTTAGTCAAGAAAAAAACATGAATGGAGACCAGTAATAAATCTGAGGGATCTAAACAAATATTTGGTGTACAGACATTCCAAGATGGAAGGAATCCATTGTTTGAGAGACGTAATTGAAAAATAATTAGTTAGTGAAGTTAGACATGAAGGATGCATATTTCACAATTTCTATGGAGACGGGAAGTCAGATGTTTTTTACAATTTGAATGGAGAAAACAGCTGTATCAGATTCAATGCCTACCATTCGAATTGTCTTCCGCTCCATGGTGCTTCACGAAGGTGATGAGAGCAGTGATAGCCTATTTGAGAGAGAGAGTTGTTCGGTTAATGGTATACTTAGATGACATATTGATAATGTCCCACGATTTGGAAGAATTGAAAAAAGACTATATTAATAAAGAGCTTGGTGGAGAAATTGGGATTTTTGGTAATCAAGAAGTAGTCAATATTGTTACTGTCACAAAAGATGGAATGTTTGGCATTCCATCTAGATACTATCAAGGTTGTGTTACAGCTACAAGAGAGAAAAGTAAAAACAAGCATTGGCAAAGCCAATAGGTCTCGCTTTTGGGACCTTAGAAGTATTTAGTTATGCAGCACAATATCCTTGGGGCAACAACATTAACTGTTGCATGGTTAAACACTTATAAGGTCCCAAAGGCGAGACCTATTGGCTATGCCAATGCTAGTTATTATAGTCACCCACAATCATATGAAATAAAACTATCTATGCTGCCAAGATCAGAACCAGTAAGTGAATAGGCATTACAGCAAGCTGCTTTAAAAAACGAAAAAGTATGTGTGAATAATATCTGGTAATCAGTAGCCATCGTGAAACTAAGGAGGCTGAACACTCAAGTTATTAAACAAACAAGCCTATATCTTAGTACAGCAATCCTATCAGCTAATTTCTTATTCCCTAGAGCTGCAGTGCCATATCGCCATACACATTTGATGCAGAGCCACTGATGTATGGACATTTTACAACTTACATACAATGTCTCCTCTTTCCTCATGCCAGCGCATGCATGCAGAACTTGGAAAATCTAGCCTATGCACAATGTAATGTCCAGTTGGCCCTATGAAAGATTAGGACTTACCTTGAGCAAACACTGCAGCAAGATTTGCTTTCAATGTGGAAAGTCAATTTTTTAAACATGTTGCACAGCATGTGAGCTAATGTGCAACATGGCTTAAAGTTAAAAAAATTAAAAACACGCTATGACGCAGTTAAAAAAAAACTATTGCTCAGCCAGCATTGACCGCATCATAGCACTTTTTTTTTTACTATAAGCCATGTTGCACAGCAGATCAACTCCTGTGCAACATGTAAAACAAGCATTTGAAGTACAATCGGTCTAGCCTTTGGGTCCTTATAAGTGTTTAGCCATGCAGCATATTATCCTGGGTCATGTGCCGCTAGGGATTGAATAGATGTACAATTACTGGGTGATGTAGTGAGAGTCAGGAATACATGCTTGCCTCTACTGCGCACAGGGGTGGTGAAATAGTGACCATAAACCAAAGTTGTACGGGGTCTAGGGAGGCCAAAGGCATGTGTTAGAACCAAAGTTTGTGGTTGAATATATATATATATATATATATATGTATATATATATATATTTATATATATATATATATATATATATATACATATAAAATAAATAAATAAAGTACACCAGAGTTCCCACAACTTGCTCCGCACTCGAAACAAAGATAGGGACACGGACTCCAATTTCGTGCGTGATTTCTTTCTTTATTAAAAAAAACAGACTCTTCGGCATGGTGGCATGACGCGTTTCGCCCAACAGGTGGGCTTGTTCACATGACGAGACTCTCGTCTCCCACAGTATTTAAACACATTTTTTTACCACTCAGTCAGTCAAATATCTTTATTTCGGATGATTAAAACCATAAAAGCAATACAAAAAACCATACACATACAAGAGTAAAATTACAATTAAACAAATATACACCTGGTTGCAGATCCCATTTAAAAGAAACAGATTAAAAAACGATATATAAAAAGATTAGATACAGAGGATAGATACTAAATGCCCTAGTATCACATAACGCGACAATTCCCAATATACTTAGCACATTTCCCCAGGACTTGGTTGACAGAATATCAATTTTGAAGGTTATTTGACTGGGAACATTTTGTTTTATTTAAACGGGCTGCAGTGACCAAAAAACTAGCTACACCGTATGTAACCTGCACAGAATTAAGCATTTGTAGGTGTAAAAGTGCAGGCCTCACCTGGACAAAATTTAGTTCTTTCAAGATTGGAAACAGGAATTTTTTACGGGCCACCAAATAGTGATCACACAACATCACTAGATGAAGCGTGTCCTGTGTAGAAAAGCTGTCACAGGTACAGGGTGGGGTGTTTTCTGGGATCCCCCACTTTGTATAGGCTCCAAGTACAAGATGAATAAGATTAAACCTAAACCTTAATAAAAGGAAACGATGGTATGGTTTGGTTACAAATTTCAAATACGGTTCCATAGCTACAGAGGTTGAAAGTTGGTATATTGACCTCACCAAAGGTTTACTGAGTTCGACCTCTTCTCTCTCTACCTCCAACACATTTCGGAAATGCGACTTGACCCACCCTACATCCTCTTTCATGAGGCCCTGGGGTGAAGAATACATGTCCGGACGCCCTAGCCTCGCGCATGCCGCTCTAACATACGCCAACCAGGGTATACTGTCCGCTTTATCCAGGGCCATACAGTCTTTAAGTATGAGGTGATTTAACGTGATCTTCTCGTTTGTCCAAGTTTTAACCCAGCATAACAGCGGGGACATTTTTAGGAGATCAGTGATGTAGCCCAAGCCCACTTCACTATGGATTGAATAAGTGGGGGATGAATTTGGAAGTGACAACAAGGCTCGTATAAAATTGTTCTCAACAATTTGGATACCTGGGGATGAAACATAGCCCCAAATGTCTGCCCCGTAAGATGCGATTGCTACACATTTAGATTTATAAATACGAATCATGGCCTCCATGGGTCTCGAACCAAGTTTTTTAGAAAAATTCATGAGAGCTGTGGTAGATCTAGTAACTCCATTTTCTTTCAGTTTCATCTGTGTACCCCAGGTTCCTCTTTCGTCAAAAGTGACGCCTAAGTAACAAAAGAAAGGTACCCTAGAAATTGATGTTTCGTTACAGGTGAAGGTTTTGAGCTTCATGTTTTTCTTGCGTGAACCAGTTACCATGACATGAGATTTTACAGTATTGATCTTTAAATCCAAGGCTTCCATAAAGGATCCAAAGTGATCTAGCAGCCTTTGTAGGCCCGTACCTGTACGAGCTATGAGGACAGCATCGTCAGCGTATAGGAGGACCGGTATAGGTGACCCTCCCATACGCGGCACGTCCAAGGTAGCAAGATTCAGGGATTTACCCAGGGAATTGATGTAGAGTGTAAATAGGAGAGGGGCCAGGATACAACCTTGTCTGACCCCTCTCCCTGATCTAAATTTCTCAGTACACCTACCTTCCCTTGTTACCCTGACAGAGGCAAACAAATTCTGGTGGAGATCATGCAAAAAAGTAACCAAAGTAGTGTCCAAACCCAAGTCACGCAAAATAATCCAAAGTTTTGAGCGATTAACCAAATCAAAAGCGGAGGATAAATCCATGAAACCTAAATATAAAAGCCCCTCCTTCACCACGGTGTATTTACTGATGATGAGATGGAGGTTTAAGCATTGATCCATGGTCCCCCTATGTGCTCTAAAACCATACTGCAGGTCAGAGAGAACCCCACTCTCCTCAAGCCAGTCTCCAAGTCTTTGTAAAATGACTCTGCCCAGGATCTTAACAGCAGAGTCCAACAAGGAGATTGGCCTGTAGCAGGCAGGGTCCCCCCTGTTTCCCTTTTTAAAAATGGGAACAATAATAGAGGTGGACCAGGAAGTTGGAAAGCCGGCCGAAGGTATCGCATTAAAGACATTTGTTAATATTTTTGACCAAAATTGCGGGTACTGAATATAGAGATCGGCGGGGACCCCATCAGGACCAGGGGCCTTGCGTTTGCTTGTGTTTTTAATCGCCCTTTCCACCTCAAGGTTGTTAAATTCCATGTTCATGTTGTATGGAGCAGGGGCACTAATTGGGGAAATAGAAGCCGTGGTTTCATAGATTTGCTTAAAATGGAGAAGCCAACTATCATCATCGATCACACAGTCCATGTCTGTTTTCCCATCCTCGGTGAAAAAAGGCTGATTAACAATGGCCCAAAATTTTTGACTGTCTCTCAGTACATCTGTGGCTAATAAACTATCCCAAGCTTCCTCCTTAATTTGCATCTTACGCTTGGCAAGTGCAGATTTGTATTCCTTTCGGAGGTTTGCCACTAATGTCCTATCTCTGGGTCTTCGTTTAAGAGCTTTCAACAGGGCACTATGCGTTTGGGAGCATTCCTTGTCGAACCATTTGTGAGTGTTCTTAATGCCTTGCACCCCACTCCTAGACTCCAGGTTCTTGGAGATCCTTGCACATATCTCGCCATAGGCGGCCACGACATCGGTGCCCAAGGAAGTGGGATCTAGACAGACTGCCATGCTTGACTTCGTTTCCTGTGCTAATGTTTGGAAAAAATGTTCGGGGACAATCTTCTCCCACTTGATCCGCCTACCCTGATCCTTACTTGACAAATCTCTAGGGGCTACCACACCTGTCTCTCTCCCATGCAGGAAACAATCTAGGTCCACCGTTAATAGGACGGGGTTGTGGTCGCTAAAGATGGAAGTCACGACCCTATATTCCCTTGCCTTTACTAATACCCCCGCTGAAACGAAGATATAGTCAATGATGGTATTTGCGTCTCTCCCAATAAAAGTGGGCACTCTAGTCTCATTATTTCCATGGCCTAATTCAAGTAAATTTAAATTGGCAAGAAAGGTCTCGAGCCCCTCACCCTCCTTGGTATGTTCAAAGTGGGGAATGCCCTCCACTGGTAATCCCCCGTATCTATCATTGTAACAATCCCCCTCACAGGGGTGAATATTAAAATCACCCAGGATAACCATCTCTGGGACGGAAGTGCAATCGCGTCTGTAGACTGACAAAAATCTAACAAAGAAGTCAAATGCTCATTCACAGAAGAACTCTCCCTAGAATTATAAAAATTAATAAACAAAAAGGTATGAGAGTCCGAAATAACCCACTCAATTATTAAAGTATTCATGGGTGCTGGTTCTATTTTTCTAAAGACCCCCGCCAGATTCAGAGAAAACAGAGTGAGTAGGCCGCCCTTAGCTCTCCCTCTTACACCCGCAACTGCTGGGGTAAAAAAACTATGAAAGCCGTCCAATGAGAAACTAGTTGAAGTATCCCAAGTTTCTTGGAAGGCCAAAATGTCATATTGTTTGACGAAACCCTGCCAGATAGAATCTGAAGCCTTGGCAGTTAATCCCGCCACGTTCCAAGTGAGGATTTTACAGGTTAGCTTGTTGGATTTAGGCAAGCAATGCATATTCTGTATCCCCCTACTCTCAGCGACTGCAGAACCCTTATCAGGGATTAGAGTTGGATTTAACTTCTGCAAGTCCAAAGTACTAGTTTCCTTTAACAGTTCGGTGGGGGAAATACAGTGCCTCTGTCCATTTGGTGATTCCTGTGTTTGTCAATCAACCCAGTCCGTGGATGACAGATATTCATAGCGATTGGCAGTTGGAAAGTTGTAGAAGTTATCTTGACCATTCGTAGACTGGTGATAAAAATGGGGTTGAGTGTTTAGTGGCCCTATAGGGAAACCTCCTTGGCGCGGTCTACCTCTTCTTCTCCTGACTAGATTCCATTCCGCATCCCCCCCCTCCTCCCAGCCAGTGGGTTGCGTTTCCCAAGGGGGGTTAAATCTCTGTCTTGGTTTTGGGTCTTGTGGTCCCTTTAACCAACTCCATCTATTGTCTACTTGATTTCCCGGTAGGTAGAAATAGGAGAGAGGCCTAGCAGTCACAGGACTTGCTCGATATCTAGGTGCTCTACTGCTACATATATGACCTACAACTTCGGTGTTCTCAAAAGTGACCACAACGCAGTCCCCTTGTAAATTTTTCCTATTTCCTCCCGCCCACGGTGTTCTCTCCACCATTAGGATGTTACTTGGAATGTTAGGCGGTAAGGGGTGATTTTTAGACAACCAGTGGCATACTTTGTTCTTTAATGCCTGGTAAGATTCTACTTCCAGTGGTGAGATTTCAGTAACTCCAGTGAGGATAACTACGTAAGGGCAGGCGTCAGGAGGAAGATGGATATTTCTGCGAGATGCTGCCTTGGCTCTTGGAGCTACGTCCGGGTTTAAAATCGATGGAGTGGGATCATTAGATGTGACTTGAGGGGTGTAGGAGAGTAGGGTCTGCAATCCTATGATCACCCAGATTTTTGCTTTTTGCTGCACTGGTTTACGACTTTCCCTGGCTGTGGGCCTGCTAATCAGACCCACAGCCTAGCTGTTCTCTCTATCCAAATTGTACTCAGGTACTGAATTGGCACTGGGCCCTCTCCAAGTCCCTGTACCCAGGGCTGAGGTGCACCCAGAAGTCTCCCAGGGGCTGAAGCATGTATTGTGCCACCCCTGGACTGACTAACTAAACTGACACAACTGGCTGCACGACAGCTGGGGCAAGGTGGTGTACTCACCCTTTGCTTTAGATATAGTATGCCTATATCTAACCCTAAAATGGACACACAGATCTCCTATCAGTCACTCCTATGGCAGGCCTTAACAATCCTGAAGGCAGAGTGCTTGGAATCGTGTGAGATGGTGCTCTGGCATGAGCTGAGCCTGTCTGCGGCTTTCGGGATCCATCCCTTAGCCGTTTCCATGATATCGCATACCATATACTCTTAAGTGCATTATAATCCTCGCGGTTATATGCCAACTCTGGTATCGCTTTATCAAAACATGTCGAGTAAGGTGTCATACGAATTGGAATACTAACCCCTCGCCAATTCTGGCGACGGGGTTAGCATTCCACCCTTTTAGAGGGACACGACATGTATGTAACCCCTAACCCCGGTTAAAGTCAAACAGAGCCTCAGCTCCACAAAATGGATGCTGCCACCGAGACACAAGTCTGCCCTCCTGCTGCTGGGAGTCCTCCCAGAGCAGGAGATAAGGACAAAGGGTTTCCTGCCAGGGGCGGTGCCAGCACCGTCCCAGACAGGGTTTTGTGTATTGTAGGTAGGCAGGGCTTCAGAGGAAGGTGACTGCACGTGGCACCCCGGTGCTCACTGTGCATAGGCTGGCTTGAACCAGTTCCAGGGACACTCCAGACCCTGTGCTGGGGAAAAGCCCGCCAAGGAAGTGGGTGTAACCACCCCCCTCCTGGTCCCACCCATAGGGCAGGACCTAGTCGCGTGCCAGCCCCCTTTTCCCAGATAAAGGTAGGGACTGGCCCCCTTCCAAATTAGATCATCTTTGGAATCAAGACACGACTTTCTACGAAAGGACTTCAAGATTTCCTTCTTCAAGATTCTCCCTTGTGGCTAAGGAGTAGTCACCCTGCATCCGCAGGCACCATCAAGAACACTGCGGTCTGCTGCACGTCCTTCCTCCGGAATCCGACTGCCCAGCTCGACGAGAACCGGCTTCCCTGGCACCTCTGACCTCTACCCACCTCTACAGCCAAGCTGAGAACCGTGGGTGCGACGAGACCTCGAGGGACCGGCCATCTTCAAGACTGCACGACTTCTGCACAGCAAGCCCGCCGAGTAATTTCCTGGTGAGTGCTTTGGGGTCCGAGAAGCCCCGACCCTGAGCAGCTCCAGCACCGAAGAGTAGCCCCCCAGCATCTCCACGATCGGCGTGGGGCCCTTCTGCTTTTTGCTGCTCACCGCGTTGTTTGGCTACTAGCCCGCTGGCTTGTGGCCTTCTGAACGACGCCCGACGACATCACTGCTGCTGGTCTGGTTGCTCCAGACTGGCCCTTGCTCCCTTCCAGAAGAGGAGCACCCCGGACCCTCCTGGTCCACTCAAGACGCCATTTTGAGTCCACCGCGTGGGCTTGAATTAGCCAAGGCTTGTTGCCCAATCCTGGGTAACTTCGACGCCGACAGCTTCATCCATCGTGGGACAGCTCGCCTCTCCATCCTGGTCGCCGACAACGCCTCCTGGTCCGTGAGATCTGCAGAGCCAGCGTCGCCCACTCACCTAGTCGAGGTGACTACCATCCGGTGCCCTCCTGGTGCCCACTGACTACTGGCTAGTAGTCACGAACTTGGTCCCCTCTGCTTTCAGGTGTCATCCTTCTTCCAGATCCAGGCTTGGATCAACTCGAACAATCTTCACTGGCCGCCTGCCAGCATCTTTCTTTCAGGCTCCTGGTCCGGCAACGAGGATTCCCGACGTCTTTTGAGACCTATGCAGCTGCAGCCCCTGGGCTAGGTAACTTCGGCACTTCGGTGTCCCAGCATAGCCTCACTATCCAAGGGTCAGGATCCACTGTCGTTTTCTCCCTACCAGGTCGGGTTCGCCCGTGAACACTAACTTTGCCTTTACTAGCTTCCATAGACTTTGTCCCGCATCCCGCGTGAGAGTGCACACTCTGCACCCGAGTCCCCTAGGTCTCCTAGAAGTAATCTAACGATTCCCTAGTCAAGTCCTAGCGATTCCAAAGCCTATTAGTACTGTACTTACCTGCTAGTAATTTCGCATTCCACTTTTAGAGTATATGGTTTTCCGTGCCCCTCGGGCATTTGTATATACTGTGCTAACTTAAGTATTTTCGTAAGAGTTTTTGTTGTGTGCCTAGCACCCTGTCCTCATAAAGAGTACAGGGCTGTTGTGATTCTAATAAATACACTGTTTATTTTCATAACACTTGTGTGGTGTCCTTTCACTGGGTGTTCAAGGGGTAATGTGATGGTAAAACAGCTGGCTTAACACGCCCTCTAGAGTCTTAGCCTTAGACTGCTCGTATCCATGCTACTAGGATAGCTGGTCTATAAGGTTGACTTACAACCAATCATCAATAAGGGTTTTTTGGACTGATATATAGTGATCACTAGAATAGTGAGCACTGCACATCAGGCCAACTTCTCACATTGGTGAGCAGCGGTTGGGATTTGAGCTTGCTGTTGTTTTACCACACATATCCTAAGAATATCTTGTGAAAGATCACATAAGTACTAAAGGTACATATAACTTAGCTTAGAATACTCTGAGTTCTACTGAACCAGCTGTTGTAGCTCCTAGGGCCTAGCACACCCTAAACTACAACTCTAGCAAGGGATCAGTAGGCAAACACATAGTGTAGGTAAGTGCACCACTTACACCTCACTAGAAAAGCATGTCTACCCAGGGAGAATCTACTGAGACTCCCCTGGTCAGTGTTGACCCTCCACTGGTCACTTCAAGATATGCAGCTCTCAGTTTCCAGGAGATGAGACAAATCTGTGTCTCCAGGAAACTGAAGCAGGGGTCTAACCCCTCCACTCCCTTTCTGATAGGTCTCTTAGAGACATATAATGCCAGAAAGATTTCTCAGTTACATGAGAATATGCCAGCCTTAGAGGGAACCTCTGGGGATCCAGACCTCCCCAACACTGCCAATGCAGTTGAGGAGGAGGATCAAGAGGAACTCTCTGGGGATGAGGTAGACAAAGGTCTTGAGGTAGTCAGAAGGCTAACCAGGGCCAACTTAGACTTACTTGGGCTAGGATCTGGGGGACCCCCAGTACTAACCCTAAGTGGGCCTAACCTTGGAGTTAGGAGAGATAGATCTCTTTCTAGGGACTCCAATAGATCTCTGCACTCTAATGCCTCTTCCCAGAGGAGAAGGAATCCTCCACAGAGGAGATTCACTTCCCCTCAGAGAATGGAGCATGAAGCTAGGATGAGACAAGCTGAACTGAGGATTGAAAGGGAAGAACTTGCCCTGGCCAAAGAGAAGCTTGCCTTTGCTAGAGAGCAGCAGATGAGTGGGCTAGCTCCCACTGGTGGCAGCAATCTCCCAAGAGATAGAGAGAAGGGTTTAGATACTAAACACCTGACTAAGATAGTGCCCCCCTTTAAGCAAGGGGATGATATCCAGAAATGGATGGCTGCTTTGGAGAGGGCCTGCACTGTGCAGTGCATTCCCCGAAGTCAGTGGGCAGCTATACTGTGGCTCTCCTTTGATGGTAAAGGTAGAGACAAGCTCCTCACTACAAGAGTGGAGGATGCTAATGATTACCAGGTCCTGAAAAATGCACTGATTGATGGGTTTGGTTTAACCACTGAGCAGTACAGGTTGCTGTTCAGAGACACCCAGAAAACTCAGTCTCAGGACTGGTCTGACTTTGTGGATAGTGCCACTAAGGATTTGGAGGGCTGGTTGCTGGGTAGCAAGGTTACAGATTACACAGGATTGTATAATCTAATGATGAGAGAACAAATTTTAAACAATTGTCAGAACCAGTTGTTGCACCAGCACCTTGTTGATTCAGATCTGACCTCTCCCCAAGAATTGGGAAAGAAGGCAGACAAATGGGTCAGGACAAGGATCAAGCAGAACCAGAACCAGAACCAGGGTGGTCAGAAGAAAGCAGACCAGAAGGGTAATGTTAAGAGTGAACAAAATGACCAGAAGTCTTCACCAGGCCCCCAACAAACCAAAGCGGGTGGGGGTCAGGCTTCCCAGAAGAAGAAGACTCAAGAAGGCCAGTCAAAAAGGTGGTGCCAGTACTGCAAAAGTAAATCTCACTGGTTTAGTGAGTGCACCAAAAGAGGAGGACAAACTCCTGCCACTACAGCCCCTAAGGCAACTGCACCCCCTAGTACAGTCAGTAGTGGTAGTGTACCTCCCAAGGCATTAGTTAGGTTAACCTTGGGTACTGAGGGGTCTGACAACTTAGTTGGCACACTCACTCAGGCTGTCCTTGTCTGTATAGGGGATATGGATATGTCCCCTGAGATAAGTCCCAATACTTTGGGCAAATACAGGCAGACACCTTTGATAAATGGCAAAATGGCTCAGGCCTATAGGGACACTTGTGCCAGTGTCACCATGGTGACACCTAACTTTGTGGACCCTGGACAGATCATGCCAGGTACTGATTTCCTGGTGACCAATGCCAGCAATGTCACTACTAGTCATAGTGTGGCAATTGTGGCTTTCTCCTGGGGTGGAGTGAAGGGACAAAAGAAAGTTGTAGTCAGTTCAGACCTCCCAGTTGATTGTTTGTTGGGCAATGATTTGGAGTCATCACAATGGTCAGAAGTGGAGCAGAGGACTCACATGGAGATGTTAGGCTTGCCAGCACATGTGCTTGCTGTGACTAGGTCACAGGCCAGAAAATGCCCCACTGAACAGGTGCTGGATCCTGAAATTATGGACCAGACACCTTCCAAGAAGAAGAGCAGTAAGGGTAAGGCTTTGCCTTCCCCCTTACCCCAGGTTGAGGATCAAGTCTCTGAGGAGGCTGATCTGAGAGAGCTGAGGGAAACTGAGCCTAAAGAGCTCGAACTTGATCAAGTTGAGTTTCTGGGCTCAGGGGGACCCTCCAGAGCAGACCTGGGGAAGGAACAGTTAAACTGCCCTTCCCTTGAACCCCTCAGACAGCAGGCTGCTGCTGAGGCTGCAGGGAATGCCACAGGTGCCCACAGGGTATACTGGGAAGATGGACTCCTGTACTCTGAGTCAAGAGACCCCAAGCCTGGTGCAACCAGGAGGCTGGTCATCCCCTTGTCTCTGAGAGGTTTCCTTCTCACCTTGGCCCATGAGATTCCCCTTGCAGGTCATTTAGGTCAGACAAAGACTTGGGACAGGCTTGTCTCACACTTTCACTGGCCCCATATGAATGAGAATACCAAGGAGTTTTGTCGCTCCTGTGTCACTTGCCAAGCCAGTGGTAAGTCAGGTGGCACAACAAAGGCCCCCCTCATACCACTACCTGTGGTGGGGGTTCCCTTTGAAAGAGTGGGGATTGACATTGTTGGTCCAATGGAACCCCAGACAGCATCAGGGCACAAGTTTATACTGGTGGTGGTGGACCATGCCACCAGGTATCCTGAAGCTATTCCCATGAGGACCACCACAGCTCCTGTGGTGGCAAGAGCCCTAGTTGGAGTGTTCTCCAGAGTGGGTTTTCCAAAGGAGGTCGTTTCTGACAGAGGTACAAACTTCATGTCAGGATATCTGACTGCAATGTGGAAGGAGTGTGGTGTGAACTACAAGTTCACCACACCCTACCACCCACAGTGCAATGGGCTTGTTGAGAGATTCAACAGGACCCTCAAAGGGATGATTCATGGACTACCTGAAACTCTTAGGAGAAGATGGGATGTCCTGATCCCCTGCCTCTTGTTTGCTTACAGAGAGGTCCCACAGAAGGGGGTTGGCTACAGCCCTTTTGAGCTTCTGTATGGGCATCCTGTGAGAGGACCCCTGTGTTTGGTGAAGGAAGGATGGGAGAGACCTCTCAAAAAGCCTGCAACCAACATAGTGGACTATGTACTTGGTCTCCGCTCCAGGATGGCTGAGTATATGGAAAAGGCATCTAAAAACCTTGAGGCCAGCCAAGAACTTCAGAAAGCTTGGCATGACCAAAAGGCTGTTCTGACTGTGTACCAGCCAGGACAGAAGGTGTGGGTGCTGGAGCCAGTGGCCCCAGCAGCTCTGAAAGACAAATGGTCTGGGCCCCACACCATCATTGAGCAAAAGGGAGAGGTTACCTACTTGGTGGACCTTGGGACTCCCAGGAGCCCTCTCAGAGTGCTCCATGTTAACAGGCTCAAGGCATATGTTGACAGGAAGGACATGAGCTTGCTCATGGCCACAGATGAGGGACAGGAGGAAGAGAGTGACCCTCTCCCAGACCTGCTCACTCAGAATCCTGATGATGGATCAGTTGATGGTGTTGTCTTTTGTGGCAGCCTCACTGACCATCAGCAACAGGATTGCAGGCAAGTTCTGCAATCCTACAGACATATGTTCTCTCTGACACCCAGCCAAACTGATTGGTGTACCCATGATGTTGACACTGGAGACAGTCTGCCTGTCAAGAGTAAAATCTACAGACAGCCTGATTATGTTAGAGACTGCATCAAAACTGAAGTGCAGAAAATGTTGGAGCTGGGAGTCATTGAGCCCTCAGATAGCCCTTGGGCTAGCCCAGTAGTTCTAGTGCCAAAGCCTCACACCCAGGGTGGTAAGAAAGAGATGAGGTTTTGCGTAGACTACAGAGGCCTCAATGCAGTCACTAAGACTGATGCCCACCCAATACCAAGAGCAGATGAACTTATAGATAAATTGGCGTCTGCCAACTTCTTAAGTACATTTGATTTGACAGCTGGGTATTGGCAAATCAGGTTAGCTGAGGAGGCCAAACCCAAGACAGCATTTTCTACCCCTGGTGGGCATTATCAGTTTGTGGTAATGCCCTTTGGTTTGAAAAATGCACCTGCCACCTTCCAAAGGTTGGTGAATCAAGTCCTCACTGGGCTGGATGACTTCTGTGCAGCATATCTTGATGATATTGCTGTCTTTAGCTCCACCTGGGAGGATCACCTGGTCCACCTGAGGAAAGTGTTAGAGGCTCTGCAAAAGGCAGGCCTCACTATCAAGGCCACAAAGTGCCAGATAGGGCAGACACAGGTTGTATACCTGGGCCACCTTGTAGGTGGAGGCCAGGTTCAGCCACTGGAGAGTAAGATACAGGCCATCAAGGACTGGACTCCTCCAATCACCCAGACTCAAGTTCGAGCTTTCTTGGGCCTGACTGGGTACTATAGGAAGTTTGTCAGAAATTATGGGTCCATAGTGACCCCTCTTAATGACCTGACAAGCAAAAAGATGCCAAAGAAAGTTCAGTGGACAGCAAGCTGTCAGAAAGCATTCAATGACCTAAAGCAGGCCATGTGCACAGCACCTATCCTAAAGAGTCCAGATTACTCCAAGCCATTCATTGTCCAAACAGATGCTTCTGAGTTGGGTGTGGGGGCTGTTCTGTCTTAACTGAATTTTGATGGTAATGATCAGCCTATTGCTTTCATTAGTAGAAGGTTGACACCCAGAGAGAAAAATTGGTCAGCTATTGAGAGGGAGGCCTTTGCTGTGGTCTGGGCCCTGAAGAAGCTGAGGGCCTACTTGTTTGGCACTCCCTTCACCATTCAGACAGACCATAAGCCCCTCTTGTGGCTAAATCAGATGAAGGGTGAAAACCCCAAACTGTGGTCCATTTCCCTACAGGGGATGGATTTTACAGTGGAGCATAGACCTGGTACTGATCACAGCAATGCTGATGGGCTCTCCAGGTATTTCCACTTAGAGCAAGAAGACTCACCTGGTCAAGGTTAGTTTATTGTCCCAAAGTTTGGGGGGGGGGTCATGTAGGAGAGTAGGGTCTGCAATCCTATGATCACCCAGATTTTTGCTTTTTGCTGCACTGGTTTACGACTTTCCCTGGCTGTGGGCCTGCTAATCAGACCCACAGCCTAGCTGTTCTCTCTATCCAAATTGTACTCAGGTACTGAATTGGCACTGGGCCCTCTCCAAGTCCCTGTACCCAGGGCTGAGGTGCACCCAGAAGTCTCCCAGGGGCTGAAGCATGTATTGTGCCACCCCTGGACTGACTAACTAAACTGACACAACTGGCTGCACGACAGCTGGGGCAAGGTGGTGTACTCACCCTTTGCTTTAGATATAGTATGCCTATATCTAACCCTAAAATGGACACACAGATCTCCTATCAGTCACTCCTATGGCAGGCCTTAACAATCCTGAAGGCAGAGTGCTTGGAATCGTGTGAGATGGTGCTCTGGCATGAGCTGAGCCTGTCTGCGGCTTTCGGGATCCATCCCTTAGCCGTTTCCATGATATCGCATACCATATACTCTTAAGTGCATTATAATCCTCGCGGTTATATGCCAACTCTGGTATCGCTTTATCAAAACATGTCGAGTAAGGTGTCATACGAATTGGAATACTAACCCCTCGCCAATTCTGGCGACGGGGTTAGCATTCCACCCTTTTAGAGGGACACGACATGTATGTAACCCCTAACCCCGGTTAAAGTCAAACAGAGCCTCAGCTCCACAAAATGGATGCTGCCACCGAGACACAAGTCTGCCCTCCTGCTGCTGGGAGTCCTCCCAGAGCAGGAGATAAGGACAAAGGGTTTCCTGCCAGGGGCGGTGCCAGCACCGTCCCAGACAGGGTTTTGTGTATTGTAGGTAGGCAGGGCTTCAGAGGAAGGTGACTGCACGTGGCACCCCGGTGCTCACTGTGCATAGGCTGGCTTGAACCAGTTCCAGGGACACTCCAGACCCTGTGCTGGGGAAAAGCCCGCCAAGGAAGTGGGTGTAACCACCCCCCTCCTGGTCCCACCCATAGGGCAGGACCTAGTCGCGTGCCAGCCCCCTTTTCCCAGATAAAGGTAGGGACTGGCCCCCTTCCAAATTAGATCATCTTTGGAATCAAGACACGACTTTCTACGAAAGGACTTCAAGATTTCCTTCTTCAAGATTCTCCCTTGTGGCTAAGGAGTAGTCACCCTGCATCCGCAGGCACCATCAAGAACACTGCGGTCTGCTGCACGTCCTTCCTCCGGAATCCGACTGCCCAGCTCAACGAGAACCAGCTTCCCTGGCACCTCTGACCTCTACCCACCTCTACAGCCAAGCTGAGAACCGTGGGTGCGACGAGACCTCGAGGGACCGGCCATCTTCAAGACTGCACGACTTCTGCACAGCAAGCCCGCCGAGTAATTTCCTGGTGAGTGCTTTGGGGTCCGAGAAGCCCCGACCCTGAGCAGCTCCAGCACCGAAGAGTAGCCCCCCAGCATCTCCACGATCGGCGTGGGGCCCTTCTGCTTTTTGCTGCTCACCGCGTTGTTTGGCTACTAGCCCGCTGGCTTGTGGCCTTCTGAACGACGCCCGACGACATCACTGCTGCTGGTCTGGTTGCTCCAGACTGGCCCTTGCTCCCTTCCAGAAGAGGAGCACACCGGACCCTCCTGGTCCACTCAAGACGCCATTTTGAGTCCACCGCGTGGGCTTGAATTAGCCAAGGCTTGTTGCCCAATCCTGGGTAACTTCGACGCCGACAGCTGCATCCATCGTGGGACAGCTCGCCTCTCCATCCTGGTCGCCGACAACGCCTCCTGGTCCGTGAGATCTGCAGAGCCAGCGTCGCCCACTCACCTAGTCGAGGTGACTACCATCCGGTGCCCTCCTGGTGCCCACTGACTACTGGCTAGTAGTCACGAACTTGGTCCCCTCTGCTTTCAGGTGTCATCCTTCTTCCAGATCCAGGCTTGGATCAACTCGAACAATCTTCACTGGTCGCCTGCCAGCATCTTTCTTCCAGGCTCCTGGTCCGGCAACAAGGATTCCCGACGTCTTTTGAGACCTATGCAGCTGCAGCCCCTGGGCTAGGTAACTTCGGCACTTCGGTGTCCCAGCATAGCCTCACTATCCAAGGGTCAGGATCCACTGTCGTTTTCTCCCTACCAGGTCGGGTTCGCCCGTGAACACTAACTTTGCCTTTACTAGCTTCCATAGACTTTGTCCCGCATCCCGCGTGAGAGTGCACACTCTGCACCCGAGTCCCCTAGGTCTCCTAGAAGTAATCTAACGATTCCCTAGTCAAGTCCTAGCGATTCCAAAGCCTATTAGTACTGTACTTACCTGCTAGTAATTTCGCATTCCACTTTTAGAGTATATGGTTTTCCGTGCCCCTCGGGCATTTGTATATACTGTGCTAACTTAAGTATTTTCGTAAGAGTTTTTGTTGTGTGCCTAGCACCCTGTCCTCATAAAGAGTACAGGGCTGTTGTGATTCTAATAAATACACTGTTTATTTTCATAACACTTGTGTGGTGTCCTTTCACTGGGTGTTCAAGGGGTAATGTGATGGTAAAACAGCTGGCTTAACACGCCCTCTAGAGTCTTAGCCTTAGACTGCTCGTATCCATGCTACTAGGATAGCTGGTCTATAAGGTTGACTTAGAACCAATCATCAATAAGGGTTGTTTGGACTGATATATAGTGATCACTAGAATAGTGAGCACTGCACATCAGGCCAACTTCTCACAAGGGGTTGGTTTAGTTTTGATTGTATTCTCAACTTGACCTAATTTGGGGGACTTAACTTGGGTGCCACCCTGGTTTGGAGTGTTACTTGGTTTCTTGGGCACATTATTTTTCGCCACAGTGACACTTTTATCAGCCAGAGATAGATTATTGGCTGTGTTAACTGTTTTGGCGACATGGAGTGTCCTAGAGTTCGCATTGAAACTAGGGGCACTTATGTCCTTATGTATATTCATTAGGATAGTTTCCAAGCAGCGAAGTCTAACCTCTATGGGTTCGAGCAAGGCTTTCAGTATATAAAAAATATTAGTGTTATCCATGCTTGGTCCATTCCCCTCCTGAGGTTGTTTGGCTAAATTAACGACTTCCCCACTCAGCTCCAGAATTTCCTCCAAACTGGGATCAATGATTGTATCGTCTGGGAGGCTCAGTGGTAAGCCATTTATGATCGGGTGCAATCCCCCTATATCATTAGAAGAGGCGACCAAATTATTGTTCACAATAACTGGGTTGGGAATGGCATTATGTTGGTTGTGGGCAGTTTGAGCTTTCTTCCCTTTAAGGGAAGCCGGTTTGTCAGCCTTTTGTTTTTGTTTAGGTATTGCCCCTTCTTTCAGGCCCCATTCGTTTATAGCAGTTACCAAGACAGAATGATTTGGCTCATTTCCATATGCTCCAATGTCTGTCAGGAGGTTGAGATTAGGAGAAGCCTCCAGGTCCATTTGTGAGTGAGAAGCATCAAGTTCCCCAGTAACCCCAATGTTATGTACTATGGCACGAGTATTTGGGCGTGAGTCGATGTTAGGCGTCTTTGCCTGGGCAATGAGGCCCAAAGACGATCTCTTGGCCCTAGCTAGATCTTGGGATACTCTCCTGTCCATTAATGTTATTCGCTCATCGATTAGTGCATGGGTACGGACGATGAAATCATCCAGAGTCCCGGTAAGTTTTTTTGCTCCTGCTACCGCCATGCTTCTAGTTTCCCGACAGTTCATGATGACCCTGCGCTAAGTGTGAATAAGCTAAAAGCTTAAGCTGTGGGATATGGAGCGTGGGGCTGATGGAGTTCGACCAGGGTTAATCGCCCAGGCCAGGCTCCTCAGGCCTCTGAGGGCCACAGAGGGCCCGCCCTTTGCCCGGGCTTCGCTCGGCATCCCGCACGCGTCCCGCTGAGCGGAGATCCATTGTTTTTCAAAGGGCGATTGCGGCCGGGGGGCGTGTCTTGCTGGGGGCGCGGCGTGCACACCTGTGCAGCGCAGGGACTCCTGGTCTTGAGAGTCCCTGCAGCGCGCGCCCTCAGCTAGCTCCGGTGTTCCCTCCTCCTTTTGGTGGCAGACAGCACTCCTGCAGCCTCGACGCCACGCCTTGCACCGCGCAGCGGCACCCGCGAAGCGGGTGCTGCAAGCTGTTATCACGCGGTGGGGCGGTCAATCCCTCCCGGGATACAGGGAGGCAAGCAGGATGGCCAGGGAGATTAGCGATACAAGCAGCAGCCAGCCGGTGAGTTTCCTCAGCGCACAGGGTCCCGCTATCAGGGAGGCAAGCAGGATGGCCAGGGGAATAAGCGTTACGAACAGCAGCCAGCCGATGAATTTCCTCAGCACACAGGGTCCCCCTATCCGTTGAGAACTTCCCGTTTTTGTCTCCTGGTCGGCCGGGGGGCGTGTCTTGCTGGGGGCGCGGCCGTGCACACCTGTGCAGCGCAGGGACTCCTGGTCTTCAGAGTCCCTGCAGCGCGCGCCCTCAGTTAGCTCCGGTGTTCCCTCCTCCTTTTGGTGGCAGACAGCACTCCTGCAGCCTCGACCCCACGCCTTGCACCGCGCAGCGGCACCCGCGAAGCGGGTGCTGCAAGCTGTTATCACGCGGTGGGGCGGTCAATCCCTCCCGGGATACAGGGAGGCAAGCAGAATGGCCAGGGAGATTAGCGATACAAGCAGCAGCCATCCGGTGAGTTTCCTCAGCGCACAGGGTCCCGCTATCAGGGAGGCAAGCAGGATGGCCAGGGGAATAAGCGTTACGAACAGCAGCCAGCCGATGAATTTCCTCAGCACACAGGGTCCCGCTATCCGTTGAGAACTTCCCGTTTTTGTCTCCTGGTCGGCCGGGGGGCGTGTCTTGCTGGGGGCGCGGCCGTGCACACCTGTGCAGCGCAGGGACTCCTGGTCTTGATAGTCCCTGCAGCGCGCGCCCTCAGTTAGCTCCGGTGTTCCCTCCTCCTTTTGGTGGCAGACAGCACTCCTGCAGCCTTGACCCCACGCCTTGCACCGTGCAGCGGCACCCGCGAAGCGGGTGCTGCAAGCTGTTATCACGCGGTGGGGAGGTCAATCCCTCCCGGGATACAGGGAGGCAAGCAGGATGGCCAGGGAGATTAGCGATACAAGCAGCAGCCAGCCGGTGAGTTTCCTCAGCGCACAGGGTCCCGCTATCAGGGAGGCAAGCAGGATGGCCAGGGGAATAAGCGTTACGAACAGCAGCCAGCCGATGAATTTCCTCAGCACACAGGGTCCCGCTATCCGTTGAGAACTTCCCGTTTTTGTCTCCTGGTCGGCCGGGGGGCGTGTCTTGCTGGGGGCGCGGCCGTGCACACCTGTGCAGCGCAGGGACTCCTGGTCTTGAGAGTCCCTGCAGCGCGCGCCCTCAGTTAGCTCCGGTGTTCCCTCCTCCTTTTGGTGGCAGACAGCACTCCTGCAGCCTCGACCCCACGCCTTGCACCGCGCAGCGGCACCCGCGAAGCGGGTGCTGCAAGCTGTTCTCACGCGGTGGGGGCGGTCAATCCCTCCCGGGATACAGGGAGGCAAGCAGGATGGCCAGGGAGATTAGCGATACAAGCAGCAGCCAGCCGGTGAGTTTCCTCAGCGCACAGGGTCCCGCTATCAGGGAGGCAAGCAGGATGGCCAGGGGAATAAGCGTTACGAACAGCAGCCAGCCGATGAATTTCCTCAGCACACAGGGTCCCGCTATCCATTGAGAACTTCCCGTTTTTGTCTCCTGGTCGGCCGGGGGGCGTGTCTTGCTGGGGGCGCGGCCGTGCACACCTGTGCAGCGCAGGGACTCCTGGTCTTGAGATTCCCTGCAGCGCGCGCCCTCAGTTAGCTCCGGTGTTCCCTCCTCCTTTTGGTGGCAGACAGCACTCCTGCAGCCTCGACCCCACGCCTTGCACCGCGCAGCGGCACCCGCGAAGCGGGTGCTGCAAGCTGTTATCACGCGGTGGGGCGGTCAATCCCTCCCGGGATACAGGGAGGCAAGCAGGATGGCCAGGGAGATTAGCGATACAAGCAGCAGCCAGCCGGTGAGTTTCCTCAGCGCACAGGGTCCCGCTATCAGGGAGGCAAGCAGGATGGCCAGGGGAATAAGCGTTACGAACAGCAGCCAGCTGATGAATTTCCTCAGCATACAGGGTACCACTCATTGCGTCATGTTATTTAGTGAAGGTAGAAGAAATACTTTTAATGTAAATCCATCTGATGTTCAGTAAACTTCGTATTATTTTTTGAAAAGGCAATATCATTATAATTGCTCCTATAATTGCTGGATAAATCCCCAAATAAATATATACTTAACAAAGTGCAAAGTGCAAATACATGGTCATGAACAATTGAATGATATTGGTTAAATACCAAGACAAATCAAGTGCAAAATAGGCATGTTAAAAATAGTTTGTAAAATACATTTATTTAGATATAAAGTATGCATATCATTGTCAAGAAAGTCATACTCTTCTAATGGCTATATAGGTAAATATGCCAGCAACTACCCCAGGGAAATCATACAGTCCAGTGATGTGATGTTACCTCCTATATTTAATACAAAAGTGACAACACAGTACTAAATCACTTTTTTGTTAGGGGGAAAAACAATAGACCGCAATAATTCATGAAAGTTTCCCTTATGTCTTGCTCTTGACCATTAATTTAGTTTCATTACTGCTGTTTTACTTTGTTGGTCATTGATCTAAGTGTGAACTCCAGATAGGAATATACTTCAAAGTGCTTCTAAAAGTGCTGTTTAAAGTGTGTTTTTGTGCTTAAAACAAAAAAATAAATAAGTAAATAATCACAATAGAACTTATTGTGATTATAAAAATCTAACAGGAAATCTGAATTGACTTTACAATCCAGATTTTCGGGAGTTTTAGGGAAGATTTTAAGCAAACTGCTGATTCTGATTATTATCGTAAACAATACTAACTGATGGAGAAAATGTATGTTATGTTATGTTAGCCGGATTTATAGAGCGCACAGCTGCCCCAGCAAAGGGGCGTCCCGGCGCTATAATGGACAAAACCGGACACAAACAGAATCAGAACACAACCATAGCAGCACTAAGACTCCTGTGGGAAAAGGAAGGTTTTTACGGCCTTCCTAAAGGCCAGAAGTTCATCAATAGCGCGGATATGAACAGGAAGAGAGTTCCAAAGTCTAGCAGCAAGCACTCTAAAAGAGCGGCCACCAGCCCTAGACCTCTTAAAGCGTGGGACTGTGACCAGATGGAGTCCTGAAGATCTTAGAGACCGTGAAGGCACATACGGCAAGATAAAATGCTCCAAGATCTGAGGAGAAGAGTGTTTCAAAATTTTAAATGAAAGGCAAAGGCACTTAAACTTAATCCTCTGAGCAACAGGGAGCCAATGAAGTTTATAGATGGTTTCTTTGGCCGAACAAAATCTCGGCAAGCCAACCAGAGCCCTGGCGGCGGCGTTTTGAACGCGTTGTAATCTGGAAAGTTCGGCCTGATTAGCTCCCAACAGAAGGGAACTCGCATAGTCCAATCTGGACAGGATCGTAGCTTGTACAATAAGCTGTCTGGTGGGAGCATCGAAAAATTTAAAGATGGGTCTAAACCTACGAAGAGTCCCGAAGCACATGGCAGCGGTTTTCTTAGTGTGAGAGACAAAACTAAGTTTAGAATCCAACCAGACCCCTAGATTCTTAACCTCAGTAGCAGGGATAGGGGTTGGACCGAGCTCAGATGGCCACCAATGATCACCCCAAAGATGACACTGCCTGCCAACAATGAGCACCTCAGTTTTTTTGGCGTTCAATTGCAGGCAATTATCTGTCATCCAGCGGGCCACTGAGCTGATTCCTTCACGGAACTTGGCCGCCTCAAGGTCGGAAGCCCCACTTATTGCAACCGCCAGCTGCGTGTCGTCAGCATAGGACACCATGGTTAGGTTCCAACGCTTGGCGACAGCAGCCAGCGGCTGCACATAGAGATTGAAAAGTGTGGGGCTGAGAGCTGACCCCTGCGGGACACCCTGTGCGATAGGATAGGGTTTGGATTGGAAAGGAGGAGTAGCGACCCTGAAAGTGCGGCCAGATAAAAACGGTCGGAACCATTCAAGTGCCACGTTATCGACGCCTGCCTCACCCAAACGCTGTAATAAAACAGCGTGGGAGACAGTGTCAAACGCGGCACTGAGGTCAAGAAGCACCAGTGCCGCCGTTTGACCGGAATCAACCAAAGTTCGTAAGTAATCGACCATTGAGAGCAGCGCAGTCTCAGTACTGTGGTCAGGTCGAAAGCCATTCGGCGAGGGGTCTAAAATATTGGCAGAATGGAGATGGTTAGAAAGGATGGCATTAACGTGGGCCTCGGTCAATTTTGCCACCCACGGAAGAAGAGATATGGGCCGATAGTTCTCCAATTTTGTTGGATCCAGGGCAGGTATATTGGGTCGTTGTTACTTTTCTGATATGGTAGTCATTGAATCAAACTTTAGATACAGGAACAGAAACTATTTCAGAAAATCAATGTTTAAAAGATTTTGTTCACCGGGTGCAACACAATGGAGACCTTATTGGGTACCATGGGGAAGTCTTAAGTATATAATCAGTAAAATGTGAATAAATATGAATAAATATGTAAACATAGGTGTTCATGGAAAAGGATGATCTGTATTTGATGTAGAGACGTTTACTCATTCCAAAATAAGTTGTTAAAATTGCTAAAATTATAATTTATCTTAACAATTTCATTAATAACCTCTAAAAATATATATAAATATAAATATTGATATTATATTATAGAAGAAATGTAAAACAAATGTAAAATATTCCATTCCTATAAGATACAAATATTCTAAAAGACAATCCACAAGATCTAATAAAGCATTATTTTCTTATAAAAAGTTGTACAACTCTTCCCCATTATTAAGTCCCTTAGGAGTACGGGTGTTTAGTTCGAGTATAAATTTTGCCTCCAGTTGTCTAAGGACTTTTTTCCTGTTCCCTCCCCTTCTCATTGGTGGGACTGCGGCTATGACATAATATTTAAGATCCTTTAGTTTGTTCCTATGGACTGCCCTAAAATGTCTGGCCACTGGATAAGTCATGTATGAATTGACTATTGCTCTCAGATGCTGCAAGATGCGTACATGCACCTGAAGTTTCGTGCTGCCTATATTGCAAGTCGCATGTGCAACTCAACACGTAGACAGCAAATTCAGTGTGGCATCTGTATTTGGCCTTAATTTGGATAATCGATGCACCAAATACGGTAGTGTACTGAGTTGTATTTATTCCAAATGTACATTCTCTGCATGTATTACACTTGATTAAACCGTTACGTGGTGCTAGTCACATTGTACTGGGTTGGCTGGCTAAGGTTGTCAATTCAGGACTGGGCCTGACTTAGATTTTCTGAATGTCAAAGCTGGGGGAATCGGGAATAAATTACTCAATACTGTGTCTGTTTGAATTATTGGCCAGTCTTTGTTTATAATAGTCCTGATCTAGTGTTGGCTACTATATGTTGTCACAAATCTCATTGAATTGGTTTCTGTATTCTCAAAGGCAGTATTCTCTTTTCTCTTGAATCCTGTAATATTGGAGCTGGTTAGTAAATCGCTCCTGGATTTAGTTCCAACTTTGGCCAAAGCTGTATTGATGTCCTGGCCACTATAACCCCTTGCCGAGAACCTGAGCTTACTCTCATTGATACATTGTTCAAAGAATTGATCAGTGCTACAGATTCTGCGCAGCCTTAAGAATTCCCCGTATGGGATACTTCTTCTCAAGTGGGTGGGGTGAAAACTTGACGCATGAAGCTTCGAATTCCCGGCGGTTCTTTTTCTAAGCAGTGTGGTCACAATGCCTCCTTCTCCAATGCAAACATGAACATCTAGAAAGTCAATGGATTTATTGTTGACTTCTGCAGTGAACTGGAGATTAAGGTTGTTTGCATTGAGTTTCTGGATTACATCTGACCAAAGCCTCAGGTCCCTTCCATATGAAGAATATGTCATCTATAAAGCGCATCCATCCTATGATGCGCTCTTCCCATATGTTTTTGTATTCCACCCTGAGGACCTGCTCCTCCCACCATCCCACGTATATATATATATATATATATATATATATATATATATATATATATATATATATATATATATATATATATATATATATATATATATATTCACCAGAGCAAAGGACTATATGCAGGGTCAATAGAATTATGTGATTCTGTGGTGGTGGTATTTTCTGCATAGTCATGGATTTTGCAGAATTGCTACATAATCTGTGGAAAAGTAAATTTTGCCATGTTCTGTGTCCCTACGCCTCATCCATCATAGGTTATGTGTGCATGACCAATATGCATATGTTATTCCCCATGTCTGATTAATGACGCAATTACAGTTGTGTCCACCTCTGGTATGTCAGTTTCCAGTCCTCGTGAATACTACGAATATCAGGCCTATGTAAAGTTATATTGCCACGTTTCTCAGTGTGCACGTTATTTCATTATAAAGTCCCCGTTTCTAGGCCTCAACAGGGCCCGGACCACAGATTCAGCTCCTGTCTCCTGAAAGCCTCGCTGAGGAGCGATACAGCCCCCACCTGTATCCTCGACCCTTCACTTACTTCCTGCCTCGCAGTGCCCGGTGCAGCTTGGCTCTGCCTCTGAGTCTGCCAAGAGTATGTTATGATTCCAGCTATCAGTTCAGTCCTTCTTCTCTGCATTCCTAAGCTACTGAACTGCATCAATAGTTTCCGTCATTGTCTAGCCTATTCGGCTCCACGTTAGAGAAATACTGTATTAATGGTCATTTAATATTCTTCATCACGCACTACGTGTAGAATAATGCATGGTCCAGTCTTAGAATCAAGTTAGCTTTTCCCCTCATGACTTCTAGTTTATATCAACATGTTCCCTAAACATCAGATACCAGATAGGGTTCAGGCACATGTCGCTCCGACCCTCCAGACTCAAGTCTCTGCTCCTAGCACAGAGTTCATAGCCCCCAGCTTCTCCTAGTAACACGTCATTGCCAGTTTACGCGCACCATTAGGTTAGAGGTCCCGGCTCCTTAGGTAGCCCCCTCCAATGATTCCGCCCATTCATGACATATTCTGTTACGTTTGCATCACATGTCCATGTATACTCCCAGTTACACCTACTTTTACTGTTATCTCTCGCGACTGCTACGCGTCACGCCTTCTGCTCCACCCACTGTTACGCCTACTGCAATGTAATGCTATGTGTTTGCGCTATGTATATAAGTTGATGTATTGTTATTAAAAGTTAGCGCGCTCATCCCAGACCCGGCCCCAGCAGCTGCTGGGTCATCCTATGCAGGTTGTCCCGATCCTGTCCTTATGCTGTAATAAACCTGCAGAAACTCCTACTACCTCGAATCTTGACTCTTATTTATTGAGCTACCTGCTATGATATATGCTTAGTCAAAAATAGGGTATTATTTATTTATTTACCACATAATGGCGCCCGAATAGGGACTTGCCCTTTCCCCACGCGTCGGTGAAGCCACGCCGACCCCCTGACCCTCTGCAGCCGTGACGGAACCATACCGGCCACGTGCAGATATTTCTGCCTCAAGTATCCCTCAGGCCCACGGAGGAGACGGAGGAGGCGGTCCAGCATCCGAACGAGACGGTGGAGGAACGCGGCGAGTCCCGACCAGAGCCCAAGCCAAGAGTCCAAGGTCCGAGGTATCCGGAGGCCCACCCGTAACTGAAGTCCGAAGTTCGTCGTCCGTCGTCCAGTCCAGTCCGAGGCCTTTCCGTTCTTGCTGCCCGGTGAGTACCATTGCTGGGGTAGTATCTAGACAGGACCAATCTAAATTGACTCCTGGTCCGTGGGTTGGTGGTGCCCAGACTCACAAACGAAGTGTTCACCTAGGTGGATACGGGTCTTGATGCGTCCCTTTATGGGACCGGTATGTTCCGTACTGTTATAGCAGTGCATCCAGTAACTCTAGTCTGTTCCGTTCTCGAGAAATTCTGTTCTGTTTCTGTTCTCAGTATTCCAGGTAATATTCTGTTCGACCTGTCATTTATAATGTTGTTCAATGTATTTCCAATGTCGTGGTATGCCTGAATTGTTTTCCCAATTGTTATTGTTTTTCGTGTATTGTATTGTGTTCCGATTCAAGTTTACAATGCCGCTCTTTTCCAAGTTACGTCAGTTAAAAACTAGAAAGGGTTTATTAGAGGAAGCAGTTCCTGTCCCGCCCAGGGACAGTCCAGGTCATTTTATGTATCAGAAACATGGCATAAGCGCCATATTGTATCTAGATTTATGGGTAGAGTATACCAAACAGTTAGACGAAAAGTATAGATGGCCCGTATCGGGTACATGGGATGCCGAATGTATCATGCGAGTAGAAGAAGCATTGTGGAAAAAGAAAGCCAGACAGTCACAGAAAGATGCCATCGAGTTATGGCGTAAGGAAGCCCATAGAAGGACCGAGAAAGAAGTCAGAAAGTCAGAGTTAAGTAGAGAATCCCAGGAACGAGCCCAAGAAAGAGAATTAATCGAGATAGGTGAACAAGTCAAAGCCGAACAGTCAGACAGACAGAGGCATGCCCTCATTAAGGGTATGTATCCTCTTCTTGCCGAAGGTTTGCCAAAAGCGACCCCAGAGGCATCTAGTAATTTCCCGCCACCATTAGTTCCGACCAAGCTACGTCACAAACCGACCGCAGCTGATATTTTTATTTCGTCCTATCTGGACGACACAGTCCCCGAATATGCAAATCCTGTTCGCGCTCCGCCAGTCCCTGTAAACCAGGTAGTTCATGCTCCTCCAGACACCGGGGTGCCCTTAACAGCTTCCCCGGTCCAGCCCGCCATACAAGTCCAGCCCACGTTACAATTACCGACCCTGCCAGGACGAAGAATGTCAGTCGATGATTCTAGTCTAGGGGCCGCAGGAGGAGGTCTTCCTCAAACCCCGCCGCCACACAAGCGTTTAACATTACTCGAATTACATGCTCAAGCGTTACAGCGCACGCCTAAACATCAGTCTGTTACAGAAATCAGGCAAACCCTTAACGAATGTGTCTATGATCCAGTTCCAGGCGAATATAATATGGTTTTATATTCCTTACGTGTAAGGAGAGTGACCGAGTATCTAGTCACCTTACCGAATATGAAAGAAGATCTAGACAGAATATATCGTTTCATCCGTACAGGGGATGATCCAGAAAGTATTGGCGAGATTATGTCTCAAAGGAAAGCCGAGATCCAGCTCATGATATTAAAGTTCCTGATCAATTGTCTAATAAGAGAACAAGATTACCCGTCTAAAGATTCCGCCGAGATGAAAATTCTGACAAGGTGGAGTGATAATATAGCCGAGGGTAAGCACAAGACCGTCAGTGCTATGGAGAGTATGTACAAGAAAATCCGTAAAGAAATAATAAAGATACACGAACAGCGTAAAGCAGCACTAGTAAGCGAGAAAGAAAGTATCTCTGATCCTGAAGAGGAAGAGAACGAGAATCCCGCCAGAATAGCGTATGTAGGAAAATCTAGATTTCCAGATCGCCATTTACGTCTAGAACACAAGTCTATTGTTCATCATCCAGCACCAGAACAAGGTTCTCTAGAACAAGTATTCCAAGCTACCGATCACATTCTGAAATCACGAGTCGGTTACAGTGAATTAAGTACTATGCACGAACAAGAACTAGCCCGATCAGCAGTCCGATGGATTACTGATTCTACCACTTTTCCAGACGAAATAGTGGCACAAATGTTTCTGAAACTGCCCCCAGCCGAGCAACGACTGGTGGGTATGTATATGATCCAGTACCTCATTACTCTGTATGAGGGTCAACACTCTGATCCAGGTCCGTTACACGATATCCTGAACGAGTTACTCCAGTATAGATGGAGAGGTCTAGGTACCGATTTAGTTAGTGTCATTCTAGAACAGCGTCACAAGTATAGAACGTTTCTGAATCCGCATTTTGTTCATGTTTCACCCCCAGAAAGCAAATCATTCTACATAGACAGACAGAATCCGTTACGAGAAGTCCACCCAGTCCAAGGGGCGGGTGGCGAAATGCAACGAGTGTTTGTATACACTCCGATTTCAAAGATGGAACTTCTTGAAATGAAGAAATTAATTCCCTGTCATGACAAAGATCCAGCAGGGTTCCATAGAGAATTAAAAGACATGCTCCGTATGGGAGAATACACTTACCCAGATATCGTTAAAATGTTAAAGGTCCTGCTACCCGCAGGGGTGTATGAAAAGCTAAAGGAAAAGGAATGGGAGGTGGGAGAGAAAAAGATCGATTGGGCAGTCCTAGAAGCAGAAGACAAGGCACGGGTACCAGGTACCGGTCTTGGAGATAAATGTAAAGAATTACCAGAATTACTGATTCAAGTTTTACCCAGATTATTGACAACTAGGAAGGAAGACTGGGATGCAATCTCAGCCTGTAAACAGAAACAAGATGAAGATATTAGTGATTTTTATTCTAGATTTGAGAAATGTTTCAGTATTAACAGTGGTCTCAAGACAAGTAGTGAGTCATACCCTCACCTTTTCGTTACTAAATTAGTCGAGAATTCAAGTCCACAAATTAAAAACCGAGTTCTGAAAGTCGAAAGCACCTGGCAAGCAAACACCCCGTCCCAGATGCTCCAGATGCTCCAGTATCACCAGAATAGAATCAGGGAAGAGCAAGAACACGAAAGAAAACGTATGAAAGACACGAAAATGAAAGTGCTAGTTGCACAATCTATTCCTCAAGACAGTCAGAAGAGGGGTCCGAATCAAGCCAGTCATCCTGCAGCTCCCGTTAAAGGGAACTGCAATTATTGTAAACAGCCAGGTCATTTTATAAACGAGTGTGCAGTTCTGAAACATAATATAGCTACTGGTAAGACTAAAGAAAGACCACGTCCGCCTAGACAAGAACAAGTTTCACAGACTCCTCAGCCACAGAATGCACAACAGACAGTTCCCGCACCGCAGCCCATTGCTGCAACACAGCACGTTACATCGCAGATGTACCAGTATGCACAGTCTGAGTATCCAGAGTACCAGCCATATTCATGAAACAGCCTAGAGAGGGAGGTAGGCTTGCCTCTCATCGAGATACCTGTAGATCAAGAAGGTCCCTATGTTCACAGTCAAGTATTAGGGAAAGACAGAAAGTTTTTGATCGATACAGGGGCAAGTAGGACCACAATTAGTCATGCCGAAGTTCCAGGGGCTCCGCTCTCAGGCTCAAGAAATGTTTCCCTTGGATTTTCAGGAAAACCTATCGTTAACGAGATATCAAAGCCAGTTACTCTAGAAGTAGGTCCATTGTCCCGTACTACTGATCTGTTACTTACTAAGTCATGTCCAGAAAATCTATTAGGCATTAAGACACTGAAAGAATTAGGTGCAGTTATTTGCTGTTCCCCAGAGGGAATACGTCTGTTCCTACGTGACTTCAAGGGTCACTATGTATTACGAGATTTTGATTCAAGATTGTCTAATGTTCCACAGCATTTATGGGCGCAAGGTCCAACTGATGTAGGTTACATGCAAATCACACCCCATCGTGTGACTCTCAAACCAGGTGTAGTGTTACCCCGAATCAGACAGTACAGATTGCCACCTGAGGCTGTAGCAGCCTTATCCAAAATTATTGACGAGCTCATGGCTCAAGGAGTAGTTGTAGAAACTGACTCCAATGTATGCAATTCTCCGATCATTCCAGTCATGAAACGTACTGATCCAAATGCACCTCCAGTATATCGATTAGTGATTGATTTACGAGAGCTTAACAAATGTATTATTCCTCAGTACCCAGTTGTCCCAGACATTTCTTCCCTGTTAACAGCTATTGATTCCGAAGCCACGTTTTTCACTGTCATAGACCTCAAGAATGCATTTTTCAGTGTTCCAATTCATCCAGACAGCCAGTTTCTTTTCGGATTTTGTTTAAATGGAAGGAGCTATATGTTCACACGCGCTCCTCAAGGTTTCACAGAAAGCCCTAGTATTTACAGTCAAGCACTCAAGAGACAACTAGACAACATTCACATGCCAACTGACACTGCCCTACTCCAGTATGTCGATGATCTACTGATCACAGCCCGTTCTGAACGTGACTGCGAGCGAGCATCACTTACAGTTTTGTATTTTCTAGCCGAGATGGGGCACAAGGTGTCACCTTCGAAGCTTCAATTCTGTGTCCAGCAAGTGGTATACTTAGGACACTTACTGTCCAAGAGGGGTAGGCAGTTGACACCAGACCGTATCCAGTTAATAGCGAGTCTTCCCCAGCCCAGAAACCAGAAGGAGGTACGTGCCTTTATCGGCCTTACTTCTTATTGCAGACAATGGATTCCCCAGTATGCATTTCTAGCCAAGTCACTGAAACAGTTAACGACACAGGAGGCAGCCGTATCGACTGTCCTCCCTTGGACATCTGAACATACACTGAGTTTCAACGAGTTAAAGAAAGCTTTATGCCAAGCTCCAGTTCTAGCTACACCGAACTACAGTAAGCCTTTTACACTTTTTGTTACTGAACGCGAAGGTACAGCATTATCTGTTCTCACACAAGATCAAGCAGGACAATACAAGCCCTGTGCTTATTTTTCGAGCACATTAGATCCAGTCGCCCAGGCGTTGCCTGCGTGCCTCAAGTCAGTTGCAGCCACAGCACTAGCTATCAGACAAAGTGATTCCATAGTTTTAGGACACTCCCTGACAGTACAAGTTCCACACTCCGTAGAAGTTCTTTTGAACCGAACACAAACTCAGCACTTGACAATTGCACGTTTAACAGGTTATGAATTGACACTGTTCCAGCCACACATAGAAATTAGACGCTGCAACGTCCTGAATCCTGCTACACTGTTACCATCAGTTAATTCAAATCCAGCCACACATGACTGTGTGGAAGTAGTTAACATTACGACAAAGCCAAGACAAGACCTGACAGACATTCCGTTACCAGACCCCGACCTGACACTTTATGTGGATGGTTCATGTATGAGAACTAGTACAGGAGAACTAGTCGCCGCGTATGCAGTGACTACCGACACCGAAGTTATTGAAACACACCGTATTGATACCCTGTCCGCTCAAGCAGCAGAGCTAGTCGCTCTGACACAAGCCTGTATACATGCCAAGAACCTGAAAGTTAATGTTTACACAGATTCACGTTACGCATTCGGAGTTGTACACGACTTCGGAGTGCTCTGGCAGGAGAGAGGTTTTATGACTTCTCATGGAACCAAGATTCAGCATGGTCTCCTTATTCAAGCCCTGTTAGATGCCATACATTTACCGACATCCATTGCCATCATGAAATGCAAAGCACATACGAAAGTTACTGACATTATTTCCCAAGGTAATGATCTAGCAGATCGCACAGCCAAGCTTACAGCACAGAATCCAGACATTCCAGTTAACATAATACATACTCCAGATCCGATTACATGCATGACAGTTAAGGACCCTACACAAGATGTCATAGATATCCAGTTACATGCTACTCCCGACGAAATCAAGAAATGGTCTGAACAAGGAGGGGTCCAGACAGATCAAGGATGGTTAACGAAGGGTAGAGCCACATGGTTTCTCCCCGATTCTATGGTTCAAGTCATTATCAATACCGCACATAGTCCAGCACATTTAGGAGAAAAAGCTATGTTAGACAGTATCCAGAACATTTGGTTCAACAAGCATTTACGAGTTGCAGCCAAGCAGAAAGTCCGTACCTGTATGATATGTTGTCAGTTTAATCCAGGTAAAAGTGTCCCGGTGGAACAAGGTGGTTTCCAGCCCCCTGACCACCCTTTTGAGGTCCTCCAGATGGATTATATTCAGATGGAGCGATGTCGAGGTTTCAAGTATGTCCTTGTAGTTGTATGCGCTTTGTCCAGGTGGACAGAAGCATATCCAGTCCCAGATTACACAGCCGCGACCACTGCCAAGCAGTTGGTTCGTGAATTCTTCCCTAGATACGGACTCCCTAGAGTCGTATATTCTGATAACGGCCAGCCATTCTCCTCTGAACTGATGAAGCACGTTTCCCTGTTGTTAGGGTACCAGTGGAAGTTTCATTGTGTACGCCATCCTGAAGCAGCCGGTCTAGTCGAGAGACATAATCAAACCCTGAAAATCCGTATTGCCAAAGTTTGTAAAGAAAAAGGTGTGGACTGGCTAGTAGCTCTGCCAGTTGCTTTGTTTTATATGCGCATGGTCGCACATTCCAGATCAGGTCTGTCCCCGTATGAGGTCGTATTCGGCCGCCCCCCTAATATGTGGGGTACTCCTAGACCCCGAAGTATTACCGATGTTTCATGTAATATGCTGACAGATTACCTAGCTTCCTTGATGTCTGCCCTCAACTCATGTCGTTCACAGGTTGCTGCCGCATTTCCAGACAATACCGAGGTGGCACCGCATGAAATCGTTCCAGGTTCCCTAGTGATGGTCCGGAATTTTGACCGATCAAGTCCGCTGGAGCCTCGTTGGAAGGAGCCCCGTCAGGTCCTCCTCACCACCCGTACAGCCGTCAAGTTGGAAGGCAGAAAAGGATGGATCCACCTTTCTCATGTAAAACTTTTCAATGGATTGAAACCCGTTTCTAAAAACATTTCCAAGGAGTCCCAGGATTTTAAAGACTGCCAAGACATTGTTTTAAAGGACTGTCCCGCAAAAGACATTGACACAACCCCTTCCCTGTTAGAGAAAACTCCGCAACAGGAGTATAAGTTAAAGCTCAGGTCTAGTAAAATAAGTCAGTCAGTTTGATTGTATAAGTCCTCCCCTAGGTGAAACGGTTAGACTGTTTCTGACATGTATAAAATAGACCCCCATAGTGAGAGAGTCAGTCGAAGTTCAATTCAATGTATCGTTTTTCTGAGTTTCGTATTATTCATCAGCATCTTGATTTCCTGCACCAGCTATGCGTTCTATCTGTATTTTCCAGTTCCTCATGTAAATATGTCTGCTAATGCTACAGTAGAGCACACGTTTAGTGATCTGCCTCCTCACGAATATTCATACCGCCTCGCTATGCGCAACAACACATTTATCCGTATGTTACATTACTCACACCAGACCAGCAATGCCACTAATTGTTGGGTGTGTGGTCGACTCCCCCCTTTCCAGACACCGAAGGGAGTTCTGCCACTCTTTCCTTATCCATTCTCACATAATGGTTCGTGTGGAGCATGGTCCACGTTAACGCCATCCTCAACAGATATGTCTTTTCTTAACAGTACATGTTTTTCAGACAAGCAAGGTTTCCCCCACAGAACAGGTTTAGATCTAGAAAATGAAGTATATAATTTAGGTAATTATTCGTCGAATTTTATGGTCCTGAATGTTCAGTCTGATACTACTTCAGGCTTACCTGCTATTTCAGTACTACCTGTCAAAGGCGAATTATGTGTCCGTAGTCATGGTTCTGTACATGTAGGACATAGTGAATGTACTACTGTTATCCAGTATAGTGACAGTGGGAAATCTGTTTTCAAAGCTTCACGTCATTCTTATTTTATTTGTGGTCAGACCGCATATGTCCGTCTGCCCCTCGATTGGGAGGGAACCTGTTACATTGCCTTCCTACTGCCACCTGTTTTCCTAGCCCCATCTGATTATCACAGAAACACACATCTAGTACACATTAGACATAGAAGGGAGTCCCCAATTGTCGATTATACTGAAACTACTCTAGAACAGTATACAGATTTCAATAAAGGCTTCTTCTTCTTTGTAGGACCTGTCCAGAATAGTAAACTGATCCGTAGGTTAACAAGAACCCTTGAAGCTGTAGTAAATGAGACTGCCTCTGCTCTAGGTAACCTAACCGAAGAACAATCTGCTATGAGATTTGTCGTTTTGCAAAATCGTCTCGTCCTTGACGTCATACTGGCCGATAGGGGCGGGGCCTGTAGAGTCATCGGATCTAGTTGCTGCATTTTCATTCCAAATAACGCGCCGTCTGTTTATTCAGCTATAACCAGACTCCATAAAATTGCCCATCTGTTACACCAAGATCCAGGCACCTGGACATGGTCCGGTTGGTTCTGGAATATAATTTCCGCATGGGGATGGAAAGTCCTGTCCTTTCTAGGTATTGCAGTAGCGATCATATTCAGCTGCTGCCTCTGTATACAATGTGGCCCTGCGATTTGCAGCATGTGTGCTACCTCTTGTATTCCTAGTCCCAAGCCCCGTTCTAAATCCCGTTCCAAGACAATTCGAGACGAGCAAATGGTACTGTATGAAATGATAGATGGTATCATGAATATTGATGTTTCCTGATGGAAACGTAGTGACAAGGAGGGAATGTGGAAAAGTAAATTTTGCCATGTTCTGTGTCCCTACGCCTCATCCATCATAGGTTATGTGTGCATGACCAATATGCATATGTTATTCCCCATGTCTGATTAATGACGCAATTACAGTTGTGTCCACCTCTGGTATGTCAGTTTCCAGTCCTCGTGAATACTACGAATATCAGGCCTATGTAAAGTTATATTGCCACGTTTCTCAGTGTGCACGTTATTTCATTATAAAGTCCCCGTTTCTAGGCCTCAACAGGGCCCGGACCACAGATTCAGCTCCTGTCTCCTGAAAGCCTCGCTGAGGAGCGATACAGCCCCCACCTGTATCCTCGACCCTTCACTTACTTCCTGGCTCGCAGTGCCCGGTGCAGCTTGGCTCTGCCTCTGAGTCTGCCAAGAGTATGTTATGATTCCAGCTATCAGTTCAGTCCTTCTTCTCTGCATTCCTAAGCTACTGAACTGCATCAATAGTTTCCGTCATTGTCTAGCCTATTCGGCTCCACGTTAGAGAAATACTGTATTAATGGTCATTTAATATTCTTCATCACGCACTACGTGTAGAATAATGCATGGTCCAGTCTTAGAATCAAGTTAGCTTTTCCCCTCATGACTTCTAGTTTATATCAACATGTTCCCTAAACATCAGATACCAGATAGGGTTCAGGCACATGTCGCTCCGACCCTCCAGACTCAAGTCTCTGCTCCTAGCACAGAGTTCATAGCCCCCAGCTTCTCCTAGTAACACGTCATTGCCAGTTTACGCGCACCATTAGGTTAGAGGTCCCGGCTCCTTAGGTAGCCCCCTCCAATGATTCCGCCCATTCATGACATATTCTGTTACGTTTGCATCACATGTCCATGTATACTCCCAGTTACACCTACTTTTACTGTTATCTCTCGCGACTGCTACGCGTCACGCCTTCTGCTCCACCCACTGTTCCGCCTACTGCAATGTAATGCTATGTGTTTGCGCTATGTATATAAGTTGATGTATTGTTATTAAAAGTTAGCGCGCTCATCCCAGACCCGGCCCCAGCAGCTGCTGGGTCATCCTATGCAGGTTGTCCCGATCCTGTCCTTATGCTGTAATAAACCTGCAGAAACTCCTACTACCTCGAATCTTGACTCTTATTTATTGAGCTACCTGCTATGATATATGCTTAGTCAAAAATAGGGTATTATTTATTTATTTACCACAAATCCATCATCTGTTAAGTAATATGCAAAATGTAACATGTTTTTTTCTTAGCTGAAATGGATTAAAATTATTAACAGGTTAAAATGCCAATGAAATACCACATGGAAGTAATAAAGCCATTGCAGAATTCAGCGCGTAAACCACACATCATAGGCTTCAGCGTGTACAAGACAGCGCAGTGGGTTAACAAGCCAAATGTGGAGTTAAGTGTGAACCATGCCCATCCCTAATACAAATAGGTATGCTTGTATCCTGTTGGTTAGTTTCTGGTTTTAGTAAGAACGTTCAAGAGGATAATAAACTTACTGCATAAGTTTGATTTAAAGAGATTTGTCACGCAAGTTCTAATACAAGGGAGGTACGTCAGTGAGTTAAAAGACTTGACTGCAGAGAATCTCGTATAAAGAAATGTCAGAGGTTCCAACACTAGCGCATTCGTTTGGACCCGGTAGGCAAAATTGGGTTTCGCCTGCAACCAACACCCGATTGCCTAAGATCCCTTAGTCATCCAAGCTGCATCAAGCTCTTACACTGAGTTAAAGCGATTCAAAACACTGAATCGCTAAACCACTTAAATGGCGTCTCACAGTGGGATGGCAAGCCATAATAAGGATCGGGAGCGGGCGTATCGTGGTGTATGTAAGACTAATAAAACGTTTAAAAGCTGAGAACTTGAGTGTAAAAGAAAACATTTTGCAGCACCCCCCCAAGAGTGCAAATTCAATTACAGTCCCAAGTGTGCTAAAAAGCAAAGCATGTGAAAACAACAAGCATTACTCAGCAGCCAAAATTCAGAACTGACTTCAGCAGTCTTACTGGCACCATGGCCAAAGTAAATAAGGAGGTGGGTGATCTGCGCATAACCAAAGAAACGAGCACAGCCACCGTTGTTAGCGTGTGAAAACAACAAGCATTACTCAGCAGCCAAAATTCAGAACTGACTTCAGCAGTTTTACCGGCACCGTGGCCAAAGTAAATAAGGAGGTGGGCGATCTGCGCATAACCAAAGAAACGCGCACAGCCAACGTTGTTAAAAGATGAAGCTCAGCATGCTGACCTTATTATGATGAGTTCTAAATACATGAAGAAAAGAACAGACTTGCGAGGGACAGGAGGTACGAAATCAAGGGAACATTAACAGGAGGCAAGTTTGGGGGAGAGGGGCAGAGTGAATCCTATGGGTAAAAGCAGAGGTGAAACGGGATGGAAAGGGGACGATAACATGTCAAAAAAAGCATGCGATTGGTGCACGCGTGTGCGCAGCAGCAGCAAAAGTGAAAGTGATTGCGCTGTAAGGGTGCTGCAAGCGATGCGCTTAATGAGGCATGATAGAAAGGTAGATGGCGGCTGTGCGCATGCCCGCGCGGGTCACCGCAAGCTTTAGGGCCATAAGCAAAAGCTTGTGGTCGGATTTCTGAAGCCCACTCACTAAATGTCTCGCCAGACTAGCGCATGCGCTGGCCTAGGTGAAACCTAATGATAAGGAAGGAAATATTGCATGTTTTGAGGAAGAACATGTTGTCCTTGGGGGATTTAAATCTGATGGTAGGATTGTTATCATCTTCAATCCAGGCAATTTTCCCAGGTCCTCTGAATTATCGTGGATTACAGAGAAAAAAAGGAGATGCTTTGAGGAAAGGTCAGTGGTATGGAGACAGAGTAACGCTGAATCAGGAAGCAAGGGAGGAGTTGAATTGGTGTTTACACAATATGGCAACATGGAATGGTCAGGCCATTTTTGGACGTGTCCCAGAAGTTGTTTTGTAAACAGATGTCAGCTTGAGAGGATGGGGAGCATGGTTAAGAGAGCAACAAACAGGTGGAATGTGGACAGAAGAGGATGGGACGAATGCACATAAATTGTTTGGAGGTAACAGCAGGATTCTATGCTTTGAGAAGCTTCATGGAGATTTTGAATTGTCAGACAGTGTTGATGAAGATGGATAATGTATCAGCTGTGGCCTATATCAATAGATTAGGAGGGAGCAGATCCTGTGGTTAGTTGGAATTAGAAAAAGAGCTTTGGTATTTTTGTTTGGATCACAAGATAAAGGTAAAGTCAGAGTACTTACCAAGGCAGTTGAATATGATAGCAGATTGGAATTCTAAGAACATAAGAAATTACAGCGATTGGAAAATAAACCAGCGGTATTAAGGAAAAATAGAAGCAATCTGGGGACCTCTACAAGAGAATCTTTTCGTAAGCAGATTACATTCCAATTAGAGAAGTATTTCAGTTGGATACTAGATCCAGGAGGAACTGCAGTGGACACGTTTTAGCAGATTTGGGGGGATAATAGCCTATGCATTTCTTCCATGTGCAATGATCTAGAGGGTATTTTGAAAAGTGAGAGCAGAGATTTGTCAGTTGGTTTTGTTGACTCCGTTTTGGGTGTCTCAAGTGTTGTTTCCATCAATGATGGAATTGGTATGTGCAATACCTTTTATGATTCAGGGCAACAGAAGGTTTACTAAAGAACGGAGAAGAAGAAGAACATCCTCTGTATGGAAAGTGTCAGGAGATCTGAATGTTTCAAGGGACTTATGAATAGCACTGTCAAACTGCTTGAGGGGTCTTGGGCACAAGGATCAAGAAGGAGATTCAAGGGAATATGTAGAATATGGGCTCATTGGTGCATGGAGAGGAGTTTAAATCCTGTGGAGGCTCCTATAGATATATAATTTTCTTGTAAAGCAATTTGAAAAAGGTATGAGTTACAGAACAATGAATTGTTATAGGTCAGCAATTTGGCTGGACATGTTCAAGTGAATAGAAGATCAGTGGGAAGACATACTATGGTATGTAAAGTTTTAAAGAGTATGAGTTTGAGAAGACCTCCAAGAGCAATAATGGGACGTGACTATGGTATTGTCTTTATTTGAGTCCTGGCCGGTAAATAAATATTTGTATTTGAAGAATCTTTCAGTTAAGTTAGCAACATTAGTATGTTTTATGTTTTTTAGAAGGTATCAGATGTCAAAGCTTTGGAGGTGAGTAACAAAATGTATGGTCCAGATGGGGTATATTTTGAAATCTGGAAAAGAAGAAAGACAATGTCTGAATCAGTCTTTTATCCAAGTTTCCCTGACTGTAAGAAGTTATGTGTAGTGGAATATTTGACTGCATATAAGAACAAAATGATGGATTACAGAAGAAATGGAGAGAATCAATTGTTGATATTGTATGTTAAACCGTATGGCGCAGTGAATGATACCACTATCACCAGATGGATTAAATGAGTAATGGAACAAACAGGAATTGATGTGCAAATATTTAAGGCACATTCATTGAGAGGTGCAATAGTGTGTAAAGTCTTTTTGTCTGGTGAAAGATTGGAGGAGATTCTGAAAGCAGCTGACTGGTCCAATGCAAATACCTTAGTAATGCATTATTTTAGATCAGTAAAGCATTTGGCAAATGTGGTGTTGAAGGGCTTGCAACATGCATGATGGCAGTCTCCGGTCTTAAAATGAAACAGCGATTCCCAAAAAGTTACGAATAGAGAATCAAGATTTTATTAAACTCACAGAGGCTACCATCATACCACCCACCACTTCCCTTATAAAAAAAAAATAAGAAAAAAGGTTAAAGGGAAGAAAGTGGAGGGAAAGGAGTATGTATGTGAAAGATAATAGTAAAAATGAGACATTTTAAATTTGCAGGTAATACATAGATGGTGAGAGGTATATGCTGATAACTTGTTTACTATTCTCAGAGGGACAATGAAAAGGATGGAGAAGAGGAGCTCGATAGTGACAGTTTGAAGGTAGAGGGAGGAATAAGAGGATAAAGGAGATAGGTTCACTGCATTTAAAAGAGGAAGAATGTTCTATGAGGGTATTATTTATGGACTATGGTGCTTTAGTTCTAGATCGTAGTGTTATTGTTTGAAAGTTCTTTAAATGTGCTGTAGGAGTGGCAATTAAAAGATCAATACATAATGTTAGCCCGCGTGTCTTTAATGAAATCTTGAATCTCTATTCATAACATTTTGAGAAGCGACATGCCCACCATCTCCAGTAACTGTGCCGACACTGCCCAGCAACACTGTACTCATATGCAGCCCCCACCAATGCAACAACAGCCAATTATATCATTCAGCTGTGAACACTTTCAAGCAGTCCCTGTGCTTGGCAACTAATTGTCAATCATCAACGTTAATGTAAACATTGCTTATAAGCATAAATCTAAACCACAGTTGAGTAAAGAGTTAACTTATTAATGTTACTAGTTATATTTCATTAATGATAAAGGTCTACAAAAAGAATAAAACTTCTTGGGCAATCTATACTAAGTGATACATAGCTCTACTCTTGAGTGTCAGAGTAGAATCTACTCACCGCAAAGATCTTCGGCGCCTCATCAGGGGTAGTAAGGGCTATATAAATTCAATTTGCAATTTCTATGACAATATGCAGAATTAACTAGATGTTCTAGCCCACACTGCACTCCCAGATCCGTGCCTAAAGTATGCAACCCAGCTATTCCCTGAAAGATAAAAACCTAAAAAGAAGGTAGCTAATAGCTCGTTTCTACATTTCCAGCAATATCTGCAATAGTTGATACCAGGACCGCCTAACTGCACTTCACTTGTCCAGGTTTGAAGAACTGGTCAGACACCCTACTACTGGAATAGAAGCATTTCTATGTTTCCTGACACCAAACAAGTGCCCACTTACTTAGGACATGCCAGAAAGAGGGATCGAATTGACTTTCCAAAGCAGCACTTCAGAATCCTTCTGGTAGAATCTCATGGGCATTCATAAATCAGCCCTGATGCAATCTTCAGATTCCCCGATTTGACTAGGCTAGCAGGAGGCGCCTGGACACCTAGCTTGCCACTTACCTGTGGCCTCCAGATCCTGCTTGTTCCAGACTGATCTAGTGACACAGCAGCTGCCTGGGTTTTCTCGCTGGTGTTTTCCCGCTACGGTTTTCCCACTCAATGTCCTTCCCACCAACAGAAGCCCCGTCCACCACAGGACCTACTTAATGCAGGCCACAGCAAGACCACATCAGTAGGCACCTGGACACCTAGCTTGACACTTGCTTGTAGCCTGCAATCCCTACGAGTTCCAGACTGATAGAGTGACACGCATGTTCCCAGGTTTTCCAGCTAGAGTTTTCCCGCTCACTGTTCTTTCCACCAACAGAAGCCCCACTCACCTCATGACCTACTTAATGCAGGCCACAGAGCGACTGTGCAGTGGACGCGTGCAGTGGGCACGCCACGGGTGCACCAAAGGCAAGACCACCTGTGCCCGTCCGAGCCTGGACAGTGCCTAGCACCACAACCCATGGCCCTCCCAACCCCAAAGATACACCATCCCCTTCGATCCCGAATGCTGCAACAAACACTGCCACCACACTGACCCACACTCCACTATAGGACCTTTCACCTACACCCACTTCACCTGCCACTGTACACACACCAGCCCACTGACCAGCCCCACACCAAACACACCACTTGAACATAAACACCAACTCGCATGTGCCCTTCTCAACACATGCTCACTATGCTAGCATCCCACTGAATTATGTGACCTCATCGCCAACCCACCTCAGGCATCTCCACTTGCTCCCTGTACAGAACAGATGCCAATTCAAGCTGCTGACCTCTGCACACAACCAAGGACCCACATACGTTAAACACCGCCTAAACTTCCACCACCCGTCGAGAAGACTATGCTCTGCCTCCCTTTCACTTGCCTATACTCGACTCATGTAGTGAAGCAGAAGTGGAGGACACTCTTCTCCCATATCACAGCAAAGACCTGAAACAGCGTTCTCACTCACCTCCAGACCATCACCTCACTGCTGGAATTCTCAATGACCCTCAAGACTTGGCTGTTCAAATAAGCTTCCGGGACCTGCAAGCACCTGGATACCCTATTGGGTGATTAGCCACACTTTATAAATCCTGATTGACTACCTGGGATCCAGCATATTTTAAGCCCATAATACAAGCCAAGCATGACCACACCCATAGTCACTCACAGCACCCATCACATACTGTCATTCCAGCCGAACACAAGCACACAGTCCTTTGTGCCAAAAGGGAAAAGATAGGCGTGGATCCTTAGAAACTATGCATAGTTGCCAACTATTCTTTCTTAGTGAAACACGCCACAGGCATGCCTCCACCACATCAGTCCAGTATACAGGTGGGATCTCACTTGTGCAAACACATTCAATCACTCTGCTTGGTGTGAAAACCTGAGTGAAACTTCGCCTGGAGAAAATCTCATCAGGTCAAAAATCTTGAAGAAAAAAAAATGACGACACTCTCTGTGGGCGGATTGATCTCGCAGACAAGCGGAAATGTTACTCGAATAAGATAAATCCCTGTCAACCACATAACTTACCATGATTTAAACTGCATTCATTTAATTCCTTGAGGGCAAAGATCTTACTTTACACATCACGCTTTTGGAATTCTGACCAAAGCGAGTGTTAAATTCTCATTCTGTTGATCTATGTCATGGGCTCTGTATTTTAGGATGAATAAAAGGGGGAGGGCAGAGGACCCGGGGTGCTGCTGCTCACCGCAAATGGAACGCACACTTCTTTAAAATATGAAGCAGAGATGTGATCAAGACATCGACCACACACACAGGGATTCTGTTTTTCCCTGCTAGAGGTTCACTTAAAAATCATCAGATTAGCAGAGATGAAGGCACTGGAACAAAAATACTGCACGTAGGGGCTTGGGGTGGTGAGGTGCTGGAACAGCACTAGGGAATGGAATGAACTTTTGAGTTTATCAGGAGACTACACGGGAGTCACAGTAGCAGGGTAGGTAGAAGGTGAGGAATTGATGTAGCTCTAGGGCCCAAATCACTAAGGGCCATATGCACGAAGGTAAAATAGGTCATAAACATACATTTACAAGTGAATATGCCACTTAGATGCCTATTTATGAGTGAGGACTTATCTGCTACAATTTGGGAAATCAAGACTCATAAATCCAACTTAAAAAAGGTGGGAAGTGAGTGTTCAAATGCGGGCTCCATCTTGGGAGTTTGGTAATGCTGACAAATGTATATTCGTGGGAAGTTGCGCTGAGGCACTCCCTCTTATCATGAAGGAATACCAGAGCCAAGGAACTGAAATTCTGCTTTTTGAAATGTTCATTTTATATAGTCTCTGTTCAAAGGCACAACCTGGGCTGTCAATTGTGAAGCATAATTTCCCAAACAAACTTATAACAACATCTCCTAACAAACTACTGCTAATTATTTTATTATGCATTTCTTTGTTTATGGTATAGTATAAGTGACCATTTTGTAACTTGAACGCAATAATACTATCTGGGGCAAAGGACAGAGTAAAAATAAAAGTTACGTCGTAAGTTTCTAAAAATACACAATAAAAACCCTTCTCTTTTTAAAAATGAATCTACAAATATATTTTAAAGCATACAATCATAATTAGAATCGCAAATATGTTACCTTTTGATTCCGGCCTGTCAATGCAACAAAGATTTTTAAAAGGCTGAAAATTAAGCAAGGAAACTTAGGTATAATGTAGTATACAAAGGAAACCGCTTTGACCTTACATTCCTCTTTCTTAGACCCCTTTTCAAGGGAAAGTGGCACCATTATACATCAAAAAGCTGTGCATTTTGAATATTTTTGGCAGCATAGCAAGTCTACTGAAATACTGTGCACATATTGAGCAATCTTCCAATATCTCAACTGAACTTCATCAGCGTTATTTTTTACTTTCCCGGTCTAAAGTATGCAGCAAGTGACTGGCCTGCTGTACAACCATACCACTTAGAAATGTAATTAACATACATTTGTCACAGATAAATGACAGCATGGCTGAGTATGTTAAGCACTGGTATTTGTGCGTTCTTTACCATATTGTTTGAATCCCACTGAGGCCAGTTTAGCCTTTCATCCTTCCAAGAGACATAAACATTGAATAACAGTAAACTAACATATAGTAACACCTTTTATTAACAGTGCTTAGAAACAGCAATATTATAGCAATTAGAGGCATATTAAGGAGAGCTTATACATGACTTGTACCGGGGCTGGCTTGTCAAGGGTCAAGTCGGGTTCAGAACTTCCTACAACCACTGCAAGCCAACTACGGGACACTCACCAACTCTGGTTCATCTTCATTGATGCAAACTTGATGAGGACTTTGTGGAATAGGCTTTGTAGCAGCACCAAAAGTATAAGGGGGCACAGTAAGGCAGAAAATTTATAAAAGCTAAAAATGAGGAAACTCTTGAGCTCAGCCTTTTCAGGAATGTACATGTCATTTGACCAGAAAGGTATACAAGACATGGCGGAAGATCTCTAGAATATCAACGGATCTCTATTCTTGCAATCATCGCTGTAAATCTGAGAATCAAAGGTGACTTACACAGATCCAGCAAAGGACCTAACACTCTAAGCAAACTATGAACATTAGGGTCGTGAAATTTATAGCAGATCTCCCTATCTCAGTCTCACAGTCATTTGCTGCTTGTTATATCATAATGCAGACCAAGTGCCTCTATGGTTATTGTATTTATTATTAACACAGAGCTCTTAAATAAGTAAATGTGAATGTTTCCATGAGTAAAACATACCTCTTTGTGTGTTTTGTGTATTTTAGGAGCAACTCTGGGTGAGTCTGCACTTTATCTAGAGCAGGGAAATATCGGAATTATAGTGACTATGGGATCTTAGGATCACAGTTTTAACTCACTCTGGGGTTCTGGATCAGGACTTGAGTGAAGCTATGTATTATCAAGAGGAGAGCTCAGAGTAACCCTTTAAGTTATCAAGGATATGTTTGAGTGACTTAGGATATTGTGACTGTTCAAGCTTTGATTGAATATGGACATTATCAACAATAGTGCTCCAGATTACTGTTATAAAAGAGCCCTCTGAGTAAAAGTTTATATTAGCAAGATTGGATCTGTACGTTTATTTGGGTATTATTTTTAATTCAGGAACATTTATCCTTTAAATATGTGAACGACATTATCATGCCATATTTTGTTTTAGAAAAATGCAAAGGTGGGTTGCGGTAGATGATGAAAAGCAAATCAACATAATTTCCATGACAATGTTTCGTTGTTTCTATATTTGGTATTACGTCACAAATGTTATCACCACCTTATGACTTTAGTGAGACAGCACCGGTGGCCTGCATCCCACCTAGAAAGGTGTTCCAACACAAGTGATTGGGAGCATTCTCAACACCTCTCTGACCGCTTTCCACTCAGGAAATGGTCAGTAGTTTTCTCAAGGAAGGGCTGGAGTAACTCCTCTTCCATGCTCGGAAGGGAGAAGGACCACCTCCACATTTGGCGGGGCTCCATCCTGAAAAAAAAAAATTTCTCTGCTATGGAAAACGCTGTACAGAGGGAATAGGACTGAAAGGACTGAGGAATAAGCACTCGGCCCAGCTTTCCATGGATATGTCTGTGATTATGAACTCAGAAAAGTAGTAATCTAATCTACACCTATATATATATATATATATATATATATATATATATTCAACAGGAATTACGCACCGCCGTCAGCAGCGCAATAACCGGCCACACCAGCATGTTCCAGGTTCTTTATTTCCAGGCAAGAGATTAATTACAAGCAGGATAGCATAACGCGTTTCGAGGTCAGTTACCTCTTAATCATATGCAATGGTTTCTGGGGTGGGTTCGTTAGTCTTTTCAAACGTGGCTGTGACACTGAAGAGGGACAACAGTCCATTAATTAAAAGAGGCAGTCTTTTTAAATGTTATTTTCAAGTGTTGGTCGAATTCAAGGTAAAAGTACCATTTTCATTCTTTTATAGTGCTTTAATGCGAACAGTCACTCAAAATGTTATTTGGTTTACCTTGATTCTTTTAACTCCCAATGTGCTCCTTCATTCAGACTACCTGGTCCACAATGCCTCTTTCTGCATGCGCAGTGTTAATCATTTTTTCAGTGTCGATTTGGGTAAACAATCCACAGTGTACTCACAGCCAGTTGCTAAACGCTTTGATCGGTTTTTCATCCTTTTCCCCGATGGCCGGAGCAACACTGGAACAGATTACTACCACTCCGTCATTCCAGTTTAACTTGTTTGCCTTCGTGGAGATAATTGCCCGTGCATGCTGTGCTTAAGGAAATCCTTTTGGCAAACCCTAGCTGTCGCAGAAATTATTTCCATGGTGAGGCGGGCCTCTCAGCGTGGCCACTCCACTCAGCCTTTTCCATCATTCATGTTTCAGCCGGCGGGCGCTTTTTTAATTTGTTTCACACAAAACCAAGAATCTGACAAGAAAAGCGCCACAACCTTGCGAGTCGGGGTCGGTCTCGGGATGTGTCAGACAGCCCAGAAAATTCAACAGGAATTACGCACCGCCGTCAGCAGCGCAATAACCGGCCACACCAGCATGTTCCAGGTTCTTTATTTCCAGGCAAGAGATTAATTACAAGCAGGATAGCATAACGCGTTTCGAGGTCAGTTACCTCTTAATCATATGCAATGGTTTCTGGGGTGGGTTCGTTAGTCTTTTCAAACGTGGCTGTGACACTGAAGAGGGACAACAGTCCATTAATTAAAAGAGGCAGTCTTTTTAAATGTTATTTTCAAGTGTTGGTCGAATTCAAGGTAAAAGTACCATTTTCATTCTTTTATAGTGCTTTAATGCGAACAGTCACTCAAAATGTTATTTGGTTTACCTTGATTCTTTTAACTCCCAATGTGCTCCTTCATTCAGACTACCTGGTCCACAATGCCTCTTTCTGCATGCGCAGTGTTAATCATTTTTTCAGTGTCGATTTGGGTAAACAATCCACAGTGTACTCACAGCCAGTTGCTAAACGCTTTGATCGGTTTTTCATCCTTTTCCCCGATGGCCGGAGCAACACTGGAACAGATTACTACCACTCCGTCATTCCAGTTTAACTTGTTTGCCTTCGTGGAGATAATTGCCCGTGCATGCTGTGCTTAAGGAAATCCTTTCGGCAAACCCTAGCTGTCGCAGAAATTATTTCCATGGTGAGGCGGGCCTCTCAGCGTGGCCACTCCACTCAGCCTTTTCCATCATTCATGTTTCAGCCGGCGGGCGCTTTTTTAATTTGTTTCACACAAAACCAAGAATCTGACAAGAAAAGCGCCACAACCTTGCGAGTCGGGGTCGGTCTCGGGATGTGTCAGACAGCCCAGAAAATTCAACAGGAATTACGCACCGCCGTCAGCAGCGCAATAACCGGCCACACCAGCATGTTCCAGGTTCTTTATTTCCAGGCAAGAGATTAATTACAAGCAGGATAGCATAACGCGTTTCGAGGTCAGTTACCTCTTAATCATATGCAATGGTTTCTGGGGTGGGTTCGTTAGTCTTTTCAAACGTGGCTGTGACACTGAAGAGGGACAACAGTCCATTAATTAAAAGAGGCAGTCTTTTTAAATGTTATTTTCAAGTGTTGGTCGAATTCAAGGTAAAAGTACCATTTTCATTCTTTTATAGTGCTTTAATGCGAACAGTCACTCAAAATGTTATTTGGTTTACCTTGATTCTTTTAACTCCCAATGTGCTCCTTCATTCAGACTACCTGGTCCACAATGCCTCTTTCTGCATGCGCAGTGTTAATCATTTTTTCAGTGTCGATTTGGGTAAACAATCCACAGTGTACTCACAGCCAGTTGCTAAACGCTTTGATCGGTTTTTCATCCTTTTCCCCGATGGCCGGAGCAACACTGGAACAGATTACTACCACTCCGTCATTCCAGTTTAACTTGTTTGCCTTCGTATATATATATATATGGGTGTGGGTGTGTACGTGTGGGTGTTTGTGTGGGTGTGTATATAGGTATGTATGTATGTATGTATATATCCAACGCAAAGAGGGCCTGCTGTAGAAAGAGCCCACACCTTGTAGGTCTATTGCCAACAATTTTATTGGAGGGTATAGTGGGGACAAAGCAATGCCTCACAGGAATAAAATTCAATCTTGCTGTCTGACGCATTTCGTGTAATCCACTTCTTCAGAGGCAGAGAATGGAGAGGTCAAGGCACAGCAGTTTTTGGCACCATTTTGAAGTCATAAGTCCCGCCCCAGTGGGACTTGCCACACCCATGGCCTGATGGTTGATGTAGTGCCCAGTAACGCTACAGTGAACTGGTGCATCTTGCCTCTCAGTGTTCAAATAAACCCCAAGTGGGGTGTGGGGCAGAGCTTGAGCCCCCGCTGACACTGTAGTTCCCCCAATACTGGCACCCAGTCCTTACGCTGTGGCGTCGGTTGGCGTCATCGCAGAGATGCTCACCAGAACACCAGGGCTCTTTCCGCGGCTCAGGCGGGGCCGCTATCATATCCAACGAAAAGAGGGTCTGCTGTAGAAAGAGCCCACACCGCAACAAAGGAGGCAGCAACAAATTTGTGGAAGAAGATGTGCGTAAATCTGAAACATGCACTGAGAATCTAATGGTAAGATAACTGGGTGAAGAAAAACACAGGGCAACTTGTGAGGTCCACTATGGAATCAAATTAAATTGCTCAGTTGGCAGGGCCGGATATTTCGCCTGTTGATGCCCCTCATTGACCTCCTTCTCCACAGATTCCTTCTGCATGGTGCACATGCACATTCGCGCTCTGAGACCGTCTGCCGGTGAATTACGCGCGCTATAAATGCATAAACTAAACTAAACTAAACATGCTTTGCGGCATAAACCATCTCCTACCTTATAATGAGTCACAACTTCCACTAGAAAAAACTCCAACAGCTCCATTAATCACCAGTTATCTTGCCATTTTTATTATTGCCGGAATATTGCTGAGGCAAGGAAGGCTGCAGCAGGTGCTTTTAATTTCATAATATCTTTGAGGGGGGGGCGTGGCTAACTGCTGATCATGGCGGACACCTAGTAAAGGAGCTCCGGACCAGGCCTTGACATCCTGCTGTACTCTGCAGCGTGGTGGCGTCATAGTGGGCTCCTGCACACGCCAGAGCACCCAGGAGTGGCAAGAGGAGTGAACTGCCGCCGTTCAGCCCTGGGTTGTGCAGAGAAGCGAACTGCCACATTGCGGGAAGCCTAGCCCCAGGCCAGTTGTATTCTCTCTAAAGGCTGGGGCATACCAGAGGAAGCTGTGTGTTAACAGCCAGGCTTCTTGTACCATGTTTTCATCATAGTTCAGAGAACTAAACATCCCATAATGCATCATTAGGATAGGTGGCTTGTGTGCTTTCCCATACTGCACAGGGGTTGTCAGCTGAACAACACAGCTTATTAGCTGTGAGAGCCCGGTCCCTAGTGCTTGGCTTTCCTTCTTGTTTGGACCACCCCCCTTTTGTCTGTTGGAAACTGAGACTCTCTTCTCCTCTTTTGCAGTACCCTGGATGAACTAGTGGAAATGCTTTTCAGCAGCATCAGAAAGCTCTGCTGTGAGTGTTCATGTTTTGGAATCCCCGTCTAACCCCCATGCGCAAGGACGCGATGAAGACAGTGGTATTTCATCTACTTCATTAAGCGCATAGCCGCGCTGGCATCGAGTGTATTTCTCCAGATTCACGTTTTGAGCACTAGCGCAAGGACGCGCTGAATTCAAGTGAAGTTCTTTGTTATCAGCAAGCGCCCAGACGCGCTGGGTTCTTTTGATTTCCTTCGGACCCCTGTAGTGTCCTGCTAGGACACAGTCTAGTTGTTTTCTATGTAACCCTACACTAAACACCCACCCACCACAGACGTCACTGGGTCAGGTGAGGCTGTCAATAAAAGAGCCAGAGCGCACGTGCTCGTGGCCAGATCTGCTATCCCCTAACTGGTGTCCGTGTGTCTCATTGCTTACACCATGTGGGCCTAGGGCCCAACACTACATTGGCGACGAGGCCGGTAGTGAAGCCACGCGTGCCACTGCCAAAACATCCTGAGAAAAGGGGGAGAGAGCTGCCCGCCTGCAGGGCACCCCCTGTAGCAGGGCGCAGCAGCGCCGAGAAGCCGGTGGGCACGTTGGAGCCCCACGGCCTGCAGCGACCGTGAGGCCCACCGCACCAGCCTTCAAGGACGAGCCGACCGGAGCCCACCCGCGTCGGCCGCCACCATCCAGCGCCACCAGGAAAAGAGCGGACCGCCCAGTGCCCACCTGAGACGGCTGCGAGGCAGAAACCCCCACCGGAGAGGTGCACCGGCCGGGCGGAGCCCACCCGCCACGACCGCGACAGAGCATCAGGCCCGTCGGCCGAAGGTGAGCGGAGGGGGCCACGAATGCCTGGAGCGACCCCCCCCCCGTGACTGCTGACAAGCGGTGCCCACCCGCGAAGTGAAAAGGCCGTCGGCCGAACACCAAGGTGATCCCCGGAAAGTAAAGCGCCAAAAGCGGTGCCCACCCGCATGGCATGCGAGGTCGACCGGACCGGAGGTGAGCCAGGGCGCTAATAATGCCCTCGGGGGTCGCGCGTGCCTGAAGCGACCCCCCCTTCTGTTTGTGTATGAAAGCGGAGCCTACCCGCTATAAACATACTGCGCCCCTAGTATAGCGAGGCCAGCGGAGCCCACCCGCGACCTGCCTGTGGTGCCTCCTGTCCGCCGCTGCTCGGGTGAATGAACAGTAATCAAGCAGGACTCGCGGAGCCCACCCGCGGCCTGCCTGCGGCGCCCCCCCCCTCCCCCGCCGCGTGTGTGAAGCTGCGGCGGCGGGGAGCGCGTGGAGAGCTGCCGAGTTTTAAAAAATACAAAAGCGGAGCCCACCCGCAGCTGCTACACACACACTGTCCCCCGCAGCCTATGAACTGTGGAGCTGCGGCAGCGGGGAGCTTGCAGCCGTTCAAAGCGGCAAACACTCACGGAAGTCGGCCTTTCCTCCGCCCAGCGCAGCGTGTGAGCTGAGGTGCTGCGGCGACCGGGCGGAGGTGAACAGGGAGACTAATACAGTGCAGGGAGGCACGTGGTCCAATGCCAGCTGCAGTTGAACCCCCCCAGCCATTCCCCCCACCTCGCAGTGAGTGAATGAAAGGCTGCTGCGGGCGGGGGCAACGAGGAGAGCGACAGGAGGGCTCCCCAGCCGAGGAACAGAGTGCCCGTGAGCGGCCAGCGCCGCCGATGTTTAAAATTGAAAACAAACATCAAAGTGCATGCGACAAGGAGCATTCCCCCCACCCCTGCACATAACCACAGAACTCGCCATCATACCTGCACCATCCCGGCCCCAAACAAAAAGTACACTAAAACTGGGAAGGGACTCACCTGGAAGGCAGCATGAGGCCGGTTCACAGCTCCAGCTCCCTGTGCACTGAGAGTGAAACACAGACAGTAGAGTGCACAACACAGGCAAGACAAGTGCCACAAGGCAGGCTGCTGCTAAATTAGAATCTACCGCCATCTAGTGGCCGGAGAGGAAAATTACACCTGCCATTAAAGAAAGCAAAAAAAAAACAAGCATTGCACAAACCCACAATGGGTCAACAGCAGCAAGGGGCAACAGACTGAGTAACGCCCCAAGGAACCAAGCAGCAAGTAAATGCGCAACGCAACACAACGCAACCACAACTAGAATCTACTACCACGCAGCAAGTAAGTGTGCAACCACGCAGAAGACACCCACCCACACCAGCAAGGGGTCTGCAGACGCCACTTCCAACGCAACGTGGGAAGAGGCACAAACGCCTCCACAAAAACACAAGCACTGACGTCTGGAGGAAACGACTGCCAAGCACTGAAAGAACGTCCAGGGAAAACGAGTGCCGAGATCAAACGACGGAGAGAGCAGCGACGCCTTGTGGCCACAGGTGTTCACCGCAGCATCAACCACTCCCGCCAACGGTCCAAAGCAGCAAGTACCCAACGTCACGCAACAGGCGTCCAAGAACCCTGAACAGTAAGTGCGCAGAAACGCGCCATACAGCAACAGGAGAATCTGTCCAAGCACAAGGACACTGCCACGCCCGAATGACGCCACGTCAACATGCAACCTCCTGAACACATCAGGAGACCACGCAGAAACGCACCAGAAGCACAGAACCACGCCAGAACCTTCAGGAACGCGCCAACAGCACGGAACCGTGCCGCAAGAACGCAACAGGCGTCCAAGAACTCCACACCCGCACGCCAGGACCGCGCAGCACTGCGCCGGAACGTGCCAGGAATCAGGAGCGCCAGAGTGACGCTGCACAGCGACACGCCAACGCCACGGGACTGCACACAAAGGTCCCCAACAGAGACAGCGATGTCTCGCAGCAACCGGAGCGCCATCGTCAGCACGCAGGGCAGCATGCACCAGAGTTGCACCAGGAGCGGTGACGCAACCCTCCTCCGCGCAGACAAAGCGCGCCAACGCCAAAACACCGTGACGGTGAACAGCGACCACAAAGAAAATAGCACAGCATGACAACTCATGCCCAAGATGAAAACTGACCAACATGGAAAGGGAGGGCGCGACGCCATGAAGAAAAGGAAGATACGACGACAGGTCTAGTCACCAAGCCAAGTGAAGACAGTGTCCTACCACATGGACAAGACCACGGGGACAACATGTAGAGGGCCCGCTACATGGAGAATCCTGGTTAGCATGAGAAAGCAAGAAAGAAGACCGGACCGCGTCGAGGAAGTGAACGAAGAGGAAGAATGGAGAATCACATCACTCCACAGAGGAGGAGAGAGAACTACAGCACACAGGAACATCGGTGCTGTCCAAGGAGCATCGTAACAATCAGCACACAGGAACATCGGTGCTGGCCAAGGAACATCGCAACATCCGCGTGGATCCCAGTAATCCCTACGACCTGCATTCGAAGAGACCAACCACTGATGAACTGCATGGGTGCCCCGTGAACCTGAAGCTTACCGAAGCAGAGCATACCCGAGCACTAGACAATCCACCCTTGTGGACTACACAAGACTCGACTGTGGCCATGTCCGAAGTTCGGCAGCGACCCGTACAGCCCACGCGATCAAGTGGCGGTCCAGGGGACAAGGGCCTCGGCCGCATATCCTGTGAGAGAGGAATCCGGATGGAAGAGGTGCAGCAGCGGCAGCTCCACGACAGGCAACAGGAAGCATGAAGGCCCCAGGTAAACACCTAGCACCGAGAAACGGTCTGTTGAAGACACTGAACCCATGTCCTAACGGCAAGACCATCCTGGCGGATGACATCAACACCCCCGAGGACATCATGAAAGACTTGGCGGTGAGTCCGTTGGCAGTTCGGCAGCGACGCCTTTGCGCGGCTCATGCAAAGCCCGCACGGCCCACCCGGTCCCATCGTGTCCGGCAAGAGGGTCCTCCCAGCGTCTCTGGTGAGAGAAGAGTCCAAGCAGGAGAGGCCAGTCTTCAAGGCTCCCGTGAGAGAGGAGTCCGGCAAGAAAGGCAAGTCGGAAGTTACTTGGCCGGACGGAGATGTGAAGGCATCAAGATCAGCAAATCCAAAGAAAGACCTCTCGTGCCATAATCGTCTCCTACAACCAACAAGCGTGGTCATCCACTGGACTAGGAACACCTGCGAGACCCCTCAAGGGTCACACCCTTTCTGCTCCCAAAGTGAGAACACTGTATATAAGCGTCAACACAGCAAGACAAGGATGATCTGAAGTACACCGCCGAGGTGAAGCTCATCTGACTGACTTTGTAGTCCTGGAACTTTCAACATTCTCCCAGCTGATCGCCTGAAGAAGATCTGTTGGGGCTATCAACTGTTATTGTTCTGTTTTCTTACAGGTTGGACATTCGCTTTTCCTTTCCTTAAAGTTTGGGAGGAATGTAGTGTCCTGCTAGGACACAGTCTAGTTGTTTTCTATGTAACCCTACACTAAACACCCACCCACCACAGACGTCACTGGGTCAGGTGAGGCTGTCAATAAAAGAGCCAGAGCGCACGTGCTCGTGGCCAGATCTGCTATCCCCTAACTGGTGTCCGTGTGTCTCATTGCTTACACCATGTGGGCCTAGGGCCCAACACTACAACCCCCAAGCGCGAGGTAGTGCTCCTGTTTGTGTTAATTGTTTTCACCTGCAAGGACGAGGACGCACTGTTTACTTGAGAAGTCATTCCACCAGATCGAGCGAGAGAGCGCTGCTGCCTAATCCGGTGTCCCTCAAGCACGAGGAACCGCTGTCTTCATTTTTCTGCCACAATCCTCACGAAAGAGAGATTGCTTACACGCTGCTGTCTTCAATTATCGAAAGACGTTAGAGGTATAGCGTGAAGCGGTGATGAGCTCTTGATTGTATTCTCGTTGAGGCTTATCAATCGTCTAGTCATGTGAGTAAGAAGGACTTGCAATTGCAGTGTCTTTTTTTGATTTTCTTTTTTTTTTATTATTACATTCTATGCTGTAAGTGAAGTTACTCAGTCTGCCTGGGAGGATCTAAGTTACAGTGTAGACGGCAACTGCTTCAGCTGGGAATTTTGGCAGATGTACGCCTTTAAATAGACTGGCAGCAATTCTTACTCACCCTGTCTAGGGAACTCATTGGTTTCTACTTCAGGTTTTTGGATTGGAACTTGACTTCTGAGCACCACCCTTATATTTATCATTGTGAGTATGTGAAAGTACACAGTACCTGTCTATCAAAGAATCACTACACCTGTAGTTTAGAGAGTATTTTGTTTCCTACCCTGTTCTTTTCATTCTTGTTATTACTGCAGGTTACTTTCACCTCTTGATTTGTCCCACCGTCCCTTTGGATTGGTCTGAAGTTACCTGGTGGTCCGTCTTCGTTTCTTCACTCCCTGGAGATACTACTCTCCCCTTCTGAGTCTATTAACAGGGGGTGATAGTATCTCAGGGGAGAGGAAAGACTCTCTCTGAGGATATTGGAAATTCTGTGTGGAGATTCAAGGCTCCAACACTGTGCGGCCGTATCCGCTGATACCTGTTGCCCTGGGCCGGCTGGCTGCACAAGATCGACAGAGCTGCAGCAATATTCTGGACTGGCGGTAAAGTCACGGCCCCCACAGCAGCACCCATCGGTGAGCGGGCCCGACATTGGAGGCAGCTGGGACTCAGCAGCTTGGGGCAGAGACAGCGCGGGGAGGGACTGTGGCCTACCCACTGCGATCTACTTTGTGAACCTAGGCTGCTCCCCCCACTGCCCCCTGGCAGGACCCTGTGATTACTGTGAAGCAGCAAACGAGCTGGGCCTGGTGCATGGGCGGGCGCTGGTGGTGAGCCTTTGTTTGCTGGTGCCCCCTCTCGCGCCAGCACCGAGCGGTCCCATGAGTCTTTTGCGCCCCCCCCCGTTGATTGATCATCATCAGAGCCGGCTCCTCTGGGGCTCCTATGACTGGTTAGGTGCGGCCTACATTGAACCCGGCAGCAGGAAGCGCTGATGGGACCTTGTGGCTCAAGCGTGTAAGGGTTGGGCCCTAGGCCCGCATGATAGAATGAGTGTGACACAGACACCAGCTTAGGGATAGTAGCTCTGGCCACGAGCACGTGCGCTCGGGGTCTTTTATTACCAGCGTCACCTGACCCAGTGACATCTGTGGTGGGTGGGTGTTTAGTGTAGGGTTACACTTTGAAAACAACTAGACTGTGTCCTGGCAGGACACTACATCCCTCCCAAAATTTAATGAAAGGAAAACAAAATGTCCAACCTGCAAGAAAACAGAACAACAACAGTTTACAACCCCAACAGATTTTCTTCAGGCGATCGGCTGGGAGATGTTGAAGTTCTGGACCACAAAGTCAGTCAGATGAGCTTCACCTTAGCGGTGTACTTCAGATCATCCTTGTCTTGCTGTGTTGACGCTTATCTACAGTGTTCATCACTTGGAGCATCGGGAGAAGAATGGGTGTGACCCTTGAGGGGTCTCGCAGTTGTTCCTAGTCCAGTGGATGACTACGCTTGTTGGTTGTTGGAGACGACTATGGCACGAGAGGTCTTTCTTTGGATTTGCTGATCTTGATGCCTTCACACCTCCGTCCGGCCAAGTAACTTCCGACTTGCCTTTCTTGCCAGACTCCTCTCTCACTGGAGCCTCGAAGATTGGCCTCTCCTGCTTGGACTCTTCTCTCACTAGAGACGCTGGGAGGACCCTCTTGCCGGACACGATGGGACCGGGTGGACCGTACGGGGCTTCGCACGAGCCGCGCAAAAGCTTCGCTGAGGAACTGCCAACGGACTCACCGCCAAGTCTCTCATGATGTCCTCGGGGATGTTGATGTCATCCGCCAGGATGGTCTTGCCATTAGGACATGGGTTCAGTGTCTTCACCAGACCATTTCTCGGTGCCAGGTGTTCACCTGGGGCCTTCGTGTTTCCTGTTGCCTGTCGTGGAGCTGCCTCTGCTGCACCTCTCCCATCCGGATTCCTCTCTCACAGGACATGCGGCCGAGGCCCTTGTCCCCTGGACTGCCACTTGATCGCGTGGGCTGTGCGGGCCGCTGCGGAACTTCGGACATGGCCACAGTCGAGTCTTGTGTAGTCCACAAAGGTGGATTGTCTAGTGCTCGGGTATGCTCTGCTTCGGCAAGCTTCAGGTTCACGGGGCACCCATACGGTTCTTCAGTGGTTGGTCTCCTCGAATGCAGGTTGTAGGGATTACTGGGATCCACACGGATGTTGCGATGTTTCTTGGACAGCACCGATGTTCCTGTGTGCTGACTGTTGCGATGTTCCTTGGACAGCACCGATGTTCCTTTGTGCTGACTGTGGTTCTCTCTCTTCCTCTGTGGAGTGATGTTGTGTTACTCCATTCTTCCTCTTCGTTCTCTTCCTCGACGCGGTCCGGTATTCTTTCTTGCTTACTCATGCTAACCAGGCTTCTCCATGTAGCGGGCCCTCTACATGTCGTCCCCTGTTCTTGCAAGTAGAAGAGGTCCGCTGCACTCCGAGTATATAAAGTAATCTGAAAGGTAATCTAATGTTCAACCATTCAGGGTGCTCAGGATGAACCCCATCTGTCCGGGTGGGGCAGAAAATCAATGTGGCTGAAGGGACCTTACGGGTGTAAGGTGAAAAACCTGAGCACTCCTATGTGCTGGATAAATGCAAATTAAACGAAATGTTCAAAAATTCAAAAGTTCAAAGTTTTATTCACTTTGTAGTATGGAGAGTCTAATTCATTCTTCCAAATCAAGAATCATTCCATAGATGAGGGTATCACAAAATTGTTAAACATAGCGTGATGCATCCATGATTTCAAAAGTTCAGTATATAATGATTGAGAAACACATAAGTCAAAGGACTTTGACTTATGTGTTTTGTGTTATGTGTCTTTGAGCTGCGGCACCGCGAGGAGCCTCAGATTGATCGAGGACTCAAGCGGCACTGACGGCGGCACAGAGAAGCCCAACAGAAAGGTGCCAGAGAAACGTGGCGCTCACCCAGTAATGACTGCACGACTTAACGCTCTATGCCGCTGCCTGAGGACGCATTCCCAAAATTTCTAGGAGCTCTCCAGCCCACACCACGACGGAACATCCATTGACCGTTTCTTCCGTGTAGGCTCTCTACCTTGTCCTGATGAAGACCCCAACATGAGGCAATACTAACCCTTCAGCACACAAGGGGTCGAAACGTAGACTACGCCAACCTGACACACCATAGGATCTAAAGCAATGAATGGTTTCTTACCTATGTGTGATGCATTTTGGGAACATTAATACTACCTTGATTGTAAAGGCGTATTTGATTTTACTGTGATGCTTTGAATGTCACACCACCTTTACCCAGTCCCTCACAAACCATCTCACTCCCCTTCCCCTCTACAGTGAGAGCACTATTCCAATGTAATGAACTCACAATTACATTGAATGAATATCAATCACAATATGATGAATTCCTTGTTTGAAATCTAAATGAATGAACTTTTGTGGAGAATAAATGCAATTTGACTAAGAATATTGCATCAGTAACTATATTCCACTGTACTGAATTATATGTGGTGTCTTTTGGTATGAAGTAAATACTTGTGTATACATATGATTGATAACTCTGACCACTCCTTTTTTGTACTTATTCAAGGCCCAAGGTCCTGGAGTTTGCAGGACAACCCCTTTGTAACTCACACGCCCTGATGTCCTTGTAAACTTTTCTCAGTCCTGCAGCTAAGTTCAATTCTGGTGGCAGGTGCACTTTTCCCTTTTGGCCACTAGATGGCAGTGCTGACTCTTTGTGTTGCACTCGTGAGCCCCAAGCTTGTCCTGGCGTATGGGTATGCTGGTTCAGGGAATGTCTGCCCAGAGACGAGGCTTTTGTATTCAGTTTTTTTTTCATTACCGCGTCTTGTGGCCGGTGCGGTGCTGCTCGGGTCGGCCTGGTGGCGCTGCAGGCATTTCTCAGGCCAAAGTTCTCTTCCCTGAGGCCTCCCTGGTTTGGAGCTGGCAAAACGGGACTCTATTGCGGGCGCTACCGGGGACAGGCGTGGCCTCGCGGGTCACTGCGGGGGAGGCAGAACATGCAGGGTGAGTAGTCGGTGCTGGCTCTCTTCCTTTTCTTGGTTCTGTTTCTCACCCCAGCGGCCTCGCTCAGCCTGCACGCCTCGCGGAGTGGGAGCTGCGGTTCGGGCACTTAGCAGGGGGGGCTCTGCATTGTCTCACGGGACGGCGCTGGCCACGTGCAGTGTCTCGCGGCCCTGCCCTCCTTACTCCTCAGGCTGAGGGGGGGGGGGGCGTCGGCGCTGACCTTTCCTTTGCGGGCTCCTATCGCGGGTGGGCTCCGCGTTAGGCACTTGTGTTAGGGCTTGGCTTTCTTTTATTCAGGGCCCGGCAGCTCACCACATGCTGCGGGCCTCACACAACGGTCGCGGCTTGTTGGCTTCCCTTCCTGTGAATTATGCTGCGCCGGGCTTGACAATGCTTTTACCGGCTGTGTGCCAGGCGCTGGGTTTTCACTCTTTCTCCCCCACCGCGGCGGCCACACGCTTCGCGGGGTGGGGTGTTGGCGCTCTACAGCGGGTGAGGCAACATTACTGATTGTAGCGGGTAGGCTCCGCTTTCGTTTTCCACTTCCCCGGTGCTCTTTACACGTCCCTTCACTGTCGGGACCTATATCGCTTCACTGCGGGGCGATCGCGGGTGGGCTCCGCTTCACTTATTCGGCGCCGGCAGCTATTCACACGCTGCGGGTGCTCCCTTATCAAATTCATTCATCCCACCGCCGCATTTCACACACGCGGCGGGGGACGCTGCATGCAGGCCGCGGGTGGGCTCCGCTGGTCCTGCTTCCATGTACAGTTAATTGTTGGCCGCTCGGCGGGGCGCCACGTTCATGCGGGTGGGCACCGCTTATCATAGAGTCACAGGGGGTCGCTTCAGGCTAGCGCGGCTCCCTCCCAGGCATTTCACAACGCCCAGGCTCACCTCCGGCTCGGCTGATGATCACCTCCTGCACGCGGGTGGACTCCGCGGAGGTCGCCTCACTGTCGGGGCAGTCACGGTCGACGCGGGTGGGCTCCGGTCGATCCACGTGGGCACAGACTCAATTGCGGCCGGTACAGGTGGGCTCTGGCCGATCCGCTTGTCTCTCTCATCCCCTAGCGAAGGGGGGCAGCTCACGATGGTCTCACTAGGTGCGGGGTCGGCTCCCGGTCACCTCTTTTCCTTCTCTGGCCCCGGGGCTCGTCACACGCCCCGTGGGCTTCTCGGCGGCCGGCTCTTTCTTTAAGGGGGGGTGTGCCTTCACTGCTGGCAGCTCCCCTTTCCTTATTTCCCCGATGTAATTCAGCCGCAGCACGCGTGGCTAGCGTTACCGCCTCGTCGCCAATGTAAGGGTTGGGCCCTAGGCCCGCATGATAGAACCTGGAATACCTGCTGAGTTGCCGGCGGCAGCCCCCTGCGAAGGTATGCCGCATATAGTATCTGATGTAAAGAGTTGTTCCCCATCAGATGGCGTTCCAGGGCGTATGCTGGGTCACCCCTGTCCCCGTACCACCAGTCATTTAGAACAAGGAGATGAGAGGCCTGATAGTACGACAGGACACTCGTGGACGCTAGACCCCCACAGTACGTTGAAAGAAAACATGTCCGCAACGCCACCCGCACCACACCTCCCTCCCAAAGGAATTTTCCCAGCACTGAGTGTGACACAGACACCAGCTTAGGGATAGTAGTTCTGGCCACGAGCACGTGCGCTCGGGGTCTTTTATTAACAGCGTCACCTGACCCAGTGACGTCTGTGGTGGGTGGGTGTTTAGTGTAGGGTTACACTTTGAAAACAACTAGACTCTGTCCTGGCAGGACACTACAAAGCACACAACCCCAGAGACTCCTGTGCGCACAAAACTACTGTGGTGGGAGCGGCTCTGGGGGGGGGTCCCCTATCCCGGACTTGGTGGGCGACGGCTGGCTCCCCCCGCGTTGCAGGTGAGAAGTGGCCCGTGAGGCCTGAGTGGAGGGGAGGGCTGGGTGTTGCTCCGTTCATATCCACGGCAGCACTGCGAGGCCTAAGAGTAACCTTATGGGTGCCAGAGACCTGGGGCCTTCCCCCCTGAACTGAAATACACTGGCACCAGAGTCAAGATTGTGGCCGGGCCTGAGCCAGGTCCAGACAAGAAAGGAAGAACAGGAAAAGAGCGCCTTCCCACCCGTGCGCGAGGGCAAAAGTCAGCGGAGCTGGTGTTTGAGGCCCCCTTCCCCTTAGCAATATCTTTTCTGGGGGTGGATATCAGCGAGAAGCCAGGATCCCTGCCTGAAAAGCACCTGCTCAAGGTGGTGTCTACTAGCAGCTAAAGACTTTTGGCCTAGTCTCGTGGCTGTGATCAGCAGGACCTGCACCAGCTGCTACACATCGCGATAAGAGAAGGACACGGGGGAAAGCCACAGACCCCACAATAACAGACAGATCACAACAGGGTGCACCGGAAAACTCAGCCCCACCACTCACCATGGACTATATACCGCCAACAAACATGGCAGCGACGCCGGATAAGTTAGACCTCTTCCTGCAGGAGGTCCAGGAGTCCAGAAGGACAATTGAACACCAAATAGGAGCATTCAGCACAGACTTTTTTGCTCGAGGCAGACCACAGTAAATTAGCAGACACTGCTAAGAATAACAAGTTGCAAATTCCAGAAATTGCCCCGCAACACAAACAGCATGCAAACCAGATCACCCAACTGATGAACAATAGTTACTTACCTGTAATCTATGGTTTTCCAGTATTGGTGTCTTTCGTAGATTCACATGCCTGAATCATTCCACATCGTCGGAGTGGGAGTCCCATGGTACATAAAAAAAGCAATAATATGCACCTAATAATTAGAAAAACCTTGACAATAAGCAACCAAGAAGTTAAGTAGCCCTAGGCTACAAGAGAAAAACTTACACACTCATGACTATCAAAGTCATTTTGTATAGTCCAAACTGGAGCCAATCAGGCGACAGCACCCACCTGAATGTTCTCCCAGAGGCTCAGGCTCTCAGATTTTTTCGCACAGGAGTGAAACAAAACATTATAGCCTAAACAGCCTCTGATGGGAGGTGGGCGGGTTGTATGGGAATCTATGAAAGACACCAATACTGGAGAACCACAGATTACAGGTAAGTAACTATTGTTCTTCTCCAATATTGGGGTGTCTTTTATAGATTCACATGCCTGAATCAGAGCCTCACCTGTTGTTTCAAGTTATTCCTGAGGGCCGGGCATAGCTCCGCCATATCCACTTGGCCGGGGTTGGGTCTGCTGAGCCCCGAATCCCCACAGCAGCAGCATCTAAGGGCCGGGCTTTGCTCCGCTTGTTCATCTGCCCGGGCTTGGCTCCGCCGAGCCCCTCCCACTCCCGTGACCAGCATCAGACGTCAGAGAGAAGCGCCAGGAGGCGCATAAAGGCTCCCTCGGTGCTGAGTCCGGGGGGAGCCTCACCTGTTGTTTAAAGTTGTTCCTGAGGGCCGGGCGTAGCTCCGCCATATCCACTTGGCCGGGCTTGGCTCCGCCGAGCCCCAAATCCCCACAGCAGCATCATCTAAGGGCTGGGCTTTGGTCCGCTTGTTCCTCCGGCTGGGGTTGGCCATCTTTGACTATCAGCGGCCAGAAGAGGTTGGGCTGGGCCACCCCCCTTGTGACTGTTCCAGAGGTACCTTATTATTAAACCCCTCTTTCTAGCACGATACCAAGACGCCCACCCAACTCTGAACTGATTTAAAAAAAAAAAAAGACGGTACAAATAGTGGACTATAAATCATTGTGCAATTGTGGGAGGGGGAGGAGTCAATTCTTATACTCTGTTTTAAAGCAGGGAGGATTCACTCACCAGCTTACTAGCCAAGGAGGGAGTGCAGTGGTGGGCAGGTGACCGTGTAAGTTCCTACACCTTCCTCTCTTCCTGTTTTAGTCATGTCTAACAGAACGAAAACGCGCTCTGCCACGTGCAAAGAACACTCGTCTCGCACCCGAACCCTTTAGGGCTTGAACCAAATGTTGTGTTACAACCTACCGAGATTGACCTGATGTTGAGTAAAGTCAATAGGGAGATTGAGCGTACAGAGAGAAGTCTGTCTATTACAGATACACCTACACAACCCATTGATTTAAACACATCAGCAATTTCTCATACTGACACCTTGGAAAACTCCACTGAAGGTATTCCTTGTGCGCAGGGGGTAGATGAAGTAGTTACAGATACAAATAGAAATAGAAATAATGCTACAAGTAGAAAATCAAAACAAGGGGGCTGCAGGAAGGGCCAACCTCGGAAAAACAAACAAAGTATGGTCACACACGGTCCAAAAGATAGGGAGGTAGCGGTCACGGAAGTAGTAGCGGCACGTCATCAAACTCCACCAGGATGGATGGACGAAGTAATAGGAGACCTCCAAAAATGCCTGGAAACTTTTATTATGAGTCAGCTAAAACCAATAATTAGCAGGCTAGATAAAATGATAAACGAATTGACAAAGCAGGGAAGGTCAAAGGGCCCTAAAGACTGCAACTTAACAGCAAATCGCACCTCAGCAGGCATCATGCCAGCCGAACAAACAGTTGGCAACAATCACTGTGTGAGCAACGAGCAATGTACTATTGTACAAGTCCATGAAACACCTAAACCTACAGCCCAGGCAGAGAGGGGAAACATTCAGAAGGGGGGGACAAAGGACACTGATAAGGCCCAACAGCGAACAAATGCGCTGTTAGCACAAACAGGAAATCCAATAACTCATGTTTTTACTGAAACAAACCCGACAGGCCATGAGCCGAATGACAGATTTGATCACCCTGCACCACCACATATAAATCTGCCCCCTGAAGCATGCCCTTATGTTGTTGTTTTTGCCGGGGTACCCGAACTCAGGGCAGCGGAGAAAGAGTCACACAGAATTGAAAAACAAGATAATTAAGTGGTTGAACATACATAGGCCCCTGCAAGGTGGAGAATGTGGGGAGATTCTTCACGTGAGAAGAGTAAACTGGATAGGCAGCACGAGGAAAGATATCACAGGGGATTGCATTGTGGTGAATTTCAGGAACACTGACCTAGTGAAATATATATTAGGTAGCTATAACAAAAATCTTACTAGCAACATATGTTCCTTACCATTAGGATATTTCTACCCGAGGAGACGTGCTGTACACACTCAGAACCACACTGATGACAGAACAGGAAGGGCACCAGCAAGACACTGGGCTAGAAAAGATGGCCAAAAGGTTGGGAAACAAACAAAGTGCATATGGGGCCACGGAAAGCTACCAAGCAAAGAGGGCGGATGAACCCTGAGTAACGGGAGATCAGAGGGTTACGTTGCTCAGAAAGGATGATCCCAGGACATATAATCAGGGAGGGAAGGTTGGAAAAGTACAGAGTGAAGGTCTGATTTTATTGTCCTGGAATATTGCAGGCCTAGCGGGGAAATTTGAAAATGGGGATTGGAGGAAATACCTCCGCGGCTGCCATATATTAGCATTCCAGGAGACATGGGCGGTAGAATCCTCCCCATACCAAATAGAGGGTTATAAATGTTTTTTCGTACCAGCTCAAGAAGGCAGGTCAGGAAGAGCTAAGGGAGGGCTAGCACTGTACGTTGATCTGGATCTAGAAGGTTCATGGACACAACCCTCTTGGACGTCGCATACCCTCCAGGCAGTTGTATTTCAAGGGCAAAGGCTGAGGTTACTGATATTCAATATTTATAATTCAGGGCCAGTTGATGGGAATAACTCAGTAATCCAGGAACTAGATAACAGACTCAATCATGAGATCAAGCAGAGGAAAGGGGGAGGAGAACCAATAGTCCTGGTAATGGGTGATTTAAATTGCCATCTTTGCACAAATGTGTTCCCTGTAAGTGCTGATTGGTCGTCGTGCCCGGTAGAGAGTGGGCCACACTTCGAGCATAACAAGGAGGGAACAACACTAATGAAGTTATTAGGCACTTACGCTCTAACACACACAATAGATTGGATGGCCCCGGGTAGGGATGGTACCCTTACACCAACATTCAAAGGCAGGGGATGTTACTCCATCATAGACTATATGATGATATCTACTTTTGCAAAGGACCGGGTTAAAGAGGTGAGAACAGATTGGAGTCCCTTTAGTGACCACAACCCACTGATCCTGGAATTAATATATAGTGGTCGCTCCATTAGAGAAGTAAACCGGCAGCCATTGAGCTGCGCCCAGTGGATCAGGGGAGGCGACTTAGATGGTCAAAAATTAATGCCCAGGAGTTCTACAGAACTTTAGTAGAAAAAGGCATAAAACAGATCCAAGATTGTCTTGAACCCTCAGTAGAGGGAGGTGCGCTGGTCTCAGTGTTCGAGTCTTTAACCTCTTGGATGCTATGGGAATTCCCCTGCTGTGCTGGGATTTCGCGATCCTCGCACATTCATGACGAGCTGGGCTCGTCATGAGCGTAGCAGGAGGCTACTGCATGACGAGCCCAGCTCGTCATGAGCGTCGAAGGGGTTAACCAACCTGGTTGACGAACTATTGAAAGTAAAAGGTACCAGAAAGAATGTAACACAACCACGATGGTTTGATACCGATTGGCTATAAGGTTCCTACAGAGAACGTTGGGTTATTACAGATAATCCCCATAGGTGGAGAAATCATAGAGGAGTTTGTGCACAACATGCCTACTAGAATGATAGAACCAGCCTGCACCCTGCCGCCCTCAACTCCTGTAACAGCCACCGTCTCTTCTTCCATTAATATTATTTCTTGGAATATAGCGGGACTAAGGAAAAACCTTGAAATTCCAGAATGGAATGATTTTGTTGATAATTTCCATATTTGTATGTTTCAGGAAACATGGTGCATGACCCCTCAATATAAAAATGGGTACTCCTCTTACTTTGTCCCAGCAGTTTCTATAGGAAAAGGGCGCCCCTCTGGCGGCCTGCTTATTTGGGTAAAGGTGAACTTGAATTATTCTGTTACAATACATAACATACCGTCAAGTGATATCTTGCATATCTCCCTGAAAAGCCCTAATGGGAGTTCTGTTCATTTGTTTTGTGTATATGCAAGAGGGACCCCGGGTGGTTCAATCTCCCCAACGATAGAGCTTTTAGACGTTAAATTGACTGAGCTCCCACCTAGGTCTAAAATTCTGCTGGGGGGTGATTTTAACTGTACATTTGAACCTTTAGATAATGAGGATGTTCTGGGTTTAAACTCTGAAGACTGAAGACAGGTCAATCCACTTTTAATGTTGGCGCCTATTAAAAAGTGGACTGCAAGAGCAATTCAGATGAATGCATTAGCCCTGGACCACAATTTACGGGCATTAAACGGTCGGACTACCTCTGACCGTGAAGGAGCAATGACCTATAATAGGATAAGTTGCCCATCACGTATTGATTATATCTTTCTAGATGTACACTCTTGGGCTAGTCTAAAAGACATGAAAGTCAAACAGTCCTTCGACAGTGATCATAACCCACTCTGCATGGAAATCAGCTGGGGTCACGGGCTTACCAACAAAGGGGACCCTGAGATGGTTACAAAGGATGTCCTCCCATCTAATTGTAATCGGAAACTGAGGTGGGACGTGGTAAAATTTGAAGAGGGGAAAATTGATAATATTAGGGAACTAGTCAAAACAGAAATTTCCAGCCTCGCTGGGGTGGTAAGAGGAGAGGTTCCCATTATGGGCCAAAAACTACTGGGACAATATAAAACCTTCACCGATAAAATAGGAGTAAACTTCCTCAAAACCCCCCAAAGGAATACCGCGGTGGCAAATGGACTGTCTAAAGAGAATCCGTGGTTTACTACTGAGTGTAGAGCCAAGAGAAAAGCCATTGGCCTAGCAATAAAATTAAAGGATCCACTGGCAGTAAAATTAGCAAGGAAAGAGTATCGTGGCTCCATTGCTTTGGCAAAAAAAAATTGGGAGGAAGAGCACTGGCAGCAGCTCAAAACTGCTGCTAGCGGTAAAAATTCCACTATATTTTGGAAATTGATCAACAAGCTAGACCGAAGGGGTGTTGACCCTATTTTAAACCACATTACCGACCAACAATGGCATGCCCATTTTTTAAAACTTTATTGTAATGATACTGATCAAACCCCCATCCCTCCTCCGATAGAGATTAGCAAAACTGTCTCTGGCCCGGAAATGATGGCTAATGGAATAATATTCTCCGAGCTAGAAGTCAAGGCTGCGATCTTAAAGATACTGCCAGGCAAAGCGGCCGGTCCGGATGGCCTGCCTGGAGATCTTTTATTACATGATCCCTTAATCTGGGCAAAGTATATAGCTATTTTAATGGCCCTTATCCAGCTAGGCCACCCCGTCCCGGAATCATGGAAAGGGGCAGAGGTGATTACAATCTTTAAAAAAGGAGATAGAGAGGACCCTGCCAACTACAGACCAATTAGTCTGATTGACACCATTCAAAAGGTAGTTGGCAGGGTCATTATAAATAGAGTGGAGACCTGGTTAATGGATAATATTCTTACGCATTTCCAGGCTGGTTTTAGGCGGAATTTTGGTGCTATGGACCAAGTCTTCCGGTTTTGTGCCGTCTACTGGAAGTCAGTATCGATTATTAAGGGCTGCCTGTATCTAGCTTTCATAGATCTGAAAATGGCATTCGATGTCATCCCTCGTGCCAAGCTATGGGAGATTTTGCTAGCTATGGGGTTTCCATCCTTATTACTCCAACTCGTCATTAAAATGCACGAGAATACCTATGCAAGAATACGCTGGGGTAGACAGGGTCAACTGACAGAGAGGGTACCAGTCAGCAGGGGGGTACGGCAGGGATGTGTGATGGCGCCAACACTATTCTCCCTCTTCATAAATGGGGTGGTGGACCATTTGAGGGAGGTTCCGGCAGATGCCCCCGTCCTTGCCGGGGAGAAAACACCGACACTCCTCTTTGCCGGCGACACCCTCTTGATGTCTAAAACCCCTAAGGGTCTTCAAACGCTGCTTGACCGTTTTTCCCTATTTTGTGATGACCGAGGGTTAACTGTCAACACCTTGAAGACAAAATTAATGGTCCTAACCCCCAACAGAAAGATTAGGAAGGTTCATGTTACCTTGCGCGGATCCCCCCTAGAGGTTGTGAATGAATTTGACTACCTCGGGGTGAGATTGTCCAACCGTATGACCTGGGATTTCCATATTTCTAAGATGGTACTAAACCTAAAAAGGGTGTCCGGCGCAATAATAAAGAACCAGCGACTCTCCATAAGTAGACCGGTGGCTCCAGCTTTAATAGTTTATGAGGGGAAGGCCTTATCCTCGGCAGTTTATGGCGCCGAATTATGGGGGGCAGAAAACACTAGGCCACTGGTAACTGCTGAAAACAAGTTTATCAGAGACTCAGTCTCACTTCCGACTTCTTCCCCCTTGTTACCCCTATTTTTTGATATGGGTAAAAAATCAATCTCGGATAAAGTTCGGCTAAGGCCACTGTTATTTTGGGTGCGCCTTAGAAGAACCGAGGAATTAACGGGGTATGCTCGAGTGCTGGATGAGCTAATAACTCTCAATGTTTCTAACCAAATAAAAACAACCTTAAGAAACTAGTAGTGTCATTAGGTCTCGGGGAATTTTGGGTGTCACAAGTTCCTCCCCCAAAAGAAATTGTAAAGAAACTATACTGGGACTGGGTTGAGGCCAAGATTAACAACAGCTCAAACTTGGGTACCTTAACAATGAACTTCCTTGCTCATAAACCATCCATGAAGTTGGAACCGTTCTTGGACTTTATCCAAGTAGCCAGTCACAGAACTCTATTTCTGAGACTAAGGTATGGCACCCTGCCTCTTAATGGTCTTCTGGGAAGATGGAAATCCAAGGGGGGAATTGAATTAAAATGTCCAGGTTGTCATTGCCCTGAGGAAACCGTTCCCCATTTTTTATTTGCCTGGCCAACATATAAAATTGTTAGAGCTAAATGGCTGAAACCCGTATGTAGGGAGTTGGGTGTAAAAGATCATATGTCAGCCCTACGTATTATTACAACTAATACGGTCTCTATGTACATTGTTTGCGGGGTGGCCAAATTCCTGGGGGGCGCTTGGTTATTACGCTCCAGATTGTTGGACAATATGTAAATATTGGGAAAGGGGAAGACATTCTTTTAAATATTGTTCTTACTTGATTTTATGAGTTGTAATTGTAGTACTATGGCTTATTTGTCTTTTATATGCTTGTATGTTTGTACTTTTATGATGTATTTCCATCGAACAAAGTATTACAACCAACCGATACCGATTGTTCTCGAGCACTGAGAGATTTAAAATCATGCCTTAAAATCCAACCCAGGGACAAGCAGAAAGTAGCCCTCTGCAGAAATATATAGTCTTCTGGGAAGATGGAAATCCAAGGGGGGAATTGAATTAAAATGTCCAGGTTGTCATTGCCCTGAGGAAACCGTTCCCCATTTTTTATTTGCCTGGCCAACATATAAAATTGTTAGAGCTAAATGGCTGAAACCCGTATGTAGGGAGTTGGGTGTAAAAGATCATATGTCAGCCCTACGTATTATTACAACTAATACGGTCTCTATGTACATTGTTTGCGGGGTGGCCAAATTCCTGGGGGGCGCTTGGTTATTACGCTCCAGATTGTTGGACAATATGTAAATATTGGGAAAGGGGAAGACATTCTTTTAAATATTGTTCTTACTTGATTTTATGAGTTGTAATTGTAGTACTATGGCTTATTTGTCTTTTATATGCTTGTATGTTTGTACTTTTATGATGTATTTCCATCGAACAAAGTATTACAACCAACCGATACCGATTGTTCTCGAGCACTGAGAGATTTAAAATCATGCCTTAAAATCCAACCCAGGGACAAGCAGAAAGTAGCCCTCTGCAGAAATATATATAAAACTAAGGTAAAACAGAGGAAGACTACGCTTCAAGCGGAAGTCTGGGCTGACCTGAGGGAGGCAGGGGAGAGTAGAGATTTTAACGAATTCTGGAAAATCATCAATAGACCCTGCTTTCAAGACAGCAATGCCCCGGTGATCAGTAACAATATAATCCCCGAACAGTGGGTGGCTCATTTCAAGGGCCTTTACAATCACAGCTGTGACACAGTTTCTGTAGGGGGCTGGGACGGGGTCCAGTTCAGTGAACCAGAATTCTCACTTCAAGAAATTACTCAAGCGATCCAAGGCCTGACCCAAAACAAAGCACCGGGGCCTGATGGCACGCCACCAGACCTCTATTTAAGTAACATCGACCTTTGGGCTCCTATTATGACAAGGGTGTTAAATGCAGCTATAAAATTTGGGCTTCCTCGATCTTGGTCTACTGCATTGATTGTCCCCATCTTCAAAAAGGGGAGCAGGGACAATCCTCAATGCTACAGACCAATTTCATTGATAGATGTGTCAGCCAAATTACTGGGCAGGGTGGTTTTAAATCGCCTCATGGCCTGGCCAGAAGAGCACCATATCATAGCAGACACCCAATATGGCTTTAGTTCGGGTAAATCAACAAGCGATCAATGCCTTAACCTTTATTTATTAGTTGCAAAATATACAAAAGCTAGTAAAGGAACAGTCTATATGGGTTTTATGGATCTGGCTGCGGCCTTTGATAATGTAAATAGGAACAAACTTTGGGCCATGATGAGCAACCTGGGAATCGACCCCGGACTCATAAACATTCTCAAAGAATTACATTAGAACACCACTGCCAAGGTCCGCTTTAGCACGGGGGGGGGAGCACTGATCCCTTCCCGTGCACCAGCGGAGTGAGGCAGGGGTGTATCCTTGCCCCCTTTTTGTTTTCTCTTCATATAAATGATATGGAGAGAACACCGGTTGCCTTAAATGTGGATTGCCCCAAAGCAGGTACGGGTCATATTCCGGTACTGCTGTACGCGGATGACGCGGTCCTGCTTGCACGAACAGCTCTGAGTTTACAACACCTCGTTGACGGATTTGTGAAATTCATGGACAACTTAGATTTGTCCGTGAATTTGAACAAATCCTTCGTGATGGTGGCGGGCAAGAAACCCTGCAGGAAATTTGTATTCAAAATAGGTTCCCATATACTAGAAACTGTAAGCACTTTTTCTTACCTGGGTCTTCTGTTTGACGGGGAGATAAAGTTTGATTCTTTAACTGAGGAAAGGTGCAGAAAGCTGGTTTCCGCAAACGGTGCGATATTAAACTTCGCCCGAAGGCTGGGTCGCTGGTCACCAGAGCAAGTAATGAATCTATACGTAGCTGTAAGCACTGCAAAGGCTCTATATGGTGCAAAGGTCTGGGGTTTTAGGGATGCAAGATATTTACAACTGGAGGAAGATAAATTCCTACGTAGGGACCTGAAGATACCACCGAGTACCCCAGCAGGAATTGCACACACTGAGCTTGGGATCCCATTTATCATAGACAAGGTGAGGCCCATTATGACATGGCTCAGAATTTGGGTGAACCCTGAAGCAGAGCTAAGTAGGGTAATAGTTGACGATTCCCTACAAAAAGACAAATGCCTCCAAATCCCCTGGCTGAACTATATCAAGGATACACTAGGAATCATTGATCAGCCCTTACTCTTTAGTGATCCGACCTCAATTACCACCTCTTGCAGACATCAAATCAAAAAACAGCTACTAGAAAAATTTGAATTGGGTAGAATAAGCTCCGACTCGGCAAAAAGATCAGTTGTGGCACACCGTCTAGTGAGCAATGGAGAGGGTATGGAGCCCTATTTATTTTTAATGTATAACCAGCAGGATAGATTTTTAATGTGTCGTTTTAGGTTTAATTTGTTAAATAATATTTTAGCCTATCCATCAGGTTTTACTTTAACAATTGAGCAGAAGGGTGCCTGCGGCTGCGACAATAGGTCTCCGCAGGACACCCTTCATTTTGTACTTTTGTGTTCTTTTTATCGGACTCCTCGTTGTAGATTTCTTGTTGATATTTTAAAAGAGGCAAAATTCCGTCATGCTAAGACTGCACTACTTTTTTTTGCAAAAAGCAAGTGATATGCGTACTTTATGCTCCATTACGAATTTTTTAAAAGTAGCAGTAAGATTAAGAAACACGAGAGATTGAGCAATGATGTATATAATGCCACATGCTTTTAATGTTTTAACTTTGTTTTTAATGATGTACGGTTCAGAAATGTAGTTAATGTATTTTGTAGAATGTATTTTTATGATGGTTTTTAATCATTGAAATAAAGATATACTGAACTGAGTAGATAGCAGTACATCACTTAATGCTCATTAGACGCTCCTTGTATCATAGTATATATATATATATATATATATATATATATATATATATACACATACACATATATAATAAAGAAGCATAAACAATATCATAAACGTATATAAATACATTAGTGCTTAAATATGCATACTAGATTAGGATATATAACAGCATGTAAATAAGCGTCTAAAAAGAGCAAAGTGGAGGAGGGAGAACAGAGGCTCACCTTATTTAAAAAGATTGAGGAGAACAGCTTGTCCCACTGACGTGTCTGCATCACTTGAAGCGTCCAAATAGTAATGTTTGGTAAAGGTGTGTCTGCTGAACCAGGTTGCTGCTCTGCAGATCTGATAAAGAGGCACACCAGCAAAGAGCGTGGTAGAAGAAGAGATTTCTCTCATCGAATGCGCTCTCGGGGTCGTTTGCAAAGGCCTTCCCGCCTGCTGATGACACAGACTAATCGCAGCAGAAATCCAGCGAGCTATGGTCTGCTTGGATACAGAGTAACCTTGACGTAATCTTCCATATGCTACAAATAGCTGATATGATTTCTGAACTGTTGCAGTTCGTTGAAGATAAAACTTGAGACACCTCCTGATATCAAGGGAATGTAAGGCTCTTTCAGCCGCTGTTTGAGGATTTGGAAAGAAAACCTTCAAAATTATCGGTTCATTGAGTGAAAATCCGTAGGTACCTTAGGCATGAAGATAGGATTGGTACGAAGCACCACTGAATTGGAAGTGAACTGTAGAAAAGGTGACTTAACCATGAATGCTTGAATGTCGCTGACTCTCCTAGCGGATGTCAGTGCCAACAGCAGAGATACCTTCCAAGAAAGGAACTTAAGATCCACTTTATGAATAGGTTCAAAGGGGTGTCGCATTAGTTGAGCAAGCACCACATTCAAATGCCAGGATGGAGGTGGATGCCGAATAGGGGGAAACATTCAAAATAGTCCTTTAAAAAATTGCTGAATGACTAGAGAGAGTTAAAGCCATCGTGACGGAACCTTGAGATAGCTGCCAAAAACACCCTTAACTTCGAATGAGATAAATCTGATTTTGCCAATTGAAGAAAGAACGGTAAGATCTATTCTGGTTTGGCATGAATTGGATGCAAATTGGCATATTGACACCAGTTGCAAAATCTTTTCCATTTGAGTTTGCATGTCTTAATCGTGGCAGGTGCTCTAGCATTGGCTAAAACTTCTTGACAGTCTGCGGGGATATCTAAGTGTGCGAACTCAAGGTGTTGAGGAGCCAAGCTGCTAATCTCAAGGATGCTGGGTCCGGGTGACATCTGACCATCCTGAATGGACAGCAGGTTCAGTATTGGTGAAAACTAAATAGGATCGCACTCCGAAAGGAGGAGAAGTTCGGTGAACCAGTATTGGCGAGGCCATCTGGGAGCAATGAGAATGAGGCGACAAGGCTGTTTCTTCATCTTGCGGATGACTCTGGGAACCAACGGGATTGGAGGAAAGGCGTAGGCATATATTTGAGACCAGTTAATTGAAAGTGCATTTCCACACGAGTCCTTGTGGGGAAGCCAGCTTGCAAAATATGGACATTTGTGGTTCTGGCTTGTTGCAAACAGGTCCAGATCGGGATGACCCCACTCCCGAAAGACTCAGTCCATTGTTGGTCCCATTCGGGATTGGCTATTGAAGATCTGCTGAGGGAATCCGCTAGAGCATTGGAGATCCCTGGAACATGAACAGCTGAAATGCTGATCTTGTGACTCAATGCCCAGTCCCAGATCTCTTGGACTTGTTGAGAGAGCAGGGCCGACTTTGTACCGCCCTGTTTGTTTAAATAATGCATACTTGTTGTGTTGTCTGTTTGAATTAGTACTGAAGCCCCTTGGAATGACTGTTCGAAAGGACTTCAAAGCCAAGAAAATGGCTCGCAGCTCCAGGAGGTTGATGTGCCACTTCTTTTGCTGCACATTCCACTTTCCGTTGACCATCATTCCCTGAAGGTGTGCTCCCCATCCTTCGAGAGAAGCATCCGTGATGATGGTGAAATTTGGTACTTCCGCCAGGAATGCACATCCTTCCTGCAAATTCTTCATCCGAGTCCACCAGAGAAAGGCTTCTCGCATCCGAGGAGTTATGAGAATGACCTCGTCGAACGACCCCGAAACCTGCAACCATTGAAGGTTCAGTTCTTCATGTAAAGGTCTCATTCCGAGACGGCAGTTGGGTATCAGAGGGATGCAGGATGAAATCATCCCCAGGAAAGATTTGAAACGTACTCTTTTTCTTGCAATAGGCGAGCTAGCTTGCAGATCTGGTGTTGTCTCTCTTTTTTTTTATTTTTTTTTTTAAAACCTTTATTGCACAGTTTCAGCAAAACAAATACGGGCCCACAACCGTCCGGCCGGCCACCACAACAATTAAGCAACGCGGCAAGCTATACTGCGACTCGGTAGCACCTCAATACAAATTAACAATCAGCCTGGGTCACACTGGATATCTGCGCACTACCGAGATACAGGAGAAGTTAAGGTTAGTTTTTAAAGTTTTTAAAGGACATGGTTCAAAATATAAGAACTAAGAAGGATCAGAGGCCAACCAGTCCACCGAAGGCATGAGAGGGCAATGTCTACCAGAAGAGATCCAACAAGCAAAAAACATAATCCGAGTAGCGGCATATGGATGATACAACAGGATAAACAATAACACAGTATATTGCATGCCAGTCGCTGCCCCCCTCCCACAGAACCACCCTACTGACCCAAGGCAGAAACAGAAAAAGGAAAAGTATAAGAATAAAAAGAAAAATAAGGCCCATAGAAACTGAAACGAACAAAAAAGGTCCCCCCCCCCCAACCCCCCACCCAACATGCATGCAGAGGCTACAGCCTACCCCCCCCCCCCCTAGCAGTGTGCCTGTCGCCCAAAAAAGAGTACCCGAAATACAGATGCAGAAAGAAAAGAAAGAAAGAAAGGAATCACAGAAAGCTATAATAGAAGAAGAGAAACGGAGGAGGAGCCCACCAGCAGCCCCCCGGCGTCTTTTTTCCATAGTTCAACAGTAACTCAGGATGCACCGCCCGGTGAGTAGCAGCATTACTAGCTTACAATATAAAAGTCACAGAGTCGGCACACTGCGGTATCCAAGAAATCAACACGCCCCACACCCATTCCGGTCTGCAACGAGGAGAACCATAAGACAGCGACAAGAAGCGTTCACCCCTGTCCCGTCTTTACTCTTCCCCCACCACTAACAGAAAGAACCCAAAAGGGCGCGAACTGTAATCCAAAAGGGGCACTCTGCACCAAACACACAAGCAAGTCAAGAACACTGGAGTACAACGTTCCCTTGTTGAGCCAGAAATACACAACCCTCGAAGCATCAAGCGGATCCGAGCCAAAGGAAAAAGTCTCGATGTCCAGCCCCTTCTGGAGCGATCCCCGGGTATCAGGGGGGAAGACGTGGGGAAAGGATTCCCGTCGTGTGCGCAATCCGTGGGTCGTACCTCGGTCAAGGCAGACATCGTCCGTCGCAGGGACAGTCTCGAATCCTGGAGTCCCACAGCCACCACCAGTGCACGAGGCCGCCATCTTGCATGAGACAGGCGCGGGGCGAGAAGTATCACAGTGGTCCGGCAGGTCCGCCATTTTAGAGCACCCCTGTGCAAACAATAGTTCGTCAACCTTGCTGATCAGGGTTTGCGCAGAGTAAACCATTTCGTGGTGAAGGGAGGCGATAGCCGCCAATAAATCGCCATAGCCATGAACACATCCACGCTCCCCGCCACTCGTGTCCCTCTGCGCCACACATCCGTGACCACTCCATGGCTCCAGCTCCTCAAGGCTATGCGGCATTATGCACTTCGCGGTTTCAAATGGAAGCCCCCCCCGGTCGGGGCAGGCGATAGAAGGCCCCGGAGCAGCCGCAGGCAGTGTCTCAAAACCAGCCGTCCCGTATGAAATCAGTGGGGCGGATAGTTCGGGAACCTCCCTCTGGCAGCGGGCCAGCACACCGGCAGTCACTCGGCAATCCACATGAAGGGTTCCCGCAGCCGCAGAAGAACTCCAAATACACGCACCCGGCACAATCAGCTCCGTACCTGTAGTCAAGTGAGGCGGGCGGTTCAAATTCGGCCGCACCCTCCATAGAGGGTCCGACCGGTGCAGTACAGCTGCTGACGCCCGACGTTGTTCGCTCCGCGGCCGGCTCCGGTGTCCACTCGAGGCCCCGGGCTCATGTTCGCTGCGGGCGTCAGACTTCAGTCGAACATTTCTCCAGGTTGCAAGGAGGCCCGAGCTTCAGGATTTCCCCACGGGCCGTCAGAGCATAACGGCTACCCCAATGTGCCCTCTGAACGCAGGATCACCGGCAGGATATTCGCGAAGAAGGAGATGGTCCTCGGAGCCGAGGGACTACACGTCCGACCCGGTCGCCATCTTGGCCCCTCCCCCTGTTGTCTCTCTTTTGAGACGAAAGCCTGAGTGAGTTGGGTGTCCAGCGTGGCTCCCATGAAGGACTTTCTTTGCGACGGAATGAAATGAGATCTCTCGAAGTTGATTGAGCGGCCCAGAGACTGGAATAGCGATAGACATCTTTGAACGTGTGCGCTTGCCTTTGCAAAAGAACTTGCCGTGATACGGCAATCGTCCAAGTATGGGAAGATTTGAATGCCCTCTAAGGGAAGGTGTGCTGCCACCGGAGCTAGAACTTTTGTGAAAACATTGGGGTGCTGACCGAAGTCCAAAGGGAAGTACTCTGAACTGAAAATCCCTGCCAGCCACTCTGAATCGTAAGAATTTTCTGTGTCTGGGGAGGATCGGCACATGAAAATAAGCGTCTTGAAGGTCGAGGGTGGCCATGTGATCTCCTACCGAAAGAAGCTGGAGGATTTCTTGAAGTGTTAACATCTGGAAGGACAACTTTTTCAGGTATTTGTTGAGGGCGCGCAGGTCGAGGATGGGGGGCCATTCTCCCGATTTTTTCCGTATGGGGAAAATCTTGAGTAAAAACCTGTTTCTCTTTGCAAACGAGGGACCTTTTTGATCGCTCCCTTCAGTATCATCAAATTTATTTGGGTAAACAACTCCTTGATATGAGCTGGAGGTGGGCCCATGGGAGGAGAGTTTGGAGGGATCTTGATGAAGTCCAAATTGTGGCCTCTGGCCACTATATCCTGGACCCACTTGTCTGTAGTAATTGCGGACCATTTCGAGTAGAATTAGGATATTTTTCCTCCAACCTTTGACTGGGGGGAGGGTAGAGATGGTGGCAGGTGGCGTGTCTCATTGCTTCTTGGTTGAATCTCTTCCACGGTAGGAGGGCTTTTTTCTTGACTGCGCTTAGGAGTTACCTCGCTATCCATAAGACTGTTGCTTGTAGGGCTGGTATCTCTGAGTAGTTTGAGAGGTTTGGTATGACCTCTGCTGATTGTAACTTCCTCTGTTGGAAAAGGATCCACTCCGTTTAGCACCTCAAAAGGACAACTTACGAAACTGAAGGCTACCCAGAGATCTTGCCGTCTCCGTGTCCTTCTTGATAGCCTGAAGGGCCTCGTCAACGTGCTGGCCAAAAAGAAACTCGCCATCAAATGGCATGTCGATTATTTTTGTTTGGACTTCTTGGCGAAAAGATGTGGATTTGAGCCATCCCTGCCTTCTTAGCACTGCTGCACCCGCTAGCTGCCTGGATCCTGTAGATGCCACATCTACTGCTGCGTCGATCATTTCTGCAGAAGTAACTTCACCTTCATGTAAAATCTGCCTTGCCTCAGATTTCACAGGTTCTGGTAGCATTTCAACATAGGGGGAGAAGTAGGACCACATTTGTCTGTCAAATCTCCCTAATATTGCTAGAGAGTTCGCGGCACGTACAGTTGTTGCCGCCATAGTGGAGACTAGTCGTCTGCCATCTCTATCCGGTGGAGCAGATATAGGAGAAGAGGGGTTCCTGGCCCGTCTTTGCGCCGCTTGGGCGACGACCGAATCAGCTTTAGTTTGTCCTATAAGGCATGCAGGAGAGTTATCCGGTGCCTTTTACTTCTTGTCTAACCGGGACAAGACAGCAGGAAGAGAATTGGGTGTTGCCATAATCTTTAATCCTTCCTTCCTTCCAGATGAAATCAATGATGGGAATAGTTTTCACTTGCCTTCGTGGTTGATCTTTAAAATCATAAAGAAAGCGATTGTCTGTCTTTGTCTCCATTGGAATCCGAAATCTATTTGTAGCTCTCTCCATCAGGAGATGGAAACTTCCGATGTCTACTGGAGGGGAGTTAGCCGTAGCTGGAGCAGAAGGTGATGGCGTGTGAATTTGGTACTCACCCCACTCCGACAGAACAGATTTGTCATCCACCACCCCTTCCTCCCTTTCTTCATCCATAGTGTTAGCCTCCTGAGAATGGTGAGATGGTGATGGAGAAGGTGGTCTTGGAGATCTCAAGGAAGATGCAGAGGCCTGAGGCATGGGCGCTGATGGGAGAGACCCTGCCGACTCAGAAGGAGGGAACCGGCGGTAGTAGTCGTCTGACATGAATTGTAAATTACTGTAAAGGGCCAAAGGCATCTGTGCTGTGGGCACCGTGGCAGGAGCTTGATCCACAGGCTCAGAGAATGGTTCTTCGTCCTGATCTTCATCCTGATATTTAATGAGCAATTCTGGCGGACTCCTAGCAGTGCGGATTCTGTCATCTACACCTGATTGCTCCTCGTCGTCATCAGAATCCAGCAATTGGTCAGGTAATTTAAGTGGTGAAAGAGCTTGCAATGACGAGCCACGTCTTTCTAGCAAAAAAGCTGTCGTAGCGGCTGGGACAAAGGAGGCCGTAGACGGTGTGGTGGACCATACTTGCAGTTCAGTGCAAGATGACAGAAGAGGCGTCGGCGGTCTTGCGGTCGACGGTGCCGTTGTTGATGGAGATGGTGCTGACGAGACATTCAACTTCGTCGACGGTGTAATCTACGTCGCCGAAATCTTCGTCGACGAGGCAATTTTCGTCGACGATGTGGCCGTCGACGGCAAGGTAGACTTCATTGATGGTGAGGTCGTCGACGTCCAGCCAGTCTTCGTAGACGAGGTAGCCATCGACGGGGTAGTTTTCGTCGACGATACGGCGCTGCCGAGGTGGTCTTCGTTGACAGAGCACTTGTCGACGGGATCTTTTTCTTCTTCGTCGCCGACGACGTAGCATCGGCGATAGATGGCATTACCTTCACCGACGAGATGGGTCTAACTACAACAGAGACCAGCGTCGATGGAGATGAGGTTGACGACATTATCATCTTGGGCTTCGGCGACGAGAAGGTGACTGTCGATGTTGAAGTAGTGTCGACAATGATAATTGTCGATGGAGCAGCCGTCGACGACGGGGTCTTCTTCATCTGAGGAAAAACCTTCTCAGGAAGAATTTTAGATGCCAGACACTTTCCAGTCTTTTTAGGGGGGATACAGATGTAGATCCAGAAGGTGGAGAAGCCTTTTTTTATAGAAAGCAAGCCAGAACCCTTGGAGGGTTGAACTTTCCTCAACACCTTAGCCCCAGGAGAAGATAAATCTTCCTCAGCCATCCTCTTTCTGGAGGATACAGATGACCCTGAGGCCACACTTCCCACCTCAGATAAAGGGTTATCCTGGTCTTTAATCTTCTGTAGCCACAGAAGTAGGCGTCCTTCCCTATCTCTGAGGGTCTTCTGAGGGAAGGTCCTGCAAATCTTACTATCTCTCACCTCATGATCAGGATAAAGGTAGTAGATGCACTTCTTGTGGGGATCTTCTGAAAAAAGCCAGAGCTTCCCACGGGATTCACAAGGCCTGAAGAGAGATTTTTTAGTAGATGACAAAAGGAGGGAAATCTAGACAAAAAAAGTGAAGTACTGAGCAGAGCTCAGGGAGACTCCCTTCACACGAAGTGCGGTAGAAAATCTGAGAGCCTGAGCCTCTGGGGAGAACATTCTGGTGGGAACTGTCGCCTGATTGGCTGCAGTTTGGACTATACAAAATGACTATGATAGTCATGAGTGTGGAAGTTTTTCTCTTGTAGCCTAGGGCTACTTTACTTCCTGGTTGCTTATTATTATTGCAGAGCGGCAACCTGGTCCAGCAGACACACCTTTACCAAACAATACGGTTTGGACGCTTCAAGTGATTCAGACACGTCAGTGGGACGAGCTGTTCTCCACAATCTTTTTAAATAAGGTGAGCCTCTGTTCTCCCTCCTCCACTTTGATCTTTTTAGATGCTTATTTACATGCTGTTATATATCCTAGCCTAGTATGCATATGTAAGCACTAATGTATTTATATACGTTAATGATCTTGTTTATGCTACTTTATTATATATGTGTGTATGTATATATATATATATATATATGTGTATATATATATATATTATGTATGTATGTGTATATATATATATATATATATGTGTGTGTATGTATTACCTACTGGCGGTCGCCAGTAGGTATATATAGTTAGGATTTTTTCTCTATGGGTTTTTTGAAAATTCTATGTCTAATAACTTTGGCGTTTGTGGACGGAATTGGCTGAAATTTTCAGGAAAATGGCACATTTTGTTTCTGAGCAGCCCCTGAAAATTTTGGGGGGGTTCGTCAAGGGGGGGCCGAGAAAAAAGGGGGGTCCCAAAACGCGTTTTTCCCATGTTAATTTCCATAGGGCGGTTGGCCTCACTTTTAGCCCGAACGGCTGAATGGATTTGCACGAAACTTGGCAAAATTGTAGGGACTGGTAGCCCGATGTGCCTTTTGTAGGTCTCAATATATGTGCTCCAGTGGATTTTGAGAAATTAACGTTTAAAAAAAGATATATATCTGTAAGCGCGCTCTGGGCAGCGCTCCAGGACGCGTACTTTTCGCGCAACGGAGCTTTGTGAAGCGAAGCTGATTGGTTCTCTGGCGTCTGTCAACATTCCAAAAAGTCCGTAGCGGCCGCCATCTTGTCTCTCGGTAGGATCGAGAGACAAGAGGAGGCCAAAACAAAGGGGCAAATAACCATAAGGGGGCATAGTAGATCCTCCCTGACCCCCTAGGTTTAATGTGGAGGCTTTAAAACGGCCCCGCGGGGCAAAAAAAAAAAAAAAATTTTTTTTGTTTTTTTGCGTGGGTAGCGCCCGGTCCGGGAACCGGGAAGCTTTCTGGGCAGCGTACTGCAATGAAAAATGAATGATAGACTTTTCAAATACTGTTGTTAATTGATTGTTGGTTTTGTTGATTATTTTTTATTTTTTTTTATTTTTTAAGGATTGTTTATTGTGTTTAATAATTTATTAAACTTTCTAACGCGGCACGTCATATGACGCATTACGCGACAACGCAGGTCCAGAATATAGTCAAAATGTCTCCACCAACCAGCGGATGGCACACAACCCCTTTCAGCAGGCTAAATAGTTCTGTTAAATGACAACAGAAGGGACAGGCAACAAGAACCATCAGTCAAAGAGGGGAGGGCAAGTTCTTCTCTACCGGGTCACGTTGGAGCGCTACCGGAACTGATCGAATTGGTAGTCTACAGTGTTTCTGGATGTTTCAGACTGAAGCTGGCGTTAGCATGAGAGCACCACCATTTCGTAGCTCCGTCGTGGCCATTCCACGAGCAATCATGCTAGGCGCTCCCCACCAGAAGCCTGCGGGAGTCGGGGGCCCCCAAGACTTTTGTAGAATCTTCAAGGATGAGGGGACGCTTTCGAGAATGGAGCCCAAGCTCTAGCAGACAAGCGTCCGAGTTCCAAGGTGTCGCAGGCCCATTTTAGTGGACCACGCCCAAATCTGAAGAGATGGCCGCCATTTTGAGAGTCCTGTGGCAGCCGCCTATCGCTGCACCGCAAGAGCGGGAGCAACTCAAGTACATGGTGAGCGAGACGCTGTAGTCGAAAGAGCGGGCGGTAAACAGCTGAATAGCGGAAGAGGCACAGTGTAGCAAAAGCGGGCTGAATGGCAAATGAAACGGAAAAGGGGTGCCCCACTACAGCGTGTCTTTAGGTGAAACGGATTGTGGGACAAGGTGAAGAATGGAAGAGTCACCAAAAGGAAAAAAGTTCCGCTTGACCCCGGGAGCCGGCCACCTATGTCGGGGGCGATCTCAGGCCACACCAGGGCAACACGACTTGGGGAGGGGGCCGGAGCCAAGCGCCCCCTCCGAGTCCGCGACATGACACCGTCCCTCGGGGGCCTCCGTCAAGCGGTTCAGGGTGGCACCGCATCACAACAGCCCCCACTTACTTTAAGAATAGTGAAGATGAAGCAATTGCAAATAGGCTTCAGACAATGTTACAAGCACTCCTCAAAACTTTGAACTTTCAGAGTGCATGAGTTGGGACAGCGAGGGGTGATTTGGTTTCTCGGACTGTTTTTCTGGTCTCTCACCACTGGCATACTTTAACGTTTTCTTGTTTCTAGGACATTAATAGGTTTTATCATTACGTTATGTTATCGTTTCTTTGTTTGTTGTTTAATAAAAGTTCATGTTCATCAGTGGCCTACTGATTTTCGTTTTCCTATTTTTTTCTTTCCAGGTTGTTTCATGGTAAAGTTTCTGTTAACAGGATACAGTGATCACTTCGTTATTATTGCATATGTCCTTTTCACTAGGGGTGCTCTCTGGTCGGGCCAGATGACGTATCTCTAGTAAATGGTCCGGGTGAAAAAGGTGCATCAATCAGTGGGGAGTAGATAGGCATGACAGATTACAACGGGGGAGAAAGGTCCGCATTACGTACCCTTTCACTACTTGCAAAGATTTTCCTACGTTTATTTGCAAACAGGGAATACCTCCAAAAAGAACTAATTCCCAAACAGTCAATGTTCGGACAATCAATCAATCAATGAGGAATGAAATAGGTACGACGTGTTAAAGGCTTGCGTTACCTACCCTTCACTATCTGCAAAGGGAGAGAGAATATTCCTATTCTTCCTCGTTTGCAGGTAGAGAAGATCCTTAAGAGAATTAACTTCGAACAATTCAATGCTCGATTGAAACAATCAACAAGGGGTACTGTGAACACAAATGAACGCCGCTTATGTACATACGCATTGCTATTTTCAACAGGTTGTTCCTAATGTTTCTATTTTAGCGAGGTCAAAAAGAGATCCCATTAGTGGCCTACTGATTTTGCTCGATTCCTTTTGTTTTTTTACACGATTTTTCGCTATCTGCAAAGACTAAACAGAGTATTGCGACTCTGTGCTTGTTTGTAAATAGAGAATGAACCAAAGAGAACAATCAATCAAATGGAGAGAGAAGCAGGCACGACGTATTACAAAGGGGGCAAAGGGCTGCGTTAACTACCCTTCACTATCTGCAAAGAGAGAGTACTCCTAATAGAAATGAGGGGTGGGGGGCAGTATTCAAAGCAGATCAGTGTGCATAAACACGAAAATGTTTTTACTTACCACGTACTTGACATTCGACAGCTTATGATATTTGCTATTAAAAAACCATTGAAATTCACTGAAAAAACCATAGGTTATAGACCATATATAGTTAGGAATTAGCATTTACAAAACCTTGAAAATTCACTGAAAAAACCATAGGTTATAGACCATATATAGTTAGGAATTAGCATTTAAAAAACCTTATTTTACTCACACAAAACCATTGAAATTCCATATATAGTTAGTTGCACTAACTATATATCGCGCACCCGCAATCCACTGCTGATCATGTCACATATTACATCATTCATGACATGGTCAGTGACATCACTGATGACATCACTGATGACATCTCAAATGACATCAATGACCACATCACTGATGATATCATTCATGTGACAATACAATGCATCTCCTCACGTTTTAATATAACCTCTGTTTCACCCAGTGTTAAATACAGAGTATAATTTTTGAAACCATTGACACACCAATACTAGTTACTACATACGTACTCACTGATTCCTACGTCTACACACACATTCACTCATTCACCCATACAATCATTCATACATACAATCACTCATCTTTACAACACTATCATATGCACTCATACACCTATACAGACACTTACACTCTGCCACTCATCCATGGAGTTACTCACACACCTAGTCAGTCCTGTAAAGAATCAATCACACTTCCATTTTCTTGTCTATACAGTTAAACATAGAGCACCTTACATTTTCAAACATACACTAACACATACTTACTTTCTTATACAATCATTGATACAAGTACACATTGATCGGCACAGAGTCACACACCTCCCAGCCAGCCACACACACACTCAGTCTCCTATACAAATACTTGGACAATCAATCAATAACCCATATAGTTAATCATATAGCTACTGATCAACACATGCAGCAGTTTACAGAACAACAGACATAATGATGCACAAATTAAGACAGTTTAGTCACTAACCCATGCACTCAGTGAGACACATTTAATCACTCACTCATACATTCAGTCATGCACCTACTAAATCCTTCGTCCAGACACTTATACATCTACTCATTCTTCAATATGTAAAACATATTTAAACTTTACAGAAACACACAGTCACTGGATGATGTCATCAGTGATCTCATCAGTGATGTCAT